>NC_089846.1:9656209-10978709 GCF_035609145.1 Eleutherodactylus coqui | reverse complement strand
CAGCTCTTGCATTCTATTCGTGAACTGGGATGCTCAGTATGAACAGAACACTTTGTAAACGCTCCGCCAAATATTCCCCTGATCAACGGCAGTCTTATGGTCACTGATGGGAAGAAAGGGGCTGAATGTACAGTTCTTAGGACCCACAAGGAATATGAAGAGACTTTCATGGTGACCCCCGGCACTCTCACGATTGGCGCTTCCCTATATGGAAATTATCGCTGGGAACCCGAAATTCATCATATAATGAAGTAACAGGTTTTCCGTGGTTCAGCTTCAGTGTAAATCCACATTAGATGGAAAAATCCAGCGATCTGAGTGATTCTGAGGCCAGTCATCGGTACTAGACTATCCGTGGCCAGCATTTCACTGCCAACCTTGTGGGGTCTTCTTGTGTAACAGTGTGGGGAGTATACAGAGAATGGTGTGATCAGGAAAAACATCAAGCGAAAGGGGATCCTGTGGCCAGAAAGAACTTATCACCAAAAGGGGTTAGAGGAGGATGTCCGGAATGATGATCTGAGCGACTTCCAACGAAGCCATGTCATCGGTACTAGACTAGCCGGGCCAGGATTTTACTGTCAACCACGTGGGGTTTTGTCATGTAATGGTGTGGATAGTATAACGAGAATGGCGTAATCAGGAAAAACATCCAGTGAAATGGGATCCTGTGGATGGAAACAACTTGCCACCAAAAGGGGTCAGAGGAGGATGTCAGGAATCATTCTGACCAACAGGTTCTGCACAGTCAAGAGCAGCCGAATACAAAGCTGGTGCTCCAACTAACGGGTCCTAACGCAGAACTCGACGTTCCTTACCACAAATAGGCTATAACAGCAGATGACCAGTTCCAGCGCCATTGTGTCTAGGGAAAACAGAAAGGCGAGAATCCAGCGGGCAAAAGAGCGTAAAAATGGTATCACTGAGCAACGAAAAAAATAAATCCTGGTCAGATGGATCCAGATTAATGTTGCATCGTGCTGATGGGTGGAGTACCGCGAGGAAGGTTCTTCTGGGACACCCGGGTCCTCTGATACCTAGCGGATTCTATGCCATTAAGGAATGCTGCAGTTCTGAAAGCCAAAGGAGGCCCGTTGCGCTCCTAGATGGGGGCTCGGATAATGTGGTTGATCATAATGACGGGGAGCATACTTGTTGGGGAAATAAAAGTGACTTCAGAGGAAGCTTCTGATTTATCGTGAGCCACTTGTGAAATCAGTGCAAAAAAAGAGAAACCTTAAAAGGGGTTTTCCCATTACTTAAAATTGCTTCACAGCCACTCTGTTCTTCCTGGCTGCTGCTGACCAGGTCATGTGACCGCTGCAGCCAATCACTGGCTATAGAAGGTCCCTGCTGTGGTCAGTGATTGGCTGCAGCAGTCACATGTCCTGGTCAGCGGCCACCAGAAACAGCAGAGTGGCTGTAAAACAATTTTAAGTAGTGGGAAATCTTTTTTTTTTTCTTCTTAATTTCAACCACAATGAAATCTGTTCCACTTCGAGGACCACAAAGTTTCGGCTTTCAGTCTGTCGCTGAGTCTTGTTCCATTATGAGGCTCATCTCCGCCATATTTCCTCGACGTGCGGCCGTGACTCATACTAGAGAGCTGGTTTTCTCATAACCAGAGATGGAACATTAGACAGCTGCAGCTGGCGTACGATACATAAATGCAGAAGAGGAAGGAGACTTCAGACCAGCAGATTTGCTGCGACTAACAATGAATGCCCTTCGTGTGAATGCTCTTGTTTTCGCAGCGGGTGCAGGGATTCCTGCAAGTCCGCTGAAATGAAGGAGACCGTTGCAGTCATTTCTGCCATAAGTCTAATGCAGGTGAATGCACCCTATAGCGGGCATACAGTTTGCCCCGCCGGCGGCATGTGCTTCTGCGATGGTGGGAAGTGCCTGTATGCAGGAGATGGATGCGCCCAACGCTGCAGCTAATCCTCACAAATCCCCACTAGTAAAAGTGTCCTGATGTAACACCGTCCGGACTCTACACATTATACCATTAACCCCGTAGAGACACAGGAGCCGAGGAAGGCCCCTCCCGACCCGATGACCGACTACCGCGAGGCTCCTACAGCCGCCATTTATTTTTAGCAAGTTCTGCGTCATCAGCGATCGCTTTCCCATGTGAATATTGTCTTTTTCAGTGCGTCCTTGAGGAATACGAGGGAAAAAGAACAAGCGGTGACCGACAGCTCCGCGCTCTCCGGCACTACTTGCAATTTCATCTGTTAAAACCTTGAAATACTTAAAGGGGTTGTCCAGTTGTCGGCGATTTTTTTTTATTTATTCAACTATCGCAACCCAAGCAGGGGGACTTATTAGTCCTCTCACCCAGGGCTGCAGCCCTCTAGTCCTCCCGGTCCTTGTTTAGCAATGGCGACCACCGCAGCCAGAGAATGGCGCCTGATTACCGCGGCCTATGACCGGCTGCGGTGGTAGGAAACAAAGACTGGAAGGATCGCGGGATCTGCAGCGCTGGCTGGCGAGTCGTTTGCCTACTTCTACCTGCAATGGCGGCCGCCCTTCCTAATGTTTCAGGAATGCTATTGTCGTATCTCGATTGTTTTATAGTTGTTCAAGTCTCAAGCTGCGGTTGTGGGTACGTAATATGGAGCATCTGCTGGAGACATAACCCTCTATAGATACCTGTACACGGGGCCATCATCACTGGGAACAGTAAATTCGGGCAATCCTCGTCCCGTCTGCAAGCTGATAGGATCCAAATCGCTCATTTGGCGCAGTCACTTGATGTTTAGCTTAACTAAAACCAAAGCCACGACCGACCCGTGTAAACAGGAGTCGTAACTATAAACGACCGACGGAAGAGATCTCCAGCGCGCTCGCCTCCATTCACTGAGCGACTATTGCTGCTGTGTAAAGCACAGGGACGATAATTGTTGGGAGGGCCGTCTTGGGCTTTTGCACCCGACAGTCATCCCATGTAAACCAAGCTCTAGGTGGCACACGGCGCGCCCCCAGAGTACAAGTGCAGCACGTGGGAGATAGTCTTCTCTATAAGCAGAGTTTTTAAGGCCAGGTTCCAATATAGTCGTCAGTCCGGCTTTTTATCCCCTACGACGTTGAAGCAGACCTGATCCCATAGTCTTCTATGCACAGAAAAATGGAGAAAGTCCAGCGTTGGGTTAAAAGCTTCCAGTCTTTATTAAGGGCCAACATACTTGTGGTTTCCAGCTGGTCCTTGCATGGGAGCGACTGCGGAGGAGCGGATTACTGGTTTGCATTTTTCATAGTCTTCTATGGGTCATTCATCGCATCCGGCGGATTGGTTGTGATGCCTCTCTGTGCT
This sequence comes from Eleutherodactylus coqui, assembly GCF_035609145.1. Taxonomy (NCBI): domain Eukaryota; kingdom Metazoa; phylum Chordata; class Amphibia; order Anura; family Eleutherodactylidae; genus Eleutherodactylus; species Eleutherodactylus coqui. The sequence goes on along the minus strand of NC_089846.1, from coordinate 10,975,393 downwards.
GTGGCATGCATAGCGGCGCCAGCCGGCCAGATACAACTGATGGATGGGAATCTGGCTGTAGGGCCAGGTCACATCAGCGTTATAGATTCCATACAAGCCGAAATAGTGTTACGTGCAGCGCCATTTTGTCTTGTAAAATGCCAGGTGGACGTCCAAAAACCGAATAGACTCCAGTTTGGTCAACGCGTCATAAGACAGATCCGTTCGGCCAGCGGCTTTCGGTTTCCTACAGAACCCGGTAGAGCTGATGTAAACGAGCCCTTGGGGAAGAATACCTCCGTAATTCAGGATGTGACGGAACACGGGGCAATTCTTTTCGTTGGATTAAGCCTTATTGTGGCGACAGCTACATGCAACAGGCCTGAGGCCGACACCGTTATGGGGGCACTGTGGAGGGCGCAGTGATGGGGCACAACTAAACAGGAAGTCTCGTGTGTGTAGTAAAAGAGCCTCCCCTGTAAGTCACAAACGTCATCTTGCCCGCTTTGGACACATTGACTTGTGCATTAATGAAGCTCCTCAGTTTCTGCCTCCTTTGAGACAATTAGTAATTTAGGTTTAGTTGTTTGTCACCCAGTATCTGGCGGATCAGGACTGTGCTGAGATTGAACCGGTGACCTTGAAGTGACACGGCGGGCGGCGCTGCCAAGTCGGTGACTCATGCTCAGCCTCTCATGCCTTCGCTCAGTAAGTCAAACTCATTTTTCACATCACTTTCCGAGCTTTCTGTCATTAATCAGTCTTCGAGTTTTTGCCTCTGAAACCATCACATCCCATTTTCTGCGATCTCCCCACCTCCGTCTGGTTCACATTACTGCAGGCTCGTGAAGACCTCTGGAGTAACAGACCCCAGAACCCGCTCATATTACCCGCGGGGGCCCACCGCACAGGTCTGATCCCGAACTTCAAACAATGATGGAATGAATTTACAAGAATTTCTATTCTGCATTCGAAGTCTTAAAGGAGCCTCGCCCCCCCCACGTCCGACCGACCGCCGCGTCCAGAGAAGCTATGAAAGACACAGACGACAACCCGATACAGCGGCCTGCGGAATACAACTCCCAACATGCGCTGCTACATCCGTATCGTACTCCTTCCTCTATCCTGGGCCTTGCGGTTCTTCACTCATGACACAAAACTACCCGAAGCTGTAGGTGACCCCAACGCGGTTACGCAAGAAGATATTTACTAGCGATGTGTACAAAATAACTAGCGACGCAAAAAGGGCCAAAACAAAACCGGAACAACAGGTTTATGACCAAACAATGGCGCGCTCATCCACTCGCTTCCACCAAGATGGGGACGGATTGAGTAAACAGGTTACCGAGCAGCACTAGACGGGAATCGACAAGCGTGCCAAGCGTCCGTACGTGTGCGCGCTGCAAGAACAGACCGTGGCGACATTTGTAGTCCCGGTAAATTCGCCTTCCTCGTCTGCAGAGAAATCCTCCGTCTGAGGGAGACGAAGATGGTGGCATCAGAAAATGTCCATATATGCTGACAGCTCCGGTCGACGTCTGGGAACAATGAGCGTTAATTAAGATTTCTCCTTGGGGAGTCTCTTTTTTTTAACATTTCTGGGAAAGTGACATCCGAGGAATCGACAAGGAGACTCGGCTTTTACTAGGCTTGGCACCTCAAACATCAAGACAGATGCGAGTAATGGACAGCAGAGAAAACTGTAAATCCATCCGGCGACAGATGTGGCGATCGGATTTCTTAATAGTAACATTTACAGTTTGCAGACAGAAAGCCCTCCTCCGGCATTGCAAATCTCTGCGTAACGTCTCGTGAGTTATCGGAAAATCCCCTTCAAGCTTTGTGGGGAGCAGCTGTGGGACAATGTCTGTCGTGAGACTTCTGCAGATGGATCAGATTATAAAGGGGATCTTAAGTCCACCCCCCCCATCCTCGCCCCAAGTCAGTCGCTCAGACGGTAATCAGAAGTGATACCAACAGGCTGGAGAGCTGTCATATGTAGCGGCATCACTTGCATGGTCTATGGAAAGAGCTCCCAGAACACGGCGCTACGACCATCTTATTAGAGACCCCTATCGAGCACCACGCCGGACCTTCACAACTGTAGCAATTGGTTGTAGCATCCATGCGCAGGTATCACAGGACCCGGGGTGTGCCAAAAATGCATTCACCCCCCCATTATTCCACTTCCAGCAGGCTGACAGGAAGGGGTCAGCGATTCATGCTGCTTGAGCCAAACTCTGACCTCCTACCAGCAACAGCAATCTGGATCCATCTGACCAGGCAACGTTTTTCCGCTGCTCAGTGATACAAGTTTTCGCTGTTTTCCCCTTAGAGTCTCATCTTTCTGCTTCTCTTAGGCACAACGGCGCTGAAACTGGTCGTCCGCTGTTATAGCCCATCCGTGCGGAGGAACGGCGAGTTGTGCGTTTGGATATGTTAAATGGAGTACTCAGCTGCAACCGACTGCGCGGCGCCTGCTCAGCGGAACGCTTCGCGAGGCTGAAACTGCTGGACAGAGTTTTATTTTCGTGCGTCTGATTTGTCTGAGGCGTTTTTACGCTGACCTCAGGGGTACATGGTGGATGCTACAATATAACACAGAGCGTGTGCATCGCCCATTGGCTTCCAGGTTTTAACCCTTTCCAATCCAATTTGAATCCTGGTTTTCCTAGGGGGCTTACTCTTTTTCTGCCGTTATACGGTGGCGCTATCTGCTGGCTAAAGCCAGTACTGCATGAGGTGACACGTTGGATAGGCTCCGACAGCAGAGAGACTGGCAATATACAGTAAGAGAACCCCGACGGACGTCTTCCAACATCGAAGCTGTACAGCCTTAAATCATAATGTCTTTAGAGGTCAGACAGTGGATTGGAAAGGGTTAAAGGAGCCTGCCAGCACCTTTTACCGCACTAAACCAAGCCCAGCGCTACAATTATCGCCTACACCCATTTACAAAACGTATTCTTCCATGTCTCTTCATAAATCCGTAACTGAGGAATCGCTTTTTAAAAAGTTCCGGCGCACCAAGTAAATTGGGCTGAGGGTCTGATGGGAGGGCGGACAGTCCCCCTTCTCCAAGCTTTCCCCATAAGTCGTTCCCTCTTGTCTCATGCAGAGCTGCATAATCTCGCACCGTTGCTGCCCGATGCATGCGCAGATCACCTGTCCTGCACATGCGCAGATGACTGCAACAGTTCTGCCCACAAATTACCACAATGGGTATGTTTGGCTTCTATGATGGCAACTTTCCCAGAGCAAAGAGACTGCAGACAGAGTGGGAAATCACCCGAAAACTTTACTTTTACACTACAAGAGTCCCGGTGAAGGTGCGAAGGTCATGGGAGCCCCTCCTGGCTTTACTGGATCGGCACCGTGAGGGCGTGGCTAAAGGATAAGGAAGGAAGTCAGTGGGTTGGTGTAGCCCGACGGCCGGCATACCGCCAGAACCCTTTTTGCTTTGCTCTTCTACACCTGCGACATTCTTGCATTCACATAAACTATGACCCCGACACCCCGTCCGCCCCCAGCGTATGACAGGGAACATGGCTTTCTGTTCCGTGCTGACGATGCCTCCTACTAGGATGAAGCAGCCACAAAGCCATTAGCGGAGGCTGCACTGAGATAATTAGCCATTGCAGCGGCTCTGAGTCGTTATGACAGATAACTTGTAACAGACAGATGTAATTTCTGGGAGAGCATTTACCGGACAAGAGTTACATTAAATTACTGGTTTCCTTCAATGTGCTCCAAGGAATAAACTGGGAGATAAGACGCTAATTGGGTTTTTAACTTTCGCTTGGAGCTTGCAGCTTCTCCCTGCAATCTGGATGAACCAGAATCGCTGTGCTGGGTTAGAGAAACCAGCTGGAGCAGACAAAGCAGAGCCGGATGGTGGACATGAAGGCGGGGACTGGCGGACTAGTCGCGGCCACAAACCTGCCGCCATGAGGCCGGTGCCTACATGAGCAACAGATTCTATACTCTTTGTATAAAGATATTAAAGGGAACGTGGCATCTGAAAATTGCCTTTGGTAGAAGTCAAGTTTTTAGGTTAAACATTTTTAAAGATTTTTTTGGTGATTTTTGCCTAATAGTCCAACACTTCCTGTTCTGTTGAGAAAACTTCTTAGCCGTCATATCATTACCATCACAGGCAGGATTACACTGAGAAGTGAAACCTATATATTGATCACACAGGATCCACCATTCACAATAAGTGATATCACAGCTCACTTTTCCTTCTCCCTACACAGGCCACAGAGACCCTCCTTCCTTCATGCTTCGGTTATAGAGCATGCCCACAACACACTCCCATAGAAGTCTTTAAGCTCACCACCTCTTCCTCTCCTGCACAGGTCACAGAGCATGCCTACAACATACTCCCATAGAAGTTGTTAGGCAACGATCATAGCTCCCCGCCTCTTCCTCTTCTATTCTTCCATAGAAGTATACAGATGGCAGTCACAGCTCTCCTCTTCCCCCCTCCCTGCACAGTTCACTGAGCATGCTCACAACACTCTTCCATAGAAGTCAGTGGGTCCTCTCCTGCCCATTGTTTCTATGGCCCATGAGGCTGCATCTCTATAAATGCTGTTAATTGCAGGGCATGCAAGAATTAAAATCTACAACCAGAAAATATATATATATCCATGTGTACTAGATTACGTTTGTGTGAAGTTCAGTCAGTATAGGCATGGCGGCCATATTTATTTACACCGCTGGCGGCATTCAGAAGAGAAGGTGCGCGTATAATAAAGGCCTTGCAGCGTATCAAACTAGTTCTTTGCCTTTTGCAATTACCCATTGATTTGATTTTTAAGATGGCTGACGCGCCTAATCCGACGCCATGCGTCTAATTATTTCGTTCTGTCACAGGCTGGAGAATTTATGCAAATTAAAAAACTTGGTAATAAGCGCGGCCTGCGTAGATCATGCACCATTTTACAGCGTATTAAACATGCATCTCGAGGACCGTTTTGCTTTAAGGGACGCTGAAGGCCTGATAGGCTTGTGAGAGTCTGCAGCTCCGAAATGAAGAGACACACACTCCACTGCCCTGCGGGAAGCCCGGGATACAACAGTCAGGGGAAATTATTGCACAAATCAAGGCCCTCTGCCAGCGCTTTAATGAGTCTTTCTGTAAAAGGGATGTAAATCTGTGTGAGCCTCTTAACAGGCCTCAAGGCTGGTAATCCTTTAATAGTACACAGCAAAATAAAGGAACTCAACCTCCTCGGACAAGTTAGCCCTGATCGCAGACCGTATGTTGAGTACACTTAAGAACGCCCACTGCAAGACGGGGGCAGCGATTAAGACGTCGTCCCAAGCAGCGGCGAATCTGCGCCTGCCGGGCCCTATTCACCGTCCCGTCTATACAAACAGCTTGTCAGTCGCCTTCCCCGTTGAGAAGTGCAGCCCATAGGCGAGAACTTCAGAGGAGTGGAGAAGAAACTCTGGCATCCAGATTAAATAAGGCCTAGAGCAAAGAAAAGAGTAAGAAACGCTCAAGAAGTTCTGTCATTTGATAAACATCAACACCGAGAACGCGTCGTCCGAAGAGCGCCATTTATACAGGATTGTCCGTTCAGTCACCCAATGGAAGGAGCGGTCCGGCGCCTGGTCGTCCCATTTGTTGGGTGGCAAGAACCTGTGAAGGTCCCCTGTACAGAGGATTTGGCCCAGGGTTTTTAGAAGGGGGGAAAACGGACACTAAGGGGCTTTTCCATGGGAGAATCATCATTCAAAACGATTGAATGATAGTTCCTTTGCTTATCATTCATTACATGCAGGCATAAAAATCAGCGCCGACTCGTTCGAAAACCATTTAGTCGTTCTTATTCATCAGGACAGCGAATGAACAATTCTGTATATAAAAAAAAAAAGCGGACTGCTCCATCATTTCTTGTTCATTGGGCGAAGGATTTCTCGCTCCGCAAAAACGTCCTTAAAGCAGCGCCATGATCTTTACTATTCGCACGGTGTGGCATTTATTTATAAGGGACACTTCTTGCTGCGCCGAGCGGCACATTGGGATTAAGGCACAAAGCCTAAAAAAAAAAAAAAAAGATACTTTGTAGTGGAAGAGGAGAGCGGCTGCATCTGATACATTGTGTCTGTTTACAGCCTATGGACGACTTCCTTCTCTGTTCCACCAGAAATCATTATCTGCAGCGGAAACAATATGGCCGCTCGCTGGCGCACTAATTAATTGTTTCTTCAATCTCGGAGGAACTCTAACCTTATAATGGTAGAGAAATGTAGGTCATTGCCTTCCACCAGTTCATTCTACCTCCGTGTAAATGTAACCCTCCTCTGACCGGGGGAAAGGAATGTTTCCACAGATAAAATCCAATTTCGCAGCTTTACATAATCGCGGCCCCTGAACACATCCTGCGCCTGCCGGGGGAGAGAGCGAGCATCCAGGACGGGCCGCGTTTGTTTACTTCCAAGTGTGTCGGCTCACACGCAAACACGAGTCAATATGTCCACCGACGTCAGAATCACTTTCTAAATACACAGCGTCGCGGCTCCCTGAACGCCGTCCAGTAGCCTCCGGCTCTTGTTCCCGGTTTGCTGCTTGCAGACAGGCTATTTTGGGGACATCCTTTCGGAACGCACCTCTCCAGGCCGATTCCTTCCCGCTGAAGTGGATTGATTTCTGTAAGAACATCCTGCTTATAAAACCATTAGCTGTTCTGTGGCCTCCTACAAAAATAGCGCAGTCCTCGCAGCTGAACGACTATTGCAAACTTTCAAAAGGTAAGTCTGTACAAAATAGAGACATCATGTTTGGTCGTCTGCAGTCTTCTTGTCTATGGCGGCCATTACTGTGCCCATAGGGGTGATCAGCAAGACATATCAGTCTGCGTCGCGGTACAGCGCTACAGCTCCCATCTTCTCTCTACTACTATCTTGCTTCTGTGTCAGTCTTGACTGTAATTAAAGCATCATATTCGTGAAGCATGATGCTAAGGATAAACAGATGGGGTGCAACAATGCAAAGAATTGCAAAACAACGCAAAACGGAAAGAATTTAAAACAGACCGCAGCTCCCTGTCCACCGCCGGCAGCCGAACCTTTTGTCTTGAGCGCGCAGGTACTCGCTAAGGGCAATGCTCGCTCGCTCAAGCAATTGCCCTTAGCGAATATGCTCGCTCATCACTAAATTTAAAGACAAACGGTCACCAAAAATTATGAGAAACCGATACCAATCAAAGATAGGCGATATACAGACAAGTGAAAACACGCCATTTATTTTCTGCGCAGCAATGTCACAGGCCCCAAAAATCGCTGTTCTTGCAGAGCATATGCGGTAGGACACTTGGTGGCAAATGGTCCAATGGGCGTTTCAATTGCAGAACTGGTCACAGCTCTCTCCCCCTCCATCGGCACAAACTACACCCTCAGCTCCTCAGAGTCGTCTACAGCCCCTTCGAGCTGAAAAGCCCATTTGTTGTCACACTGCACTTCCAGATTGGCGCACGCATTATAATGTCAGTGGGCCCGAGTTGCCACAGCAGGAAACATTCTGCAAATGGAACATAACATGTCTCAGCTCAAGGAAGCCAAGCGTGGCGATTGTGCCAACGTAGAGGGAGAGGCCCTGGACTGGTCGTGCAACTGAAATGTCCATTGGACCAGTTGCAGCTGCTTTGTGCGCCACGTGAAAGGGGAGATTTCAGGGCAGCGGAGTAGCTGCAGAGAGGAAAAAAAAGAGGCACAGACAAACTCATCTATATACGGCCCATCTCTGATTAGGTTTGGTTTAGGATGGTGATTTTTTTGGTGACCGAGGAACCAGAAAAGTAGCAAGATAAAAAAAAAAACTGGTTCCAAGTGGTTCCTAAATATCTCTGGTGGCAGCGCTCTAATGTTACGGGGAGCCGCGATGTAACGACATTACAGGGATATTCGAGAAGAGGAAGTAGGGGATTAAAGCGGCCGACGCATCAGCCGTATGCATTTATAAATCTCAGGAAACGCTCTTTTCTGTAGACGTAGAGGATCTTGAGCAATCGTGGCCGTAAGCCTCTCGTTCCGCAAACCTCACAGACCACAGGATTCTGCGGATGAAAGATCCCAAGGTTGAAGAGTTTAGTATCAAAGGATTTACCAATGACGAGCCATTAAGATATTTATCTAATCCCGACTATAGCCGCGCTTTCCATAGGCAGCACATGGTTCCGATTTGTTGCTGGAGCCGGCGGGCGGCACTGGACTGTTCTTCTGTCCCTCTAACTGAATTACAAGCAGTTTTTGCTGCATTTCAGAGAGTCGCAGACGGGATACAACTGGTGATGTTTATACAAAGTAATACTCAGCATTCGTTAGCATCTGCGCTCTCCATCCAGGACTCCAAAAGTAGCCAATTAGCTATAGACATACATTACCAAACCCGATATGGGTGATTAGGTCCGTACAGAACATTTCCACCTGTCTGTCTTTCTCATCCTCCTAACCCCCTGCTGCAACTAGCCCTACGTATGAGATAAACCGGCGACCAGACCTGCTGGACATTTTAAAGGGGTCTTACCTTAGCTAATAAAAGTCTGATCGGTAGGGGTCTCACCGTTGAAACCCCCACCGATCCCAAGAACGAGGGGTCCTATGTCCTGCTTTTCTCATCACTGCAGAGTCACTTCTCCAAACCATTGGCCGAACATGCGCTGCTGCCGCTGCAGCCGACAGAAGCCGAGCGCAACTACTCCGCTTTCTCCAGCTGTCCCATTTAAAATGAATGGAGCGGCACCATGTGCGCAACCACCGCTCCGTTCCTCCTCACTTCAGGGGGTGCAGTGAGCCCACAGTGAGGACAAGAGAGACAGAACCCCATTCTCAGGAAGTCACCCATCAGACTTCTCCATCTTGTGGAAAGGTAATACAAATTAATCTTTGTCCAACTCCCTTAATATGTACGGTGATCTCCCGACTCTCCTTCGTATCCGGCTCCGAGATATCTTTACAGCGGTTTTCCAAGGTCCTTTTTCTTTCTAACCATTAGAAACGTTACGATCGGTTTGATCCAGCGCTGTCGCTCCAGTTCTCCGACTTGCTGTATGCCCATCACTGGCCTTAGCTGTGCATAAAACAAGATTGCCGAGAGAGACTAGAGATTGGCTGCAGCCATCAAACGGGTATACAGGTAGGAGCGTAGCTATAGGGGATGCGGTTGCACCCGGGCCCAGGAGCCTTAAGGGGCACATTGGCCTCTCTTCTCCATATAGGGATTCCAGTACTACGGCATGAATAAAGCATTATAGTTGGGGGCCCTGTTACAGAATTTGTATTAGGGCCCAGTTAGGCCCCCTGGGGAACCTCATTGCTGCAGCAAAGCTCGATGAGTAGGACAGGAGCAACAGTGCTGGATCAAATTAATGAATGTAGCTTAGCTGTGGGCCTCAGCGCTATATGGATTGAGACCTCCGAGGCCAGTGAGTGTGTAACTCAAACATCACCGCTGCCGACAGTGAGAATGGGTGCAGCTGGACAGGCGGAGTATGGAGTGGCGAGTAGAGCTAAGGGGCTCTGTTTACAATGGTGCTGTGTTAATGCGCCCACCAAGATACACAAGGAGTTCTCTAAAGATGTAGCCGTCATGGCGCCATTTATTAAAAATGGAGGCCATGATGGTAAAGCCAAGAAAGGCAATTTGTAAAAATGACAACCTTCAGAAACGCAGAGTGAAATCAGAAGAACCTTTGCCGACTTGATGGGGGTGAATACTTTCGCATTGAGTTGTTCTTGCTGTTGTACAGCGACGCAGAGCGCGGTAAAGCGTTAGCCGAAACATCTCTGTGATGCCCTACTGGCGAGCCAGAAACATTACACTTCAAGCTTTCAGAGCTCAGCGGCTCCTTCATCATAAAATCACATCGCAGGAACGCTCTTCTCTCATCAGTAAGACGGCGATGGGTTCTGCTCATCAAAACTTAATTAAATCAGCTGTGTTTCACAATAAAATATGGAAGTTCAAGGAGGGGCGGGAATATTATTTTACAGCTTCTGTGTGCATGCAACTGTGCAAAAGGATCCTGGAGCCAAAATACTGAGCAATAGTGAAGAACAAGTTATAAAACTACAATAAGCATCTGACAGGAGACAAACCTGTAATAGAGCGAAGGGGGATGTGACCCTGCAAGAACACAAATCAGCAGCATCACAGGGTCAGCCATCAGAGAGGTCACAGCTCATTAACTATCAACCTGAGCGTGCCAGGCTTGTGTCTCCAGCACAGAGGAACCGCCCAACTCACACCTCCAGAGGTTTACTGAGGGGCCGCAGGCCAGAGGGTCAACCAATAACCACTTATACCAAGGCAACAGCTGAACCAACCGACCAGAAAGTGAAAAGGTGTACATAGGGGGCAGTATTATAGTAGTTATATTCTTGTACATAGGGGGCAGTATTATAGTAGGTATGTTCTTGTACATAGGGGGCAGTATTATAGTAGGTATGTTCTTGTACATAGGGGGCAGTATTATAGTAGGTATGTTCTTGTACATAGGGGGCAGTATTATAGTAGGTATGTTCTTGTACATAGGGGGCAATATTATAGTAGGTATGTTCTTGTACATAGGGGGCAGTATTATAGTAGTTATATTCTTGTACATAGGGGGCAGTATTATAGTAGGTATATTCTTGTACATAGGGGGCAGTATTATAGTAGGTATATTCTTGTACATAGGAGCAGTATTACAGTAGTTATATTCTTGTACATAGGGGGCAGTATTATAGTAGTTATATCCTTGTACATAGGGGGCAGTATTATAGTAGTTATATCCTTGTACATAGGGGGCAGTATTATAGTAGTTATATTCTTGTACATAGGGGGCAGTATTATAGTAGTTATATTGTTGTACATAGGGAGCAGTATTATAGTAGTTATATTCTTGTACATAGGAGGCAGTATTATAGTAGTTATATTCTTGTACATAGGGGGCAGTATTATAGTAGTTATATTCTTGTACATAGGGGGCAGTATTATAGTAGTTATATTCTTGTACATAGGGGGCAGTATTATAGTAGGTATATTCTTGTACATAGGGGGCAGTATTATAGTAGTTATATTCTTGTACATAGGGGGCAGTATTATAGTAGTTATATCCTTGTACATAGGGGGCAGTATTATAGTAGTTATATTCTTGTACATAGGGGGCAGTATTATAGTAGTTATATCCTTGTACATAGGGGGCAGTATTATAGTAGTTATATTCTTGTACATAGGGGGCAGTATTATAGTAGTTATATTGTTGTACATAGGGAGCAGTATTATAGTAGTTATATTCTTGTACATAGGAGGCAGTATTATAGTAATTATATTCTTGCACATAGGGGGCAGTATTATAGTAGGTATATTCTTGTACATAGGGGGCAGTATTATAGTAGTTATATTCTTGTACATAGGAGGCAGTATTATAGTAATTATATTCTTGCACATAGGGGGCAGTATTATAGCAGTTATATTCTTGTACATAGGGGGCAGTATTATAGTAGTTATACTCTTGTACATTGAGGACAGTATTATAGTAGTTATATTCTTGTACATAGGGGGCAGTATTATAGTAGTTATATTCTTGTACATAGGGGGCAGTATTATAGTAGTTATATTCTTGTACATAGGGGAGCAGTATTATAGTAGTTATATTCTTGTACATAGGGGTCAGTATTATAGTAGTTATGTTCTTGTACATAGGGGGCAGTATTATAGTAGTTATATTCTTGTACATAGGAGGCAGTATTATAGTAGTTATATTCTTGTACATAGGCGGCAGTATTATAGTAGTTAAATTCTTGTACATAGGGGGCAGTATTATAGTAGTTATATTCTTGTACATAGGGGGCAGTATTATAGTAGTTATATTCTTGTACATAGGGGGCAGTATTATAGTAGTTATATTCTTGTACATAGGGGAGCAGTATTATAGTAGTTATATTCTTGTACATAGGGGTCAGTATTATAGTAGTTATGTTCTTGTACATAGGGGGCAGTATTATAGTAGTTATATTCTTGTACATAGGAGGCAGTATTATAGTAGTTATATTCTTGTACATAGGCGGCAGTATTATAGTAGTTATATTCTTGTACATAGGGGCAGTATTATAGTAGTTATATTCTTGTACATAGGAGGTAGTATTATAGTAGTTATATTCTTGTACATAGGGGGCAGTATTATAGTAGTTATATTCTTGTACATAGGGGGCAGTATTATAATAGTTCTATTCTTGTACATAGGGGGCAGTATTATAGTAGTTCTATTCTTGTACATAGGGGGCAGTATTATAGTAGTTCTATTCTTGTACATAGGGGGCAGTATTATAGTAGTTCTATTCTTGTACATAGGGGGCAGTATTATAGTAGTTCTATTCTTGTACATAGGGGGCAGTATTATAGTAGTTCTATTCTTGTACATAGGGGCAGTATTATAGTAGTTTTATTCTTGTACATAGGGGGCAGTATTATAGTAATTCTATTCTTGTACATAGGGGGCAGTATTATAGTAGTTCTATTCTTGTACATAGGGGGCAGTATTATAGTAGTTATATTCTTGTACATAGGGGCAATCTTATAGTAGTTCTATTCTTGTACATGGAGGCAGTATTATAGCAGTTATATTCTTGTACATAGGGGAGCAGTATTATAGTAGTTATATTCTTGTACATAGCGGGCAGTATTATAGTAGTTCTATTCTTGTACATAGGGGGCAGTATTATAGCAGTTATATTCTTGTACATATGGGGCAGTATTATAGTATATTATTGTACATAAGCAATTACAATTGTTCTACTCTTGTATGCTTAGAAAATATACCTCTCCCATCCACGTTAATATGGTCAGCGGATGGAACTGTTCTTTCGCATATTTATTTATGTAGTGAGAAACATCTTTCCTTGTCTACAGCAGGGGTCCCCAACTCCAGTCCTCAGGGACCGCCAACAGGTCATGTTTTCAGGATTTCCTCAGTGTTGCACAGGTGATGTCATTATTGTCGGTCCTCAGACATTGCCGCAGGTGTTCTTACCATAGGATATCCTGAAAACATGACCTGTTGGTGGTCCCTGAGGACTGGAGTTGGGGACCCCTGGTCTACAGAACATTGCTCTGTCATACATTGCAGACTTTTTTGGCAGTTGCTGAGCTAAAAATGGCTGCCACCTTGGCTTCGTCATCGAAAACAGTCTGGTAACCAAGCAACCGTACAATTTTAGAAAGTTGGCAAAACTGGGAAGATACCAAACAGCAAACACAGGTGCAAAAATCTGCCTGATCATCTTGTTACCCCCCCCCCCCCCCTCCTCTTCTCCCCATCCCCATGCATCTGCTGTCATGGGGAATTCTGGGAAAGAAACATGCAAATAAGCCAATGTTTTTAATCTCTCTCCAAGTTCCTTTCGTTGTAGTAATCACTTTGTAAAACACAGCAAGATGAAATAGGATGCAGCGGAGGAAGATGGTCCCGATAGCGGCTCTGACCTTTCATATTTAATGCATTAAACATCTATACTTTTCCGTTTGATGTCTTGCTCTCCGCAGTTTGCAGCTCCTATCATGGGGCAGTCAGACCGCTTCACCCCCCTCAGCTCCTCTCTGACAACTATGTGGTTGAGCAACATTCCCTGTGTCTTTACAAAAGGGACAAGCACTCCAGGCGGGACGGCCGCGGCGTCGTCCATCAGCCTTCTTCGCATCCTTCTTGGCTTTGAGTCCCGCAGTCTTTTCTGTCCCAGTTATGGTTAAAAACTCCCATAGGGCCAATAGAGAGAAAAATATAAGCGAAAACAAAGTGTAGGCGAGGGAGCAAAGCTGAGAAAAGCAGACACAGACGGGGCAGACAGAGATGTGAGAAGAGGGTGTTAATCAGCTGAAAGGCAGAGACGGCCAATAATGGAAAAAAACAGGGAAAAAAAGGAAAACACTGAGATGCTGCGGGCAAAAACATCATAAAACAGTCTAAGGGTGTATTTACACGGGCCATTTTCGCGTGCGACTTGTGTTGCGAGATGCAGAAAACTTGGACCCATTGTTTTTAATAGGTACATTCACATGCGCAAATCTGCTCTGGTAGCGATGTTGCGAGACGGAAAAAAATGGAGCATGTTTTAAAGTCATGTTTAACTTTTTTTTGTTTTTAATCGCAATTCAATTTTCCTATTGTAAAAAAAAAAAAAGCGTGAAAATCGGATGTTTGTGATGCAATGCGCATTTATTACCAATCATATCGCAGTGGGGAAAAAAAAAAAGAAAAACCGCAAGTTTTACAAGCGCGATATTGTACGAAGTATCTCGGACCGGTATCGCGCTCGCTCGTGTAAATAAGACCTCAAAGTAGCACTTAACGCTGTGGTCGTATATACGAACACAACAGGAGGGGATACATCCTCTGGACGGCTCAGTCCTAGACCGTATTTACATGGCCGAGAAAAGCGTGCTAGTTCTATGCGTGTTTCTTGCACCGTGTTTTAACCCATTGTTTCCAATGGGTTCATTTACACAGGCGTCTTTCCTCTCGCACCAATAGCGCGAGACGGGAAAAAACGAAGCAGGTCCTATTTTCGTGCGATTCACGTGCCAGAATAGAACGTGCGGTGTGCGGTGTCCGTGTGTTGTGTGACGCAAGAATCTCGCAAGACTACGTCTAAGAATCTTGGGTGCGACTCCGTATCGGCCGTGTAAATACAGCCCTATAGAAATGTAGAAAACGTACAGAACATATCAGAACACTCGTGCCTACCGTTATACATTACAATGGCAGAATAGTCACAGAATTTTCCCTCTAGAAGAAAAAAAGCAAAAAAAAAATAATAATCACCAGTCAATATATGAAAAAATAATAATCACCAGTAAATATTTGCGTCTGAGTAATGAATCTGCGCTGAATTATGCAAGCGAGGCGCGAACCACTGCGGGGCAGCTATTGGGAACGCTGGAGGACAATAAACGCGGTAGCGCTAAATGCGGCCATATTTGTTGTCACCCAGTTTTCCCAGAAACAGGTAAATTCAAAATCTAAAAGGAGCTACAAATGATCTATGCCATGTGACGGACAAAACGAAGACCTTTGCGCCATGATACTTTTCCAGCGATCCGGTTATTATTTTGCGCAAGCTATTACATAATGACATAAGGCGTTCTGTGGACATATTGCATAAAGGTAGGTATAGCCTTGTTTGAAGTTCAAGGGTTAAAGCCATGGCGGGCGGGTGGGGGTGGGGGCTGTCAGTCCGCTGTGACGACAGCCAGCACGCCCCGCTGTAACATTTTCCAGATGTGGTAGACAGAAGCAGACTTGTTCCGAGCACACTGGAAGCTGAGATTGCCCGGAGATAATTGGGAATTCCTGAACGGAGGCCAAAGTCTGCTTATAGACCCTTGGAAGACATAGGACACGTTGCTGCTAGGGAAACCGCAGGGCGGAACCGGAGCACCAAAGAAAGGGATCCTGTAAGGATCTGGTGGATCCTGTAAGGATCCTGTTTGTGGACAGAAGAAGGTGTTGTACAGGCAGAAGGCAGGATGGTTCTAGCTGTAATGAAATGACTATTAAATGGCCGGACAAACACCAGGAAAATCATTAACTTTTATCACCACTGAAATAGGAACTGCAGCCCCTTCCACACACACCTGAACATGCAGATACAGATAGTGCTGCCTCCCTGTAAATGATGTGGGCACAGATAGTACTGCCTCCCTGTGAATGATGTAGGTACAGATAGTACTGCCTCCCTGTGAATGATGTAGGCACAGATAGTACTGCCTCCCTGTGAATGATGAAGGCACAGATAGTACTGCCTCCCTGTAAATGATGTGGGCACAGATAGTACTGTCTCCCTGTAAATGATGTAGGTACAGATAGTACTGCCTCCCTGTGAATGATGTAGGTACAGATAGTACTGCCTCCCTGTGAATGATGTAGGTACAGATAGTACTGCCTCCCTGTGAATGATGTAGGTACAGATAGTACTGCCTCCCTGTAAATGATGAAGGCACAGATAGTACTGTCTCCCTGTAAATGATGAAGGCACAGATAGTACTGTCTCCCTGTAAATGATGTAGGTACAGATAGTACTGTCTCCCTGTAAATGATGTAGGTACAGATAGTACTGTCTCCCTGTAAATGATGTAGGTACAGATAGTACTGCCTCCCTGTAAATGATGTAAGTACAGATAGTACTGCCTCCCTGTAAATGATGTAAGTACAGATAGTACTGCCTCCCTGTAAATGATGTAAGTACAGATAGTACTGCCTCCCTGTGAATGATGTGAGCACAGATAGTACTGCCTCCCTGAGAATGATGTAGGTACAGATAGTACTGCCTCCCTGTCAGTGATGTGGGTACAGATAGTACTGCGTCCCTGTCAGTGATATAGGTACAGATAGTACTGCCTCCCTGTCAGTAATGTAGGTACAGATAGTACTGCCTCCCTGTCAGTAATGTAGGTACAGATATAGTACTGCCTCCCTGTAAATTATGTAGGTACAGATAGTACTGCCGCCCTGTAAATTATGCAGATACATATAGTACTGCCTCCCTATAAATGATGTAGGTACAGACAGAACTGACTCCCTTTCTCTCCCTGTAAATGATGTAGGTACACATAGTACTGCATCCCTGTAAATGATGTATGTACAGATAGTACTGCCTCCCTGCAAATGATGTAGATACAGATAGTACTGCCTCCCTGTAAATGATGTAGATAGATAGTACTGCCTCCCTGTAAATGATGTAGATAGATAGTACTGCCTCCCTGTAAATGATGTAAATAGATAGTACTGCCTCCCTGTAAATGATGTAGGTACAGACAGAACTGACTCCCTTTCTCTCCCTGTAAATGATGTAGGTACACATAGTACTGCCTCCCTGTAAATGATGTATGTACAGATAGTACTGCTTCCCTGCAAATGATGTAGATACAGATAGTACTGCCTCCCTGTAAATGATGTAGATAGATAGTACTGCCTCCCTGTAAATGATGTAGATAGATAGTACTGCCTCCCTGTAAATGATGTAAATAGATAGTACTGCCTCCCTGTAAATGATGTAGGTACAGATAGTACTACATTCCTCACTCTCCCTGTAAATGATGTAGGTACAGACAGTACTGCCTCCCTCTCTCTCCCTGTAAATGATGTAGGTACAGATAGTACTGCCTCCCTGTCTCTCCCTGTCAGTGATGTAGGCACAGATAGTACTGCCTCTCTAACATCCATGTAAATTAGATACACAAAATGTCCTCTAAGAACATTCACAGAACTGCAAAAACCAGCAGCGTTGATGAAGCTTCCACTCCAGAACGAACGATAGATTTTGGATTATTCTTAACATTACTTTCCCAGTTCTGGAATCTGTAACCCTCAACAAAAACTGGTTCCACTTGTTCAGCTGATTAGCTTTTATGTATCACAGGTCATATGAGCAGCATTACCCTTCTACAAGTTACAGATTGATCACACTGCTCTGTGGACGGTATATATCACATTTATCACTCCAGTGCGGTACTTCGCTGTATACACGCTATATAGAGGATATACATAGGGATACGGGCCAATAACCACCCACAAGACTACAGCTTAAACTAGGACGATTCACCCCAGCATATCCGCACAACCATTAGAAATGACCACAGACTCCTGACATCTGAGCCACCGACGCCATTTTATTGGTTTCTGATCTCCGTGTTAATTGGGTGAGGGGCTTCAGTTATACTAATATCAGAAGGCACTAAGAAGCCATCAGACAAGGCGTTATTTACAGACCTGTCCATTAATCCAACCTGCAGATTATGTATAGAAAAATACAAACAAGTGATGATACAAGAGACGCGACCTCAAGGATGTAACAATTAAAGTGCTTATCATTAGGATAGGTCATCAATAGCAGATTGGCAGGGGTGTGTTGCCAAGAATCCCCACCGAACAGTTGTTTACCAACCCAATACACTCATACAATGAGCCGATTTCTACAGGAAGCAGACAGCTCCATTACCACTGCAGTGGCCAGGCTTGGTATTGCAGACCATTCATTTCAATGGGAAGTTGGCTTGCAATACCAAACCTGGCCACTACAGTAAGAACAGAGCTGTCTGCCTCCTACAGAAATCAGCTCAGTGCACTGGCCTGGCTAACAGCTGTATCAGCGGGGTTCCTAGGAGATAGACTCCCACCAATCTACTATTGCTGACCTGTCCTAGGTCATCAATAGTTTAAAACTGGACAACCCCCTTTACCACAGGTACAAATCTCTGAGTGACGTCACAGTTCCATGCATATCTTACAAGGACATGGTATGGCCTTGTCTGGTATCCTAATATAGGGTAAAGTTGATAAACCTATTATTTTTCCATTTTGAAATATAGGGTCTCTATAAAATAAACATTAATCTGCACAAAAGCACCAAGTAAAAGGGGCACAGAAATGAAAAAACGCATGCCGAGTTTATGGAATGTTTAAAAACAAGGGGCCTTCTATCCCAGATTACTGAAAAGTTTGGCTTAGGATCAAACAAAGGTGATAGTCACAGCTCACCTCATCTCCTTCCTGCACAAGTGAAAAGACATGCCCACAACAACACTCTGCCATAGAAGTGTACCAGACATGGTCACAGCTCACCTCCAGCCCCTCCCTGCACAGATCACAAAACATGCCCACGACACTATACCAAAGAAGTCAATGAGTTTCCCCCTGTCCACTGTGTCTTTCGCCCATGAGGCTGCTGTAAAACATCTCTCTAAGGCTGCCTGTCCACGGGTGTTTTAGGCTGCCTGTCCCTGGACAATCCAGCCGCGGGGAACGCGATGCACACTTTCCATAGCTTTGTTATGGAAAACGCAGCCCCCCCCCCCCTATCCACGAGTGGAGAATCATAGGGAATTGCCGTGATTCTCCGTGGTCAGCCTATCTGTCAGATCCGTCTGCAGACTCCTGCTCCTGGGAGGCGGCTCCCGTGGACAGGCAGCCTTAATGCCGTTAACAGCTCTGGTAGGATCGCCGCTCCCGTAGTCATGTACAGACAATAGAATAAAAAAGATCTGCTCTCATTGTCAAAACCAAACGCTCCCCTAGAAGTAGTCGGATGGATGAAACTTTCTCTGTGTGATTGTAACATTGATATAAGTGATTAC
This sequence comes from Eleutherodactylus coqui, assembly GCF_035609145.1. NCBI lineage: Eukaryota > Metazoa > Chordata > Amphibia > Anura > Eleutherodactylidae > Eleutherodactylus > Eleutherodactylus coqui. Next base: position 10,956,294 of record NC_089846.1, on the reverse strand, counting down.
AATATCCGAGCAAAAGGGTCATTTATTGTGTAGGAAGGGTCTAGTACCCTGCTGTACCGCGTTTAGCTTGGATACAAGATGTGATACGGGGGGCATGGAGGCTCTAGTACCCTGTTGTACCGCGTTTAGCTTGGATACAAGATGTGATATGAGTAGGCATGGAGGCTCTAGTACCCTGTTGTACCACCTTTAGCTTGGATACAAGATGTGATACAGACAGGCATGAAGGCTCTAGTACCCTGTTGTACCACCTCTAGCTTGGATACAAGATGTGATACGGGAGGGCATAGAGGCTTTAGTACCCTGTTGAGCTGCCTCTAGCTTGGATACAAGATTTGATACGGGAGGGCATAGAGGCTTTAGTACCCTGTTGAGCTGCCTCTAGCTTGGATACAAGATGTGATAGGGGTGGGCATGGAGGTATACAGGTTCTCTATGGTATCCTGCGTCATATCGGTCCATATTTGCTGTAACTGAGCCTATAGTTCATGCAAACTCGTAGGCTGCCAAAGTTGGTGTCCCATACATGTAAGTATCTTTTGGTATCCACTGGTCCCAACACCTCCCAACAGTCTGGTCCGACATTCCTCTCTACTGGTGGTCTGTAGGGGGTGTCCTGAGCCCGGTCACCTTATATGCCCCCATACACTGGTCCCAACACCTCCTAACAGTCTGGTCAGATGCTCTTCTGTACCGAAGGTCTGTCGGGGGTCCTGAGCCCGGTCACCTTGTGTGCCCTCACACATCCACTGGTCCCAACAGCCCCTAACAGTCTGGTCAGAACAGCCGGTGGGGGACAATTCATTGATACGACCATCCAGCTCCTCCCATCCCAATAATGCGCCCCCTTCTGGTAATGGGTGAAATCTCTTCTCTGAGTCGTAGAGGCATCTAGTGGCCAACAAGCTCTACAAGCGGAAGAAGAGGTCACTACACACAAGGAGCCTCCGAGAGCCTCTTATAGGCCAAGGGGGGAACCACTTTTAGGGCCTCCGGTGACAAGACCGTCCATCTAATCACACCACAACTTTAGTTATATGCATATCCGTCCAAGACGTAACTGCATGCCGGGTTTTGCAGCAGAACGACAACTTATCTCGGGGCCGGAGTGTTTTTTTTCTTTTGACAAAGAGTGAACAATACAAAAAAAATAATAAAAACATTAGAACAATGACAAAACGTTTCACTAGGCGGTTTTATTTAGCAAATACATATATATGAGTGTAGAAGTCTAAGGTCTCCGCCTAAAGCTTCACCATGGTGGGTGAATGAACTTTTGCAACCTATGTAAAATCCCACCATTGACACCGAAATGCCCAAATATGCCATTTTTGGTTTCCTCCATCCTAAATCTGCCCGTCCTACATACTCCCCGCGATAATCAGTCCGACTCCGGCTAAAGAGACGTTCCTACACTGAGGGATAAGTGACAAATGCTTGCCTTGGATAAATGAATTTGGTTTTACACTTGAATTTACTACGTTCCGCATTAGAAGGAGGCATCAATCAGTGCGTTCCCCGGTCGGCTGTCACTGCCTGTGAATGGCTCCGGCGGAGCAGCACCGTCCCCCGTGGCACTCAGACACAAATCATGTTGAATCATTTAATAGGTGAAAAGCAATTAAGCTTGTGAAATAAACAGTTATTAGGAGCTGTTGTAAGGCGAGTCACTGCAGATCGCAGCGTTAACCCCTTCACATCCTGCTCCGCCACATACACTCCGGAAGATAGATATTAACCCCTTAGTGACGAGCCTATCTTGCTATCCAAGCGATTTTGATCATCTCATTGCAAGAGCCATAGCGCTGACATAGCCGTATGAAGACTTGTTTTTTTGGGGACCCGTGGAATATTTTAATAACTTTTATTACATTTTTCAGTTTTTTTGGAGGGTGGGTGAGGGGGGGGATAGAACCCCTCCCCCAGGATTTCCGCCATTGTTTTGGAGTTTTGTTTTTACAATGTAACATGATAACCTTATCTGGATGAGCGCGATTTCTGCGATACAAAGTTTCCTTTAACTTTTTACCACTTTTGCACAATAAAAACACATTTCTAAAAAAAAACAACAACTGCCTCGGCACGGCCGCATTCTAAGACCGTAACAGTTGCAGTTTTCCGGCAGCGGGGCGCTGTGAGGGCTTGTTTCTTGCTGAAGACTTTTAGTTTTATTGCTCCCATTTTCAGGTACTTCTGAATTGCGGATTGATTTTTATTACATTTTTTTTGGAAGCGAACAAAAAAAAAAAGAAATGGCAATTAAATGTAAATGAATTTTACGGCGTTCGCCATGCGGGACGGGTAATCTTCGCACTGTTGGGGTTGTTACAGACGCAGCCGTATCGGGATCTGTTCTTTTTTAACATTTCTGTTGGTATTTTATCCATTCAAAACATTTGTTTTCGTGGGGAAAAAATGCATATCATTGTTTAACTGGATTTTATTCTTGGACTTAAAAAAAGTTCAATCAAGTCTTTTCTTTAGTCCCTGAAGGAAACTTAAAGATGCAATTGTTCGCTTGCTAGAATAGTACACTGCATTACTTGTGTAGTGCATTCTACTAAGTCTATGACAGTAACCTAATAGACACTACAGGAGGCGGGGCCTGATAGGCTAAGCTACATAGCAGACATCGAGGCCTGTGTCAGGCTTTCGGCTCTCATGGGAACATATTGGTACCTTGCGATCGCACTGTGAGGTGCCGCTGGGTAACAGAGTTGAGCAAACGTACTCTGTCGAGCTTGATGCCCGTTCGAGTATTAGCGCACTCAATGGTGCTCGTTACTCGAATGAGCATCAAGCCATATTCGACCCCGCCCCAGTGTTTGGCCCCTCCCCACTGCAGTCATTGGCAATTTTTTTTGTCGGGAGCGGGAGAGGGACAGGGAAAAAAAATAAAAAAAGCTCAGGCCCGGCGTTCCACATACAAAAATGCTCCAGTCTCCCATTGTAGCCAATGGGGTTTGTTACTCGAGTAGAGCTCTCGAATTTTACGAAAAGCTTGACTCGAATAACGCGGACCCGAGCATTTGGGTGCTCGCTCATCTCTAGTAACAGTGGATCCTGCTTTAGTGGAAGTGAAATAGATAGAAAGAAGCTTTCGAAAGGGAATAAAAAAACTAAACAAAATCTGCTTTCTGTTCATTTCTGTTTCACTTCCATTTTTCAGCATTTTACACCGATTCCTTTTTTTGCAGTGCTTGTCTGGTTTACCTTCCCCTCGTTGGCTGCAGCCCTCTGCCAATGCTCAGAAATCAAACCGCATACAAAAACCGAAAGCAAAAAAAAAAAAAAAAAAAAAAAAGAAAACGGGTGGCTGTGTTTTTTAGTCTCCCATTTGTTTCAGTGTAAATAACAAAATGGAAACGGAAAATTGAGAAATGGATTGAAATGCAATTCTACGTTCATGGAAACCTTTCCTTCCGCTTTGCTGCTCCAATGACGAAACCGCTAGTGTGAAATGGCCCTACCTGCATCTAATGTGTGACAACTATGAGAAGCTTCCTGTCCGTGGGGGCCAAAATTCCCACTGAGCGATATCATCACCTTGTGGAATTGACACCATGATGAATGACTGCGGTTCTGGAGGTCAAATGAGTCCAAAGCGCTACTAGATGGGGTCTCAACGTGGCCATTTGCTGTATATGGAAGTCTAGATGTGACCGGATGCCTAGATAACTCCCCTAGATCCTAGAGATCCTAGAATGAAGGAGTTACGGCTCTCCGTCTACCGATATGGAACTGGTTATCTATATGACTTCAGCTTGATGGTGTAACTTGTCGCGTGCGGCGACTGCGGGAAAAGTAAAATAACAACGGCGGAGCACACTAATCCTAGAATCCAGGAGGCGGATATGGGGTGCAGTGGGACCGGGCTTCAGACTACTTGTCCTCTTCCGTAGTAGAAAATTTTGCTCAATTTCCGGGATTTCTAGACAATATCGACCAGCCTCGGCATCAGCATGAGGAAGGGCTTGGCTTTACCTAAGGCAGGTTCCTTATTTGCTCATAGAATCAATAAAGAATGTAATATAATTGGACACCAGGCTGCATGCAAAGTCTAATGTTACAGCGGAGACTACGACCATATGGGCCTGTATGTTATATGCTGCGCACACGCACTCCGACACGGAGCGGACTGCAGAAACCGGCAGGTATCCATCCTCACTTCTCTGCTGGTCGCGATAAACTCCTATTGCCCATTCAACATTCAGTAGCTTGCCCTGTGAGGCCGGAGTGCGGACGTGACGCACCTGAAAACCAGACTGACGCACAGGTTGACCGCCACGCACACGCTTCCTGTGAATGGGGCCGTTCCTGCCGCAGCTGCAGGGATTTCTGCAGGCCCTGTTCAAATGATTTGGACAGTCACAGAAATTTGTGCAACAAATTTGCTGCGTGTGAATTTACACTGAAAGGTAGGGAATAGTGATGAGCGAGCATTGCCCTTAGCGAGTACCTACCGGCTCGAGAGAAAAGGTTCGGGTGCCGGTGGCGGGCAGGGAGCTGCGGGGGAGAGCAGGGGGGAACGGAGGGGAGAGCAGGGAGGAACGGAGGGGAGATCTCTCTCTCCCTCTCCCCCCCCCCCTTCCTGCTGGCTGCCGCAACTCACCTGTCACCCGCGCAGGCACCCGAACCATTTCTCTGGAGCGGGCAGGTACTCGCTAAGGGCAATGCTCGCTCATCTCTAGTAGGGAACCTTCAGGAAGATCTGGACTCCCCCACATATAATGTTAATGCATAACCTAGTACTCACATTTACATTAATTCAGAACTGATAAAGCTACCCTCAAAATCTGCCTCAGAATCAGAGGGAGGAGTAATATTACCTGATGCCCTCGCTTCGAGTCACTGCCCCCCAGAACCACCAGTGGACGTGGCCACCGCACATTTCAGACCACCCAATGCCCACTAGGCACTACACCAATAGTCTAAGACACGACACGCCGCTCTGGTTGGCCAGTTCTGCATACGTCTGATGTATAGTGTGCGACGGGCGAAGGGCTGCCATCTTGGTAGACTGAAGAGCAGACATGTAAACCGCCGGATCCGGAGGACGATGGCCCACGGGGAGAGTGAAAAGTGATATTATTTCCAGTCCCAAGACAAAACTTTGTTGCTTACACAAAAGGAATTCCTAAAGACGTCCCTCTCTGCTCCGGCCAACGAACTATGGGCGCGCTGGATTACTAGACTTTCTGGATTACTAGACGGTGGATTTAAAATACATAATGCATTGCAAGTGGCTTTTCGTAAGATGTATTAAGGTCAAGTCCCATACAATCGCATTCATCTAAATGGGCCGATTCTGCAGCATGTGCGAGACCCATAGAGAACCCATGCAAACATTTCTGCAACTTCTGCGGGGTATACATTCGCCCTTGTACGTTTTGGTCAGTATTTTGAGTGGAGCATAAATATAAATAGTCTATAATGATAAGTTTTGCGCCTCGGCTATGTTTTGGGCCGGCTCCTGGCTATGGCTTACAAGCACAGATGCAAAATACCCAAATGTGAAAGGGGTCTTAAACCATCCTGAAACGCGTTAATGAAGCCCTGACACAGGAAAGGGTTAATTACTCACCAAATTAAATCCTGCAAAAGAGAGCAAGCCCCCAACGTCACTCAACTCGCACCGCTGCGGTTAAAAATTCATTAATGACAGCAGATTAGTATTATGTCTCTGTCTTAATTAAAGAGGGCCGTGGAACAGCATTTTAAACAGCCATGTCATTTTCTAAATGACACAGCTTCATTACAAAGGGAACTACAACCGCGCAACATGACACACTCTCCTTTCTCTCCCCACGATGACAGCCGGGCCGCACGCGTTAATTTTTAATTCACCCCCATGAAATATTCAGCCGCCCGGTAAGGTGGATAATATTTCTGGAGGTAAGTGGCCATCAATGCTCCTCATTTGGAAAAAGGATTCAGTTGCCGATTGTTCGGAAAAAGCGCCGCGGTCTGATCTTCCATATGGTTGTAAGATTTCAGGTGCGCGGATCAAGTTCTCAAGACGGAGAAACCGCGGCCGACGGGGAATCTTCTCGTTAGTTAGGTAACATGACTGGCGAACAGAAAATCCTGGGCAAAACGTCAGAATTTACACCAAAAAAAAATGATTAGTGATGAGGAATATATTATACCAAGGAGTCGGCCGCCTAACCCCTCGTATAAGAGGAAGAGCTAGGCTCACTATTTTAGTTTCTACTATACACTGAACGGCCACTTTATTGGAGCCCCCGTTCAGTAACGTGTTGGACCTTCAGAACTGCAGCAGCTAATCACAGGGTCGATTCCAGTAGATGAGGAGTTCGTTCTGCAGGAATATTGGCCCCCATGGACAGGAAGCTTCTTGTAGTTGCTGCAGATTAGATGGCGGTGCTGACATGTTCTGACCAGCTGACAGGAAGGGGTCACCGATTCATGCTGCTTGTAGCAAATTCTGCCCTCCCATCAGCACGGAGCAAAAGAAATCTGGATCCATCTGACAGGAGATGTTCTTCCACTGCTCAGTGATACATTTTTGTGCTCTTTTGCCACCTGAAGTTTTGCGGTTCTACTAATGGCACTCAAATTGGTCATCTGCTGTTACATCCCATCTGTGCTCAAGAGCAGCGGGTTGTGCGTTCAGACATGTTAGTTGGAGCATCAGCATTGTATATGGCGACTCTTACTGTTCATCACAATTCTTGACCTCCTCCTCGGACCCCTTTCGGTGACAAGTCCACAGGATCCCCTTTCCGCTCGATCACACCATTCTCAGTATACTCTCCCTACCATTACATGAGAAAACCTTACGTGTTTGGCAATAAAATCCAGGCCCCGGCTAGTCCAGCACCGATGACCGACCGGCCTCGTGGGAAGTCGCTCCGATTGCTGCATTTTCAAATCTAATATGAAACCGATCCACGGAAAACTTGCCATGTGATTTTATGTTTCACCCCAGGGCCACGGCTCCTAATAAAGGCGTATACATTAGCAGAAGTCAACCCCAAAATGTAGACGTTCTGACTACCTGCTGCCTGGCATCTGTGACGCTCTGGTTGTCAGGATCATATAGAATTGGGATAAAAGAACTGAACCTCCAGGTCCTGAGAAAATCTTCTAAACACTAGGTCTGAATTTCTCAGGACCTGGAGGCTCGATTCCTTTCCCCCTAATTCTATGATCCCGAAGAAGCAGTGATACTAAGTAGGGTGAGATTTACGCCCGCCCTGAGAAGGATGCCGCACCGTGACAGTATAGAGGAGTCTTCACATCATTATTCAGCCGGCAATCACAATGAATGATGGCCTTGTATTTTACCCGAATCGGCAATAGCCTGGGAATGTCGCTCAGACAGACAGGATGCAAGAATAAAGTGGCTCAGAAAACAAACAAGATTTATAGGCCTCCGCGTTGGTCTCCCATGAAAAACGGTGGTCACTGCTGCTGCATCCGAACAAAAGTGCTCAGCGGCATATATCACGCCGGGGAGCACTGCCATCTCTCTCCGGGTCTGGACATGCCACAACCCAGCATCCTCTACGCCTACATGTTGGCATTTGCTGCGCCCGAGGCATTAGCAATGGAAAATATATATGTATTCCTTCTATAGCGCCGTACAATAGTTAGATCTATACATGTAAACACTAGCCGGGGAGATGTCAGACACAGACGGGATGTCATCTTCTACCACCCAAGGCGCAATCAAGTCAGACGAGTCTTGGATTCCGACATCTTTTAACTCTATAAATACTAACGTCACCTTAGAATAGTGTGTAAAGTAACATCCATTCAGAGGAGGCTGGCTTGGTAAAAGGTATAATAAATCTACAATGTAACCGATACCATAAAATACCAGAAGAGGCGAATGCGAGGCGGAAGGAGCAGGAGAATTAGATAGAGGTGATGCAGACGAAACCGCGGACTGCTTCCGAGTACTAAGCAGGTCCCGTGTATACTCTGCTCCGTCTAAGGCCGAGGCTGGCCAGCGGTACATACAGTACAATCCAGGGGCAGCTTATGGACAAGCAGACCCCTCAAGACATCGGACGGCATATGGGGGATAAGCTGTAGGTCAAGGAGGCAACGTGTTATCGGGATTAATCATGGGGATATTGTGGGATACTGAAGCCTTAAAAGGTGGCTTGTGGACACGGCTGTTAAACGGAGGATGATGGAGGACATTAGATTTACTGAGTGGGCTAATCCAAGAGCAACATGAGGGCAGAGATCAACCCGATAGAGACAGAAGTGTAATTAGAGATGTGGGTCAAGAAGGTATAAAATGACACGCCAAACGCTAAGGGGGAACAGGACAGCGACGCTCACCCCCTGCGAACACTTGGGGTGAGCCGCCGCAACTAAACGTGACAGGACAATGACGCTCACCCCCTGTGGACACTTGGGGTGAGCCGCCTCAACTAAAGGGGACAGGGCAGTGACAGATACCCATCACGCTGGCCATCAGGACAATGACTACCCCCCCCCAATAGTAAGTGGCCAGCGCTCCGCATTTGGATCAAATTAATACCGCAATGAGGATATTGCTGTGAAGTCACCCGCTGTTATGGCGATATTTACTCCAAGGTCACCGTTATACCCCACAGCCGGTAAGGCCTATAGATAAATCAGCTTCAAGACACCACCTACTGTCCAGTCTGGACATCCAAACAGGTGGGTGCTAGTGGGGCTCCCAAAAGACCACAGAGGTCTTGGTAGGAAAATGGGACAAAAAAGGCATGTGCTTGCACCATATCGCATAGGATTTACTTTAACTAGGGGGCTGGCGGGATTCGACCTTGTACACCTTTCCTGGGTAGCTTGTCAGCTCCTCCAGATTAGAGGGATGATGTCTGCAAGTCCACTAAGTCACCAGCCATGGGGTTAAAAAAAAAAAAAAAAAAAAGTATTGCACATGGCGGAAAATACTGCAATGCATTTGGGAGGTTTACTCTAGCTTCCTTCATTGAGTCATGCAGAAGATATACATCCCGTTACACTCGGGGGAGACCCGACAATGAGCCGCCGACACTCGGGGGAGACCCGACAATGAGCCGCCGACACTCGGGGGAGACCCGACAATGAGCCGCCGACACTCGGGGGAGACCCGACAATGAGCCGCCGACACTCGGGGGAGACCCGACAATGAGCCGCCGACACTCGGCGGAGACCCGACAATGAGCCGCCGACACTCGGGGGAGACCCGACAATGAGCCGCCGACACTCGGGGGAGACCCGACAATGAGCCGCCGACACTCGGGGGAGACCCGACAATGAGCCGCCGACACTCGACAAGCCACTACAAGTAGCTGACCCGTGATGCATTTCCTCCTTCTCCCGGCCATTACCATCGGCTCCACAATGTTGCAGCCTCAGATGTGCAGATTCAGAATAAACCAGAAGTGATATTATTGGAACGGTAACAGAACTAATCATTTCTGCTCTTGTGATTTTCCCATTTCTCCCGTGTACCAAGTCCAATCAGCTCCATTTAACCTATTAGACATGTCACGGTCGTTAGCTCGTTTTCGGCCCGGGAGGGACAGGCTACTTAAATCATGACGGGAGCTTTTTCTTTTGGAGACAGCCGCTGCCGCTGCAGGAGAGAGACAGGAGAAGAGGCCAACACTAAAGGAGAACAGAAGATGGTCCCCTCAAACCGTTCATCCCATTTTCAGAGGCACAATCTACAAACAACAAAATTTACGGCGCATTGTGGGAAATTGACAGCTCTGAAATGCCTTCATCCAATCGTATTATGTGGCTGAGGCGCTTTACGCCGAGCGGCTCGCTCTTTCCTGGGCGGTTATATAATAAAGAAGAGGGGAGAAAGAGAGCGAGGGGACAATAGTCTTTATGAATCTGTCTATAGATCAGCAATAAAACTTTAATCTTTTCCCAAGTGTGGCATTTCACAGACAAATGACCGGAGTGAAACCGAGCCAAAAGACGCCAGCGGAAAGCCAGACAAACGCAGCCTTGTATCTCGCCTTAAGCTGCAGAGACCGTCACAGCGGCCAAAGAAACCGAGCGACTTGTCAAGTATCAAAACCGTAATTTCACAGAGAATTGTGCGATTCATGTGGTTGGTTTTAGTTTAAAGTCCCCGAAACGTCAAACAGAAAACCAAGCGGTAAAATAAACAAGACGTCGCCGCAACCCAGCGATGGACCCGGCGCTATTATATAAACTGCAGCTAATAGAAGCCGAGCGGCTACGGTAATGCAGACTGACATACAGCAACTCCAGAACAGCGCAGATCCAGGGAGCCACGATCCGCCCGTTCTGGTCTATTACTGGAAGTCACCGCGTATTAATGTGCCGCCGGGTTTGGGAACAGACAGCCTCGTCTTTATGATCTTATGCAAACCTTTAGGTTCCGTTCGCACAGTTTTTCGGCGCAGATTCCGCGCGGTTTTCACATCTTGTTGCGTTTAATGGAAAGCAGTCTGTAGAATCTCATCCGCATGGCTTGTACAGTAAATAGTGCAGATGCTCCAAGTAGGAAATCCACAGCTTTAATGCCTCGTGTGAACATAACCGACCTTGGGATGCAGATCGCTCACCATAATCCATCAGGAAGTCATAAGTCTTGTGAGGGTCCAAGCAGCAAAACCCTCACTGATCCTGAAAACGGGCGAGCCTCACGTAGAAATGGAAGATACAGAAATAGCCGAGTGTGTTCACCTCTGAGCAGGGGAGAGGAGCTGACAACCCATTCTCCTGATCCCCACTTTTAGCATATCAAGAACGCCTTTCAGTAGACCTTCTAGCGGATATGGGGGTCGTATAGGTCTATTATCCAAAGTTGAGAGCCAGTAAACAGATTTTCTGGGACTGCAAAGAGTTGGTTGGGGATGCCAACAGTCGGACCGCCACTAATCTGATTCTGATAATAGGCCATTTATATTAAAGTACCGGAAAACTACTCACATTCTAGTGGACTCAGCGGAGGGTATAGGACTGAAGAAGGGGTTTCAAAAAGATAGAAACGTTCAAAGCAGTAGATTTCATGATGGCAACAAGCTACAATTACACAAAAAGTTAAACAGTTTAATAAGTTATCAAAAACCCTGGTATGTAATGCTCTCTGTGCCCTCCGCCAGCTGTACGGACAACATGGAGACGACCATTGAATTCCTCCCAAATGCCTCTTTGGGAGGAAAACTTATTTCCTCTAGAGGTAGAGAGCGCCCCCTTGTTACAGTCTTGGGTATAAACAGATGATGGGAGAGATCTCTGTATTGTCCCTCTCTGGGTATTGTAGTCCGCCCATTCCATTTATTACTTCAGTTGCCGCCTTTGAACCTGCTCAAGCTCTGATATGTCCTTCTTAAGTACGGGTGCCTAAAACTGTCCACAATATTCCATGTGTGGTCTGACCAGAGATTTGTAAAGAGGAAGAAGAATGTTCTAGTCATGTACCCCTAGACCTCTAATGCACCCAGTTATCCTAATCGCCTTGGCAGCAGCTGCCTGACACTGGTTCATAGACTGGTAGAGTTGGAAGGGACGTCCAGGGTCATCGCGTCCGACCCCTGCTCAGTGCAGGATCACTAAATCATCCCAGACAGATGTCTGTCCAGCCTTTGTTTGAACATTTCCATTGAAGGAGAACTCCCCACCTCCTGTGGTAACCTGTTCCGCCCATTGATCCCCCTCACTGTCTAATATCTAATCTGTGTCTCCTCCCTTTCAGTTTCATCCCATTGCTTCTAGTCTTTCCTTGTGCAGATGAGAATAGGGCTGATCCCTCTGCACTGTAACACTTGGATGTGCAGCCATTTATGACCACTCTTGAGTACGATCACTCAGCCAGTTGTGAATCCACCTAAGTTGCTCCAGTTAGGCTTACAGTTAACTAAAAACCCCCAAGTCCTTCTCCATGTCAGTGTTCCCCAGTGGTTTCCCATTTGGTGTGTAATGGTGACATGTATTTCCTGCCCCTGTGCAGAACCGCACATTTATCAGTGTTACACCTCATCTGCCACTTTTGTGCCCCCAACTTATCCAAATCCGTTTGCAGCCGCCTAGCGTCCTCTTGCGTTAACTACTTCATACAGTTCTGTATTATATACAAATATTGATATTTTATGGTACTTTTTACTCATCTTCACTAAGCTGTGGAAAGTGCCGGTACTGCAGCATGTCGAGATACGTTTGCCCTCTAATGCGGGTCCCCATAAATGTTTCTTTGAGAAACGGCACAAAACACGTTCATTTTTGATCAATTCCGTTCCTATGCTGCACAGTTTCGTGTGGATTCTAGAATTCCCACGATACATTGTGACGATTACCGCTTACATGAAATGTTGCTTCATCGCTAAAAATCAAACGTGATAAGAAGCCATCGTCCTCCGCGTTCTGCGACATCGCATCACTAAAATCTACGGCTTCCCTGGGTCACCTACACCAAGGGCCCGAACCTATTGCAACAGATAAGGCCTCGTGATTAAACATCTTAACACACGCCAGACAGTTGTATGAGGATCGCAAGCTCTCGGCTGCCACAACGAGTGGATTTGCGCGAACTACGCTGAAGACGCTCTTGAATTCTCGTCACATTTTTCTCTGAAGCGTGCGGTTGCTGCGCTCTTCTTACGTAAGCAGCCCGTTTCCTCAAACCGTCAGTACCGACGACGAATGTTCATTGGCATTGACGGATAAATGACAAAACGTCATTGAAACACTCGCTGCAACGTAATCTCGCACTCAAGTCTCTCTGAAGTGCAGAACACAGAAAAGCTTGTGTTGCCGAGTCGCCATCTTGCGAGTGACTGAGGCTACCGGCGATTTTTGCGCTCGGAGAGGCATTCAGCGGTAATCATTTGAAACGCTAATCCCCGCCCTTACGAATGGTTTGAGTTTCATTCACGGGCGGTTGCAGAGATATAGCACCACCACAAGGTGGGAACTGATCACAAGTGACCCCCGCAGCGATGTGCCAGGCCGGCGTCATTGTAGTTCACGATCTCAGACCCCCAACGCATGCGGGATGGTCTCAGATGGAGACAAGCACTCGAGGTTTTGGGCCCTTTATGCCGCAACGTATCACAGGCAATCAAAAAAAGAAATCGGTGTTTTCACCACAATCAGTTTTTGCTCCAACCTTCCTCTCCGGCCCCGCGGCTCGGCGCCCGCCGCCTTGTCACACTTTCTCTTTTCACAACTAATAAGGATTCACAAGGAGAAAAATGTCACCGCACCGGAGGGCACTTGGGGAGGCAGGAGATTTAAATAACAGGATATTTAACCCTATCACGTCCTATCTGCAGCAGACGGGAGAGGAGAAATTAGATGCGACAACACCGGGACCCGACTGCGTAATGACGACCCATGAATAACGTGCAAACATGAGCAACAGCACTTCAAAATGAAGGCAGCGGCGCCATTTGTATCGTGTTGGGAAGTCCAGCTGTTGCCGAATTATAGCATCCCTGCCCACCCTTATTACACCTTGTATCCAAGCTAGAGGCGATACAACAGGGTACTAAAGCCTCCATGCCTGCCTGTATCACATCTTGTATCCAAGCTAGAGGCGATACAACAGGGTACTAGAGCCTCCATGCCTGCCTGTATCACATCTTGTATCCAAGCTAGAGGCGGTACAACAGGGTACTAGCGCCTCCATGCCCACCCGTATCACATCTTGTACCCAAGCTAGAGGCAGTACAACAGGGTACTAGAGCCTCCCTACAAGGGGTCGGTTCTCCGTAATAAATGCTCCTTTTCCTATTGAAATCACTTACTGATCTCAACGTTACAATCACAGAAAGTTTAATTCCATCAGACAACCTCTAGGGGAGGGATTGGTGCTGACAATGAGTGTGTGTGTGTATGTGTGTGTATATATATATATATATATATATATATATATATATATCATACATCATACACACAGACACACACATATACACATACACTCCTTCTAGGGGAGGGATTGGTGCTGACAATGAGTGTGTGTGTGTGTGTATATATATATATATATATATATATATATATATATATATATATATATATATATATATCATACACACACACACACACACATATACACACACACACCTTCTAGGGGAGGGATGGGTTTTGACAAGGAGTGTATATATCCGTATTCACACAGGGGAATTATTACACGGCTCGGCGGTGTGTTGGTATCTTCGTTGACGAGGCGCTGAGGTACCGCGGTAATTATGTACAATTATGCTGCTGTCATGATTCATAGAGGAAAGATTAGATTCTGGATTTAAGAGTTCTTATAAAGCTAAATTGCTGACAGTAGAAGGTTTTATATGTTACACATTACAAGGATATAGCAAGCGGTTGTGTGCGGCGCTGCGAGCGCTGCTCTCCGGGGACCGCGTCAGGCAGCGGAGTCCTGAAAATGGATTTCAATGCGGCCTTCATATTAATATTTACTGTGGAATGAGATCGGTGACGTTACATGATGGGGAAGGTAGTACTGCAGAGATCCCAGGCTGTATCACATGCGGGAGGCTTAGATACAGCAGCTGGGAAAGTAGTATTAGATACAGCAGCTCAGCAGGCAGTATCACACTAGATTAGATACAACTGCTCAGCAAACATTATTACATGCAACAGCAGGCTTAGATACACAAAACTGCATCACATAACAGGATCAGGTACAGCAACACAGCAGACAGTATCACATAGAATGGGATTAGATACAGCGGCTCAGTAAACAGTATTACATATCATGGGATTGGATACCATGGCTCAGCAGACTATCACACATGATTGGGTTATATACAGCAGCTGAGCAGACACACAATAGGAGAAGGCATACTGACTGCAGATGGATAAGGCTTAGATACATCGACTCTGCAAACAGTATCACATGATAAGCTTAGATACAGCAAGTAGTATCACATGATAGGCTTAGATACACTGGTTCATACACCCCCATACTTCTGTCCGCCTCTCATCGCCCTTGCTGATGTTGTAAACTAGCGGTCAGTAGCCCGAGGTCATCAGGTCCCCATAAAGCGCAGCGCCTGGGGACATCTATCTGTGGTGCGCACCCCGAGAGCCGCTGCTACTACACATACACTAATAAAATCTAACGACAGAAATGCTGCAGCAGCCTAGGAAACGTAAGCGGCGGCGGCACAGCGAGCGGCTCCGAGACGTGCGGCGGTATAATCTCTCAGTGCTAAACATGTAAATGACTCATTAGTGCATTGCTTGCGAGCGGAGGACAATTTTCTTTTTATTCTGTTTGTGCTATTTCCCTCCATAGAGCGATTTGCACTAATTCTGGCGCAGCCAAGTGACTAGGAGGCCGGGGCTGAGAGGTTTACGGCACCCAGGGAGCCATCCCAACGGCTGCCATGACTTTATTACCAGGGAACAGAGACATGAAAGGATCTGCTGGAGGTATAGGGTCTCCAAGCACAACAGGGAGAACCGGAAGGTGGAGGAATCACAAAGACACAGGACCACCAAAATGAGGCACAGACCCCCAAGTGCAAGGATCCTCAAGTTTAATGACCCCCGGAGTGCAATTCACAGCACTTCAACAACACAGCAATTCCTTAACACAAAGCAACATAGGAACAAAGAGAATTCCCACTTCCTTTACTGTCTGGAAAACTGCAGTAAAGAGCGAGCGCCACAAGGCCCGGCGGTGGCAGGATGACCACTCCATTCATGGGCAGAGGCCAAAGCCATTCGGATGACCCTGGCGGCTTTAATTGTTGGCAACTAAAACTAAAAGGGTAGTTCACAGTTAGAAAAACATGTCTGCTTTCTTCCAAACAGCACCACCCTTGTCCATGGCCGTGTCTGGTATTGCAGCCCAGCTCCCATTCACTTAAAAAAAAAGCTGAGCTGCAATACCAGACACAACCCTATGGACAAGGATGGCGCTGTGTTAAGAAGAAAGTAAAGTTTTTCTAACCCTGAACAACCCCTTTAAGGACTAATACCAATGAGAGTGCAGTATACATCTGTGATGGAGACTCGTGCCCCAATATTTATAGGGTCCTTTACTGATCCACAACAGTCCCGATCAATAAAAGTGAATATGAATTGCATAACACGGCTTCAGCTGCGGCGTCACGATGGGGCGGGCCTTGTAGACAATGGATTCTTATTAGAGCCCCCAGCCCGCTCATGATTGGCGCTTCCCGGTATGTACAGAGCCGTGACCCTGGAGCATAAAATCATGTGGCAAGTTTTTCATGGATCAGTTTCAGGGTGAATCCACAATAGATGGGAAAATCCAGCGATCTGAGCGACTTCCAGCAAGAACTGGTCATTGGTGATAGGCTAGCCGGGGTCAGGATGTCACTGCCAACCGTGTAGTGCCATCTCATGTAATGGTGTGCAGAGTATACCAAGAATGGCGTGATCAAGGAAATACACCCAGAGAGAGGGACAGAAACAACTGTTTACTGGAAGGGGTCAGAGGGGGATGTAAGGAATGGTGCTGCAAAGTCAGGGGGAGTTGAATACAACTCGCCATTCCTTAGCACGGATGGGCTATTATAGAAGAGGACCAGTTCCAGCGCCATTGTGTAAGAGAAACAGAAACGTGAGATTCCAGCGGGCAAAAGAGTAAAAGTTACATCACTGAGCAGCAGAAAAACATCTCCTGGTCGGATGGATCCAGAATTCTGTTGTAGAATGCTGATGGGAAGTCAGAATATGGTGCAAGTAGCATGAAGAACGATTCCCGTCAATGGATCAGCACCTCCATCTAATCTGCGCCAAGTAGAAAAAGCTTCCTGTCCGCAGGGGCCGATATTCCTGCAGAACGATTTCATCACCTGGTGGGATCTACGCTACAACAGATTGCTGCAGTCCTGAAGGCCAACGCGCTACTGGATGGGGGCTCCGATGAGGTGGCCGTCCAGTATACACTGCTGTCGCCTGAGCCCCTTTTTTGCAGGCAGCACTTCCCTCTCTCCTGGTCACAAGCAGCTTTTTAGCCAATCGCACACCAATAAAATACACATATAGCACCTATATATCAGCAAGGGAAATTATCACATTGAGGGGTCTGAAAGGAATTATCACTTTACACCAAATCCCGAGAGGCAAAATTACAAACGATTATCCACTAAAGTGCCCTAAATGACGGTGCAAAAGAAATTAATCTTGTTGACTGTTTTCAGTAACAACAAGCAGAATAGTGAGTGCAGCTCTGGGGTATAATACAGGATCTAACTCAGGAGCAGTACAGGATAAGTAATGTATGTACACAGTGACTCCACTGGCAGAATAGTGAGTGCAGCTCTGGAGTATAATACTGGATGTTACTCAGGAGCAGTACAGGATAAGTAATGTATGTACACAGTGACTCCACCGGCAGAATAGTGAGTGCAGCTCTGGAGTATGATACATGATGTAACTCAGGATCAGTACAGGATAAGTAATGTATGTACACAGTGACTCCACCGGCAGAATAGTGAGTGCAGCTCTGGAGTATAATACTGGATGTTACTCAGGAGCAGTACAGGATAAGTAATGTATGTACACAATGACTCCACCGGCAGAATAGTGAGTGCAGCTCTGGAGTATAATATAGGATGTAACTCAGGATCAGAAGAGGATAAGTAATGTATGTGCACAGTGACTCCATCAGCAGAATAGTGAGTGCAGCTCTGGGGTATAATACAGGATGTAACTCAGGAGCAGTACAGGATAAGTAATGTATGTACACAGTGACTCCACCAGCAGAATAGTGAGTGCAGCTCTGCAGTATAATACAGGATGTAACTCGGGAGCAGTACAGGATAAGTAATGTATGTACACCGTGACTCCACCAGCAGAATAGTGAGTACAGCTCTGGAGTATAATACAAGATGTAACTCAGCATCAGTACAGGATAAGTAATGTATGCACACAGTGACTCCACCAGCAGAATAGTGAGCGCAGCTCTGGAGTATAATACCGGATGTAACTCAGGAGCAGTACAGGATAAGTAATGTATGTACACAGTGACCCCACCTGCAGAATAGTGAGTGCAGCTCTGGAGTATAATATGGGATGTAACCTGGGATCAGTACACAATATTTATTGTAATGTATGTACAAAGACAATCAATGTTTTGTGTCACATCCGGTAACAGCACAATAACTTAGTTCATGGTGCTGTGGGGACGTGACGGGTTCCCTTTAAATACATTCCATACATTTTAAAAGGTCTATTTTCACATCACCACCTTATTCCTAATTTCCCTTTAAACCTGGGGACACCTGCCACGCCGGCCCTGCGTATCCATATAGATTTTTTTTCTGTAATTTTAGCCTTGCCAGCTGCAGCTAAAGCCGTATAGCAGATACAGACATTGTTAGCGGCTTTGTGTTGTGAGACTCTAGAAGTCGTGAAACCATTTAACTTAAGGATTTGTTTTCAGCAACCCCCAACAGATGGCTTTCCAGAGACGCAGATAAGCTGGATGTTTTGGGTAATATTAAGAAAGTAGCATAATGCTTTCTAAGCATGCTCATATAGGTGTATCGAATCGGGGCGAATGCTACAGTTGCATTGCAACATATTTGGAAACATTTTAGAAAATTCAGCAAAAACCTCCCGCAGCCAAAATCGGATGTCATTATGCATAAAAGTAGCATCTAATATCTTCCATCCTTTTCCCCCATTACCCACGCACAAGTTACTTGGAATCACCCTGAAGTAGTCAATGAAGGGACCTAGGTGGTGTACGTGTGGACAAGCGTCTGAGCTGTTCCCATCAGGGGTGCAAAACTGCATGAAACTTAAGCAATTTTCTATATTAAATGTATATATTCTGCAAAGGGTTAAATCCAAAGTAACGGATCTTGACTGTTGTTGAAACGCAGAAAAAGGTGCTGACAACTTGCAAGGAGGTTTTCAGTAGGATCTGGCTGGAGGCCTGGGCTAGCAGGTCCCTTATCTCATGATTCACTTCTCTGGTGGATAATAAGTAGCGGGGAGAGCGCAGGCTTATTGTATCCATCATCAGAGCCAAAAGACAGCAAGACATGGCGGCACAAGTTACCCGGCCACCTTGTGTCACCAATAGAGACCACAAACAGGTCGGCTTCAGACTAAAAGTCTGCCGTCTATTCAACAAAAGAGAAACTTTCATTTCAAAGAGATATAGAAGCTCAGAGATAATTACATCCGCTGCTGAACTGTAGGATAATTGGGGTACTGATGCCATCAAAGCCATGTAACACTGGTGATATCACTACGAATGCCGCCTATCTATTCACTACAGAGCAGTGATAATATCACTAAGGATGCAGCTTACCCCTTCACTATAGAGCAGTGATGACATCGCTATAGATGCAGCATCAACAGTGACATCACTGAGAATGCAGCTTATCCCTTCACTAAAGAACAGTGGTGATATCACTAAGAATACAGTGATGACATCACGGAGGATGCAGCCTATCAATTCACTAAAGAGCAGTGATGACATCATGGAGGATGCAGCCTATCCATTCATTACAGAGCAATGATGACATCACTGATGATACATCTTATCTCTTCCCTGCAGCATCAGCAGTGACATTACTGAGAATGCAGCTTATCCCTTCACTAAAGAACAGTGGTGACATCACTAAGAATACAGTGATGACATCACGGAGGATGCAGCCTATCAATTCACTAAAGAGCAGTGATGACATCACTGAGGATGCAGCCTATCCATTCACTACAGAGCAATGATGACATCACTGATGATACATCTTATTTCTTCCCTGCAGCATCAGCAGTGACATCACTGGGAATGCAGCCTATGAATTCCTCCCCGCTGCAGGCTTGATTTCCCACAACACTTCTAACACACAGAGTTCAAAGTAAATCTCCTGGAAGAGGTAGGTGAGGCGGCTAAATATAGCAGGAGCAATACATCACAGGCGGCTGTATGCCGTGTAACAGCTGGGGCGATCGTCTACAACTCATTGACCTCTTAAGCATCATTACCCTCCAGACACACAAGCACAGTCTATAACCGGCAGCCAGGTTGGATGTCATGTGGAGTAAATGGGCCAGTGCTCGCTCCACCCAAAACCTTCTACTTCTGTACTGTAATGCCATGCAACCTGCAGCCGTCCAGCTGCGCCAAATGCAAGAGGCCATAGAAAAGAACGGTTCCCTGCGCCCACATGGCCGACTGCATTAACTCATTGCATCTGGAAGCGTGTCCTCATACTACAGCAACTGAAAAAAGTGGACTGTATGGATAACAGTTGGATCAGCGGGAAACCTTGTATGTTCGTAGTGTAAATGCTGCAGAATGTCATCTAGTACGAGCTATGCGGGTGACAAATGTCATCCATGCGGTGCCGAACAAATGTGCATGGAATCGACAAACTGCAGACTCCAAACCTGCTGCACGCCAATGGTTTGCTGCGGATCTCACCAAGTCGGCACCGTCAGCCTGATCAGACGCCAAACGCACATCGCAGGAAAATCAAAACTAAAGGAATAAAGCCGGTCGGAGGCCTCGTTCACACGCTGCGGGTTTTAGTGCAGATCCATGTTAAAATCTGCACTAAAATCCACAAGTAGCATGCCGATTCTTATGTGGATCTTGATGCAAATTTGGTGGTGGTGCGCTGAAAAACTGCAACAATTGACCCGATTTTACCAACTATAGTGCAGCACAATTTGCGCCGTGGATTTTTTTCCACTATAGGTGGATCCACACAGCTGGTACCGGATGTGGATTTGGTACAGGTCACCCCAGAATCTGCACCACTTGGTGAGGTTTCTCATGATTTTACGAAGAGGTGAATATACTGCAAATCTGCACCAAAATCTGCCCCATGTGAACGTACCCCAAGGCCCCTCTCACACCGGCGTTTGTAAATACGACGTTCTACAGTGTTTTAGACCAGCGTTTTCAAACAGTCAACAGCATTTTTAACGCACCCCATCATTGCAATGGGGGATGTGGCGGATTAAAAATGCGCTGAACGCACAAAAGTAGGCCATACAGCGTGCGTTAGAAACGCTCATCTGAGAAGCACCACTGAAAATCAATGGAGGCTCCGACAAGCGTTATTAGTGGGCCTACTAAACGCTGTAAAAAAAACGCCCGTGTTGTCCGCGGCGTAAGGGTAAGTTCACACCGCGGATTCCACTGCAGAATTGTCTGCAGGGAACTTGTCTGTAAAACCACAACAGAAAGTTTGCTGCGAATCTGCGTGCGGCTTAGGCCCTCACAATGGGCACAATCTGCAGACAGAATGACGCGTTTCTGTGGAAAGCGGCATGTAACTTTTTCCTGCGAAGAAACCGCGTTGGAATTCTGCACGCGGATTTTCTCTACGGACAGGACAGAATCCGCTTGTGTGAACATATCCGCACATCGCGGGACTGGATGTGGATTTTGGTTCAGAATTTTCGCGGTGCAAAAAAAATGCACCAAATCTGCTGCGTTGACATGTTTTTTTCCACCCCATGCATTTAAAATCCACACAGCAGAATAAATAAAAAAATCCCGTGACACGCACATTCTGAACAGGATGGATGATCCCCACTGGATGTCATGTTAATACGGTATTCCACGTCAGGGATCCAAATTCACTGCCAGATGTCGGATGTGAATCTTCACTGAAATCCGCATTGGAAAGACTCTACATTGTATGAATGAGACCTGAAGCTCGACAGATTCTCCGCAGCCCATTCCATTGCAGAACATCCACAGCACTTCCGTTGCGTGTGACTATACCTAAAAGAGCGTTTCCACATCTAATTCTAGAAGCGAGTGATATTATAAAAACTCCCATCTTCCATGATCAATATTATATGTATGTCCCAAATCTCCAGTGCTGAACCTCCAATTCCCTTTCAATTCCCGGTCATTGTTACAAGGCTTGTATAAAGAGTCTAACACTGACTTGCAGGAATGCTGCCTTCCAATAGGTGGCGCTGCGGAGGTATTGTTCCGTCTCCCTTATTTGCATATTAACCATCAGAGCATGAATGGCCTTATGGGTCTCCTCACTCATCTTCTAGGTACTCTCCCTAAGGGGAAAAGATAGTGTTCCTGAGAACCCCCAGTAATACTCCCCTACATATAAATTCCAAACTTTAGGCTTTGACAACGTGACACGAGGATAAAGCTACGATTTCTGCTTTCTGGTGTTTTTAAGGGTAAAAGCCTTCTAAGCGTTCTTCTGATGTAAAGCAAAAATGGCGCAGTACCGCGTTATTAGCCAGAAGAAAATCTACGTGATGATAAAAGTATTGTACGCTGCTGGGAGTTGTAGTTCCCTTGAGCAGTATCATCTACAATGAGATTAGAGGGTCTTCCTGCCCACACAGACAGCACTGTGCAGTCATCTCCACTAATTATCATAATTAATGACTTCCTCGCTTGCTACTGTGCAAGAGGCATATTTCCCATTATCATCATGACGCTGCGGAGTCTCTTGCCTCGGGAGACATGTTGGGATGGGGCAGGAGACTGGGTGGGACTGATGAAGCTTAACTTTCCAGACCTTCCCTAATTTACCTACTTTGTTCCCATGGAGCGCTGCCCACACTCCGCTGGATCTCTTCAATGAGAACTATTAGGCTGGCTCCAAATACGTGGATTTTATCACACATTTCTCTGCAGAAGTCACCCCCTCGTCAAGAAGAGGCGAATTCCACAGCAGAAATGGCGATAAAATTGACATGCTGCGGAACCGAATTTCGTACCGCAAGTCAATTTCCGCATGGGTTTTATGCGGGTTATTTCCAAGGCTTGCGTATGAGATTTTCAAAATCTCATCCACTTTGGTTCTACTGTAAATGCAGCAGAATGTCCGTGCAGAGAGTCCGCATGGAAAACCGCCCCGTGTGACTTCCCAGTCCAGATCTGACAAAATCCAGGACCATAAAGCGCAGCATGATGCATCCGGAAAACTGCTTGACGCTTGACTGACCCCATTATGGCGAACGAAGTCCAGCTGAACATCTGAGCAGTGGCGCCACGAGAGCAGCATCTGGTTGGCTGCAGCAGGAAGGTAGCATCATGCGGCTGCAGCGCTGGATCGCCGGCGGAGAGGACGGGTAAGCGCAGCTACTTTTGATATTTTAATGAGACTCTGTCACCTACTTTCATCTCTATGAGCTAAGCTTATGGGCTGAAGGTAGGTGACAGTTTAAGTCCAAGGATGTAAATGTTAAGCTGGGTTCATATGGGACGGAATTGCTGCAGAAATCTCGCGGCTTGGCCGCACTGAAAAGCCGCAAGATTTCCGCTGGAGAACCTCAGCTTCAAAACCCGCAGAATTTCACGGCGGGTTTTGGAGCGGTTCGGCCGCTGGCATTCTGCTGTGGCTTTCTCTCCCCATAGAGAGGGGTGAGCCCACAGCGGGGGGGGGGGGGGGGGGGGGGGGGGGAAACTGACATGCCACGGAATTGAATTCCACGCCACATGTCAGTTTCCGCCCGGCTTTGTCGCAACGGATTGGCCGCCCCGTGTGGAGGAGATTTTTGCAAAATCTCGTCCACATGGATGCTAATCCCGGGATTAGAAGCCGCGGGCGGAATTGCTGCACAGAAATTTAGCGCCAATTCTGTCTCACACAGCCTTATACTTACCTCCCAGTTGATCCCCTGGTGTCAGCGCTGAAAGCCACCGCTGAATGTATTGAGCAGCGCTGCTAAGTAATCCGCCTTTTCTAATTTCATACTGGGCGGCCGACTTATCAGCGCTCACATCGTGGAAGCGACGGGGAAGGGAAGAATAAAAACTTACATCCCCGGACTCAGCGGGTCACCAACTTTCAGCCTATAAGCTCAGCTCAAGTAGACGACAGATTCCCTTTAACACATTGGCAACCGGACCCCCCATATAAGGCGCCGTTCACATCTGGGTTCGGGTTTGTGTTTTTAACGGAATCGTCTACAATTCCATGAATAGATTTAAAAACATGCTGAACTGAAACAGCCTAAGCTTTCTGTGTTTTGTGGGAAGACTCCGGCTAGAGATGGAAGCCTTCGCCTCAGCTGGATCGGTTTGGGGTCTCTTTGCATCTGTTTAAAGGACCCTTCTGAAACGGATCCATTACATGGAACACACGACGGATACAAAGAAAAGGCTGTGCATCCATTCTCCAATAGCAACGTAGAAAAAGAAAACCTGCAGCGGACAGAAAACTTTTGTAGTAGACTGCGCAATTGTTTTCTCGGTAAGAAACGAAAATCTGATGGAACAGCTGCGAACTGAGGCAAGCGGAGAGTTCTAATTAAACAGAAACGTTGGGTTCAGCTTTTCTGTCCCTACAACAGAGCAGAAGGACAGACGTCCCGGGCGCAGGTGTGAACACGGCCCTAAAGTTTCACGAGTCTCCGGTTTCTTAGATCCAGTCCTAGGCCTGGATCCGAAAAAACAAAACTGCATCAATATCCGTGGCACGAACAGAGTCTTCTAATCAGATCTGAATGCATCCCATCTAATTGTTCTTGATTTCTATATCTGGGGTTTAGGACTCGACAAGTTCTACACTCACAACTTTAAAGAAAATGCTCCACTCCAAAACGTCCCCAATACTAGAATATTACAACCCGGTCCATGACTGGTGGGAAGGCCCTGCGCATCCGACCCCGGCCCAGAAGCTTGCAATCTACGTGGCTGGCTTAGCGACTATGTGCAGGAATAAGGAAGCGGGGAGTATATATGTTCAGTGTATCGCTGGAGGGTTGCGCTGAACATTCACAGTCTAATCATTAACTCCAGCAACATGAAGACATCCATGTCAGCAGTACACGGCACATGACACCGCGGGGGGCGGCGAGGGGGCCAGCGCCACACAGCGCCCTCATCACAATTAAGAAGCCTGCAGAAAAAAAGAGAGGCATTGTTTATCAGACATCGGGGCCAACGCTGCGCAGATAAAGCCAGTTCCAGGCTGGTCAGCAGGGTTTTATATCAGGGGACACACACACACACACACACACACACACACACACACGCACGCACGCACGCACGCACGCACGCACGCACGCACACGCACGCACACGCACACGCACACGCGCACGCGCACGTGCACGCGCACGCGCACACGCACACACACGCACGCACGCACGCACGCACGCACACACACACACGCACACACACACACACACGCACACACGGTCAGTGTGAATGCAGGCAGTCAATCATTTATTGTTATTAGCCTCGGCGACCCTAAAGGCGAGCTCCCTCCATGTTTTTCGGTTTTGCATGGCATTTTACAGCTGTGTGATATCCATGCCAGTATTAGCTTTACCAGTATCAGCCATCGTGTTTTTTGGCGGCCGGGTCATCTTTTGACGCTTGCTTGTCCAAGCATTATATATTTTTCTACCAACGCTGCTCGCATTATATGGCCAAAAGCCGTGAGTCTGAGCCCGGCCATCTTGTCCTCCGGTGAGTCTGAGCCCGGCCATCTTGTCCTCCGGTGAGTCTGAGCCCGGCCATCTTGTCCTCCGGTGAGTCTGAGCCCGGCCATCTTGTCCTCCGGTGATATACCGGGTCTTATACGATTCAGGACTTCTCTGTTTGTTCCTCTTGCCACCCAGGGCATACGCCGCAGTTTTCGCCAGCGCCACAGCTCAAACATATCAACTCTGCATTATTTATCAACGACTGGCTACTTACTGTGAATGCAGGCGGGTGGGTCAGAATGATCCCTGCCCGCTTCGCCTCCATTCACTAGCGATAATCGTGCCTGTGTAAAAGCATATGAATGATCATCGCCTCACCTGACAAGTCCTCCCATGTAAACGCACCAAGTAATGTCATAAAAAAGATCAGCTGTCAATCACAGGAGCTACAAATGTAATGAAAGTCAGCCAAACCTGAGCAGTGCCCGGCGTCCAGCGGCCTACAACTACATGTTTGCTCCATTAGGCTACTTTTGCCTTTTCAGGTCCAGGCTCCACGGAGCAGTTGTGATGCAGTCAAAAATTGCGCCAAACATGTCTGCGCTGCTTGCAGACTGATTGCTAATAGCTGTGCAGTTCCTGCAGCTAACCGTTGTACTTGCACAATGCGACACTCCGGGCCGAGGAGATGAGAAGTAATATGACGTGGCATTCTCCCTCTGTGCCGTTGTCCCGTTTCCTCTGGCCCCTCATCTTTCTTTCAGGATGACTGCTGCACTTTTCAGATTACCCGCTGCACACTGCTCTGATTGGTCAGTGCTGATCACATGAGCAGCATGAAGTCCCCGAGACTACTGAGCACAGGGAACGGCACAAAGGGGGAGCGTCAGATTATATTACACTCCCCTCCTTTCCAAGTAGAGGATCACTTGAATGCTGGGATCCGCTACCATATTTGGGATCATGCTCTGTCCTTGTTAATCTGTGAGCAGCACATGCCCCATTATAGGCAGACGAGGCTATGCGCGTCACGGGCCCGCGAGGCTATGCGCGACGATGCTCTTTCCGCACAGACAGATGGCCCACGTGAAAAACTGATGGCTGTCCTACTCATGTCCGTTTCACAGAAGAAGAATAGGACACGCCAATGAGACGTCCGATGCAAGTTGTGCCCGAGCCTTTCAGGTGCAACACTCACCGCCCGTGTGCCAGAGGCCTTACGGCCAATTTGCATGCTATGCCACACCCAGAGTAGTGCAGTGTTTAGCCAATCTGCTCCACGGGGCCCGACCCCAAGTACTCACTGGACTGCAGCGATTTAGAAGATATTTTAAAGCTGCTAAGCGATATCGTGGCGATTTTTAGCAGCGAGGGTCATGACAGATGCTCAGACGAACGGAGCACGCAGAACACCATGCCATCACTTATTTTATGGCTGACTTTACCAAACTTTCTTTCAATGTCCCTTAATTGGCTGTAATGCATCTTGGGAGATGTCGTTTCCTAAAGCACATGGTAATTTACACTGCAGCTTTGCAGTAGAGGCACAAGAGACCGATGCAAGCTTCGTCATGCAGAGCAGAAATTAGATTGCAAGCTCCCTGGTCAAAGAGCCGGCAAGCACAAGTAAATTTTTCTACGTGATCTTTCACCATGAAATCTATAAGGACTAATAAAGAATCACCGCAGAGACGCAGGAATTACACCGCTATCACAAGTAGAAACCAGGGTGCTGCAGAAATAAATGGGCAGTTTACAGTCAGTCGGGACGACGTCATTCGACACGGCACTAACGCAAGGGCACGTGTGATAAGGCTCCTTGTACAATAATAAATCGCTCGCACGAGTGAGCGATGACAGTTCGCTCATGCAGCCCGTTTATACAGGCCGATAAATCGTAGCCAACTACGTCCGCAAATCATCCGGTCGCTTACATTGGCTGTACCAGTGGATGCGAATGACAATGAACGAGAAGCAAACAATTTCTCATTTATCGTTCAGTCCTTGGCCGTGTTTACGCTGAATCATTATGGACTCAAATTCGCACGATCCAACGTTTTTTTTTTCTTTTTTAATGATAATCGTTGTGTGTAAAAGGGCCTAATTCAGAACGACTGCGCTCTCATATAATGTCAATTTGTAAAGGACACAGACAGAAATTTCCATCGTCTAAAGCCACTTTAACCGTTTTGGATTTCCAGCAGTGATGAGGTTAACAGGCCCGAACACGAGACTCTTCGCTGCTCCTACTAAGAGCGGCTTTTGTCAAGAAAGTCAACAAGAGCCGACTTGTAGCAGTAGCTGACGTTCCTGCGTCCTCGTCGTCAATGCGATCGCCCCGGGCTGCATTCTGAGCCAAATCTGGCATTTCGCTCCTATATCTATTCACACAGTAAAGTGAGGAAATCTGGAGGAATTAGTGTTCTCATCCCAAGGATGGAGGAGGGGCCAAGACGTCCTGCAACTCATCACACTGCAACAGAAAAAGTCCAAATCAGCGGGCTCCGACTTGTGAAACTACAGACAGCATCTGAGGGCTGCAACAGGGGGGAGGATATTGGGAGTTGTAGTCTTGCAACAAGCTGGAGAGCCATAAGTTGTGGTTGAAATGCTAGACTTTTTAGCTTTGCAACAGCGTTAAGAGTCCAATTTGGGGGTTACAATGCTGGGAGTTGTAGTTTTGCAACAGCTAGACAGCCTCAGGTTTGGGTTGGCACGCTGGACAAGGTAGTTTTGCAACAACTTAAGAGCCAAACTTTGAAGTTAGAATGCTGGGAGCCAGAGTTTTGAGTTGGCATACGGGACCTTTTAGGCCGGGCTCACGAGAACGTGTGTGCCAGCGTGCTGCGAGCGAGCACGCAGCAAGTACGCAATGACATGCATAGTTGCTGCATACCGCCAATGCCCATACATGCTAAGATAGAGCATGCCGCAATTTAAAACAAAAACCGCAGTTGTGAGCGGCCCAATGCAAGTCAATGGGCTACTGGCATTGCATGTTGCACACGGGACAGTTGCATGCACAATGAAAGTATGCCCTGGTGAGACGGCCTCAGCTTTGCAAACCCTGCAGAGAACAATCTGGGTTCAGGTTGCTGGGAGTTGTAGTTCTGTAACAGTTGGTAGGCTGCAGATATAATGCATGTAAGTATCATGAAGCCAATAATCCATATAGGACCCCGGCTATCACATCATATCAGTTACAGACTTTAGGCCAAATCGTGGAGAAGCATAAAGGCCATAAAGAGTCAGACTTGTACTGCTGGGACTTGTAGTTATCGCAGCTCAGCTTTCCTACTCCCCTTTTCTTTCCCTCCTGAACTATGACTGAAACTTTCCATCCAGGTGAAAGTTTGTGCGGCTCTGCGCGCTGTTTGGTGTCTTTATACCGGGGTGAAAGTCCAGGGTTGGCGTGTTAGTAAGAGACTTTAACCTAATAAAAGTTATTCTTCTTACGCAAGAGCGTACAAACAAACGCAGGTTGGGAAACAGAAGCGAAAAACCTCAGATATCAAATAAAGACATGAAAATGTATTCTGCAGGCAATCAGTGCTGTGAACCAACAAACCCCCTCCGGCTCGTCCCTAACAGAATCCATGCAGGAACTAGAAGGAGAAAATATCCCAAATCACCGGAGAGGCATTTTGTTTTTGCACATCGAGGAAAAGGACACACGGAGCAGGAAAAATATGTATGACAGATATTGATCGACTATAGAGCCACCGAAAAGTAGTACGTGCACAAGGCCCAGACTGGTCAGCGACTAACATACTGGAATACCCTAGTCATGAAAGTGAAGGCATCAACCTTGTTTATTTATTTTACTAATTAGAACAGGATAGTGAAACATTTTCCATTTTCTAATCTGTTTTTCTGACGGTTTTATATTTCCCATTTCCTTACTCACTGATCGTTACCTTACTTCAGGGATGACCATCTTGCCTGAACGACAGTTAACAACTTTTAGAGAGCTCATTTCCAGCTGCTATAGATACAATGGATAGGAGAGGACCCGCTGACTTCTATGGGAGAGCGTTGTGAGCGTGCTCTGTGATCTGTGCAGCGAAGGGCTGGAGGCAGGCTATATCCATTACCTTATAGACTTCTATGGGAGAGCGCTGTGGGCATGCTCTGTGATCTGTACAGGGAAGGGGTGGAGGCAAGCTATATCCATTACCTTATAGACTTCTATGGGAGAGTGTTGTGAGCATGCTCTGTGATCTGTGCAGGGAAAGGGTGGAGGCAAGCTATATCCATTACCTTATAGACTTCTATGGGAGAGCATTGTGGGCATGCTCTGTGATCTGTGCAGGGAAGGGCTGGAGGCAAGCTATATCCATTACCTTATAGACTTCTATGGGAGAGCGTTGTGAGCGTGCTCTGTGATCTGTGCAGGGAAGGGCTGGAGGCAAGCTATATCCATTACCTTATAGACTTCTATGGGAGAATGTTGTAGGCATGCTCTGTGATCTGTGCAGGGAAGGGCTGGAGGCAGGCTATATCCATTACCTTATAGACTTCTATGGGAGAGTGTTGTGGGCATGCTCTGTGATCTGTGCAGGGAGGGGGAAGAGGTGAGCCTTACAAATTTCTCTGCGGACTCTGTGAAATCTCTTGAGTAAAAGTTTCCCTGCGTGTGAACTTGGCTTTATAGGGTTTCTCCATTGACTACCAGTTAACCCTTTCTCCATTGACTAGCAGTTAACCCTCTTCTGTCAGAGAAATTTCAATCGAGGTCAGAAACTGATCAGATGACGGATTCAATACGAGCCTCACTGAGGGTTCTTCTGCAACTGTGATTTGAAATCCTTGATCGGGTAGTAGAAACGTTTTAAAGAGTCTTTATCTAAAACCAATGTCCCTTTGGGGATTGCTGTGGCCCCCCTATATACAACGGATACTGCCCCTTAGATATGAATGATATCTTATACATCGACCATCAATATCAGCATCTACATTATGTGTGAACAAAGAAGCAGATATAAACCGTATTTACGGATGGGGCCCATTTCCAATAAGCGGTAGCTGCGCCAGGATTCCCGCATGGTCCGCTATCTGCCATGGTTGTTTATCATGGGTGGTGGGAGTCGAGGTGATCCACAAGCGATAGGTTTGTTTCTTTCATAGTGTACACAATTTCCTGGCAAACAATAGAAACTAAAGCCACAGGAGGTCTTAAATTACATTTACACAGGTCTAATCCTCTACAATATCTATTACCACATCTAAATCCCCGGCTAGCTGTGAGCCATCACAATCAGGTAACAAGTCTAACGACGCCATTAAGATATTGAAGAGATCCGAGAGCGTTTTTTAGTTTGCGGAACTTGAGAGGCGCTGATCGATCGGGGAGGGTGGCTGAAGTTACAGCCGGAATGCCTCCTTCTTTATTAGCGAGCAGCCTCTACGCATTATAGGCGCCGATGGCATCAATAGTGTTTGTGCCGTATACAGGGCACTGCGTGGGCTCCTGCCCTGCTTTCCAGCGACAGAATGGACACTTTTGTGTCTGTTCCCGATGAAAATCTCAGGGGCCTCGGGTTAAATAGCTTATAGTTCAGAGCCAATTTAAAGAGTTGGCAAGTCAACCAGGGGTTTGATGGGCCTGTGTTTTCTCTGAAGAATCGCTCTCCGATTCACAAAGTTCCTGGAACCTGAGTCACCGCTTGTGGCAGGAGAGGAGAAATCTTTGCTTTGGTTCAGGAGAGGATAAGCGTGACTGAGCAGAGATCAGCCCAATATATCAAGCACTGATCCACCGGGGATGACACCTGTATCCGAGAGGGAATCTGAAATATTGGTGCAGCAGGAGAATACCAGATGGGTAAATGTAAAGAAAGAAGCTGTAACCCAGAGCAACCGTACAGGCGAGAGCGAATCATCTACATCTAGGCCAACTGTACAGGTGAGAGCGAGCCGCCCGCATACAAGCCAACTACAGAGGCGAGTGCGAGCCGCCCACATACAAGCCAACTACATAGGCGAGTGCGAGCCACCCGCATACAAGCCAACTACAGAGGAGAGTGCGAGCCGCCCACATGCAAGCCAACTACAGAGGCGAGTGCGAGCCGCCCACATGCAAGCCAACTACAGAGGCGAGCGCGAGCCACCCACATACAAGCCAACTAGACAGGCGAGCGCGAGCCGCCCACATGCAAGCCAACTACAGAGGCGAGTGCGAGCCGCCCACATACAAGCCAACTACAGAGGCGAGTGCGAGCCGCCCGCATACAAGCCAACTGTACAGGCGAGTGCGAGCCGCCCACATGCAAGCCAACTACAGAGGCGAGTGCGAGCCGCCCGCATGCAAGCCAACTACAGAGGCGAGTGCGAGCCGCCCACATGCAAGCCAACTACAGAGGCGAGCGCGAGCCACCCACATACAAGCCAACTAGACAGGCGAGCGCGAGCCGCCCACATGCAAGCCAACTACAGAGGCGAGTGCGAGCCGCCCACATACAAGCCAACTACAGAGGCGAGTGCGAGCCGCCCGCATACAAGCCAACTGTACAGGCGAGTGCGAGCCGCCCACATGCAAGCCAACTACAGAGGCGAGTGCGAGCCGCCCGCATACAAGCCAACTACAGAGGCGAATGCGAGCCGCCCACATACAAACCAACTACAGAGGCGAGTGCGAGCCGCCCACATACAAACCAACTACAGAGGCGAGTGCGAGCCGCCCACATACAAACCAACTACAGAGGCGAGTGCGAGCCACCCACATACAAGCCAACTACAGAGGCGAGTGCGAGCCGCCCACATACAAACCAACTACAGAGGCGAGTGCGAGCCGCCCACATACAAGCCAACTACAGAGGCGAGTGCGAGCCGCCCACATACAAGCCAACTACAGAGGCGAGTGCGAGCCGCCCACATACAAACCAACTACAGAGGCGAGTGCGAGCCGCCCACATACAAGCCAACTACAGAGGCGAGTGCGAGCCGCCCACATACAAACCAACTACAGAGGCGAGTGCGAGCCGCCCACATACAAGCCAACTACAGAGGAGAGTGCGAGCCGCCCACACACAAGCCAACTGTACAGGCGAGTGCGAGCCGCCCACATACAAGCCAACTACAGAGGCGAGTGCGAGCCGCCCACATACAAGCCAACTACAGAGGCGAGTGCGAGCCGCCCACATACAAACCAACTACAGAGGCGAGTGCGAGCCGCCCACATACAAGCCAACTACAGAGGCGAGTGCGAGCCGCCCACATACAAGCCAACTACAGAGGCGAGTGCGAGCCGCCCACATACAAACCAACTACAGAGGCGAGTGCGAGCCGCCCACATACAAGCCAACTACAGAGGAGAGTGCGAGCCGCCCACACACAAGCCAACTGTACAGGCGAGTGCGAGCCGCCCACATACAAGCCAACTACACAGGTGGGTGCGAGCCGCCCACATACAAGCCAACTACAGAGGCGAGTGCGAGCCACCCACATACAAGCCAACTACACAGGTGGGTGCGAGCCGCCCACATACAAGCCAACTACAGAGGCGAGTGCGAGCCGCCCACATACAAGCCAACTACACAGGCGAGTGCGAGCCGCCCACATACAAGCCAACTACAGAGGCGAGTGCGAGCCGCCCACATACAAGCCAACTACACAGGCGAGTGCGAGCCGCCCACATACAAGCCAACTACAGAGGCGAGTGCGAGCCGCCCACATACAAGCCAACTACAGAGGCGAGTGCGAGCCGCCCACATACAAGCCAACTACAGAGGCGAGTGCGAGCCGCCCACATACAAGCCAACTACAGAGGCGAGTGCGAGCCGCCCACATACAAGCCAACTACAGAGGCGAGTGCGAGCCACCCACATACAAGCCAACTAGAGAGGCGAGTGCGAGCCGGCCACACACAAGCCAACTACACAAGCGAGTGAGAGCCACCCACATCTAAGCCAACTACACAAGCGAGTGCGAGCCGTCCACATACAAGCCAACTACAGAGGCGAGTGCGAGCCGCCCACATACAAGCCAACTGCACAAGCGAGTGCGAGCCGGCCACATACAAGCCAACTACACAAGCGAGTGCGAGCCGCCCACATACAAGCCAACTACATAGGCGAGTGCGAGCCGCCCACATACAAGCCAACTGCACAAGCGAGTGCGAGCCGGCCACATACAAGCCAACTACACAGGCGAGTGCGAGCCGCCCAAATACAAGCCAACTACACAAGCGAGTGCGAGCCGCCCACATACAAGCCAACTACAGAGGCGAGTGCGAGCCGCCCGCAAACAAGCCAACTCCACAGGCGAGTGCGAGCCGCCCGCATACAAGCCAACTACAGAGGCGAGTGCGAGCCGCCCGCATAAAAGCCAACTCCACAGGCGAGTGCGAGCCGCCCACATACAAGCCATCTACAGAGGCGAGTGCAAGCCGCCCACATACAAGCCAACTACACAGGCGAGTGCGAGCCGCCCGCATACAAGCCGACTACAGAGGCGAGTGCGAGCCGCCCACATACAAGCCAACTACACAGGCGAGTGCGAGCCGCCCACATACAAGCCAACTACAGAGGCGAGTGCGAGCCGCCCACATACAAGCCGACTACAGAGGCGAGTGCGAGCCGCCCACATACAAGCCAACTGGACAGGCGAGTGCGAGCCGCCCACATACAAGCCAACTACAGAGGCGACTGCGAGCCGCCCGCATACAAGCCAACTACACAGGCGGGTGCGAGCCGCCCACATACAAGCCATCTACAGAGGCGAGTGCGAGCCGCCCACATACAAGCCAACTACAGAGGCGAGTGCGAGCCGCCCACATACAAGCAAACTACAGAGGCGAGTGCGAGCCGCCCACATACAAGCCAACTACAGAGGCGAGTGCGAGCCGCCCACATACAAGCCAACTACAGAGGCGAGTGCGAGCCGCCCACATACAAGCCAACTACAGAGGCGAGTGCGAGCCGCCCACATACAAGCCAACTACAGAGGCGAGTGCGAGCCGCCCACATACAAGCCAACTACAGAGGCGAGTGCGAGCCGGCCACACACAAGCCAACTACACAGGCGAGTGCGAGCCGCCCGCATACAAGCCAACTACACAGGCGAGCGCGAACTGCCCACATACAAGCCAACTACAGAGGCGAGTGCGAGCCGGCCACACACAAGCCAACTAGACAGGCGAGTGCGAGCCGCCCACATACAAGCCAACTACACAGGCGAGTGCGAGCCGCCCACATGCAAGCCAACTACAGAGGCGAGTGCGAGCCGCCCGCATACAAGCCAACTACACAGGCGAGTGCGAGCCGCCCACATACAAGCCAACTACACAGGCGAGTGCGAGCCGCCCGCATACAAGCCAACTACACAGGCGAGTGCGAACTGCCCACATACAAGCCAACTACAGAGGCGAGTGCGAGCCGCCCACATCTAAGCCAACTAGACAGGCGAGTGCGAGCCACCCACATACAAGCCAACTACACAGGCGAGTGCGAGCCGCCCACATCTAAGCCAACTAGACAGGCGAGTGCGAGCCACCCACATACAAGCCAACTACACAGGCGAGTGCGAGCCGCCCACATACAAGCCGACTACAGAGGCGAGTGCGAGCCGCCCACATACAAGCCATCTACAGAGGCGAGTGTGAGCCGCCCACATACAAGCCAACTACAGAGGCGAGTGCGAGCCGCCCACATACAAGCCAACTACAGAGGCGAGTACGAGCCGCCCACATACAAGCCAACTACAGAGGCGAGTGCGAGCCGCCCACATACAAGCCAACTACAGAGGCGAGTGCGAGCCGCCCACATACAAGCCAACTACAGAGGCGAGTGCGAGCCGCCCACATACAAGCCAACTACAGAGGCGAGTGCGAGCCGCCCACATACAAGCCAACTACAGAGGCGAGTGCGAGCCGGCCACACACAAGCCAACTACAGAGGCGAGTGCGAGCCGGCCACACACAAGCCAACTACAGAGGCGAGTGCGAGCCGGCCACACACAAGCCAACTAAACAGGCGAGTGCGAGCCGCCCGCATACAAGCCAACTACACAGGCGAGCGCGAACTGCCCACATACAAGCCAACTACAGAGGCGAGTGCGAGCCGGCCACACACAAGCCAACTAGACAGGCGAGTGCGAGCCGCCCACATACAAGCCAACTACACAGGCGAGTGCGAGCCGCCCACATGCAAGCCAACTACAGAGGCGAGTGCGAGCCGCCCGCATACAAGCCAACTACACAGGTGAGTGCGAGCCGCCCACATACAAGCCAACTACACAGGCGAGTGCGAGCCGCCCGCATACAAGCCAACTACACAGGCGAGTGCGAACTGCCCACATACAAGCCAACTACAGAGGCGAGTGCGAGCCGCCCACATCTAAGCCAACTAGACAGGCGAGTGCGAGCCACCCACATACAAGCCAACTACACAGGCGAGTGCGAGCCGCCCACATACAAGCCGACTACAGAGGCGAGTGCGAGCCGCCCACATACAAGCAAACTACAGAGGCGAGTGCGAGCCGCCCACATACAAGCCAACTACAGAGGCGAGTGCGAGCCGCCCACATACAAGCCAACTACAGAGGCGAGTGCGAGCCGCCCGCAAACAAGCCAACTCCACAGGCGAGTGCGAGCCGCCCGCATACAAGCCAACTACAGAGGCGAGTGCGAGCCGCCCGCATAAAAGCCAACTCCACAGGCGAGTGCGAGCCGCCCACATACAAGCCATCTACAGAGGCGAGTGCAAGCCGCCCACATACAAGCCAACTACACAGGCGAGTGCGAGCCGCCCGCATACAAGCCGACTACAGAGGCGAGTGCGAGCCGCCCACATACAAGCCAACTACACAGGCGAGTGCGAGCCGCCCACATACAAGCCAACTACAGAGGCGAGTGCGAGCCGCCCACATACAAGCCGACTACAGAGGCGAGTGCGAGCCGCCCACATACAAGCCAACTAGACAGGCGAGTGCGAGCCGCCCACATACAAGCCAACTACAGAGGCGACTGCGAGCCGCCCGCATACAAGCCAACTACACAGGCGGGTGCGAGCCGCCCACATACAAGCCATCTACAGAGGCGAGTGCGAGCCGCCCACATACAAGCCAACTACAGAGGCGAGTGCGAGCCGCCCACATACAAGCAAACTACAGAGGCGAGTGCGAGCCGCCCACATACAAGCCAACTACAGAGGCGAGTGCGAGCCGCCCACATACAAGCCAACTACAGAGGCGAGTGCGAGCCGCCCACATACAAGCCAACTACAGAGGCGAGTGCGAGCCGCCCACATACAAGCCAACTACAGAGGCGAGTGCGAGCCGCCCACATACAAGCCAACTACAGAGGCGAGTGCGAGCCGGCCACACACAAGCCAACTACACAGGCGAGTGCGAGCCGCCCGCATACAAGCCAACTACACAGGCGAGCGCGAACTGCCCACATACAAGCCAACTACAGAGGCGAGTGCGAGCCGGCCACACACAAGCCAACTAGACAGGCGAGTGCGAGCCGCCCACATACAAGCCAACTACACAGGCGAGTGCGAGCCGCCCACATGCAAGCCAACTACAGAGGCGAGTGCGAGCCGCCCGCATACAAGCCAACTACACAGGCGAGTGCGAGCCGCCCACATACAAGCCAACTACACAGGCGAGTGCGAGCCGCCCGCATACAAGCCAACTACACAGGCGAGTGCGAACTGCCCACATACAAGCCAACTACAGAGGCGAGTGCGAGCCGCCCACATCTAAGCCAACTAGACAGGCGAGTGCGAGCCACCCACATACAAGCCAACTACACAGGCGAGTGCGAGCCGCCCACATCTAAGCCAACTAGACAGGCGAGTGCGAGCCACCCACATACAAGCCAACTACACAGGCGAGTGCGAGCCGCCCACATACAAGCCGACTACAGAGGCGAGTGCGAGCCGCCCACATACAAGCCATCTACAGAGGCGAGTGTGAGCCGCCCACATACAAGCCAACTACAGAGGCGAGTGCGAGCCGCCCACATACAAGCCAACTACAGAGGCGAGTACGAGCCGCCCACATACAAGCCAACTACAGAGGCGAGTGCGAGCCGCCCACATACAAGCCAACTACAGAGGCGAGTGCGAGCCGCCCACATACAAGCCAACTACAGAGGCGAGTGCGAGCCGCCCACATACAAGCCAACTACAGAGGCGAGTGCGAGCCGCCCACATACAAGCCAACTACAGAGGCGAGTGCGAGCCGGCCACACACAAGCCAACTACAGAGGCGAGTGCGAGCCGGCCACACACAAGCCAACTAAACAGGCGAGTGCGAGCCGCCCGCATACAAGCCAACTACACAGGCGAGCGCGAACTGCCCACATACAAGCCAACTACAGAGGCGAGTGCGAGCCGGCCACACACAAGCCAACTAGACAGGCGAGTGCGAGCCGCCCACATACAAGCCAACTACACAGGCGAGTGCGAGCCGCCCACATGCAAGCCAACTACAGAGGCGAGTGCGAGCCGCCCGCATACAAGCCAACTACACAGGTGAGTGCGAGCCGCCCACATACAAGCCAACTACACAGGCGAGTGCGAGCCGCCCGCATACAAGCCAACTACACAGGCGAGTGCGAACTGCCCACATACAAGCCAACTACAGAGGCGAGTGCGAGCCGCCCACATCTAAGCCAACTAGACAGGCGAGTGCGAGCCACCCACATACAAGCCAACTACACAGGCGAGTGCGAGCCGCCCACATACAAGCCGACTACAGAGGCGAGTGCGAGCCGCCCACATACAAGCCAACTACACAGGCGAGTGCGAGCCGCCCACATACAAGCCAACTACACAGGCGAGTGCGAGCCGCCCGCATACAAGCCAACTACACAGGCGAGTGCGAGCCGCCCGCATACAAGCCAACTACACAGGCGAGTGCGAGCCGCCCACATACAAGCCGACTACAGAGGCGAGTTCGAGCCGCCCACATACAAGCCAACTACACTGGCGAGTTCGAGCCGCCCACATACAAGCCAACTACACTGGCGAGTTCGAGCCGCCCACATACAAGCCAACTACACTGGCGAGTTCGAGCCGCCCACATACAAGCCAACTACACTGGCGAGTTCGAGCCGCCCACATACAAGCCAACTACACTGGCGAGTTCGAGCCGCCCACATACAAGCCAACTACACTGGCGAGTTCGAGCCACCCACATACAAGCCAACTACACTGGCGAGTTCGAGCCACCCACATACAAGCCAGCTCCATAGGCAAGTGCTGCCCATGTACAAGCCAACTACACAGGTGAGCTCAAGCCATCCACATCTAGGCCAACCATACAAATCAGCATGAGCCATCCATAACCAAGTCAACTACATACATGAGCAAAAGCCGTCCACATCTTAACCAACTACAGAGGTGAACACAGTGTCCACATGCAAGTATAAGTCTTCCATATCTATGCCAACTACACAGGTGAGAACAGACTTTCCACATCCAAGCACGAGCCGTTCACCTCTAAGCCAACTACATAGGTGAGCAGGATCCTTCTACATCTAAGCCAACTATACAGGTGTATAAGCTGTACATATTAGTGCGAGTAGTCCATGTTTTGGGGTATGGGCCAGGTAAGTGACCAGTGCATATACCGAACGTAGCCATAAGCCCCTATTCTCACCCAATGAAGAACAAGAGAGCGTCTTCATGGCCAGAAAGACTCCTTTCTGGTTCCCGTTAGCAGTCCAGAGGAGTCTACAGGTTGTCTCGTAGCCCAAACATGGTAATATACTCCCCAAATCTAGAAGAGACTACAGGGTGAATATATCAGAACGGCCGACTAGATGAGGGAAACAATGGATGTGTTACATGACAAATACTTGATTGGATGCAATGTTTTACAATCGCGATTCCCAGAATTGCTAGAGTATGATAATTACTCCCCACTATAAAAAGCTTTCGGGGCTTGACAATCGTCGCAGCTGTAGCCAAAATATCCCTTTTCGGTGTCTGGCACAATAAAAAAAAAAACTAACTATGCAAATAAAAAGAAAAAAAATTGCATGTAGAAATGACTGAGGCGAGGGGGCTCGCATTTCGGCTCTATGGGGTCGGCAGAGTTGTACTGTTGCCTTTCATCACTGGAGTCCTAGGTTTGCTTCCAACCAGATGCACAATGCGCATGCACTTCTCATGTTCTCCTGCGTGCTTGAGGTGAGGCAGAACACTGAGGGTCGCAGACGGTGCAATGGGCCCGCAGTGTAATGGGGCCCATCCAGATCCCTGGGCGAGCGCCACTTTCAACTGGTTCCAAAGACCAGCTTGACAAAGACCATCTATGTAACGGTCGAAACGTCGCTGTGTTTCATGATTATGTGATGCTCTGATGGAAATACAAGTTCTTTATTGCACCTGAAGATTTGGACTCTGCTGCCTATTCTCTTTCTCTACTTTCAACTGGTTCCACATCCTCAGGACGTAGACCCTGTGGAGAATTACAGCAGACCCCCCCACTTAGTCGGGTAAGCCGCAGGTTGCTTTAGGCCTGCGACCCACCAGGATTCTGGGCACGCAGAGGACTTTACGCAATAGGAGAACATCACTGCTTCTCGCCGTCTGTGCCGAGTCTCGGACTGCAGGCAAAAAAGACCCCTCACTTGTAGTGGGAATGCAGAAATGAAGGTCAGATGCCTTTTTTTTATTGGTGCAAAGGGGATATATGTATGGGGAACATTATATTGTATGAAGGCACAAGGGGGCACTGTAATATATGAAGGCACAAAGGGGCATTGTATGGGAGGCACAAGGGGGGTGCATTATAATGCATGAAGGCACAAGGGGGGAATTATATATAGGTGGCATAAAGGAGAAATGACAATGTATGGGGCACACAAAGCAGCCATTATAGTGTATGGGGGACACAAAGAAGGCATTATTACTTATGGTGGGCACAAAAGCAACATTACTGTGGTATGAGGGGCAACTGCTACATAGAGAACACAAACGAGGGGTGCCTTCTGCCCTTCTCTTATCAAAAGGCAAAATACAGAGAAGGGCAAAAATAATTAACAAATAATCATCACATATAAAAGTCCATTGTCCACCTACTTACAACTTTATTTCATTGCTATGTAGGATCCAGCAACGCCACAAGGGCCTGCACACATCCAAGCAACATACAGGTGGGGACAGGTGGAACACGTGCCCTGGGACCCAAAGTTATCTAATTACACCCCTATGACCAAGAAATTAGATTGTGAGCTCCATCGGGGACAGGGATGAGTGATGCCAACCTGGCCATAGGAAAGGTCGAAACGCCATGTAAGCGCCATGAAATAAAGTTGTGAGCAGGTAGACGGACTTTGACATTTGATGATTTGTTAGATTATTTTTGCCCTCTGATAAAAGAAGAGCCGGAGGTGGAACCATGTCAATGGCAGATGAACGGCAAACAATAAGACACGTTACATAACAGCGAGCCGCCTGCAACGGACATCACAACTAGCCAGTAGAGTCCTAGCAATAACATGACCTTCACACAGAGCCGCCGGCTATACCAGCCACGATGAGCAGAACCGTCTCCTAGAAAAGGACTGATGGCTTTTATAAGCAGATTATTACCATACATTACAGAAGGCACCAGCCATAAAGGGGTTAATTACAGATTGATCTGCTGCTGCCAGTGGTTCAGAAGTGCAAAACCTGGCGACACGTTCCCTTTAAAGGGGTTGTTGGACAAGCAGCAAAAAATCAGAGCAGCGGCACTCACCCGTTATCATCCCAGCGCTGCAGCCTCGTGGTCCTCCCGGTCTGTTTAAGAATGGCTACCACCTGACCGCTGCAGCAGTCACATGCTCTCCAGGCATCACCAATCAGATGCTGAGAGCCATACCTGAACAAAGATCGGGACGACCGCTGGGCTGCAGCACTTGATTGCCGTGGAGGAGGAGGGGCGAGTACAGCTGCTTTTTCTATTTTAACACATTTTCAGCTACACTTAAAAAAAATGGTCTGACTAATGGACAACCCCTTAAAAAGGAAACTTAGTCATAAGGTTTTACCCTTGTGAACCCCTGCAGCAGTATATCAATCAGTAATGAACCATTCTAAAGATTGAGAGGCTTACGGGTGATGGAGACATCGATCAAAAGGTGAGGAGCGCGTATATAGAGAAGGCCCGGGCCGCTAGAACGATCTGGGTACAGTCATTGGACCATTTGGAACCAATTAACAAATGGTGCGAAGGTTCTAAATACCAGTTTTCTAGAGGTATTCCAGGCTTACTGGGCAGTACAAGAGACAAGTTGACAAACGCCCACGACTGGGTGATCGATCGCTGCCAACAGCTTTGAAGGGGAAATCCTGCGGACGGGTTCTGTTTAAAAAATTCAGACAGAAGGAAATTAGAAGAAACAACAACAACAAAAAAAGAAACAGAACAGCAACTTCCTATCTCTGAAGCTGATCAGTGATATAAAAGAGGTTTAGACATTTTTCTTCAATCCACCTGATTGGTTTTCGCGAGTGGGAAAAAAAAAATGGAAGAAGAAACTAATAAAAGAAAACAACGAAAAAAAGCAATTTCACAGCAAACACAATCACCGAGGAGGGCCGAGAAGCTGAACCTTACACTGGCAGTGACATTGTCACCAAGCTGCCCCTTGTAAACCTTCGGCCTTCTCAGGGGGCCCGAGGAGCATTGTCCCACAGTCCTATCTAGAAGGTCAGATTCTAAAGTGCTTTGATGGCCTTTAAGAGGAGGGCTGACCCCCATCTTCTCTCCATGACTCCAGCTTTTCTCTAGCAAACAATGGAAATTAGTTTAGCCCCTAAACCAAAAACAGAGCCCCCATTAACATATAAATTGATTTAATTGGTTCATCCATCCATTGTTCTTGTTCCCCCTTAGAAGTCAGGGTTAGTGAGTGGCTGAGTATCTGACCTTTTAAAGAAAGCAAGAGCGTAATTCTAGCCAAAGCCAAACATATAACATCCATGAGGCCCAGAATAAACATCTACCTCTCTAAAGTGACTGGAAACCATATGAGAAGCCTCTTATCAGAAGTCATCAGTACCGCCCGTCAATCTTCATTGTAGTTTTGGTATACTATTACTACACATGAACCAGGAAGATTAGGCTGCAACTATATACAGGAGCATAGAAACGGGAACTAAAATAGAAAATCTTCATTACATGAAATTCATGATCATCTTCAGTAACCATTGCTAACTGCACTTTCCCGAGCTACATAGAAGAGACTGTTCTCCAAAATCAGTCTGCCATAATCTAAACAACTTAAAGCGACCCTCTAAAAAGTCCTGGGACCAGAGGGGTTGGGGGTATATTACCAGCAGCTGCACATTACCATAGCTTCCTACCTAGTCCCATAACCGGATGGCCAAGGCAATCTTCAGACTAACCCCCCCTACCCCAGTATGCATTGGTAGTGTTAGACTACCAATGCACTAGACCTGTTCTCTGATTGGCCAATGTTGCCCATGTGATCAGAGCTGGTCAATCAGAAAGCAGTGTACAGTGTGCATTGGGTAGTTAGAAAATTGCCGTAGCCATCTTGGATGGCCAATAAGAAGACTTGAAACCGGCGAATCAGTGGGACGGCAGAGAAGAATTGCGGGTAACATACCCACTGATCCAACCGATCCTGGGATAGAATTGCATTTCCCTTTTGTACATAGGGAGAGAGCTGTCAGCCTTTAATCAGCAGTTGTGGAGAGGCCGGCGTGGCCCGTCCCCGTGTCTTGCAGCTCAGGTCCGAGTCCAACTTCAAAGCACACCCAAGGGGCAACCAGCATCCTTGTTGCAGGTTCATGCTGCCCGTGGATTGGGCAGCATGACCCTGATAACAGAATCCCTTTAACACATGACTGTCAGCTGTCTCTTCTCATCCAATAATCAAAAAAATGCTCCATATAATATGTTAAATCCTTTAGGCTGGGTTCACACACGGCGGATTCCCGTCGGAAATCTTGCGGTTTGACCGCAGCAAAAACCGCGAGATTTCCGCCGGGAAAACCGCCGCGGCTTTGAAGCGGTCCGGCCGCATGCTTTTCCGTTGCGGCCGGCTCTCCCATAGAGGAGGGTGCGGCCGTAACATAAATAAACAAAAAACCGACATGCTCAATCTTTTGAAGCCGCAGCCGCGGTTTCAACCGGATTTACCGCAGCGGATTAGCCGTCCCGTGTGGACGAGGTTTCTGAGAAACCTCGTCCACATGGCTGGCTAATCCCGAGATTAGCAGCCGCGGGCGGATCTGCTGCGGCAGAACCGCGGCAAATCCGCCCTGTGTGAATGCAGCCTTAAAGTAAAGTTACCGGTCTCCAAAAATCAACAACGGCACTTCTGGCATAAGGAATCCATTGCAACAAGTTAACTGTTGTGATACAAAGGGATCAATCAACATGCTTACAAAACTAATCAATCAGCTCTTCTGCAAGGGGGTTTATAAGCAAACCAAAAAGGTTTGTAGGAATCCCACCGCCTGCCTCCACAACCTCACATAAGCCATGCTGCTCACTTCAGGCATTCAGAACAATGGAGCTAACAGCTGGAGGGGTGCAAAAGCGAAAAATGCAAAAACTGGGAAAGAAAAAAAAGCTGATACATTGTAGACCTACCAGCTCATAAAATAAATATGTAGACTTGCAATGAGCCTATAGAAATTCAGAATTTTCATTCTGACAGCCCATAAGAAGGGAGGAGGGGTGAAAGTAACTAAAAATAACAAATAACCAAGCAGCCCCAAAATATCCTGGCACAGCCGTCGCAGCGCTGCACCCACTAGAAGAAGGGCCTCAACAAAGCAATAATATAGGCATAAAAATGCCCAAGTCTTAAAAATGCCACCGTGGTGAGAGATGGCACCCCGTGACTCCCCCATTGTAAAAGGACACTTAAGTGAGGGTCCTTCCAAGGTCATGTCTGAGGTCACCTCCTGTGACAAAGGAACACTGGGTCTTACACATCTCTTCCAAAAGGGCTGTTTAGTGTGAAGAAAGGGCAATGTGGAAAAGACGAGATGATCTCCGCAGAATGAAAGGTCACAGATGTCAAGCTGCGTCCCTCCTGTTATGTCCCGAAGTAGAGTGAATTCATGGTCATTACGAAGTGGCTCAAGTCTCGGTAGTCATTCGAAATATTAAAAAGGGTTTTATTTTTGCACTTTGTATTTTTTGTAACAATTCTTGTTAATTTGAGACATAAATATCCATCTAAAAACACATAGCCGGCAATTTAGCCTAATTCCTAGGATTTTCCCCCATAATTTGGAGGTTTATTGCTCGCTGGTTTATTCACCCCTTGACAACAATGTCGTCTTCACTTTGTCTTCCCGACTATTCACATTCTCACTCACCCCAATTCATTCCAAGTCTTTTTGGTCCATTTCATGCTCACTGGGCTGCAGAGCTAAACAATTGCTTTCTGAAACCCAATGACAATTGTGCGGGAAGAAGTTATCACCTCTCGGGAGGAGAAGAATGGTCACCTTATAAGTCAGGATGAGATTATTCAGTAGCCCCTGGTATAGGAACAGTTAGCGCACCTTGGAGAAAACCACCTTCCAGCAGGGACCGGTTCAGATAGTGGTGGTCGAAAATAATCTTATAGAGGTTAGCAAGATTTCAAGGCTACTTAGGTCTCTTCATCAGGCTGGTATAACAAAGTATCTGATGGTTAGTGTTGCGCGAACGGAACCAGTAA
The DNA here is from genome assembly GCF_035609145.1 of Eleutherodactylus coqui. Classification (NCBI taxonomy): domain Eukaryota; kingdom Metazoa; phylum Chordata; class Amphibia; order Anura; family Eleutherodactylidae; genus Eleutherodactylus; species Eleutherodactylus coqui. Next base: position 10,911,338 of record NC_089846.1, on the reverse strand, counting down.
AACAAGGTTTCAGGTGCAACTTTGTTAAAAGTCTGGTACAGCACAAACCCGAACCGAGCTTTTATCAAACTTCTGCCCAAAACAGGGTTCTACTAGTTTGGTTCGCCCAACACTAGACCTGAACACCGGCGTATAACACTGTCAAAGAGCCATAAAAGCCCTGCATAAGATCCTCAGAGTGTTCTATAGGGCTTTTACGGCTCTTCAAGGGTGTTATACACCAGTTTTAGAGGTTTTGGTGAACATCCGGTTCAGTTGGAACTAATTTGGACCAAAACAAACATTTTGCAGAAGTTCAGCAAACTGGCCAAAAGTAACTTTTCAAAAGTTTGCTCATCACTATTGAAGATATTTTGCAAAATGATCACCACACAAATGTAGACAAAAAGACTCATTATTCATCTGTAACTGAACCCTTTGTATCCAAATACACCATATACAAAATATGAGAGTTGATATAATAAAAGGAAGAGTGTCCGAGCTTGGCATTGACAGAGCCTGGACCCAATTAAACTCACTGCGTGTATTTGCATATAGGATTCCTTTCAGGTACCAATATCTGGGGTAGAAAAAAAAAGGGGTAAAATTCGCAGATCACAGTCGTCCATTCAAGTCAATTGGCGGCTTTAAAAAAAACTAAATGCATTTCCATTATCACAATCAATTATTGAAATGCGTGCATTAAAACCTGGTATGCCCTCACACTTTTTTCATGCACCCATTGACTTCAATGGAGTTTAAAATTCCATCAAATGGATCAGCTTCTGTTATTTTTGAGTGTGTTACAAACTGATGTATACCATATACTCGCAGGGAAATCAGTCGCTTTCTTCAGATAGCTTGTTAAAAGGGGTTTCCAGGACTGTAAAAACTATTTACAAGCCTAAAACTGTGTAAAATAAAGAAAGAAATGAATCCTCACCTCCTCCAGCGGATCCCCATCCAGCAGTGGAGCGTGCCGATGGAACCCAGAAGCTGCCGGTGGGCGGTCACATGCCAATTCCGGGCTTCAGTAGCCATTCTTCCATGGCCACTGAAGCCTGTGATTGGCTGAACATTCACATGCACAATGAACGGTACGCGACTACCTGCTGGCGTCTGCCAGGTTCTGATAGGTACTGGGGCTCCAGCGCTGAACGGGGAGGCGAGTATTTTTTTTTCCTTTATTTATCACTGTTTTAAGGGGAATCGGTCACTGGTTTTATGCTGCCCGGTTTGTGAATAGGGAGAAAGTTTTAGGACTGCTCATCTAATTATGCCACAACTCTATCATTTGCATATCTGCCTGAGATGGAAATGCATGCCGAGTTTTGCAGCAAAAGAACAACTCCTAAGGGCTGGATTTTTTTTTTTGTTTTAACAAGGAGTGTATGCTTACATTTGCTGCGCATGGTGCACTATTACAAATGTAGCTGCACTATTGCACATGGAGTGCAGCCTCCTGTCCGATACTCATCAGACACCATCTTGATGTTGAGATTTCTCTCATCTTCTCTTCTATGCTAGCAATCCCTTGCTGCATCAACAATCTATGATTCTATTATTTAATCCCATGATGCATCAGCATAGCATTACATGCCAGGCTAGAGCCAGTAACATCTCTGCCTGCTGGAATGACAGTGTGATTATCACTACCCTCTGTATCCACCTTATCAAGTTAATGACCATAATTATACAGTCAGGAGCACTATGTGATGATAGGAGTCTCTAATCATTTGTAGTAACTGTGATAGGAGTTTCTGTTCCCCCCTCCTTGTGAGAGCCAGTGTGGTACAGTCTGTGCAGTTTCATCATGCAGGAAGTCCTGGTGAGATGGTGACTCCTGGAGAGAACAGAGCAACAAGTAATTCCCAAGTGGTCACAATGAGATCACAAGATCCATTTGAAGAGGAGGAAGTTTCAGATAGAAAGGAATAAAAGTAATACTATCCGACTTATATATATATACTGGAGGATTGGTTACCTAAGGAATTATGAAAGTTTTTCAGCAGACTGACCCTTTAACCATAATATACCCGCAGTATGCAAGGGTAGAATGTATAGAAAAGAATCAAAAATTAATCAAGCTTCAGTAGGCGAAGACAGTTTAAGCTGTCCACTATGGAAAGGTTAACTGTATAGAGATTAGAAGCCAAATTAGAACGATCCATGAGCGGATTTGACCTTTTCAGTGGCCTGTCAATGGAAAAGATCTCAAAGTAAATGACCTGTAGCACATTTCTAGGTGCTCCGGCTACTCAAGTCCTGACATTTCAGCAGTTCTACACAGAAATTTATATGTACATGGCCTGTGAAACTGAAATATTCTGAAGGGCTATTTTATTAGACACTCCCATCCAGTAGAGCGTTGGACAACTTCTGGCCTTCAGAATGCTGGATCCGATCTACGAGACCGTGAATTGTGCATTGGGACACAACAGTTGGAGCAGCAGCATTGTATCTGGCTATTCTTGCTTGTGCAGCACCGGTTGGTGAGAACGATTCTTGACATCCTCCTCTGACCCTTTTGGGTGACGAGTGGTTTCTGTCCACAGGAGGCCCTTTCACTTGATGTTTTTCCACCATTAAGCCAATCTCGACATACTCTCCACACCAAGAAAGCTGCAGTTGGCAGCGAAATCCTGGCCATGACTTGTCCAGCACCGATGACCAGGTTTCATCGGAAGTCCCTCAAATCGCTGGATTTTCCCATCTAATGTGGATTCACACTGAAACTGATCCATGGAAAGCTTGTCACGTGATTTTATGCTTCGGGGTCACGGAGAGAATTTCCATAAATAAAGGGGCCATCCAGTGTATATACCTATCAGGGGCTGGATAATAAGAAAAGTTCAGGTCCATAGTAAGTTTCTAGGAGCATTTTCCACCTGGGTCCTGGGACTCGTTCATCCTTGATATATATACATTCACAAATATATATAATGGACCGGAGCTGGAAAAATCCCAGGAGTCCGGTAGACAACGAGTCTAGAAAGTTACTGCTGCCATCATACCCATGTGGCATTTTCCATTAAAGGGGCTGTACCAAAATTATCTTATCTGCTCAGCTTTAACCCCCTAACCTCCATCGATCCGGATAACGAGGTCCCGTGTCCGGCTCCATTCATATCAATGGGGCTGATGGACACAGCTGAGTACAAGCACTCGCCTAACTCCGGCAGCCCCATGCGTTCACTGCGCATGTGCGACTGCCGCTCCGTTCAGTCTCCTCCTCACTGCGGAGGAGTTGGTTCTTATTCTCTCCTTTCTTTTTGTTATAGAAAATTCATCTTTCCATTTGTATCCTCATAGCAACAGCTGCGCTCCAACAGAACGAGGAATGAATGGTCCAATTAGAAGGCACAATTAGTGGAGAAAAGTGCAGGCTAATAGATGGAATCCGTAGCGCTATTTTAATTCACCATAATAAAGACGGCGATCAATGGGCTGCAAACAAGAAGTCAATAATGAACGTACAGAACAATATTACCAACCCAAGACAGCGGCATCTGCCTAGGAAACAACACGTCTAAGATTGTACTCTACTGTTCAGGCAGCATTTACTCATTAGCGTTAGGTCACTTCTACTACCCATAATGCATCGGTGCAATTAATGTACAAGTTAACCTCCTAATTAGATCACATACTACACAACAAAGCATCAGAATCAACAGATCGTGTACACCTTTCTTAGAGACCCCGGCTCTCACAATCGGCGCTTCCCTGTATGGATCGTCTCCCCGTGACCCCGGAGTGCGGCATAAAATCCCGTGACAAACTTTCTGTAAATCAGTTTCAGTGTGAATCCACATTAGATGGGAAAATCCAGCGATCGGAGCGACTTCTAACGAGGCCGGTCATCGGTGCTGGACTAGCCGAGGCTGGGATTTCTACTGCCAACCGCGTGGCATTTTATCGTGCAGAGGTGTTGAGAGTATGCAGAAAACAGCGTGATCAAAGTAAACATCCAGGGAAAGGGGATCCAATAGAAAACGTTTCCAGCAGCACACAGTAGAACCCTTATTCGGGTGGGACCAAAAAAAGCGAAGTAATGCACCAGCCGCAGTTTAGGGAGCCCGAACCCTTGCTCCCAAAAAGCAATATGTCCAAAGGTATATCTGCAGCAGCATATGCAAGTGCCAAGCAGGTGTAGAAAAGAACCTTTATTCCTCCATATAGATATACAGCAACGTATACCAAGGAAAGGGCATCTGGTGGACGAAAACAACTAGTCACCGAAAGGGGTCAGAGGAGGATGTCAGGAATCATTCTGAACAACAGACAATACTACATAGTCAAAAGCATCCGAGTACGATGCTTGTGCTCCCACTAACATCTCCAAACAGACAACTCGACGTTCCTTAGCACAGATGGGCTATAACAGCGGACCACCAGTTCCAGCGCCATTGTGTCGAAAAGAAACAGAAAGGTGAGACTCCAAAAGAGCACAAAAATGTTATCACTGAGAAGTGGAAAAACATTGATTGATCCAGACTTCTGTTGCGCCATACTGATGGGAAGTCAGAATTTGGCGCAAGCAGAATGAATAGATAACCCCTTCCTGTGAGTTGAACAGAACATGTCAGCACCTCCATCTAATCTGCTGCTTCCTGTCCGCAGGGGCCGATATTCCTGCCGGATGATCTCACCACCAAGTGGAATCTACGTATTGACGAGTTATTGCTGTTCTGAAGGCCAAAAGAGTCGAAAGTGCTACTAGATGGGGCTCTAATAAAGTGTAGAAGAAGCATTATGGGGAACATTGGGGACCAGGGAGGGCGCTCAGCAGAAGGTCCTGCTAAGGGCTAAGAACAAACAGCGCCACGAGGATGCTTTACCCTTTTACAGTGAATGGATGAACGTCTACAAGCAAAGCAAGAAATAAAACAAGACATCTGCTAAGACTTCCTCACCTGCAGCCCTGTGATTAGTCAACAGGTCAAAATAAAGAAAAACAAAGGTCATTAATTCCAATTAGCTGAGCGATGTGCGACATTATGGAGGTACAAAACACGAGAACGACTGAGCGCAAAGCGTTTACTGACCCCGGACGGGGAGAAGGTTCCAAATGCTAATTGTTTCTAAGGTGGAAAGTAAAGTAAACGGGATCGTGGGGAGAGAAGCGAAGATTAGTTTACCATTTAAAGGGATGAAAGCTCGCCTGACAGTCTGCAGTATGAAGAGCCGTGGAGTGAGGCCGTATAATGGGAACTGCCAGCGCCGAGCGTACAATGATATCGAGAGCTCTACAGGCGACGGAGAAAATGGAAAAATTAGGAGATTACTGGTTTTTGAGCACTGAAACTATTATATGTTCTAAAAAGGCAATGCTGGTAGTATGGTGGCGACTACAGCGCTGTACGACCAGAATGTGGAGGAACTGCGGTGCAAGACACGATTTAATGTCACCAGCAGATGTAATCTTTGTAGTCGGTAGTCATGGAGCGCAGCATTGTATGCCTGCTGCATTGGGGTCCTGGGTGCAAATCCTACCAGGGGCATCATCATCCTCTTCTGCAAAGAGTTTGCCAGTTTTTGAAGTTGAACTTCCCCTTTAAGGAAAAACTTCAATCCGCCACTCAGGTGACTGTAGTGACAGCGGTGTTGAGGTGGGCACCGGGGCTGGTTCAGTCCATAACAGGCATGGCACTGTACCTTGTATAGCGACTGTGTCTGGCATCACATTAACCAGTCACATGACCTGAGAGCCGCTCGGTCCCATTCAGGTGAATGCGATGGCGTTGCTCTCAGGCCATGTGACTGATGAACGTGAGGTCACAGGTCGGAGAAGAGGCTGCAGCGTTCACCCAAGTGCCGAAGCCTCTTCAATTGTTGGTTGTCAGGAACCAAGAGCAGCAGAGCCCCGCTGATCAACTACTGATGACCCATCTGGAGGATAGGTCATCAATAGCTTAGCCCTGAAAAACCATTAACAGTATTTCAATATATGCATTACAGCAGCTTCATGGGCCATAGACACAATAAACAGGAGGGGACTTCTATGGGAGAGTGTAGTGGGCATGCTTTGTGACCTGCACAGGGAGGCAAGAAGGTAAAACCGTGGCCATTGCCTATAGACTTCTCATAGATGATGACCCTCATGCTCTTCTATAGGGGGAGGAGGCAAGCTGTGACCATTCCCTATTGTCTGTTATGGTAGAGTGTTGTGTGCATGCTCCGTGAGCTGTGCAGGGAGGGGGAGGAGGTGAGCTGTGATATCACCTACTGTGAATGGTAGATCCTGTGTCAACTATATACAGGTGTCGCCTATATACAGGTGTCGCCTATCAGTGTAATCCTAACTGACACTTCCTGTTCTGTGGAGAAAACTGTAAGACTATTATTAGGCTTAGTGGTCAGTGTGAGAACTGCAGAATTTTAGGATTTTTGTTTTTCCAATATAGATCGTGACATTGCAAAAAATAAAAACAAAATTTTTATTAGCAATGCAAAGATGGAAAGCTTCATTAGAAAAAAAAAAAAATAGTTAAACGCCAAGCGATAAATACCGTCACATGATGACTGACGCGTTTCAGATGTAGTGGCCTTAGTCTCAAGGGGGACCGCACATCTGGCACTTTCCAAAACCCTTTCTAAGTCCCTCAATATCCCAATGTGCTAATCAACTGGTCATGGGACTCAAGCTCATTTTTCTAACTAGTCAGGCTCTGGATATCAGCTTTGACCCGTCTTCCCACTAAACCACGCACACTAAGGGGAAACCATCAGCAGTCCTGACATTGCAAAACTGCCAGCAGCACTGCATGGGGGCCGTGGAACACGGCTAAAGCATAATGGTGTATGACATAATGGTCACCTGCATTGAGAAGGTTAAGGGTCATCCCTCCACCTTGGCTAGCACCATGACTGCTTAGGCCCCATTCACATGTCGGAGGTCGCCTTTGGAGCCTCTGGCGCAGATCTGGCAAGAAATCCCAGAAGAAATAGTGCAGCATGCAGCAAAATGCTGGCAGCACCCCATTATGATCAATGGGGTCCATTCGACATCGATCGGTAACCAGCTGTTCTGCTATTCTTACTGTTCAGCTGTGAGGACAGAGACGAACAACGGAAATAATCCAGAGCCCGGGGGCAAACGTGGATGTTAACCCTGCTATTAGATACTTGGTGACAACCAGAAATATTCACCATTGCAGTCCTCAGATCGGTTGTCACCCAGCTATACAGAGTCGGAATATCATATAGATCTGCACACTAAATCAAATTTACATTCCCCAGACTTCCTCTCTCCTGCTGCCTCTGTCAGTGTCAGTCTTCACTGTAGAGCTGGCATGCTATTTGCTAGTTAGTGATTTGTGATAAACAGTGCTAAAGGCTCTATAAAAGTTAAAGCCATGCGGCAGAACAAGGAATTATGGGAAGATGCAAAAAAGATGAATAGAGTGCTTTTCCAATCGGGTGCGTTCACACGTAGCTGATTGATCTGTAGCAAATCCATAGGATCTAACGCGGATCCGCAGCAGATCCCAACCCTTAAAACTCAATTGAAGAGGTGAAATCAGCAGCAAATCGGCACCAACACCCGCTACAAAATCCACACCAGATTGTCCGGATTTTGGTGCAGAAATTCCGCAGCAGATCAGCTACACCTGAACGCACCCAAAAATACGGAAGCGATGCTGCAGTCTAAGGGGGTCCTGGAAAGGGTCTGCAAGATCTAGAGAAGCAGAATGAAGACTAGGCTGTGAACGCGGGCACCAAGGCCAAGAACCGGTGTCAGAAAGCCAACCAACATGTCGCTAGGTCGAACGAAACACACAAATAGCAACTCATGGAATGTCCTTTATGTGGAGTCGATGTGCCTTTAAATGCTCGGCCGGCCCTCCACAAGAAACTGAGTTGTGGAGTCACAAGACTCTGCTTTAACCACTAAACCGCACCTCTTCCTGATCGCACAAAGCCTGAAAGTTTTACAGCAGAAAATCTTTCCTGCTCGCCACCTCAGAAGTTCTGTTACATTGCACAAGTACAAAAATCACAGCTCCGTCCTGGAACTAAAACTCTCGGAACGTCGCCGCTAAGAACATCCGATCTGAGCTCCTCGCTCCCTGCTCTATACTCAGTCAGCAGATCTGCTATGTGCACTGGAAACTACAAGTTCCAGCATGCCCTGAAATGTATGAAGGGCTTTCAGAAGAGCTGGAGAGCCCCTTGGTTGCAGATGGTCTATCAGCGGTTACCGGCCCTAGGCCTTATAGTGCACCGCTCACTGAATTCTATAGGCCCATCCAGTATATATACCTCTGTGCCCCTTGTGGGTTGCATCACATGCCCCATTCGGGAGGTAGTTTTATAGATCGGTCCCTTGTACCCGTGACAAAGGCTGGACAAAACATCATCAATTAGGTCATTTCATGCCAATTTGATGTTTTTAGTGGGTGCTCAATCACGCTGAGCGTACGCATTAGAGGAATATACAGATTCTGAACTATCCAGAGGGGAGAACACATTTCTAGGCATATTGGACATAAACAGCGTTAATCAAATGCCAATGCATAACAATTGGGGTTTGGCCAACAACCTAATCTGATGGTGTCCCGATGGAAGATATCAGGGGAGATAAGGGTTGGGCAGAGGCTTTTAACTTGATTGATCTGTCTCTTCTCAGGGAAGATAATAATCTTTATAGCGCCAACATATTCCGCAGCGCGTAAAATAAACCTAAGCCGCTGCCAAAGGGGAGGTGGGGTGGCTGTCGCTGCCAGAGGGGAGGTGGCTGTCGGCAGATTAGAGCTCTTTTACATGGGCCGATATCTGGTGTTTACAAGCAAGCGACGATCATGGAGATTGCCACTTGCTTACCTGGCCGTTATACAGGGGGATTCAAGCTCAATGGGAGAGCAACAGTTGCTCATATGATTGTTCCATCACTGTTGGCGGCACATCCCCCGCTCATATACGTAAATGTACCACCGAGAACAAGGGTCCTTCCGGCTGCACAAAGGATATGAGTTTGCTCGTTCATGGGATGATCGCTCCCCTGTTTACACCGGGCAATGAAGTTCTAGCGATTCTTCAATCCTGATTATTGGCCCATGTAAAAAGATTCCCTTGCCCCATCGAGAACACATGCACCCTCAGCCGAGCCCAGCGGGCATCTGCATGGGGTTGGGAGAGCTGTCCACCTTAGGAGATTCATCCTCCTTTAGCGACAGTCACCGTAAACTCTACATTAAAGGCGAGGATGGGAGCGGTGACCGAGCTAGACTGCCGGGGGAGCAGCGAGTATACCGTACCCTTTTATTTTAACTATTTCCTACCCTCTGAGCATTACTTGTAGGACCCCTTTATGGCATCGGCTACAATGCCCCCTCTACAGGCACTGAACTCCAATACCCACTGTGGTCTGTTATTAAGCAGTCTGTATTCTGGACTGGTTTACTGTGCCAAGACTTCTAGCACAAGAGATTCTGCAGCAGCTGTTTTGGTAGTTGCCGCCTCTGTGGATAGATAATCTGGTTCTATTCTACTCGCGGATGAAGAGCGGCGCAGTGGAGAAGCCGGCGATCAGTCAGATGGAATTTAGTTAAATATTTATTATTGTGACCACAAATAGGAAGTTGTTTATTTCCATTTACACATCATAAGGGAAACGCTGGACCGGAGACGCAGACTGCGAGTGGCCGGGATCCTTCTCTGCACGGGATCCTTCACTGCACGGGATCCTTCAATGAGTGACGGGTGGGCCCAACGATCCAGCCGCTAATGACAATCACCCATTACTGGCCATTCCATGTGATAGTTGCAAGGATGGGGAAAACGTGCCGCATGTGATATCTATTATAAGTACTTCAGACCGAGGGAGGGCGGACTGTAATACAGGTGAATGCAATCTATTGTACCCTGTTATCAGCCATTTCATACAAGTGTTCTTCTACAAGATATTGCTACTATCTGAGAGAATATAAAATGTCACATTACAACACAAGCATTCGAGTTCTGACATTCCCCCCACAATTACTGTATCATATATCCACAGTGCCATCGGCTGCTCCTCTTATAACGCTCCAGTACTGATATAACAGTTACATCATATGTGTATGTGAGATCAGCCATATACAACATTGCAGCGGCACCCCAACAATAAGGCGGCACTCCACTACTATCCCAAAAGACTCCTATCTTCTTTGGTGGCGAAGGCAAGAATCAGGCCTGGGCTGCAGATTTCAAAGGTCACCTTTTCCAGCAGAACGATTCCACCCACTTCTACAGGCGATTTGTATGCTTTAGACACGAAAAAGAAAACCGCGCACAATAGGAAAAGAAGTCGGAAATGTGTCAGTCGGCTGCAAGCTGAAGTCTAAGCAGCGCTCAGGGGAGAGGGACGGCGATGTTCCCTTATTGATCTGACTTGGGTTGCAGTTCTGTTCTGGCAGAATCCAGCTCAGCAAGGGTTAACAATGGCTGCTTGTACAGGGCGCTGAATAGGCGGGATGAACTTGAACCCTGGACTTGAATTTTGTTTTATATTCACGTATGTGAGACAAAAGTCCACCCGTCCCCTCCTCTATTACGCACGGGCTCGCCTGTTCTGGGTAAAGCAATGTACATCGCCGTCCGCTTTGAAATCAGAGGTCACAATAAATATACCGCAGTCAGCCGCCATATTGGAAGACGTTTACGAGATTTACACAGTTATATTTACACTTTGGCGCTAAAAGCAAAATCCCATACGGTCTGGGGGATACAAGGAAACCTTCACTTTTTCCCCAGCGGACGCCCCCGTATATGTATATTGCCCAACTATGGGCATCTCCATCCTATGTATTTCCCATAGATGCCCTTGGCCATCAGAGGCAGGACGCGAAGCAGCGGAGCCTCAATGCTGCATTCATAGTACTGGTCTGCTTCTATGGGGGACGAGAAACCTTATGAGCCCCTCAAGGCTCCAGGGCCCGGCGTAACCGCATCCTCTGCGCCCATTCTAGTTACGCCCCTGTTGGGCCATCTAAGACCAGTATCCACCAGTGGACATATCTTCAAAGCCAGTTCACCTCTTATTAAACCCATAAAGCTCCTCAGCTCGTCGCCAGATCCCCATGACGCTTCTTTCAACCGCGACCGCTTAGAAAAAAAAACGTTTCAAATATTTATATTACAGCTTTGAAAAATATGATAGAATTTCTGGGCAGGAGTGAATAACATGCCCTATACAGGCCGTTCATATCCTACACCTCGACGTATATCCTGAGGCACTGCCAAGTCACAAGTGTTACTAGGTCAACATTAAGACTGCAAACTCTTGGGATTATTCCGCATTTTCTGAGCATTGCCCGCCTTAAATTAAAAAAAAGGACCCATAAATGTAAATCTGAAGTCCAATCCTATACACTTTTGTAGAATTCCTGTCACCTCCTTCCTACTGCTCTGCCTGTGTCAGTCTTCACAGTAATTATGGAATTCTATTTATGCATAGGTTCTCTTTATAAGGACAGAGGGGCGTTGCTGCTCATGGGAGGTCATTCAATGCTAAATGGGCGGCTGCCCTACGGAAAAGTATCACGGGTGATTCTCCACAGAAGCAACGCTATTGTCCGCAAAATCCGAAACTGGAAAGTGTCATTAGAGTAAGTGAGCGCTCCCCGCAGAATGTGACGTGTACCGAGGTCCCTGCTGGTATTACAGGCCATTAATAGTTTATTTATACTAGTGACGAGCAACGAGACACGGAGCTGTCGAAAAAAGCAACGCGATACGTTGTGTGAGGCGTTTGATTGAAGTCTTGGCACGCTCCTGGCTTCTACTGGTGACACGGTCTTCATAGCGGGGGCTCAAATGGTGACACATGGCATTTACCAATACACGGGAACAACCGAGAGGAGAAGGGAAAAAAAGCTAAATAATTCAGACAGAAGGAAGGGCACGGATATACCGAGGCTTCAGCTGACCGTCTATAAGCGGCACTTGAGACGCCGCAGCCGCGATCACATTACCGCTGGCACAGGTCGTCAAAGAGAGTAATTAGAGACGCAACTTTCATTTTTCTTCTTTCGCGACCGGACAAAATGGAAAGTGATGCTACTGGCCAAAGTGGCCTGCGGTGGACACAGCGCCAAAGAGGACTATGTATACAAGTACATAGCGGATACGCTCAAACGCCGTGCGATCCGACAACAATAGCTGCTGGATGATTAGATATTCTGGATTATCAGACAATGGCAGGAAAGTTTACAAAAACCTACAAGTCAGAGTCAAAAAGTTCAAGAAAAGTCCCCAAAGGAAAATGCAAACAGGCAAAAACAATGTCATCGGTAGACTGCAGGCAGCGCTATCCTCCCCACCCCATCAACCTAAAGGCCACCATGATGGACCCCATTATAGGGCCCAGGGATCCATGGGACACTGCCGACATCAGTCATGTGACAGATGTAGTACCGCCACATGGTTTACGTTTATAAGGCAGGTATGGATAGATTCTCAGCTGTAGGGCTGCGGTCACACTTGCCATTTTTGGGCTGCGGTTTTAAACCATAGCCGATATCGCGCTCGCCCGTGTGAAGCTGGCCTCAGAGATGACTTCCCAATACAGTTCAAAAACAATTACACCTTACCAGGTAACGCAAGGTCTACATTTCTAAATCCGTAAAACGGCCTACACCGCGCCGTCAGCAAACTTACAAGATGCTCCGGCTTATCAGATGACGCGTGATGCAGGGGGCATGCTACACCTCGCTCAGCGCCCATTCATTGGCGAGGCCACAATATCGTAACGTGTGGAGAAAAATGGCGTTCTTGACAATGCAAATGCAACCAATAGACATCCTTATCTGCTACCCTTGTTATTGGCAGGCACAGACGCCATCCCAGCTCACGCCGTGTAATATTAGGGCATCACGTGCCATGACGTTTTGGGGCCCAAGTCGCCCAACAGGACTCGGAAGTCGCCATTGCTGACTGAATAAAGGGTCCAAGGATAGAGGCTAAGACGAATGCGCAAAAACGGTCAGAAAAAGCAAAAGTCTAAGAAAACGAGTACAAAGTGTTTCACAACAACAGCAAGTTATTACCCGGAAACCGAGAACTGGCGATCGTTCACTCCGACCTACGAAATGCGCAGAGAATTCACACACTGAAACGTCTGGATTTTGTGTAAACTTTACGAGTCCCCGGGGGAAGAACAGAGACTTTGAAATAAATGGGCCAAAGAATAGTACTCTAGCGGAGCCATGTCACAGCCATCTACGGGGGCGACGATCGTACGCCCAAAATACGGATTACCGCACTATTAATATTCGTACCCTTCCTGCATTAATGCCGCAATACAAATTAGCGGAACGCGCGCCCTATTTACTATACGTATTTATAGATCTAATCTCCCGGCCAACTACAGCTCCCAGCATTTCCTAACAGACGCAGCTCTTTACCCACTGCCAGCATGCCCGGATGATGGGAGTTGTAGTTTTTCATCACTTTACAGATCTGACAGTGCCGTAATGTTGAAAATGAAGTATTCCCCGGACATAAAATGCTGGCGCTGCCAGTAAGTGCCAACAGAGATTCAGGTTAGTAGTGGGTGGCACTGATCAAACACAAAAGGCGCTAAATCTGCAGCCTTTGAGGTTTTTTGTGATTTTCTAATTTTCCGTTTTTGTAGTCATTGTGTACAAACCACAAGACAATTCGGGGGAGAGACGAAGTGGTACCTGGGCACTGAGCGGTATTTATAGGAGTTGGCGAGAGTGTCACTTGACAGGCCCCCAGGGGGGTCTTTCAAAACCATTTAGTCTTTGCAATTTAACCCTGTGCTTCCAGCAGAGCTGGATCCATTCTATGCAGCTGGGGCATTATATGCAACATATCCAAGCGGTGGCTTCTGAACTGTGGCCGCTGTTTATGCAACCCTGGAGTGTCAAGGGTTAAGACCCACAGATCACCCACATACAAGCTAAAGTTCAACCAAACCTGCACACCAAAGGGTTAAGTGGATATTGTTGACACTAACCGAGACTAGCCGAGTTATGGGGGCACCATGCCATCCCTTGCCCCCAGAAGTTTTGCACGAGTGCCCAGGTTCTGCCCTGCAGCTGCAGCCACAACTTGTGCACATGTGCAGCATCTGGAGGTCTGCAACCGCAGGAGGGCACACAGCGCCCCCCATGCCCCGGGCTGGAGCCCCTCAGCAGCACAGGGGCCCCCGAAGCAAGAAGACGACGAGCTGCGACAGCTCCACCGGCAGGTAGCGGGTTAAGCCGAGCGCCCGCAGAAGGCAGCCGAGAGATGCACTCACCCAGCGGCAGGAAATGCTTGGTGTCCATCGCTGTTACCTCATGCCCGGCGAGGGGCGCGGGGAGGACGGGCTCTCGGGGTCCACGGCTCGGCGCTCCGGGGGTGAGGACGGGGGTCCCGGGGGGCGGTAGGATCCAGAGCGGGGAGGCCGCGGCGGACGAGTTGTAGCAAAACTCAGCAACAATGTAATAAAGTACTTGTGTCTCCGCTCCCTCCGCTACTCGCTGCAGCCGGGGCCCCGCCAGGGGGGGAGCGACCAGCGACCTCTACCGCAGCGACCTGCAACTACACAGCCTGCTGCTGAGCGCCCGGACGCCGGGGGACGGCTGATCATATGGAATGCACGGCACAGAGGCATGAAACATACATGTATTATGCGGCACACGGACATGAAACACACATGTAATGTACGGCTTACTGGCATGAAACATGCATCACATGTAATGTACGGCACACGGACATGAAACATACATGTATTATACGGCACATCGGCATGAAATGCAGATCACATGTAATGCACGGCACAGAGGCATGAAGCACACATTGTGTATGATATGCAGTATGATCACGCATAAAACATACAGAGAACATGTATTATATAGAACATACAGATAATATGTCACACATATCATATAGAACTTACAGGGTATATGTCATACATATATAATATAGAACATACAGGGAACATGTAATGCATACATTATATAGAGCATACAGATAATATTTCAGGTATCCATCATATAGAACATACATAGAACGTGTCACACATACATCACATAGAACATACAGAGGGCATGTCACACATGCAACACATAGAACATATAGGGAAGATATTATACATACATCATATAGAACATACAGATAACATATCACACATACATTAAAATATATAAGCACACATGCAACATCACAGATATAAAACATCACATATATAATATATAAAACAACATGTATCACATAAAATAACAACATTTTACACACACATAACATATCTCACATACATCAGGTATCATATATATCGCACTTACAAGATATATAATATGTATGTATATATCACATATATAACCTGTTTTCCCGAAAATAAGCCCTACCTTTGCTTTTTGCCTTTACCGGCTGTATTCCTATTCTGGAGCGCTGTCTTTTTTCTTATGGTTTGACCATAATTGTGTCTTTCTATATACTCTCCGATCTTCCCATTTCGGGGCCCTCACTGATGCTCTCCCTGGTGGATGTTCGTTGGACCAGGATGGATACATTCTACGGGAATACCCTGATTACAAGGCACACTTGGATTCGAGGCGCGCTGGACCTTCCCTGTCCTGGGGGTCCGGGCACGTCAGGGTGAGCTATTTAATATTTCTCACCACACATTGGATACCTGTGATGTTTGCATGATTTCTTTCTTTACCACATCCCTGGAGCGCTGCCTTTGCTGAATTTTTTCTTACCCTGCTTTTTCAGGATTTTCGTTGAGGCTTGAAATATAAGCCCTACCCTGAAAATAAGCCCTAGTTGCATTAGATTTAAAAAAAACAGGAATACATTGCTATCAGGCTCGGTCCGGGTCCTCCCGCTGCTCCTCTAAGCTATGCCGCACGTCCTGCAATCCTCAGCCGCCCACAGAAGATCATTCCTGGTAACGGGATTCATAAATCCCGCCTCCAGGAAGCGATGGCTCTGATTGGTTCTCGAGCGCTGCCCAGCCAATAAATGCAGTGCTCGATGAACCAATGTGATGGCTGTGATTAGTTCATCCCGCGTTGCATTGCACGGCATTGATTGGTTCTTCTACCACTGCTCAGCCAATCACAGCTGTCGCGTTGTGGAGGTGGGATTTATGAATTGACCAATCAATGCCATGGCTCAGCCAATTCATTAATCCCGCCTCCACAACTCAACTGCTGCGATTTTTTTCATCCAGCTCTGCTTAGTCAATCAATGCATCGCTAGATGAACCAATCACAGCCATTGCATTGTTTTATCAAGCGCTGCATTGATTGGCTGAGCAGCCCTTGAGAACCAATCAGAGCCATCACTTCCTGGAGGCGGGATTTATGAATCCAGTAACCAGGAAGTGATCTTCTGTGGGCAGCCGAGGACTGCAGGATGCGCCGGAGCTCCAGAAAGCAGTGAGAGGACCCAGATCGAGCCTGCTAGGTAAGTAAAGTAAGACCTCCCCTGAAAATAAGACCTAGCGCCTCTTTTTGGCCAAAAATTATTATATGACGGGCTTATTTTTGGGGAAGCACGATAGCATATATAACATTTCACATATATAACATACATAGAACATCACACATACATAATGTACATAATGTACCACATATAACATATCATAAATACATCATGTATACCATATCATATATGTATTACATCACACATACACCATATATAAGGCCTCCTGCACATCAATGTCAGAGCTTTCTTTCAGGACCCGATTTCATCCTGTCAAATCCAGCATAATACTGGATGGAAACCAAACGGACCCCGTTATAGTCAGTGGCGTCTTTTTGGCGCTGTTCAGTTCCGCCATATGGCAGTTTCGTTCAGACAACGGTTTCTGTCTTCCTGCTTCTCGAATGAAGCCGGAAAAGAGAAACCCCTAGCGCTGATGTGAACGAGCCCTAACATGTATACCATGACACATATCGAACATATCACATGTTATATAGAATGAGCTTAGGGCGCATTCACACTAGCAGTTTAGGTTGCATTTTGTTATAGCGGCAAGAAAATGGAACACAATGGCGCAATGGAACCGCCATCAAAGGAAGCGAATGACACAGAACAGACCCCATTAATTATAATGGCGTCCGTTCGGTTTTCTGCTGGCCGACTTTATAGCTTTGCTTACAGCACTGTTTTACCCTATATTATAATGGAAATCAGTGACCGATGCGCCAAACAGCACCTCCGACGTTGCCGCGCACCGGCCCTTATACATGTATGTCACACACTATATACATGTCACATGTAACACATGGCAGGACTTGACACACACATAACTTTGAAATGTTATGACATTTCATACTTTTCATAAACTTTTGACCCGAGACTTCTTTTCCGAGGACACCGCAGTGACCGGAGGCAGCGACGACTGATCCGTGACCGGCGAACCTCGCGCAGCATTTTGGGGGAAACTACTTGTTTATTGACTAAAAATGATTGGCTCCATTTTTGTGAGACATTTCTTACAAGCGTCTCCACGATCGGACCCAATTCTGATGCTTGACACTATTGTGACATCAGAAAACATGTACAAAAGTAAAAAATGGCGCGAGTATGAAAAAATGTGTCACTTCGAATGGCTGGTAAAATTCTACCATACAGGCAGAAATTGCGCATCCGCCATGTCCCACAATCACTAGGAGTGATGTACTTGTACCGATATAAGTGGAAGAAGTAGTTGGAGTGATTTGCGCCAATTTTTTAATAAGGTGCGCACATCGTAATACATTTCGTGCATTTCGGCATTAAAGCAGGCAGAAAATCAAATGCGGGTGCCGTTTTCACTTCGTTTACTAATATGCTTGACCTTTGTCTCCTTGAAGGCCGCACCCGCTTTTATCGTCACTTGTGCACCATTTTCTTGGCACATTTTGCTTAGAAAATCTCCCTCATACCAAAAGGGGGTGTGGCCATTACATCGCAATATTGCGACATAGCGACGCCAGTTATTGGTAGTAACACGTTAAACCTGTCCTGCAGGTTCCTCGTCCGGCCCAAGATGTAAATGGAAGGAGAAAAAAAACCTAAAACAATGGCGGATGTTGCCCATGGTAACCAGGAGCAAAGTGCCTTATAGCAACTAGCACCCCACTAAAGTCAATACGGGGGACCAGTTGTGTGTAGAGGGCAAACTCATCAAGAATCACGCCTGAAACCTGAACAGTTGCTATGGGCAACACAGAAATAGGTCATTTGCTCCCCACTCACACTTTTTAGGATTCGCTTGTCCTTTTATAGCCAACGGTCCTTCACGCGACTTCCCAGAGCCCACAGTAACATGGCGCTATCATAGCAGTTGGATCTGTGTAGTTGGGCATTGATGACATCATATCCTAGCGATATGCCACCAATATCTGAGGTGAGTCAACCCATTTCATAGACAACCCCCCCCCCCCCCCCCCAACTTGCAGCAGCCATCATTAATTTCCCCAGGCCTTATAACCTTCTCAGTCTGTCATGAAGGTGACCATGGCCACAAACCATAGATGAGAGGGCCGCAGCGTCCCGCCAGAGCTACTCTACTGCCCATTTGAAGTCACGTTTTACTTTTTATCCATATTGGATTTTCCTTGTCAGCAAAACAAACAAGCAAAAAAATGGACAGCGCCTTTAAGTGATGACATCAGACCGGGTGCGACTAACCTCATAACAGGGCAGTGCAAGTCCACACACATACATACAGATGGAAGGATAAAAAAAGAGCAATAAGGTAACATACCTGTACACTGTAAAGGAGGCAACGGTTGCTGGTCCCCCCCCCCCCCCCCCATCACCCCCCCCCCCCCCCACCCCATACAAAGACATCTTCCCCTTACTAGTTGTGCTTATAGTGGTAAAAAAAACACCACAAAAACAGCATTTATGTCTCTAACATGGAGTTTTGATGTTCTAGTAACACTTCTTATGACAATCACTGAACGTGGCGTCATCGAACATTCCAACTGAGCAGTTTGCCTGCTACAATATCCATAGGCATGGAGCTACCACTAGAGGGCGCTTATAACATACTGGCCTATTGTTACAAACAGCAGGATTTCTGGTGGATCATCATCTCCTGCCTTGTAACATGTGGTTGGGGCAGTTCCTATGTAACATAGTAACATAGTATGTAAGGCTGAATGAAGACAATGTCCATCTAGTCCAGCCTGTCTATCCTCCTGTGTTGATCCAGAGGAAGGCAAAAAACCCCAAGAGGCAGGAGCCAATTAGCCCTTTTGGGGAAAAAATTCCTTCCCGACTCCCTAATGGCAATCTGACTGTTCCCTCGATCAACCCCTAATAGATCCTACCTGCCTGTATACCAGGATTGACAATTAACCTAAGATTTATATCCTATAATGTCCTTCTTCTCCAGAAAGACATCAAGTCCCCTTTTAAACTCCTCTATGGATTTTGCCATCACCACTTCCTCAGGCAGAGAGTTCCACAGTCTAACTGCTCTTACAGTAAAGAATCCCCTTCTATGTTGGTGATGAAACCTACTTTCCTCTAATCGTAGCCGATGTCCTCTTGTTACCGTCATGGTCCTGGTATGTAACTGTTCCCACATCTGATCCATTGGAGTAGGTCAGTTGACCCCCATTGCTCAGCCAACATAGTTTAGGGAGGAGTTCCTCATTGCTTTGCCTCCCTTTAAGTATCGCTGGCTTCTGTAGTATGTTGCTGGTGATAGCAGGAACAATGTGTTTATTTCAGTTTCCTTTGTACTAGTTTAGTTTGCTCTTGGCAGTCTGGTCTTGTTCCTGTTGTTGCCTAGTCCAGTCTTGCTTCCCAGCCTCATGTTTTTGTCTGTTTCTTCCCTATTCACATCTGCCTTAGCAACACTACATAAAAAAAAAAATATATATATTACCTAGCAGGCTCAGTCCACATCCATCACGCTGTTCTCCAGAGGTTCGCGCTGTTCTTTAGTCCTAGCCGCTCGTACATCATCACTTCCTGGTGACGAGAGTTATAAATCCCGCCTCCAGGAAGCGATGGCTGTGATTGGTTCTCGAGCACTCAGCTAATCAATGCATCACTACATTGATTGACTGAGCCGCAGCGCTCGAAAACCAATCACAGCCATCACTTCCTGGAGGCGGGATTTATGAATCCCGTCACCAGGAAGTGATGATGTACGAGCGGCTAGGACTGAAGAACAGCGCGGACCTCCGGAGAACTGGGTGATGGACATGGAACGAGCCTGCTAGGTAAGTAAAATAAGACCTAGCACCTCTTCTGGGGCAACAATATAAGACAGGGTCTTATTTTCGAGAAACACGGTAGCTATACTTCTTTCAACATCCGTTGGGTACACTATTTAGCTGTACCATAAGTCTTGGGGGTATCAGAGTACTTGGAAACACTGTAAGGGCCCTGTTACATGAGCCGATAAATGGTTCAGATTCTACATCCAGCGGGAATCTGAAAGATTACCATTCAATGTAAATGCAGATCCCGAAAGAATGGCGATTGAGCATTTGCGCGCTTCTTGTCCGTCGTTCAGTTTCTGCAAACAGAAAACTGAATGACAGGTCAGCTCGTTTATGATCACTTTGTGTAAAAGCACAGGAATGATTATCGCTGGGACAACTTTTCAGGCTTTTTATCGTAGGGATAAAAGGGCCTAAAGAAGGCCCTTTACAGGTTGTCCCATGTAAAAGGGCCCAGAGGAGGTGACGACTAAAGGTGTCAACCTCTGCCATTTAGTGTCTAGGGAGTGTCATTACACACAATTATAATCAGTATGCTGTGAGCTTATAAGCGCCCTCTAGTGGTGGCTGCAGGGAACCATAAACTTATTTTTTAAGTTTTTTTTTCTTATCAGCTTTATTGTAATGCCTGTCATTATCATTTATCTGGCGCTGCCACCATGCAGTTCATATAGATTCAACTTTGCATTGTCCATGCATTTTAAAAAGTGCGCAATACATTTGGATAATCCCCTCTCCACATGTAGGACAAGTAATCCATACAATGTCACCCATAACTACCAGTCAGAATTTAGCATTTGTTTCTTTTTTAATTTCATTGGTTTCCGTTGGCAACACTTAGTAACCAATCAGAGCTTAGGTGAAAGCTGCAGTGTGATAGGTTGCTATGGACAACAAGGTCAGTTTTGTTAAATGACGCCTAAATTCATTTTGAGGGTTGCTGCAGGTTTGTGTCATTCCTCTCAATCTGACTGCAGATTTATGTTAGGCTAAGATCACACGGGCGATGTGATATGGGGCCGTGAATCCCACCCTATATCGCGCTCGCCATCCACGTGAATTCCCCCAAAGATGTGAGGTGTTTTCATGCCAAAAGAGCCTCACATCACTTCGGGGGTGCAGGGAATCGGCAGAGGATAGCGGAGTTCCTCCCCTTTGTTTTGAATGGTGGTGCGATGCGAGAGCACGCACAAGACAGAACATGCCGCGATTTGTTTCCTGCATTGCATCGCAGTCCCATGCGGGAAAACATCGCAACGCACAAATCTCGTGTAATTTTCTCGCCTGTGAAGGCGGCCTTAGAGAGAAAAAAACTGCATTAACGAGGAGGGTAAGTTCACACTAGCGCTATGGGGTCCGTTTTCCTGCTTTGTTATGGGAGCAGGAAAACAGAATCCACTAGTCAAACGGAATGGTGACTTGACAGTGAAGGAACCCCCCAACTACAATAGGGTCTGCTGGCTCCCGTCCCTCGGACATCTTGCAGAACTCATGTGTCCCCTTTTTCATGGAGTTCAGGGACGGACACGAATATGCTCTGACAATACGCACTTACCTGCCCATGCGTGGAATTCGATTGCGATTTTCCGCTTGTGGGGGAAAAAACGCAGCATGTTTTGTGGGCTACGCATGCAGGGCTTCCATTGAAGTCAATGGAAGCCATCCGTCCTGTGACCATTCTGCAATGGTCGCGAGAGTCACGTCATCACCATAACAACGGCGCGGCATCATCTGTACTCGGTCGGCACATCCGCAGCACAGGAACAAGACGCCCGGACAGGTACGCTGGGGCCGCTTGTTGCTGTTTGCGATGGCGATTGGTTTGGGGGGGGTTGGGTCTGAATAGTCTTATAATACATCAGCGCATTTTTTTTTTAAATTGGCGCACGTCACATGCTAATTGCTCCATGTGGACACAACACTTTTTAGAACTTTGCCCTAGTGAGTGCCGCTGGTGGTAGGAGGGCGGCTGACAGAGAAGGGGCTTTGGTTAAGTAATTAAAGCGTCTCTTAATAAATATGGCCCCGTAACCCTTTTAGCATTGACTGCGGCGGGTGGAAGCAGCAAGCGTTTTAAACATAAAGCAGATTTATCGCTTCCACAATGTAATAATCTCCTAAATTATAGTAATAGATATGTATTTAAACATGAAGCAGATGTATGGGCTCCGCGCTGCGCCGCGCGGTAATGTGAGGCTCTTGGAGGAATGTACATTGATTTTAGCCGTCGCTTTATGTATTTCAGTTTTTCGTGGCGCTCAGACCGGGGGGCTCTGGTTTAGGTTACAAACTTCATAAACAGTTTAGTTCTAAGTGGAAATTTGTCAAAGTGGATTTGAGGCCGAAGGTTTTTCAGCGAATGAGCATTAATCACAGGAAAAAAACACGGCATTTCGATGGAGGCTGGACGCTGCTCTTAAAAGCCTATTTTAGTCCTCTGCCACTTCTCCACTCCGCTAATGGTACTTAAACAAATAATGGAAATAAAATGTATTCTGCGGAACAGAAAAACAACTTATAGGCGGTGATTTCACTGTGTGCATGGTTTTTATTCTGTGGTCTTAACATACGCGGTTTGTCAGAAGGGTCTGGATGGTCGAATTTTCGTATTGAAAGAAACCATTGGGATAATGACATGCCGACACTTGGGGGACGGGATAATGACACGCTGACACTTGGGGGGACAGAAAAATGACACGTTGATACTTGGGGGGACAGGATAATGACACGCTGACACTTGGGGGACGGGCTAATGACACGCTGAGACTCGGGGGACGGGAGGATAATGACACGCTGACACTTGGGGAATGGGATAATAATACGCTGACACTTGGGGGACGGGATAATGACACGCTGAGACTCGGGGGCGGGATAATGACACGCTGATACTTGGGGGCGGGATAATGACACGCTGACACTTGGGGGACTGGATAATGACACGCTGAGACTTGGGGGACAGGATAATGACACGCTGACACTTGGGGGACTGGATAATGACACGCTGACACTTGGGGGACTGGATAATGACACGCTGACACTTGGGGGACGTAACAATGACACGCTGACACTTGGGGGACGTGACAATGACACGCTGACACTTGGGGGACGGGACAATGACACGCTGACACTTGGGGGACGGGACAATGACACGCTGACACTTGGGGGACGGGACAATGACACGCTGACACTTGGGGGACAGGATAATGACACGCTGACACTTGGGGGACGGGATAATGACACGCTGACACTTGGGGGACGGGATAATGACACGCTGACACTTGGGGGGACGGGATAATGACACGCTGACACTTGGGGGGACGGGATAATGACACGCTGACACTTGGGGGGATGGGATAATGACACGCTGACACTTGGGGGGATGGGATAATGACATGCTGATACTTGGGGGACGGGATAATGACACGCTGACACTTGGGGGATGGGATAATGACACACTGATACTTGGGGGGCGGGATAATGACACGCTGACACTTGGGGGGCGGGATAAAGGCACGCTGACACTTGGGGGACAGGATAATGACACGCTGACACTTGGGGGACAGGATAATGACAAGCTGACACTTGGGGGACAGGATAATGACACGCTGACACTTGGGGGACAGGATAATGACCCGTTGATACTTAGGGGACAGGATAATGACACGCTGATACTTGGGGGATGGGATAATGACACGCTGACACTTGGGGGACGGGATAATGACACGCTGACACTTGGGGGACGGGATAATGACATGCTGACATTTGGGGGGATGGGATAACGACACACTGACACTTGGGGGGACAGAAAAATGACACGTTGATACTTGGGGGGACAGGATAATGACACGCTGACACTTGGGGGAGGGGATAATGACACGCTGACACTTGGGGGAGGGGATAATGACACGCTGGCCCTTGGGGGAGAGGATAATGACACGCTGACACTTGGGGGACAGGATAATGACACGCTGACACTTGGGGGACAGGATAATGACACGCTGACCCTTGGGGGACGGGATAACATGCTGGCATTTGAGGGGTAGGAGTTATGTATTTATAGAATTGGAAGGATTGGAAGCTGTGGGTCGGGGTGGAGCGTAACGCCACACTCTTCATTGCAGTCAGGCTGAATGGTAAAGACCCATGTGGGCCGATGATTGGACAGGAACGTTTAGTTGGAACATCTGTTTGCTGATCATCAGGCCTTGTGAAGTTGCATCCGATCAGCCAAGGAACAAGCAGACACCCCCAGCTCCAGTTCAGAAATGCACGCTACCCATTCTAGTTCCTTCCTAGGACAGGTTTCTCAGGCTGCACAGATGGCGGCCAATGTCACTCAATTACCCTTTAAGGCCGGCTGCACACGGTCGGATTTGAATTGCGGAATCCCGGGCGAGCGACCACCTCCAGGTCCCGCAGCAAAAACCGCCCATAACATGCTATGGAAAAGTGATTTTTCCTGCACACGAGCGGAAATCAGTGACAGCATGTTCTATTTTTATGTGGGCTCCGCAAGGAAGGCTTTCATTGAAGTCAATGGAAGCCATCCAACTCACGGTCCTTCCATAATTAACATTGCGTAAGGGTCGCGAGACCCGCGTCATCGCCTAGCGACGGTGTGGGAAAACCTGCACTGCACATGTCCAACAGCGAGCTGTCCGGACCATCCGCAGTACAGAAAATAAAGAAAGGCAGGTAGGCAGGGTCGCCAGCCGGGCACAGGGTTGGATTCCGGTGCGGGATCCCACTTCTGGAATCTGACTTGGTCGTCTGCAGCTGGCCTAACTCACAGAGGATTGTCTAGACTGGATACAGGTGGGACAGACCCTCAACTGGGAGTAGTATTACAGTAGATCAGGATAGGGTTCAGTCTCAGGAGATCGGTAAAAAGGTTCCAATTCACTGACAGCAAGCTAAGGCCTCTTTCACAAGAGTGGGAAATGCATGCAAACAAATTAGTGGTAAAGTTGCCTATTCACACGATCGGGAGCTGTTATCCAGCTCCTATAGGAGGCTACGGAAACTCCTGCACATCGCGCACCAAACGCAGGTCATGTCCTGTCTTTTTGCGCAGCGGGGAATTAATGTTTCTGAATTTCAGTCACGCGTGTCCTATTGTTTTCGGTGCAGTTTTTAGACGCACCTAAAATTCTTTCGTCTGACCGTTTCCATAGGAATCCACTGGCTCTAATAGCGGTGATCTCTTTGAGCGCGTCCTTTTTGTGCGTGTAGGCCCGGGTGAAGGAGCCCTGAGATGTTTAAAAAATGATGAAGAATTTGAATCGAAACAAAGTAACTTATAAAGTCGCCACACTTTTTGTAACACTTTATGTCAAGCAGCTCTGCTGAGGCCTCGGCATCGCTTCTCTCCTCTTGGACCTTCTGTCCTCTTATCTCCCATCCTTATTACCGGCTCTTCTTAATAAGATGATTATTTATTGATTGCAGCTTTTTTTTTTTATTTCGTTCACCGCTGGATTTTTCACAACTTTTTAATTTGTCCTTAATTGAACATTTGTGAGTATCTCCTCACCCTATAAGGGATGTAAGCGGCCGTATATAGTGATCTACGCTCTGTATACTGGACTCGTTTAGCAGCCATTTAACACGTCTAGCTGCTTCTTTTTGCTATGAGGTACTTTAAAGGCTGCCTCCACCCAAAATCAGCAATGTTCTGGGTGTAGCTGAGCGCGTATAATAAAATAACAAGATATTACTCACTTCCTTTAGTCCTTTCTGATGGATCCGGAGCCAAACTACAGACCCAGAAACATTTCTGAATGTTCTATTTCTTTATAGTTATCGCTAATGGTCAGAGCTTTTCACCAGCAGTAAAAGTGGGGCTGCTGACAACCTCTGGGACATTATAGGCTGGTTGTCAGCGGTAATAGACAAATAGCTTTTGCTGTAGTATAAGGTATCATATGTGGATTTGATGTCAGATCTCATGCAATTATATCAGTGATGTCATCAGCAGGGGGCGGGGCTGTGACTACCCCTCAGGCATGATGTAGAGGCTGGTTGTCAGCACTAATAGATAATTAGCTGTTACTGTAGTATAAGGTTTGCGGATCTCATATCCTCATCATATATAATTGCACTGACATGCCAGAAGTCAACTCCATAGGAACTAATATCATGTAGGTCCCCTCCAGCCAAGAGAAGTGCAGCAACTCAACATAAGTGGCCAGAAGACGTCTGGAGGGATGTTAAACCATCTGGATAGCTCCTCACAGCTCCAGGATATTTGTAGGTGCAGAATCTCTGGGGTGAATGGTCCTCTCCATCACAACCCATAAATGCTCACTTGGACTCATAGTGGAAGAACGTGCCGGCCGCACCGTTCATAGGAAATCTGGACAACTTGGGCCCGATGGCTCAGTGCATTATCCTGCTGGAATATCCCATCATTGTAGGGTTAATGAAGTCCTTGAAGGGCTACAGATAGTCACCAAGCAGTGACACATAGCGGGCATCGGTCAATGACATGTTTAGGCAGGCCACTGGACTTAAACCATGCCCTGAGTACACCCCTCACACCAGTATGGAGCCCCCACCAGCCTGCACAGTGCCTTGTTAACAACTGGGGTCCATGGCTTCATGGGGTCTGCGCCACACACAAACCCTACCATCAGACCGAAACAATTGGTACGGCGACTCATCGGACCACACTATGTGTTGCCAGTCCTCTAGGGTCCAGTCAGCAACCTCAGGTGACAGAGTTGCCCTGGTGGTCTTCTGCACTAAATGTGGATGTGATTACTGCCGAAGTCACTTGTCTGTTCGCACGGACAATTCTAGCCAGATGCTGCCGGTCATCATCATTAAGTACCTGTGGGCGGCCCCTGCACTGTCCACTGCGGGCCGTAATGCCTTCTATGACATATTCCCGGTACGTGTGACACTGTAGACTGGGAAATATTAAATGCCCGCACAACTTCGGAAATGGAACATCCCATCCATCTGGCACTCCCTATCATGCCTCGATCAATTTCCGATAATTCCTTTCGCCTTGCCATGTACACGCTGGCAGGCATTCAGCCTCACAAGGTATGGGCGTTCCCAAGCCATCACCTGTCGTAACACCACGTCATAATCAACTTACTGCTATCAGATGATTTTTGGCATGCCAGAGTATATTAATGATGTCATCAGCAGGGGGCGGAGCTATGACTACCTCTCAGACATGATATACAGGCAGGTTGTCAGCAGTTATAGATGAAAAGCTTTTACTGTAGCATAAGGGGTGTGGATCTTATGAACATCATGGGTCATTGCAGGACCTTACCCACTGAAACAAACCCCAGGAACCTCCCATCGCCCAAATTATGGAAGATTGCGAAACCCCGGTTTATGAACTGAGACATAAAGCGACCTCAGACCCTTCACAAGGAGGGTCATTTATTTTCTTAACTAATGTGTTTCTAGCGCGACGTAGGCTCTGAAGGAACACTTTTCTCCGTAATATGATTATAATGGACTGTTTATTTTTTTTAATAGACCTTTCAGACAGGTTAACAAAGAATACTTTCACCCTGCGCCGAACAACAATGTGAGCGTCTGTCTGCAATATTTATATATCAGACGCAGCCGGCTCCGAGCGGCCAGGAGAATGCGGTCTGTCAGAGCCATGATGGCAGGAGACATCTTGTGGGGGAGGCGCCCGTGGGGGGGGTCTTATATGTGCCTCTATATATACACGCAGTAATGCTCCATTCATCCAGCATAGGACCACAACTATAGGGCTGCAGAGGTAGCAAATGCCTGAAGTGGGGCCCGACGGCCGCCACATAAGAAGACACCAGTAATATAAATTGCACTTGTGTTGATGTGACTTGATTGGTACTTAATTATGAAATGTTTTGGATTATCAGGTTGTATTATCAGATGGTGAGAAGCAGAAAACTTTGAATTATGAGATTAAAAGATTATGAGCCAATGATCTTTTGGGCCGTCCTTCCGAATATTCTCTACCCAAGCAGGTACATTTTATATACTTTTATATGATTGTCTGGTAGTCCAGAACATCTTGTAATTCAAGACTTGTTACCATGTCAGACAAAAGTGCCATAGTTGGTGTTTTTATGTCATGTTCTGGGTTCTGTTAAGGCCCTTTTACATGCAACGATTATCGCTCAAGATTCGTTCAAACGGCTAAAAGTGAGCAATAATCATTACATGTGAACGCGGGCAGTCATGCACTATTCGTTTATTTATCATTTACCGCTGGTTTTTACCCGACAAAAAAAAACACCATTTGATCGCTCAGAATTTGTTCCATTTGAATGGAATTCGTTAAGTTTTTGAAAGGCTTGCCAACAATGTACTCATTGTGTTCGTCTTGCACACATAATGAGTCCATTGTTTATTCTGCCAGAAGGAGACAATGGAATCCGGCCGGCAAGATAAACCTGGTATAAACACACCTGAGCAAACAATTCAGCCAGACAACCCTGGCATAAACACACCTAAGCAAACAACTCGTACTGAGCTAATGCAGGTAATGGAGATGATTAAAAGCCATTATCTGTCCATGTAATTTTATTCAAAAATGCTGTCACTTCGTTCAGTTGTGCGGCTGTTTAAGCGATAATCTTTGCGTGTAAAAGAGCCTTTAGGCTTGATTCATTGCCATTGTTCGTTTTTATTGTTCAGCTCCATTCTTGGAGCCAAACAACAAAAAAAACATAAGTGTCGGGTCTGGCATAGGACAGACCTGGACCCCGCTGACTATAATGGGGTCTGGTCGGTTCCCAACATGTGGGGAGAAATCTTCCTGGATGAAATACCGTGGCATGATGCACTATTTTGTCCGGCATTCCATGCTGGATTTGCACTAAAGGATGCAAAGCAGATATGAACCTTATACTGTAATGGCTGCTTCTAGACCCAGTAGTGGAGGTACATCCAATACCGTCAGCTTCACATTGGGTCGGCTGTCCGGCTCTTTTTTGCCTGGGGCATTATAGTCAGATGTCAGAGAGAAACATGGCAGTACTGATCCTATAGTTGTCTAGAGGAAGTGCGTGCCATCCGGCGCATTAGTTTTGATGCCTCCTTCGCAGGACAGGAAAATGTTGCATGAAGCATTTTTCTCCCTGACTATGGATGGTGGGGGTGCAAAAAATGCACCAAAATGTCATCAGTTGCGTCTTGCTTAGAAATAAGGGAGCTTTTACACATAAAGATGCAGCTTGGGGCGTATTCATATTTACACAGGTATGGTTTTTTTGGCATGTCAAAAAAAAAAAAACGCCCGTGAAATGCGACCATGCGAACCATTGGATTTTAATGGGTTCACTCAGACGACCAGTTTTTTGGCAGCGTGAAAATAATTGCGCCGGGATAAATGGCATCCGGGCAACCGTTTTTGGTCACCTGTTTTATGCGTCTCGTGAAAAGATAGGTCTTGCCCTATCTTTTGCCGTGATACGTGGCAAGCTCCTATAGACTTCTATGGAAGCTGAAAAAAGGGAGGGGGAGGGAGTTACCCTGCGTACAGCGCTGGGAAAAAAAACAGCTGCCCTAATTAAGCATGACTAGTCATTGCAAGGATTTCTGCTGATCGCTTGTTTCCTTCGCTTCGGCGTATTTTTTAACAGCGCCCCGTGTGAATGGCTTGAAATACGCGAATAAAGATCAGGACTCGATCGAGTCAAATCTTCAATCATGTGATTATACGGTGCGTACGGGCGAACGTAAAAACGCATTCGGTCGTGTGAAGGAGGCCTACATCTGCTGCTCGATAACCCATAATATATACATGCAGACTTTGTTGCAGAATTTTCTGCATCTTCAGGCTGGGTTCACACAGGGCGGATTTGCCGCGGATGTTCCTTGCAGAATTGCGCTGCGGAAAATCCGCCTGCGGCTGCTAATCCAGGGTTTGGCCAGCCATGTGAACGAGATTTGTCGTGGCAAAGCCGGTGCTGCAGCGCGTTTTTTCCCGTTGCGGCCCACGCCCCTCTCTATGGGAGCGCCCACAACCGAAAAGCATGCGGCCAAGCCGCTCCAAAACCCACAGCTAAGTGCCGCGAGATGTGTGATCCCAGCCTTGGGAGGGCCTTGCAGAAATATTCCACATGTGCGAAAGATCCCTAAAAGTACTGGCTGAACACACAAGACAGATAGGAACCCAGCCTTACCTGACTGCCCTGCTACAAAATAGGAGCAGAAGGTTGATCTATTGCCCTCTGTTATCAGCCATTTTAAGCTGGGTGTAGTATTGTTTAAGGGGATGACTGACATGAAGTGCAAAAATCTCTCTGCCCTCATGTCAAGTACTTTATCACATACCTCCAATGCTGTGAACTGCCTATATGTGTGACTTATATCAGCTGCTCCTCTTATAACACTCCAGCGCTGATAAAAGCTGAGGACTTTAGGGTTACTGGCCCTTTAAATCCAGCTTTCCCGCTTTAACTCCTAGCGTGCATTCTGCAAGGCTCCTGTAGATGAGGCCTTTGTTATGTATGTCGGTGTGCTACATGTATTGTCACTGTGTCCTTGTGATTGATACTGTGTGTTCCAGATAGGAGCGGCGCTCTGTGCGCCATATAACGGATCTGCAATAGCTGCTCAGCTCATTATATGCTAAATGGCACTTATACGAGACTATGGATCAGCAGCCGGCTATATTTAGAGTAGACGAGGTTACATAAGAGAAACAAATGTCCAGACAGGAACGCCCGAGGGATACGCGGAGCAGCGCAGTAAATTCCTCTCGCTGTGTAAAACCGTCGCTCTTTCTGCACCCAGTCAGCTTTCCTTTTATAAATATGACAGAGAGAATATCACATCTTTATATTATGGGTTTATGGACCTTATAACTCTCCAGGAAACGACCGGGATTACTTATGTGGAGCACCCCTCCATAGAACATTGACTTTTATTGGAGAGATAGGGAAAAGAGCAATAATACAGCGCCATCTAATGGTCATATTTTTATGATCTATAATGTTATATTACTAGGCCCGGAATATCTCAATTTTAGTAGTTCTTTTAGGGACCTTTCCCACACAATGGATTTATATTGCAGGACGCAGCCAAATCCAAAGCTGTGGAATTTCACACCAAAATCTGCAGGTCTAATTGAGGATTTTGATGCGAAAATGGTTTTAAGCCATTTTCAAAAGCTGCAGGTAGCCTGCAGATTTTGGGGCAGATTTTACCATGGCTTTTGAATGGGGTCATACTCATGAGCAATGTTTTCTCGCATGGCACCACAATGCGATGCAGGAAACAAATAGCGGCTTGTTCTATTATGCTGCGTGATCTCGCATCGGAGCCCCATTGTCTGGGGGGTGGGGCGGCAGCATTGCACCATGCACTGGGTGCACACAATGGGAGAAACTCGGCGATCCTACGCCGCAGCTGTCAGCTGTGCCGGTGGTCCGCTACATCCCCGAAGTGATGCAAGGCTGTTTTGACATGTAAACTCCTCGTATCCTCGGAATTCACATGGTGGGGGGTGATATTAACTTTTGCTCTCTCAAAAAAAGGGGTGGCCCCATAGCAAAAACTAAAATGCCCCACCCCATAGTAGTGCCAGGTTTTGCTGGCTAGAACAGAAGGGCTTGATGTTTGGCCCTTTCCGTGACCACCGGGTCAATGCGTTCTCCAATTCCCTATGAACAATCTAGGTTCTTGCCACTCTATGAGCTCCATAGCAGTCACATGAGGTGCCTCTGTGGTACTTACGCATTTCCACCCTTTGTGATGGCATCTAGTATTGCAGATTATCTCCATTCATGGTCAGTCAATGTGTTCTCATGGAGGTCTGACCTTTGGGCTGTGGCACTCATCGTTCTGCTGATTGTGGATGTTGGATGCCTACCGAGCACATATTGATGGCCTATGCTACGGATAGCCAGTAAATTTGCTTTCTTGGAAACCTTCTTCAGGCTGGTATTACTTATACAGTTTGGGGGCAGTTTTTAGGAAGGAGTGACACTTCTTTACCCCATTGTATCTACTTCTGTGTTTGCCTCGAAAAATGTTACAAAAACTGCATGTGTGATTTTAGCCTAGATCATCATATATAGCGTATTAAACACTGATTGGCCACTTTATTAGAGCCCCTGACCCTCTCACGATTAGCACTTCCCATATGGAGATTATCCTGTGACCCCGGAGTGAAGCATGAAATGACACAACAAGTTTTCCGTTATTCAATTTCAGTGTGAATCCCCATTAGAAGGGAAAATCCAATGATCTGAGTGACTTCTAACGAGGCTGGGTCATCGGTGCTGGGCTAGCCGGGGCCGGGATATCACTGCCAACCGCAGGGGAATTGGAGATGCTGTGCATGGAAACGACTCATCACCAAAAAGGGACAAAGGATGTCAAGAATCGTTCTGACCGTCAACATCAGCCGAATACATAGTAACATAGTTGATCCAGAGGAAGGCAAAACACCCCCAAAGAGGCAGAAGCCAATTTAGCTCATTTGGAGGAAAAAAGTCCTTCCTGACTCCATAACGGCAGTCAGAATAATCCCTGAGTTCCTACCTGACTCCAAGACTCGGATCAACACCCCCGCTGGTCACCTAATGTATGGCAGAAGGACGCTAGGGGACTGAGATCTCATGGAATCTGGTGGCGGAAAAGGTTAATAACTTTAAATGGGAGGTAGATGGTTATGGGTTTGTAGGCAAAGGGATGGGGGGAGATGGAAGATGAATGGAAGGGGGGGGGGGAGATGGGGCTGAAAGGGAGGGGGGGGGGATGAGGCTGAAAGGGAGGGGGGATTTTCTAACCTGTTTTTATTAAGTCACTCTAGGGTCAGCTGGAATATGAGGAGTCTGCTATGGAAGCTGGGAAGAGAGGATGATTGGGTGAAAGGAAAATGGTGGGAACCTTTAAGGGGAGAGGGTTTCTGTGAGGCAAGGACCTAACAACAAGCGGTGATTGGTGGAAGTTTTGAGCAGAGAAGATAGGAGGTATCTTAAGGAAGTGCTGCAGAGTCCTGTCACCGCTTCCTCAGAGCATTCAAGGTTGCCCCGCCACCCGTCCAATGTATCATGATGTTAATGACTTGTCACAGCAGTTTAAATGGGGGGATGTCGCCCGCCTCCTACAGGTGGACATAAAGGTTTATAAAAAGGACTTTGGTGGTGTCTACAGGTTATATTTGGTGAGTAGACTTGAGGAGGACGGACTGAGTCTACGTGTTATATATTTTATGATGTTTAATATGTTTATTTACCCCCTTTTAAATAAATGCCGCGGCCTTTTAATTCAAGTTTAGACTTTGTGTATGTTATTTTAGGTTAAGATACAGGATATTTGTAGCCTAAGATTCCATGTCTATATCCTGTAATTATATCAGCACTGTAGAATGACGTCTAGTCCCTCTTAAACGCCTCTATGGATTTTGCCATCACCACGTCCTCAGGCAGAGAGTTCCACAGTCTCACTGCTCTTACAGTAAAGAACCCCCTTCTGTGTTGGTGATGAAACCTTTGTTCCTCCAGATGTAGCGGATGCCCTCTTGTTGCTGTCGCAGTCCTGGGTGTAAACAGATCATGGGAGAGATCCTTGTATCGTCCCCCCATGTATTTATACAGAGTTATTTGGTCGCCCCTTAACTGTCTTTTTTCCAGGGTGAATATTCCCAGTTTTGTTAGCCTCTCTGAGTATTCTAGTCCTGTCATTCTGTTTATTAATTTAGTTGCCTCATTAACAAGTGCCTTATATCAGTGGTCCCCAACCTTTTTTTACACCAGGGACCATCATTTTTCCATGGCCCAGCAGGGCGGAGTGGGGGTGGGGCAGGGGCTGGACTTTGGTCATATGGGGGTGGGGTTTCAGTGGCTTTAGTAGTATTGCTATTACTATTGGGGCCGATATAGGGGACACTTGCTAATAGTATCCCCTATATCAGCCCCAGTAGTAATAGAGCCCCCCCAAGACCCATATACCTACCCCATCATCCTCGTGCAAGCTCTGCTACTCCTCTGCTCGGCACTGCTAGCGGTGCTGATCCCGGTGCACACTGTGATGTCAGTGTGCTGCTGGACACCTCCTCCCCCTGCTCTCGCGGAACCAAGTAGGAGACATCAGGGGAGGGGGGAGGAGGAGCCTGGCTGCACACTGACATCACAGTGTGCACTGGGATCAGCGCCGCTAGTAGTGCTGCTTAGTGAATATCGGCAGGGGAGCTGCAGCCCCTGTTGGTATTCACTACTAATGTGGTGAGCGGCCAACGGCAGCACAGCGGACGGGCAAGAAAACCCCAACGGCCCGGTCTTCATCCACAGACTGGTGGTTGTGGAGCCCTGCCTTATATAGTGGAAGAATAATGTTTTCGCCCCTATACCTCTTTTAATGCACCCCAAGACTTTATTTGCTTTTGCAGCAGCTGACTGGCATTGGTTACTCCAGTTTAGTCTACAATCCACTAGTACGGCCAGGTCTTTTTCCATATCACTTTTCCCCATCAGCACCCCATTTAGTGTATATTGGTGACATCTGTTTCTCCTACCCATGTGCAGAACCTTACATTTATCAATATTGAACTTCATTTGCCATTTTCCTACCCAAGCCCTCAGCTGATCCAGGTCATTTTGTAGCCGCACATTGTCCTCCATTGTATTAATTGTCTTATATAACTTCGTATTTTCGGCAAATATTGATATTTTACTGCATAGTCCTTCTATCAGGTCATTGATAAATATATTGAACAGAATGGGGCCCAATACTGAACCCTGTGGCCCCCCGCTAGCAATGGTGGCCCAATCAGAGTACGAACCATTTATTACCACCCTCTGCTTTCTATCTCTGAGCCAGTTCCTTACCCAGATACACACGTTTTCGCCCAGTCCGAGCCGTCTCATTTTATATATCAGCCTATTATGCGTCACGGTGTCAAATGCTTTAGAGAAATCCAGATATATGAGATCAATAATTCTCTCAGGTCCAGCTTAGAGCTTACTTCATGCAATGCTGGCGTTCCAACTAACGTGTCCGAATGCACAACTTGCTGTTCCTCCACACGGATGGGCTATAACAGCGGTGACCAGCTCCAGCGCCATTGTGTCTAAGGGAAACAGAAAGGCGAGATTCCAGCGGGTAAAAGAGCGCAAAACTTGTATCACTGAGCAGCGGAAAAACATCTCCTGGTCAGATGGATCCAGATTTCTGTTGCCCCGTGCTGATGGGAGGTCAGAATTTGGCG
This sequence comes from Eleutherodactylus coqui, assembly GCF_035609145.1. Classification (NCBI taxonomy): domain Eukaryota; kingdom Metazoa; phylum Chordata; class Amphibia; order Anura; family Eleutherodactylidae; genus Eleutherodactylus; species Eleutherodactylus coqui. The sequence continues at coordinate 10,876,010 of NC_089846.1, read as the reverse complement.
CAAGCAGCAGGAATTGATGACCCCTTCCTGTCAGCTGGTCAGAACATCCATCTAATCTTCTGCGACTACAAGAATCTTGCAGAACGATTTTATCACCTGGTCCAACGCACTACTAGATGGGTCCCTCTTAAAGTGGCCGTTCAGTGTATATCTCTCTTCCGAGGTATGAGTTTTTAAGTCTTGATATAAAATCTGTACTAGTAGCCTCCCAACCACCATGCTTCTATGACAGGGTGGCTTTAATTTCCCCATCCATAGCCACAGACAATGACTGCTGTCCTCCTCACTGGAGCATATGTGACGTTACACTATATGGCAGCTGGACCTGAAACCAATCGTCTTATGTCTCTAAACTGCTTCAAAGTAGATAACTATGTCGGATCAATAAGTATTGTCCATGACTGAACTGTCTGCTCCCACGGCTCCTGACCAGACCTTCCATCTGACTGGCTGGTAATCACTGCTGCCGCTTTCTGCTTCATTGATTACTCAATAATTCTAATCATAATCCAATTTGTACCGGTATTAAGTCAAGAGTCAATTATTTACCAAGTGCTAATCCGGGGTCAGCGCTCCGCACCGCACAGGGATGGTCAGAAAAACAAGTGTATATCGCTAATCGGACATCAGGGACCTTACATGATGAATGTATCCCTGGGAATGTATCACACATAGTAGGCTTAGATACTTTAGCAGCACACAATAGGCTTAGATACACTAGTGTTAACTCCCATTTAGCCGTCTTTTGAGCGATAATCGTTGTGTGTAACAGCGCTGACGTCGTGTAGTTTTCGTTATCCCGTCGCTCATCGCTGTCTTTCAGCGTGCTGACGATGAGCCTTATCAGGGATTCACAGCAGGATACAGCTGATACTATTGTTTCAGCTGTATCCTGCTCCCTGATCACAGGCTGAGTATGAAGAACAGAGCGGTCCAGCTCTGTTCTTCATACCCCGCACGGAGCGCTCGGCTGTATAATAGCCGGGCGCTCCGCGCAAGAAACAGTTGGATGCAGAAGACAAGCGGGGACACCCCGCTTGTCTTCTGCATCCTCCACTCGCAGCACAAGGTGATCGCTTATCTTGAGCGATCATCTTGCGCTGTAAATGACACAACGATTATCACTTAAAAGTCGCTCAAAAGTCGCTCAATAGACATCTTTTGAGCGATAATCGTTGTGTCTAAATGTGCCGTTACACATTACAGGTGCTTACATACATACAACAGTCAGGCTGCCTTCACACGGCCGAGAAAATTGTGTGAGATTTGTGCGTTGGACATGGAGGGATTCAAAAGAATGGGGTTCATATTTGTGCAAGTTTCTCGGCTGTGTAAAATTAGCCTAAGGCCTCTTTCACGGGAACGATGCGTTTTTCGTCTGGCCGCACAGTCCGATGTCGGTTGAAAAATGCGTGAGCGAGAAAGGGCTACATCCAAGTCACACGCCATTTCGTGCGGTCGAGAGAAATGCTCAGCATGCTTTCTATTATTTAGGGAGAGTCAGCTGACATGGTTTAGTAGCACTAGACGCTGCTAAACTCCCTCCCACTCCCTTTGCTGGCGGCTCCCATAAAAGCTCCCATGGGAGCTGCCAGCTGATCGAGGCCAAAAGATAGGACAAGACCTATCTTTTCTGGACGCGTCAAAACATCAGCGTATTCGGCCGCAGATGTCCTATGCTTCACATGAGCGTATGCAAAATTTGCGTGCATCGGCGTATTTTACTGTACTTTTTCTCGGCAGGGCATGTTCATTTACACACAGTAAACAAAGGCGCACCGACTGAAATGACTAATTAGTCTAATGAATTCCAGAGGTGTTATTTTTCCTGCGCAATTACACGCTGTTTTATGCATCTCCTAGCATATTTTGCATGCATTTGCGCCCCATGCGAAGGCATCTTAGAAGTAAGGCTTTTTTTACACGAGGGTAAATAGCTGTGTATATACGCTCGTGGGAATAAAGCCTAAGGCTGGGTTTACATGGGACCAAAATTCCGCGAAAATCTCACAGAATGACCGCACGGAAATACTGAAAGATTTCCGCGGGAGAAATGCAGCTTCAAAACCCGCGGCTTTCCGCTGAAAATTTTGGAGCAGCTACGCTGCCTGCATTCCGCTTCGGCCATCTCTCCCCATTGAGAAGAGAGCGGCTGCTGCGGAAACGGTATATCAATTTCAGCGCAACTTGGCCACAACGGATCGGCCGCAGTGTGTGGACAAGATTTCTGCTAATCTTGTCCACTTTGCTGGCTGTCCCGGTATTACAGCCGCGGGTGGAATGTCTATGCAGAAAGTCTGCACGGCCATTTCCCGGCAATTACACCCTGTCTGAACCCAGCCTCAGAGCTCCCACTCACTTGCGTTTTTTTTAACGCGAATGTCAATGGGACTTTCTAATATTAAAAACACATCGTAAGTTTGTGCTTTGCGATTTTTGTGCGACGCGTTAACATTACAACGTCCCATTGACATTCGCGTTATAAAAAAAACGCAAGTGTGCGAGAATCCTCAAGGTGTGATTTGTGCGTTAGGTTCTCCGCTAACCTGTATAGTCTGCGATAAGGCAGGTGTGACAGCGGTGTAGACACAAGAATATACATGTCAGTGCCGCGAGCTTTCAAACTGGAGGATGCACAAGACATCATCACTTTGTGCGGAAGATGAGATCGGCCTGATGAAGACGCTGATAAGGTGCTGAAACGTGTCGACAATAAAGTTCTCTCCCTGCTGTATATGGACCTTGTTCTTGGTAGGCGGTAGTGCAACTTGTGTTCCATCTTCTGAATACACTAGTATTGCACATGATAGGCTTAGATACGCTAGCATTGCACATGACAGGCATAGACACAGTATATAGCTAATGATAGTCCTAGATACAGTATATTCACAGAAAAAGCCAAAAATACAATACCTGAAGGTCTGCAAAGCAGACACAGTCGCCATAGGCACGATCGCCATAAGGCAGGCACAATCGTCATCGGCACAATCGCCATAGGGCAGGCGCAATGGCCGTAAGCCCTGGAGATATGCAGTCAGCCAGACAATAAAGTGGAGGAGCAGCCTGTTCTTGGCAGGATAATATGCAGTCACCCACTCTACCCAGCCCAGATTGGGGAGGAGTGACTGCATATACTAATAGCCTGCACATGTGAACGATACCAAAGATGTCAGCCACAGATGGATGGTGACCCACCATATAGGATATCAACCCTGGCTGATATGACAGCGGGTTGCCCTGTATCTCTAAAGTGGGCCACACTGGCTGATATCTTGGGCTCCCCCACCAACTAGCAAACTACATAACAAAAGTACTAATGCATACTAATAAAATGCGGGTGTTGGTACTGCATTTTGGCCAAAACGCATAGGCTGACGGGCCGCGCCGAGGCCACTCCGCTTCTGTCAGTACCTAAGCCCTGCATATCTCCAGGGCTTACGGCCATAGCGCCTGCCCTACGGCGATTGTGCCGGTGGCGATCGTGCCTATGGCGACTGCGTCTGCTTTGCAGACCTTCAGGTATTGTATTTTTGGCTTTTTCTGTGAATGTCTTTGTTTTTTCCCTCACCTCTGTGATTTTATGTAATTTATAGTGAGTTAGCGTAGGTACTGACGGAAGCGGAGTGGCCTCGGCGTGGCCCGTCAGCCTATGCGTTTTGGCCAAAATGCAGTACCAACACCCGCATTTTAGCATGGCACATGAGAGGCATAGACACAGTATACAGCTCATGATAGGCCTAGATACAGTATATAGGTCTTGATAGGCTTAGATACGCTAGCATGGCACATGAGAGGCCTAGACACAGTATATAGCTCTTGATAGGCTTAGATACGCTAGCATGGCACATGAGAGGCATAGACACAGTATACAGCTCATGATAGGCCTAGATACAGTATATAGCTCATGATAGGCTTAGATACACTAGCATGGCACATGAGAGGCCTAGACACAGTATATAGCTTATGATGGGCCAAGATACAGTATATAGCTCATGATAGGCTTAGATATGCTAGCATGGCACGTGAGAGGCCTAGACACAGTATATAGCTCATGATAGGCCTAGACACAGTATATAGCTCATGATGGGCTGTAGCGGTCCTGCTTACGGGTAATTATAGAAAAGAGGTTCAGATACCAGAAATTGAAGATCAACAAGCTGCAGAGACTCACAAACGGATTATCCACAGGGATTTATATGTGAGCAGAAGGTCCAGGAAAGACTATTGATCCATCATCTCCGTCTTCTGTCGCCATGTATTAGGAGCAGGTGGGAATTACATTTTATTAATAAATCCCTCATTTATTGTAGTTTAAGCTTCCAAAATCCCACAAGAACCATGTAAGTTCTGTTCTTGGCTAATAACTGGGTCAAAACTTTCTATCCTCGTTGTTGTAGACCGGCTGCTCAGAACGCAGTTTGGATCCAACGCTTGATATATGTCAGAATTATGTATAAAATGATAATACTGAATGACAGGAATACTTCTATTCCAGGAGCAATTGTATGCCAAATGTTCTGCTTTTCACCAAAATCACTCCAGCCAGTCCTCCTTGACAACAGATAGTCAGCAACCAGGCTTTGCTTGATTTAATGGGCAAATTACCTGTGAAATCCGCTCTGCCAATCTCATTTCCTTAAGGGCTCATCCACACGAGGGAATTTGTGCAGCTTACATACGCAAAAAAACCCCGTGAGTATTAGAACCAATGGTCTCCTATGGAAAGAGTCAGACAAAGGAATTGTCCATAAACTCCTATGGCAGCTGGAAAAAAGGGAGGGGGAAAGCTTTTAGCTGTGCAGCTAAACCCAGAAGCATTGTGTCCACACGGGGCGAGGGGAGGCTCCGCCATGGGGAATCCCCTTATCCACGGGGAATCCCTTTATCCACAGGGAATCCCTTTATCCCTACTGTGGGGAAATCCCTTTATCCCTGCTGTGGGGGAAACTCTTCATCCCCGCTGAGATGAAGGGAGTCTTCGGTGATGAAGGGAAGCCCTGGGAGAATCCCCTTCACTGGAGATAGAGATGAAGGGAAGCCCTGGGGACCCCCTTCATCTCCCCAGGGGTTCTCTTTATTGCTGGGGACTCCCTTCATCTAAGCAGGGCTGGAGGGATTTGGAGAATCTCTCCAGCCCGGCGGCTGGGGAATTCCCTTCAGCAGCAAATGAGGAATTTGCAGCTCGGAGCTCTGTTGTTGACCGCTTGTACATGGGATGACTATTGCCCGAAATCGCTTTTTACAGCAATAATTCAGGTTATAATTGCTCCATATAAAGATACTTTAATATACAAGCAGACCACATTTTATTAGTTATCAATGGTGTATTCCAGTGGTGTTCTAAAGGATTCACTTACTTTTTGCCACTGTATATTCTGTTTACTATGTAGAACTTTATTACTGTACTGACTGTGTTGCTGTTCTTTTGCTGCTGTTGTATAAGTGGGGTTCTGCGCTCAATGTCTGGGCACAGGTAAAGGTTTGCCTAAATTAGGGCTATGCCAACCAAGACTCTATGACTCACATGATCACACAGGGGTGAGGGTACACCATTTTTTGATGCTCTGGTGGGCAGAGATAGAGAGGTACAGCATATTAGTGACCACCTTGAACACCAGAAGCTGTCGAGCATATAAAAGGGCAAAAGAGATACCCCCACCATATTTCGGAGAGATATAGTGATGTTGTAAAGAGAGATTCCGCGGGCGATTGTGCAGGTATGCTAAACACAGACTTGGAAAAATGCTGTTGGTCCCGAGGAGTGCAGTGTAGGGCTGGAGAGTCCGAGTCCAGGTAAAGAAGAGCATGGTAAAGACGGGAAGCCACCAAGGCAACCAGAACAGACCACTTAAGAGCCTTTTACGCAGCCTGATGATCAGACAAGAGTGCCCATAGGTATGTTTTCTTTGTCCAATCATTGAGCCATGTGAAGCTGGGCCTAGCCTGCTTGTCAGGAATCAAACCTGGCACCTCCTGTACTCCAGCCGACCGACTGTTGAGCTATCCAGCTTTTGGACAGTTTTTCTGCATAACTTAGCCTTGTTCTCAGATCCCACACTCCAATCTCTGTCCTGGCCCCGCCCTGTCCCTGATTAGGCTTGCTGTATAAACCTGGCCCTAATCCCTCCTTCCTTGCAAGATTATGGTTACCTTTGTGTGGGCAAGTAAACACTGGGCCCATATGAACGTGACCCAGGACATAAACAGGAACCGACTGACGACACACACTTGCCATGCATACCTGTACACATAAGCAGATGTTGTAGCTATAAAATTACGAGGTATTGGTTCATATATATTTGCCAAAATACTTAAGCTCACAAGCCGCGATCAAGGCTCCTCGTCTTGTGGGTCCCAGCACTAGCAAAACAACTGACCCCAAACTGCAAGGGAGAATGGCAGGTCCCTACCTAATAAGCAAGGCGATCGCCTCGATAAAGGCGGCCCCTCGCTTGAACCTCGGTCCTTACTATCTCTCAAGGGTTAATACATGGAACTAGAACAGACCGGCACACAGAACACAATTCACACAGCAATACACAACCACAGAACAGGGCTATCCGCACCTAATGCCTGGCCACCTGCACAAACACTGGGCTAGCCCCTGTTCAAACACATAACACATGTACAGGCATGCAAAACCAACAAACCCTAGAGTGAAGGGAAACCAGCTTCCTCTTGCAGAGGGAGGATATTTAACTGCAACCAGACTGGTGGTGATTAGCTAGCAGGAGAACATCACACCCAGCCCACTCAATCATTCCACACCTGTGGGGCTGTGCTGCTAGAAACCAATGTGGTACAACAGATCCCAGCCAGCACAACCCTAACAATTATTGTGCTCTACTGCCTCTACCTGCTCCTCTTCTGCATACCATGATTACCCGTTATGACTTCTGGCTTCCCTCGTGACTACGCTACCCGCCTCATCCACTGTACTGCATACAGAGACTTCCCGTTACTGACTCTTGGCTTTACATTTGACTATGCTCAAGACCTGTGGCTGCTACACCTCAGGCTCCACCATAGTGCCTGAACTGCTACACAGCTGATTATATCTTTTGTGCAGCTGAAAAAAATAATTGTTTTTGCAGCATATCACACTGCGCTATGTCCGGATGTCGACAAATACTTAGGCCTCATGTCCATGGGCGGGTCGGATTCTGCGGAAGGCGGCCCACAGCGGAATCCCACTCTGCCTACTGCAGAGGACCCTGTGAGCAGGTGGCAGCGTCCGCACAGACCTCTCTTATGCCAGGTCATCTACACTGGGAATGGTCCACACGGCTCGCCATCAGACATGCGTAGTACGTTTTTTTTTTAAAAATCTCCTGCTTTTCACGGGACCCGCGACCCGTCCACAGTGTCAGCTGCGGATTGGATGGCTTCCATTGACTTCAGTGGAAGCCATCCGTGCAGGAACCGCACAGTAATGGAGCGTGCTGCGATTTGTCCGCAAAACAACTCCACATTCTTTATTTTGTGGACGCCCATGATTCCCTATGGGTGGCTTGATTTGCAGATCTCCCACGTGGGTTTCCCGCACGGATTCGGCAAGTCAAACCCACCCGTGGACATTGGGTCTAAGTCCTGATGTGGGCAGTGTTGGAACTCAACACCAACACCTGGAGCAGAGGTGAAGCGAATCCCCAGCTGGCAGTGGTGAGCAATACAAATCGTGCTCACCGCTCTCTAGGACTCTGGTAACAGTGAACGCTTCCAGCGCTCATAGAAGGGCTCCTTGTATAGAATTTTGGGTGCCACACAAAAAAATGCCAATAACATTGCACCTCCTACTTCCCTATGCGAGCTAGCACCCCAGGCAGTTGTCAGCCCTGGGCTACTCGTTGCCCTGGCCTTCAATGACAGATAGTTTACATCCAGGGGTTCTGTTGCAATCCCAATTTTGGGATTCAGGATGTCACACATGATGGGACCCTTGGTCATGATGTGAACAGGCCCTACGTCCCACATGCTTAATAGACATCAGTCTTAGGGCGGCTTCACACAGAGCCCATTAATGTCAATAGGTTCATACACATTTCCAGATGTTGTAGGTGCATTTTGCAAGCGCGCCAAAAAAATAGAACTTGCTCTGTCTTGCTGCATATTTGCGCACCAAAGATGGAGGTGTGCAAATGCATGTACAATATGCTGCGCAATTCTATAAAAAAAACACATCTGGAACTAATTCGGCTAAATGGCCATTTACACTGAGGCGTGTTTGTCTGCTGCTTGCAAATGAACATGCCCCGCGAGTGCAAAAAGTACAGTAAAATGTGCTACTACACACGCAAAAAAGACTCAATGATAGCACAAATATGTTGTGCTAAGTTGCGTGCAAAAATGTATACACCTCTGTGAAGCCACACTTAGGGCTTATTCACGTGACCGTATGTACGCCGCTATTTAATGGCGTCAAAAAATCGAGGCAAAAATCAATGAAGCCTTGGATCCCAATGTATTCATTCAGATCAACAATTTTTAACGTAAAAACAACGTAAAAAAAATTATGTTGATTTTCCACGTTGCGCCTAAAGGTAGGTAGCTGAAACTAATCGCCAATTGGTAAATCAACAGCACTCAGATCATACCCCAGAAGGGCAAGCCAAACTCGGGAGGGAGAAAAAAGTGCGTCTAGCACACGCAAAACATGCCAAGCAACCTCGAGGTTGTAGACCATCAACCCCTTAAGGCCTCATGTCCACGGGGAAAATCAGATCCGCTGCAGATTCTACATGTAGAATCTGCAGCGGGTCCCTCCTGCCCCGCGGACATGAGCGCTGAAAATAGAAATTTAAAAGCATTTACCTATCCGTAGCGGGCGGCGAAGGTCAGCTGTTCCTCACGGCCGGATCTTCATTTTCGGCCGGCGGATGAATTCCTGACGCCGGCGGCACGTCGCCGGCACGTCGTCGACGTGCCGCGCGCATGCGCCGGGCACATCCGCCGAGCCGAAGCAAGGGAGATGCGGCCGTGAGGAAGAGCAGAGCTTCGCGGCCCGCTGCGGGTGAGTAAATGCTTTTAATTCCTATTTTAGGTCTCCCGCGGATCCGGACGGCTTCCATAGGCTTCAATAGAAGCCCGCGGGAGCCGTCCCCGCGGGAGACCCGCATGAAAATGGAGCATGGTCCAGATTTTTTCATGCTCCATTTTTTTTTAAATGCCTTTTATTGACAATCCGTGGGTATTTATCTACCCGCGGGTGGTCAATGCATCCCTATGGGGTGCGGATCCGCGCGCGGGAGATCCGCTGCGGATTTTAAATCACATTTTGCCCGTGGACATGAGCCCTAAAGCTGATCAAATATGTAGAAAAGAGGTAGCAGCATAACAGGTGCTTCAGATTGTTGTTGTAAAACACAGGACTTTTATTGTTTCATCTTTTAAAAAGAAGGCAACGTTTCGACCATTTATGGTCTTTATCAAGCCGCTTAGTGAATGAAACAAGGCGGTAAGTCCATGTTCCAGGACTGTTTTTAAAAGGATTGCCTCAGGGTATGGAGTGGCATAATCTAACACGACCAAAATGTATTGATGTCCTCTAGCTGACTTGACTATGGGACCCACCAAATCCATTCCAATTCTTTCAAAGGGAACCTCTATAATCGGGAGAGGAACAAAGGGACTGCGGAAGTGCGACACAGGAGCGGTGCTCTGACAGGTGGGGCACGACTCGCAGTACTCCTTTATGTCCTTGTATACCCCTGGCCAGAAGAACCTTTGAAGAATTCTTTCCTGCGTTTTATCAGTTCCTAAATCTCCCCCTAATACATAATTATGTGCGAAGTCTAGCACCTTGTGCCTGTACGGCCTCGGCACGACCAACTGTTCCACCACTTTCCCGCTTGTTTTTGTTACTCTATACAACAAGTTATTATTCATGGGTGAACCGTTGGTCAGAACCGGGCTCCTGTAACACACCATTTATCACTACGACATTCTCTTTGGCATTGATAAGAGTGGGGTCCCTTAACTGGGCTGTCCCAAAGTTCCCAGGCGCATCCTCCAGATCGGACACATCCTGAACCGAGGGGTAGACTTCCTCTTCAGCGTCATCTCCAGCCAAGACCTGTAAAGGAAAAGTTACATTCTCTGGTTCAATGTCCACATTTACCCCGCTATCCTCCGGAGGTGTAAGATCAGCTGGGTTTGTGTCAGTCTCTTTGGAAGGGATTATCATTTTTCCCCACAATTCACAGAATACAGGAAAATCACGCCCCAATATTACGCTGCGCATTAACCCTTTGATAACACTTACATCGTAGTTTACGGTTCCGACATGAGTTTCAAAGTTACACTATGCCATAGGATATGCTCTTGTATCACCATGTATACATAGCAGACTTATGTGCTTACCCGGTATGAAGCCTTCTGCTACCAGGCTAGCATGCACTAAGGTGACCAGGCTACCCGAGTCCAGCAGTGCCTCCACAGAATGGTGGTTTACACTTATGCGACACAGTTGTGGCTCAGTCTCTAGTCTCTGTAAAGGCACCGCAAACAGGACTAGCGAACAAGGATCGGCGCCAAGCACCGTCACACTCCATAGGCTCATTGGTCATAGGGCACTGAGCCAACACATGCCCGAGCTCCTGGCATCTCCAGCACCTCAAAGGCCCTGGTTTTCTTGTCCTAGAAAACTGGTTGGGGCTATCAGAACCTTTTAACTCCACTGGTGCCCCCTCCGGTGGCCCGACCTCCTTCCCGGCATGCCACAGCTTTCCTCCTGCATCTAGTGGTCTCTTACCCCGTGTAGGCCTGGAACTCGTAGCGGGGATCTGGACGGAATGGACATCCCGGAGGTAGTTCTCAGTCGCAGTGTAGCGGTCGACCAGATCTACCAGCTGGTTAGCATCTTTGGGTCCTCCATGGCCGACCCAGCATTGCAGATCTGCCGGCAGGGCACGGGTATAACGATCCACCACGACCTTATCGACCCTCTGGGCGGGTGTGCAAATGTCCGGCTCCAGCCATTTTTTTTACCAGATGGTACAGGTCAAACATCTGCGACCTGGCTGATTGGTCAGACCGGTAGCTCCAATTGTGTACTCTTAGAGCCCGGACCGCCACTGTAACACCCAGATGAGCCAGGATCTCTGCTTTTAACCTGGCATAGTCGTTTACCTCGTGATCACTGAGGTCATGGTACACCTTCTGTGGTTCCGCAGTGAGAAACGGTGCTAAAACCTCGACCCACTCAGCCTTGGGGAGTTTCTCTCGTTCGGCGGTTCTCTCAAACACAGCCAGATAGGCCTTAATGTCATCATCCACAGTCATCTTTTGCAGAAATTTCTGCACAGTCTCTCTGGGCCTGGCTGTAGTCGGAGCTCCGTCCCTCCTCAAGGCCGGATGCTTTAGGAGGACATCCGTTAGCCGGTCCATCTGCGCCAGTAGTTCCTCCATAGCTGGGGTTGGTGCTTGCATTGCAGACTTCACCAGGTGCCATGCCGTTGCCCTCAGCGGTCTGGATTGCTGCCCGCATCCTCCACCAAATGTATCAAAGTCCTCCAAGGGGGTGGGGCGGCACAGACACTCTGGATTCAAAGTGGATAAACTTACATCCGTTTATTCAGGAAAACACAGCAAAACAAAAAAGTCCTTTCAAAATAGCAGAGGCACCACGCTGGGTGCTCAGATCCATGCAATATTACAGATAAGGTAATGCACGGACGCAGGGTGCTCAGAGGGTTTTCTCCTCAGGCTGTCAGGCACTGACTCCCTGGGAGCTGTAGTATTTATGCCCCAGTAACGGGGTCAGTGCCTACAGCTGAGGTTCTTGAGAACCAGGGTGAAGTTGTGGACTGGACCACCACCCTGTCCAGACTAAGAGCCTGGGAGGGAGATATACTCCATCCACAACTTCACCCTTTAATTGCCTACAATACGCAGAAAACCACACAAGGAGCCATTGATTTGCTTTGCTGGCCCATTCACTTCAATGGCCACCAAAATAGGACATGCTGCGTTTTTTTTCATGCAACTGAAAATCGCGTCAAAAGCTACGCACACGTAAATGAACTATTGAAATCACTGGGCTCCATTCATTGCAAATTATGCATGAACTACTCTACGTAAATATCCTCGTGTGAACGCGCCCGAAGACGATCATTTCTCGCCCTTTCTCCTATGAATAGCCGCCTTGTAGCTGTTTTTGATGAATAGTGTTTATGGGTCAGCGCCGCACACTTTGTGTCTGGGCAGCATTCAGTGGGCATCATGAGATTCATGTAATTGATGACAATGGGCCCTTTATGCTTTTCTGTACAATTTTGATGTAATTCCTCAAAAATGCTCAGTGATTTTTTTCACACACATTCCGCCGTTCCATTTTCCTTCTCCAAGTTCTGCTTCAGAGAGGCACAGACAACTTTATAGAGGCTCCGAGTGAACCGTCCCTCAATCTGCTCAGCCGCCTGATGACAATCTGTGGCAAGCTTCATCAGTCCTAGATAAGAAGTGCAAAGAAACACAGTGTGAGGCCTCATTCACACGAGCGTGAAAATGACGCCAAAGTTACTCAAGCAAAAAAATCACGGCTAACTGCGCGGAAAATAGCGTGAATGAATGATTTCCCTCTTTTTGACATGTACAATAAATTGAACACATTATTCATCCTTCATCTAAAAAAACATACAAAAAAAACTAAAAAAGAAGCAAAATGCTTTTTTTCCATTCATTTTGCCACCCAGAAAAACACAATAATGGCTTATTCAGACGACCGTATTTCAGCCGAGTTTTCGCGCCCGGCTGATATACGGTGTCTCTCTCTGCAGGGGGAAGAGGTGGGCCAGGCTGGGAGCAGTGCACTGAGCTCCCGCCCCCTCGCCATTATTTGCAATGGGAGGGGGCGGGACGGGGTAGGAGCTAAGTTCCCAACCCCTCCCATTGCAAATAGTGGCGAAGGGCGGAATAGGGGTGGGAGCTCAGAGCACTGCTCCTGGCTCTTCCAGCCTACACCCCCTGCAGAGACAGACGCCGTATATCGGCCGAGCGTGAAAACCTGGTTTTTATTGTGCAAAAGTGGAAAAAGCTAAAAAAAATTTTGGTGTAGTTGTATTAACACTGTAAAATAAGGAACGGCAGAATCGATGTTTTTTCTCCCTGCGCTCCGAAAAAAATGAATAACATTTTTGCATTATATTACCCCAAAATGGTACCAACAAACACTACAGTTTGCCGCACAAAAAAACAAGCCCCCACATGGCAGGCTGACGGAAAAATAAAAAAGGTATGACTTTTCAAATGTGGAGATTAAATTTCCCAAAAATTGGCGCGTCCCTGTGGCCAAAATAGGCCGCGTCTTTAAAGGGTTAAACAGTTTATGGCATATAAAAGTCGCACCTTCTGCCGCACGCCCTCTTATGCACCAAAATGCTTGACTTTTCCATTTTCTCACCACGGTTGAAAAGTGGCAAGAAAAAGAAAACAGGGATGTGGCTTAATGGGTGAGATTTCCTATAAACTGGCACAGGTTCGAGTGGAAATCTACTCTTGCACGCAGCTGGCGAAGACTTCAATGCAGGGAGTCAGAGATGCGCGACGTATATTTAGAGCTCTGCACTGCTTTATGATCTAGGTGCATTTTTCTCGAGCGCACTGGGGGTATCTAGGATAGCAGAGCTCTGATGTCTAGAAGTCGCAGTTTTCACGCGCGCCATTAGTGCGACTTCTGGGACTTGAACACCGCACCCAACCGCTTTTCTAAAAAAGATGGTCGCGGCCAGTGAACATTATACCAGAATCTTAGGGCTATTTGCGCACGTTTTTGCGAGCGTGAAAATCACGCAGAATCTAAGCTATTGATTTCAATGAAATCGTTCTCGCAAGCATCTTTCTCCAAAGCATCTCCTACGCGCGAGATAAGATAAGAGGGTATTCCCATCTTGGCTTTTCATAGTTGAGATGTAAAAACGCTGTCATGGCTGCCAGCCACCCGGCCGGATCCAAAGGAAATAACCAAGCGTCTAACGTAGAGCTCTTTCCGTAGATCTAATTGAAGTGAATGGGAGTTACAAAAGCAGCATAGCACTGCGGGTTCTGCTGTCTCCGTATCTCTCCAAGCTATGAAACAATGTAGCGCGCTCTACTTCGATGCTTCCGTAGTTTCCATTCACATCAGTTGTAGCTGCATAAACAGCTCTGTGTTAAACTGCAGTTATACACTCAGCTCATTCTGACTGCTGGCTGGAACAGAGTGGCCAAGTTTTCCCATCTCGGCCATAAAAAGTCAAGATGGGAATACCCCTTTAAGACTGGTGACTGAAAATTCAAGTCTTAAGAAATGCGCTCTGGTGTTTCATGCTGGATGATTTCATGCTAGGCACTTTTATCCAACTTCATTCCTATCAGTTGGCTTAGCTTGCACCAGTTTTAGTGCCATATTTATCAATAATTTTTTGTCATTTAGGCCACACCCTTTCTCCAATAAGCCACACCCCTTTCCACAAAGTCAAGCTTTTTTTTAAAATAAAAACATGTCTAAGACATAATAAAAATGGCGCAGAGCATGGAAGACAGTTCTTTTAGCACAATTTGCTATGATAAATCTAACCAAATGACTTAGGCCGGGCTCACATGAACGGGTCAGATTCCATCTGTTCTCTTTGTTCTGCTGGTGGGGCTGACAGCTAAGACAATGTAATCAGCGCTCCCCGTGTAGAACACAGCATGCGGCCCTTTTTATTAGCTGTTCTGCCGAACGATGGATTTCATGCCGAACTGAAATCCATTGTTCGGCAGAAAACTGAAAGATGGGCACATTTACACGCAACGCTTATCTTTTGAGCGATAATCGTTGTGTCTAAAGAGACCTTTACAGATTGAGGCAGAGAGGCAGTACTGTCTGTACCTACGTCATTTACAGGGAGAGACAGGAAGGCAGTGTAGTGGCCTGAAGTCTATATATCTGGCCCCTCCATAATTGTCATACATAATACGTCTTTGATGTGGATGCACTGTGTAAAATGTCTTGACTGCTGTTCTGTGTATTGCACAGCTGCAGAATATGAGAGGTTAATGTCTGAAAGTGGCTGGGATATGTCTGCAAAAGTATCAATTTATGTCCTGTCACGTGGTATGCTAGACCCTATAAATGTGAATGTCTGAGAGCGGGAAGCAGTTTTTCATCATCTTCAATGGTTGTGAGAAGAGTGGAGTGAAGGCCACATGGGGGTACCTTCAACCCTCATGTGGTGAACCGATGGAGGAGGAGGAGAGGTATCCTGAGACCTGACATTCCAGGTACCACCCCTAAGGAGAGACTGAAGTGAAGAGTCCGCCGTGCAGAGCTGCCTGCAAATACTGAGTGAGTGTCTGTGGAGTGTCCCTACCCCCATCCTCCTCTGGAGTGTTCCCCTTCCAAGAGTGGTACCTGACAGATAACGTGGCCTGTAGGACCGGTGTCATCCTGTGTCTCCTCACAGTCTCTGTCTTTCCTGCACTGGTGTGTGTAACGTGTAACCTGACAAGCTTCAAGTAAAGTTTTCCAGCCCTTGCCCGTTCCCAGGGACTGAGGTATTTATGTTAACTCTGTGTAGACTTCCTTCATTTCTCCACGGAAGATCCTACTGGTGTATAAGGAACGGTAGCGTCACGCATGACAAGTCTACAGTCCCCCACACGTATACAGGTAATAACTGACCCAGCGTTGCCCGATAGAGGCCTAGCGGTACTTGGGCTGAGGTTCCATGCAGGGGCGTAACTATAGAGGGTGCAGGGGATGCGGTTGCACCCGGGCCCAGGAGCCTTAGGGGGCCCATAAGGCCTCTCTTCTCCATATAGGAAGCCCAGTACTATGAATAAAGCATTATAGTTGGGGGCCCTGTTACAGGTTTTGCATTGGGGCCCAGAAGCTACAAGTTATGCCTCTATGCAGCATGGTTTAGGTATGCGTACGGGTAAAGATACAGATAGAGGGGGGGCCCCAGCTCACCTTTTGCATCAGGGCCCCTGAGCCTTTAGTTACGCCCCTGGTTCCATGCATCCCTCTGGGGAGCAGTCAGGTAGATCCACTGTGACAAGTGACAACTCTACCCTCCCAGCTACTCAGCGCGGGCCTCGTGTCTAGGTGGCTGCTGGAACGCTGCAACAGTACATTTAGATCTGGAGACAGGGAGGCAGTACTATCTGTAAGTACCTCATTTACAAAGGGAGACAAGGAGGCAGTACTATCTGTATCTACATCATCTACACCTAGAGACAAGGAGGAAGTACAATCTGTACCTACATTATAGGAAGGGAAGCAGTAACATCTATGCCAGATGAATCTGTACTTCCGCCATCTGTTGGGTATCTTTATCATTCACATTGCTATTTTACTATACTGTACATTGCTACAAGTGACTACAATATATATGCAGGTACCTCTTCTTCTAGCCAGGGTCCCATCACATTATAGTACTATCTAAGCACTTTCTGTCACATGGGCTTAGACATTACACCCACCCATGGTTAGGGCATCTTCTTATAACGTACCCCTGTAGACATGGTGACACTATTCAGTCACATGAGGGAGAGGTGGGGTAGAATGCAGAGAAGAGCATCGATTAAAAAACTTAAGTTGTATCTGTTTTGCAACACAGAAGAAAACGTATTTTTGCATGGAAAATTGTGAAAAACCGCGCCGCCATCCAGACAGCACATCTAACTATTTGTATAACACAGATGCAAGCAGGCAGGCAATTAGTCGATGGCCTGTGGTTCGCAGCAGATAAGGACGGATTAGATAGGTGTTGAATTTGGCTTAGGGTTCTGTACAATAATTTCCTGTTCTGTATCTGAGCGGAGAGAACAAAGCTGCTGGTGGAAACAAGCGCAGCTCGCAGTCTATATGTGATGTCTCTGTCTATGACCCAGGCTTCCAGGCAATTGTAACACTGCGAGAGCTGGACGTCTCTCGTGCCCGCTCAGCGACAGTGGCATTGAATGAAGGAGACATGTATGGGACCTGCAGCTTATTGTCACATCTACGCAATTAACCCCAACAATGCTGATGGGGATGTAAATTGGCTTTCAGCCCCTCAAAATAAAGTAGATAAATTTTTCATGTCTGCATAAAGTCATTTCATGGTTACATCTTTTCTCTGAGATACAATGAAATTGGGTACTATTACAAATCCCACTGGGGCTCCTCCTGGGTCTTACATGATTAAAGGGGTTGTGCTAACTTGCACAGCCCTTCATAGAATGCGGGTCCGGGGCAAACAGCTGATGGTCTGGGGTCCTGCTCTCTACACCCCTGGCAATTAGCTAATGTTGGCAGGAGAAGCTGCGGCCAGCCACAGATTGCAGCTGCTACAAGAGAAATGTAGTGTTACAAGATGACTATTAACATAAATGGCTGCCCTGTAATATCAGGATAGCAGAAGATTCAGTAGTCTTAGAGGGGAGTCCCGCGTGTAGGACCCCACATTATGGTCTTCATATACCGTAATAGGGCATATTAAAAGATGTTGTGTTCATATTCAGGATATGAGAGGTAGGCTTCATGTATGCTTAATGTGACCCTCTTTTCCTGTACAACGATGGCCACCACTTCTCTGACTACTTGATGCCCACTGTACATTATAATGCATTGGTAGTCTAAGACTCTGCATGCTGCTATGACTGGCCAGCGCTGTTCACATGGTGTGTAATGTCTTAGACTAATGATGTATACTAATGCACAGTGTGTAGCAGGTAGTCAGAAAAGCAGTGCAGCCATCTTTGTATGCCCAGGACTGGAGGGTCACTTTAAGGCCTCATGTCCATGGGCGGGTCGAATTCTGCCCGTGGGAGCCGACCCTGCCCGTGGCCAAGGGCATTTTGTTACCTGTCTGGATCTTCTCCCTCCTTTCGGAAAGAGAGATATCTTTTAGTCTCCTGAAAGGCAGAACGACAACCTCTGTGGAAGCTATTATGACGGCCATATTGGTCTGCACCCAGCTTTCCCAGACTGCTGACCACTCACTCATTCTCTCTTGGATTGTTCTCAGCTTTACATGGCAGAGATGGGAAAACCCGGCCCTTTGATTCTGACCACCTGTTGGAAACAGCCGAGCACTTTAGCACATCACTATTTCTACAGCTCTCATTTACGTGAATGACGGCTACGGAAACAGCATAGCATAACTCCCCGAGTCACAGAAACAGCGAATCGCGTTGTGCTACATTGTTTCCATAGCTTCCATTCATTGAGAACTACGGATACAGCGCTGGACTGAAGTGCTCGTCTGTTTCCATAGGCTCTGACCAGGTGGAAAGCGTCCTTGCCGTGCAGATAGTAAAAGCCGCTCCGCCATTCCTGCTGCCGCCGCTGCTCCTGCTGGTTACTTCACAATGCTTTCTGGCTGTGACGACTCCACCCAGCACAGCGCCGGAGCGGGGGCCCAACAACAATAGCTGTCACTCCGGTCCTCTTCATAGCCGACTAGAACACAGTGCCGGAGCGGGTTCCAGCTGTCAGTCCGGTCCGTGGTAGAGCTGGCCAGTGTCACTCCGGTCCTCTGCATAGCCGCCCAGCACAGCGCCGGAGTGGGTTCCAGCTGGCGGTCCGGTCTTGGTATAGCCGCACAGCGCCAGAGCGGGATCTGATCACATATTACATGCTACTGGGGCGTTACGTAGGTGTTCCCTGTCACTGTGACCGACCAACCCATTCCTCCACCCATACTTCCGGTGGAGACATAATGCATCAGTACCAAGCAGCAGTGTTCCATCTCAACTTTGAAAAGCCAAGAAGGGATTACCAATATCCAATAATATAATAATATTTGTCTAAGATATATCATTTATGTTAGTACTATCTTGTCTGATATTTCTATATCACCACTGAACACCTGCTTCTCTTGTTTATTCCATGTTAAGCTTTCCAGTTTGTGTAAGATATATGTTTATATTCTCATCCCACTTGTCAGCATGTGATACTTTGTTATTACCGTAGACTTGGCTATGTGTAAGAAGAGATTTAGTGATCCGAAGAATGAAGCTCCCTGTTTGGATAATTCCACCTTTTATAATCAACACATCCAAACTCCAGCAACTGTGTTATATATTCCATAACTTTTTTTTATACCTTCCCTTACTAGAAAAAACTGTTTTGCCCTTGTTTCATAGAAACCGTCAATAATTAGGTTCCAGTTGCCAGCTAGATTGTTGACAACTTCCATGCAGCCACAAAATTCTTTTTTGATACCTTGTGGAGTAAAGTGAAACCGAACTGCAAAAGTGAAACTCCAAAGTGTGTAATGAAGATCTGTTCTAAAGATGGTAGGCTGTATGATGACGGTACGCTGGATGGCCACTCTCGTAGCGCATTGGACGTCCTTTGGCTTTCAGAACTGCAGTAATTCGTTGTGGGATAGATTTCACTAGGTGATAAAATCATTCTGCAGGAATATCGGCCCTTGTGGACAGGGAGCTAATGAAATGAAGGTACTGACTAGAGATGAGCGAACGTGCCCGTTTAGGACAATTACTCGATCGAACATCGTTTTTTTCGAGTAACTGCCTACTCGGGCGAAAAGATTCAGGGGGCGGGGTAGAGCGAGGGGTAGCAGTGGGGAACAGGGGGGGGGGCTCTCTCTCCCCCCCCCCACCGCAACCCCCCGCTCACCCCTGGCGCCCCCGGAATCTTTTCGCCCGATTAGGCAGTTACTCGACAAAAGTGATGCTCGGTCGAGTAATTGCTGTAAACGAGCACGTTCGTTCGCTCATCTCTAGTACTGACAAGTTTTGAACAGCTGACAGGAAGGGGCCATTGATTCCTGCTGCTGGCACCAAATTCTGCCCTCCCACCAACACTGTGCAACAGAAATCTGGATCCATTTGAGCATGTGATGGAACTGGTTGGTTGCTGTCCTAGCCCATTTGTGCTAAGGAACAGCGAGTTGTGCATTCAGACAAGTTACTTAGAGCACCAGCACTGTGCTTGGCTACTCTTTACTGTGTAGCACCTGTTGGTCAGAACGATTCCCCTTTGGTGATGAGATGTTTCCATCCACTACACAGTTACATGAGAAAACCCACAAATAAGGAAGATGGAACAATACCTCTGTAGCATTCCTTAAAATCAATGTACCCCTCTTTAGTTAAGGTTAAGTCCCCTGGTGCAAGTCATGAGGGTAACCAGGGACACGTCCACTGGGCAGAGGGAAAGCTATTAAATAGGTTAACCGACAGGTGGTTTACCTTAGTCCTTTTGTCACTCGTGACGCTACCGTTCCATCCCCTGTGGTGAATCCAGCCGTTAGTAGTAAAGAATCCAAACACAGGGATTTAACTTTCAGAGCCAAACCAGGAATGGTCGGTGAAACTCGTTTACTGGAAACACTTTGTACAATTCAGCAATACATGCCAGCAGGAAAATAGTACAAAACACAAAGTAGTGTGACGGAGTATTCATGGGTAAGCAGGAGAAACCACAGTCCCGTTATCTATGGGTCCTGGTCCCGGCAACACACTTTCTTCTCTCTCCAGCTCTATACCGGTCATCACTCACAATTGGAAGCAGGTATGCTGCATGGCGGCTCCTCATTCTCTCTTTCCCTCTCTCTCAGTATTCAAGGGTAACACTGGCATCTCTTGGGTGGAACAGGCCCAGGGTAGGCTTTGGATACCTCTCAGCCTTTTCCATTCTGGACCACACAAAGCTGAAGGTGTCTGTGGCTTGCTTTCAGAACAGCACTCTTCTCTCTTGCAAGCCCAGAAGAGATCAGACAGAAAACCCCAAAAAACAACCACTTGCACACACCTTGCAATCACATATATATAACAATGTCACATGACATACAAAAGATACATTTCCAGACATAACCCAGACAGTAACCCATTCAGTACTGCAGCTAGGCAATACACATCATATTCATACCCACAGGAGACACTGACAATACAGTAAACATGAGACAAATACATTCACACTGATGGAAGGGCCCTACTAATTCTGGGCCACTACAATGGCACTCATTTGGATACAGTGAAGCTCCAAACATAAAGGGCCCGGTGCCTCTCATAGATCGGCCATGGAGCTTCAGTGTAAAAT
Organism: Eleutherodactylus coqui; assembly: GCF_035609145.1. Lineage (NCBI taxonomy): Eukaryota > Metazoa > Chordata > Amphibia > Anura > Eleutherodactylidae > Eleutherodactylus > Eleutherodactylus coqui. Next base: position 10,854,991 of record NC_089846.1, on the reverse strand, counting down.
GTTATGCGGGAAAGTACAGTAAGTTTCTCATTCCCAGTCATTGCTCTGCAGCATTCGAGGTGTGCACCCCAGCCTAGGAGACAGCAGGATAGAGTTTGGACCTTGTCACAGTGGCTCTACCATCTCTCACCTGGAGGGGAAACCGGCAACATGTCCAAGGGCAGGTTATTAAGCAGGGGAACCCAATGATGGATTATCTTAGTCCTTTATGTCACGTGTGACGCCACCGTTCCATTCCCTACGATGAATCCAGTTGTTGATAATAAAGACTCCACACACAGGGAGTTAACTTTCTGAGACAAACCGGGAACCTTCGGTGAAGCTCGTTTACTTGGCACAGCTTGCAAATACACGCCAGCAGGAAAACACAGCGCAAACTTCAAAGTGGTGTGACAGGGAGGATTCACGGGTGAACAGGAGAAACCACAGTCCTGTTATCTGTGGGTCCTGGCCCTGGCAAATTCATGGGTGAACAGGAGAAACCACAGTCCTTGTTATCTGTGGGTCCTGGTCCAGGCAGATTCACGGGTGAACAGGAGAAACCACAGTCCTTGTTATCTGTGGTTCCTGGTCCAGGCAGATTCATGGGTGAACAGGAGAAACCACAGTCCTTGTTATCTGTGGGTCCTGGTCCCGGCAACACTCTTTCTTCTCTTCAACTCTCTACCAGTTAACACTCACATTTGGAAAAAGGGTGTGCTGCATGGCGGCTCCTTATTCTCTCACTCTATTAGCATTGAAGGGGTACTTTCACATCTCTTGGGTACAGCAAGCTGAGGGCAGACTCCTTTCAGCCTCTTCCATTCTGGGCCACATTGGCTGAAGGTGCCTGCGTGGTCCACTTGCAGAAATCCTTAGAACAGAACTACTCTCTCTTGCAAGCCCAGAACGGAACTCAGAACTCTCTCTCATGCACCTTGCATCCACATATATATCACAAGGTCACATGACAAACAAACAGATACATTTTCCAGACAGTCAGTTCACATACCAACTCTTTCAGTGCTGCAGCTATGCAATACACATCACTCATGCAACACAGAAGACACTGACATTACATAGACAAATGCATGCATACAGTTATGGAGGGGCCCTATTGTTCTGGGCCACTACAGTAGTGTCTGCAAAAGGACCTTGGATAAGCACTGTTTAGACTGAAGGTACCTGCAGAAGAATTGATTATCTTTCATCCTTGATCAACTGTCACCTCAATGTCAACTGGCTGCTGCAGGGAAAATAAAGCATTATAATTATCATAACTGCTGAAGACCACTCTTACTGTCCACACTGGCTTATAATAGGGACCCTGCTGGTACCTCAATGTTACATTTAACAGGTTCTCATCCTTGTGTACCTGGACTTACTTCAGATATGCATGTACTGTATATGATGGCATATATTAATTTTTCTATTGCATTGTCTCATGACATCTATGTAACTAGAAGGAGATACTGTCCAGCCGAGCGAGTGAGTGCGATGCTAAGGGCGATTCCTAATTAAGCTTGCCAGAAAGTCCGAAAATAATGGGTTTATGTAAGAAGAGGGTAAAAAAGGAAGGACAATAAGCACAAGCCAATAATTATTAAGGGCACTTTCCTACGGCCGAAAGGGACAAGTGCCACCATTAGTCTTGCCTGTAATACAACTATGGTAGGTGACTTATCTTCAGAACTCATATTTAATGTAGGTTTCCGGGAGAGGGGCCCATTCAATGATGGTCTTGTTTCCCTTTTAATATGTGTTGAGAAGCTGCAAGGGTTATGGTCTCCATAGTTGACTACCAAATAGTCATGATAATGGGAGAGATGCTCCAGATCCCTCTGTCATGCTTAGTGTGAATCTGCAAGAGTACTATGGTATTTCTACTCATGGAGATGGAAAGTTGGCACAGAGAAACGTATAGGCCATGCAGTGCTCTCTGGGAGAACTTTATGCAAATTAAAGATGTAAAAAATGCCTCTGCAGCACCATCTACCACAAGGTAACTACCTTACAAGTCAAAGTCCAACCTTTTAACAGGCCATACAACATGGCTAAGGGTACTTTTACCTGGGCCAATAGTCACTTAAGTAATCACGTAAAAGAGCGATTACGGATGACCATCATCCCATTTAATAAGGGATCCGACAGGGAAGAATCGCTCATGTGTTGAAGTCCTTTGGTTTTCAGCTCACCTAAAAACCAAGCAACTGTCGACCCATTTAAACAGGCAGTCGACTGCTTGTTTATGCTGAATGGAGGCGGGCAGCCAAAAGAGATCTTCAGCGTACTCTGCCTATTTTTAATGAGTGACTATCATTCCTGTGTGAAAACACTTGAGTGCGATTATTGGGACAGTTGTCCTGTCTAAAAGTACCCTAAGAATGTAAACCAAGCCAGAGTCTATGTCATAAGGAAAATAATCCCATCTACAGACACCTGTTTCTGCGTTTTTGCTCTTTATCAGTGTAGATTAGGGTTCTCCTTGGTTGGGTGAGAGGCATTTAATGTGGTCTGGAGGGTTATTGTTTCTCTTTGTGAAGACTGCCAAGTTGGCATCAGGAGCCTTATAGGCCATGCAATGTTTCCTAGGAAATAAGGTATGAAAATGGAAGATGGAAATATCCCTCTGTAGCTCAAAATTAGATAGAGGTGATTTGATACCTGTGGATGGACGCCACAGGGAATTGCTGCAGTTCTGAAGGCCAACGCAGGTCCACTGTAGAACTATGAGGGAATCTCTAATAAAGTAGCCATTCAGTATATATATATATATATATATATATCATCCATATAGTGTATTACAATTTGTAAGATAGTGACGTCATTCTGTGTATATGGAAAGCTGTGATGTCACTGCCATTACATGACTCATAGTAAAGTGATCCATAATGGAATGTTTAAGAGGGGTTGTCGGGTTTGGACAATTTGTGGAAGTAGAAATTTGGTGGGCTTCCACATCCCTTTATATCTTCAAGTCCAGAGAAAGCCCTAAAATATTGAATCAAAAAGTGGAGCCAAAAGTTGTAGGCTGATGCTGGGAGATCCCTATAAAACATGGGCAGGATTTGCAAATCCATGGAAAGAAAGAACAAAAACAAACAATTCAGGAGGATCACAAACTAACATGTTTCTACACAAATGCACAGAGCATGGGAAACAAACAGAGAATTGGAGCTCCGAACACAGGAAGAGGAATATGATGTCATCGGCATCACGGAAACTCGGTGGGATGATACACATGATTTTAATACAAGGCTTGAAGGATACAACTTATTTACAATGGACACCATTGTAGGCATTTACTATAGGCCGCCTGGACAAGCAGAAGATATTAATTAACTTTTTTTTATCAGATGGCCAAGTTCTAAAAAAAGCACAACATGGTGATCATGGGAGATGTTAACTATCCAGACATTAGTTGGGAATCTCTCAGGCAAAAGTAATGGATCCAACAAATTCTTATTCGCTTTTGCTGACAACTTTATCCTCCAGAAGGTAAAATCCCTCCATACATCTATGGGAATTTGGTGGAAAGTGGTCAAGGAGGGTTACTGCAGTCAGTGAGGCCAAAAGCATTCCAACACCGTATTAAAAAATGTGGATAAAATCAAATTTCATCACCTTCTAGTTGCATCCCAATACTTTGTCAACATTGTGTATTGTTCTGTAAATTACCCCATGGTCGGGTTGGACACTTATCTGTATTACAGGCAAATAAATATGGCCATAATACCCTGGCATGAAACCAGCCAAATAGTAATAAGCTGTTACACTATAGTTTAACTGCTATGTATAAACATATCAAAGAATCATAGAATGGTAGAGTTGGAAGGGACCTCCAGGGTCATCGGGTCCGACCCCCTGCTCAATGCGGGGTCACTAAATCATCCCAGACAGATGTCTGTCCAGCCTTTGTTTGAACACTTCCATTGAAGGAGAACTCACCACCTCCCATGGTAACCTGTTCCACTCATTGATCCCCTTACTGTCTAATATCTAATTTCTGTCCCCTCCCTTTCAGTTTCATCCCATTATTTCTAGTCTTTCCTTGTGCAGATGAGAATAGGGCTGATCCCTCTGCACTGTGACAACCCTTCAGATGTTTGTGGACAGCTATTAAGTCTTCTCTAAGCCTTCCTTTTTGCAAGCTAAACATTCCGAGATCCTTTAACCGTTCCTCATAGGACATGATTTGCAGATTTGTTGACTCATGTTCAGTCTATGATCTATTAGTATACACAAGTCTTTTTCACATGTGCTGCTTAGCCCAATTCCTCTCATTCTGTATGTGCTTTCTTCATTTTTCTTGCCCAGATGTAGGACTTTGCATTTCTCCTTGTTAAATACCATCCTGTTAGTCGCCGCCCACTGTTCAAGCTTTTCTAGATCTTTTTGAATCCTCTCTCTCTCTTCCCTAGTGTTAGCTATCCCTTCTAGCTTTGTGTCGTTGGCAAATTTGATCAGTTTTCCATCAATCCCCTCCTCCAGATCATTTATAAAAATGTTGACCAACACTGGGCCAAGGACAGAGCCTTGTGGTCCCCACTTGATACATTCTTCCACTTGGATGTGCAGCCATTTCTGACCACTCTTTGAGTACGATCACTCAGCCAGTTGTGAATCCCCCCAACAGTTGCCTTGTCAATCCAAGATTTGGTCATTTTTTCCATAAGTATAGTATGAGATACTTTGTCAAATGCTTTACTAAAGTCAAGATACACTATATCCACTGCATTTCCCTGATCAACCCAGTCGGTGATTCTGTCATAGAATAATAATAATCTTTATTTGTATAGCCCCAACTTATTCCGCAGCGCTTAGATTCATCTGCCATGACTTGTTTGTTACAAACCCATGCTGGCTCTGGTTAATTACTCCATGCTCATTCAAGTACTTGCATACATGCTGTTTAATAATTTGTTCAGAGATCTTCCCCAGTATAGAAGTTAGGCTTACAGGCCTGTAGTTTCCTGGATCCACCTTCTTCCCTTTTTTGAAGATAGGGACAACATTTGCCCTTTTCCAATCTTCTGGGACTTCTCCTGTTCTCCAGGAATTTTCAATAAACATATGTAGTGGCCCAAAGCAGTTATTTGCTATTACCGGCCAGTCACAGTTATCTGTTGTCTGCTTGGATCCAGCTTTGTGCTTCTTGGCTCTCAGACCGTGTATGTATTTTTGGCAGAAAACCATAAATCATTCAAAAATTTTTCCCCAAAGAATTGAAATCCAGGAACCCTCCTGCTCCCTCCTGCCATCCATCAGGCTTAAGACAAAACTCGTTACCTGCAGTGCCCCCACAGGGAGGACAAAGTATCACAGTCTATGGCATTTAAATGCACATTAGGGCAAACTTACTAAAGTGATTGCACCTAGAACTTAATCTGAAATGTGTCAAAATTTTGCGAATTTCTGGTGCATAAAGTCACATCAAATTTTACACTTATTTACAAAGTAACTGTACCTAAAAGAATATTCTAGTGCACCTAGCTCAGCAAGAGGGCTTGGCTTGGTAGCAAAGCATGCATGACTTAAAGGGATTCTTTAGTTGTAGACTATTGATAGCCTATCAACAGTTTAGGCCATCAATAGTAAATCAGCAAGGGTCTGCCATCTGGGACTCCTACTGACCAGCTGTTCACCAGGCTGGGAACTTTTCCTGCAATACTAAGTCTGGCCACTACAGTGCGATCAGAGCTATCTGCTTCCTGCAGCAATCAGCTCAGTTCACAAGGGCTTTGGTCTGGTGAACAGTTAATCAAGGTTTTAGTGCAAACTAAGACAACCAATAACCCCTATATATATAAAGCTTTCACAACACTATGAGATGCTTGCTAGTGGTTTCTGTGTCACCAGGTATGAACACTATAAACGAAGTTATCAGGCAGGTTGCCTGACGTCTGGGAAGGTACTTCTTATAGTTCCCCGCTCCTCCATCCTACAAGAGGATATGATTTGATGGGTTTCATGCCGTACTGTCAGTCGCTTTACAAGTGGATGAAGCTTTAGCATGACTCCCCGCTCAGATCTTTCATCTGCTGAGCGATTGCGATATGCCTGCAGGGTCCTGTCATTGATTATCCACCCTAGGCGAGGAAGGATGGAGCGTGTGATCCGCTTCAATTACAGACAACACGTTCACAGCAGATTGCTAATTTCTCCACGTTCTGCTATCACTGTCTGAGGCGGGATTCGGATTTCAAAGTTCTGGAGGCAAAAGAGCAACCATCAAAAGGAATTTTTAAAATAACCCTTGCAGATTTTTTCCTTTGCACTTGGTACTATATATATGAATATGGAGGGAAATCCTATTACTCTTAGAATGCTTTATTCACCAAGTCGCTGCCGAAGACCCAGCAAATCCTTGTCAGTAAAGAAAAGTTGCAGCTTTCAGAATCACTCAATGGTGGTTTTTTTTGCTACAAAGTGATGAGGACGAGTGCCAGGATTATTTAATGAGATTCTGGCCCCATGGCTGGAATACAGGAACACATCAGACAATAGTAGCAGTGGGAACCTGTGAGTGAGGAGGACTCTGAGTGTAGAACTAAGCGCCACAGCGCTGTGCAGAGACTTCCATGAGTAAGGGCTAGAGATGAGCGAGCGTACTCGGAAAAGCACCACTCGATCGAGTAATTTGCTTTATCCGAGTATCGCTGTGCTCGTCCCTGAAGATTCGGGTGCCGCTGCGGCTGACAGGTGAGTCGCAGCGGGGAGCAGGGGAGAGCGGGCGGGAGAGAGGGAGAGAAAGATCTTACCTCCGTTCCTCCCCGCTCTCCCCTGCAGCTCCCCGCTCCGTGCCGGCACCCGAATCTTCAGGGACGAGCACAGCGATACTCGGATAAAGCAAATTACTCGAGCGAGCAGTGCTTTTCCGAGTACGCTTGCTCATCTCTAGTAAGGGTGCCTTTACACTGGCGATGAAATCGCATGATTTCCCAGCGCTGCGGGAAATCGCAACATTATGGAGCCAACGGCTTCCAATGGCTCCATTCACAGGTGCGATGTTTTAACGCTTGCTATGCAGCGTGAAAACAAAATCGCAGAATGTCCATTCTTTTTCAATTTCGCCCATTGTTTCCAACGGGACAGGGGCAGCAGCTCCGGCCTCGTTGAAATCAATGGGAGGTGATAGCGATCTTCTGCCACTGCTGTGACAGCAGTAGCAGGGGACTCCCCGCGGCGAGAATTGGTCCCAGCACTCATCCAATCAGAGGCAGTGCTTTCAGGAGGCAGGGATTTTTCAATCCCCGGCCAGAAGAGAAGCTGAAGAAGAGTTCCGGGGATCTGCTAGAATACGCGTCGGAGATGACAGCGCTTCTAAGGTGATGTATTATTATTAGTTTTTTCTACGCTTAGGGATTATTTTCAGGGTATGGCTTATATTTCAACCTTTATACAACTCCCCCCCCCCCCTCCTCCCCCCCCCCCCCTGAAAATCCTTACCGCAGGGAGTCCCCAGTGGCAAAGGGTTGCGATCAACTCCTATTGGTTTCAATGGGGCCAGCACTGATGCTGCTGCCGGCCACATTGAGAACAACGGGAGAACATCAGGATCCACTACTGCAACTGTGACAGCTGCAGCAGGGGATTCCTTCAGCGATCGTGTTCCATTGTTTTCAATGGGGCTGGTGCTGCTGCCGCAGCTATGACAGCTGCAGCAGGAAATTCCTTCAGCCCTGCTGGGATGGGAGGCTGTTTCCCTGCAAAAACGCCTTGCATCCAGGGCTTCAAAAGGATTGCAAGAGCGATATCGGGGCATCAATCACATCCTGATATCGCTCTCGCCAGTGTGCAGGAGCCCTAAGGGCAGCTTGACATGAGCGTAAGCGCAAAAACGCATGTGATAGCATGACTTTTTGCACAGTGAAGATCGCGCTATCACACGTGTATGTACACATTTTGCTGTACGTCCTGCGCTGCCGGGGACCGTTTACATTGGCGTGGGACACACCCGTGCTATGATTTAAAAGTCTATACAGGCTTAATTAGTCCCCGGTGTGTTGTTTTGCTTGTGAAATTGTGCAGTTCATTGCGCGGGGATCTGGTGCGCATTTATGCACCCCTATAGACCCCAATGGTATCGTTAGTGTGCAAATGCGCACCAAAATAGAGCATGTTGTGTCCTTATTTTTTTGCATGCCTGAAATGCACCCAAAAAAATGAAAGTGAGAATGAACCTTTTGAAAACAATGGCTGCCATTCTCTACGCATTAAGCACAGATTTTGCACATGCAAGCACGCTCGTGTGAAGCCGCCCTAAGAGCGCATTCACACAGAAAATCGTGCAAGTTTTGTGCGTTGCAAAATGCGCAGAAAGCTCACAAAAACCCAACCCATTATTTTCAATAGGTATATATGAGTGCCCTTATACAAGTGACCTTTCTCTCGCCGCAAAGCTGTGAGTCAGAGGGTCCGCAGCATGTACTATTGCGCATTTACTGCGCAGCATACAGACGGAGGGTGCAGCACGCGCTTGCCTGTGTGAATGCACACTAATTTTGATGGTATGTGCATTACACCTCTTACACTCAGGATATACACTGAATGGACACGTTATTAGAGACCCCCATCTAGTAGCGCGTTGAACCTCTTTTGACCATCATGACTATAGCAATTTGTCATGGTGTAGACTGCACTCGGCCCCTGCGGACAGGAAGATTCTAGTAGCTGCCGCAAATTAGATGGAGGTGCGGACATGTGCTGCCCACCTGATAAGAAGTTTTGGATCCCTGCTGCTTCTGCCAAATTCTGACCTCCCAACAGCACGAAGCAACAGAAATCTGGATCCGTCTGACCAGGAGATGTTTCTCTGCTGCTCACTGTTACAAGTTTTCACTCTTTTCCCCTTGGAGTCTCGTCTTTTTGTTCCTCTTAGACACAATGGCGCTGGAGCTGGTCCTCTGCTGTTATAGCCCATACATGCTAAGGAATGGCAAATTGTGCATTCGGACATGTTCTTTAGAGCACCAGCTTTGTATGGCTGCTCGTGCCTGTTGGTCAGAATGATTCTTGACATCCTCCTCTGACCCCTTTCATTGCATCCACAGGATTCCCTTTTCTTTGATTATGCCATTCTCTGTATACTCTCTACTCCATTACATGGGAAAACCCCTACGCAGTTGGCAATGAAATCCTGGCCCCGGCTAGTCTAGCGCCAATGACACGGCCTTGTTGGAAGTCGCTCCGATCGCTGGATTTTCCCATTTGATGTGGATTTACATTGAAACTGATCCGCAGATAACTTATTATTATGTGATTTTTAAGCTGCACTCCGGGGTCACGAGGAGAATTTCCATACAGAGAGGCGCCAACCATGAACGGGTCAAGGGCACTAAGAAAGAGGCCTTTCAATGCATGTACCATAGAGGCAAGCCAGGTGGGTGTTTACTTTGATGTCCGCTTTGCTATGTATGACACTGCTCCAAGGTACGGGGGGAAGAGACATGAACACAGTCTTCCTTCATTGTAGCAATCGGTGGAATTTCAAGCTCACAGATCCCCATTGATACCAAGTTATAACATGTCTCAGTGGTACACTCCCCCTTTAAGGGACCTTACTCTGCAGCGATCAGAGCCCTATGGGAAGCTAGGAGAAATGTATTAGATTTTGCCTAAAATAAATGGGTAAGCAACCATATAATGCATGTGCCAAGCCATTCTGAATGGAACCTGACTCTGGTTAATGGGGGCCCTAAGTGAGGAACGCCCCTTTGGCTTCCGTATTCATTAAAAGGTTTGTACCACAATTGACTTTTGTCATCTGTCCTATGGAGAGTTGATAAAAGTCTGATCATGGAGGTCTCACCGCTGAGACCCCCACCGATCCCAACCACAGGAGTCCTGTGTCCTCCTCTTCTCATCCCTGTGAGCTTGCTGCCCCTACCCACAGACATGAGGAACTTGAACCCAGCGGCGGTCACACATATGCAGTGCCACTCCATTCATTCCAGAGGGGTTGATAGACATAGCTGAGTGAGCTATCTCCAGCAGTCCCATTAAAATGAATGGAGAGGCACCACACATGTGCGACCACCGCTCCATTCAATGTGGGTGATGCGGGAAGTTCACAGTGAGGAGGAAAGGGGGGACACGGGACCTCCTGATCTCGAGATTGGTGGATAGCTGATAAGAGTTAATTGTGGTACAACCCCTTTAATGAGGAGTATGGAAAAGGGCCAACCTTTTAAAGAGGTATTCGCATCTGAGTCTTTCATGGCATACCCACAAGATATGCCATGAAAAGCTGATAGATGCGGGTGCCACTTCCGGGACCTGCACCCATCTCTAATTCTGACCCTGAACGCCTCAGGTCTGGCAGAAACAGCTAAGTGGACAATGCTACACGATTTCTGTAACTCTCATGGGAGTGAATGGAACTTACGGACACAGTGTAGCTCAGCGAGCTACTATATTCCCATAACGCGGAGACTGCAGAAACAGCATGGCTCTCTCTACTACGCTGTGCCCGCATCCCCCATACACTTCTATGGGAGTGACAGAAGATAGTCAGTTTGGCTGTTTCCGTAAACCCAACCACCGCAACCAGCCAAGGCAGGGCAGTCGTGGGCAGAACTAGAGATAGGTGGGGGTCTCAGCATCTATCATACTTTTAGCCCATGTGATGGGAATACCCTAGAATGGTTCAGTCATGCTATAATGGGAGTCATCCTGACCATGCAGTAATATACTGTACCACCATATATAATATCACAGACCTCAAAGGTTCAGCGTTTCTATATGTTCCTAGGAAACTGACATCCATAAGAAATGTTGACGGATGAGTCTTTACTTCTAGATGTGCGCCTGTTTGCATGAGATGGATTATCACAACGGTTAATGATTACTCTGCCACCCCATATGTTGGAAACACAAGGGATACTTCTGCGGTTTCCATCCCATGAAGCGGCTCCTTTTTTCTCCTCTTTTTGTACCAATGGGATGGACATGAGGGTAAGGTCAGAGACGGGTCACCCGGGCACTGTCATCGGCGACCAATAGCAGGTCGTCTTCCCATCTTTAGACAGGACACTTGGCTTCATGTAGGGGGTCCAGCCTGGTGTGATACAATAACAAAAGCCTTTATTTATCAGCTCAGTCGTGTGACAGCGGCCAATGAGGTTGACTTGATGGATAAATGCTCCATGTGGAGGGACACACAAAACAAGTCCCTCTGCCTTTCTATGGGAGCTGATAGGGAATCGAGGTCCAAACGCTGAGAGGTTATTGTGATGGACAACCCTCCGCGCCCCTCTGCTGCGGGGAAACGTCTCCTCCTTAATAAACTACGCCATCGGCACAATAGGAAGATTTCTGGTATTTCACACAGCAGTTTGTTGGATCCGTGTTTGTAAAGGGCCTAATGGTCGCGTTAAGGTGCCGCCGATCCCCCAATGAATGGACAAACGCTCGTCCTTCGGGTGATTGCATCAAAAAACAGACTAAGGGACAAACTGTATGTATAATTGTATGAAGGCCAGGTGAACGACACCGATAGTGTAGATCAATGGTTATTAGACGGCTCGGATTATCAGAGGACCTTAATAAGGATGCCACATTTTTTGGCCATAGGAACACAACGATTATTTTCATCTCCACGTTTCAAAATCCAGAACTTTGTTATTTTTCTGCCCACACGGCCGTATGAGGGCTTGTTCTTCGTGGGACGAGTTCTAGTTTTTATTGGTACCATTTTGGGGTACATACTTTTTGTCACTTTTATTGTGTTTTGGGGAATTTAAAACTAACAAAAAACGCTTTTTGCTCCTTTTTCATCGTTCTCTTTTCTATAGCATTTGCCATGCAGGATATTAAGCTGTGAGCGCATTGTGGACAGGTAAACAACGGGTACAAAACAAGATAGAAAGGCCATTTTTTTTCATTTCACTCCTGGTTTTCGCTTACAAATACTGCCATGTGAACGCGGTCTCAGGCTGCTCGTATGTTGACTATGACCATAGGACTTTACCTTTTATGTCATTTTTAGATCCCCGCGGTCGTAAAGTTCCCATTGATGATCAAGAGCTTTGATTTTGCTGGGGAGTGGTTGTCAGATCTTTGACAGAAGAGCCGAGACCCAAACGCTTCGGGCTACGGCAACCTCAGGTGATCTATAGACGTAACCACTATTTACGAACAAGTCCAATGCTCTTGTTCCCGGAGGAGTCAGAGGTGTAGCTGCTGTAACTACACACACGCCCCGGGGTCAACCATTCTGGGGAAGATGGAGGTGACCGCCTTCTATCATCCATAAAAAGCACACAAGAGTATAAAAACCCGTCCTTGCTGCGTCCGTAAAAAATTGAAGTTTTTTCCATTTCAGTACCATTCCATATGGCATCCGTATGCAGTCCGTGCGTCCATTTTTTTCTTGAGTATGTCATTTGTTTTTCATGTCTGCATAAATAAAAAATCTGAAATGGGCCCAATTGTTTTTTCCTGAATTCCTTAGCAATGCATTCATGATATACGGACAGCACATGGATGCCGTCTGTGAGCTGTCCGTTTTTTTTGCACCCCCAGTGACTTGAATAGGTAAGTCTCAGAATAGTGCATGCCACGTTTTTTTTCACACAATCACATGGACTGATTTTGGTCCGTGAAAAACTGACCATTTTTAGTCCATTTGAATATCCATGTTGCATCCATGTGTGTCTGCTTTTTACTTCTCTAACGCAAAAAAATTAAACAAAATAAAGGTCGCTAAGTTTTTTTTCTAAAACTGCTTAGCAATGGACAGTGAAAAACGGAGTGCACAGGGATTTCTTACCTGTGTCCTTTTTTTTTTTTGCACACCCTTTGACTTGAATGGGTGGCTGTCGTACAAGAACTTGGAGCAGAATAGGGCATGCTGCAATTTTTTTTTACAGTCCATGCAAAAAAAACCCCACATGCCTATATAGCCTCACTGACTGCAATGGATCGCTGTGCGGTCCGCGCGCTCAGCTGGAAATACGGACAGTATACGGACAAAGTAGCCCTCCAATGCAAGGACCCTGCATACACCCCCCAGTGTCCAGAGCCCATGTGAGTGCAGCTTTGCATGCATTGACTTAGTAGGTTGCTTTCTTTTAAGGATTGGGTTGTCTTTTCAGATGCATTGCAAAAAAGGCTTATCCCCCCCCCCCCCCAAAGAATGCAAGTGCAAACTAAGAGTAAAGTATGCACCCCCCTGTGATGGGACAGTGTTAAGAAGATGCGGCATTCCCAGATTGGGTCTATTGTGAGACAGAATTCTGCTTTGACGATGGCACAAGACACATGGCGGCTCTCGGGATTGATATAAAGGGGGTAAGAGGGGGGGGATACTTGAAAAATGATCTTTTCCCCTTTGTTGTGCTGCTTGTCTTGGGACAGGCCATGTGAATAGAGGGAACCTGGCCCCCTGATTTCGTCCCCTTCTTCGGGTGTTGCTATGCAGAAGAAATTTGCTATCAAGAGAAAAAAAAATAAAAGGAAAACACAAACGGCGTGTAGCGCATCTGTTCCTCAGATCTCTCTTTCAAGTCTTCGTTTTCCTCCCTCCCCTCTTTAACTAATTAGCTGAAGATTCAGTGGGCTTGGTGGGTCTCCTCCGATCTCTTCTCTCTCGGCCCTCCCTCCTTTCTCAATTTGCCTGGAGCTGATAATTTAGACAATTAGACAATATGCACAAACTCTTCCCGAATCTCTTGCGCAGTTCAACAACAGCTGTCCTTTTTTATTACGCTATTAGTAGTAGTACTATTTGTGGGTACTTACATATAATGATATTCCTGGTACAGATAAGTACGCCGAACGGTGAAAAGTGAATGACGGAGGCAAAAAGGATCCGCGTTCCATATAATAATACTATTCCCAGTGGGGCTTTCTTCTACATGATTGGATCTTCATTATAGTCTGATGGTTGATAATGGATACCGTTTGCAGAATATATATATATATATATATATATATATATATATATATATATATATATATATATATATATATTCTGCAACAAACAGGTGCCTAGTAACTTGTTTCATCTCCTCCAGAGGTGACCGTTGCTTGATCTCCATGCTTTTTCACATCGCACCATCATCCCTCCCTGTATGAGAAGGTAGATACTAGTTGTCAGGGCGCGAGTACTGATAGAACAGTAGACAGGTAGTCAGGAAGGCTCATGCTTCAGTCACCAATCTCAGATGATGATATGGTATATATGACTCCTGTCCTTCATAATGAACAAACTACATTGTGCACTGATACATAAATGGAAGACATCACTGCACTGCCACCTGGTGGTGATCACTGGTACTTTTTTTTCATATCTCCAGCTCTCTTCACATCTTCCCCAACAATTCGCATATCTCCCAACTTTCAAAAAATGAAAATTGGGGCAGTTATGTTTTTCGTTAAGCCATTCCCTTTGAGTCCCCTCACAGTACTAATCAGAGGTGTAACTTGAAGCTCCTGGACCCCAATGCAAAATCTGTCACAGGACTCCTCAACTGTAATGAGTAATTTATAGTAATTTATTCACATGGAGAAGAGAAACCTTATGGACTCCAGAGTCTGGGTGTAACTGCAGCGACTATAGTTACAGCCCTGGTACTGATGTGTCTGATACTTCCCCCGTGTAGTGCCTCTCCCTCGCCGGACCCCTCCACTACTGTCCCCACCAGGTTGAGCATGCCTTCATCCCTATGATCGCCCCGATCTTGCTTGTGATGTCCGGGCTCCAGCAGCACGAGCATGGTGTACACGACCGTATGTGTTTGCACGTTCACCCGAACGCATCGTAAAATTGCATGAATGAAGAATTACCGCGATCGAGTCCTAATCTTTAGCTGCGTATTTTTTGCCTTTCACAGAGGCGGCAAAAAATCCTCGGAATGACTAATAATGCTTAAATAGGGCCCGCTGTCTTCTTTTCCCAGCATTGTACGCTGGGTAACTCCCTCCCCTTTTTTCCCACTTCCATTGAAGTCTATGGGAGCTTCTTGCGTATCTCGGCAAAAGATAGGTCAAGACCTACCTTTTAATGCGGTGTGTAAAATCGGCGACCCAAAATCATCCCTATTTTACACAGTGCGATTTTTTTACACCCCCAAAAATCATTCATCTGAATGAAGACATTGGAATCCAATGCTTCAGAGGGTCACGATTTTTGGGTGATTGTTTAACGCCGCTAAATAGCAGCCTATATACGGTCATGTGAATAAGGCCTTAGCGTATGTCCACTGATATCATCATGAGCACATGTGGCCGGAGGGGGTAAAAACAGGGCAAACATAGACCTCATGAGGCCCCACAGCAACATTCAGAAATCCCCCCTCCAGGACCTTGTATGCCTCCTGTGACAGCCCTCAAAATCCAAGACTGTTCTGCCAAATCGGGGTGGGAGGTCTGTATTATACCTATGGGTTAACCCACATCATCAAACATGGGAAGATAGTAGTTTACCCATTAATAACATACATGCTCAGCTCGGTATAAATCGCTACACGGGTGGGAGGGGCTAAGGAATACAAAAGAATTAGTTACTGACAATCCGCCATGACCGATACATTGTGTACCGGAGGGGTTAAGACTAGAGATAAGCGAACGTGCTCGTTTAGAGCAATTACTCGATCGAGCATCGCTTTTTTCGAGTAACTGCCTAATCAGGGCGAAAAGATTCGGGGGGCACCGGGGGGTGGGCAGTGGGGAGTGGGGGGAGAAAGAGAGAGCCCCTCCCTGTTCCCCCCTCCTCCACCCCGGCGCCCCCCGAATCTTTTCGCCCAGGTAGGCAGTTACTCGAAAAAAGCGATGCTCGATTGAGTAATTGTCCTAAACGAGCACGTTCGCTCATCTCTAGTTAAGACCACTGATGGAGCAGCTATTGTTGTAGGCGGGCTATATGACGACCGAGATAAAATGATGAGAGTAGATGTACACGGAATATCCATGGCTAATAATGTGATTATTATTTTCTTCGCTTCCTCCCTCCCCCCGCGTGCTGCTTGTGTTCCAGATGTAAATCTCTGCGGGGATTTTTTTATGTCTAATTACTGAGCTCTGTATTTACCAAACACGCGGTAGCAGCGCACGAGGGATGTGACGATCCGGAACGATTATTGGATAATAACCCGATTTGCTTTGTCTATCCAGCAGTTGTCATATCTTGAGATGCAGGGGGGCGGCTGCGTCAGACGTCTCGGCACAGCTGTGCTCCTGCAGCGGCCGTCTGGGTGCAGCTTACTGAGCATTTATGGGTAATTAGGTATTTTTTGATAGAGGATTCATGGCTGATAAAAAGGCCATTAAAAGATAAAAATCAATTAGAATGCTGGACAAGCCGGTAACATGTGCAATATTAGGGGGTCTCCCTGCTTCCAGCTGCTGCGAAGACTTCAAGACTTCCTTTTTCCTGCAACATTGAGACGTCAAGCTGTTACCCTGGAAATAACGGCATGTTGCAGGGAAGGGGGTGAAAGCAGCGAGGTCCCCAAATATCAGCTAATTGCTGAGGAACCTAAGTGGAAGCCCCATTTGGAATATATGTATCAGGATGGAGACACGATTGAGTGCCAAGTTTATGTTCGCCAATGCCAGGCACTGAGGCATACAGAAAGGAGGGCTGACAGGCGCCAGATTGCTGGTCTATATGTAGCACCGCCACTGCTGCCTCCTCCAACACACATGTTCCATGACTGCACTTTGCGTTTGGCTGATGCTGGATGTCCAGGCTCAGTTTTCCGCTACAGAGCTCCAAATTCCCTGCTTCCTTTCACGCAGACGTACGGTTACACAATGAGATTTTGGCTGCCGCTAGGGAAGGTTTAAAAAGTATTCCGATCCCAGCAAATTATTCCCTATCCTGTGGGGGTCTGACTCCTGGGACCCCCGCCAATCCAGAGAACTCACCCCGACGCTTCCTGAAACTTTGACAGTGATGGTCGCGCATGCACACAACTATGCCATTCACTTTAATGAGAAAGCCAGCTCCTATTAAAGTGAATGGCGTTGTGACATGCATGCATGGCTGCCACTGTCACATTCAGGGATGCGCCACAGGTGGTTGGCAAATTATTCCCTATCCTTGCTGAAATGGGAATACCCCTTTAAAGGTACTCTTGGCGAGTATATTACTATCACCAGCAATCAGGAAAATAACTTTTATTTACCCGAGCGCCCCCACAAGTGCTCTGGAGGCAGAACTTCTCTGTGAAGTTCCCCCTTCTGTCATTGCACTGCTCCGCGGCTCTGATTGACAACTGTTTCCGTCTCTTGGAAGGACCTCAAAGCTGTGGAAGTGCTCAATGGACAGAATAGAGAACATTTTGCAAAGAAAACCTGCCTCCAGAGCCCAACCACGCTGGACTTCTTGCAATTGTTAGTTCACAGAATTTTCAATGTCACCGCATTCACTTCCATTATCTGCAGATGTAGCACAACATTGCGAGACCCGTGTCATGGCTAAAGATGCCGTGTAGCCCTAGCCTAAAGCTCTGAAATAATTTCATACCAGAAGTCCTGAAATCCTGTCAATTACCGCTATAAAGTAATGTATGCATACAGAGTTTCTAGCATACAAAAATACCATTTCCTCTGTTTTTGTTTTCCACATCTCCTACTTGGTGCTGCTGTGGACCAGCTCCATAAAGAATTAGTCTTCTTCCCCTCCTGGCAGCTAATAATATAGTCCCTTCTCACTTCCCCTGCAGCTGTTTCCTCAGCTATACCACCATGTACTGCAGAAGCTGCTGATTCCTGAGGAGCAAAAAGCTGTTTCTATTGGCTGCCTGGCAGTAAACAGAAGATCATTGTGCAGAGGGGGAGTGACTGAGCATGTGTGTCCTGGCTGAGAATGCGTGTCCTGGCTGAGCATGCGTGTCCTGACTGAGCATGTGTGTCCTCCAGCACTCTGCTCATCATGTGGACTGTACATGGCTATACAGGGGGGGGGGGGGGGTATTAGTGTATTTTGATGTCACCTCAAGTTGTTGTGGAGTCAAGATACAGAGCGTTTGACAGGGGGTTGCCGCCTCCTGTTCCTGATTGGCTGTATGGCTGTCACCCCGTCCTGCCCCTCACAGGTCCTGTAGCCAGTGGTGTCCGGCGTCCAGGAGCGTCTCTCTCCCCGTCCTGTGCCTGACAGGTGCTGTAGGAAGCGGCGCTGTTCAGGAGCAGCTGTCTCCCCATCCTGGCCCTGACAGGTGCTGTAGGCAGCGGCGACCTTTTCTGCAGCGGTCGGGATTTTTGCAGCGCTGCAGCTGTTGGCGCCGACACTTTCTTGACTTCACCACAACTTCTGGTGGCGTCAAGATACACTAATACCCAGGGGGTGCTGACTTTGTAAGTAAATGTTATAACTCTGCACTGGATGCAACAGCAGTTACAGATGTAGCAAAGCTTAATTTAACTGTGATAACTTACTGCAACAAATTACCTTATCTTAGAAGGGTGTTTCCATCTTAGCTTTTTATACCCAAGATGGGTCATTACTGCTATGGTTACCGTTCAGAGCCCATGGAAAGAGCCACGTTCTGTTCCCATAGCTCTCACTGTAGCGAATAGAAGCTATGGAAGCAGCGTGCTACACTGTTACCATAAATCTCCAAGTTACAAAAACAGCGAAGCATGCTGTGCTATGCTGTTCCTCTAACTCCCATTCACTTCAATGACAGTTACGAGATGAGTGATACTGTGATACTGACCCGTCCTCTTCCCTGGCGAACCAGAGCTGCAGCCCCATTGTCCTCCCGCTCCAGTCCTCCCGCTTCAGGAATGGCTGCCACCTGACAGCAGCAACCAATCAGAAGCCACAACAGTCACTTGTCATTCTCCTGGCATCATTGCTCAGTTCCTAGGAGAAAGGCACCTGACCACTGTGGCCTCTGATTGGCTGCCGCAGTCAGGTGGTAGCAATTCCTCAACAAAGCCCAGGAGGACCATGAGGCTGCAGTGCTGGATCGCCAGGCGAGAGGACCAGTAAGTATTGCTGCCTTTATTGTTTTAACAGATTTGGATCCATTTAAAAAAAATGTCTCACACCCGGACAACCCCTTTAACAGCATAGATTGAAAAGCTATTGAAAGGGCAACTAAACAGCGGGACAGAACTTTTTTTAATGCCTAAAGTGTCATGTTAAACTTTGCTAAATCTGTAACTGTCAAACATTGTTCATTCTATATGGTTGGTCCTATAAAGGGGTCATCATGCTGTTTATACATAATTCAATATAGATAGCTCAGTAATAAATGTCCTGAGCGCCCCCCGGTGCTGGCTGTAGGCAGCAGGAATTTAGTCATGTGATTCTAAGTCTATACAGGGAATATAAAGCTTTGAACCAGAAAATCAGAGCTCTGACCCTATAAAGACATAGTAAGACATAACCAGATTAGGGTGGTTTCACACCTGCACCCGGGCTTCCACTTTCCTGCTCTGTTCGGGGAGCAGGAAAGGGGAATCCCCATGGGCGATCGGCACCATCTCAGGATGGAACTGAACAGCGCCGAACGAACCCCATTGACTACAATGGGGTTCGCTCGGTTTCCGCTCAGAGCCTTTTCTTCCAGTATTTTGAGCCGGATGTTGTATTTATCACACGTTTCAGAAAAGACATAACATTGGAGCAAAAAGATGACATTTAGTGAAAGGTGAATATTCACTTTAAGGCTAATTTCACACGAGCGAGTGCGATATCGGGTTGTGAAACTCGGCCATATATCGCACTCACCAACATACGATGTCCCTGCGGATGTGAGGCGTTTTGTGTTAAAAGGACCTTGTAACAATCCTCCGCCGCGGCTTTTTAATGGGCGATGCATTCCGAGGAAACGCCCAAAGATAAGACATGCAGCATTGCGAGAAAATAATCGCTCATATGTATGACTACATTCAAAAGAATGGGGTTGATATTCGTGCGAGATTTGTGCATCTCGCAACACACAAAGCAGCCTAATGGGATTTTCCAAAAGTGTGACAAAATTGGCCGAGGATTCGGGACGGCACAAAATAATAAACTAAGATGTACTCACCTGTTACATATATGCCCCCGAGCCAGTGCGGGCGCTCAGGTCCTCACTTATCTGGAAAGTGCTGCAGCAGCCACGTGCCATGCATGGCAGAATCACCGCTGAAGTCTACAGTTGGCTGAGCGGTCGCATGCACAATGAAACATAAAGCCGTTTTATAGCAACTTCCGGGTTCTGGAGTGGCGGTGACCAAAGCAACTGAAATGGACCCAGGGGACATCAAGTTTATTTTGTGCCTTCCCCCTACCCTGTTTTTCGAGTGTCAGAAATAATTTTACATCCATCAACTATAGTTAACTTTTATTTAAAGGGGTTGTAAACTATTGATGACCTATGCTCAGGAAAGGTCATCAATATATAGTGACCCAGTACATCATCCTGGTTCCCTCCATAAATGTCCTACATGTTGGTCCTATTTGGATGCACTGTGCAAAGCTGTCTGGTAATTTTCCAGTATGTGTGTTGCACAGCTCCAGCGCTAGAAGGGTTAAATGTTTGATAAAATCCAAAGCCTGCATGTAAATGTATCAAGTCTGTCATATCATGTTGTATGAGAGAAGATATAAATAGGAGTGATTGAGAGCGGGAAAAGAGTTCCATCTTCTGGAGTAGCAGGTCTTCCATCTCGCCTGTCATCTGAGGTCCAGCTAACACAGAGCCACATGGAGGCACCTTAAGCTTCCATGCGGTGAAGATGGAAGAAGAGGAGAGATTTCCTTTGCTGCTTGTGTGCTGAATGTGAGTGGAGTGAGCCCCAAGATTGAGAGAGCATTTGTGAGTAACTACTTCTTCTCAAGGCCAGTGCAGAGGTACTATCTAATGGTCCAAGTTTCCTATGCGGCCATCTGGAGCCTGGATCACCGTGTAGAGGTACACCCTTTAATTGTTACACCCACAAGTCTTCAAGTCGGGATGGAGGTACTGCAAGATAATAATCTTTCTTCACACATGTACATCTTTGAACTTATGAGAGCCATGTGGAGGTACTACATTCAGAAGTCATTTGCCTGCACTATAAAGTCTTTTATGGAACTTCCTTGCATTATCTGTTTCAAGTAAAGTTTATTCTGGGCTCTAACTGTTCCTAGAGACCCTTGGTACTCAAGAACTGACTGTGGCTCCATTCATTCTCAGTCAGGGTCATACCAGTGTGTGAAGGAACGGTGGCATCACCCGTGACAATTACAACCCCTGTTATCTTGTTTAGTGGGCATTCCCTATCCTAGGGCTGTCCCAGGTGGCCTGCAGTGATACTCTGGCCTTGGCTCAGTGTGTCCCTCAGCACATCAGCACTATACCCTCCCAGCTTCCCAATGTATGTCAGGTGTCTAGGGTCTCCCTATGGGACGCTGCAGGACCCCGAATTCTGGTGTCACATGGAACAGCACCAATACCTCTGCGACACATGTTTAATGGACTGTGTATACTGATGTTTTACATTTTTAATGGTGCTATGCAAGATGGCACCCAATCCACTATCCTTGTCTCTAACTCACTCCAGCCAAGATGTTCCCGCCAAAGTCTTTGGCGCCAAAAAGACAATGCCCTGGCCAGGCGCAAAGTAGGGGGGAGGACCACCTTACTCAACTGACTTGCAAAAACCCAAAAGGGGAGGAGCTATCTGCCGCTGCAGTCTCCTTAGGCCAGAATGCTACCAGCTGTCAGAAGAGAAATATGGATTCCACTTACAGGCGACAAAGACTATACCCAGTCCCAGAGGCTATAGTGGAACCAGTTCCAAGGAGGCAGCCTTTATATTGGGAGGAGGACCCGCAACTAACATGGCTCCCCACCAATTCGGCGCCAATGGATACGGAAAATACAGCGAGGCCCTCGCAATCATTTTATATATTCAGAAAGGAGGGTGTATCTGCCCAGGTGAGACACCCGATGTGGATTCTAATTCACCAGCGCAATTGGGTTGTAAGAGACTTTATTCCAGAACTGCTGCAGCCCTTTGTGCTGGAATATGGTGACGCTAACTTTACCTTCCATTTTATGGGAGAACGGCAAGTCACGCCTGGATTATCCTTGCGGCCACCTCTGAGGGATCTGCTACGTCTCCTCTTACTACACTGATGTCCGAGGACAACACCCTAACAGCATCGTCCTCTACCAACTCCTTAGGGTTTGAGGATGATGAGGGACCATCCTTGAGTAACCCATCTGTGTCTGGGGTGGAAGCGACCAGTGGTACGAGCTGGGAAGAATGGCGTTTCCACACAATGACTCATTTCCCGGAATAAGACTTTATTTCCACAATAGACTCTTTGTGTAAGAGACATTGTTCTCTACCTCAGTTAGGCCCCTATAAAGACAAGACTTTAAAGTTTAATGCCCCGTTATCAACTGTTCAAAAGTTTAACTGTTTGCAACGTTTCATGTTCAGGTGATGTGCAGGAGGAGAAGTAAAGTGCTCATACTCTCTAAATCAATTTCTTGCTAAAGTCATTTATTTCCTGCCAACGCATATACATCTAGCTTAAATATATTAAATAATGCTCATTTAAAAATGCTAATTTAGCCAATGCCACCATACGCATGAGACTGCGTGTATGGTATGAATGATACATGTGTATGACTGCAAGTTTTTCGTGTTACCTAAGTCCAGTCTTAGTGTTTGCAGCCCGTTCCAGCCTGTCTCAGGGGGCGGGGCCTTCCGTTCACCATCTCACAATCACAGACAGCGGTATTGACGTAAGCTACTGACTGCTCCGCTGATTTTTGCTTTTGTTCTTTTTCCTGCCAGTCACCATTTCATATTTTTGTGTTTGGTAACGGTGTGTTTCATTCTCAAAAAGACAGTGATGTTCATTCTACTGATTTTATCTTACTAGCCTTTGGAGTAAAGAGTCATTTATGAAGCTCCATAGTAATACTAGTGCCTTTGAATTCAGTTCAGCTTAGTAGATTCTTACAAATGTACTTGCAAGTCATAGTCCTTACACGCTGTCATAAATAAAGAAGCCATATACAGAAATGACAGTTCTTTTAGTCACAGTACACTAGGAGTGGGTACATCCTAACATATAGGTGACCAGGGGTAGGAGTTGTGTTTACAGGTTTCACCTTCCACACTCCGTGACTGTGCAGAGATTTTGTTAAAGGGAATGAAAGTAATACACTCAAGATGGCCCGACTCCGGATTTATACACTCTGTTTTGGAGGCGCCGGGGTCGGCTTGCTCTTAAGTAGGGGGGGAATCTGTAGTGACCCAGTACATCATCCTGGTTCCCTCCATAAATATCATACATGTTTGTCCTATGTGGATGCAAACCTGTCTTGCTATTTCCAGTATGTGTGTTGCACAGCTCCAGCGCTAAAAGGGTTAAATGTTTAATAAAATCCAAAGCCTGCATGTAAGTGTATCAAGTCTGTCATGTCATGTGATATGAGAGAGGATATAAATAGGAGTGATTGAGAGCGGGAAAGGAGTTCCATCTACTGGAGTAGCAGGTCTTCCATCTCGCCTGCCATCTGAGGTCCAGGAAACACAGAGCCATATGGAGGCACCTTCAGCCTTCCTTGTGGTGAAGATGGAAGAAGAGGAGAGATTTTTTCGTGCTGCTTGTGTGCTGGATGTGAGTGGAGTGAGTCCCCAAGAGTGAGAGAGCATTTATGAGTAACTACTTCTTCTCAGGGCCAGTGCAGAGGTACTATCTAATCGTCTAAGTTTCCTACGCGGCCGTCTGGAGCCTTAATTGTCAAACCCACGCGTCTTCAAGTCGGGATGGAGGTACTGCAAGATAATAATCTTTGTTCACACATGTGCGTCTTTGAGCTTATGAGAGCCATGTGGAGGTACTATGTTCAGAAGTCATTTGCATGCACTGTAAAGTCTTTAATAAAACTGCCTTGTATTATCTGTTTCAAGTTTTTCAAATAAAGTGTATTCCGAGCTCTAACCATTCCTAGAGACTCGTGGTACTTAAGAGCTGATTGTGGCTGCATTTATTCTCCACCGAGGGTCATACCAGTGTGTGAAGGAACAGTGGCATCACCCGTGACAACTACAACCCCTGTAATTCTGTTAAGTGAGCATTCCCTATGCTAGGGGTGTCCCAGGTTGCCTGCAGTGATACTCTGGCCTTGGCTGTGAGTGTCCCTCCGGGAAGGAGCCTGATAAGTGCCACCGTGACACGTCCGCACTATACCTTCCCAGCTCTCCACGTATGTCAGGTGTCCGGGGTCTCTCTATGGGACGCTGCAAATAGATAGATAGGGGTCCATCATCAGGAATCCCCACCAATCAGCTGTTCTCTGGGCTGATGCACTCTTGCACTGAGATGCTTTCTGAAGGAAGCAGACAGCTCCGCTCCCACTGCAGAGGCCAGAATTTTTACTGCAGGTCAGGTTTCTATTGAAATGGATGAGAACCCCAAGACTGACCACTGCAGTAAGAAAGGAGCAGTCTGACCCCTGCCGATCTACTATTGAGGATAGGCCATCAACAGTTTACAACTGAACAACTTACATTAGCTTCTTACAATAGTAATGGCCCTTTTTCACGGGGTGACAGTCGTTTAAACAACTGCCCAAGCACTGACGTCACAGCTAAGGTCGCCAGCAATCGTGCAGATTGCTTAGACTGAAAGACATCGCTGGCTTCTCGGTCAGCACTTCATCGCCTATGTCTAGTGCTGATTGTGGAGCGTATACACGCAACGAGAAGCCAGCGATCCGGCAATTTGTGAACGGTTTTTTTCGCGTTTACACTGAACGACTATTATTACGTGTAAATGGGCCATTACATATCCATCCAAACCCAGCCCTACCCATTCCCTGTACCCCGAGGACAGGCGGGAATACTTACCCAGTTAGGGTGCGTTCACACATTAGCTGATTTGCTGTGGATTTTGTTGCAGATCTGCTGCAGATTTTACAATTTCAACTGAATTCAAATTAAAGGGGTGAAATCTGCGGCAGATCTGCACCAAGTTCTGTAACAAAATCCACAGCGGCGTGTGAACGCACCTTTAGGCCGCTTTCCCACGGCCAAGAAAATCGTGTGAGATTTGTACATTGTGAGACGCACGAATATGAACCCCATTCTTTGTCATGGAGTCCTATACATGAGTGATAGATACTCTATCTTTGCGCATTCCTTAGAACGCATCGCGCATTGTTTTTAATGGGACAGGAAGGCACATCGCATGGCGTCCGATGTACATGTGAGTGCGATGTAAGGTTTGAAAACAATGGGAAACACTCCTCCGACGCCGCTGAAAGCCGCACTGCAGGATTGCAACCACAGAAGTGATGGGACAGAAAAAAGCCTGGCTTCCGCCGGTACATGGCACGTGCACAAGCGCGATAAGCTTCACGCCCCTATATCTCACTCGGCCGTGTGGGGGAAGCCTAAAGGCCCTTTTACACACAGCAATTATCGCTTAAAATTTGTTCAAATGAGCGAAAGTGAGTGATAACCGTTATCAATCGTTACATGTGAAAGCAAAACTATCCCTCACTTGTCGTTAGCTGACTTTTCAGTAAACGACCTCGTTAGCAGTCGCTGACTTCTCGCATTTTGTGAAAGCTCCCCGCACAGCGCGGATGGGAAGCCAGTGAGCCGCCGGCAGGACTTTCAGTTTTAGCGACCTTAGCGGTGACATCAGCGCTCGTGCAGTCGCTGAAAAGAGTGCCGGCCCGTGTAAAAGGGCCTTTAGGCTTGGTTTACACGGGGCAGAATTGTCACGGACTTTCTGCATGGAAACTCCACCGGCAATTTTAAACCCGAGTCTAAGCAGCAAAGTGGATGAGATCTGCAAAAATCCCGTCCACATGCTGCGGTCAGTCTGTTGCGGCTAAGCCGCGATGAAACTGACATGCCGGAGCGGAATTCAAACCCGGGCTCTGTCCTCTCCATGGGGAGAGATGGCCGTAGCGGAACACAGCCAGCGAAGCCGCTTCAATGGCGCGGGTTTTGAAGCTACCTTTCTGCCGCGAAAATCTTGCAGAATTTCTATGCGGTCATTCCGCGAGATTTCTGCGGGATTTACGCTCCGTGCGACCACAGCCTTATTCTTATGCTCACATCATATTCAGGAATTGCAATAAAAGCAATTCTTAAGTATATTCTGGAAGCGTCTCTCAGGAAGAGAGTGACGACACATGGCTGGGGTTCATGTTGCTGGTAACATGGCTGCACGGCCGCGATACGACATTGTAGGGGACCTCTTGTACTTCTACTAACTGATATCCCCATAGACCTGATTAAAGTAAATCTATACCCGTCCTACTTTCAACCTCTACACCCAGATTTGTGCACAGCGTTCCTCCCCTTTGGATTAATTCTTCCCTGCCGCCCCCCATCATCCCCCCCTCAGGCCCAGGAGAGCAAAGAGATGTGTTTAATTGATTCAAAGTGAGGACTCTACAAGTCGCCCCTGGCGGTTCTTTAAGTGTAACCTGATGACAGAATTTGCATGCCTGCAGATGTCAGACAAAGTTCACAAAACCATGTGAAATTAGTTAAAATTTAACCCCGCAAGAGGCGCACTGCATGCTGGGAAATTGGCTGTGCGAGTTCCAGCTTGTTCAGGGTTTGTTCCTGGTTGGGGCTGCGGAGAAGAAGTTGGGACGCCTATAAAGGACTGCAGGCCGCCAGTAGCATCCAGTATGAGGGCTGCGCATATGTTGGGAGGGCCATCGTCTGCCTCGCTGCTATTGTAGTAGAGTCACGGTGACGCAATGGAAGATGCAGACATGTTACTTGTAATTCGTCCAAATCTTCTGTCAATTAATGTTTTTCACATTTTTCCCGTGGTGATAAAATGTCATCCAAGCTTAGCGCGCCAAATACGGAGCAGCAGGTTACCGCTAGCGTCTTCCATATATACCAGGCAGATATTACAGCTTTCATATAAAAAGGCTTAATTATTGCATGAAGAGAAGTAATGTTACTTTCTGATAAACTTTGTGTTTCAAGTTCTCATCATTTTCCATATCTCTGCTTGCTGCCAGTAAATTACAAATACTTCCAACTAAGGCCCCCTTCACCTGAGCGAAATTTGTATTTGCGAATCTGAGTGCTTCGTATTTGCGGAATGAACAATGCTTTTTTGAGCGCGCTTCGGCATATGTTACTGTACTTTTTGGTGGAAAACAAAGACGCACTGATTGAAATGGCTAATTAGTCTTAGGGGTTCCAGATGTGTTCTTTTTACTCCTAGCGTATTGTACATGCATTTACCCACCACCCATTGACTTCTATGGGGGCTTTGGGCGCATAAATGCGCAGGAAAATAGAGCACATTGCTTTTTTTTTTTTGCCGCAACTATAATGCACAGGAAAAAAACGCACGTGTGAACGAACCCACTGAAAACAATGTGTTCTATTCTCTGCATTTTCCATGCGCAAATATGCCATATGAAGGAGGCCTAAGGGCTCTGTCACACGGGTGTATTTGCGCATGCCGTGCTTAGTATTAATTTTCAATGGGCTCATTCGCATGCGTGCATTTTGTTAGCGCATTTCATTTGTGCAAAAAAATACACAGCGCGCTCTACTTTTCTGCATGTTTGCGCATGAAAATAGCAGACATTGAACTAATTAATTTAATTGTCCATTTGCATGGAAGCATGCTTGTGTGCAGGGGAATTCTTCATCCCTGCGGGGAGTCCCCTTGCCACTGAACACTGTCACAGTGTTCAGTGATAAGGGGACTCTCCGCGTAGATGAAGAAATCCTCTGCCACAGCTGTGGCAGAGGATCGCAATCTTCTCTGTATGTTCTCAATGGGGTTGGCGGTGGTCTACCTTTTACAGGTGCGAATTTTATTCGGAAGTAAAAAACGCACATGTGACCGCTTTCATTGAAAACCATTGGTTCTAATAGATGTGAATCACAAACGCACCTAACATGCGTCTCAAAAAACGGTCATCCAACTGAGCCCTAAATGTGGCACAAAGCATGTAAAGATGATTTTCTGGTGCAATTTGTCTCTTTTTGAATAATAAATCTGTCCATGTTATGTATCGGCATTAGAGTTAAGGCGAACGTACGCCGAGCTTGATGCTCGTTCAAGTATTAGCATACTCGATGGTGCTTGCTACTCGAGCGAGCATCACGCCGTGTTCGACCCCACCCCAGTTTTGCTCCCACCCGGTGCGACGTGTCAGTTTTGACCCATCCCAGTTGCAATGATGCGCACGTCAACGGCAGTTTGTGGCTGGCTTGGAAGAGAGAGAGAGAACAAAAAAAAAAAAAAAAGCTTGGCACCCGCCGTCCCACATACAAAAATGCTCGAGTCTCCCATTGAAGTCAAGCATTTGGACCCGAGCATTTGGGTACTCGCATTTTCATATACCAATTTTAGTGCGTATAAATTACACGGTGGATCGGCGTGGTGGCGTTACCACGAGGATTTTGGGCGTCGGGTGTTGGGCGTCAGATCAATGAGTTGGGCAACAAGGGCAACTGATGTCTGGATCCAATTCCTTTTTTGACTCAGAGACTGCAGAACACGCCTTTTCAGAGGAGAGCCGCAGGTGCAGGATAACAGTCGGCGGCTGCGGCCCCAAAACCAAATGGCTCTTGTTGATTATTCAATGAGGGCCACTGTCGATTCTACGCCACGTGTAAATTTAGGCACGAGTGCTCGGTGTGCGGTGGAACACACGCAGCAGTTTGCTGTCAACGCGCAAATGCGGCAGCTGGGGTATCCGGTACAGCGGCGAACCCTGGTGAGAAGCAGCTACCTAGAGCCGTGGTTCGACAGCTACCACAGGAAACGGGAAGCAAGCCTGCTTAGACAGGGCTTTAAAGACGGTTTCGTGATTTCTTACGTCCCGAGAATATCGCTGGCTTTAGGCATAAATTTAAAGTTTGCATTCGCTAATATTAGTTTGGTGAAAGACAAATTATTAAAGGAGGTCGAGTTGGGAAGTATAGCGGGCCCTTTTCAGGAGCCACCATACACTAATTTGCATATTTTTCCTTTGGGTTTGGTACTAGAGATGAGCGAGCACGTTCGGATAAGCCAGTTACTTGAGCGAGCCTCGCTCTTCTCGAGTAACTGCATTCTTGTCTGAGCGTGAGGGGGTCTGGGGGTGTCCGGGGGTGGCAGGTGGTAGCGGGTGGAGAGAGAGATCTCTCTCACTTTCTCCCCCGCTATCCCCTGAACCCCCTCTCCTCCCCCGAGCTTGCTCGGACTAAAAATGCAGTTACTTGAGAAGAGCGAGGCTCGCTCGAGTAACTGGCTTATCCGAACGTGCTCGCTCATCTCTATTTGGAACCGAAGAAGGAACCTGGAAAGTTTAGATTGATTCACCACTTATCTTTTCCGGCGGGCAAATCCGTAAACAACGGTATTTCAAAAGAGCAAGCGGTGGCTTCCTATACCTCTTTTCACTGTGCGGTGTTTCTGGTCGACAGGCAGGCTTAGGCGCCATCTGGCGAAAGCAAATATTGAATCAGCATTTTGTTTATTGCCCGTGCCTCCTGATTGTTTCCATTTGTTGGGTTGCACGCTGGGCAAGCAGTTTTTCGTGGATATGTGTTTGCCGATGGGATGTTCCATTTCGTGTTATTATTTTGAGCTTTTCAGTTCCTTTTTGGAATGGATTCTTATATAATGGGCCTGACATCAGTCATTCACAATTTTGTGTTCGCCAGTTTGCGAATTTTTGTTATCATCTTTTTGGGATTTAATGAGAAGAGTTGGGGTTCCGTTGTCTGAAGAGAAAACAATAAGCCCATTATCTTGCCTTGTTTTCTTGGGCATAGAAATTGATTTGGAGCGCATGGTTTTTTGGTTGCCGGTCGAAAAAGTAGCTCGGTTGTGACAAATGGTGGAGACAGTGGACAGTCGCTGTACCAAATTCAAGTTTTATTGGGTTTGTTGAATTTTGCATATAAATTGATACCTACGGGTCGGGCTTTCTCTAGACGATTATAATAATTATCGCTGGCAACGAAAGGAGTGCGAAAGAAGCATCATTTTATACGGATATCGAAGGCCATGTGGGCCGATTTGCATGTGTGGAAAGTTTTTCTACAAACATTCAGTGGTCAGGTGATCTGTCAGAAGGAGGAGGTCTCCAATGGATCTGTGTTTGTTTTCGGACGCAGCAGGAGCCGTGGGCTTTGGCGTCATTTTTGGGGATCGTTGATGCAGGCACCCTGGCCAAGATCTTGGTTCGAGAGACAATGGGTCAAGAACATTGCTCTGCTGGAGATCTTTCCCATGGAGGTGGCGATAGAAGTGTTGGGTGCTGAGATGGCAGACAGGAGTATGTGTTTTTGGTCAGATAACGAGGCAGTGGTTCGGGTGGTTAACAGTCGGCCTCCTCGCCTTTGGTTCTGGTGATGTTGCCACATTTGGTTCTGCGGTGCCTGCAGTAAAATGTAGGATTTAAGCCTAAGTATGTTCCAGGATGTCAAAACGGAGCGGCTGACGCTCTTTCCCGTTTTCAGATGAGGTCATTTAGGGAGCTACACCTGATGGCGGACATCGAAAGGGTACGTTGCCCTTCTTCCTTATGGGAAATAGTAGAAGAGAGCTCCTAAGTTTGGTAAAAGCGTCAGTGTCTGAGTCTACTTGGAGAAACTACAGTACCATTTGGTCATCCTGGTTGTCTGCTGCAGGAGGCAGTTTTTCAGGAAGGGAACAGGCACGGTCAGTGACCCTGGATGTAAAATCGGGATTGCGCAAAAAAGGGGTTTCGGTGGGTGTAACTAAAAAACATCTGTCTGGGATTGCGTTTTTGCTGCGTTTGCATGACCGACTTGATGTAACCAAAGATTTCTTTTTTTGGCAGATTTTCAAGGGGTGGAAAAAAGAAGGTAGGCAGGTGGATTAGAGACTGCTGATAACCTTTTCCTTGCTAGGTCCGATGTTGGACAGTTTGGAGGACGTGTGCTCAGACGCAGGGGAGACCTTGCTTTTTCGTGTCCCTTTCTTGTTAGTGTTTTTTGTGGCCTTGTGAGTTGATGAGTTAGTAACGGCTAGTAAGTTTAAGCCGGGAGGTTTGAGGTTTTGGGATGTCTTGGTCGAAGATGGTACGGCGCGGGTGTGCATAACATCCAAGACAGACGTTGGAGTCGGGTTGGTGCCCGGTTGGGCTCCTGTGTAAGTTTTTAGCCCAACATTCTGGGGAAGGGCAGCTGCTGGTTCATGAGTCGGGTTTTCCTGTTCCGACCTACCAGTTTTCGGCGGTCATGCATTCTTGTGTAAAAAGGTTAGGCTTGGATCCAAAAGATTTTGTGACTTATTCATTTAGGATCGGTGCTGCGACCACGGCATATGTGTGTGGTTTAAATGCGGAGTACCTGGGCAGATGGAAATCAGATACATTCGTTTTTTTCTATTGGAATCAATCAAAGTTATTATGGAAGCATGGAAAGGAGGGGGTTTGAAAGCTAAAAGTAAATGTTTGTTATAAATTAGTTATTTAATAAAGCTGTGGCCTTTCCCACTTGAAATGCCAGCTTTCGGTGTAGTGTCGTTTAGTGGGGAAGGAGCCGTTTAGAGTACCTACAGTCTGATAGACAAAATGGTTAATTAAGCTTCTGGGGACTGGGAGGCGGTTAGGATAGGGGGAGGTTAAGTGCGACCGTGGGTAGGAGGAGTTTGAGGAAGGGGTAGGAAGAAAAGAAGAGGAAGAGGAGGAGCATGCCAGTCATTGGAAAGAAGAAGAGGGAAGAGGACAGAAGGAACTGGGAGTTGGTTGTTTTTTAGTGATTGTGGAAGTTGATTTGAAAGTTGTCACAGCTGGAGGTGCAGTGGAAAGTTTTCTTTCCATGCCAGTGATGGTGAGGAGAAGGTGGTTTTTTCAAGGCCAGTTGGTATGGGGCTTTCTTGCGCCTTTCTTTTTTTCCCGTTGGACTGAATTAAAGTTATTATGAAAGCATGGAAAGAAGGGGGCTTTGAAAGTTGAAAGTAAATGTTTGTTATAAATTAGTTATTTATTAAAGCTGTGGCCTATCCCACTTTAAACGCCAGTGTAGTGGCCCGAAGTCTATATATCTGGCCCCTCCATAATAATCATACATGTCATGTCTTCAGTGTAGATGCACAGTGCAAATTCTATTGTCTCTAGTTATATGTATTGCACAGCTGCAGCATGTAAGAGGTTAATGTCTGGGATATGTCTGGAAAATGTAACAAATTGTCTTGTCACGTGATGTTGCACTATATATGCGTTTGCAAGAGGTTCAGCTTCTGTTCTGGCTGTCTGTTCTTCTGGGTTCCTTGAGAGAGAGTGCCAGCCACATGGAGGTACCTTCAACCCTCATGTGGTGAAGAATGGAAGCTGAGGAGAGGTATGCGTGTTTGTCCGGGAGCTGAGTCATACAGATAACTAGGACTGTAGGCCCAGTGTCATTCTGTGGTCTCCTCCCTGACCTTGTTTAACTGCTCTTCCTGCACTGGTGTATGAAAGTTCCCTTTAAAGAAGTAAAGTTCCAGTCACTGCCCGTTCCCAGTGATTGAGGTATTCAACTATAACTGTGTGTGGACTCTATTATTTTTCCCGCCAGACAACCAAGGGTGTGAAGGAACGGTGGCGTCACGAGTGACAACTTCTCAAGTCCACTACACTACTATACAGGTAAACGCTGTCCCAGCATTGTATGGAAGAGGCCTAGCAGTGGCTTAGCTCAGGCTGTACGTGTCGCTCTGGGGATAGGTTTGGTATAGCCACCATGACAAGTGCCATCTCTACCCCCGCCATCTCCTCAGTGTTGTGCCTCATGTCTTGGTCGCTGCGGGACATTACACCAGCTTTCGGTGTAGTGTCGTTTATTGGGAAGGTAGCAGTTTAGAGCTAAGGGAGTGAGTACCCACAGTCTCTACAGACAGCAGCAACCTCTGTCCGTGTGTCTACCATTAGAGAAACACTGACCAATAATGGTGATCATGGAAGGACACCACGAAGAAAGCAACATGCCAAAATTAAAACCACTGCAACCCTTCTCATGTTTTCTTGAGACTACTTAAATGTCCCATAATGCTGAGAAATGTTCTACAGACGGATGAGACAAAATGTGAACTTTTTTATTACAAATGCACAAAGAAATGGAGGTAAAATTTCTAAGTTTGTACGGTCTTTGGGGGGGGGGGGGTGGCAGTGTACATTGGGAGCTTGAGAGCAGAGATGGGTCGGCGGTTAGGGGTGATGGAGTACATCTAAACAAAGCCTGAACACCAACATCAAAAACTCCAACTGTGCAGTGTGGCAGAGGGGGTATTCGAGGATGCTTTGCTCCTCAGGGCCTGAATGCCTTGACATCACCAAGGAAACAATTAATTCTGAAGTGGATCAGAACATCTTACAGGAAAATATACAATAATGGAGGCCGTCTATGACGTCAAGTTAAAGAGACATTGGATGATTCAACAAGACAATGACATAAAACACACAAGTAATCAACTAAAGTATGGTGGAAGATTTACTAAATTCAGCGGTTCACTTACTTTCTTTTCCTGCACCGAGGGTGGTTACAATAAAAGGCAGGAGTGGTACAACTGTCTGTGTGTTAGATACAGTAAGCCCCATACCTCCCAACTATTGAGCAACAAAAAGAAAGTTGAAGTTCTATTAAAATCTCATCAGATGGAGGACCTAGAGTTTGATAGTACTACCACCCCAGTATGCCCTGACATTACAGGCCTGTGGCATGCTGGGAGTTGTAGTAGGTTTAACTCCCCCACCAGCGGCATGTGACCCCCTAATCATCCCTCCTCCACTGTTATATGCCTCTGCACTAGAGATGAGCGAGCATGCTCGGATAAGCCAGTTTCTCAAGCAAGCCTCGCTCTTCTCGAGTAACTGCATTCTTGTCCGAGCGTGCTCGGGGGATAGCATGGGGGTAGCGGGGGAGAGAGTGAGAGAGATATCTTTCTCTCCCCCGCTCACCCCTGCCGCCTCCTCGAGCACGCTCGGACAAGTATGCAGTTACTCGAGAAGAGCGAGGCTCACTCAAGCAACTGGCTTATCTGAGCGTGCTCGCTCATCTCTACTCTGCACTATCCCAGTCACTGCATTGACTGCCCATCTACTGCAGAATTAAATTTAAACTCTTCACCCTCACCCACAAAGTTCTCCATGGCGCTGCGCCACTGTACATCGCTTCCCTCCTGTCCGTACACCACCCAGCCCGCACACTCCAATCCGCTGCCACAGTCAGACTAAACACCCCTCTAATACAAACCTCACATGCTTGCCTGCAGGACTTCACCAGAGCAGCACCCATCCTCTGGAACACTCTACCCCAAGGCATATGGACAATTCCCGATGCATGAAACTTCAGACGCGCCTTAAAAATGCACCTCTTCAGGGAGGCATATCAAATTTCCTGGCCTAGTCCCCCTGCCCCTCCCTATGGCTCCCCACACCTTCCACCCTGCTTATTGCATACGACCTCTACCCCTGCACCTCCTTACCGCCTCCACCCCGTTAGCTTCCTAATAACTAATTTTCATATGTAATTCCCATACCGACTGTGTTCCCCCATGTCTCATCCCCCCCATCCTTGTACCTCCTGTATCACCCTCACTCCATTTGTTTCAAACTGATTGTAAACCACATGTAATTGTTGTATTGTCTGTGCTCTTCTGTGCTTGAAAGCGCTGCGGCAAAAGTTGGCGCTATACAGATAAAGATTATTATTGTTATTATTATATTATACATCATTATCCCCCTTTATTCCCCTCACCCCAGAGACCTATATGTGATGGTGGAGGTGGAAGGAGCTCTAAAGGTTCCTCTCTTACCTCCACGAATTACATGATGAATGACCTGCGATAGTCATGTGACTGTAATGTCACTGCAAGTCCTTCATTCACTGTAGCCTCGGCAAATGCACTGATAATACAGTGCAGTACTAATAGTGCAGTTTTACTGTGTAGTGAGGGTCGGCCCCCAGCGAATCAGTCCGGTCCAGCAGAGGATTTCTTTCTCCTGTAAGACAGAGAAGATGTGTGTGGGGGGGGGGGAGGGGGGGGGGGTGACATGCCTCTAGCCGCCCAAGACTGGGGGATAGCATCCCCAATCCGGGGCGGTTGGGAGGCATGCAGACCACATTGTATTAGTAATCCGTGCAAAAATCTAGGCAATACCAAAGGGTTTAATTACTTTTTCTTGCAACTTTATATTGTGAAGCACCAACCTACCAGTTTTGGAACATTTGACTGAATGTGGGCAGAAAGCTTTACTCTATACCTTTCGGATTTCCTTGTTTCACTGATCCTGAGAATCTTGTTTTAAAAACTGGCGTAAAGTTTTACCTCTTCTTTCTGCTCTCGCGTGTTACCAGTAGCGTACATCTTGAGATAAACCCTCTGGGTTTACATTCATGAAGGCGAGATAGACCGCGAACCACAAAACCGCTGATCAGTCAATTGTCCAGTTACTTTGGAGGCTGTGAAAATAGGGGCACTGTATCAAAGATAAAACATTGGCTGATTCTTAGATGACTGTTCAGAATAATGGACAACAGCAAGCGAAGAACCCCATCCCCATTCCCTATAATCCATCTCAGTGTCTCTGTTACTAGAGACGGATTTTACATGCCAACAGGCAGTGGACAGCAAATTAGAAGGAACGGAGACCCTGGTGGCCGACACTTTAGAGGGACTTTTCAGCATAAAAACATAATTTTACCTAAACAAAGTGAATTGCACTTTTGCTAGTTATGACATTGGCTATCACATAAGCACAAGTTTGTTATAAGTGCAGTGCGTATTGAAAACTGAAACTCTACACTTACATCACATACTGATGGCTTTGTTTCACATCCACAGTAATGGTGGACAGAGAGGATCAAAACTGTGTCATTGCTCATCGGACCCAAATGTTTGCACCACCTTGCACGCATATACATTTATAGTCAGAAAGTCAGGTCCAGCGCTATATCTCAGTACATAAGTATATCCCACCACACAAAATTGGTGTGGTGCAGAAGCTCCCAGTGGTGCTGGAACCTTGATTTCAATTTTGTGTTGTGGTCCCTGTAAGAGTTAGGACTCATTCACATGGCCATTGGCGTTCTTGTGTGCGCCCACCGATGCTGTAAAAACATGTGAATGTTTGTGAGCCTGTTCAGATGGGACTAGCCCAGCGCATATAGGCCGAGCTCTGCTAAACTGTCTCTCCCTTCCCTCCCCCTCACCAGCTCTCTGCAGCCAGTAATAAGAAGGGGCAGGATGGGAGCGAAGCTTAGCTCCGCCCCCTCCCACTGCAAACAGCCGGCAAGGGGCAGAGAAGAGCAGGGCTAAACTCCCTCCCACCTTCCTTCTCTGGCAGCTGTCATAGGCTCCCATAGGAGTCTATGCAGCCGGCGCAACACTGCCCAGCCGAAATGCACTATCTTGGCCGGCCAGGCACTTTTACGCGGCAGAAATACACCCAATGCATCAGAGGGGTGGCGTATATCAGCCAGGCGTGAAACCCCGCCGATATACGCCCATGTAAATCCAGCCTCAGAGAGTAAAACACACTTATTAAAGTTGAAAAGTAGCATATGAGTAGCATAAATCCACTCTCCGTGACTTGCTAACTTCCGTGGGACTGCTGCTATGTCTGAAGTAAAGTAAGTGTACTAGAAGTGGCCACCTGTTAAGATAGGGGCAGATCAGCCAGGAAGTCCTCCACCATTGTCTGGAGGAGATTCAGCTACTGATCCACACTAAAAGCCTACCGATGGCTCTATGCACGTATCACAGCAGAATTAGATGCAAAAAAAGGAAGATTGAACAATATCTCTGCAGCGCCACCTATTGGATAGCAGCATTCCTTCAAATCAACGTATAACCCTTTAAAATAATAATTGGAAATAGGAAACCAAGCCAGAATCCATACACAGACAGCTGGTTCAGGGTGTTTGCCCATCAACAGTATACAGTAGGTTTTTGGCTTGCCTGATGAGAATCCTGTGATCTGTGTCAAAAGGGCTGTCGTCTATCCTTAGGGAGAGCACCAAAAAAGTGTGTGGAGACACCTAAGGTGTGAGTGGGGAGCGGGAGCATCGTCTCTCCCCAAGGAGAGCACCCAGAAGGTGTGTGAAGACACTTAAGAGGTGAGTGAGGAGACTTATAAGGCCATGGATGCTCCTCTGGGTAATTTATGCAAATAAGGAAGATGGAACAATACCTCTGCAGCGCCACCTAATGGATGGCAGCATTCCTTCAAATCAATGTACGACTCTTTAACAAGTTTGTAAAACAATGATTGGAAATTAGAGACACGCAGAAAGTGTCGACTCTTCAACTTTGTAATTGGGTTTTACTTGCTATCTCTTACAGGGGCCACAACACAAAATTGAAATCCATGTTCTGGGGCCCCCAGGGACCTGTGCGCCATACTATAGTGAAGTACATCTATGCCTTCCTATTCAAGTACATTACTGTTATTTCACTACAGGACACCGTTACTGAGATATAGCGCTGCACCTGTGTATGTACTGGGCACACATGATATGGTGGTGTGGACTCTACCTCTGATATATGTATAGGTTTCCAGGTAAAGCAGCTACTCCAGTCTATAATCTTAGGTATGAGAGAAGGCATCCAAGTTGTATCACCTGAACTAACGAGGGATAGCACACCGTCTATTCATCATCACACAAGTGCTTGATGCACCGTCCATCCCTATAGGTCAGATGAAAGCATTTAATACAATTGTGTACAATATGGGTTAAACACGATATATTTCATTTTTACCATCAAACTCGCACAAAAGCCCCATTCATGTGGACTTATGAGTCATCCTGGCCGTGTTTTTTGGAATGTGCAGGAATAGGTGGAAATGAACAGTTTTCAGCATAACAATCATAAAAAAAGAAAATATATAGCGGATGGTCAAACCACTCAACGTACCGGGAGACAGAGCCTTAATGGATTGCTCTGGAGACAAATTGTATGAAAGACGGTACATTCTATCACAGGGGGCGCAGGGCACCGAGAGCGATGCATTAAAGTGCACTTAACCCCTTCTTTGCCAAAGGGCGGAATAAAGATTGAGAGCAAAAGGATTTACAAACCATAAAAGAGCAATTCCACCTAGAGACTAAATTCATGCTGAGCAATCTAAGCCATGAGCTGGTGCTTGTGCCACGGGGTAAAGGTTTACCTCTTATACATTGTCTTAATTAGAAGGTCAACCTCTTCCCTAAGCTCAAAAATTCACTAAGAGCAATTGTCAACCCCCTTCACGCTACAGATCAATGAGTGACACCCACGTATAACTTATTGCTCTACATATATAATTATACCATATACAAGAGATACCCAGGTTATACCAGCATGCTCCATATCACTATAAACAGGAGATGCATAACATATACCAGCTGTACATATATAATTATATACAGGAGATACCCAGGTTATACCAGCATGCTCCATATCACTATAAACAGGAGATGCATAACTTATATCAGCTGTACATATATAATTATATACAGGAGATACCCAGGTTATACCAGCATGCTCCATATCACTATATACAGGAGATGCATAACATATACCAGCTGTACATATACAATTATATACAGGAGATAGGGCTCAAGCAGACGGCTGGGTCGTATCTCACTGTGAGAGTTCTCGCAGCGAGATGCGACCCGTGCCCCAGCAGTGACCAGTGGCTAACCTCCTGCGGCGTCTCCTCCTCCATTCTGTTATGCGCCGGCTGCCACCCAGCTGGTATATTCGCAGGGCAGACCCGGTGCATCAGTGATGACGTTTCTGTGCAAGCCTCCGCGAGGCTCGCACACAAATAGGACATGGCGCGATTTGTATGCACGAGTTTTCATGCAGTCAAATCGCGGCCTATGGCAGCATGCACGGGCGGAAATTCTGTGGGAAATCCAGCTGTGGAATTTCCGCCAGTGTGCATTCACCCATACGCAGGTTATACCAGCATGCTCCCTATCACTATAAACAGGAGATGCATAACTTATATCAGCTGTACATATATAATTATATACAGGAGATACCCAGGTTATACCAGCATGGTCCATAGCACTATATACAGGACATGCATAACTTATACCAAGTGTAGAAATATAATTATATACAGGAGATACCCAGGTTATACCAGCATGCTCCATGTCACTATATACAGGACATGCATAACTTATACCAGCTGTAGATATGTAATTAGATACAGAAGATACCCAGGTTATACCAGCATGCTCCATATCACTATACACAGGAGATGCATAACTTATATCAGCTGTACATATATAATTAAATACAGGAGATACCCAGGTTATACCAGCATGGTCCATAGCACTATATACAGGATGTATAACCTATACCAGCTTCACATATACAATTATATACAGGAGGTACCAAGGTTATACAATCATGGTCCCTATCACTATTTACAGATGTATAACTTACACCAACTGTACATATATAATTAGATACAGAAGATACACGGGTTATACCAGCATGCTCCATGTCACTATATACAGGACATGCATAACTTATACCAGCTGTAGATATGTAATTAGATACAGAAGATACCCAGGTTATACCAGCATGGTCCATAGCACTATATACAGGATGTATAACCTATACCAGCTTCACATATACAATTATATACAGGAGATACCAAGGTTATACAATCATGGTTCCTATCACTATTTACAGATGTATAACATACACCAACTGTACATATATAATTAGATACAGAAGATACCCGGGTTATACCAGCATGCTCCATGTCACTATATACAGGACATGCATAACTTATACCAAGTGTAGAAATATAATTATATACAGGAGATACCCAGGTTATACCAGCATGCTCCATGTCACTATATACAGGACATGCATAACTTACACCAAGTGTAGAAATATAATTATATACAGGAGATACCCAGGTTATACCAGCATGCTCCATGTCACTATATACAGGACATGCATAACTTATACCAGCTGTAGATATATAATTATATACAGAAGATACCCAGGTTATAGCAGCATGATCTATAGGAGAATCAGTCTTGACCTGAGTAAGACATGTTGTCCTCAGTCGTGTTGTAGTATATTGGAATGAGCACAAATGACTGATATGATACTGTATTTGACCCAGCTGGTGCAGGGCTGTATGCATGTGTGTGACTCATGTACTAACACTATGTTCTAATGCTTTTCTAAGGTTCCCTCTCCTTCTATAGCGGAACGTCTGCGTACACAGTGTTGTCTGAGTATAATCTATGTATTCTTTCTGTATCTGAATAGTCTTATTGTCCATCCTGGACCCTAAAGTTACACAAATAGATATTTAACCTGTTTTGATAGATTTATAGTTTCTCAACAGAGCAGCGAGGAAAGAAACCTGACAGGATTCATTATTCTAGTCTGAGACAGACACCTTGTATCTCAAACTTAGACTGGGACCGGGCTCACATGACCACGTTGGTATATCAGATTCTACCCGCGGAATATACTGTACCAATCTCCCATAGGCAGCCATGTTGGCGCTCACAAAAAATTGTGCGCAAGAAAAATCACAGCATGCTCTATCTTGGCATGTATTACAGACGCATACACGCCAGGATAGTATATGGCAATGGGCGGCACGCAGGAAATACGCAATGTGATTACATACTTGTTGTGTGCCGTGCGAGCCTCCCACGGGCGGCACGCAGGGAATTCTGGCCATCTGAGCCTGGCCTAACGTCTCACATAGAGGGGAGGATGTGGGATGTATACTCCTAAGGTGATGTAGTTACTTAAAGTGAACCTGTCATGACCTTTGAGCCCTAAAAACTACTTTATGGGGCTTAAAGGTTAGGGAACTGGGTGTCTAGGGACCATTTTTTTATACTCACCGGCGCCCGTTCCTGCACTGTATCCCACAGAAGTCCGCGCGTTGACAGCGTGACTCCTTCCTTGCTCGCATCTCCCATTCATCTCTATGGAAGATGAGTGCGCAGGAGTAATGTTGCTGATTCACGCAGACTTTGGAGGGACATAGTGCAGGGGGCGCCCTGTTCCCTGAGCTATGAGCTTAACCCTTTGCAATCCAATTTTGGATTCATGGTTTCCTAGGGGGCTTTCTCTTTCTGCCATTATACAATGGCGCCATCTGCTGGCTAGAGCCAGTACTGCAGTATGGGATATGCTGGAGAGGCCTCCGACCACAGATCAGCCAGTAATCTGCAGTAAGAATACCCTGCTGGACATCTTCCGACATCAGAGCTGTACAGCCTTCAATCAATGTCTTTAGACGTCAGACAGTGGATTGGAAAGGGTTAAAAGTCATGACAGGTTTCCTTTAGGTATGGAGAGAAATGTATAAGTAATACATTATACTGTATACAGAAGATACCCAGGTTATACCAGCATGGTCCATATCACTATATACAGAAGATGAATAGCCTATACCAGCTGAACATAAATAATTATATACAGGAGATACCCAGGTTATACCAGCATGGTCCATATCACTATATGCAGAAGATGAATAGCCTATACCAGCTGGACATACATAATTATATACAGGAGATACCCAGGTTATACCAGCATGGTCCTTATCACTATATACAGGATATGTATAAGTTATAACAGCTGAACATAATTATATAGAGGAGATACCCAGGTTATACCAGCATGGTCCTTATCACTATATACAGGATGTATAACTTATATCAGCTGTACATATATAACTATATTTACACTACCGTTCAAAAGTTTGGGGTCACCCAAACAATTTTGTGTTTTCCATGAAAAGT
The DNA here is from genome assembly GCF_035609145.1 of Eleutherodactylus coqui. Taxonomy (NCBI): domain Eukaryota; kingdom Metazoa; phylum Chordata; class Amphibia; order Anura; family Eleutherodactylidae; genus Eleutherodactylus; species Eleutherodactylus coqui. Next base: position 10,813,342 of record NC_089846.1, on the reverse strand, counting down.
CACACTTATTCACCACCATGCATTGTGAAATGAATAGAAAATAGAGCCAAGACATTGACAAGGTTAGAAATAATGATTTGTATTTGAAATAACATTGTTTTTACATCAAACTTTGCTTTCGTCAAAGAATCCTCCTTTTGCAGCAATTCCAGCATTGCACACCTTTGACATTCTAGCTGTTAATTTGTTGAGGTAAGCTTGAGAAATTGCACCCCACGCTTCTAGAAGCATCTCCCACAAGTTGGATTGGTTGGATGGGCACTTCTGGCGTACCATACGGTCAAGCTGCTCCCACAACAGCTCAATGGGGTTCAGATCTGGTGACTGCGCTGGCCACTCCATTACCGATAGAATGCCAGCTGCCTGCTTCTGCTGTAAATAGTTCTTGCACAATTTGGAGGTGTGTTTAGGGTCATTGTCCTGTTGTAGGATGAAATTGGTTCCAATCAAGCGCTGTCCACTGGGTATGGCATGGCGTTGCAAAATGGAGTGATAGCCTTCCTTATTCAGAATCCCTTTTACCCTGTACAAATCTCCCACCTTACCAGCACCAAAGCAACCCCAGACCATCACATTACCTCCACCATGCTTAACAGATGGCGTCAGGCATTCTTCCAGCATCTTTTCATTTGTTCTGCGTCTCACAAACGTTCTTCTTTGTGATCCAAACACCTCAAACTTGGATTCATCCGTCCACAACACTTTTTTTCCAGTCTTCCTCTGTCCAATGTCTGTGTTCTTTTGCCCATCTTAATCTTTTTCTTTTATTGGCCAGTCTCAGATATGGCTTTTTCTTTGCCACTCTGCCCTGAAGCCCAAAATCCCGCAGCCGCCTCTTCACTGTAGATGTTGACACTGGAGTTTTGCGGGTACTATTTAATGAAGATGCCAGTTGGGTACCTGTGAGGCGTCTGTTTCTCAAACTAGAGACTCTAATGTGCTTATCTTCTTGCTTAGTTGTGCAACGCGGCCTCCCACTTCTTTTTCTACTCTGGTTAGAGCCTGTTTGTGCTGTCCTCTGAAGGGAGTAGTACACACCGTTGTAGGAAATCTTCAATTTCTTAGCAATTTCTCGCATGGAATAGCCTTCATTTCTAAGAACAAGAATAGACTGTCGAGTTTCAGATGAAGTTCTCTTTTTCTGGCCATTTTGAGCGTTTAATTGACCCTACAAATGTGATGCTCCAGAAACTCAATCTGCTCACAGGAAGGTCAGTTTTGTAGCTTCTGTAACGAGCTAGACTGTTTTCAGATGTGTGAACATGATTGCACAAGGGTTTTCTAATCATCAATTAGCCTTCTGAGCCAATGAGCAAACACATTGTACCATTAGAACACTGGAGTGATAGTTGCTGGAAATGGGCCTCTATACACCTTTGTAGATATTGCACAAAAAACCAGACATTTGCAGCTAGAATAGTCATTTACCACATTAGCAATGTATAGAGTGCATTTGTTTAAAGTTAGGACTAGTTTAAAGTTATCTTCATTGAAAAGTACAGTGCTTTTCCTTCAAAAATAAGGACATTTCAATGTGACCCCAAACTTTTGAACGGTAGTGTAGGAGATACCCAGGTTATACCAGCATGGTCCTTATCACTATATACAGGATATGTATAAGTTATAACAGCTGAACATAAATAATTATATACAGAAGCTACCCAGGTTATACCAGCATGGTCCTTATCACCATATACAGGAGATATATAACTTATACCAGCTGTACATATATAACTATATTTAGGAGATACCCAGGTTATACCAGCATGGTCCTTATCACTATATACAGGGGATATATAACTTATACCAGCTGTACATATATAACTATATACAGGAGATACCCAGGTTATACCAGCATGGTCCTTATCACTATATACAAGGAGAAGCGTTATGTTTTTCACCTGCAATGTCTCTAATATTGGTAAAATCTGTTACTTTATTTGCTGCCTCATCATCTTGATCTTATACTTTGTATTAGTCGCTGACTGATCTGCGTAATATACTGTATGTTGCTGCATATATGTGTCGTGTTTTATTTCTTTTTACCTTACTTTTTGAGAAAATTGAGAAACTGCTTTCTGTTAAACAAAAAACCCATAAAAATCTGAATAACAGATCAGCTGGTGAGATGAGGCTACAATCTCTTCTCTGAGCTCCACATATTTTTTGTCCCTTAAGACTCTGCAGCCGTGTAACATGATTTAAGGGCTGAACACCTTTTACGGGACCCGAGGTGTTCATCATTCCTCATGGATTAAATTATGATGTAGGAAGCAGCCCAGAGATCAAGGAGAGAAAGTTCTGTGCTGAGTCTTCAACTTTCTGTAACCTTAAGACTCCGCCATCAAAGGTCTCCACACCTGCAATGAGTCATATGATAAGATGTCCAGTATGTGTAGGGGAACTGATTGTGGAGGTGACACACTACACATATGTAACACATACAGACCAAGTCTTTATTTTGTATTGGGACCATGCAGCACTGAACTAGTGGCCAAGATTGTGCAAACCTTTTTAAAAAGGTACATTTTTGATGGCTCATAACTCCAGTTTTTTTGGAATACTACCATAAAATGACGTATCGTTAGAAAGATAATTTCATGTAAAATGAAATGCCACAAAGACCATGAAAGAATTTTTAGTAGAATAGCAGTTATAGACAAAAAAAGTGAAAGCCCTTCACCACTATTTGCAATGGGAGGGGGCGGCGGAAAGTAGCTCCGCACCATCCAGCCCCTCCCATTGCAAACAGTGGTGAGGGGCAGAGAGGAAGCTGGAGCTCAGTGCACTGCTCCTGGCCTGGCTCGCCTCCTTCCCCTGCAGAGAGGGACAACGTATATCGGCCAGGCGTGAAAACCCGGCCAATATACGCACGTCGGAATAAGTCCTCAGGCTGGATTCACACGAGCGTATATTGGCCGCCATTTTCACGGCTGGACAATATACGTTACCATCTGATGCATTGGATTCCAATGCATCAGATCAGATGGGCGTATTCCCGCAGCGTAAAAGCTCCCGGCTGGGCCAATATAGGTCTGGGTGCTTTTACGCTGATAGTCTTGAAACTCTCTTCCTGGCCGGAATACGTCGGTGGCTGCATAGCCTCCTATGGAAGCCTATGACAGCGGCCAGAGAAGGGAGGTGGGAGGGAGTTTAGCAGCGTGACTGCTAAGCTCCCTCCCCCTTCGCTCCTCCTCTCCACCCCTTGCCAGCTGTTTGCAATGGGGGGGGGGGGGACAGAGCTAATCACTAAGCCCCCTCCCATTGCTGACTGCCAACAAGGGGCAGAGAGGGGGCGGGAGCTTTGCACACTAGCTACCGTCCTGATCCCGCCCCCTCCTCTTGCCGTTAGATTTGTGCGCGTTTTTACGTCGCCATGGGTGAATAAGCCCCTGTTCAAAAAGAAAGAGCAGATTTGGGCATTTTATTGCAAACAAACTCCAAAAGATAGGTGCACAATCCCCACATCACTGCAAAGAGGTAGTTTCAAAGTTTTATCATGACATACCAGTAAGTTCTATTTTCTGCCACACGCTCCACATTTCCATGAGACGTGTGGGGGTCACTAGTGCTTTTTTGCTTCCAAATTCAATACATTTTCTGTGCCACTAGTAAATTTGCTTGTGACAAGACGACTGTTTTTTGGAAATGACTCCGGAATTCATGTTGCACTTCAACAATAGAACTTCAACAATAGATTCACACTTCCCAAACTCAATCTCATAAAATGATTTCTCCTGTAATGTCAGCATTTTCCTACAAACAGCAAGAAACAGCGTTACAATGTGGCAGAAAATGGAACTTTGAACCTTCCTTCTCAGTGATGGGAGGATTGTGTACCCGTCTTTTGTTGCTAGTAATTAAATCCGAAATCTGCTCCTTCTTTTTGAATATAAATGCTTCATTATCTTGGAAAAAACGCACCATGCTCTATTTTCGCGTACATTTGCGAACTTAAGGCACCATCGTTGTCTATGGGGTTGCAAAAATGCGCACCCAATCCCGCGAAATTGCACAATGAACTTGGAATTCTGTAAGGAAATCAATACCACCGCGGACTAATTAGGCTGCACAGACCTCTCAATTGAACAGTCCCAAAAAGTACAGTTAAAAAAGCATCAAAACGTGCACGATAGCACGACTGCACAGTGCAAAAAGTAGCACTAGCACAAACTTTTTTATGCTTATGTCTGAAGCCGCCATAAGGCCTCATTCCCGTGAGCGCAATTTCATCGCGTAATATGCAGTGAATGGAGTCCATGCAAGTACATTGATTTTTATTGATACATTTAAATTAGCAATTATACATTGTGTGTGATACGCGTGTGAAAAAGAAAGCAGCATGTTCTATTTCACCGTACATTACGTGCGTACAGCCCTATTGTTCTCTATATAGCGTATTCAACACTGTACATTAAAAAAAAAAGAACTGCGCAGGACAGCGTGCGTGAGATAGGCTGTCATGCACAGTCCACAATTACTGCTATTCGCAGCTATAGCCAGTTCGGCTATAACGGTCCACGCAGCGTTTTATGCATACGGCTGTGGTAATGAGCCCTAACTACGTGCTTCATGGTAGCTTTAGGCTGGGTTCACACAGGGCGGATTTGCCGCGAAAATTCCGTCTGAAATTCCGCCGCTGCGCATCCACCTGCAGCTGCTAATCCCAAGATTAGCCAGCCGCATGGACAAGATTTCTCAGAAACCGTTGCGGCAAAGCCGGCGCTGCGGCGCAGATTCGCCGGCCACAGCATGTCTATTTTTCTCTTAATTCTGCTGCAGCCGCACTCTTCACTATGGGAGCGCCGTCCACAGCGGAAAAGCGAGCAGCTAGGCCGCTTCAAAACCCGCGGCTAAGTGGGTTTTGAAGCAGCGCTTTTCCTGGCGGAAATCTCACAGTTTTTTTGCTGCATCCAAATCGCGAGATTTCTGCCAGGATTCCGGCATTTGTGACCCCAGCCTTAAGCCAATAAGGATGCAAATCTTCTCCAATTCTTCTTATATACTTTATGCCACAGGTGTCAAACACAAGGCCCACAGGCCGAATAGTGTGCGTCTGTGCGCATATGTGCATAATAGTATGCGTCTGTGTGCATGTGTGCGTAATATTGTGCGCTTATGTGCGTAATAGTGTGCGTCTGTGTTATATGTGCGTAATAGTGGGCGTCTGTGCACGTGTGCGGAATAGTGGGCATCTGTGCGCATGTGTGCGTAATAGTGTGCATCTGTGCGCATGTGTGCGTAATAGTGTGCGTCTGTGAGCGTAATAGTGTGCGTCTGTGTTATATGTGCGTAATAGTGTGCGTCTGTCTTATATGTGCGTAATAGTGTGTGTCTGTGTGCATATGTGTGTAATAGTGTGCGTCTGCGTTATATGTGCGTAATAGGGTGCGTCTGTGTGCATATGTGCGTAATAGTGTGAGTCTGTGCGCATATGTGTGTAATAGTGAGCGTCTGTGCGCATATGTGCGTAATAGTGTGCGTCTGTGTGCATATGTGCGTAATAGTGTGCGTCTGTGTGCATATGTGCGTAAAAGTGTGTGTCTGTGCACATATATGCGTAATAGCGTGCGTCTGTGCACATATGTGCGTAATAGTGTGCGTCTGTGCGCATATGTGCGTAATAGTGAGCGCCTGTGTGCATATGTGCGTAATAGTGTGCGTCTCCGTTATACGTGCGTAATAGTGTGCGTCTGCACATATGTGCGTAATAGTGTGCGTCTGTGGGCATATGTGCATAATAACGTTAGTCTGTGCGCATATATGCATAATAACGTTAGTCTGTGCGCATATGTGCGTAATAGTGTGCGTCTATGCATATGTACGTAATAGTGTGTGTCTGTGTGCTTATGTGCGTAATAGTGTGCGTCTGTGCGCATATGTGCGTAATAGTGTGCATCTGTGTTATATGTGCGTAATAGTATGCGTCTGTGCCCATATGTGTGTAATAGTGTGAGTCTGTGCGCATATGTGCGTAATAGTGTGAGTCTGTGCGCATATGTGCATAATAGTGTGCGTCTGTTCGCATGTGTGCATAATAGTGTGCATCTGTGTGCATGTGTAATAGTGTGCGTCTGTGCGCATGTGTGTATAATAGTGTGCGTCTGTGTGCATGTGTGTGTAATAGTGTGCGCCTATGCGCATGTGTGCGTAATAGTGTGCGTATGTGTTATATGTCTGTAATAGTGTGAATCTGTGTGCATGTGTGTGTAATAGTGTGCGTCTGATCGCATGTGTGTGTAATAGTGTGTGTCTGTGCGCATGTGTGCGTAATAGTGTGCGTCTGTGCGCATATGTGCGTAGTAGTATGCGTCTGTGCGCATGTGTGCGTAATAGTGTGCGTCTGTGTGCATGTGTGCTTAGTAGTGTGCGTCTGTGTTATATGTGTATAATAGTGTGCGTCTGTGGCATGTGTGCGTAATAGTGTGCATCTGTGCGCATATGTGCGTAATAGTGAGTGTCTGTGCACATGTGTGTGTAATAGTGTGCGTCTGTTATATGTGTGTAATAGTGTGCGTCTGTGTTATATGTGCGTAATAGAGTGCCTCTGTGTTATATGTGCGTAATAGTGTGCGTCTGTGCGCATATGTACGTAATAGTGTGCGTCTGTGTTATATGTGCATAATAGTGTGCGTCTGCGGTATATGTGTGTAATAGTGTGCGTCTGCACATATGTGCGTAATAGTGTGCGTCTGTGTGCATATGTGCATAATAATGTTAGTCTGTGCGCATATGAGCGTAATAGTGAGCATCTGTGCGCATATGTGCATAATACTGTGCGTCTGCGCATATGTGCGTAATAGTGTGCCTCTGTGTGCATATGTGCATAATAATGTTAGTCTGTGCGCATATGTGCGTAATAGTGAGCATCTGTGCGCATATGTGCATAATAGTGTGCGTCTGCGCATATGTGCGTAATAGTGTGCCTCTGTGTGCATATGTGCGTAATTGTGTGCGTCTGTGCGCATATGTGCGTAATAGTGTGCATCTGTGTTATATGTGCGTAACAGTATGCGTCTGTGCACATATGTGCATAATAGTGTGCGTCTGTGTGCATATGTGCGTAATAGTGTGCGTCTGTGCGCATGTGTGCATAATAGTGTGCATGTGTGTGTAATAGTGTGCGTCTGTGCGCATGTGTGTGTAATAGTGTGCGTCTGTGCGCATGTGTGCGTAATAGTGTGCGTCTGTGTTATATCTGCGTAATAGCGTGTGTTTGTGTTATATGTGCGTAATAGTGTGCGTCTGTCTACATATATATATATATATATATATATATATAGTATGCGCCACTGGCCACTATGGGGGACCTTATTACCAATTGGGCCGCTGTAGGGTTCCGTTTTACTATACAGTCTTACAATTACTATGGGCCCTTTGAAGGCAACTATGAGGCTGATATGGCCCTCGGTGAAAATGAGTTTGACACCCCTGCTTTATGCCATCACTGCTGAATAAGGAGATTCTGGTCTCATCACTCCAGATGATTCTGTCTCATTGTTCCTTGGTCCAAGTAACATGGGTTTTAGCTCTGTAATATTTTCATTCTTTCTTTGAGTTATATAAATGGCTTTTGTCATGGAATTCTAGGATTCAGACTAAATTCAGTCTGCACTGAACAGTCCTTGCTCCCAACTTCACACCACATTGATATAGATCACTACTATAGACCTAGATTATTTCCTTCTGTCACCTAGACACAATCTTCTATTACCTCCTACTGTAGTGCAACTTTACTTTTTACAGAAAATGCAGCCTATCCATTCACTAGTTCTCAGCGGTGATATCATTGAGAATCCAGCCTATCCATTCACTAGAAAGCAGCAATGACATCAGTGAGAATGCAGCCTATCCATTCACTAGAAAGCAGCAGTGACACCACTGACAATGCTGCCTATCTATTTACTAGAGAGCAGTGGTGACATAATTGAGAATGCAACCTATCCATTCACCAGAGAGCAGCAGTGACATAATTCAGAATGCAACCCATCCATTCACTAGAGAGCATCGGTGACATCACTGAGAATGTGATCTATCCATTCACTAGAAAACAACAGTGACATCACTGAGACTGCTGCCTATCCATTCACTACAGAGCAGTGATGATATGACTGAGAATTCATCCAATCCATTCATTGGAAAGCAGCGGTGGCATCACTGAAAATGCAACCTATCCATTCACTATAGAGCAGCGGTAACCACTGAGAATGCAAACTATCCATTCAGTAGAGAGCAGTGATGTTGTGACTGAGAATTCAGCCTATCCCCTCACTAGAGAGCAGCAGTGACATAACTGGGTGGGGACGTTGGATTGTACTAAGGCTTATAGGGTATGCACACAGCTGCTAATTGGCTGGGCTCCTGTCTCGGCTGTTCCATGCCCTCGGTCTTCCTGCAATGCCCCTGGCTGTGACAGCATGGGACAGGAGCAGGAGCACCATCAGCACCATTGGGGGAAAGAGTGAGGTAGCTGTCATTCTTCCTCCTGGCTTCCCCCGCCCGCCATCTCCGCAGCATTCCCCCGCTCTTAATCTCCCTGTCCGGCAATCCCTCAACCCGGCACTGCTGTTAGACCTGCGAGCACAAACACTGTCTGTGTACCGGTCTGCTGGCAACGCTGTCTATGTGCCAGTCCTCTGCATTCCTCTGCTGTCAATCTCCGGGCACCGCTGTCAGACCTGAGGGCACAAATGCTGTCTGCTGGCAACACTGTTGGTGTCCCGGTCCAGCAGGACAGAACCCTTACTCCACCCCTAGTTCCAGTGGAGACAAGATACACCAGTACGCATTGAGATTGCTGCCTATCCATTCACTAGAGAGCAGTGATAATATGACTGAGAATTCAGCCTATCCATTCATTGGAGAGCAGCGGTGACATCACTGAGAATGCAACCTATCCATTCACTAGAGAGCAGCAATGACATCACTGAAAATGCAACCTATCCATTCACTAGGGAACAGCGGTGACATCACTGAGAATTCAGCCTATCCATTCACTAGAGAGCAGCGGTGACATCACTGAAATCCTGCCTATCCAATTAACTAGAGAGAAGCGGTGATATAATTGAGAATACAACCTATCCATTCACTAGATAGCATCGGTGACACTATCCATTCACTAGAAAACAATGGTAACATCACTGACAATTCAGCCTATCCAATCACTAGAGAGCAGCGGTGACATTACTGGGAATGCTGTCTATCCCTTCACAAGAGATCAGTAGTGATATCACTGAGAATGCTGCTTATCCAGAGCACTGAACTAAACAATGTAGCCAGCAGCTCTTGCAACATGCGTGTATGAAGTGAGCTGCAGGTATCCACTGAGGTCTTGTAAATGATCTGACTGTACAAGTGAGTCAACGACAGTAAAACTTGGATTTGAGCTGAGAACCTTTATTGGAGATTGTTGTCCCATAAAGCTTGATGTAATAAAACTGGACTATTGGCTTAACCCTAATCTGACACATTCATCTTGCTGCAGAGTGTCTCGGGGCCTATTGTCACAGAGTTTTCTGACAAAATAGGTAGACACCTTGGAGAAGATAGAAGGGGGTCAAAAAGAAGTAAAAGAGGGAGAATTTGTTCCTACAAGTCCAGCTTGTTCAGTCATCATACCCTGCCGGTTGTGAGGGACAGCCATGCAGCATGCCAGACATAGTTTCAACCCCACATGCTGAGATATGTGGTAATAGGTGGCCAGATCTTCCATAGGTCGCTTTATAGCAGAGGAAATACCTCAAAGAGGAATTGTGGGCAATTTAAAAAGATGGCTGTCATGGGGGTCGTTTAGAGGTAGGATCCAGCTCAGTTTGATTTGGCTCCATATCTCTTAGCGTATGTTCAGAGTCCCCCTATCCTCCGACCACATCATGATTGCCATCACAATTATTGTCTCTGACCCTGAAACACCGAATTCCCCAAACAATACACCTAGCAGAGAATTCATCCAAATTACTCCGGTGATAACCTTCTAAATATTAAAGCCTCTCTCTCCAAATGCACAAAACCACCTCACACCATGACCTACACACATCTACTAGTATCCCTCTCTCTGCTTTTCTGCTGGTGATATATCTGCTAATTCTGGGCACCTTCAGCAACTTTCCTATATCATATCTCCCTCCTATCACTGATCAACTACCATAAACTCTAGCAACCCCCTCAATCTCAAACCTATTTATTTGACCCTGGCTTCCCTTGTGCATTGTGGAATGCATGTTCTGTCTGCAACAAGATTTCCTACATCCATAACATCTTAATTTCTCGTAATCTACAGCAGATTTCCTTGGTGGAACTGAAGTATGGCTGACACCCTTTCATAAATCCTCCCCAGCAGCACTTTTATGGCAGCCTTCAATTTATTCACACTTCTTGTAACAATCATGGTGGAGAGGTCAACCATTGACTGACTCGTGCCATTCAGCTGCCTCCAAACTCCTGCCACTTATTTCCTCTGTTGGCCTCTCACCATGGTCATCCACTGCCACTCATGAAGGAGACCCTATTTTCATCTACCTCTGCTCTCTATCTAAGGCTGCCTGTTCACGGGCGAGTTTGAATTGTGTTTCCCGTGGCGATAATCCAGCCGTGGGGAAGGCAGTTCAAGCTCTCCATAGCGTTGCTATAGAAAGCACTTCCCCCCTGTCCACGAGCGGAGAATTATTGCGATTCTCAGCTCGTGGCCGGCAAATAGCAGCATGCTGCGATTCTCCATGATCAGCCTATCTATCAGATAAGGCTGACTGCGGAGATCAGTCTGATGGCTCCTACTCCTGGGCTGCGGCTCCCGCTGCGAAGATCCGCTGCGGATACTGTTACGCCCGTGGATAGGCAGCCTAACCTGTCAAACTCACCTTTGCTCCTATCTGACCACCATTTACTTACATGCTCTTCCCTTCCCTACTGAAACCACCCTAACCTAACCAATATCTACTGATAGCTAAAGTTAAATGAGATTACTCTGTGGTCCTCCCTCTAGACCTGACCTCTGCCTTTTAAGCAGTCAACTTGACCCTCTTCTGGATCTTCTCAGTAGTAATGCTGATCCCCACAGTGGCCTTAGTAGCAATAGTGACCCCCCACAGTGGCCCCAGTAGTAATGCTGACTCCCACAGTGGCCTCAGTTGTAATAGTGACCCCCACAGTGGCCCCAGTAGTAATAATGACCCCCACAGTGGCCCCAGTAGTAATGCTGACCCCCACAGTTGCCCTCAGTTGTAATAGTGTCCCCCTCAGAGACCCTAAGTAGTAATAGTGACCCCCATAGTGGCCTCAGTAGCAAAAGTGACCCCCACAGTGTCCTCAGTACTAATACTATTACTACTGGGGGTGATATATGGGACACTAATGGTATCCCCTATATCGACCCCAGTAGTAACAGTGACCCCACCCCCACACCACAGTAGCCCCAGTAGTATTAGAGCCCCCATATACTTACCCTTCCCTTCTGGTCTTCAGAGCGCCGCTGCACCTATTTTCAGCGCTGCTGTGGGCGGAAGTGTGTGCGCCCACAACAGCACCTACTTCCTTCTCCTCTTCTCCTGCAGAACTAAGGAGAAGAGGTCAGCGGAGGAAGATCCTGAATGCACACACAGCCATCAATGTGTGCATTCGGCAGCGGCACAGCAGAGTGATTAGCAGCTGGGGAGCCACGGCACCCTCGCTGGTAATCACTTTAATTGTGACCAGACATCCTCAAAATGGGACAAAAGCGGGACAAATGGCTGTCTCGCTGGTGTCCGGGGGGAAAACGGGACACAGCATCGCAAAGCAGGACTGTCCTGCTTAAATCGAGATGTCTGGTCACCTTAGTTATACTGTGAACTTTTTTCAGCAATGTATTATAGTATCATAGTATGTAAGGCTGAAAAAAACATGTGTCCATCCAGTTCAACCTATTATCCTGCAATGTTGTTCCAGAGGAAAGAAAAAAAAAACCCAATGAGGTAGGAGTCAATTTTCCTAATTTTCGGGACAAAGTTCTTTCCAGGCTCGAAATCTGGCAGAAAAAAATCCTGGATCAACAACCCTTCTGAAGTAATCAGGGATATAACATATAACATTGCCGCACTCAAAAATGGCGTCCAGGCCTCTCTTGTACTCTTTTACTGAGTTTGCCATCGCCACGTCCTCAGGCAGACAGTTCCGTAGTCTCACTGCTCTTACAGTAAAGAACTCCCTTATATGTTGTTAGTTGCCCACCTTTGAGCCTACTGAAACTCTGATATGTCATTGTTTAGTAAAATTATAGAATTGTAGACTTGGAAGAAACCTCCAGGGTCTTCAGATTGAACCCCCTTCTCAATGCAGGATCATTAAATCATCCCAGACAGATGTCTGTCCAGCCTCTAAAGACTTTCATTGAGCGAGAACTCACCACCTCCCGCGGCAACCTGTTCCACTCATTCATCATCCTCATTATCTAATATCTAACCTGTGTCTCCTCTCTTTCAGTTTCATCCCATTGCTTCTAGTCTTTCTTTGTGTAAATGAGAAAAGGGCTGATCCCTCTGCACTGTGACAGCCACTCAGATATTTGTAGACAGCTATTAAGTCTCCTCTCAGCCTTCTCTTCTGCAAGTTAAACATTCCCAGATCCTTTAACCGTTCCTCATAGGACATAGTTTGCAGACCGCTCACCATCCTGGTAGCTCTTCCCTGAATTTGCTCCAGTTTGTCGATGTATTTTTAAAATTGGGACACCCAGAACTGAACACGGTATTCCAGATAAGGTCTGACCAAGAAAGAGTAGAGGGGCATAAATACTTCATGTGACCTAGACTCTAGGCTTCTCCTAATAAATCACAGAATTGTATTTGCCTTTTTTGCTGCTGCGTCACACTGTTGACTCATGTTCAGTCTGTGATCTATTAGTATACCCAAGTCTTTTTCACATGTGCTGCTGCTTAGCCCAATTCCTCCCATTCTATATTTGCTTTCTTCATTTGTCTTGCCCAGATGTAGGACTTTGCATTTCTCCCGTTAAATGCCATTGTATTAGTCACCACCTTCTACATCTTTTGGAATTCTCTCTCTCTTTTCTCTAGTGGTAGCTATAACTCCTATCTTTGTGTCATCAGTAAAGGCCCATTTATATGCAAACATAATCGTTCAAAAGATAGGTTTTAAGTGATTGTTTTGCATAAACTGCTAATGGACACTAATGTTCATTAGCAGCTTATCACCTTCATCTGCATGTAAATGAGCCTCCAGGACCTGTATGCATAGAACAGCAGGTGGTCTGTTCTCTGCATTCAGCTCCCTTGTTCTGCCACGGGGCTGCAAGCTGAATACAATGTAATCAGCAGCTCCCATGGAAAATACAGCATCATGTACAGCAAACCCAGTATGCGGTCTGTGTTATCTTCTCTTCGGCCGAACAATGGATTTTATGCTCACCTAAAAATCACCATTCAGCCGAAGAGTGAAAGATGGGAGCATTTACACACAATAATTATCGCTCAAACGATGGCTTTTGAGTGATAATTGTTGCATGTAAATGGGCTTTAAGTTTGATCAGTTTCCCCTCAATTCCCTCACTTAGATCGTTTATAAAAATGGTGAAGTCAAGATCTACTATATCTACTGCATTTGCCTGATAAAGCCAGTCAGTGTTTCTGTCATAGAAGGAAATTGGATTAGTTTGGCACTACTTGATTGTTACAAACCCATGCTGGGCCTGGTTAATTACTCCATTCTCATTCAAGTACTTGGATACATGTTCAATAATTTGTTCAAAGATCTTTCCCAATATAAAAGTCAGACTCACAGGCCTGTAGTTTACTGAGTCCATCTTCTTGCCTTTTTTTAAAGATAGGGACAACATTAGTTCTTCTCCAATCTTTTGGGACTTCTATTTTCCATGAATTTTCACAGATTCCGGCGAGTGGTTCAGCAGTTACCCCTGCTATCTCTTTCAGTACCCTGGGATGTAATTCATCTGGACCTAAAGACATGAATTCATTTAAATTAGCTAAGGTTGGTTTCACACCTGCGCTCAGGGTTTCGCTTTCCTGCTCTGTTCAGGGAGGAAAAGAAGATCCTATTGGTCAAATGGCTTAGTCTGCATGGAACCGAACAGCTCTGAATGGACCCCATTGACTATAATGGGGTCAGTCTACTGTCTGCCCAGGTGCCCAGCTTTCGGATGGAAGAAAAAGGCAGTGCTTTTTCTTCTGGTAGTTTGAGCCGGATCTGTGAAGGAACCTCTTGCCGGAGGTTCCAACGCAGATGTGAAACCGGCCTAAGTGTTCCCTCAGCATCTCTCTGTTTATAGATGGCCTGGATTCTTTTGTTCCTTCAATAACACTGTGAAGATCAGTTGATGTAACATCTACTTTCTAAGAAAAAGCAGATACAAAATAAAAATTTTAAAGTTTGACCCGCTCAACATCATTTTTAGCAATCAGTATTTTCATCCTGTAAAAATCTTATAGCATCTTTGACTTTTCTTTTGACGTACCCCCCAAATCCTTTTTTATTGTTTTTGGTCTCTGTTGCAAGCCTCAATTCATTATAAGCTTTAGCTATTCTGACACTTGCCCTACAGTTTCGGCAGACTGAATTATATTCTTCTTTAGATATGCCCCCTTTTTTCATTTGATAAATATTTCTTCTTTCCTTTTTAACATGTATTTAATTTCTGTGTTCATCCATCCCGGTCTCTTTAAATGCTTCCCAATCTTCTTTCTTCTAGGGATTGTCGTGACTTGTCAGTAGCGACGGCGTCGTGGTATGGTGGCCATGACACAGGGTCTGGCCCATCACCCTGTTACTATGCAGGACAAGGGTTAATGCACATTGAGCAGAGATTGCTGGCTGTTATCTCTCAGTTTCCTGCATGTTTGTATGCTAGCTATTATTGGTGTCTCTATGCTGGGTAAAATACTTGTAAATTCAGATAAGTTCTGGTGATCATTTCTGTTGTTTTTTGTTACCTTTATTGTATTGTTTTGCTGTGTCAGTGCACCTCTCCAGGGGTTCCTGCAGGGGATAGTCGGGGCCCAGGAGAAGACAGCGGGGCTGTCCTTATCAGGACAATTACTCTGCTTGTAGACAGGGGCTCCTCACTTCCCTGTTAGGTAAGGTAGAGGTTTTTCCATCTTTGGTTCCTAGAGTGGTGTTCACTGTCCAGCATAATTTTGGTGTGTTCTTTTGCATTCTGTGTGGACGTCACCCTGTGTCCGTGCTATGGCGAGGTGCGCCCGGCGGACGTGACATGGATTGTTAACAATTGTGCTTTGAAAATATCATTTTACTAAACTTCCCAACCTTCTTGGACATTTCTGTCCTTAAGAACATCCAGCCATTAGATTCTTCCTACCCTCTTTCTGAGTCCATTAAATCTGCCTTTCTGAAATCCACCCTTGATGTCTGAGTCTTCTGAGGTCTTCCTCCGCTTGTTATCCAAAATTCAAGGATAGCATGATCACTGCCTCCTAAGAGCCCAGCCACAATTACTTCCTCAACCATTCCCTCCCTGTTGGTAAGAATCAGGTCCAAGATAGCAGTTCCCATTGTTTTCTCTTCTACCTTTTGCCTGAGAGAGATTCCCAACAAATGTCTGGATGGGTAAAATCTCCCATTATTACAATGTCGTACTTTTTTGAGAGCTTGGTCATCTGATGTATAAAGAGTTCCTCCATATCTTATGCTTGTCCAGGCGGCCTATAGTAAATGTCTACAACTGTGTCCTTTCTGTTGTTCTCTCCTTGTATTCTTACCCAAACAGTTTCTGCAGAGCTCCCAGCTCTGAAGCTTGAATCTCTGAGGAGATATGCTTTCCTAACATGCAACGCAACACCTCCTCCACTTTTATTAGGTCTGTTTCTTATAAATATTCCAATCATGTGTATCATCCCACTAAGTTTCCGGGATGCCTATGACATCATATTTCTCTTCCTGTCTTAGGAGTTCCAATTCCTCTTGTTGTTTCCCATGCTCTGGGCATTTGTGTAGAAATATTTGCACTAGTGATCAGTTTCTCTTACTCCTCTACTTTCATACTGAATTTTTTGTCTTTGTTCTTTCTTTCCACTTCTAATAGCGAGGTTCTTATTTATATTCATTAGCTGTATATTTTTGTACGGCTATTTATTTCCTTCCCATATTATTTTAACTTAAAGCTCTCCTGATGAGTGCAGCAAGGCATGTACAAAATATATGCTTACCTGTATTTGTAAGGTGCAACCATCTTTGGCAAAGAGTCCATCATATAGGTAATTCACTCCATGGTCTAGAAATCCAAATGCTTGTTGACAGTACAATCGATGTAACCTGTTCCATCTTCTTATTTCATGGCCATCCACTGGGAGGATGGATGAGAAGACCACCTGTTCTCCTTGTTCCTTCACTTTCCTGCCCAGGTCTCCATAATCTCTGCAGATAGTTGCAAGGTCCTTTTCTACAGTGTCATTTGCCCCTACATGTATAAGTAGGAATGGGTGGTATTCTATAGGACTGAAGAGTCTTGAGAACTTATCAGATACATCTTTGACTTGTGCACCTGGAAGACAGCACACCTCTCGTGAGGTGTCAGGTCTACAGACAGGGGTCTCTGTTCCTCTCGATAGGGAATCTCCCACAACCACCACTCTCCTTTCCTTCGTCACAACAACACTTCTTTTTCTCCATCCAAGGGGAGTCTGAATGCTTACCGGACTGTTGTTTGTGGGTCATTTCTTGCTGTACTTTTCGTTGTTCTCCTGCATGAGAGTCTGGTAATGGTTCCTGAGCAGTATGGGTGCTGACTAACTCCTGATCCTCCTGTTTCGTAGGGTCAAGCGCTTCCATCCTCTGCAGGTACACTGAAAGTTTATTTTCTTTTGATATTCTGAAGACTTAGTTCTGCTCCGTCAAGGAAATCTGCATCTTCCTTAACAAGCTATCCTCTCCTCAAGACGTTTCACCTTTTCCTCCAATAGAGACACAAGCTTACATTTCTGGTAGATGAACTTTAGTTTTTCCTCTGCTAGGTCTGTAAACATATTGCAGCTTACCATACAGCTACTCTCCTCTTCCATGCTGCATGTAGTCAGTTTATGTCCATGTCCACTTCTGGCGATTTCTACTAAGCAGCTAGACCCAGCGATTCTCCCATCCATAGCAACTTTTTCCTCTTCCCATAAAGCATCAAGAATATATCTTCCTGGAGCTCCAATCACTGGTCTGGCTATGCCTAGTATTCATCCTGCTCACAACAACTGTTCCCAGAATGCACTAGGAATATACAAACTATCTTCCCAGAGCTCCAATCTCTGGTCCTCCCAGCAGCTAGACCCAGCTAAACTGAGTGATCATCCAGTTTACAGCAACTCTTTACTATTCCCAAAATGCAGCGGGAGTATACAAATTATCTTCCGGGAGCTCCTAACTCTAGTCTGGGGATGTTCTCCAAGTAGCTAAACCCGTCTAAACCCATCGATCTTCCCATTTATTGAGACCCAGAATGCACTGGGGATATACAAATTATGTTCCTGGAGCTCTAATCCCTGGTCTGGTGATGTCCTCCAAGAAGCTTTGCCTTGCTAAACCCAGTGATCGCTCCGCTCACAGCGACTCTTCAAATTATCTTCCTGGAGATTGAATCCCTGGAACCAGTACTCAAAACTATTTTATGTATGGTCTGACCAGTGATTTGTAAAGAAGAAGTTCTCGTCATGAGCCCCTAAACCTCTTCTCATGCACCCCATAATCATATTTGCCAAGCAGCACTTGCCTGATATTTATTGCTTCAGTTAAGTTTACAGTTAAAGGGGTTTTCCAGACACAAAATTGAAATTATGAAAATGTTGAAATTTAGAAGGTACAGCTATGTAGCTGCAACCTGTACCTTTTATCTGCCGCTTTGGACCGTCTTCTTCGTCCTGAGCAGCTGCTAATCTGCCACTGTGTTTACATGCATCAGTTCCACAGTAAACACAGCAACAGACTGTTACCTACAACTTCCAGCACTGAGCTTATTTACTGGCCAGCGCTGTAGCTCCGCCCACAGCTCACAAGTCCTACAACTTATTACCGTAGCACCAAGCTGACAGGACCTTTTGGCACTCTGAACAGCACATGAGCAATACAGCGCAGTGCTTCCACCCCTGTCTTCCCATTATGCACTGCTCACAGGATGTTGGAGGCTATGGACAGGGGAGGAAGTAGCAAATGTGCACAAGATGTCAAAGGAAGTGGATATATTCTTTTTAGGTGTAGGGTCACGTGACACAGATAGAAAATAAAGAAAGTAGCTAGACCAGATACAGTGAACCTATTCCAAAATTACACATTGTGATGATTAGATTTTCAAATGTTAGGTTGCCTTCACACGAGCGTGTGCATACGCATGCACAAAAGCACGCGTCTATTATAACCAATGCATTCCCTATGGGGTGTTCACATGTCCGTGTTTTACAGGCATGCGCCTGCAAAGATAGGACTTGAGTGTATCATAGGGAATGCACGCATTGCCCTCAATGGAGTCGCGGCTGCTGCCGGCAGCTCCGTTAAAGGCAATGGTCTGCTGGTACCCCTTAATTGTTTTTCAGGAAAGAGCTGTAAATATAAGCTCTTCCCCGAAAAACAACCAATTTAGTGTAAAAAAAAATAAATTTATATATACTTACCTGTCCACTGCTGCCATGTCCCCTGCAGGGATGAAGAATACATCGCCACATGCAGCTGATGTTTTCTTCATCACCGCAGGGAATAAAGAATTCCCTGCTGCACCTGTCACAGATCTGACAGATGCAGCAAAGGAATTCCTTATCCCTGCAGGGAATAAAGAATTGCCCAGTGCAGCTGTCACAGATGACACCTGCAGAAGAGGATCCAGCTGCTGGCACCCATTAATTGTTTTTCAGGGAAGTGCTTTAAATATAAGCAAAAACAAACACATATTCACCTTCCGGGGCTCAGCCGTGTTATCTCTGCGCTGTCCCCGACTCTGCAATGCAGTTCTTTGAGCAGGTGAGAATTAAAATCCCCACCTGCTGAAAGAGCTGTTTTTGATTGGCTGAGGCGCTCAGCCAATCTTAGGCAGCTCTCGTCTGTCATTCATTCAGTGACGCCACCCTTAGTCTGTGCCCGGAATACCTCTTTAGCTAAAATCCCCAAGTCCTTTTCCATGTCTGTGTTTCCCAGTGGTTTCCCATTTAGTGTGTAATGGTGACATATATTTCCTCTGCCCCTGTGCAGAACCTTACATTTATCAGCGTTACATCTCATTTGCCACTTTTCTGCTCCTAACTTATCCAGATATATTTGCAACTGCCTTGTGTCCTTACTTGTGTTGATTAGTTTATTTAGTTTTGTATCATCTGCAAATATTGATATTTTACTGCACAATCCTTCTACCAGATCATTAATAAATATATTAAAAAGAATAGGGCCCAATACTGCCCCCTTTGGTACCCCACAGTAACGGTGACCCAATCAGAGTATGTACCATTTATAACCACCCTATGCTTTCTATCACTGACCAGTTACGTACCCACTTACACACATTCTCGCCCAGACCAAGCATTCTCATTTTATATACCAACCACAGTATCAAACACTTTGGAAAAGTCCAGATACACAATATCCAGTGACTCTCCAGTCCAGTCTAGAACTTACCTCCTCGTAGAAGCTGATCAGGGTGGTTTGACAGGAGCGACCCCTTATAAACCCATACTAATATGGAATTATTCGGCTATTTTCCTTGAGGTCCTCCAGGATAGCATCTCTTAGAAACCCTTCAAACATTTTACCCACAATGGAAGTAAGACTTACCGGCCTGAAGTTTCCAGGTTCACTTTTTTTTACCCCTTTTTGAATATTGGTACCACATTAGCTATGTGCTAATTCTGTGGAGCTAACCCCGGCACTATAGAGTCCTTAAATATACTAAACAACGGTCTGTGTATCACATTACTTAATTCCCAGGACCCGGAAATTTGTCTATTTTCATTATTTTAACGCAGCTCCACATTTACTGACAAAAAAAGAACAGATTTGTTTTCTCCTCATCACCCTCTACTATTCTTCCTTCATTATTTTTTTTAAAGGGCCAGCACTTTCAGTTTTGATCTTTTTACTATTTATATAGTTGAAAACAATTTAGGGTTAGTTTACTCTCTTTGGCTATAAGTCTCTCTGTCTTCATCTTTGCTGTTTCTATTTGTTTTTTACATAATTTATTTTTGTTCTTATAGGTTTTTAGTGCTTTTCCACTGCCTTCTTGCTTTTGTAGTTTAACTGCTCTATTTTTCTTTTTTATAACCACCTTTACGTCCTTATTGAACCTGTAAGATATGGACTGTTGATGGTGCATATTCAAGATCTGTTACCATGCAGGGCGGCGCAGGGTCCCGCGGTCAGGGCGCGCCACCCTGGCGTCGGCTCCGGCGTCCTGGAGCCCTGACGTCAGGGCTCTCCCGGCGATGTGGAGCAGCTTGTTTGCGGGAGCGTGGATGTGTCCGTCCGTAGGGTGCCGCCCGCACTCCTCCACCTCTCTTGTGCAGTAGTGGGGGAGCTGCCCCTCCCACTCTCCACCCCGGGGCAGAGTCTTTCGTTTATAAGGCTGGCAGTGACCTGAGCTCACTGCCAGTTATTGGTTCTGCCTGCATCTAGTCAGCCTGTCTCAGTCGGTGCTAGTTGCTAGTCAGTCTCCTTCTAGTTTGGCTGTCAGCTTCCATCTCCAGCCTTGCTTTGCCTTGTAAGTCCTGTTGGTCTTTTCCATCTGCCTCTCTGTCGGCACTCTGTCCCCCCATCAGTTAGTTTCTTCTTGTCAGTGGCCAGGTCTCTAGCCAGCGCAGGGACCGCCGTCCAGTTGTCCGCCTGGGATTAGCCAGGGCCGAGACAAGTAGGCAGGGACAGTGGGGTGCAGGAAGTTCAGGGCACCCCACCTTCCGCTAGTATAGCGCTTGTTGACCACTTCAACAGCCTACGAGTTTGCATGATCAAGAGGCTCAGGTACAGGAAATGTGGACCAATATGCCACAGGATACAATATAGAATCTGTATGTCTCCAAGCCCACTGTATCACATCTTGTATCCAAGCTAGAGGCGGTAAAACAGGGTACTAGAGCCTCCATGCCCATCCGTATCACATCTTGTATCCAAGCTAGAGGCGGTACTAGAGCCTCCTTTCAAGTGGTCAGTTCTCTGCAATAAATGATCCTTTTGCTCTGGTATTGCTATCTCTTACTTATCTCAATGTTACAATCACACGTGGAAAGTTTCATTTGATTCTGACAACTCCTTGTAGGTGCTTGATTCTATTGACAATGAGTGTATTCGGTGGCTATAACAAATATCTGTGAGGATTTTATTATTACTTTTCCCTACATGTATTTCTACCAATAGAGACTCCATATGTTCTTCTCCCTCACATATATGTATTCCTGTAATGTGGGCTTTAAACAGGCCTTTACATAAAGACAAAAAGCTTCCCCTTTCCGCTACTTAACAGACTGTAACCCTATAAGTCAGGCACTCAGTCACAGCTTTCGTCCAGTCAGGTCTCTGCTATTCCCACTATGTCATAGTTTTCCTCAAATATTATTACATCCAGCTGGTCAACTTTATTGGTCAGACTTCTAGCAACTGTTCTGCCAGTTCTAACTGCACTAACTCCACCCACAACTCCACCTTCCTTACTTAGTCTCAGGGCACTGTGTTTTGTGTGTTTCCCTCAATCTCTGTCCTGCTCCTATGGGTCTTTCTATTATGTCTTGATTCCATATAGAGTTGTCAGCTTTGAAAAAAAATTCTCCCTTCCCTGTCCTGCAGTACTGTCAATTATTTTGGGGCTCTTCCTCCTTTGCACTCCTCTCTGCTTCTATGTGTGATGGCCTTTGTGGCCTGTTTGTGGGTGTGATTTCTGGAGGTATCTGCAGGGGCTTCTGAGATGCACCCATACTATATGAACACATGCTGTCACAGTGCTGTTAATTAGACTCCTTTTACACGGAGCGATGTCATTCACATGAGCGAACAATGGTAGAGTTTGCTCGAGCAGCCTGTTTATACAAGCAGATAAATTGTTCATTACTGCGTTTGCATATCGTTCAGTCATTTACATTGACTGTACCAGTGAATGTGAACGACTAAATGCTCGCTGTTTACACGCAATGACGTGGGAATGAAGGAACAATGTCTGCATAAAATGAATGACGAACGAGAAGCAAACGAATTCTTGTTCATCGTCAAATTGTTCATTGTGTTTTACACTGAATGATTATATTAGTTCAAAATTTCATGATCCAACAATTTTTCTAACGATTATAATCATTCCGTGTAAAAGGGCCTTGACTCACTGGTGATATATCAGATGGAAAGTCTTATCTCTAGTCAAGAGAAAGATTCCTTCTTTTTGCTGTTCTCCCTGCAGCTATGGTATATGCCTAAAGCAAAGGGAGCAAAACAAAAATATGAAAGAAAAGACTTTTTGTTACCTACGGTATACATCAGGGGTCGTGGGATGATGGCGCAAGGACCAAGATATGATGCAGCAGATGGTGTATACGGAGCATAAAATTTTAATTAAAACACAAAACTAAGGGCAAACAACTGAATATCAGTGACTATGCAACTGAACTTTCACCTTCACTTTCCTAGACACTATATACGTTTAACTATAGGGTAGTAATGCCTTATGGCCAGTATTAATATATTCCGTCCAGTTTAACCCGTTTAGGACCAGCCACAGTAAAATTACCGCGGTGCTTTAAGTCTCCTGCCTCTGCAATCAGTCAGAGCAGGAACAGGTTATCAGCTGTTAGTGACAGCTGATAACCCAGAGCAGAAGGCAGGAGGGGTTTTTAACCCTTCCTACCTTCTGCTTCCCCGATATGAGCACTGTATGAGGAAAGTGAAAGTAACGTACTTTCACTACGGGAGCCTCGGGGGGGCATGTCACCCCCCCTTGATTCCCTGCTACTGCAGAGCTGGAGGGTCGGACTTAGACCCTGGCAGCTCTGCAGGTGACTAATGTCACTACAGGGGTTGCTTTCCCCTGTAACCAGGGCTCCTATGGATGCCCCGGCTACAGTGGGAAAGTGTCAAAGAAAAAAAAAAAAAGTGAATGTCCCCCAGAGGTCTTATATGACGTCATGGGGGACATAGATAGTAAAAAACACAATTACATACATAAGTAAAACAAAACAACAGAATAAAACAACAATACATACATAAGAAAGAGAATAACACAAAGCAGACGCCAACAAAAACCGTCGCCGTATGCGCCCTGTAAACCAAAACCATACATACTATATATCAAAACGTCCGAAACAAATAGAGGAACCCGTTACCATACTTTATTTTAGTGTAAATATATAAATAATTTAAAAAAAATTATAAATGTTAAAAAAACGATCCAGTCCAGGAGCAGGAATGCTATTTGCTGCTCACTTTCCTGTCTTCAGCGTTGCACCCTATAACAGCTCAGAGCCGTTGCGATGCTGCTCCTCCCCGAGTCCAGGCAGCTCAGCCCCCAGCTTGTTCAAATCTTATTCCTATGTCAACTTAGCTCACTGTGCAGCAGAAAATTGTCCTTTTTACCGCCAGAACCTCAACCAATCAACAAGTGTCCAGTGAGCATGCTCAGTTCCCTTTATCAAATTGATGGTGCCCCCTTTCCATTACACCCTATAGCAGTGATGACAAACCTTTTAGAGACCGAGTGCCCAAACTGCAACCCCAAACCCACTTTTTTATCGCAAAGTGCCAACACGTCAGGGGGCGGGGCTTATCACGACGTGTGATTTTACCTCTGTCATTATAATAAGGACAGGGCTGTTTGAAACTAGACAGGGTGCAGATTTTGACTGCTTTTTGGATGGGGAATTGCTGCAGAATTTGCCACGGAAATTTCCCCTGACAACATTCTGCAGCATTTCCGCCATGTGTAAATATACCCCAGCGGTAATAGTGACATCCCACAGTGGCCCCTGGCAGCGACATCCCACAGCGGCCCCTGCTAGTAATAGCATTTTCCCCTGAGACCCATATACTTACCCCCTCCTCATCTGCTCGATGCTGATCCCAGGTGCACACTGTGACATCAGTGTGCCACTGGACGCCACCGGCAGGAGATGTCATGGGAGGAGGATCTTGGGTGCACACTGACGTCACAGTGTGTGCCGGGATCAGCATCGCTGAGTGAATACTGGCAGGGGAGCTGTGCCACCCCTGCCGGTATTCACTAATGTGGTAAGCGCCCCACAGCGGCACGTGCCAGCAGGCAGGGCTCTGCGTGCCGCCTCTGGCACGTGTGTCGTAGGTTCGCCACCACTGCCCTATAGCAATATTACATATCAGTGTGGTTTCTTACAAATACAGAGAGGTGTTCACTTTAAAACCCTCATCCCACCTATATACAAGTTATAATAATGAACCCAATTACCTGCACAGACTGCTATATTACTGTATTTTCCTCATTTAAGAAATTGGAATGCTTCTGAGAAAATGACTGCGGTAAATGTGCTGAAAACGCTTGATTAATGCCGCCTTCTGCTGTATAAATGAGTCAGTCATGTACATTAAAATGTATAAAAAGGAAGCCACCTTCTATAGCTTGAATTAATTCCCTAAAAAAGTTTACTTTACGAATCTCAAAGTGCCATCAATAAGTATCAGGAAACTTTTGCTTAGAAATTAAGATTTCAGATGCTCATTTTCAGCAATTGCTTTGTTTTTAGATGTCATTTTGGCAATCTTGTATCTTGTGTTCCATGGAGATGAGGCATGATCGGTATATACTTTGTAGAATTATGGGGGAAAGATCTTCTGCATCTTTTTAAATAGCTTTTTCTCTCTCTAAATTGGTGTTAAACCAGGTGATCTGCCAGATGACACGATTAAATCCTCACTCTTTTATAGGACTGGAGGGGCTTATTGATACATACTCTAAAGAGGAAGATGGCGGCTCGGGTCGTAGATTTGTTTGGTACTCTTTGGGAGTGAGGACTAAGACAGGGAGAGTATGTTGTGTCTTCTTTCTATAATTTAATTCAACAATTTAATGTTCTTACAGTGTAGTGGCCTAGTACAACGGGCCCTTTCTTTAATGGTGTGTATGTTGAGGCTTTTGTTGTCAGTGTCTTTCATGTTGCAAGGTTGGTGTGCATTGCATATCTGCAGCACTGAATGAGTTAAGTGTCTGGTATGTAGATGACTGTCTGGTTTTGTATCGTTTTGTCGAGGCTTGTGTTATGTTTTCTGAGTCTGAGCGGGAAAGTGAGGAGTTCCATTCTGTTCCTGTCTGAGTGAGGAGTGCAAGGGTACCTTCAACACACAGACACAGAATGGAGGAGGCTGAGAGAATGGCCTAGCAACTGTGGGGGCTACTACTCCGCAGCATGTTCTAAGCTGTGAATGTGAACTGGAAGAGTCAGAGAGAGAGAGAAGAAAGTGTGGTACCGGGCCAGGACCTACAGATAGCTCCGGCTGTGGTTTCTCCTGAGGTCCCGTGAGTTCTCCTAGTCACCTCACTTGTCAAGAAGCTGCTGAACTATTCTGTTCTTCAAGTTAAGTAAAAAGCCCAGTTGCCCGTCCGTTTCCGGAGGCTGTGTCTTAACCAGTACCCGTATGTGTGGATTTACTCCGTCACCCAGGAATACTCCCACAGAAACTACACGGGAGAGGATTTACTCTGTCATTCAGGAATCCCCCGCTGTGGAAGATACGATGGCATCACGAGACAGAACAAGATTTAATGGGGTTGTCCCGCGATAGCAAGTGGGGTTAAGCACTTCTGTATGGCCATATTAATGCACTTTGTAATATACATCGTACATTAAATATTGGCCATATAGAAGTTATACACTTACCCCCTCCGGTGTTGGCGTCCCCGTCTCCATGGCGCCGACCAAAGCTGCCTTCTCCCTGGATTAGACGCGCTTGCGCTGAAGGGGCCGCTCCGGCGTGCTCGCGCCGCACAGGTCTTCTGCGCATGCGCAGAAGACCTCTGCGCCGCGAGCACACCGGAGCTGGACAGAAGAGGGCAGACAGCGCAAGCGCGTCTAATCCAGGGAGAAGGCAGCTTTGGAGACGGGGACGCCAGCACCAGAGGGGGTAAGTGTATAACTTCTGTATGGCCAATATTTAATGCATGATGTATATTACAAAGTGCATTAATATGGCCATACAGAAGTGCTTAACCCCACTTGCTATCGCGGGACAACCCCTTTAAGGTAATTCATCCCTTGGGTCCCCTTTTATTAACCTGCCTCTGGCCTTTAGACGCATCACCGGTTACTCTCCAGGTGGGAGACGGAAGAGCCACCTTGGTAAGGCCAAACTGTACCCCGCTGTCTCCTAGGCCGCGACCGGCTCCACGGTCACTGCAACAGAAGTATATAGTGAAGAACATCCGATACTTGGGACTTTGGTAAATAAGGAGTTATGTTGTTTTTGTTACTGAAGTGCCTTGTTTGTTGCTTTTTAAAAGGTTTTTCCATAGAGATTCTGAAGTGGCTTTTACGCTATGTTGTTGCCCGGGCTTTAATTGGACAATTATATAACTGATTTTGTTTGTCAGAGAAATAAACGGATAATATTAAATGAGAAACAGCCAGAAAAGATTCCATAATCTTAGTGTTAGGTTGTGCGTCTGGGACCTGTGGTTCTACAGGTTTCCATGAGCACACCTTCACAGGTGAGGGTTAATTGAGCTGGCTGGGTGTGGTGTTTCTCCAGCCAATCCCCTCTTGTCTGCTGCAGATAAATACCAGCATCTCTTGTGAGAGATTGTTGGTCATTTTATGTATCGCTATGCATTCTACATGCAATAGAAACCCCACTCAGAACTCACATGCACCCAGACAGCAAACCATAGCTAGTCCAAGTGTCCTCACTCCAAGGGGAAAGAGAGTCAGCCACCATGCTGACATACAGGGAACATAGGCATCACCCACCTGACATCAGACGTCTGGTGGCCGCACCTGCCAAGGGATAAGGAGAAACCTGAGGGCGCATGCACCTGCATGGTCACCGTACCACATACTACTCAATGCACGCACCCCAGAACGCAAGGAGGTGAAGGACAGCAGATGTCCAGACCGTCCTCAGGGAAGGAAAGAGAGGCACTACAGACAAGTATGCAAACACCAGTTCTGAGTGGGATTAACACAGAACGCATAGCGATATATAAAATGACCAGCAATCTCCCACAACCAGCCAGCTCAATTAACCCTCGCCTGTGAAGCTGTGCTCATGGAAACCTCTAGAACCATAGGTCCCAGATGCACAACCTAACACTTAGCTTTACTGTCCTATCCTGTAAGACTTTCCATCAAAGACCTTGTCCTGCTTCCAATCTGTCTCTCTCACATTTTTTAATACAATCAGAGGGATGTTATATTGGATGGGGCTACCCACAAGGGTTTAATAGCCCCTATGATGACACCAGCCTAGACTCGGCCGCTAGACATAGGGGATAGTGAATAAGGGTAAGCCCGCACACTCCACAGATCCTAAAAAGTCACTAGCAGCACAGAAAGACATGAGACTTGGTAACTGTATCACAGGGAGAGACAAGGAAGTGTGAGCTCTGAGCTGCAGTGAATGGAGCTGATCCCCCGAGAAGCAACACCATTTCTGTGCTGGGCCTGATTTCTGAAGCAAAGCAGAGCGCTCCAGACACCGTCACAGACAATTAAGGAACCACGCATTTGCGACAGAGGAACTTTGGGTGCTGTGCAGAGTCCACTAGTCTTACAGAGCATTGAAGGTGACACAGCCTTCCGATGGGGATACAAGTGCTGGAACAAACGGGACATGTGAAAGTGGACTGAGAAAACAAAGATTGGCTAGGGCATATCTGGACAATGCTTTCTTTCTCTTGTACTCTATAAACCGTCAGTGAGGTCGACCTCCATAGAGATAGTGGGTATGCACACTCACAGGGATTGAATCAGTGTAATAGGCCCATTATATAAATCTATATAGGAATGCCACAGCTATTATTTCTAAAAGGGACATTGCTCGCAGGTCATGGACAGAGCCTAACATGGCATATCAAAGCAAGCTATAGTAGGAAGGACGCTGAGTGTGTTATACTGTTAGTGAGTAGAACCTTTTCTCAGGAGTACGGTGATTTATAACCTGTCCACTATAAATGTCCATGTTATAGAACATATCTTTGTAAAGGAACATTAACCCCTTAGTGACCAGCCCATAGTGTTTTTACGTCCTGGCCTGCTGGGCTTAATTCTCAGAGGACGTAAAAACATGCATCCTCTGGGAATGACAGCCCTGCAGGCTCAGGATGTGACAGCTCCATGCTGCCGGTTACCGGAGGTGGACGACAGTATGGAGCTGTTATCCCGGGCGGCGGGACCCCCCTCCACCGGATACCGGCAATCGCGTTAAAGTCTATGGGCAGTAAAAAAAAAGTAAAGTTTCAGCTCCCCTTACCCCCCCCCCCCTCCATCCTCTGCGCCGTCCGGCATCTTCCTTCTCCTCCGCAGACCCGCCGCTGGCGTCTGTGCATGCGCGCCAGACTCATTACGACACGCACATGCGCAGAGAGCCGGGAAGCCTGGGAAATTTAAAAACTCCCTGCTCACGGCTACTATGAGTAGCCGAGAGCAGGGAGCTGTCATCAGGAGCCGCTGTATGTGGTTCCCGGTCACATGATCGTTGTTATCCAATGGATAACAGCAATCATGTAAAGGTTTTAAAAAGTTTTTAAAAAGTGTAAAAAAGAAAAAGAAAAAACCTTTGTTTCATCTCCCCTCATGGATCATATCGGTGAGGGGAGATGAAATTAGGTACCCTAAAGCCCTAGATTTAACAGCAGACCTTACCCCAGCTTCTGCGCACGCGTCCGTCGCCAAAATGGCGGACGCAGGCGCAAAAGCTGCAGATTGCCGGGGTAATTTAAATCTCCCTGCACCTGGCTACTAAATGTAGCCAAGAGCCTGGAGATTTCATGGGGGGCCACAGTACGCAGTTCCCAGTCACGTGATCGCCGTTATCCATTGGATAACGGCCATTACGTAAAAGTAAAAAAAAGCTAAAGTTTCACCTCCCATCACGGATCCGATCCATGAGGGGAGTTGAAATTACTGAATTAAGGCCACCGGCGATGTCCCCTAAGAGGGATCCTTATCCATAGACCTTTCCTCAGCTTTGGCGCATGCGCCCATCACCAAAATGGCGGACGCAAGCGCAGAAGCTGCAGGGGGCAAGGGGAAATTTAAAATCTCCTTGCTCCTGGCTACTAAAGGTAGCCGAGAGCTTGTAGATGTCACGGGGGGCCACGGTGAGTGTTGCTTGGTCACGTCATCGCCATTATCCATGGATAATGGCAATCACGTAAAAGTTAAATGACAGTTAAAGTTTGATGTGCTGTTCAGTTTGGGCCCCGTTATGCATCCAGATAGAAGATTAGGACCACAATGGGTATGAACACGGGACAAACGGGGGTATCCATTTTGGGGTCATTTTTAAAATGACACAATTGCCAAAAAAATAAAAATCGTAATTTTTTCCTTCTGCTTTGCTTCGATTCATTCAAAATCGGTGGGGTCAAAATATGCAGTACACCCCTAGATGAATTCGTTAAGGGGTCTAGTTTTCAAAATGGGGTCATTTGTGAGGGTTCTATATCGTTTTGGCCTCTCAAGGGTTCTACAAGTGTGCTATGGGGCCTAAAACGCCTTCAAGCAAAATGTCTGTTCTGAAAACCACCCGCTGCTCCTTTCGGTTAGGGCCCCGTTGTGCATATGGACAGAAGATTAGGGCCACAATGGGTATGTCTCTGAACACGGGACAAACAGGGGAATCCATTTTGGGGTGAAAGTCTTTATTCCTATGTATGCTATACAAAAAAAAACTATTTTTAAAATGACATGATTGCTAAAAAAAATAAAAATCGTAATTTTTTCTTTCTGCTTTGCTTCGATTCATTCAAAAACGGTGGGGTCAAAATACGCCATACACCCCTAGATGAATTCGTTAAGGGGTCTAGTTTCCAAAATGGGGTCATTTGTGGGGGTTCTCTATCGTTTCGGCCACTCAAGGGCTCTACAAGTGACACCTATCAGCCTTTACAGTCACTTGGATATGTAAAACTTTTAGGGTGTTAATCCATGTTAAAGTGACACATGTCAGATTTAGGCCTCCTTCCCACGAGCGTGACGGGCTCCGCAGCGTAATATTCCGCTGTGAAGCCCGTCACGGCGCCCCCCAGAGCCCCTATACTTACCTGCGGGAGATAGCGTGAAATCGCTTCCCCGCCCACCGCCGCGCGTCACCGCCCGTCACCGCCCACCGCCCTCGCGTCACCAGCCGTGTCACGTGCACGGCCGGCCGTGTCACGTGACGCGGCCGGACCGCGTCATTTGGCGTCATATGACGCTCGGCGGTGGGCGGGAAAGCGTTTTTTCACGCTATCTCCCGCTGGTGACAGCGGGAGATAGCGTGAATGGACGGCTTCCATTGACTGCAATGGAAGCCGTCAGTGCGTACAGCCCGTCCTCACCCGCAGAAAATAGAGCATGCTGCGGGTGAGGACGGGAGAAATCGCGGTGCGTAATTCCGCGGTGGAATTACGCATCGTGAGCATTGTGCTATTAGGTTCAATAGAACCTAATAGCTGCGGGCAACGCAGCGGATTTTCGCCGCAAATTACGCGGCGGAAATCCGTTCGTGGGAAGGAGGCCTTACAAAACTTGGTCTGGTCATTAAGGCGCAAACTGGCTTGGTCACTAAGGGGTTAATATTATTTTCCAATCTTGGACATTTTCTTATCGCTGTGAGAATTTTAGGAACAGAACTGAGTTGGTGCAGACGGCTAGAGGCCGCTCTAAAGTTAAAGTCATTTTGCTTGTTTTCTCTCATACTGGGACATATTTCAATTCTGTCTTCAAAAATAAACTTTGTATGCAGTTTTGGTACTTTGTGGTCTGCATCGTATATCTGTAACCTGAGTCACACTATCTATCTATCTATCTATCTATCTATCTATCTATCTATCTATCTATCTATCTATCTATCTATCTGTCTGTCTGTCTCATGTCTATCTATCTATCTATCTATCTAATATCTATCTATCTATCTATCTATCTATCTATCTCATATCTATCTATCTATCTAATATCTATCTATCTATCTATCTATCTATCTATCTATCTATCTATCTATCTATCTATCTATCTGTCTGTCTGTCTCATGTCTATCTATCTATCTATCTATCTATCTAATATCTATCTATCTATCTATCTCCTATCTATCTATCTATCTATCTATCTATCTATCTCATATCTATCTATCTATCTATCTATCTATCTATCTCATATCTATCTATCTATGTATCTATCTCATATCTATCTATCTATCTCATATCTTTCTATCTATCTATCTATCTATCTATCTCATATCTATCTATCCATCTATATATCTTATATCTATCTATCTATCTATCTATCTATCTATCTCATATCTATCTATCTATATCTTCATTGATTAATAATAAAACGTGATCTGATTGTATCCAAATCACAAATCACTTCCCTTTTACACGGGAAGACTGTGGGGGACTTCAGTGCCCGACAGCTGTCCCGGCGATAATCACTCCTGTGCTTTTACACAGAAGCTATCATTGCTCGGTAAATGGAGGTGGAGCGCGCCGGAGATCGTTCCGGCCCACCTCCATTCACAGTAAACAGGCCATCGTTCATAGATGAATGACGGCCTGTTTACACTGGACAATGCAGGTGCAGAGCAACAATGATTTTTAGGTTTGCATGAAAGATCTGATCGGTGATTTATCGCTGATCGTTCTTTCACTGAATGTGTTCACACTGCACAATTATCGTGCAAACCACTCGATCAAATGAACGATTTGCTCAATAATCGTGCCATGTAATAGGGGCTTTAGTGAACCCTTGAATTACATAACCTTTAGACGCAATCACTTCCACCAAATGTTTTTTCTGTAGCTGCAAATAATATTTATCCAACCTTGAGAAGACATTTTGGACCATTCCTCCCTGCAAATGTATTTCAGTTCATCAGTATTTCTGGGATACCTTGTGTGCACAGTCCTCTTTAGGTCAGCCACAGCCTCTCCATAGGGTAAGGTAAGGGGTCCGACTTGGCTATTCCAAAAGACAAATCTTCCTTTTCACCTATTTTTTAAGCTGATTTACTTATGTGCTTTGGGTCATTTTCTTGTTGCATGACCCAATGTCTCTACAACCTGAGGTCATGAACGGCAGACCTTACACTCTATGTAAGATGTTCTGCTCAATCTTATAATTCATTGTTCCCTCAATGACTGTAAAACCTCCAAGCCCTGAGATGCAAAGCAGCCCCAAACCAGGATGCTTTTCCCACCATAGCCCCAATTTATGATACCCCCTCAACCATCTACACAGTTGGATGGGGTTTGTGTTAGTGTGCAGTGATCTTCCTCCAAACAGCATTGTGCTAAAAACATCCACTTTTGTCTCATCTGTCCATAGAACATTTCTCAGAAGTATTATGGAATATCTAGGTGGTCTGAGGCAACAAGACAGCCCGCAATATTTATTGGTCCTGCAGTGGCTTCCTTCGTGGTGTCATCAGTGATCACCATTCTTGGTCAGTGTTTCTCTAATAGTGAACATATGAACAGGGGTTTCTGCAGTCTGTAGACTCTTCTGTAGGTCTTTTGCTGTTCCCTTCAGCTTCTTTCTCACCTCTTTCAGGATTGCATGTTGTACTGTCGGAGTGATATAACAAGACACCCGCTTCTAGAGAGAGTAGAACAGTCTTAGATGTTCCCCATCTGTAGATAATGGCCATGGACTAATATATATTCAGGTCTTTAGCTTCCGTAGCCTTTTCCAGCTTCATGTGTCTCTATAACATACCTTCTGAAAGTTGCGTACATCAAGGCATGGGTCACAGTAATCAGTCTTGAGAAGAGCAGATCTGTTAGTAACTAGGCTCTGTGTGCCTTTATTTAATGGGCAATGCATCTGTGAAACCTGCATTTCCGATCTTATCTCCCTAAAGAGCTTGTTTTTACATTTAAAAAATGTAAATGGTTGGCCACAGATTAAGGCCTCATGTCCACGGAGAAAATCAGGCCCGCCGTGGATTCCTCATGCAGAATCCCGCAGCAGGTCCCTCCTTTCCCGCGGACATGAGGCGTAAAAAGAGGAATTACTTACCTGTCCGGATGCTGCGGATCTGCCCTCCGTTGCGGCCGGATTTTCTTTCTTCGGCCCGGCGGATGTGCTCGGCACGCCGGCAGCGTGCCACGCGCATGCGCCGTGCACTCTATTTATTTTTTGAACTCCTGCTCTCCCGCGCTCCCACGCCAGAAAGCAGAAATTCAGCTGCGGGTGTGCAGCGGATCCGGACGGCTTCCATAGGCTTCAATAGAAGCCTACGGGAGCCGTCCGCGCGGAAGACCCGCACTAAAATGGAGCATGCTGCTGCTGTTTTCCTGCACGTGCAATCCGCGTCTCAGGGGAAAATGACATCCGCAGGTATTTAATTACCTGCTGGTGTCCAATGCATCCCTATAGGGCGCAGATCACGCGTGCAGGAAAATGCTGCGGATTTTAAATTTTATTTTAGTCATGGACATGAGGCCTAAAACAAACAAAAGAGGGCATATTCACCTGTCTTTGGTCCTCAGCTGAGTGGCTCTTGTGGCCCTGGTATGGATGCCTTCTGGAGGTCAGCTGACCGCTGTGACCATTCAGGGGCACAGAGTCACCATCTAAACACCTGGCATCAGTCCTCACATCCTGGGTGCCATGATGTCAGGAGTTTGCGCCAGTGATGCTGTGGCCTCTGATTGGCCGTAGCAGTTACCGTACCTCCAAGGACAGAGCTGCAAGAGCCACTCAGCTGTCTTACAGGGAGCCAAACACAGAGTATGTTCACTTTATTTGCTTAAACCCATGGCCAGCTGTTAAAAGTTTTTTTAGCCTTATTATATTGATGACCTATCCTCAGGATTGGCCACTAACACAAGGTGTTCACTTACTTTTTTTTCTCCCTGCACTGTGGATGATTAAAATAAAAGGGATGAACTGTACAACTCTCTGTGTGTTATTAGTTATATTGTGTTTGTCCGTAATTATGATTTAGACATCAAACTGCAATATAGCAATAGTCAATGAAGAAATTCAGGTAATTGGCTCACTTACTTTTTATTACATACCTATCTATCTATCTATCTACCTATCGGTCTGTCTCATATCTATCATCTATTTATTTATCTCATCTATCTATTTATCTATCTCATATCTATCTATCTATCTATCTATCTATCTATCTATCTATCTATCTATCTATCTATCTATCTATCTATCTACCTACCTCATATCTATCATCTATCTATTTATCTATCTCATATATCTATTTATCTATCTCATATCTATCTATCATCTATCTATTTATCTATCTCATATCTATCTATTTATCTATCTCATATATCTATTTATCTATCTCATATCTATCTATCTATCTATTTATCTCCTATCTATCTATCTATCTGTCTATCTATCTATCTATCTCCTATCTATTTATCTATCTCATATCTATCTATCATCTATCTATTTATCTATCTCATATCTATCTATCTATTTAGTTATCTCCTATCTATCTATTTATCTATCTCATATATCTATTTATCTATCTCATATCTATCTATCTATCTATTTATCTCCTATCTATCTATCTATCTATCTATCTATCTATCTATCTATCTATCTATCTATCTATCTATCTATCTATCTATCTATCTATCTATCTATCTATCTATCTATCTCATCTATCTATTGATCTATCTCATCCAGCTATTTATCTATCTCATATATCTATCTATCTATCTCATATCTATCTATCTATCTTATATTTATCTATCTCATATCTCTCTATGGCCGCCTGCAGACGGGCGGGTCGGATCCGGTGGCGAGGATTCTCGCCGCGGGACCCTACCGGAGCGCCTGCAGGAACCAGAGCGTACTCACCCGCGCCCGCGGCTCCGGCTGTTTGATAAGCCGGCTTGCGCAGACTGGAGCCAGCAGCGGGTGAGCGATGTTTCTGTGCGGGGCTTGTTTGCCGCGCAAGATTTCGCACGGCCAAACCATGGCTGTCTGCATAGGATTGCGTTTGTTAACGCAATCCTATGCAGGCTTCCAGCGGCGGAGATCCGCCGTGGAATTTCCGCTCATGTGCAGGCGCCCTATCTCATATCTATCCATCTATTTATCTATCTATCTCATATCTATCTATCTCATATCTATTTATCTATCTATCTCATATCTATCTATCTATCTCATATCTATCTATCTCATATCTATCTATCTATCTATCTATCTATCTATCTATCTATCTATCTATCTATCTATCTATCTCCTATCTATCTATCTCATATCTATCTATCTATCTATCTCATATCTATCTATCTCTCTCATCTCATCTCATATTTATCTATCTCATATCTATCTATCTATCTATCTATCTATCTATCTATCTATCTATCTATCTATCTATCTATCTATCTATCTATCTATCTTCCCTTCCTTTCTTTTATCTCGCACAGTATAGTTTTATCTCTTTGTATATATCTTCCTATATAATAGAAGCTTGTCCCTTTAAAAACATCCAGCAGGCTTCACTGACGGCTATGTCGGGGCGAGAAAGCATGTATTTGCTAAGAGATCTATCTCGACAATTTAATTTACTGTCTATAATTTGCATTTGTAACATAGTGTCATCTGGTTTCTAAGCAACATACCAGTCCGCGTCATCAAGAGGGATGGAGGACCGGACGTGTGCCTGGAGGGCCATTTCCTGGTTTTATATATCTGTATGGGCTACATTTCTCTGTCATCTCACATAGACTATCACAAGGAAGAGCTCTGACCTTAGTGCCCACCTGATGACAATATGAAGCATAGAAGTTCCATAGAGCTGGCGGAGGGGCAGACGCCGTCTCTAGATCTACTCCGTCTGCTTACATTATTCCCCTCCCATAATCCTCTCTGTCTAACACCTGCTCTTAAATGATTACTCCCTTTATGAAAATAGAAAATGCTTCTGCATTATCAACCATTGTAAAATGACACAAAAATCACATTAGATGGATGAAGTATGTGCCCCCGGGTGGGGGAGGTGACGTGGAGATGAATTAGGAGGAGATTCTTTGTAAATGTGGTGATGTAAAGGATTAGAGTAAAACTGAATACTATAAAATAAACATTTCCTGACAAAGAAGACGGCCTCTCCCTTTAGACGAAGACATCATGGAAAACTCCAGTGAAAAATAAAAATCTCTCTTTTCTTATAAGAGGCCTTTCTTTCCTTGGGCCTAAACCACTTGAAGATGATCCACTGACTTGTCTGCAGCTCTGTAATGGACATATGATGCTCATGGTGATGATGGTTGTGCTCTCCATAGGCTGTAATTAAGGCTTAAAGGGATTGTATAGGATTAAAAAAACATGGCAGTTTTCTTCCAGAAACAGCACCACAGCTGTCCACAGGTTATGCCTGGTATTGCAGCCCATTATCATTCACTTAATGCAGCTCAGATGCAATACTAGACACAACCCAATGTGGCACTGCTTCTGAAAGAGAATAGTCATGTTTATCTAATCCTTTACAACCCCTTTAAAGGAGTATTCCAGGCTTCTACTACTTATGGTAGATTAGACTCAGGATAGGTCATCAATAGTTGATCAGCGGGAATCTGCCGATCAGGATTCTCACCAATCAGCTGATCCTTCTGCAGTGCAGCAGGGTCGGCCGTCATTATTGGTGGTCATAGATAGGTTCACCCCCATAGAAATCAACAGGAGCATTGATAGGTATTAGTGTATCTTGCCACCACCGGAAGCTATGGGTTTGACAGGAGGAACACCCCTGTCACACCCACAACTCCCGAGTGGCTCAATAATACCGCTTCTGCCAGTGTACTGTGTCCCTCGCTCCTCCCCACCTGCTTACCCTGAAGCTCTTGGCTGCTTGGTGTCCCCGCCGCTGTACTGACCTCATTCTGCAGCAATGCGGAAGGCGCCACCGGTGTCGCCCTAATTACGCCGTTGTGTCATTGCTTGGCGAAGCTCCGGCCACGGACTCCTTCGCTGGGGCTTGCGGTGCGGCCGCAGTAGACACTCCGCGCTGATTTTTCCTGCTGCTGTGTTACTGCCAGACAGAGCTCAGCTCACTCACTGCTCTGCTGGGGCTTCTGGCAGTGCTGCTCCACACGCTCCCCACCACTGCTGTGTGACTCCTGTGCTGGCCGTTCTGCTGGTGACGCTCACCACCGCTGTGTCCTGCTGCTCCAGCTGCGCTCAGCTGTCAGTGGGTCTGCGGCTCTGGCTTCACCCCTTCCTGCTCCGGCAGTGTCTCCTCCGTGGCCTCCAATTATATGAGCAGCGAAACAGCGCAGGAGGCTGCAAAGGGAAGAATGGCCAGCGGTGGGGGGGGGGGGATTTCTGTGGAACCTACAGCCAATATTATCGCCATGGCAGATGATGGCCACCCATTCTTCTGGGTAGCCTATCCTGGTAGGGGCGTTGGTTAGGGGGCATGTATCTTGACTCCACCCATTCTGTTGGTGGCGTCAAGATACACTAATACCGCATTGATGACCACATATGATGCCATCACCATGTGC
The DNA here is from genome assembly GCF_035609145.1 of Eleutherodactylus coqui. Classification (NCBI taxonomy): domain Eukaryota; kingdom Metazoa; phylum Chordata; class Amphibia; order Anura; family Eleutherodactylidae; genus Eleutherodactylus; species Eleutherodactylus coqui. Next base: position 10,775,736 of record NC_089846.1, on the reverse strand, counting down.
ATATATTTGATAAATTAATAGGTTACTTATGGCATACCACTAGTTCTACTACTAGCTCTGCTGTGTGCAGTGAGAATAATGTATTATCACCTCTGGACAGGAGCCCCACTATGTAGCACTGGAGCCTTGTTATTTGTAACCTGCAGAACGCATATAGTTATCGATGGCTGGGAGATCTATCAGTCACAATGTACAGGCGTGGGGGTGAAGTAACAAGATCTGCTCTATGCTCTGACATACATTACACCCTGCTGTTCTCTCACCTGGAAAACCAGCAAATGTGTTTTGCTTCATTTCCTCTAAACGCAGAGAGTATGAGATTGGACTGTGTATTCACAGAGCAAATAATTTACTGTATTTAATTCTGTGGCAAAGGGAAGCAGTCCCTGCTGAGATACATGCACACGCCTTTATATATACTGCATTTTAGCCACATCTTAAGCAATCAAATGTATTAAAGGGGCTGTCCAGCTGTAAACTATTGATGACCTATCAATAGTAGATCTGTAGGAGTCCCTTCACTACACAGTTTTTGAAAGAACTCAGCAGGGAGGTTGTACCAGACATCTCGGAGAACTAAGCACAGATCATCTGTGGATGTCGGCTCGCTCTGATCCTTCTGTCTCTTCATGTAATCCCAGACAGACTGGATAATGTGAGATCAGGGCTCTATGGGGCCAAATCATCACTTTCAGGACTCCTTTACTGCTTTAGGCTGGATGCTTGGAGTTGTTGTCCTGCAGCAGAATAAATGGTAGCCAATCAGACGCCTCCCTGATTGTATTGCATGTGATCTGGATTATGATTTCTCCAGCAGGCTTTGGGGTATTTTGCCGCTTCCGAATTATGTCGTGTGCACACATCATCGTGGAGCAAATTAGACACAAGCTATCAGCCTCATATCCAAAATGGCTCTCTGCCCAGAAACAGCCAGACAGGGCCTTTTATTGTACAGACACACAATGGGCGTGCAACAGGTTACATCAGTAACATATAGGATTCTCATTTGTCGGATCATATAGAATCCCCCCTCCTTCCTGCCCACCTTCTCTAAAGTCCAATGTATAAGCAAGTCTTTGTCTCACAAACATGTGCTCGAACCTGAAAGTGAAAGTAGATATCTCTTTGTTGAAGAAGATCCTGTGTGGGGGATGGGGAGGACTGGGAAAACACTCAAGATGAATACATAAGCAATAACATAACACTGTGATTTAACTCTTTCCTTATGCAGCAGAGTTTCACATTAGGCTGAAGTCACAAAACACACATAATACGTCTAGTGCAAATCGATAGACATTTTACACCAACCAATCATCATGTCTATCACACATGATGGTCAAGTATCTGCATGTATTTCTCAGCATTGATGACACAATTAACTCTGACCAAATCCCCAACTCCATCTGCTGAAATGCAACTCCAAACTTGTAAGGAGCCTCCCCCGTGCTTAACTGCTGCCTGCAGACACTCATTAATATACTGCTCTCCACCATGCTTAACTGCTGCCTGCAGACACTCATTAATATACTGCTCTCCACCATGCTTCGCTGCTGCCTGCAGACACTCATTAATATACTGCTCTCCACCATGCTTAACTGCTGCCTGCAGACACTCATTATTGTACTGCTCTCCACCATGCTTCACTACTGCCTGCAAACACACATTGTTGTACTACTCTCCACCATGCTTCACTGTTGCCTGCAGACACTCATTGTTGTACAGCTCTCCACCATGCTTCACTGCTGCCTGCAGGCACTCATTATTGTACCACTCTCCAGCATGCTTCACTGCTGCCTGCAGACACTCATTATTGTACAGCTCTCCACCATGCTTCACTGCTGCCTGCAGACACTCATTATTGTACTGCTCTCCACCATGCTTCACTGCTGCCTGCAGACTCTCATTATTGTACCACTCTCCACCATGCTTCACAGCTGCCTACAGACACCCATTATTGTACTGCTCTCCACCATGGTTCACTGCTGCCTGCAGACACCCATTATTGTACCGCTCTCCACCATGCTTCACTGCTGCCTGCAGACACTCATTATTGTACCGCTCTCGACCACGCTTCACTGCTACCTGCAGACACTCATTATTGTACTGCTCTCGACCATGCTTCACCGCTGCCTGAAGACACTTATTATTGTACCGCTCTCCACCATGCTTCACTGCTGCCTGCAGACACTCATTACTGTACTGCTCTCCACCATGCTTTACTGCTGCCTGCAGACACTCGTTATTGTACTGCTCTCCATCATGCTTCACTGCTGCCTGCAGACACTCGTTATTGTACTGCTCTCCACCATGCTTCACTGCTGCCTGCAGACACTCATTATTGTACTGCTCTCCACCATGCTTCACTGCTGCCTGCAGACACTCATTATTGTACTGCTCTCCATGCTTCACTGCTGCCTGCAGACACTCATTATTGTACTGCTCTCCATGCTTCACTGCTGCCTACAGACACTCATTATTGTACTGCTCTCCAGCCCTTCAGTGAACAAACGGCCTTCTGTTACAGCTAAATATTTCACATTTTGACTCATCAGTCCAGAGCGCCTACTGCCATTTTTCTACACCTCAGTTCCTATGTTTTCATGCATAGTTGAGTTGCTTGGTTTTGTTTCTACATCAAAAGTTTTGGTCCTCAGTTCTTCTATTAGGACTACTTCTAGCCAACATTCTCGAAACAGCTGATGGGTATGCCTGGTTTTTACTGGTTTCTGCCAATTCTAAGCTGATGTCACTGCGGGTCATCTTCCGATTTTGAAGGGAGGTAAGCATGATGTTTGTCATCTGCCGCACTTAGCTGACCACTGCATCTACGGTCCTGATCATTGGCCTCCTGATCATTGCCCGTTTCTTTGTGCGTCTTCTAAAGGGTTTGAACAGCAGTCTCCTATTGAAGCTTATAAGGGATGTTCACAGTTCACTTTCTCCCCCTTCCCGCACAAATCACACAGCATGTCTATATTAGCCTCCCATAGAAGTCAATGAACACTTTCAAGTCCATTGCGCCTATGGCCCATCAAGCTGCTGTACAGAACAGGAAATTTCAGTTTTTTGTTGGGTTTAGTGGCCGGAGTGAAAACTGCAGAATATAGAATTTTTTAAAAACATACTGGATGTGATGGGAAATATCCCTTTAAGACACAGCCCATGGGATCTATTCCAATAATCGTATTATATTATGGGAACTAGCTGCATTGCCATGCAAGGGGTTAACTTCTCCAAGTCAATATGTCAGTCAGATAGTGGAATGTAAAATAATCCCATTTTACATCTGCCTGAATGCTCCCTGCTACTTGTTTTTGCTTTGCTGGTCGCCTGTGATGAATTTCCCGGCTGTCTGCTGCAAATCTTGAACTTCGGTCCTTAAAACTTGCGTGACAAGAGAGCGTTGGGGGAATTCAGTGGCTGCCGCTGCACAGACAGATGAGCAGCTTCCACTGACATCTGTGAACAGAGGAAGGAGGGGGCTGTGCCGCCGGAGCGCAGTATGGAATCAAATCGTATGAGTCATCTGTCCTTGTCTAATCCGTTCTGAAATTGTTACCAATTATACTCAAGGTTCTTCTTCCTCTGAGCGAGGCTGGTGCGCACCCTGCCCATGATGGGGTGGTGAGACCGCCAAAATACAGCCTCACGGGTGACACATGGCTGTGTGTCTGCTCAGCACTACATACTGGCCCACATGCATTAATATATTTACACTTTCATCCACAGCTTTTACTCTAAAATAGTGTCTAATCTGCTACGTGACATAGTTATTAACCATTTACACCAGAACCTCCAACCATGTGCACAATGCAAAAGAAAGTCAGTTTAAAGTGGTTGTAGGTTGGACTCACTTCTGAAATGCAACTTTTTATAAGTTGCGACTTTTTTTTTACAGTTCAGCATCTCTACTTCACACAGATATGATTGTAGAAAAAGTGCCGTACTTCTAACAAGTGTGAAAGCGAACAACAGTGACCTATGCCGAGACAAATTTATGTGGCAAATGCAGCCATAAACTTGTCACAACCTAAACCTATAAACTAGATGAGATTTAACTTTGGCCGAATGCGCACGGCCGGATCGGATTCTGTAAGCGTGATCCTGCAGCGGAATCCAACCCAGTGTTCGGCCAGTGACCCCTGCGTACCTGTCCGGATAATTTCTTGTCTGTGCTGTGGATGTGCCGGCGTCGCGCTGGCGCACATGCCCAGTAGAGATGACACAGCGCAGTTGCTGGGTGATGGAACAAATTCTACGGCCTGTCTGCAGTAAGAGCTGCGGACGGGCTGTGGATCAGAAGGCTTCCATTGACTTCAGTTGAAGATGTTCGCGCAGAATTTGCGGCGAAATAGAACATGCTGCAATTTTCCCTCCGCGAACAGAAAATCGCAAGTGATTTCTGCTTGTGGATAGGGAAAAGTGATTTTCTATAGCATGTCTAAGGGCAGTACTTGCTGCGGAATCCGGAGGCGGGCAATCCAAATACGCCCGTGTACATTGGGCGTTTGGCTAAAATTACACGAATGTTGATAATTGTGGTCAGCAATCTCTTTTTCTCTCCCTTTTCCTTTCTATCCTTCCCTTGCCCTCCGCCATTACAGCTCCAGTTTGGACTCACCAATATGAGGACTTGAATGGATCCTTCAGGCCCCACGAGCCACTGAGAAATTGTGTGACATCTTCTGGGACTTTTTGTGCCATAGAATCTCTTTTAGCCAATATACATGGCACCTGGCAAATGCTGGATTATTAAAGGGCCACTCCAGATATTTTTTTTCCCTTTCATCATGTAGTTATCCCCTCAGTACATGTAAGTGTGATTAGTTATCTCCCAGTCTCCTTCTCCTCAGATAGTCATGTGATTTCAATTCTGACCATCTGCATTTATGGTGTCTGACCCTCCCGTCAAAGTTACTGCTGATAATCACACAGCTCCCGTCAAACAGTTAAAATAGAGGAGATCACCGCTCATCCTCTTGACTGGATACTTATGGTCTGTGGCTTATTTAGGTGAAAACAGAACGTAATGATAATTAAACTGTCCCCCATGCAGGCAGAAATGGTATAGCTAATGCTGTACTAATAATTGCGGGAAACCAAAATAATTTCACCATCAAGATGGTGTCTAATAAGCATTGGACAGGGGGCTACACTGCAGAGAAGTGGCTGTAGTGTACAAAGGAGACCTCCAGAGTGTGACAGGCAATCCTGTGAGGGGGGGCAGCGATGGAAAAATGTGTTTTCGTCAGAGTGGGCTTTTAAACATTCCAAATTTTTGGACATGAAGCAGATGTACAGGGAGATAATATTCCACTCATAACACAGTGATTCCATATATATTATATATAAGTATAAGCCGAGTTTTCACAAAAAAATGTGCTGAAAAAAAAACCCCTTGGCTTATTCTTGAGTGAGGTAAAAAAAAAAACCCCGCAATACTCGCCTCTCAGCCGGCATCTGTGTCCATGACGCGATGCTCGCCCCAGGTGGTGCAGCGAGCTGCTTCAGACTTCTCAGCCGACGCTCAATCATTCACAGCCATTCAGTGAGTGACATCACTGAATGGCTGTGATTGGTTTATCAAGTTCCGGCTGTGATTGGCCGACGCTTGATCCAGTCACAGCGCTTAGTTACACAGCACAGCCGGCGGGGAATTGAAAACCGAGCCAGGGAGATGACATCGTGGAGAAGTCTAAAGCAGCCTGCCGCACCGCCGGGGTGAACATCGCGTCAGGGACACAGACACTGGCGGAGAGGTGAGTATAGCGTTTTTTTTAACCTAGTATATACTCGAGTCAATAAGTTTTACCATTTTTTTGGCTTATACTTGGGTCGGCTAATACTCGAGTATATAAGGTACTTATTGCCTTTTTTATCTTTGCCCATTCTTCTTGTGTAGCGGTAACTGCTAGACTGCATGGTTCTTTGATACAATGTATCACTTGATCTTTGTGTCTTTGTTAGTGGTGCATTTCGCTCCTATTAATTGTCATACACCTCATCTCATGGGACGGCAGGATCTGTTTTCACAGTCATCACATGTTTAGCAACAAACAGGCATGAAAAAGAGTCCTAGCAGATGTCAGCTAACTGACGGCCTCTATCCCCACTTTATGTTTCACTGTTCTGAGGCAATTTTCCGTCTAGTGAGCTGGCACAAGGGCCCGGGGACTGACAACTACAAGCCAAACAAACCCTGGGCAGTAAAACAAGTCATTGTTCCATGTCAGTGGAGATTGGCCATCCGTTCATCTTAAGCAGAATCCCTATATGTGAAACAATTCGCAGGAAGATATGAACACGTGGAGACGCACTACACAATGGAAGGGGATTGTGAAGTAGCACAAACATATGATACAATTAATGGATCATCAATTCCAGTCAAAATATATTCATATAGAGGAAGCATTCAACCCTAATACACTGGGAAGCAGAGACAATCTGAGGGTCTGTTGCTGACACCCTTCTGAGTGATGAAGTACTCTACAAGGCACTATTCCACTTCATCAATCCAGTGATCTAAGCAACTTCCAGTGAGGCTTGGTCATCAGTGCTAGACTAGCTGGAGCCAGGAACTCACTGCCAACCTTGCGGGGCTTTCTCATCTAATGGCGTGGAGACTATACTGAGAATGGCGTGATCGAGGAAAAGCATACAGTGAATGTAAAGAACATCCTGTGGATGTAAAGAACTCATTGCTTAACCCCTTGAGTGGCACGCCCGGAAATTTTCCGGGACGAGCTCCACTGCTCATAGCGATACAGCCCGGAAGATTTCCGGGCTATGTATCACTATGGGAGCTGCAGAGCACAATGCCACAAGCTGTGACAGTGTGCTCTGCCTGCACAGACCCACAGAGAGCAGTGCAAGGGCTTTGAAAAACCAGCAGAAGATATTGCCGATATGCCGGCAATCTCCTGCTTTGTTTACAGGTTGCCATAGAGACCATCGGCTTGTCAGAAGCAAGCCGATGGTCTCTGTGGCAGGGAGAGCTTGGTGCTTGTCTGTCAGAGGACAGATAGGTACCAGCTCTTACAGCAGAGATCAGAGAAAACCTCCGATCTCTGCTGTGTTAACCCTTTACATGCTGCAGTCTATGTGACTGCAGCATGTAAAGGGCTGTCACTGCAGCATGTAAAGGGCTGTCACAATCGGACCCCCGGAATGTGATCAGGGGTCCTGATGGGTCCCTGTGGAAGTCCCCTAAAGGGACAAAAAAAAAATTTAACAAATTATAAAAAAATAATAAAAACTCTTGTCTCCCTTTACTTTGTAAAAAATCAAAAATACAATCACACATGTGATATCCATGTGTCGTAATGACCCAGAGAAGGAAGTTAATGCATTATTTAACCCCTTAATGACATGGCCCTTTTTTTTCTTTTTTCCCCATTTCTTTTTTTCCTCCCCCCTGTTTAAAAAATCACAACTTGTCCCGCAAAAAACAAGCCCTCACATGGCCATGTCAATGGAAAAATGAAAAAGTTATGGCTCTTGAGACGCAACTGCAAAATTAGTTGAAATTCAATGATTAGACCATTTTAAAAAACCTGCCCTGGTGGGCACGACAGGGTGGTAGGAAACCCGCCACTCAAGGGGTTAAAGGGGTTGTACCAGAACTTCAAGTTATCCCCTATCCGTAGATCGCGTTTCCCTCCGCAGTGGCATCACCATGAGGAGAACACTGGCCAAACATCCGCAGTTAGCGCTCTATTCACTTCAATGGGGCTGATGGAAATACCCAAGAGGGTGCTGCTTGGATATCTTGACAGTCCCATTGAAAGCGAATGGAATATTTGTGCGCTTGCACAACCAGCGCTTCATTCAGTCTTTCGCTCACTGCAGGGGGTGCAGTAACCCTGCAGTAAGGAGGATGAGAGACACAGGACCACCATTCTTGCGATCAACGAAGGTCTCAACAGTGAGACCCCTTCACGATCAGCAAGTTATTCCCCACAGGAAGGGGTCTTGCCAGCAGGATAATGTTCAACCGCACACACAAGGGGGTCACAGGAATGTCCCCACTACATTGTCATACTTATGTGGCTGCCCGGTGGCCAGATTTATCACCAATAGAACATGTATGGGACCATCTGGGATGCACGATCTAGAGACTCAGTTACAGCAAATGTGGAGAGATATGGCGCGGGATACCATACAGAAACTGTCTGCCTCCATGCCCTAATGTATCACATCTTGTATGCAGGCTAGAGGCGGCCCAACAGGGTACTAGAGCTTCCCATCAAGGGGTTAGTTTTCAGCAATAAATCATGATCACTCACTTATATTGTTACAATCACACATAGAAAGTTTCATCGCATTCCAACAACTTCTAGGTGAGGGATTGTTTTTTACAATGAGTGTATTTGTTTTACTTCTGGGTTTCCTTTAGATTTTACAGTTATTTCTTTTAGATATTTAAATTGTATTTATTTTATTTAGAATCTATTAAAAATTTATAAATAAAAAAAATAATTGGGAAAACTTATCAATTGTCAAATGTCTTGGTTCTTAATGTAATGAAATTAATCTGTGCCGCTCTGACAGTACAAAGGCAGTGCGGGAGCCAGGCCTCCCAGTCTATGTGCAGTGATGTGCTGACATCTGGCTATCTCCGTACATCTTCACATATTAGCCAATTGTGTCTAGATAAGCGAAGGGCCATGCCTTGTGCTGGTCATTACCATTTTTCTTAACTCCACTTATCCAAACTGCTAAAAAGATCCAGAGCCACTGTAGACAATTAGGCTTAAGGGAAGCAATATATCTCAATAAGTATCAGGCAGAGTTTCCCTCTCGCTGCTTGAAACAACATATATAATTTGATTGGTTGCTGAGCTCATCCCCTCTGGGGAATTCTAGAGAAAATAGCAGCTTTTTTTCTAAGCAATGAGCAGCACAAGCCCCCTGCCCTAAAATACCAACAATGACCCCAAAAATGTAGATTAATTCACAGACTCTCAGTTTATTTTAATATACGTAATTCTGTTTCATTTATGTTTTGCATGACAGAAATAACCAGTTACATGCGGATTCTTATCTTCCTTTTGTTACAGTTCAGTAATTCAGTAATTGAATTAGATTGTTGTTCTGTATAAGTAGTGAGTCTGCATATACAGTACAATATGTTTGCAAAGGCAGAATCATATGTATCTCATAAAAAACTCCATCCACACTTTTGAATTTCCTTAAAGGGGTTGTCCATCTTGTAAGATTTCGGTACAACCCCTTCCCCATGCAGTGACATAAGAAACAGTCATAGTGTAGTGATCAGTCATAGTGTAGTGATTTCAGGCACTGAATTGGAGCTTCAGATGTAATAGCTGTAGGTCTGGAAAGTAGTCAAGGAAGAGCCAGAAGTCAGCAACGGGAGGTCTCGGTTTGCAGTAGAGATGGATGTGGTTGGTAGCGTAGTCGGAAGGGAAGCCAGAAGTCAGTATCAGGAGGACTTGTAGAAATAACGGAGGAACAGGTAAGTGGGGCTTGATTAAACAGTCCTGTGGAGCAGAATAATCACGCACTGAGGGAGTGGCAGGGCCAGGCTTTTATAGGAAACGCAATCAAGTCAGAGGGGGGGTCAGGATTAGGAGGCAGGAACTAGGTAATTGGGATCAGGAAACACAGCTGGGAGTCAAGCAAAGGAACTGTCCACAGGCTGGATAGCTCAGTAGTGTCAGCTACTGGCTAGAGTACTGGAAATCCCAGGTTTGATCCCTGACACATATACTCACCTCTCCCTGCTCCGTCCCGCACTGGTGTTCAGTCCTCCACTCTGGTCTGTGTTTACAGCTGCAGTCCCAGACGGTTTGCAAGATGTCACAGGGGCTGCAGCCAATAACAGAGCTCAGCAATCGAACATGACTATTTCTTATGTTACTGCATGGGGAAGGGGTTGTACAGAAATCTTACAACTTGGAGAAACCCTTTAAGGCTGTATTAATATGGGCACTAGTGATATAGGTTGAAACTCCTGGTGGTGTCTTGAACATGGAGAAAGATTAGGCTTTCTCGATAAATGGTCAAAACAATGGAAACTACAGTTTTTTGGCCGCTCTCACACAGGCGCTTTTTTACAGCAATTAGTAGGCGTTTGAAACACCTGCTAAAAACACTGTACTGAGCCACCATTGATTTCAATGGGTCTTCTCAGATGAGTGTTTTAGCACGATATTTCTATTTAGTGCTAAATTGAACGCTGTATGTTCTATTTTTCGGCAGTGCAGTGCTTTTTAATGCACCACATCACCCATCGCAATGATGTGATGCATTAAAAGCATTTTTACAAACGCCGGTGTGAGAGTGGTCTTATGTTTCCAAATGTAAAATAATGCACTTAGGGAGAAAAAATCCTCGGAATGAGTATCAAATTAGCTGTTCTGCGTTATCCAGGACTTCAGAAGAGAAGGATTTAGGGATTCTGATTTCAGACAGTTTCAAAAGGAGTCCACAGTTTGGTCAAGCAGCAAGGAAAGCATGTAGGATGCAGGAGATATAACCAGTAGAAAGAGGGAGATTGTGATCTCGTTGTAGAGCTTTAATGAGACCACATCCAGAATACTATGCTTGGGTTCCAGAGTTCATAGGGATCTATGTTTTGGTATCTCAATCTATCTTATGTGATATCGTCTGCGGAGCCAGTGTATCTAAGCTTATCATGTGTGATACTGTCTTAAAGGAGATGTCTCGAGGAAGCAGTGAATTTTTTTTTGCCCAGTCCCCCTAATTAAGCATACATAACTAAGCCCCCCTGTAAATTACTTTTCTAGCTGGTTTGTACTTACCGTTCCAGCGTTTCAGCAACTTATAAAAGTTTCCCCAAGATGGCCGCCGGCTCTTTTCCCTTCGCTTGCTGCAGCCCGACGTGCGCGCTCCCGAGACGCTGCCAGCTGTGTCTCCATGGCAACCAGACGCCCCGCAGCCGCCGACCGGACCCACCGCAGCCGCCGACCAGTCACCCACCGCCAGGCAGCAGGTAACTGGCGCTAGCCCCCGGCTCCCCAGCGCTACGCTCCCGGCTCCCCAGCGCTACGCTCCCGGCTCCCCAGCGCTACGCTCCCGGCTCCCCAGCGCTACCGCCCCGGCTCCCCAGCGCTAGACCCTGACAACAGACGAAGGCCCCGGAGCCCTGCGCTAGGCCCCGGAGCCCAGGTGAAGGCCCCGGAGCCCAGCGCTAGGTTCCGGAGCCCAGGTGAAGGCCCCGGAGCCCAGCGCTAGGTTCCGGAGCCCAGGTGAAGGCCCCGGAGCCCAGCGCTAGGTTCCGGAGCCTAGCGCTAGGTTCCGGAGCCCAGCGCTGGGCTCCGGGGCCTACCACTGTGGCCCGGGACCTTCACCTGTTAGTCAAGATCACCCCCCGACCCATCACTTACCTGGGCGGCTTCTCGGGGCTGCTGGGCTGGGCTGGGCTTCTCCGCTGGGCAGCTCCAGTTTCTGCACCTTCCTCTAACAGAGGAAGGTACAGAATGGCCGCTCCAGCGCGCTCCCGAGCAGTGACAGCTCGTCTGCGCATGCGCAGAAGAGCTGTAGCGGGGAGCACACTGAAGCGGCTCGTGCTGGAAGGAGAAGACCGGACTGCGCAAGCGCGTCTAAAAAAGCAAGCTGCCAGCGAATTTAGACGGAACCATGGAGACGAGGACGCTAGCAACGGAGCAGGTAAGTGAATAACTTCTGTATGGCTCATAATTAATGCACAATGCACATTACAAAGTGCATTAATATGGCCATACGGAAGTGTATAACCCCACTTGGTTTCGCGAGACAACCCCTTTAAATGGGTTGTGTCACAATTGCAAGTTATTCCCTATTCACAGCTGTTATTGATTTGAACAAAATCACAGCCTGTAATTACAAGTGTCGGCCAATACACAGGGGTTGTAATCAACTGCTTCCGCTCTGATCCCTGTGTATTTCAGTACTGACAGCGGTGTATAATCAGCTGATCGGCCTGGTTCCCGAGCATTGGACCCCAACTGATCAACTACTGATGACCTATCCAGAGGATAGGTCATCAATAGTATTTTCCTAGGAAACCACATTAACGCCATTTAAGAAATCACATACTTCTCTTGATGAAATTCTGCAGCATGTAATCAGGTTGAGATATGTTTAATATATACTTTTTTCAGATCTCAGAGATGACCTTTTATTTTTAGTGCTCTATTTTCAGGTCTGAAGCAGCTGATATGGAAGATTAAAACTGAAAGTGAAAAAAATGGGCCTCTACCTGAATTTAAAGAAGAATAAAATTATGACAACTGTAAAAAATGGCTAAATTCAAATCAAAATCGACAATGAGGTCATAGAATGCGTGCGAGGCTTCATCTTCTTTGGCTCAAAAATTGACCAGGCTGGAGGATCTACCGTATATACCGGCGTATAAGGCGACGGGGCGTATAAGACGACCCCCCAACTTTCACCTTATACGCCGGTAATACAGTGGAGAAAAAAAAAATCATCACTCACCTCCCCCAGCGTTCTGCGGCGCAGCTGCAGGCTGTCGCTCCCTCCTGGTCCCCGGCTTGAAATCCCCGCCTCCAGAAAGCTAATACACACGCCGTCAGCCAGTTACAGCCATTCAATGGCATCATTGAATGGCTGTGATTGGCTAAAACACACGTGGCTTCAGCCAATCACACTATTCAATGACATCATTGAATGGGTGTGATTGCTAACACACGTGCGCCTTCGGCCAATCACAGCCATTCAATGATGTCATTGAATGGCTGTAACTGGCTGACGGCATGTGTATTAGCTTTCTGGAGGCGGGGATTTCAAGCCCCGCATTCAGAAAGCAATGCTCTGCCGGGGACCAGGAGGGAGCGACAGCCTGCCGGAGCGCGACAGAACGCCGGGGGAGGTGAGTAATGATTTTTTTTTTGACACTTTTTTTTTTGTATTACCGGCGTATAAGACGACCCCCGACTTCAGAGCAGATTTTTCGGGGTTCAAAAGTCGTCTTATACGCCGGTATATACGGTATGCCAGAGATAAAACGTGCGATAGCAGTGGGGCGAAGCGCAATGCTAAACATGGATATAATCTAGAAAAGTAGGGATATCGGCATAGCATATAAACCCAGGATTGTGCAAACCACCGTTTTCCCCATAGCCATGTATTATGTGAGAGCTGGACTGCGAGGGAAGCTGATAGAAGCAGGGTTGAAGCGTTTAAACTGTGGTTCTGCCAAAAGCTGCTGCGTATGCCCTGAACGGTGAGAGTAACAAACAGAGAAGTCCTGAATCGTATAAGACCCGATATATCACTGGAGGGTAAGATGGCCGGGCTCAGACTCACGGATTATGGCCATATAATGTGAGCAGAGTCGCTAGAAAAATCTATAATGTTTGGACAGATCAGTGGAAAAAGTAGACCCGGCCGCCAAAGAACACAATGGCCAATACTGTCAGAGCTGATACTAGATATCACACAACTGAAAGAAGCAGCGCAAAACTGAAAAACATGGATGGAGCTCGACTTTAGGGTCACCGAGGGTCGTGAACTATTAAATTGCTAATAATGATACAATAATTTCTATCTGTTTCTTACATCCCGCTCAGAGTTCCTTTTTTGAATTTCTTTGAATGGAGAAAACATACAAGTTAGGGACTTCTTCTAGTCTGTGCAGTGAGTAGTGTGAACTAGAAGAGGTTGATCGGAATCATTAACTCTCATCTACTAATTGATTTTCCTTTTAAATGTAACTATGGGGTTTGGAGATAGAACTTGTAATTTGGAAATCTAATTAAATAGCAAACACCTGTCGAGTGATGTTACCCTATTAACAGGACACCCCTCTGCTTCACTGACACTCACAGAACTTAGGGAAGAATTGTCTCAATAAGTAGCACAGGACATCCCAATGCACCAGGAAACAATTCTATGAAGTCTGTGGCTATTGTGCATGCATGTCCAAGAACTGGATGTACTCACAAGTTATTGCTTATCTACGTCACAGAACTGCAACCTGGGCTTCAGGACCAAGTTGCAGCTTTAAATATATCTGACGGCTCCTCACTGTGTAACAATGACACTTAGGGGGCAGGTTAATGACACATTGGAGTACTGGACAATGACACATTGACACGTAGGGTGACAAGAACAGTTGGAGTACAGGACAATTACACAATGACACTTGAAGTTAAAGGACAGTGATGTGCGATGACTGGAATTACATGACATGACAAGGATACACTGATTCTTGTGGTTGAGGATAATGACACACTGATATTTGTTGTATATGAAAAATGACTAGAGTTGAGCGAACGTACTCTGCTGAGCTTGATGCTCGTTCAAGTATTAGCATACTCGATGGTGCTCGCTACTCGAGCGAGCATCACGCCGTGTTCAACCCCGCCCCAGTTTTGGCCCCTCCCCGCTGCAATGCTGCGCACGTCAACGGTAGTTTGTGGCTGACTTGGGAGAGAGAGACATTGACAGTTGGGCAGCGGTTAGTGACAGGTTAACACTTGGGGTACAGGATCTGTCATGCTCATGGCCAGTCTTAGCTACATGTGACCCATGCTCTTGTACAGGGCTTGATCACCAGCTTATGGGGAAGGAAAGGACACCAGGTGTATGTAAGCTGTGGGTGATTGCCTCTTTTGTGTCTAGCCCGCCAGGTGATCTTCCACCATACAGCAGTACATCGGTGTATCCGCAACATGATGGATTAGTTCTGCTACTGTATTTATGTTATGAGTGATTCTGGGGCTATTGATCTGGATTATGGTTTTCTCCAGCAGGTTTCGGGGTATTTTGTAGCTTCCAAATTGTATAGTGTGCACACATCATCGACCAGATCAGACACAAGCTATCAGTCTCATATCCAAAATGGCTCTCTGGGCAGAAACACCCAGACAGCCCCTTTTATTGTAAAGCATAACACCTGCCCTTTAATGGGCGTGCAACAGATTACATCAGTAACATATAGGATTCTCATTTGTCGGATCATATAGAATCCCCCACCCCTCTCCGTAGTCCACTGTGTGTCTCATTTGTCCTTTGTTCTATTAATTTCAGTTTTGACCGCATGTATCTCTTTGTTGCAGAAGTTAGTATGGAGAAGTTTCTGTGTGGGGGATGGGAAAGGACTGGGGAAACACTCAGTATTGAATACAAGCAATAACATATAACACAGTGATTTAACTCTTTCCTTATGCAGCAGAGTTCCACATTAGGCTGAAGTCACAAAACACACATAATATGTCTAGTTTAGTACAAATCGATAGACATTTTACACTGACTAATCATCATGTCTATCACACTATACTTAAGTTATGATCTTGGTGCTGGCTCTGTATTTATTTTCAAGCTTGATTCTGGGGCTGTATTTATGTTATGAGCTAGGTTCTGGTGCTGTATTTATGTTATAAGCTAGGTTCTGGTGATGTATTTATGTTATGAGCTAGGTTCTGGTGCTGTATTTATGTTATGAGCTAGGTTCTGGTGATGTATTTATATTATCAGTTTGGTTCTGGTGCTGAATCTACATTATGAGCTTGGTTCAGGGGCTGTATTTATATTACTTGGTTTCGGGGTTGCATTTATGCTGTGAGCTTGTTTCTGTGGCGTTATTTATATTATGAGCATTGTTCTGCGCCTGTGTTTATGTTATGAGCTTGGTTCTGTTGTTGTATTTATGTTATTACCTTGGTTTGAGAGCTCTATCTATGTACTAAGCTCGGTTCTGGGGCTGTATTTGTGTTATGAGCTTGGTTCTAGGGTTGTATTTATGTTATAAGCTTGATTTTGGGGCTGTAAATGTTCTATGAGCTTGATTCTGGGGCTGTATTTATGTTATGAGCTTAAGGGCTCATGCCCACGACTGTTGCGGGATACGCCTACGGATTTACACTGCGGGAGTACCTCGAAAATCCGTGGCAGAATTTCGCAAGTGAGCCTTGGCAAGCAGAAAGCTATTAGGTTCGATAGAACCTAATAGCTGCGGAATTCACGGGCGGATTTCCGCTGTGGGTGACGCAGTTTAAATCCGTCCATGGGCATTCACCCTAATTCTGGGGCTGTATTTATGTTATGAGCTTGACTCTAGGGATGTTTTTATGTTATGAGCTTAGTTCTGGTTATGTATTTATATGATGAGTTTCATTCTAGTGCTATATTTACATTATGACCTTGGTTCTGGGGCTGCATTTGTGTTATGAGCCTTATTCTGCTAATGCACTTATATTATGAGTTTAGTTCTAATGCTGTATTTTGTTATGAGCTTAGTTGTATGGCTGCATTTGTGTTATCGGCTAGGTACTAGAGCTGTATCTACATACTGACCTTGGTTCTGGTGCTGTATTTATGTTATAAGCTTGGTTATGAGGTTGTATTTATGTTATGAACTTGATCCTGGGGATGTATTTATATTATGAGCTTGGTTCTGGAGCTGTATTTATGTTTTGAGCTTGGTTCTGGTGATGGATTTATGATATTACTAGCTGATATACCCGGCTTCGCCCGAGTTAATTTGGTACTGGTGTTTATCTGGTGTTCACACGGAAAATCTTATGAAGTCGTGGTTACTTTAGAGATACCGAGAAAAAAAATATCTTCACCATTTTGCATGGTTCTTTGCGTTACCCAGGAAACACCACGTGGAGGCAACCATGCAACGTTTCCTTTATATAAAATGACATCAGGAAGTGAGAGAATTAGATTACGTACTTAAAATTTGGACGTTAATTGTTTTGCGCTTAGAATTAAATAATCGAGTTGGGACCCATTAGCTTTTCCTATTTATGACATAATCAATGCTCGTGCCAAATTTCAAGTTTCTATGACATCGGGAAGTGAGAGAATTAGATTCCGTACATAAAATTTGGACGCTAATTCTTTTGCGCTAGAATTGAATAATCGAGTTGGGACCTCTTTACTTTTCCTATTTTGGAGATAATCTATGCTTGAGTCAAATTTCATGTTTCTCCGACATCAGGAAGTTGGAGAATTGGTGGCGAGTCAGTCAGTCAGTGAGGGCTTTCGTCTTTATATATATATATTTTGGCCGTAAATAGTCAAACCACTTCCACCCGCTGTGGCCAATGGCCGAGCAGTTTTGCCGCTGTGAGCTGGAATCGTTTCACCATGTGCCAGACTATGTGTTTTTATCCTTAGGGCATGTTATATGATGAAGGGAGCTGTCCTCGTTAAGGGTAACATCATTGATGACAGGTAATATAATGAAGGATGTACTGGTGACTGTAATATTCTTCCGAGCTCTTCCCGTCTTCCCTTCAGATCTGGAGGAGCGGAGTTTTTCCCCTGTGCATCATGCAGCTGCTAATATCCCTCTAACAACATTCATTTTGTGCGGCCTGGCCGTATGAAGCCGGGGTAATCATCATTAATATTAGTTATGGCTATTGATTTCAGCTTTACACGATGGATTTCCACTCCTAAGTGTCACTATGAGTCTTCCTGCTGTCACAGAGATGCTACTATCTTCCCAATCAGCCGCTAGAAAATTTCCACCCATTGAGCGTTTCGCAGACTGATGAGACGTGCCGTCAGGACCATCAGTGTCCACTGGAAACGAGCCCATCTTTATTCTTTTTAGTTAAATGATCCCTAAATCTGCAATTTAGGTATACAATCCCTAGGCCGATGTGTCTCCAAATCTCATCTGCTACTTGTTATATAATATAGACAGGGTGGTTTCACGCAGAGTGTTTTTTGTAGCATTTCTTGAGGTACCGGGTCTGTTTCTGGACTGTAACCAAGGAAACACATAGTTCTGCATATGAGCTGTGTACACAGAATATTGTGGGCCATTTTAAAAAAAAATACAAATACCATACTCTTCTGCATGAAAATAGTAAAAAAGTAATAGTTTTCCGTAAGGTCTGAGAGGCGCAAGCACCACTCGCATTGGAAATCACATGGACACTTATCTGTGAGCTGTCCAATACGCGGACGTCTTGCACCTTGACATGCATTCGTATAATTCTCGTCTGTGATATGGACAAGAATAAAACATAGTCTAGTTTCCCATGAGTGTTTTATTGTCACTATTTTGCCGCGGCAAAACGCCGTCCGAAGATCGTGACCATCTGAAGCATTGGATTCCACTGCGTCCGTTCAGATGGATGATTTTCTAGCACGTAAAATTGGCCGGCCGGGAAATGTAGCGCATACGGTGCACGTTCTGGCTGACCGCTTTTACGCGTGACCAGACTTGTCCTATCTTTTGCGGGAATACGCCAGCCGTTCCCATAGACTCCTATGGCAGCCTATGAGAGCTGTCAGAAAAGGAAAGGGGGAGGGAGTTTAGCAGCGGCTCGTGTTGCTAAAGTTCCTCATCTTGCTGGCAGCTCCCATAGGCTGGGACGGAGAGGGGGAGGGAGTTTAGCGCACTAGCTCTGCTAAACTCTCGCCCCCTCCCTCTGCTGTCAGCCGGCAAGTGGCAGAAAGGGAGAGGGAGTTTAGCAGAGCTGAACTCTCTCCCCCGGCCGACGGTATTCCGAGCTGTTTCGTATATACTCAGCAGCCCGGCCGAGTTAATGGGAGATGCAGCCATGACTTGCGGCGGCCGGAAATCGCAGCGCCCGTGTGAAAGAGCCCATAATTCGTAAACATTACATGGTTTGAAATGCGTATGTGTATGCACTGCGTATGTTACACTCGCGATATTTGTGTGCGTTAAACCTGTGTGA
Source organism: Eleutherodactylus coqui (assembly GCF_035609145.1). Classification (NCBI taxonomy): domain Eukaryota; kingdom Metazoa; phylum Chordata; class Amphibia; order Anura; family Eleutherodactylidae; genus Eleutherodactylus; species Eleutherodactylus coqui. The sequence goes on along the minus strand of NC_089846.1, from coordinate 10,757,083 downwards.
GTGAGGCCTAATGCACCGCTGCAGACCATTCACTATACCAGTGGTCTGTAACCTGTAGCTTTTCAGTTCTATGCTGTCAGGGCATGCTGGGAGCTGTGGTTTCCCAGTAGCTGAGATCTCTGCTCCATGCAGACACTGAGCCAGCAAAGGGTGTTCAGTATTTTTAATACAGAACCAAAAAAAAAGGACAATACTGCAATTTTTTTACACACACGTATGTACAAACGTGAATTACCCTAATGCAATTCAATGGTGTTTCAGCACTGTATATTACATGCGTAAAAAATACATAATATGCCTGTGCAAATGACGCCTTATGTTCATTTCAGATCAGCGTTGAAGGTTCCATTCCAAACTTGTGTTGCTGAATCCCACTACAATTCTATCCCAATGCAAGATGAAATAGTGCTGCACGCAGTGCTCACATCCTATACAATGCTGGGTGGCAGAGCAGAAACTGAACGGACCCGCTTATAGTCAATGGGGTCTGTTTGGCACAATTCAGATCCATTCGTCCAGTGGGTTCGTCCTGCTTTCCCGATGAAGCAAAAAAAACGGAATATCCTTAGCGCTGATGTGAACGAGCCTTTATCCAACAGGCTTCTAAACAGCTCTGGATGTGATTAGAGTTTAAGACATATAATAAGACTACAGAAAAGGTATGTAGAGAACGTTCGATTGTGATAATTGCCCAAAATCCGTCAAACTAGTTCTTAAAAGTAACCGATATTGCAAATAATCAAAACATCGGAAGAATGCCAAGATGGTCTGGCTTATTATTCCCGAGCAGACAGGCACATTTAGCTGAATCTGCCCAGCGACTGCAGCTTTGTTAGTCAGCGAACAGAACTTTTGGGTCAGTCATGTTTGTCGGTTTTTGCAAAATACATTTTTCAAAGCTTTAAAATGAGATGAAAACAGAGAAAAGAAAAGTTGTTTTTGATGGAAGGTCATTTCCTGTGAAATTTGTTTTTCATTTTTCTACTTTTGCTGCACAATTTAACTACCGAGTGCGGGATCTTAATGGACTGAAGTTACTAGGGGCGACTAGACGCGCAGTCAAAGTTTTGTTCTCTTCCACCCACTCACCATCTACAAATGCACCTTAAATTCCAGCTAAATTCATAGTATTGTGTAAGAGATGGAGATATTTGTGGAGCTGAATATGTCTGTATATGAGGCAGAGAGATGAGACATTAAGGGCAAAAACACACGGGCGTGCTTCTATCCCCTTACACAGCCAAGAACATCACAGCCATAAAACAAAGCCACTGATTTCAATAGGATTTCAGTGGTTTCCGTTTTCACTATCAGGATTTCTTGGCTGTGAATACTATGGCTGATAAAAGACTGGACCTGCCCTATCTTCCCCGCAGGTGGTGAATACGTTGTGCGGGGAGGATCAGGCGGCACCTATCTGTTTTCAGATTCCTGCGCTCCTTCTGGAGTTTAAAAAAGCTGGCAAAAGGGAAAAAAATTCCCTTGTTCAGGCGCAACTACGCTCCGTACCACCAAGCAGAGTTGCTCCTATGGCAGTTAGAGATGAGCGAGCATACTCGTTAAGGCGATTTACTCGAGAGAGCATCGCCTTTTTCGAGTACCTGCTAGCTTGTCCCTGAAAATTCGGAAATGTATCTATTTGTTTGTCATGTGACCTTATTATATATATATATGTGGGTGCAAGGTGCATGAGAGTGGGTTTTTTGGAGCTGCTGCTGTTGGAGTTGGTCTTCGTTGGTGTTGCTTGAGGAACAAAAAGGAGAGAGAGAGTCTGGGCCTGTACTCAGACACCTTCAGTCTGAATACTAGAAGAGATGGAAGAGGCTGAACGGACAGACTTCTAATGCCGTGAACCCCCTCTTCTTTCCCCGTGTGGAGAGGAGTATATGAAGAGTGTCACAATAAGTGTGAGTTTCCCGCCGTGCATTGTGAAGTGCAATTTTACAAAATCCCGTGAGAGCAGACCGGTAGAGTGTTGGTGGAGTTGTTCAGGAGATGGTGTCCAGGACCAGAGAACCACAGATAACTAGGACTGTGTAAGTCACTCTGTTCTCCCGTGTTTTCGTCCCATGTTCCTCTGCACTATGGTACTGCCGGTGGATGTAAAGTGGACTGTAATTGTTGGAACTGTTACAAGTTGATTTACAGTAAACGACTTCTCTGACCATTCCCGGTTTGGCCTTTAAACTTTACCCCATGTGTGCATACTCTTATTTGTTTCTCTGAGAGATCAACGTGGAGGAAGAAACAATGGTGTCACCCATAACAGAAGGACTAAGGTAATCCACCAGTGGGTTTCCCTATTTAAAATAGTCTGCCCTCGCCCCTTGGACGTGTCCCCGGTTACCTTCCAGGTTGGAGACGGTAGGGCCACCATGACAAGTGAACTACTCTACCCCGCAGCAGACAACGGCACAGTGAACATAAAGATTAACAACGAAGAAGTCGGGTCGGTCCAAGATTTCATCTTCCTTGGATCCAAAATCGATTGCAATGGACCTGAGATCAAGAGGTGGATCACACTTGGTAGGAATGCAATGCTAGGAATAGAAAAGATCTGGAAAAGCAAGGATATTAGTATTGCAACAAACACTAGACTGGTCAACGCAATTGTCTTTCCTGTAACGACGTATGGCTGCGAAAGTTGGACGCTCAGGAAAACGGACAGAAGGAAAATTGATGTGTTTGAACTATGGAGCTGGAGGAGAGAGCTGCGGATACCTTGGACCACCATGACAACGGACAAGGTAGTGTTGGGTCGCGTCACACCGAAAATATCACTAGAGGGCAAAATCATCAAACAGCGGATCTCTTTTTTTGAACACGTGATGCGTGCGAACTCACTGGAAACAGTATTGATGCTCGGCAAGGTCAGTGGGAAGAGAAGATCAGGACGACAAAGAACAAGATGGCTAGATACAATCAAGGCCACCACCAACATGTCAATCACCGAACTGAAAGAAGCCGTGAAAGATAGGAACGTGTGGAGAACATTGATCCATAGAGTGACTGAAGGTCGGATGCGACTGAACAGATAATCATCATTAGTTGTATGGCCAGGAAAGGTAAGATTACTGTTGAGTTATGTAGGGGTACTTGCTGAGTCCTGTGCCTCTGATGCTAGTTGCTTCAGGGGGCGCCAACACGCCACTCTCACTTGGCCAAGATCTAGGTTAGCAAACTGCCCTGGAATGTAAAGCCCTGCTGCGCCTCTGCATTGGATGATAAAATTAGTTTAGGTTTTAGATGAACTTTAAGGATGGACCAGCTCCGACTCTAGTGACCAGTGCTTTGCGCCATAATAAGTTGTAGATACTAACAAGCACATAACTTGCCAGTTTGGTTCGGCACTGTGTACAGCTGTCATTTCAGCAAGATGTAAACTAACACAGCACGGCGGTATGGCAGTCATTCATTGCAAAATAAATGTCTCTGTTTTGTTTTTCCAGCTGGGAAAAGGGTTTTATTCCCAGCATGCTTTCCTGTCAGGCGTTGTCACCACAGCAGGGGCGATCAACAGTCCTGTAATAAAGTGTACTTGCCGGGATGTACACTGCAGGACTGTGTGACCTCATTACTTCCACCCTCACCCAGGAGGCAATCGATAAAAGGGGGGCAGGCGTCATTGGCACAGCAGGGATTGGCATTGGGCATAAGGCCTGGCATGGCGTCAGAACCAGACAGTACCCAGGGAGGCTGGCACACCTCGGTTCCTTCGCCATTAGCAAGAAAAATAACACAAGGAGGAACAACACGGCTTGGCAGCGGATCCACAGGACATTCTTCTGCACTCACTTATGTTATGCTTTTCCCCAAAGAAAAATAAAAATTGTTTGGAGGCTTCTTGTGTGTTTTTTTTTCTCATCCGCAGGGCACGGCTCGCTCAGGGCTGGAGCAGGAGCCACAAACAGCAGCTTTCTCTGGAAAGGAAATAAAAGGTCTTTGTCAGAGAGCTGTAGACCTAGGGGGCTTTGATCAGGAAATGGCAGCGATGCAGGAAACCAGGCGCAGAAAAGGGAAACCATTACTCCCTGCGCATTAAAAGACACAACGCGATTCATAGTGGCCGGCTTGTCACTAAACATAAAAATCAAGAAAAAAATACCATTGTGTCCAGTCTTAGCTTTCTGCAAATTTTGTGAAAGACTCCAATTCCTCACAATACAAATTCGATACATACTTGCTTAGACACTTGCAGCATAAACAATGCCTGAGGCAGTTCTTCAAAGCGAACGCTGCTCCTCTTGGGAGGAAAGTTAAGGAAGGACACGTCTTACAGTAGAATGCTTTGTTTACGCAGGTTCCATCTGCAGCAGAAAAATGCAATGCGGTTGTCAATGGAAGACTGCGTCTGAAATTCACGTATTTAAGTGTGGAGTTCTGTTGCAGCTTTGCATTAGGCCAAGTACACACTGTGTGCCTAAGAGGCTCCGGCACAACTCACATTGGACACCACATGGACACCAGCCCGTGTGCTCTCCAATACACAGACTCCCCGCATATTGACATGCATTTGCGTGTCCTAATTCTCGTCCATGATACAGACAAGAATTATTTGCGTATAACCCAGAGGAGCATGGACGACTTTATGAGTCTCCTCACTCACCTTCTTGGTGCTCTCCCTAAGGAGAGATGATACCCCTCCTGAACAACGTCTATAGGCCTCTCACTAGCCAAGCCAGGATCCTACTGCCCACTGATGAGGGGCAAAAACCTCGAAACAGCTGTCTGTGTATGGATTCTGGCTTGGTTTTCAATCCCCAATCATTGCTCTACAGACCTGTGTAAAGGGTCAAGCATTGATTTGAAGGAATGCTGCCATCCAATAGGTGGCGCTGCAGAGGTATTGTTCCATCTTTCTTATTTGCATATTACCCAGTGGACCATGGATGGCTTTATAAGTCTCCTCACTCTTCTTGGTGCTCTCCCTAAGGAGACATGACATCCCTTGCGACAGACAAGAATAGGACATGCAATTAGTTTTTTCACACAGTCCATGTCTGCGTGAAAAAACCCGGTACAGTGTGCTGCCTTATTGAATATTATGGGTCCGTATGCTGTCCGTGTGTTGTCTGTTTTTTTCACATCCAACACACGGATAAAAAATGTGAGTGTATCAGAGGCCTTGCGGTTGCCACAGAGCCGCACACGGATTAATATGATTCAATAGGACTAATCTGTGTGCGGAAAACTTGATTCTGTATGGGATTCGAGTCTAGAAGTGCAACTTCCGTGCAACGCGGATTTCAGATCTATATAGACTGCGAAATGTATTCACTGTATATATAGACTGCGAAATGTATTCACTGTATAGAATACAGCGCAGATTGCCGTTCAGATGAATTGGACGTGTGATGCAGAATCATCACAAATTCTGCGGCAAATTCCGCCATGTGAACATGACCTACTACCGGTAATCTGAAGGGACAGATGGCTGCTGGATTAGCAGGTTTCTAGATTATGTTACAAGTGTTGATGATGGATCATCTCCTTATTCATTGCATTATAAAAGGGTTTACTCACTATTTTCAAGATCTCTGCTAGCTTAGGGTGAATGGGAACATTATTTACATCCAGAGACTGGGAAAATCCGTTCGGAGCTAATATTTCATACAATTGATGATTTGTTACATTTTCCAACAAGGATTTGCAGTTAGCAGACAAATGATCTGTAATGCGGTGTTTCCTGTACAGGCGCTGGCAGACAAATATGTAAAGCAGCGACAGGAGACAGACATTCTTTAATGACAAGTAATGCATGGAATCTGGAACAGTATAGGGTCATTCAGCTATTCTGATCACTGCAATTAAAGATCAATGTCAATGAACAGGGGGGGGCCCAATGTTGTGACAGAGCCGCCCATGGAGAACTTTCCAAGCTAAAGATGGAACAGACTTTAGGATTCTGTTGCTGAGTTACAACAGTGCTGACTGAACAGTATGGCCAATGCTGGTACCGCACCATTCAACCAGCTGGATGCGTATGATAAAATAACCAAATTGTATTCTTCTTCCCCCCCCCCAATCCTCAGTTCAACCGGGACCCTTGTCAGAAGACTGGGCAAAGGGCTGAAAAGTATTTGGGTGCAATCTACTTCACAATACTTCTACTACATATATTGAGTGTCTGCTGTATTAGAGCCCTGGGCCTTGTCACAGCTAGCGCTTCCCTGTATGGAAATTATCCCATGATCCCGGCCGGAGTGCAGCATAAAACCACGTGACAAGTTTTCTGTGGATCAGTTTCAGTATGAATACACATAAGATGGGAAAATCCAGCAACCTCAGTGACTTCTAACGAGGCCGGGTCATGGGTGTTAGACTAGCCGGAGCTGGGATTTCACTGCCAACTGCATGGGGTTTTCTCATGTGGAGAGTCTACAGAGAATGGTGTGATTCAGGAAAAAATCCAACAAAAGAGGATTCTGCAGACAGAAACAACTCATCACCGAAAGGGGTCAGAGGAGGATGTCAGGAATCATTCTGACCAACAAGCACTCCACAGTCAAGAGCAGCTGAATTCAGCGCTGAGGCTCCAACTAATGTCTTCAAGTGCACAACTCGCCATTCTTTTGCACAGATCAGATACAACCGCAGGCAACCAGTTCCAGCGTCATTGTGTCTAAGAGAAACAGAAATATAAGAGTCCAGAAGGCAAAAGAGCTCAAAAATTGCATCACTGAGCAGTGGGAGAACATCACCTGGTCAGATGGATCAGATTTCTGTTGCCCCGTGCTGATGGGAGGTCAAAATTTGGCGCAAACAACGCAAATCAATGACCCCTTCCTATCAGATGTTTAGAATATGTCAGCACCTCCATCCAATGTGCAACAACTACAAGAAGCTTCCTGTCCGCAGGGGCCGATATTACTGCACAATGATTTAAACATTTTATGGTATCTATTCCTGCAGTTCTGAAGGCCAACTGAGGTCCGTTATGCTAGTACATGTGGGTTTCTAATCAACTGGCCATTCACTGTATGTTGTTGGAGATTTCAGTTACTGGCACGGAGCAGTGATATCATACAGTATTCATGAAAAATGCAATGGTTTTCACCATGAAAACATTAATTAGTATAGTCCGTTTCATAAATGTCTCATGGAAATGAAACAAAGCGGCGGAGGCCGTGTGTTTGGTGGAGTTGGATGGAGCTTCCTCTCCTGCCACACCCTGGTGACAGAGAAAGCAGCAGCTCTGCAGAAGGCTGGGATGTTGCTCCTAGAACTGCTTTAGAATTGTCCCTGTAATAACTGGCAGATAACTGCGGTAATGGCGGAGTCAGATACTGCAACATGTATTACTCAAAGGTTTATGACAACCGTAAAGGTTATTTAATAGTTATCATGGCCATTTGCCTCTCATGTGGAAACACATTAGCTGTGTAACAACTGATGACGTCCCATCTGGGGTGAGACATGGTAACTGCTTGACGTTGTGCGCTGCACCCAGAATAGGAACCGCCATGATTTATGCGATACGGTCAACCATGACAGAGCAAACAGACTAGGAGGGCCATGGGGTCAGCCAGTGCTTATCTGCAGAATTATTTTTCCAGGCTACTAAAACTAACCCAAGAAAAAAAGGAATGAATTATGGCGGTAGGAAGTAGAACTCTAGTAGTGTGGCAATCTAGATATGCCACCGGTCTGGAATATATGTACAAAAGTAATGGAAGTTGGAATTCCAATGCCTAAACTGCCCCAACTTGTTAAGACAATGTAACAATCTATTGGACAGAAATACTGACCAATAACAGATGTCCGTCCAGATTGTGGCCCCAAATCTTTATGTTTCCTCTCTCACAAGTTATAGAGATGAATGGTGAGAGTCAAAGTGGTGTGGGTGCTGATATCGCCGGAGGACACTGCCGGAACAGGGGACCGGGTGGAGCTCCCTGGACTCCACGACACCTAAACTGTAAGCACCATAACTTAGTTTATGGCACTTGTAGTTGATGACAGGTTCTTTCTAAACTCCTGCAACAACTTTCTATGCTTTAAGGGGGTATTCTGTAGACTGGGCAAATTTTTCAAAGTTTCCCTAGCATTTCCACTTATTTCCATTATTCCAAACATCCAACTAAATCATCAAACTAAGCTCCAGCACCTTCTTTTGCCAACCTCCAACACCACAGCTTTCCAACCAACTTCAGATCTCCACATTGTTATTCAAAATCTCCCATAATGCCCCATTGCCAGTTACTGAGGAGCGCCCATTCATGAATGTTCAAACTGTGCCGTTATTACGGAATGTGAAGGTATGTCTGACCAGTAAAACAGGACGTAACCATTGGATGCCAATGGAGGACTAAGCAGGTGGGGGGCCACAGGTAAAGCCGTATCTCTGCAGCTTTGTAACACAAGTTGTAACATAAGATTACAAACTTACATATTATCGCCTTACGAAGCCAATAACTTTCACTTTAGAACCACCGGAATACCCCATTAAAGATTTATTTAGGGTGGGATATATGGTGCTACCTCGGACTCAAGGAAAAGAACATTTTAGGTAAGTCTTATTCTTCCTCTCCCGTTCTTCGCAGCTTCCAGGAACTTACAAGACTGTGGACACCTTTGGGAGTAAATTTCTTTTCACTTGCATGTATTTTGGGCCGGCAATCATTTTTGCAAAATGGTTAGATTAAAACATTTGTACCTTTCATCTTCTATAGCTTCTCCTTATCACTGTGCATAAACACTGTAGTCTAATGGCCCTTTTCTGCGAGACAACAGTCCGGTAATCGTCTGCAGGAGCGCGAACGTCAACGCTGAGGTCATTAGCGCTCCTGCAGAGCGATAACACTGACAGACTTCCCGCTGGGTCACTGGCTGCTCGCTCACCGCTTCACCTTCTATGGGGAGCGTTTACACTGAACGTCAAGGCCGCCATCCAGCAATGGTTTTTACGCTGACTGAAAGTCACCGATAAAATCCTGTCAATGAATAGTGGGCGATTTTCTTGCATTTACACTGGTTGCATTCAAAATGGTTGGTTTGAACGAATTTTGAGCGATAATCGTCCCGTGTAAATGGCCCATAAGCCTCGGTAGGAGATCTGTCACTGAGGCTGGACTGACTGCTTGGTTTTCCTCTGCTCTCTCCTTTCCTTATACACGGGATGACTGTCAGGTGCTGAAGTACCCGTCAACCCCCCCAGCGACGATCGCTCCTGTGCTTTTACAAATATGATCATCACTCAGTGAATGGAGGTGGAGCAAAGATTGATGGGGGAGGAATAGGTAAATATAGAATTTTTGTTTTCTAATGACAGAACCCCTTTAAGGATAATCTCTTGATTGATATTTTGGTCTGTTGGCACTTTGGGCAGAAAAGAAGGTACAGATGGTTCCAGGAGCCTGTTCGCAAGTCCATTTGATCGCAAGTCCGAACAAATGTTTGTATGGAGCGGGATTGCGGGTGGATTCCGCTCCATACAACGTCGGGTGCCGGCTGTTCTTACAGCGGACACCCGGCGGCAGCAGTTCTGATGAGCCGCGCCGCTCGTCGGAACTGTTAACACTTTAAATACTGCTCTGATAGCGGTACTTAAAGTGTTAACAGTTCCAACAAGCGGCTCGTCAGAACTGCTGCCGACGGGTGCCCGCTGTAAGAAACAGCCGGCACCCGCCGTTCAGGGGGCCTGTACAGTGTCCCGCGATGAGATCGCGGGACGCTGTGCGGTTGCTAGGCAGCCGGGGGCCTCCTTAAGGGCCTCAGGGCTGCCTATGCAGAGTGCCTATCAAGTGCACGGCTTGATAGGCACTTTGCATAGGCAGCCCTAGGGCCTTTCAGAAGGTCCCCGGCTGCCTAGCAATCGTAAATCGAACGTTCTCAAGTCGGGGACTATCTGTACATTCCTAATGTGAAGTGAATCTGCCAAGAACTTTAGATAATTTTCATGGGCCAAGAGGGCCTGAAGATCTCCAACCCTTATTGCCTAAGGCACTGGAACTAGTAGGATAGTCTTCCATGACAGAAATTTTAAGAGCATTTGGTCTACTGGTTCAAAGAGAACTGTGATGAGGCTTTTCAGCACCAGGGCTAGGTCCCTGACAAGAGTTGGCCTTCTAATATTTGGTCTTAAGAACTTCAGTCCGTTGAAGAACCTTCTTACTAATTGTGATATGGAAAACTTGGGGTCCAGAAATGCATTGAGGCCTACAAAGTGGACATGCTGTTTTTTAATATACTTAATAAAAGAGAAGTTGGATAATACATTCTACCATCCCACCATATTTTCTGGAGAGTTGCGCCTATCCATCAGTCTTTTCTTTCTATAGCTCCTCACATGTAGAAGAAAAGGGCGCTGTGACCCTTTGGTATATTTACTTCTCCCTCATAACAATGGTGTCGGGATCAGTAATAGCGCTCCTTCAGTGCTGAATGTAAATATGGTCAATAGATGAAGAGAAATGACTTACCCGGTACTAAGTGAGTGACCCTGGTTAGGGTGAACTCACTAGTACCTCCAAATCCGGGATGGCCTGTAGGTAAACAGATTGGACGATCCTCCTTCCCTATCCTGACCGGAGAGCTGCTTGGATATCTGGGGTCCCTGTGACTAGGGAGCCCAGTAAGCGAAAGTGGAAAAATAAAAAATATCCAGTGTAGCGCTTCACGGGATGAAGGATGAATGTAATATATCTTTCTACACCATAAGGTGAAGCTTTATTGCAACGCGTTTCGGCCCTATAGAGGGCCTTTTTCAAGCATCCTTTACAAATTTACAAGTGTATTTGATTAGTATGCCTTGACTCATAGCATCATATAATGGTAGAGTTGGAAGGGACCTCCAGGGTCATTGAATCCAAACCACTGCTCAATGCAGGATCACTAAATCATCCCAGACAGATGTCTGTCCAGCCTCTGAAAACTTCCACCACCTCCTGTGGCAACCTGTTCCACTCATTCATCTCCCTCACTGTCTAATATCTAATCTGTGTCTCCTCCCTTTCAGTTTCATCCCATTGCTTCTAGTCTTTCCTTGTGCAGATGAGAATAGGGCTGATCCCTCTGCACTGTGACAGCCCTTCAGATATTTGTAGACCGCTATTAAGTCTCCTCCCAGCCTTCTTTTTTGCAAGCTAAATACTGGGATTAACACCCTCACTGCCCTAGACCACCAAGGATATTTGAATTAAGCTTTTCACTGCTGTAGACCACTGAGAGGTAGTTCTACATTAACCCCTTCACTGCTCTTGATCATGAAGGACACTGGGTTGAATCCCTTTACCACCCTAGACCACTAAGAATACGAACATTAAGCCTTTCAATGCCCTATACCATCAGGGATTAGACATTTACTCCTTCACTATTCTTGTCAAGCATGAATTATTCATATTTACCCTTTTACTACTGCATATCATCAGAGATGCTGACACTAACACCTTTACTGCTAGAGATGACCATAGATATAGACATTAACCCTTTCATTGCTTTAGACCACCAGGGAGGCAGCCAGTAACTCTCATCGCGCTAGACCTGGATGCTGTTTAGCACTACTTGCCTGGATGCTGTGTGGCCATGCATATCTTTGGCTACGTTATATCTAATTAGTGCACTATACATTACAGTACCCAGGTAACTAAGTACCCTGTTGACTGGCTACACATAGGGGGGACATTGACCATAGAGCCACCACTTGCAATGTAAGCTGATATTGCAAGAATGAATTGTGAACTGGATGTGAACTGATCTTGTAATTATGTTGCAAAAGGCTGTAACTGATAACTAATTTTGTAATTATGTTGAGGAAAGACAAATACAAATAAAAAAAAATGTCTATGTTTGGTTATTTTGCTCTGCATTTGCAATTTAACCAGGAAAGGGGCCAATCAGAGCCCATAGCAACAATCCAGCCTGACCCTATGGTCACAGACAGAAAATTGTGTTCTGCGGTCAGTAATTACAGTACATACTGACCTTGTCAGATGAATGAAACATCAGGAATGTAGCACAATAAACAGCCACAGATTTGTCTGCAGCTAAACTAAAGGCCGGCTCGATTCCTGTTTATCAGAATATAATGGAATTTCCGCAATAACAAATATGTACATTTGCTGAAAGAATTGCTATCGATTAATCGTTTTCAAGGGAAATTCCACCCAAAACGTATATTCATTGACAAAAAATATAATGCATCCAGAGAGAAGTATCTGATGGCTGCAGAACTGGGCATGCAGTTATATCTCAGGCATGTAAATGATTACAGTTGTGGTCTGATTTGACGCTGGGTCTTGCCACCAGAGGCCGTAAAAGTGCTTCCCCCGTTGCCCTATATAAAGGCTGTCAGAGGCTGCTAGTGTAAAGTATTTCTTGTTGAGAGGTCGCTGACCACTAGACACCTCTACGATGCACTTAAAGGCGTTTTGCCCAGGTAAAGAGACTTGAAGAAGGGGCAAATCATTGGGATGAGAGAAGCAGGATGATCATTTTAATGAATTGCCTGATACCTAGGTTGTTCTCCACCTGAGCCATTCTCACCTGTTAGGAGGTCTTAGCAGCAGTGGGTACCTGGGGGCACACACATCGTAACCAGGCTCTGGATGGCCCAGAAAGACTAGCAGTACAGAGAGTTGTTTAATTTGCCAACTATCATGAGCAGATCATACAATTTTGTTGTCCGGCATCCAAAGACAGGTGGCGCCATTGTTACAGGCCCCTGTGTCTGCTGGACCATTTCCAAGTACCTAGAAGGAAATTTGATGTCACAGTGTGCATTACGTGTCCTGCCACTAACAACTCAACCTTGTCACCTTCATTTGCAGAGTTGGCATGAACAAGAAACCTGGACTGCTATGGATTGGAACCATATGGTCTTTAGCTATGAATCCCGGTTCTGTTTTGGAGCTGATGACGGTAATGTTCAGTACTGCACCACACTGCCCCCACTGCTGGTGTGATGGTCTGGGGGCCATCACATATGACAGTCGGTCAATCTTACTAGTAATCAAGGGACACTAATAGCTCAGTCATATGTGCAGGAAATCCTGCGTCCACAAGTGTTGCCTTTCATGGCTTCTTCCTACAGGCATTTTATGGCAGGATAATGCCCGTTCACACATAGCAATGGTTTCCCAGGTAAGTCTCCGCCAGGTTGCCACAATACCTTGGTCTGTCCGGTCATGAGATGTAACGCAGATCGGGGAACTGTGGGACCATTTGGGATGCCAGCTTCGGCAGCCTATGAGTGTGCAGGATGTAGAGGCCCAATTGTAAAATCAGTGTGCAAATGTGCAGCAGGATAACATACAGAACCTGTATCCCTCCGTGCCCAGCGATATCTTATGTATCAAGACTAGAGGCGGCCAGCAAGATACTAGAGCCTCCGTGCCCAACTATACCTCATGTATCAAAACTAGAGGCGGCCGGCAGGATACTAGAGCCTCCGTGCCCAACGATATCTCATTATGTATCCAGACTAGCGGCAGCCAGCAGGATACTAGAGCCTCCGTGCCCAACAATATCTCATCATGTATCCAGACTAGAGGCGGCCAGCAGGATACTAGAGCCTTTGTGCCCAACTATATCTCATTATGTATCCAGACTAGAGGTGGCCAGCAGGATACTAGAACGACCTTCGTTCCCAACTATATCTCATTATGTATCCAGACTAGAGGCAGCCAGCAGGATACTAGAGCCTCCGTACCCACCTATATCTCATTATGTATCCAGACTAGAGGCAGCCAGCAGGATACTAGAGCCTTTGTGCCCAACTATATCTCATTATGTATTCAGACTAGAGGTGGCCAGCAGGATACTAGAGCCTCCATGCCTAACTATATCTCATTATGTATTCAGACTAGAGGTGGCCAGCAGGATACTAGAGCCTCCATGCCTAACTATATCTCATCATGTATCCAGGCTAGAAGCGTCCAGCAGGATGCTAGAACCTTCGTGCCAAACTATTTCTCATCATGTATCTACACTAGAGGCGGCCAGCAGGATACTAGAGCCTTCGTGCCCAACAATATCTCATCATGTATCCAGACTAGAGGTGGCCAACAGGATACTAGAGCCTTCGTGCCCAACTATATCTCATTATGTATTCAGACTAGAGGTGGCCAGCAGGATACTAGAGCCTCCATGCCTAACTATATCTCATCATGTATCCAGGCTAGAAGCGTCCAGCAGGATGCTAGAACCTTCGTGCCAAACTATTTCTCATCATGTATCTACACTAGAGGCGGCCAGCAGGATACTAGAGCCTTCGTGCCCAACTATATCTCATCATGTATCCAGACTAGAGGTGGCCAGCTGGATACTAGAGACTCCGTGCCCCAACTATATCTCATCATGTATTCAGACTAGAGGCGGCCAGCAGGATACTAGAACCTATGTGCCCAACAATATCTCATCATGTATCAAGACTAGAGGCGGCCAGCAGGTTACTAAAGCCTCCATGCCCAACTATATCTCATCATGTATCCAGACTAGAGGCGGCCAGCAGGATACTAGAGCCTCTGGGCCCAACTATTTCTCATCATGTATCCAGACTAGAGGCAGCCAGCAGGATACTAGAGTTTCCATGCCCAACTATTTCCCATCATGTATCCAGACTAGAGGCGGCCAGCAGGATACTAGAGCCTTCGTGCCCAACTATATCTCATTATGTATCCAGACTAGAGGTGGCCAGCAGGATACTAGAGCCTCCATGCCTAACTATGTCTCATCATGTATCCAGGCTAGAAGCGCCCAGCAGGATGCTAGAACCTTCGTGCCAAACTATATCTCATCATGTATCCACACTAGAGGCGGCCAGCAGGATACTAGAGCCTCCGTGCCCAACTATATCTCATCATGTATCCAGACTAGAGGTGGCCAGCAGGATACTAGAGCCTCCGTGCCCAACTATTTCTCATCATGTATCAAGACTAGAGGCGCCAGCAGGTTACTAGAGCCTTTGTGCCCAACTATATCTTATTATGTATCCACACTAGAGGCGGCCAGCAGGATACTAGAGCCTCCGTGCCCAACAATATCTCATCATGTATCAAGACTAGAGGTGGCTAGCAGGATACTACGGTAGAGCCTCCATGCCTAACTATGTCTCATCATGTATCCAGGCTAGAAGCGCCCAGCAGGATGCTAGAACCTTCGTGCCAAACTATATCTCATCATGTATCCAGACTAGAGGTGGCCAGCAGGATACTAGAGCCTCCGCGCCCAACTATATCTCATCATGTATCCAGACTACAGGTGGCCAGCAGGATACTAGAGCCTCCGTGCCCAACTATATCTCATTATGTATCCAGACTAGAGGCGGCCAGCAGGATACTAGAGCCTCCATGCCCAACTATTTCTCATCATGTATCCAGACTAGAGGCGCCAGCAGGTTACTAGAGCCTTCGTGCCCAACTATATCTTATTATGTATCCACACTAGAGGTGGCCAGCAGGATACTAGAGCCTCCGTGCCCAAATTTATCTCATCATGTATCCAGACTAGAGGCGGCCAGCAGGATACTAGAGCCTCCGTGCCCAACAATATCTCATCATGTATCAAGACTAGAGGTGGCTAGCAGGATACTACGGTAGAGCCTCCGTACCCAACTATATCTCATCATGTATTCAGACTAGAGGCGGCCAGCAGGATACTAGAGCCTCCTCGGAATTGTCCAGTTTTTTCCAAATAAACTTATCCTTTCGCTCTAATATTGTAATCACATACATCATCATTATATTCACACATGCAAAGTATCATCTGTTTCCAAGAACTCCTTCATGGTGCATTATTTTTTGTCAATGAGTGTAATATGTGTGGACAAATTCCCCCAAATGTTTAATTCATAAGCCAAAAATCAGGGATCATTATGCTTTGTACCACATTCCGACAACTTTTATTTTAACCCTTGATTTTTTAAGGAAATTGACTGATACCGTGTTTCCCTGAAAATGAGACTCTGTCTTAGGCTGCATTCACACGAACGTATGTCGGCTCAGTTTTCACGCCGAGCCGATATACGTCGTCCTCATCTGCAGGGGGGGGAGGATGGAAGAGCCAGGAGCAGGAACTGAGCTCCCGCCCCCTCTCTGTCTCCTCTCCACCCCTCTGCACTATTTGCAATGGGGAGAGCCGTTGCAGGGGCGGAGCTAATTTGCTGAACTTAGCCTCGCCCCTGTCCCGCCTCCTTTCATTGCAAATAGTGCAGAGGGGCGGAGAGGAGGCAGTGAGGGGGCGGGAGCTCAGTTCCTGCTCCTGGCTCTTCCAACCTCCCCCCCCCCTGCAGATGAGGACGACGTACATCGGCTCGGCGTGAAAACCGAGCCGATGTACATTCGTGTGAATGCAGCCTTATACTGATTTTTGCCCCAAAAGAGGCACAGTGTCTTATTTTCGGGGGGTGTCGCCTATCGCCGTTGTTCAGGTTCCTCGCGCTGGTCTCCGTCGCTGCTGCAGGCTGCCGTGTTCTCCTGAATGCCGACAGTGCATTTCTTCCTGGTAGCAGGGCTTGAATACCCAGTCTCCAGCAAGCTAATGCTCTGATTGGTTAATCGAGCGCTGTGTCAGCCAATCAGAGCTGGTGCTTGATTAACTAATTAGAGCATTAGCTTGTGTGAGACGGTGACCGGCAAGGTGCTGGAGGGCAGGTATGTGTCGCCTAGGATGCTCTCCTATGCTGCCTTGGGGAGCGCTTGGGCAGATGCGTGCCACCGAGCAGCCTGGGCTCGGTGGAGGAAGCCGGCAGTATAGTGTTAGTAGCATTAAGCCACTAACACGTTGTAGTATGTAAGTGGCTCCAAGCCACATAATCCGGGCCGGCTTTTCCTGGAGTGACCAAAGTGAAGGGTGGGATGGTCACTCCCACGTACCAGGTGGGGCTGGTACCAGGCCTTATAAAGCCTGGGCCTACAGGGCCAGGAGGAGAGCTGAGACCTCTGCAGGTCTGAGAGTCCTGGCTGGCTGTGTGCAGGAGCCATTTGTGTTACCAGTGTGTAGACAGGGACGCTCCATGTATAGTAAGTGCTCAGACGAGCAGGATTTACGTTATGTTTGCCTGATGTTAAGGCCTGTATTTTGCTTTTGTTTGCTTGGAAATAAACGCAGGCAAAGCCTGGACTAAAGACTTTAGCCTATGTGTCACTGTCTCTGACTGCTTATGCCCAGGTTGCTACCGATCCTAAACGCTAATCCCTCACACTTGCTAGATGCGGGGTATTCAAGCCCCGCTAGCAGGAAGAAATGCTATGTCGGCGTTCAGGAGAACAAACCCAGTGCAAGGAACCCGAACGACGGCTGTTAATTTGTGTTTCAGGTCATCACATTTTTTAATGGTCTTTGCTAACTGTAAGTCCGGCTTTGCACGGGCGAGAAAATTGTGCAAGATTTGTATGTAGCTGGACACAAAAATCTCACACAATTATGAACCCCACGATGATGCGCTGCTATGTGGGAAACAAAGCCCAGCATGTTCTATCATGCTGCGTGCTCTCGCAACGCAGCGCCCATAGTTTTCCATGTGCTAGGCGCATGCGATGCGTCTCTATTTGAAAACAGATTTTGTCATGGATTTCGGTACAAATCTGCAGCAGATTTCACCCCTTTAATTTGAACTCAATTATAAGGGTAAAATCCACGTCAAATCAGCTACTTGTGAACGCACGCTATGTGACAGAAAACTCCACCACTGACATATAATGCAAAATTGCATGTCTTAGGGCTTCAACAGACGAGCGTGTTTCACAATACACTAGCTCCAGCGCAATTACTTTCTGCAGTGAACGAGTGTATTTTGCATGTATGCATGCGCAAATACACACCACTCATTCACACAGGCGAGGGAATTACCACACCCTGATTTAAATGGCTAATTAGCTAAATGCGATGCCATTGATCGCAGGTATGCGCATCATTTAGCGCATACCTGTGCATGCAAATGTGTGTGTTTGCGTACCTCTCATAGATCTCTATGAGGCTCTTTGGTGCGCAGATATGCACAAAATAGAGTAGGTCCTATCTTGGATAACTATGAAAAGCGCAGTCCAATGTACATGAGCGGAAAATCGTGTATAAAAATCATGGCATGCCGTGATATTCCGCGATGAACCTATCATAATGAAAAATCATGGTAAGCTAATGCTCCCCTGCAGCAGAAATCCGCGGCGGTATATCGCACCTCCCATGGACAGCCGGCCTCCAGTGGATAAAGTTTATATAAACATACCAAAAAGCCCTTTTAAATTTTGCATGTCCGTTCTATATCTGCACCCTGAATTACAGCTCCTCAAGATGTTACATGGTGCCCTAATTTGTAGAGGTCTTACTAATAGTGACAGGTTATAAATACTGTAATAAGAGATGACTGCACTGTACAGACTGTAATATTGCACCATCCAATATTTCTATAACTGGTTTGAGTTTAGTTTATTGTTTTAATAACTTGTACTTCCCAGATCCCAGAAAGCAGAGATGTGGGCTGAGAGTCACATCCGCAACAGAAATAAGTCACACTCCAGGCAAACAGACTACCCCTCCACCTCCTCGAGCATAGCAAGCTCATGTATGAAAAGTGCCAATGGTGGCGAATGTCATAAAGTAAATAAGGGAGATGGAATAATACCTCCACAGTGCCACCTATTGGAAAGCAGCATTCCTTCAAGTCAAAGTTAGACTCTTTATACAAGCCTTGTAACAATGATCAGGAATTCAAAGCAAAGCCAGAACCCATGCACATACAGCTGTTTCAAGGTTTTTGCCCTTCATCAGTGTTCTGGCTTTGCTAGTGAGAGGCCAGAATCCTGCTGCACACTGATAAAGGGCAAAACCCTGAAACAGCTGTCTGTGCATGGGGTCTGGCTTTGCTTTCTATTCCCAGTCATTGTTACAAGGCTTGTATAAAGAGTCTAACTTTGACTTGAAGGAATGCTGCCTTCCAATAGGTGGCACTGTGGAGGTATTATTCCATCTCTCTTATTTGTATATCACCCAGAGGAGCGTGAATGGCCTTTTGAGTCTACCTACTCACCGTCTAGGTACTCTCCCTAAGGAAAAAGAGAGCATGTCATAAAGTATACATGGGGTGCACATACTTACATAAAGGAGCTACAGTCCTTTTTATTACAAGGCTGAAAATCTTTTTGAAACTATACGTTATTGGGCAACATATGCATAAAATAATTATAACATGAACCTTTAGATCATCGCTTATCTCTCAGGGGAACAACAGAGTTGGACAGGAATCATTGTAATCCATTGCTCAGGTCCTAAAGATAGAAGTTATTCTGGACTACCGTTAAAGGGGTTGTACCAAGATTAGAAGTTATCCCCTATGATAACTGATAGCTGATCTGTAGGGGTCTCACTATGTCCCCCCTCCGCCAGTCATTGCGGGATCGCTTCTCCCCCCGCAGTGATATCAGAATGAATGGTGTGCTGGTCGGACATGTGTGGTCGGCGTTACATTCATTTCAATGGGGTTGACAGAAATACCTGAGCGCTTGTCTCTCTGGTATCTCTGCAGTCCCATTGAAAGTGAAAGGAGCGTCAGCATGCTTGAGCGAATAGTGGTCCAATCAGTCTTCTCCTCACTGCAGAGGGTGCAGTAATCCTGCAGTGAGAAGGACAGGGGACAAGGGATCCCTGTTCTCAATATCGGCAGGGGTCTCAGAGGTGAGACCCCAACCGGTTAGCAAGTCACTCCATATTCTGTGGCTAGGAGAGAACTTGTAATCTGTAAAAGGGCCCTTATGATGCACCTACTTGGAGCCAGAACATTCTGATGGTCCTTAATGAACAAGTGAACACTGTGTCTGCGCACCAATCTCCTTGGAGGGAAAGAGGAGGTTAAAAAAAGAGAGTTAAAGGAACACGCATTGAACATGCATTCCTCTCTGCAGGCATTCTAGGCTCAGGAGTCCAGTGGGAGGTCCTACTTAGTAATTGACATCCAGGGGTGCCCCTACCATAAGGCGACCTGAGCCTGCTGCTGAGGTGGCAGTCTAAAGGACCTCAGAGGGGCGGCAGCGGGTTGCCACCTGGCTGGAAGATCACTGACCCAGCTGGTATTTATTTTTTACCAGCCAAAAATAATGGCCAGATGTGAGCAGCTAGGCAGTGACCTGACAAGCATTTTACTCATTCCATTCGTAGTGCCGCACTGACCAGCGCTGCGGTCAGCAGTCTGTGATGCCTGTGCTCTCCCATGGTATCTGCACTGTGAACAGGAGAACAGAGAGGTCAGGGGTCATAGACTTGACAGCAGCAGTGGCCGGAGTAGAGCTACAGATGGAGTGAGTGAAAGGTCCATTAAAGGGCAGTATTACTACTGAAGTCACTGTGAAGGTCAGTATTACTACTGGGTCTACTATGGGAGTCAGTATTACTACTGGGGCCACGAAAGAGAACGCTATAACTACTGGGGCCACTATGGGGAGACACAATTACTACTGGGGCCACTAATAGAGATCACTATTGCAACTGGCGCGACTAATGGGATCACTATTACTACTGGGTCTACTATGGGAGTCAGTATCACTACTGGGGCCACTAAGGAGAATACTATAACTACTGTGGCCACTATGGGGGACACTTTAACTACTGGGGCTACTACTGGGGATCAATTACTACTGGGGCCACTAACGGGGATCACTATTGCAACTGGGGCGATTAATGGGATCACTATTACTACTGGGGCCAATATGGGAATCAGTATTACTACTGGGGCCACTATGGGGGACACTATTACTACTGGGGTCACTAACAGGGATCACTACTGCAACTGGGGCCACTAACAGGGATCACTATTACTACTGGGGCCACTAAGTGGATCACTTTTACTACTGGGACCATTAACAGGGTCACTATTACTAGGGCCATTAAGGGGGTTGCTATTACTATTGGGGCCCCTAAAGCAGGGCAATTACTATTGAGGCCCCTACTAGGGGCACTATTACTCTGTCACTTCAGACAAGTGTCAAACTAAGTCTCAATGGTTCAAATATGTGTTGGATATCTTGTGTATTGGCATTTCAATGCCTGTAAGAGGAGTCCTTTTTTTGCGGGGGGTAAAGGGGCGCTATTTCACACTTTGGCTCAGGCAGCATAAAGGCTTGGGGCACCCCTAGGCAGTCCATTACCAATAAGACCGCCCACTAGACTCCTACATCTAGAATGAGCAGGAATTCTAAGTTATCCTATGTCTTTATCCTATGTAACAATCTTCTGGGCTCCTCCTACTGTATAGCATGCCACCCACAGATCCGACTGCATGTTCCAGGTTGGCTTTAAATGTCTTGTTGAGGGAGTTAAAATATTGATGTCCCTGAAGATAGATGAAAAAAAATCCACAATGTTCCAGCTCAGTATTGTAAACAAGTCCGTGTGTTGTGAAAGCCGCTGTCAATATAAATTACCAGGATACAAAATGCTGGAATGGTGAAGGCTGGCTGCAGCCGGCACTTAGGCGAGCCGGGTCTATTTCTGACTCTGAATACCGCTCTGTGCATTCTATTTTTTTCAGTTCTATCTCTCGTTCTCTCTGTGCAGCGCTAAGTGTTGAAGCATTTAGAGAAGCGGGTACAAAACACTCCTGGCTCTGTCATTGCCATCCTTTGCTATGCCAGGCTATTTTGGGCTTGTTTTCCTACTGGGAAAATGACATTTGGTAGCTGCTTTCCTTTTAACTCACTGCCTCCCAGGAGCTAGTTGTATTGGATGGTGGAAGTTTACAGAGTATTGAATAGCATCAATAATATAGGTATAATGCAGAAAAACGAGGGTCTGCATGCAAGGCCATGAATCTGATCATCTTTCAACCCACTCCACCCCCAGAGCAAATTATAATACAGACTGAGAAAACATGGAGACCAATATCAGCGACAAGACAGCCTGGCTATAAATCTCATCAAAGCCTGGCTTGGCTCTTCTTTGCCCTCAGTTCAATGCCAGTTTAGTCTGCAAATGAAGACTTGTCACCTGAGACAGACTGGTTGCTATGGATGTGCTCTCAGATAGCAAATGCATAGCAACAAGACTTTCTTAAATTCGACCTATAGCTGGCTTCACGCGAGCGATATGTTGTTCCGTTGTTCGCCTCCATTCGAGAAAAGCCAGACGTGCTGGATTGGCATATGCCTGACTCGGACAGTGCTGAATGGACCCCACTGACTCTAATGGGGTCTGTCCAGCTTCTGAGATGTTGTAATACAATTTGTCTAAGATGCAACAGTGTAGCATGCTGCGCTATTTTATCTGGGATTCCATGTCGGATCTGTGTAAATCTAGCCTTCGGCCTGATACAGGTGAGATGTCTAGTCTGTAAAAATTGGGCTGATTGTAATCTGTTTGTGCTGTATGTCCAGGTGTCGTCCATATGCATTGGGTACGTCCGCTGTTTTACTTCCGAGTGTCATCAGTTTTGCTCACATGCAAAAAAGAAGAGAAGAAACCCCAGTTCTTTTTTTATACCTCAGCTCAGGAATGATCCACGAAAAACAGAATGCACACAGATGTCATCCGTGTGCACTCCATTTTTTCTGCTGACAAGAGTTGCGCCCACATGAATAAGCCCTTAGTTGAGCAGCTCAAGGGTGGATTGGCACTGCCAACTAAGAAAGGAAAAGGCTGGCAGCTGTCCAGCTTTCAGCAGTTTCAATATACAGGGTGAGACAACAGTCTAGACACACCCATTTAACTGGTGTAATAATGAGAAAATTGACTTCCAATGTGTGAAAGTCTTAATTGGGAGCGAGGCTGCAATTTTTTTGTGGAGTAGGTGTTTTTGGCAGCCATTTTGAACTCTGCCTTAATGAATTTAGTTTAGGTATTTCAAATGGAAAGGGGGTCATGTGATATATAATTTTTATCTAAAATTTACTCGGAAACAAACTAGAGCAAGTTCAGAGAAGAGTTACCAAGATGGTGAGCGGTCTGCAAATCATGTCCTATGAGGAACGGTTAAAGGATCTGGGAATGTTTAGCTTGCAGAAGAGAAGGCTGAGAGGAGACTTAATAGCGGTCTACAAATATCTGAAGGGCTGTCACAGTGCAGAGGGATCAGCCCTATTCTCATCTGTACAAGGAAAGACTAGAAGCAATGGGATGAAACTGAAAGGGAGGAGACACAGATTAGATATTAGACAGTGAGGGGATCAATGAGTGGAACAGGTTGCCATGGGAGGTGGGGAGTTCTCCTTCAATGGAAGTGTTCAAACAAAGGCTGGATAGACATCTGTCTGGGATGATTTAGTGATCCTGCACTGAGCAGGGGGTCGGACACGAAGATCCTGGAGGTCCCTTCCAACTCTACCATTCTATGAAACACACTGGAAGTGTCAGTTTTGCCCCATCTTTACTCATTTAGGAGTAAAGAGAGGGCAAAGTTGGTAAATTGTGTCTGACATCAGGGACTTTTTTCCAATGACGGATCACTTAGCAGTAAGAAGCATCTCCAGATGTTACAGGATACCATATTCCCATCTGAGCCCAATGAGAAGAGAGAGTTGTTACGTTACTTTCAATAGAATGGAGCACCTCCGCACTTTTCTGTGGCTGTACACACATAGCTGGATGTTCAATTGCTTGGGCACTTGATTGGGTGTACAGGTCGGGTAGAATGGCCACCAAGGCTGTCGGACTTAAAAGGGGTTTTCCAGGCAAAAATACTATTTATGACTTATTCTCAGGTAGGTCATCAATAGTTGATCTTGAAAAACTAATAAATACAAAATAGGAGCAGCTCACACCAAATATTAGGAAGTGCCAAGTGCACATTGACATGGTATCCTCACATATAATAATACTATCTGCACTACTTTTGCACTACGAATTGAATAAGGTGCGACCCCTGTACTTTTCCCATTTAGGATTCAAAGAATGGTCTTGCCAAGCTGGGTACCCATTTTACCGACTTCAGAAGGATGGAAGGCTGAGTCAACCCTAAGCCGGCTACCTGAACCACGTGGGAATTGAACTTGCAACTTTCACAAGGCCCATTACATATGGGGTCACTTACTTTTGCACTTAGAATTGAATAATCAAGTTGCGACCTTTTTACTTTTCCTATTGAGGACCTAAAGAATGGTTGTGCTATATTTCAAGTTTGTACGACACCGGGAAGTAAGAAAATTAGGTACATTACACAGGGGGTCACTTACTTTTGCACTTAGAATTTAATAATCGAGGCCGGCATTAGAGCTATGCCGGGAAATATTAATGTCGGATGAGGTTCGACACTGGATTAATTTTCAAAAAATTGCTAATAAAATCATCATGACAGTCCATTTTTATGTGTTCCTGTTGAGTAATTCCAATGAATCCACAACTTGCTTTCCCACCCAAAATAAATTAGAGCTGGGGAGCGTGCGGGTGGCGGGAAAACTGGATTGGAAAGGGTTAGGCCGCCTGCAGACAGCCGGGTCGGATCCCGCTGTGAGAATTCTCGCAGCAGGATGCGGACCCGTGCCCCTGCAGAGGCCCGCTCCCAGTGTCTTCATTCTCTGCTATGCGCCGGCTGCCGGCCAGCCAGCACGTGCGCAGAGCGGAGCCGGCCCATCACCACTGTCATTTCTGTGGAAGCCTCTGTGGGACCCGCCCAGAAATAGGACATGCCGCGATTTGTTTTCTGCATGTGTTTTCACGGGGACAAATCATGGCCATCTGCGTTATCTAATGCAATCCTATGCAGGCGCGCAAAGGCGGAAATTCTGTGAGAAATCCCGCTGCAGAATTTCCGCCCGTGTGCAGGGGGCCTTAATGGGATGTATACAACAAATTTCAACAGTCCATCAGTACCCAAGTTGGAGTTAACAGCATTTTGCTCACTCACCTGTGATTTGGGAGTGTAGTACCTGTCTGGAAATGGTGAGGCGAAGCTCATAGCCATGGTGATAACAATTCCTCCATTTTCTTGCAACTCTGCCCTTTCACCTCAGAATACAGTCCTCAATGTCCCTCACAGGTTCCCCTTCACCTCAGTAGACCGTCCTCAATGTCCCTCACAGGTTCCTCTTCACCTCAGTAGACAGTCCTCAATGTCCTCCACAGGTTCCCCTTCACTTCAGTAGACAGTCCTCAATGTCCCTCACAGGTTCCTCTTCACTTCAGTAGACAGTCCTCAATGTCCTCCACAGGTTCCTCTTCACCTCAGTAGACAGTCCTCAATGTCCCTCACAGGTTCCTCTTCACTTCAGTAGACAGTCCTCAATGTCCCTCACAGGTTCCCCTCCCATCCAGAAGCTAGTTAAACACTCAGTATTGGACACAGATCTACACATAACACTATGGCCCTTTAACTCTTAGAAACTGGTTGAGCAACTTCTATGTACTTAGAGCAAATACATCACCCATCCATTGGCTAGCAAATACCATGATTAGATTGTGTGTGTCCTTTAGACTCCACAGAGCTTAGAGTCATTACAACAGCAAAATACATTTGGGTTATACAAATCGATAGACATTTTATAATAGCAATCATCATGTCTATCACACTCAGGACACAGTCTTCAATGTCCTCCACAGGTTCCTCTTCACATCAGTAGACAGTCCTCAATGTCCTCTATAGGTTCCTCTTCACCTCAGTAGACAGTCCTCAATGTCCTCCACAGGTTCCTCTTCACCTCAGTAGACAGTCCTCAATGTCCCTCACAGGTTCCCCTTCACCTCAGTACACAGTCCTCAATGTCCTCCACAGGTTCCTCTTCACATCAGTAGACAGTCCTCAATGTCCTCCACAGGTTCCTCTTCACCTCAGTAGACAGTCCTCAATGTCCTCCATAGGTTCCTCTTCACCTCAGTAGACAGTCCTTAATGTCCCTCGCAGGTTCCTCTTCACTTCAGTAGACAGTCCTCAATGTCCTCCATAGGTTCCTCTTCACCTCAGTAGACAGTCCTTAATGTCCCTCGCAGGTTCCCCTTCACCTCAGTACACAGTCCTCAATGTCCCTCACAGGTTCCCCTTCACTTCAGTAGACAGTTCTCAATGTCCTCCACAGGTTTCTCTTCACTTCAGTTGACAGTCCTCAATGTCCTCCACAGGTTCCTCTTCACCTCAGTAGACAGTCCTCAATGTCCTCCACAGGTTCCTCTTCACTTCAGTAGACAGTCCTCAATGTCCCTCACAGGTTCCCCTTCACCTCAGGACACAGTCCTCAATGTCCTCCACAGGTTCCTCTTCACATCAGTAGACAGTCCTCAATGTCCTCCACAGGTCCCTCTTCACCTCAGTAGACAGTCCTCAATGTCCTCCACAGGTTCCTCTTCACCTCAGTAGACAGTCCCCAATGTCCTGCACAGGTTCCCCTTTCACTTCAGTAAACAGTCCTCAATGTCCTCCACAAGTTCCCCTTCACCTCAGTAAACAGTCCCCAATGTCCCTCACAGGTTCCTCTTCACTTCAGTAGACAGTCCTCAATGTCCTCCATAGATTCCCCTTCACCCCAGTAAACAGTCCCCAATGTCTTTCACAGGTTCCCTTTCACCTCAGTAAACAGTCCCCAATGTCCTCCACAAGTTCCCCTTCACCTCAGTAAACCGTCCCCAATGTCCCTCCCAGGTCGTGCAGTTTCAAGTCTCCCCCATTTCCCTGTAGCTCTGGCAGGTGGCAGCTTCTGATTGGACAATTTCAGAGTTATAGGTTTTTGCAACTATATTTCTGTCCAATCAGAAGCTGCTGCCTTGAAACTGCACAAGCGGCTGAGGTGACGGGCGGAACCGCAAGAAAATGGAGGGAAGGTGCTGAGAGGAAGCAGCGGCTGACCGGTAAGATGATGGCAGCAGTAGAGGTGGCATCATTATGGCCGCACCAGGCCTGCAGATGACTTTGTCCGGTATTTGAGAAGAATTTTGCCTTTGAGGGGAATTTTTACCTCAGAGAAGACACGGTAATGGAGGCCGCTTTTAGTTAAATCAGTAGCTTTGTGCCCTTCAAGCATCCAATTACTTTACATGTAAGAAGAGAAGAGTAAATCTTGTCATAGAGCCGCCATCTTGGTTTTCGTTGTGACTGCAAATGGTTTTAATGGCGACACAATGTTAGATGACATTTAAAACTTGCATTAAAACGTAGTAAAATGCCGCATGAAACGATAATTTTTCTCATAAAGCGTAAACCGCACCCTGGATGGTGTCGGAACGCGCAAAATATTCTGCACCAAACATTATTTGGTTTTCAAGCAACAAATATGGCGTAAAACTCCAATGACTGCAGCCGCTCGCAGCTCGCCGACTGACCTCACGCACGCTGGGCTCATTTTTCTTTTCATTTCCTGCAATCCAGTGACAATTGATGTTCAGTCTACATGCTTGTACCGACTGAATGAACGAATGATAATTCATTCTCTTATCGCATGTAGTTTAGTTAATGTGTGCATAAAAACTGAATGACGATCAGACCGAGGAAACAGGCAATCATTCATCTATGAACGAATGCCTGTTTACTGTGAAACGAGGCGGGTGGGCCGCACTGATCCCTGACTCGCTCCACCTCCATTCACTCAGTCATGATCTTTCTGTGTAAAAGCATAAAAATCGTCATCGCTGGGACAGTCTGTTCAAGCATCTAGACCCGATAGGTCACCCAGTAAAAAAGGGCCCTTTTTAGGACCAGAGCTCAGTTTTTATGATAGATTTCCCTAATGCGCCTTATGTACAATAATATAACTACTATAATACGACTGACTGTATAAGAATATAACTACTATAATACTGCCCCTATGTACAAGAATATAACTACTATAATACTGCCCCCTATGTACAAGATTATAACTACTATAATACTGCTCCCTATGTACAAGAATATAACTACTATAATACTGCCCCCTATGTACAAGAATATATATACTATAATACTGCCCTCTATGTACCAGAATATAACTACTATAATACTGCCCTCTATGTACCAGAATATAACTACTATAATACTACCCCCTATGTACAAGAATATAACTACTATAATACTGCCCCCTATGTACAAGAATATAACTACTATAATACTGCCCCCTATGTACAAGAATATAACTACTATAATACTGCCCCCTATGTACAAGAATATAACTACTATAATACTGCTCCCTATGTACAAGAATATAGCTACTATAATACTGCCCCCTATGTACAAGAATATAACTACTATAATACTGCTCCTATGTACAATAATATAACTACTATAATACTGCCCCCTATGTACAAGAATATATCTACTATAATACTGCCCCCTATGTACAAGATTATAACTACTATAATACTGCCCTCTATGTACAGGAATATAACTACTATAATACTGCTCCCTATGTACAAGAATATAACTACTATAATACTGCCCCCTATGTACAAGAATATAACTACTATAATACTGCTCCTATGTACAATAATATAACTACTATAATACTGCCTCCTATGTATAAGAATATAACTACTATAATACTGCCCCCTATGTACAAGAATATAACTACTATAATACTGTCTCCTATGTATAAGAATATAACTACTATAATACTGCCCCCTATGTACAAGAATATAACTACTATGATACTGCCCCTATGTATAAGAATATAACTACTATAATACTGCCCCCTATGTACAAGAATATAACTACTATAATACTGCTCCCTATGTACAAGAATATAACTACTATAATACTGCCCCCTATGTACAATAATATAACTACTATAATACTGCTCCTATGTACAAGAAAATAACTACTATAATACTGCCCTCTATATACAAGAATATAACTACTATAATACTGCTCCCTATGTACAAGAATATTACTACTATAATACTGCCCCCTATGTACAAGAATATAACTACTATAATACTGCCTCCTATGTACAAGAATATAACTACTATAATACTGCCCCCTATGTACAAGAATATATCTACTATAATACTGCCCCCTATGTACAGGAATATAACTACTATAATACTGCTCCCTATGTACAAGAAAATAACTACTACAATACTGCCCCCTATGTACAAGAATATAACTACTATAATACTGCTCCTATGTACAATAATATAACTACTATAATACTGCCTCCTATGTATAAGAATATAACTACTATAATACTGCCCCCTATGTACACGAATATAACTACTATGATACTGCCCCTATGTATAAGAATATAACTACTATAATACTGCCCCCTATGTACAAGAATATAACTGCTATAATACTGCCTCCTATGTACAAGAATATAACTACTATAATACTGCCCCCTATGTACAAGAATATAACTATTATAATACTGCTCCTATGTACAAGAATATAACTACTATAATACTGCCCCCTATGTACAAGGATATAACTACTATAATACTGCCCTCTATGTACAAGAATATAACTACTATAATACTGTCTCCTATGTACAAGAATATAACTACTATAATACTGCCCTCTATGTACAAGAATATAACTACTATAATACTGCCCTCTATGTACAAGAATATAACTACTATAATACTGTCTCCTATGTACAAGAATATAACTACTATAATACTGTCCCCTATGTACCAGAATATACCTACTGTAATACTGCTCCCATGTACAAGAATATAACTACTATAATACTGCCCCCTATGTACAAGAATATAACTACTATAATACTGCTCCTATGCACAAGAATATAACTACTATAATACTGCCTCCTATGTACCAGAATATAACTACTATAATACTACCCCCTGTGTACAAGAATATAACAACTAAAATCCTGCCCCCTATGTACAAAAATATAGCTACTATAATACTGCCCACTATGTACAAGAATATAACTACTATAATACTGCCTCCTATGTACAAGAATATAACTGCTATAATACTGCCCCCTATGTACAAAAATATAACTACTATAATACTGCTCCTATGTACAAGAATATAACTACTATAATACTGCTCCTATGTACAAGAATATAACTACTATAATACTGCTCCTATGTACAAGAATATGAACTACTATAATACTGCCCCCTATGTACAAGAATATAACTACTATAATACTGCCTCCTATGTACGGTACAAGAATATAACTACTATAATACTGCTCCTATGTAGAAGAATATAACTACTATAATACTGCCTCCTATGTACAAGAATATAACTACTATAATACTACCCCCTGTGTACAAGAATATAACTACTATAATACTGCCCCCTATGTACAAAAATATAGCTACTATAATACTGCCCCTATGTACAAGAATATAACTATTATAATACTGCCTCCTATGTACAAGAATATAACTACTATAATACTGCTCCTATGTACAAGAATATGAACTACTATAATACTGCCCCCTATGTACAAGAATATAACTACTATAATACTGCCCCCTATGTACAAGAATATACCTACTGTAATACTGCTCCCTATATACAAGAATATAACTACTATAATACTGCCCCCTATGTACAAGAATATAACTACTATAATACTGATCCTATGTACAAGAATATAACTACTATAATACTGCTCCTATGTACAAGAATATAACTACTATAATACTGCCCCATATGTACAAGAATATAACTACTATAATACTGCCTCCTATGTACAAGAATATAACTACTACAATACTGCTCCTATGTACAAGAATATGAACTACTATAATACTGCCCCCTATGTTCAAGAATATAACTACTATAATACTGCCTCCTATGTACAAGAATATAACTACTATAATACTGCTCCTATGTATAAGAATATAACTACTATAATACTGCCCCCTATGTACAAGAATATAACTACTATAATACTGCCCCCTATGTACAAGAATATAACTACTATAATACTGCCTCCTATGTACAAGAATATACCTACTATAATACTGCTCCTATGTACAAGAATATAACTACTATAATACTGCCTCCTATGTACAAAAATATAACTACTATAATACTGCTCCTATGTACAATAATATACCTACTATAATACTGCTCCTATATACAAGAATATAACTACTATAACACTGCCTCCTATGTATAATAATATACCTATTATAATACTGCTCCTATGTACAAGAATATAACTACTATAATACTGCCCCCTATGTACAAGAATATAACTACTATAATACTGCTCCCTATGTACAAGAATATAACTACTATAATACTGCCCCCTATGTACAAGAATATAACTACTATAATACTGCCTCCTATGTACAAGAATACAACTACTATAATACTGCCTCCTATGTACAAGAATATAACTACTATAATACTGCCCCCTATGTACAAGAATATAACTACTATAATACTGCCTCCTATGTACAAGAATATAACTTCTATAATACTGCCCCCTATGTACAAGAATATAACTACTATAATACTGCCTCCTTTGTACAAGAATATAACTACTATAATACTGCCTCCTATGTACAAGAATATAACTACTATAATACTGCCCCCTATGTACAAGAATATAACTACTATAATACTGCCCCCTATGTACAAGAATATAACTACTATAATACTGCTCCTATGTACCAGAATATAACTACTATAATACTGATCCTATGTACAAGAATATAACTACTATAATACTGCCTCCTATGTACAAGAATACAACTACTATAATACTGCCTCCTATGTACAAGAATATAACTACTATAATACTGCCCGCTATGTACAAGAATATAACTACTATAATACTGCCTCCTATGTACAAGAATATAACTTCTATAATACTGCCCCCTATGTACAAGAATATAACTACTATAATACTGCCTCCTTTGTACAAGAATATAACTACTATAATACTGCCTCCTATGTACAAGAATATAACTACTATAATACTGCCCCCTATGTACAAGAATATAACTACTATAATACTGCCTCCTATGTACAAGAATATAACTTCTATAATACTGCCCCCTATGTACAAGAATATAACTACTATAATACTGCTCCCCATGTACAAGAATATAACTACTATAATACCACTGACTATGTATAAGAATATAACTACTATAATACTGTCCCCAATGTACAAGAGTATAACTACTATAATACTGACCCCTATGTACAAGAATATAACTACTATAATACTGCCCCCCTATGTACAAGAATATAACTACTATAATACTGCCTCCTATGTACAAGAATATAACTACTATAATACTGTCCCCAATGTACAAGAATATAACTACTATAATACTGCCCCCTATGTACAAGAATATAACTACTATAATACTGCCCCCTATGTACAAGAATATAACTACTATAATACTGCCCCCTATGTACAAGAATATAACTACTATAATACTGCCTCCTATGTACAAGAATATAACTACTATAATACTGCTCCTATGTACAAGAATATAACTACTATAATACTGCCCCCTATGTACAAGAATATAACTGCTATAATACTGCCCCCTATGTACAAGAATATAACTACTATAATACTGCCTCCTATGTACAAGAATATAACTACTATAATACTGCCCCCTATGTACAAGAATTTAACTACTATAATACTACCCCCTATGTGCAAGAATATAACTACTATAATACTGCCCCCTATGTACAAGAATATAACTACTATAATACTGCCCCCTATGTACAAGAATATAACTACTATAATACTGCCCCATATGTACAAGAATATAACTACTATAATACTGCCTCCTATGTACAAGAATATAACTACTATAATACTGCTCCTATGTACAAGAATATGAACTACTATAATACTGCCCCCTATGTTCAAGAATATAACTACTATAATACTGCCTCCTATGTACAAGAATATAACTACTATAATACTGCTCCTATGTATAAGAATATAACTACTATAATACTGCCCCCTATGTACAAGAATATAACTACTATAATACTGCCTCCTATGTACAAGAATATAACTTCTATAATACTGCCCCCTATGTACAAGAATATAACTACTATAATACTGCCCCCTATGTACAAGAATATAACTACTATAATACTGCCTCCTATGTACAAGAATATAACTTCTATAATACTGCCCCCTATGTACAAGAATATAACTACTATAATACTGCCTCCTTTGTACAAGAATATAACTACTATGATACTGCCTCCTATGTACAAGAATATAACTAC
This sequence comes from Eleutherodactylus coqui, assembly GCF_035609145.1. NCBI lineage: Eukaryota > Metazoa > Chordata > Amphibia > Anura > Eleutherodactylidae > Eleutherodactylus > Eleutherodactylus coqui. The sequence continues at coordinate 10,724,070 of NC_089846.1, read as the reverse complement.
TATAATACTGCCTCCTATGTACAAGAATATAACTTCTAAAATACTGCCCCCTATGTACAAGAATATAACTACTATAATACTGCTCCCCATGTACAAGAATATAACTACTATAATACCACTGACTATGTATAAGAATATAACTACTATAATACTGTCCCCAATGTACAAGAGTATAACTACTATAATACTGACCCCTATGTACAAGAATATAACTACTATAATACTGCCCCCCTATGTACAAGAATATAACTACTATAATACTGCCTCCTATGTACAAGAATATAACTACTATAATACTGTCCCCAATGTACAAGAATATAACTACTATAATACTGCCCCCTATGTACAAGAATATAACTACTATAATACTGCCCCCTATGTACAAGAATATAACTACTATAATACTGCCCCCTATGTACAAGAATATAACTACTATAATACTGCCTCCTATGTACAAGAATATAACTACTATAATACTGCTCCTATGTACAAGAATATAACTACTATAATACTGCCCCCTATGTACAAGAATATAACTGCTATAATACTGCCCCCTATGTACAAGAATATAACTACTATAATACTACCCCCTATGTGCAAGAATATAACTACTATAATACTGCCCCCTATGTACAAGAATATAACTACTATAATACTGCCCCCTATGTACAAGAATATAACTACTGTAATACTGCCCCATATGTACAAGAATATAACTACTATAATACTGCCTCCTATGTACAAGAATATAACTACTATAATACTGCTCCTATGTACAAGAATATGAACTACTATAATACTGCCCCCTATGTTCAAGAATATAACTACTATAATACTGCCTCCTATGTACAAGAATATAACTACTATAATACTGCTCCTATGTATAAGAATATAACTACTATAATAGTGCCCCCTATGTACAAGAATATAACTACTATAATACTGCCTCCTATGTACAAGAATATAACTACTATAATACTGCCCCCTATGTACAAGAATATAACTACTATAATACTGCCTCCTATGTACAAGAATATACCTACTATAATACTGCTCCTATGTACAAGAATATAACTACTATAATACTGCCTCCTATGTACAAAAATATAACTACTATAATACTGCTCCTATGTACAATAATATACCTACTATAATACTGCTCCTATATACAAGAATATAACTACTATAATACTGCCTCCTATGTATAATAATATACCTACTATAATACTGCTCCCTATGTACAAGAATATAACTACTATAATACTGCCCCCTATGTACAAGAATATAACTACTATAATACTGCTCCCTATGTACAAGAATATAACTACTATAATACTGCCCCCTATGTACAAGAATATAACTACTATAATACTGCCTCCTATGTACAAGAATACAACTACTATAATACTGCCTCCTATGTACAAGAATATAACTACTATAATACTGCCCCCTATGTACAAGAATATAACTACTATAATACTGCCTCCTATGTACAAGAATATAACTTCTATAATACTGCCCCCTATGTACAAGAATATAACTACTATAATACTGCCTCCTTTGTACAAGAATATAACTACTATAATACTGCCTCCTATGTACAAGAATATAACTACTATAATACTGCCTCCTATGTACAAGAATATAACTTCTATAATACTGCCCCCTATGTACAAGAATATAACTACTATAATACTGCTCCCCATGTACAAGAATATAACTACTATAATACCACTGACTATGTATAAGAATATAACTACTATAATACTGTCCCCAATGTACAAGAGTATAACTACTATAATACTGACCCCTATGTACAAGAATATAACTACTATAATACTGCCCCCCTATGTACAAGAATATAACTACTATAATACTGCCTCCTATGTACAAGAATATAACTACTATAATACTGTCCCCAATGTACAAGAATATAACTACTATAATACTGCCCCCTATGTACAAGAATATAACTACTATAATACTGCCCCCTATGTACAAGAATATAACTACTATAATACTGCCCCCTATGTACAAGAATATAACTACTATAATACTGCCTCCTATGTACAAGAATATAACTACTATAATACTGCTCCTATGTACAAGAATATAACTACTATAATACTGCCCCCTATGTACAAGAATATAACTGCTATAATACTGCCCCCTATGTACAAGAATATAACTACTATAATACTGCCTCCTATGTACAAGAATATAACTACTATAATACTGCCCCCTATGTACAAGAATTTAACTACTATAATACTACCCCCTATGTACAAGAATATAACTACTATAATACTGCCCCCTATGTACAAGAATATAACTACTATAATACTGCCCCTTATGTACAAGAATATAACTACTATAATACTGCCCCCTATGTACAAGAATATAACTACTATAATACTGCCCCCTATGTACAAGAATATAACTACTATAATACTGCCTCCTATGTACAAGAATATAACTACTATAATACTGCTCCTATGTACAAGAATATGAACTACTATAATACTGCCCCCTATGTACAAGAATATAACTACTATAATACTGCCCCCTATGTACAAGAATATACCTACTATAATACTGCTCCCTATGTACAAGAATATAACTACTATAATACTGCCCCCTATGTACAAGAATATAACTACTATAATACTGCTCCTATGTACAAGAATATAACTACTATAATACTGCTCCTATGTACAAGAATATAACTACTATAATACTGCCCCATATGTACAAGAATATAACTACTATAATACTGCCTCCTATGTACAAGAATATAACTACTATAATACTGCTCCTATGTACAAGAATATGAACTACTATAATACTGCCCCCTATGTTCAAGAATATAACTACTATAATACTGCCTCCTATGTACAAGAATATAACTACTATAATACTGCCTCCTATGTACAAGAATATACCTACTATAATACTGCTCCTATGTACAAGAATATAACTACTATAATACTGCCTCCTATGTACAAAAATATAACTACTATAATACTGCTCCTATGTACAATAATATACCTACTATAATACTGCTCCTATATACAAGAATATAACTACTATAATACTGCCTCCTATGTATAATAATATACCTACTATAATACTGCTCCCTATGTACAAGAATATAACTACTATAATACTGCCCCCTATGTACAAGAATATAACTACTATAATACTGCTCCCTATGTACAAGAATATAACTACTATAATACTGCCCCCTATGTACAAGAATATAACTACTATAATACTGCCTCCTATGTACAAGAATACAACTACTATAATACTGCCTCCTATGTACAAGAATATAACTACTATAATACTGCCCCCTATGTACAAGAATATAACTACTATAATACTGCCTCCTATGTACAAGAATATAACTTCTATAATACTGCCCCCTATGTAGAAGAATATAACTACTATAATACTGCCTCCTTTGTACAAGAATATAACTACTATAATACTGCCTCCTATGTACAAGAATATAACTACTATAATACTGCCTCCTATGTACAAGAATATAACTTCTATAATACTGCCCCCTATGTACAAGAATATAACTACTATAATACTGCTCCCCATGTACAAGAATATAACTACTATAATACCACTGACTATGTATAAGAATATAACTACTATAATACTGTCCCCAATGTACAAGAGTATAACTACTATAATACTGACCCCTATGTACAAGAATATAACTACTATAATACTGCCCCCCTATGTACAAGAATATAACTACTATAATACTGCCTCCTATGTACAAGAATATAACTACTATAATACTGTCCCCAATGTACAAGAATATAACTACTATAATACTGCCCCCTATGTACAAGAATATAACTACTATAATACTGCCCCCTATGTACAAGAATATAACTACTATAATACTGCCCCCTATGTACAAGAATATAACTACTATAATACTGCCTCCTATGTACAAGAATATAACTACTATAATACTGCTCCTATGTACAAGAATATAACTACTATAATACTGCCCCCTATGTACAAGAATATAACTGCTATAATACTGCCCCCTATGTACAAGAATATAACTACTATAATACTGCCTCCTATGTACAAGAATATAACTACTATAATACTGCCCCCTATGTACAAGAATTTAACTACTATAATACTACCCCCTATGTACAAGAATATAACTACTATAATACTGCCCCCTATGTACAAGAATATAACTACTATAATACTGCCCCTTATGTACAAGAATATAACTACTATAATACTGCCCCCTATGTACAAGAATATAACTACTATAATACTGCCCCCTATGTACAAGAATATAACTACTATAATACTGCCTCCTATGTACAAGAATATAACTACTATAATACTGCTCCTATGTACAAGAATATGAACTACTATAATACTGCCCCCTATGTACAAGAATATAACTACTATAATACTGCCCCCTATGTACAAGAATATACCTACTATAATACTGCTCCCTATGTACAAGAATATAACTACTATAATACTGCCCCCTATGTACAAGAATATAACTACTATAATACTGCTCCTATGTACAAGAATATAACTACTATAATACTGCTCCTATGTACAAGAATATAACTACTATAATACTGCCCCATATGTACAAGAATATAACTACTATAATACTGCCTCCTATGTACAAGAATATAACTACTATAATACTGCTCCTATGTACAAGAATATGAACTACTATAATACTGCCCCCTATGTTCAAGAATATAACTACTATAATACTGCCTCCTATGTACAAGAATATAACTACTATAATACTGCTCCTATGTATAAGAATATAACTACTATAATACTGCCCCCTATGTACAAGAATATAACTACTATAATACTGCCTCCTATGTACAAGAATATAACTACTATAATACTGCCCCCTATGTACAAGAATATAACTACTATAATACTGCCTCCTATGTACAAGAATATACCTACTATAATACTGCTCCTATGTACAAGAATATAACTACTATAATACTGCCTCCTATGTACAAAAATATAACTACTATAATACTGCTCCTATATACAAGAATATAACTACTATAATACTGCCTCCTATGTATAATAATATACCTATTATAATACTGCTCCTATGTACAAGAATATAACTACTATAATACTGCCCCCTATGTACAAGAATATAACTACTATAATACTGCTCCCTATGTACAAGAATATAACTACTATAATACTGCCCCCTATGTACAAGAATATAACTACTATAATACTGCCTCCTATGTACAAGAATACAACTACTATAATACTGCCTCCTATGTACAAGAATATAACTACTATAATACTGCCCCCTATGTACAAGAATATAACTACTATAATACTGCCTCCTATGTACAAGAATATAACTTCTATAATACTGCCCCCTATGTACAAGAATATAACTACTATAATACTGCCTCCTTTGTACAAGAATATAACTACTATAATACTGCCTCCTATGTACAAGAATATAACTACTATAATACTGCTCCTATGTACAAGAATATAACTTCTATAATACTGCCCCCTATGTACAAGAATATAACTACTATAATACTGCTCCCCTATGTACAAGAATATAACTACTATAATACTGCCTCCTATGTACAAGAATATAACTACTATAATACTGCCTCCTATGTACAAGAATATAACTTCTATAATACTGCCCCCTATGTACAAGAATATAACTACTATAATACTGCTCCCCATGTACAAGAATATAACTACTATAATACCACTGACTATGTATAAGAATATAACTACTATAATACTGTCCCCAATGTACAAGAGTATAACTACTATAATACTGACCCCTATGTACAAGAATATAACTACTATAATACTGCCCCTCTATGTACAAGAATATAACTACTATAATACTGCCTCCTATGTACAAGAATATAACTACTATAATACTGTCCCCAATGTACAAGAATATAACTACTATAATACTGCCCCCTATGTACAAGAATATAACTACTATAATACTGCCCCCTATGTACAAGAATATAACTACTATAATACTGCCCCCTATGTACAAGAATATAACTACTATAATACTGCCTCCTATGTACAAGAATATAACTACTATAATACTGCTCCTATGTACAAGAATATAACTACTATAATACTGCCCCCTATGTACAAGAATATAACTGCTATAATACTGCCCCCTATGTACAAGAATATAACTACTATAATACTGCCTCCTATGTACAAGAATATAACTACTATAATACTGCCCCCTATGTACAAGAATTTAACTACTATAATACTACCCCCTATGTGCAAGAATATAACTACTATAATACTGCCCCCTATGTACAAGAATATAACTACTATAATACTGCCCCCTATGTACAAGAATATAACTACTATAATACTGCCCGATATGTACAAGAATATAACTACTATAATACTGCCTCCTATGTACAAGAATATAACTACTATAATACTGCTCCTATGTACAAGAATATGAACTACTATAATACTGCCCCCTATGTTCAAGAATATAACTACTATAATACTGCCTCCTATGTACAAGAATATAACTACTATAATACTGCTCCTATGTATAAGAATATAACTACTATAATACTGCCCCCTATGTACAAGAATATAACTACTATAATACTGCCTCCTATGTACAAGAATATAACTACTATAATACTGCCCCCTATGTACAAGAATATAACTACTATAATACTGCCTCCTATGTACAAGAATATACCTACTATAATACTGCTCCTATGTACAAGAATATAACTACTATAATACTGCCTCCTATGTACAAAAATATAACTACTATAATACTGCTCCTATGTACAATAATATACCTACTATAATACTGCTCCTATATACAAGAATATAACTACTATAATACTGCCTCCTATGTATAATAATATACCTACTATAATACTGCTCCTATGTACAAGAATATAACTACTATAATACTGCCCCCTATGTACAAGAATATAACTACTATAATACTGCTCCCTATGTACAAGAATATAACTACTATAATACTGCCCCCTATGTACAAGAATATAACTACTATAATACTGCCTCCTATGTACAAGAATACAACTACTATAATACTGCCTCCTATGTACAAGAATATAACTACTATAATACTGCCTCCTATGTACAAGAATATAACTTCTATAATACTGCCCCCTATGTACAAGAATATAACTACTATAATACTGCCTCCTTTGTACAAGAATATAACTACTATAATACTGCCTCCTATGTACAAGAATATAACTACTATAATACTGCCTCCTATGTACAAGAATATAACTTCTATAATACTGCCCCCTATGTACAAGAATATAACTACTATAATACTGCTCCCCATGTACAAGAATATAACTACTATAATACTGTCCCCAATGTACAAGAGTATAACTACTATAATACTGACCCCAATGTACAAGAATATAACTACTATAATACTGCTCCTATGTACAAGAATATAACTACTATAATACTGCCTCCTATGTACAAGAATATAACTACTATAATACTGCTCCTATGTACAAGAATATAACTACTATAATACTGCCTCCTATGTACAAGAATTTGTAGCTGAAAGTGTCTGAGAATTTTGATATCTGAATGAAGTCGCTCAATTGCAAATTTTTTTTCTTAATAATGATGGGCGTAGTTTGTGAAGCTTAACCATGAAAGTGATTATTACCACTGTCTTCATCTATGAGTAGTCACTGTCACACCCCAGCCAGTTTCTTTCCTGCGCAGCTGTAATGTGTTTGTGAATTGGCACAGACTAAGTACTTCTCTGTAAACATCCATCCTTGCATATGGCACATAAGATAGGAGCAGCCATTGAGTAATTTACTCAGCACAGCTCAATCATCCCTGCATTGTGTGAGCCTGCTGCGATACTCCTCTTCATGCAGCCATGTGCGGGTCTCATTCCCGGCCCTGGCAGACAGAGACGCCTGAGAACAGGTGGATTGTTCTGTTATTACCACATCACAGCGTGGCAGCTTCTCAATGTTTGCAGACGGTGGTGTCTCGCAGCGTATGACACCATTCAGAATAATCGCGCATGACTCGGGGAATGATTCCCTACCGTTCATTGTAATAGTAAAATACAATAATAATCATGACTTGGAAATCAGGAGTTGTGTTTAACATTTAGATTGCTGGATTAAATTGAATTGTTTAGAAATGTAATTATTTAAAAAGAGAAATTACTTAAAAAGAACATATTACGGCACTTCAGTGATGTGAGAATTGTGTTGGAGGTTTGCATCGATAGAAATCTATGCTTTGGCTATGGTGATTTAATATAGTGTCATGGTCCTTTAAATCTAGGGATGTTTTTTTTGGAGGGGGGGGGGGTTGGGTCTAAGGCCTTTATGAAATTTAGTGATAGTAGAGATGAGCGAGCGTACTCAGTAAGGACAGATACTAGAGCGAGTATCGTCCTTACCGAGTACCTGCCTGCTCGCCCGCAAAGATTCGGGAGCCGGCGGGGGTGAGCGCTGTGTTGCGGGAGTGAGCAGGAGGGAGCGGTGGGGAGAGAGAGAGAGATCCCCCCGCTGCTTCCCGCCCCATGCTGGCACCCGAATCTTTGTGGGCGAGCAGACAGGTACTCGGTAAGGACGATACTCGCTCATCTCTAATAGTCAGTGCTGACTTGAAGGTTGAAATCACATGTCCATGGTCCTACAAAAGCCTAGAATAGCACAGTCCTATGCACGTAAAAAGTACGAACACCTCCATACCACGCCAAAGAATTCCAGCCCTTGGATTATTCTGAAGTTCAGTCCTGTAGTTGTTCATATTGAGTAATGATATACCCTGGCTGAACTGTGGGACGTGTCCCTGCTTGCCTTCTGCATCCAGTTGTTCCCTGCTCGGCACGCCCGGCTGTTAAACAACCGGATGCTCCGAGCGGAGGATGCAGAAGACAAGCGGGGTGTCCCTGCTTGTCTTCTGCATCCAGCTGTTCTCTGCATGGAGCGCCCAGCTGTTATACAGCCGAGCACTCCGAGCAGGGTATGGAGAACAGAGCTGGACTGCTCCGTTCTTCATACCCGCCTGTCATCAGGGAGCAGGATACAGCTGAAACAATAGTATCAGCTGTATCCAGCTGTAAATTCCTGACAACTGATCGCTGATCTTTCAGCAGGATGAAGGATCAGCGATCAGCGACAGCTTAACGAAAAGTACACGATGTCAGTGCAGTTATACACAACGATTACTGCTCAAAAGCCGGCTTTAAGCGATTTTTGACCAAAAATCATTGTGTCTAAATGGGCCTTAAGTTGTTATTGGGGCAGTTGCTATGACCCATTGAGGGGGATGATTGGGCTCATGCCCACGGCCAGGTCTGATTCCGCCTTTGTAATATCGCAGAAGAATCAGACTCGGCGCCTCCCAGAGACATCCGCATGATTTTCCACATAGAATAGAACATGCTGTAATTCTGCCCTGCGAGCGAAAAATTGCTGTTAATTTCCGCTCGTGGGTATAGGAGAATCTTGGCCATTAGCCCGAAGGCCTGTTTCACACGGGCTACAAAATTTTGCTACAAAAAAGAAGATGCAACAGAGCCGAACAGCACTTCTAAGGTGATGTATTCTTTTTTTAACATTTTTTCCTGCAGCTAGGGCTTAGTTTAGGACTTTGACAGAAGCATTTCCTACTGTCAATGTTGCATCGCGCCACACGAAATTTGCGTTTTTGTGTAATGCAGAGAGGAAGGCTCCATAGGGAAAAATGAGCTAGAAAACCTTGTAAGTTGCGTGCATATCGCGAAACCCGCAAGGTTTTTGACTCTCAATATCGCATGCTTCATAACAGCGCAAATTTGAAGGAACCCATAGGAAAGCATGGGCTTCACATACATGGGATTTGGAGCGTTGTCGCAACACATGAAAATCATACGACCTTGTCGCCCGTGTGAATGTGGCCTAAAGCCCATGGTTTCCAATGGGTTCTTTCACATGAGCGATGTTTTGTAGCCTGAAAGAACCAGTTAGAAACCATGAGCTTCATATACATGCGGTTTGTAGCGATGATTTTATAGCGAGATTTTGTAGCCCATGTGAAACAGGCCTTAGGGTGCTTTCACACTTGCGAGCGCGATAACGTTGCGTTTTTTAAACGAGAATGTCAATAGGACTTCCTAATGATAAAAATGCATCACACAAAAATCGCAAGTTTGTGCTTTGTGATTTTTGTGCGGTGCATATTTAACATTAGAAAGTCCTATTGGCATTCGCGTTAAGAAAAACGCTGCGATATCGGTACCCTCAGGCTCATTTACACGCAAAGACAATCTTTCAAAGATTGAAAGATTGACAGTTTTAGCGATCATTTTGCATAAAATGCTAATGGACACTAATGCCCATTAGCACTTTATCAGTTTCATTTGCATGTAAATGAGCCTCCAGGAGCTGTTTGCACTCCCAGCAAGTGGTCTGAGCTCTGCAATCAAATCCTTTGTTCTCGCACAGGCTGTCTGCTGAATACAATGTAATCTCTGACAGCCCATGAAGAACACAGTGTGTGGTCTGTGTTATTTACTCTCCTGCTGAACTATGGATTTTAAATCACCTTTCAGCTGAAAAGTAAACAATGGTAGCATTTACACGCAATGATTATTGCTCATATGCCATTGCTTGAACGAATTTTGAACCATTATTGCATGTAAAGCCTTGTTACAGGGAGGAGTATCTAGTTAACTTCTCTAGAAATACTTTTGGATTCCGCAGTGCAGTGTGGTAGGTGGATGTGACAACATGCATTCCATCTAGGATTCCTTGTTCTATTTCTCAGTACCTTGTTCTAATCCAGTCTTGTCTACTCTATGCAGTTGGTGCATTTTGCTCCTTGTTTTTTAGTCTAGTCTTGTCTACTTTCTCTATTCAATGTGTCTTGCTGTTTGGTTTTCTAGCCCAGCCTGTGTTTCCTAATTTGAAGTTTGCCTAATATTTCCTTGCCTTGTATCATTACAGGATTGGCTTCTTTAGCCTCTTGTCTGAGCTCTAGTGCCCTCCTATTCTCGGGCATAGACAGGGTCATCCATGTGGACTACTTAGGGCTGTTTAGGGACAGTGGGGTCTGGTGATGAGGGACAGTGTGAGGGAGAGATTAAGGAGAGACAAAGGAAGTGTCATTGTTAGGGTCAGCATTTCTCTGGTTGTTATTTAGGTTCCATATTATCTGTTTCAATCACCACTACCAGTTTCTTTATAATCATCGTCTGATTATCATCACCCTCCTCCCCTGTCATCTAATGAGGAGTTGCATTTGTGTTTTCCCTGTATTGACATGTGTTTCATATCTAGATTTCTTGCTACATACAATTATTACAGTATTCGGCTGTACTGGAAGTCCTGGGGGTATCTCAGTACTGGGAGACACTGTTAGTACCCAGGAAAGGCAACTGCTAAAGCTGAAGCCGAGTCTTGCCATTTGGCGCGCAGCTGGCATTGTTACGTTTTATTTATACATAATGTTAAAGTGGACACTTGACATGGGCATATTTAGAAAGCTATTCCCCAGTAGTGTAACTACATGTTGGTGGTTTAGTGGCCAAACATCTATAGACAGATTGTCTTTAATGTATAAACAGTACACAGCGAGTTCCTCCTAGCGGTGACTGCACATATGTCATTTGATTGGCTATTGGAGTTCATTCAATGGGACTTCTACTCTTTTCCTCCTGAGCCCATGTAATGATTGCCTAGCTGATGAATAAAATGAATCACAATTTGAGCCAAATTTTGGGTCTATAGAACTGAGCATATTCCTTGGGAACCTTCTAGAGGGATGATGTGAGGACTATAAAAGGGTTGGAACCCCATCACAGGAGGCTTCAGGGACTGTGTATAGTGAACTAGAAGTGCTGCTGGAATACTGGTGGAGGGAGAGAAGCCAGAGTCAGCTGTCTCTGGATGGTGGACAACTAAACAGTTGGAGTTGCGTGTGCTTGTCGGACGATCAAATGATCTTCTCTACTGGTGGTCTGTTGGGGGCCCCCTGAGCCCGGTCGCCTTGTGTGCCCTCACACATCCACTGGTCCCAACACCCCCTAACAGTCTGGTCAGAATGGCCTAGATGGGGGACAGTTTGTTTCAACGACCATCCAGCTTCTCACATTCCAGAGAGGCTCTTATAGGCCAAGGGGGGGAACTACTATTAGGGTCTCAGTTGACAAGACCGTTCATCTAATCACCACAACTCTCATCATTCGCATATCTGCCTGTCATGCTTCTGCAGTACTCCATGCAGGAATAATTGGGCAAAAGCCGAACCCACTTCTGACAATGTCATGACTTTCTCTCCAAAACAGATTGAAGTCAGAGCTTTGGCTTCATAAAACAGCAGTTTGTCACCCATGTGCATGTCATGAGGATGGATAGTGACCATTACAATGATGCATGTGAGGCAGCCTAAAATAATGCCGCCGCGGTGACTCTCAGCCTCTCCAGTTCTATCACTGATCTATGCACCTTTCCCCTGCATCCTTCCACGAGTCCATGGCCACCAACCAGTGCAGATCAATAAGGAACGGCTCTTCTTATTTTGCTTGCACTCAGCTGACAGAGATGACCAGGAATAGTGTCACATATGTGGTGGTGATGGAGCATCTGTCCTGAAAATAATCCTAAAAGCAAAGGGGGCTGTATGGAGAGATGCCGGGGTCTACTACATGAGTGATTACCATCTCCAGGGAGCCTCTGGCTAATACAGCTTAATGTTACTGAGTGGCTAATAGGAGCTGACACATTGCTATGGGAGACAGATCCCACACTTCAATTAACTAATTACCTTTTAAGCCATTTTCTCTGGAAAGGCGATCAGAACAAAACATAGGAGTTGTTGCAAACGTGCAACATGCATCCTGTTAGCGACATTGTAAAATAACCCCCAGTCCTATGTAAACGAAACTTCATCGTTGTATAATGACCTTCTGCGACTTTCGAATAGACTTTCTGCAAGGCCATATTTACACGGGTGATATCCTAGAGCGAGTTCCATCCGATTGCACCATGAACGGAACTCGCACAAGAAAGTAATCCATTCTATACGTGTTTATCCTGTACAGATGTTGATTTTACTCTCAGTCCAAGATAGAAAACTCGCAGCATGTCCTAATTGTTGGCAATATTGCCCATTCAATTCTATAGCTGTGTTAAAAATTGCGTCACACTCACATGTAAATGCGATTTGCAAGCAAGTACGACGCGGTTTTATTTTTACTATTCAAACAACATGCAATTTCACGCATGGGAAAATTGCATGTGCAGCGATGCAATGCCTCACAAAACGCATCGCAATCGCAGCTAAAATCGCGTGTTTACAAACACTATATTGGTCCGAATTTCTCATCTGTGTAAAAACAGCCTAAAATGGTTTTTCTGAGTTATACAGTTTTTGGCCCGCCACAAAATCAATGTGACTGCTGAAGAGCAAATAAAGAGAAGACTGAAGCGCGGCGGGAGAGCAGTGCGCCAACAGGGAGGGTTTTTTTTGTTTTTTTTATACTTATGCCACCTCCTCCATTGCCACCAATGTTTAAAGATGTCAGAAAACCCCTTTAAAATCCCACACCATTTAGATGAAAGTAAACAGAAACATTTTTGTTCACATCCATTAGCTGAAGACATGTGCCTGGCTAATACTTCTCACAGCTTAGGGTTTGTTACAATTGTATCCTGGTTGACAATCAGGAGGCTGGAATCGGCAATGGAACCATGGGAGAAGACCCGCAGTGCACCATGGGAGAAAACTGCAGTGCATCCCTGGGAAAGGACCGGTGGCCATCTTTGGGAGAAGATTTTTTAAAGTCCTTATTTCATCGGATCGGTGAGTAACAAGCGGTTTAAAAATCACTTTAATTTGCTATTTTATGCCAGGGGGGTGACAGGGGGAATGGGGTAAGGTAAAATTTTGAGGTTTGCCGCGAGACAACCCCTTTAAATCATAATGTCTTCAGACGTCATACAGTGGATTGGAAAGGGTTAATGGCAGTTTGAATTCCCTCCCAGATATTACTAGGACCCTTTAGTGCAGCCACTTGACTTTGCCCAGTGCCCACCTACGGCCGCCTACACACAGCCGGGTCGGAATCTGCATGGGTTACCCCAGCGTACCTGTCTGCCATCTTCTAATCCGCGCTGCGAATGTACCGACCGGCGCACATGCGCTAGGCGATGACGCAGATCCGGCAACCTTTCCGCAATGATGATTGCAGAAGGGTCTCAGGGCGGATGGCTTCCATTGACTTCAATGGAAGCCACCGCACAGAATCACAGCATGCTGCGATTTCTCCTCCATAAGTGGAAAAGCGCAATAGATTCCCACTCGTGTAGAGGAAAACACATTTTGCCATAACATGCCATGGGCGGCATTTGCTGCGGAATCCAGAGGCGGACGACCACTCTGGATTCGGCAATGCAAATCCGTCCGTGTGCAGGCGGCCCAACCGTGTGTGCATACTATCTAAGGAGATTTCATTACCTGCAGTTTACAAGCCTCGCTGCTATAGTTTTGTAAAGTATGCAAGGGTTAATTCTCCCCTCCCCACTTCCATCATGTCCTTTAAATTCCAGTCAGGTCATCCTAAATCTGAGCTGCGCATTTTCAGTCTCAGGAGGTCTGGCTAAGCAGGAATGCACTTCACAGTAAAACAGCTTTTATTTTTTTGCAAAACAACAGGGCAATCCATTCCCTCTCTCTCCCCAGCAAAGATGTAAATAAGCCCAATCGCACATCGCTCCCATCCAGCAAGAGCAGTTCTGTGCCCCGCGCTACTTCATTCCCATTAATAGCTGCACTTATCATTGGCTGTGAGGCAAATATGTCCTAACAGAAGAAGCAAACTGTGCATACTCGAAAACATGAAAAAAGCTGCAGTAATGAATAGCACATGGTGGTTAAGAGGCCCCAACAAGAAAGAAAAATACATCCATCTGACTGCTCCAATAAAAACAGCAAACTGTCTCCTGCTAGAGCAATCCAATGGGATTGCGAGCGGCCATTAAATACAGGGATTCAGCAATCACTCAGCCATTAACCCCTGATGAGCAGAGAGAACAAAACAAGTCGAAACTGTTCCATTATCTCACAGTTATCGCTCTTCCAACGGTACCATTTTCCCAGTGGTCAGTGGAGACAAGGACAGCAAGGCACCTTTTAGCTAAAAGATAATCAACATTATAATAAAGACTGCTACAGAGATGCCATTTCTGGGTTTGCTACAGTTTACAGTGTTTTTTTTTAACTTGCAGTACCACTTTTCACCATTGGCTGACTTTTCCATAGACATCAGTGCAACAGCGCCTCCCCAAGCTCTAATTTTTGGCATGCAATAGTTTTAGAAAGGAATACATTACAAAAATGACATACATACATATCATATTAATCAGCAAGAAGAGCACTGTCACATATGGGTCTTCATAAAATAAGTAATAGCACCCTTGAAGGGTCATGGAGATGGTTTGGATGTGGGCTATGCTTTATGTAATGACAAATTTGAAGTTTACAGAAGTGCTACACTGAATGGCCACTTTATTACAGCCCCTGGTCCTTTCACGATGGGAGCTTACAGCCATGACCGCGAACTGCAGCATAAAATCACGTTACAAGTTCTCTGTAGATCCGTTTCAGTGTGAATCCACATTAGATGGGAAAATCATCCAGCGAACTAAGCGGCTTTCAACGAGGTTGGGTTATCGGTGCTAGACTAGTCAGGGCCAGTATTGCACTGCCAACCTTGTGGTGTTTTCTTGTGTAACAAGAATGGCATGATTGAGGAAAAACATCCAGTTTAAAGGGCTCCTGTGGATGGAAACAACTCGTTGCCAAAAGGAGTCAGAGGAGGATGTCAGGAATCATTCTGACTAACAGGCGCTGCACGGTCGAGAACAACGCTGGGGCTCCAACTACAGTGCCCAAACACACAACTTGCCTTTCCTTAGCACGGATAGGCTATAACAGCAGATGACCATTTCCAGCACCACTGTGTCTAAGTGAAACAGAAAGTTAAGACTCCGGTGGGAAAAAGAGTGCAAAACTTGTATCACTGAGCAGCGGAAAAAGTTGGATCTAGATTTGTTGCAGCATTCTGATAGGAGGAACAGAATTTGTCACAAGCAGCATGAATCTATTACTGCTTTCTTTCAGCTGGTCAGAACATGTCAGCACCTCTATCGAACTTGCAGCAACTACAGGAAGCTTCCTGTCCGCAGGGGCCATTTTTCCTACAGTTCAATTTCATCACCTAGTGGAATCTACGTCATGACGAACTGCTGCGGTTCTAAAGGCAGAAGGAGCCAACATGCTAGTAGATGGGGGTCGCAAATAAAGCGTATATATTCAGAGTCTATCTGATGTAATGGTTACATGGACTCTGCTATTAACATGTATGATTGACGCAATGGGAGGTGATTGGAAAAATATCCAATTAAAATTTTAACCACTTTCCGCCATAGAAAGTAACTGTGCGTCATGGTAGGGAGGTACTCAGCGCAACAGGGCGTACAGTTATGCATAAGAGATCTTGCGCTATCCGCTATCTATGTAGATCACGGCATGAGAAGGGTTCACAGAGGGAGTGCGCTCCCTCTGTGATGTCATCGGACTCTCGTGATATAATCACGGAAAGCCCGACGGGTTACCATGGCAACAGGACGCCAGATAACGACATTCTGTATTGCCAGTGTCTGTGATTGCTGTAACAAGCGATAAGGCATTGCAGGACAGAAGTCCTGCAATGCCTTATCATAGTGATCGGAGCTGGTATGGTGCAAGTCCCCCAGAGGGACATCAAATGTGTAAAAAAATGATAAAAATAATGTACAAAAAAAATGTTAAAAAAAATAAATGTTTTGTGCTTTTTCTAATATTAGCATAAAAAATTAAAATCCCACATATTTGGTATTGTCGTATCCGTAACAACGCATACAATAAGTTGAACATGCTTTTTATCCTGCACCGCAAAAAGCGTTAAAAAAAACCTAAAAAACTGAAGCAAAATGCAAATTTTTAGCATTTTGCCTCCCAAAAAACTCAATAAAAGTGATCAAAAAAGCCATATGTACCCCAAAACAGTACCAATAAAAACTACAGCTCGTCTTGCAAAAAGGCCTCACAGAGCTCCGTCCATCGAAAAATAAAAAAATTATAGGACTTTCAATGCAGCAATTTAGAAAAAAATGATTTCCAAAAAAAGGGTTTTTATTGTGGAAAAGTGGAAAAACCTAAAGAAAATATGAGAATTTTGGTATCGTTGTAATCGTAGCGACACGCAGAAGAAATATATTGTGTCATTTATGCTGGATGATTAACTTTGTACAAAAACAAACCAAAAATCTACGGCAGAATTGATGCGTTTTCTTTTCCTGCCATTATAAAAAAAATTATAAAAGTGATATAATATAGTCTATGTACCCAAAAAATGGCACCAATAAAAACTACAGTTCGCCGCGCAAAAAACAAGTCCTTATACGGCCGCGTCGACTGAAAAATAAAAAAGTTATGGCTTTTGAAAAATGGAGATGAAAATCCGCCAAAAATCGTTGCGTCCTTAAGCCCAAAATAGGTCCTGTCCTTAAGGGGTTAAAAAACACTTTTCAAATATCAAATTATAAGCCCACCCCTTCTCTTACAGGATGTCATGTATACACTAAAAGATTGCAGTTTTTCACAGATAGTATTTTTTGTATCGCCTCGGTCAATGTTACATATAAATAACGTCTTCTGAGGAGCCACGCGTTTCGCAGAGTTCAGACCTATGTGCATTCCATATTGATGGGGTTAAGTGAAGGTCTGTCCATCACATGTTTTAGCCTTGATTCTCCCTTTAATATTTTATATCTCTCCACACAGGCCACACACCACAGAGATCTCTACAATGTGACCTTTTCCCACTTTGCTTCTCTGTTTCCCTTTTACATGAAAGGATTAAAATAGAAACTAGTGTTCGTCACACAATGCCTTCCTGACCCCGCTGTGACCTCACCATGAAATCTGGAGTTCACAGCCCCAGCCTTGAACCCTGCTCTGTGTTTTCATTTGGCCCTTGTGTTTCCTGGGGTCAAGATGCCACCGCTCCATTAGCGAGAGGCATGCATAGGGATCATTTGCCAAAAATGACATCCTGGGAAAATCGTGATGAATTTATGAATTGGGGGAGGCCAAGGGAAAGCGCGGTGGTGAGAGGCCAGCCTGAAGTCTGTAGTGTCCTGCTGATCACGCTCTGGGAGCAAAGACGCTTCGCTACAAGCAATGCAGTGTACAATAAAGAGACAACGTGTGGCCACCATGCACTTACTGTACTGGCTGACATCCAGGGGACCTTGTAAAACATCCAGCAGATGTTGATTTAAAAACGTGAACTACTAAAATATCTGGATTTTGTAAACTTATAATTAGAGTTCGGTTTCATAACTGCAAATTATATATTTTACCATCGCAAATAGCATTGGGAATTGAGTACTTGATATGTCACTGGCTCTGGGACTGGACACTATAAACCACGTAATCAAGGTTAATAAACTTCAATTTTAAATTAAGCTGAATCAGGGAGCTTGCGATAATATAACCACCGGGCCACCAGGGAAAAAAAGAATTCTATATACCAGTGGGTAAGAGGACCTTAGTATCATTGTGTAGATAGCACTGTTCATCATGGTCGGTGTACTATTGGTCTAAACTCTGCATATATCACTAAATATTAGAGAATGTTTGCAGAATCTGCCACTGGACCACCAGGGAACAAATCATTCTACATACCAATGGGCCTTGGCATTAAAGTATACATTTCACTGATTATTATAGCATGTGTACCATTAGTTGACATTCTGCATATGTCACTGAGTATCGAGGAATGTTTGATGAATATGGACTGGACCACCAGGTAAAAAGGTATTCCATATACTGGTGGGCAAGGAGACTGTTGCGGCTGTTCTGGGATTGCTGATGTGCTGATAGTCTGGTGCAGGTTTTGCAGGTGGTTCTTCATCTTCTGGCCCTGGCAGCTGTGCTATTAGGCAAGACATGCTTAGCTGCACCTGTGGGTAATTGTCAGGGCTATTTAGTCTGGCTGATGGTGGAATGAATTATGGTTGAATCTTCAGTCTAGCGCTGACTGTGGTCTCAGTCAGAGCTTGGTCCTGAACCTATCATTTGCCTGCTGCATCTCTAAGCTAAGTTTGTTTCTTTTCTATTGCGTTTCTTATGTAATTCCCCTGTTCCCTGTAGGGTTAACTAAGGGCCGAGGTACAGGGTCAGGTACGTCCTTGTCAGGGCGAATTGCCTGCGTTTAGGCAGGTCCCTGTCCCTGAAGTTATTTAGATAGGGAAAGAGTTCCCATGTTTTGGTTTATTATTGTTTTGTCGCAGTTCTTGTGCAAAGTCAGCGGGTTACGAATCCAGCCTGGATGGATGTGACAGAGACCTTGGTTTTATAGTTTGCACACCACTGTTCATCATGGCCTGTATACTATTGGTCTACACTTTGCATATATCTATAAGTGAGTATGAGAGAATGTTTTTTGAATGCCCCACTGGGCCACCAGGGAATAAATCATTCTACAAGTCACTGGGGCTTGGTAGTATAGCTTATGCACTGTTAGTCTATACTTTGCATATATTACTGAGTATTAGAAAATGTTTACTGAATGTACCACTGGGCCATCAGGGAACAAATCATTCTACTTACCAGTGGGCAAGAGGACCTTGGTATTATAGTATACATACCACTAGTCATTATAATCTGTGTTCTATTGGTCTACACTCTACATTTGTTACTGAGTAGTAGGGAATGTTTGATGAATGTATCACTGGGTCACCAGAAAACAAAAATTCTTTATGCCAGTGAGATATTTGGCTTTAGTATCATCATAGGGTCATCATAGACTGTGAATCTTATATACTAATACAGTAGGTGATCCTGTTCAATACACTACATATTGTATGTCACTGAGAATCAAGAGATACATAAATACTATACCACTGAGCTAACTGGGAACAATTATTCTGTGTGCTACACCACTGAACAATGGGGCCCTGGGACTACATTATACATATCAACAGCTCATCGTAAACTAGGAATCTGATATATCTCTGCTTCATCAAAATTTACAATCTATTTATGCTGCAGCTTAATAAGTGCTGAATGGTGACTATAGCACTACTAGCTCACCAGGGAGCAATCATTCTATACACTAGTCTTCAAATGGAGTATATACACTCATTGTAACAAAAAATCAAGCACCTATAAGGAGTTGTCAGAATCAAATGAAACATTCTGTGTGATTCTAACGGTTGTATAAGTAAGTGATTACAATCTCAAAGCAAAGGGATCATTTATTGTGGAAAACTGACCCCTTGAAGGGAGGCTCTGGTACCATGTTGTACCACCTCTAGCTTGGATACAAGGTGTAATAAGGGCGTGCATGGAGGCTCTAGTACCCTGTTGTACCGCCTCTAGCTTGGATACAAGGTATAATAAGGGCGGGCATGGAGGCTCTAGTACCCTGTTGTACCGCCTCTAGCTTGGATACAAGATTTGATACAGGTGGGCATGGAGGCTCTAGTACCCTGTTGTACTGCCTCTAGCTTGGATACAAGGTGTAATAAGGGCGTGCATGGAGGCTCTAGTACCCTGTTGTACCGCCTCTAGCTTGGATACAAGGTATAATAAGGGCGGGCATGGAGGCTCTAGTACCCTGTTGTACCGCCTCTAGCTTGGATACAAGATTTGATACAGGTGGGCATGGAGGCTCTAGTACCCTGTTGTACCACCTCTAGCTTGGATACAAGATGTGATACGGGCGGGCATGGAGGCTCTAGTACCCTGTTGTACCACCTCTAGCTTGGATACAAGATGTGATACGGGCGGGCATGGAGGCTCTAGTACCCTGTTGTACCGCCTCTAGCTTGGATACAAGATGTGATACGGGCATGGAGGCTCTAGTACCATGTTGTACTGCCTCTAATTGGATACAAGATATGATACGGATAGCCATGGAGGCTCTGGTACCCTGTTGTACCTCCTCTAGCTTGGATACAAGATGTGATATGGGGGACAGGAAGGCTCTAGTACCCTGTTTTACTGCTTCTAGCTTGGATACAAGATGGGATACGGGCGGGAATGGAGGCTCTAGTATACTCTTGGGGTGCCTCTAGCTTGGATATATAATGTGACACAGGCGGGCAAAGAGTCATACAGGTTCTGTATGGTATCATGTGGATTATTGCCTCACATTTGCTGTAACTGAGCTTACAGATCGTGCAAACTCATAGGCTGTCGAAATTGGTGACCGAAATGATCCCATACATGTTCTATTGGAGATAAATCTGATGACCTGAAGCCACGGAAGTGTGACAATGTTGTGGGGGCTCCTGTGACCCTCTTGTGTGCGGCCGAACATCATCCTGCTGTCTCTTGGAAGCCGCCATGAGAGGAACACGTGTCTGCAGGATGTCCTGAACATATCGCTGAGCCCCCATCCACTGGTCCCAACAACCCCTAACAGCCTGTCAGAACGGCTGGTGGGGGACAATTCATCGATACGACCATCCAGCTTCTCACATCCCAATAATGCGCCCCCCTCTGGTAATGTGGTGAAATCTCTTCTCTGCGTCGTAGAGGAGTCTAGTGGCCAACAAGCTCTACAAGAGGAAGAAGAGGTCACTGCACACAAGGAGCCTCCGAGAGCCTCTTATAGGCCAAGGGTGGGGAACCACTTTTAGGGCCTCCGGTGACAAGACCATTCATCTAATCACCACAACTCCCATCATTTACAGATCTGCTGAGATGGAGCCGCAGGACGGGTATTGTAGCAAAATGACAACTTCTTCTAGGGGCGGGATTTATATTGACAAAGAGTGTACTACACCCCACTGCCCATCATAGACTATGCATCTTATATACCACTGGGTACCTTGACCTTGCTGCTGGTACTGGTGTACATGCTAGTGAACATTGTATATACCGCTAGAACAAGCCCTTATGACTAGACTTGTATTACAAATTTCATAAAGGAAGTGAACAATTTCAAGATTGCGTTGTTGCACAGTCATTAGATCGCGCCTGGGCCCTGACATGTTTATAGCCATGGGGCCCATATATTAGAATGGGTTTGCACCCTATAAAACCGTTAATTTATCTGGCACTGAAGTACCCAGCTAATAAGTCACAGACATTGTTAGTCATGTTAGGAGTATGGCAATCTCTTAATTAAGTACTCTCTGCCATTCTAGACTAATGGGAGTTAATTACAATGGTAATCAGCTAATGTCCTGTTCACCGCGAGACGGTCTTCATTTTCAGAAGAGTTAATAATGCACCATTAGAGGCTTGAAGAGTTTATTTTGGGCTAATAAAGCCGTGGAAACGTCTGCCGAATGGAAACTTTTAAAGAATTAAATCTTTATGTTCATCTTAAGAAAGAAAAAAAAAAGTCGCCTTGACTTTACATGAAATAATGATGAATAAAATTAGGTCATACTCCGCGCCGATGCCAAGAGTCTGATTAAATGAACTGCAGGAAAATCTGTTTACCATACTAAAAAAAAAAATTCGGCCCTCCCAAACATTTTCCATGGTTGCTAAGGAACCTCACGGAGAACGCATCGCTCCTAGGAATCTGCTCTGCCAGAGCTGCCAGCGCTATACATATTCATACCACATCAGTCCGTGGAAACTGGGGGGGATTAAAGATATAGGAGCAGCAGCAGAGAGCCCTCGAACACCCCCAAACACGGGGTGCCCCAGTATCGTGCATCCATCAGCAGCGACGCAGTAAATGACTTCCAGGGGCTATCATTCTTCATTTAAATGCACCAAAACCAAAATGCACCAAAGTGATCCGCCTCATGCAGCCCAATGGCAGATGAATCAAAGATCGGTTCACTACTTCAGGGAACTGAGGAGGCTGACTATAGGGCTGGTAAATATAATCCATTGCTCTCTGTTATCAGCCCTTTCGGGTTGGGCAAAGACTCACAGCAGAATAGAATGCAATCTATTTTCCCTGTTATCTGCTATTTCAGGGATCTTTTACACGAGCGTATGCGTTTTCTCGGCCGCGCTGTAAAATTGCATGAACAGGCGTTTTTCCACGATCATGGCCAGCGTTTTTTTTACCCATCCATACGACCGGGAGTCACGTTTTTAGCGAGAAAATTCATTGCACCCCGGAAAACTCTCGCTCTCCAAAAACCCTTGGGATGCCTTCCAATGCCTATAGACAGGCACCGCTAAGATTTACGTAACGTTGGACGCTGCTTAAATGCCTCCCCCTCCCTTTTTTTTTTCCAGCTCCAATAGGACTCTATGGGAGCTGCTGCCGTATATTGGGCAAAAGATAGTTCTAGAACTATCTTTTTAGCCACTGTATATACGCTGTCCGTATTTTGGTTGCATATGTTATATTTTTGACAGTCCGACGTATTTACGTGCCGTATATTCGCCTGTGCGAACAAATTCATTGGAAACCAATGCCTCAGATGGTCGCGTATATCGGTCGGCTGTAAAAATGTTGCCGTTTATGCGCAACGTGGGAATGAAGCCTCAGGCTGGGATGTAACCAACCACTGAGATCTTCAATCAGATCAGTGACATGAAGTGTAGAAACTATTTGTCACATATCTGCAGTGCTGAGAACCTTCTATATGTGACTGATATCAGCCGCTCCTCTTCTAATGCCACAGCACTGATATAACCTCCAGAGACATTGATATCATATGTGTGACTGATATCAGCCCCTCCTCTTATAACGCTCTAGTACTGATATAACCTAGAGTCACTTACATCATATGTGTGACTGATATCAGCCCCTCCTCTTATAACGCTCTAGTACTGATATAACCTAGAGTCACTTACATCATATGTGTGACTGATATCAGCCCCTCCTCTTATAACGCTCTAGTACTGATATAACCTACAGAGTCACTTACATCATATGTGACCGCTATCAGCTACCCCTCCTCTAACGCTCCAGTGCAGCGACCGAGGTTTGGGCCTTGTCACGGTGGCACTACTGTCTCCCACCTGGAGGGTAGCCAGGGACACGTCCACCAGGGCCAAGGGCAGGCTATTAAAGTAAAGGGTGACCAAGAACTAACCTTACCTTAGTTCTTTCTTTCTGTTCTCACGGGTGACGCCACCGTTCCTTCCTCCACGGCAAATGCAACCGAAGGATAATAAAGGATCCACACACGGAGAAGTCTATTTAAGAATCACACCGGGAACGGACGGTGAAACCCGTTTACTAACAGTCCAGTTAGTGCATTACAAGTTTGGCAGCAGAGCACAACTTGCGCCGCTCCGCATGAGAAGGCAGGGAGAATATTTCACAGCCAGTTATCTGCGGGGTCCCGTTCCCAGACACATATTTCCACTTTCCTCTCTCCCCCTGTTCACACTCACGATTGCAGAAAAGACGGCGGGCACTCGATTCTGTAGAACGTCTCCTCTCTCTCACAGGGGCTTGCAGCTACTCCGCGGTCTCCTGGGATAAGAGATATCCAGGGGAGATGGGTGATACCTTTCGGTTTCTCTCATTCTCACTTCCACTGCACAGCGCTTCAAAGACACATCGACAGATACTCCAAGTGTCCTGGCTCTCAGATTGGTTCAGGCTAGACTAGGCCAAGAACTGACTGACTTTTTTTCTCACATGCACCTTGCAAAAACATATATACCCCAAAAGCATGGTCACATGACACACAACTAGACATCTCACATACCAGACAGTTAACACTTTCAGCGCTGCAGAGGTGCACCACATACACTTCATGCACACAGAAATTGCTGACAATATAAATGCACATGACAAACATGAAAGACATTTTGAAGTGGCCTATAGCTCTGGGCCACTACACCAGCACTGATATAACCTGCTAAGACATTTACATCACACGTGACTGATATCGGCCACTCATCTTATAATGCTCCAGTACTGATAGAAGCTCCAAAGACATATATTATACCATATGTGTGATATCAGCCACTTGTCTTACAACGCTCCACTAATGGTATAAACTCCAGAGACATTTACATCATAGGTGACTGATATCGGCCACCCATCTTATAATGCTCCAGAACGGATATAACCTCCAGAGACATTTACATTATGTGTATCTGATATCAGCTGCTCCTCTTTTATAGTTCTAGTACTGATGTAATCTCAGGAGACATTTACATCATAGGTGACTGATATCAGCCGCTCCTCTCATAACACTCCAGTACTGATGTAACCCTCAGAGTCACTTACATCATATGTGACTGATATCAGTCGCTTATCTTATAATGCTCCAGTGACTTTTCCATATAATACAGCAGACTTCAGTATGCAGAGTTTACAGTGCAGGAAAGCTTCAGCAATACTTCACATGAAAGTCAATGGCCACAGAAGGGCTATAATGATCACCCCGCTCTCATAGACTTCAGTACGCGTGGGTGTCAGTTAAAGGAGATGTCTCGAGGAAGCAGTGATTTTTTTTTTTGCCCAATCCCCCTAATTAAACATACATTACTAATTACCCCTGTAAATGACTTTCCTAGCTGGTTGGTACTTACCGTTCCAGCGTTTCAGCAACTTATAAAAGTTTCCCCAAGATGGCCGCCGGCTCTTTCCCCGTCGCTCGCTGCAGCCCGACGTGCGCGCTCCCGAGACGCTGCCAGCTGTGTCTCCATGGCAACCGGACGCCCTGCAGCCGCCGACCAGACGCCGCGCAGCCGCCGACCAGACGCCCCGCAGCCGCCGACCAGTCACCCACCGCCAGGCAGCAGGTAACCGGCGCTAGCCCCCGGCTCCCCAGCGCTACGCTCCCGGCTCCCCAGCGCTAGACCCTCAGCCCAGGTGAAGGCCCCGGAGCCCAGCGCTGGGCTCCGGGGCCTTCACCTGTCAGTGAACATCACCCCCGACCCATCACTTACCCCCCTGGCCCAGCGCTAGTTCCCCCCGGCCTAGCGACAGCCCTCCATCGCAGCGACAGCCCCCCCCGGCCTAGCGACAGCCCCCCCATCGCAGCGACAGCCCCCCCGGCCTAGCGACAGACCCCCCCGGCCTAGCGACAGCCCCCCCCCATCGCAGCGACAGCCCCCCCCGGCCTAGCGACAGACCCCCCATCGCAGCGACAGCCCCCCCCCCCCGGCCTAGCGACAGACCCCCCCCGGCCTAGCGACAGCCCCCCCCATCGCAGCGACAGCCCCCCCCCGGCCTAGCGACAGACCCCCCCGGCCTAGCGACAGACCCCCCCATCGCAGCGGCAGCCCCCCCCGGCGCATCACAGCGACGACAGCCCCCCCCATCGCAGCGACAGACCCCCCCGGCCTAGCGACAGACCCCCCCGGCCTAGCGACAGCCCCCCCCCATCGCAGCGACAGCCCCCCCCCCCCCGGCCTAGTGACAGACCCCCCCGGCCTAGCGACAGACCCCCCCATCGCAGCGGCAGCCCCCCCCGGCGCATCACAGCGACGACAGCCCCCCCCCCCCCCCCCGGCGCAGCGGCAGCCCCCCCCCCCGGCCCATCACTTACCTGGACGGCAGGACAGCTGGGCGGCTTCTCCGGACGGCAGCTCCAGTTTCTGCACCTTCCTCTAACAGAGGAAGGTACAGAATGGCCGCTCCAGCGCGCTCCCGAGCAGTGACAGCTCATCTGCGCATGCGCAGAAGAGCTGTAGCGGGGAGCACACTGAAGCGGCTCGTGCTGAAAGGAGAAGACCGGACTGCGCAAGCGCGTCTAAAAAAGCAAGCTGCCGGCGAATTTAGACGGAACCATGGAGACGAGGACGCTAGCAACGGAACAGGTAAGTGAATAACTTCTGTATGGCTCATATTTAATGCACGATGTATATTACAAAGTGCATTAATATGGCCATACGGAAGTGTATACCCCCACTTGGTTTCGCGAGACCACCCCTTTAAGGGTGTACCTCTATACGGTGATCTATACTTCAGACGGACACATAGGAATCATAAATAATCTCAATTATCATCTTCAGAGGTTCAGTAGACTTCTGCACGGTTATAAACTGTATAAACTTCTTGTCACTTGCATCGGTAATTACTCACTATGGATCTCTCTTGTAGTGGGACTTTTGGGGGAAAAACATGTAGGCTCACTCACTCCTATGATCTTCACATACGGTCCGGCGGTCTCTCCTTTTCTTCCATCTTCAGCTGTACAAGGGCTGATGGTGCCCTCATGTGCCTCTGTGGTAGCAAACCCTCAGATGGTAGATGGGTGCTCCTCAGCAGCAAAGACAGAAATCCTTTCTGGAACCCAATCACTCATATTCATAGATTCATCCACAGGATGTCACATGACACTGCAAGGTAGATACATCAAACATACAGCCAAGTTCACAAGCACTGATTTTAATGTAGTTAACCCTTCAGATGCTGCAGCTGTGCAACATACATACAGAAAATAGACATTACAGTTTTGAACAGTGCATCTACATAAGACAAACATGTATGACAATTATGGAGGGGTCCAGAATGATGTTCTGGAACAATACAGTTCCCCCCTACTTAAAAATAATCCGACCCGGTGCCTCTAAAACAGAGTGCATACATCCAGAGACATGGCATCTTAAGTGTATTACTTCATTAACACTAGAAAGGTTCTGCGCAGCCGCGGATTGTGCAAGGCGAAAAACACAATTTCCATCCTCTGGTTACCTATGTATAAGGCTTAAGCCACCCCCAGTGTACTAGTGACTAAAGTAAGTGTAATTTCTGTGTAAGATTTTGTGTTTCTGAGAGCGTGTAAGAAAGTGACTTGCAAGTACTTTTGAAAAATCTACCGGGGTGGACAGAATCCAAAACCTCAGGTATTGCTATGGAGCTTCATACATAACTCTTTACTCCAAAGACTAGTGAAAAATGAGATCAATGGAAATATCATCACTGTCCCTTCAAGAGAATGAAACACACTGTGGGACCTACGCAAAGATTAGAATAGGTGACTGGCAGAGAAAGAACACAGGATGTACCTGGAAGAGAAAAAATCATCAGGTCAGTCAGTAGCTTCAGTCTATACCGCCGCATGTGATTGAAGAAGTGATAGAAAGACCCCGCCCCCTGAGACAGGCTAATGATGGGCTGCAAACACAGAAGAGTGGACTGAGGGGTACACAAAAGACCTCCAGTCATAAACATTTATAGCCATACCATATGAACACATATATCTTGCATATGGGGACTTGTATTAGAATTTGTATAATACTCATATATAACTAACTATTTTGCATTACTTATTATTTTCTATTACATTACTAGAATTTGCATAACATTAATATGTAATTAACTACTTTGCATTACTTAATATCCATTTACATTACTTTGCATTATATTAAATTACTAGACTAAACTATTGTACTAAATGACTTGCATGGAATTATCATTACAAATGACTACTTTATACTAAACATTACTTATATATGACTATACAATGCTTACAATATGTAAATTGATTTTAAGAACAGTAACTTTGAGAAAAATGCCTTTAAGAAACATTAACTTTAAGAGAGCGCACATTAGTATGTGACTTTTTAAACTGTATACTTCTTAACCTTAAACTTCCAGCAGCAAATATTCTTAAACGTTGCGTAACTGTATAATACTTTGCAGTCTCTGGTACATTAGAGTCTTTTGCGTAAGTATGAAAAAATAGGAAAAATATGAAAAATGCATAAACAGAGCAATGTCTATTATGTAAAGAGTCTATTTGTGAATAAATCTGGTCTGGGTCTTTTTAGAGGTTCGAGAAACGTAAATCTCCCCAGTCTCCGATTCAGTAGACCAACTTGAGGGAGACAGTAAACTTTCCCTGGAGGTGATCCCTATGGACGCCACTGAGGACAGACTGTCAGGATTCCGGCGCTGTCTCTGCACCTCTTTGTGCGGTGTGGCTGGCATGTCCAGTTCTTGAACTTTTGGAGGTCCCGTCAATGGTGGCCTCAGTTCTTCCATAGGAGAAGATGCTCCCTGGCACAGAAATGCCCCTTTACCCCCGGGTCCTCAAAATCCCGGATCAGGGGATGCAACAGCGGGGGTATCAGCACACGAGCGGGCTGGTTGTCCTTGTGGACCACTATCCACAGGAGCGGTGGCTCTTCCCTCCCTTGTGGCCACAGCAGCGGCATTCGTCTCGGTCTTAAAAAATCTGCGGATGGGATTGCTGGCAGCAGCGTGGCCTCCTCCACAGGCTTGGGTGTCTTCTGTGGTCTGCACGGCTTTAAGGTCCACGGAGGGATAAATTTTCTGTTTGTCGCTTCTGGAGTGATTTTTGAGCTGGATTCATATTTTCCTCCAGCAGACTTCGGGGTATCATGTAGCTTCCAAATTGTATAGTGTGCACACATTATCGACCAGATCAGACACAAGCTATCAGTCTCATATCCAAAATGGCTCTCTGGGCAGAAACACCCAGACAGCCCCTTTTATTGTAAAGCATAACACCTGCCCTTTAATGGGCGTGCAACAGATTACATCAGTAACATATAGGATTCTCATTTGTCGGATCATATAGAATCCCCCCTCCTTCCTGCCCACCTTCTCTCAAGTCCAATGTATAAGCAAGTCTTTGTCTTACAAACATGTGCTCGAAACTGAAACTGAAAGTAAGTATCTCTTTGTTGAAGAAGATTCTGTGTGGGGGGATGGGGAAGGACTGGGAAAACACTCAAGATGAACACAAGCAATAACATATAACACTGTGATTTAACTCTTTCCTTATGCAGCAGAGTTCCACATTAGGCTGAAGTCACAAAACACATATCTTTTCACCATGCCATTGTCCGGCAATTACTATAATGAAATTATGCAGTCATTAGCCTCTGAGAGTTAAAGTCACTACAGCTGCGTAATACATCTAGTTTAGTACAAATCAATAGACATTTTACACTGACTAATCATCATGTCTATCACAATCCCTCCTTAAAATGTCTATCCTCTAACTCTTCCCGTCAAATTTTCACAGTGTGAGCCTATAATCAGAGCGCGTTGAAGGTTCGATTTAGGGTCTTCAAGGGGTGTAGGACTTGTCCACTCCTTCTGGGGATGCATCCAGCGATTTCATTGTGGGAGTAGCTTTTCCAGCATCAGTTTCACAGGTCTCTCTGACACAGGGGATAACACAGCAGACTAGAACGAAAAAGATAATCAGTTCACATACAACAGCGACGCCCGTCTGTGCCAGGATCCTTTACCACCCGCTCATCCATGGCGAGTGCTGGTGCCAAAGGTTAGCTCTTTTTAGTTAGTGCGGTCAGCTTCTTAATGGCAACTGCGTCTTTACCTGCGGGTCACGTGTCGTCTAGGATGTAGGTACAACAAGTCTCCCCTATCATCTTACAGACACTCCCCTTCTCAGCTAAAATCATGTCTAAAGCCATTCTATTTTGAAAAGTCATAGTCGAGGCAGGTCCTAATTGGTCAGCTAGTCCCTGTTAGGCGTCTCTAGTATAATTTATAAACCACTGCTAATTATAATAAACATAATTAATCCAGTCAACGTTTATTTACCATAATGATCAGGAAAATGGACTCGAATCTAGTTTTAACTTGGTCTCTATTTTTTTTTAAACTCGTCAGGTACCCCCCTTGGCTATCCTATGACATCAATGTACACGTGTAGATCAAAACTACCACCAGGAGTCTCTCTTCTCGCTCTAGTATAATGTTACAATACTAGTAGTGTGCACAGGTACGCACGGCCTGGGACTCCCTAATCTTCACCCACACCAATGTCTCTCCTGGAGATAGCCCAGATGGTGGACACGTCCAGGCCGCTGACACTGACCCTCCACTACCTAGTGACAAGACTGGAAGGAACCGCCGTACCTATGCGGAAAACAAGGATAGACCAACATGACAGGATAACCACAAAACACAGACTGAGTTGGATCGAGATAAATTAACTATTGGGGGTAACCTCATTATCCTCAATGTTGTCTGACAGGATGTGGAGGAGCATAAGGGCTTTACTAAGGCACACTCCCCTGTCCAATTACCCTCCAGGCGGGTCCTCTACCTCATGTCTCCACAAAGCCAGTAAACATCTCCTAAGGACTGGACCTGATTCTGGATCCATTCCCCTCCTATCGTACCGTAGGAGGAGCAATACCCATTGGTGAGTTCCCCAAAAATCTCCCTCCACCCTGCCTATTTGCCTGGCAGGTGTAGTTTCCAGAGTAGTCAGTAATACTCTCTCTGGTGCAAAACACTTAAGTAGTTATAGAGTATTCCTTCTTCCTTCTTCCACACGGACAATGTAATTAGCGGAAATGTTCGTGAAGAGACTGATAAACCACTCTTCAGCATCTACCGGGAGATTTAGGGGGACCATCCCCGAGTGTAGTCGGGCACTACCGCACACGCAACAGTTAGACTTGTTGCTCCTGTTAGCATTGTACCTCATCAACTCCAACCAGAGATTCTGGTCAGAGTAGCCAGTCGCTACTGTCAAGGTGTCCTCAAAAGGTAGGGTCGGCTATGATTATCATGTTCGTCAAGGTCTTTATCTTACGGTGGAGGGGGTTAATTATGGGCACGGGACTAAGTGTGGCTTCCATTCGGGTGCATCTACCATACCCCTTATTTTGAACTTCCCTAAGGGATCTGTCCTCCCGTCCCCCGGTATGTCCCCAAACTGTACGTCCCCCCGTCCCCCGGGCTTGGATCTCCCATGGTTAGTGTAAAAACCGCATTAAAACCAAGCAACATACTAAGTTCAGCCTTCCAATACCTGCTGTCCTTATTATTCTCAAGGAGGGTTATACAACTAATTAGGGATTTCCCGCTCTTATCTTTCTTATTTTAAGGCACTTCGCGGTTTATAGGACTAGTCTGTTCCTGCGTTCCATCCCACTAATCCCCAATAACGGCAGTCTTCTCCCCAGACGTTATCAGTGGCGCAAACATATTGTATTCCCCGGGTATATAAGTCATATAACCAGCTGGGCTGGGCCAAAACTGGCCTGCGGTGAGATCTTGCGTCTAGACAGTACAATAGTCGAAGGAATATGCGGCTACTTGAGTATTGGACGAGTTATACCAGAAGGTAACCATACCCTCATATTCTTCAGACTAAGGATTCCAGTTGCCACCCTCCTCTCTCACTAGCCCTAACCAGAGTAATGTCTTTGGCACAACTAAGACTGGTCTCCCAGATCTGAAGCTTTCTTACAGTATGAAGCATGGATCCATGTAAGTCTTTCGGCTAGTTTCACAGCTGTGGCAGTAGTCAGAAGCACCTGGTAGGGGCCATCAAATCGGGGCTCAAGAGGGTGCTTCCTGAGGAACTTATTGACGCACACCCAATCCCCAGGCTGCAAGATATGTGTCCCAGTGTCTGCCTCTGAGTCTGGAAGAGAACACCTGTGCATAGGCTTTGGTTAGTTCTTTAACAACGGAAATCACATACTTAGTCAACACATCAGATTGTAATTGTAACTACTGAGGATAGTAACGACCTAGCCTTGGGGCTAGCCCAAACAATCTCGTAGGGAGATAATGTATGATCCCCCCTGGGTTCATATCTAACACTGTATAAGGCTATTGGATGACAGTCTTTCCAAAGTGGCGTCATTTTTAAGTATCTTACTTTTTAGCGTGCCACTACGTCTCTCCGCCTTTCCACTACTCTAAAGGTGGTAGAGTATGTAAAAGGCCTGGGATACACCCAGAGCAGGCATGACATGTTACATTCACCTGCGAAGTTTGTACCTCTGTCTGACTCTGAATCACTTCTGGTACCCCATATTCACAATTTACCTCGTTCATGAGCTTTGCGGTTACCTACTTGTTTGCCTTGGTAACAGGGTCGGCCTCCAACCTGCAAAGACATCAACAACAACAAGCACGTATTCATACTTCCCAACAAGTGGGAGCTGAACGTAGTCAATTTGCAATCCCTGAAATGGGTAGAGTGGTCCCGGCAAGTGTGATGTGGCAAATTTACTTCTGCCCTGACTCACCTATGGCATAGATCATGCTAAACTGGACAAATGATGCAGCAGCTACAGAGAACCCAGAAGTCGCCCGTCCTCTTTCAAGCGTCGATGTCATTGCTGCTTTACTAGGTGGGTCTTTCATCAGCTGGGCCATCATGGGATACAGGAACTGTGGTGGGCAAGTGCTGTTGACTGTTCACCATACGCTGTCCTGTTTCTGCTGCTCCCATATTAGTCCATTTATTCTTTCCTTCCTTGCTTGTAACTGTAAAAGTCTTTAGCATATCAAAGTCTAAATTTTTGTCAATGTCCAAAGTTTTTACCACTGACTCATGCCGTCAGTATCTTTTCTTCTTTCTTCCACGGCTTGAGGGCCGCTGCCTTTGCTGCGCCATTGGCGAGGGTGTCGTCTCTCGCTTCTCCAGTGCAGGAATCGGTGCGAACTCTCAACTTTGTCAGGTAGAAGTAGGGCCTCCATGAGACTCTGCACCTCTGCACCATTCTGAATTGGTTGTCCTGCTAAGGTAAAAACTGTCTGGCCTTCCATATAGGGCTGTAATCATGAGCTATGCCAGATGCATACCAGGAGTCAGTGTAAAGGATTGCCGTCTTACATCTCGCCACTCTACTCGCCTCAGTGAGGGCCTTCAATTCCGCTTCTTGTGCTGAGACATGCGGAGGCAGAGCTTCTGCTTCTAGAACATCTTGTTGTGTGACCACTGCATATCCGATGTGGAGTCATCAATCCTCACCCTGGTACCATCTGCAAAAAGCTCAACATATGCATTATCAACAGAGGTTCCGGTAACTGTTTGCATACCTGCAGTTTCTTACTGTATTAGTACTAAATAATCGTGTTGATGTTCTTTTTCATATGGCTCGGAATCTTGTTATCTTATTCCATTTATTTATTTATTTATTTCAAGAGCTCCATGGGATCCGGCTCGTCACCCCAATAATAGCGGGGCTCATGTGGTGGGTAACCAGCAGGTACTCCGCGTATCACGCAGCTGTTCGCGTCCATAGCGACAGACATAATCCCTGCTCTTTGGCCAATAATGCTTTGTGCTCAGGAGTCTGCAGCCGCAGTTAGCTCCTCCCACTGTGGGCACCAGCAAGTCTATGCAGTAGGGGTAGAGTCCCCCCCTCTACTTTGCACCAGGCTAGGGCATTGGCTTTTTGACGCCAACTGTGTTTGGCGAGAATTTGTTGGCGGGAGTGAGCTTTGGGAGAGCCATAAAGATAAGCGCCATCTTGGTTGCTCCCAATAAAGTTTTAACAGTCCATGAACTTTTAGGCACACAAGGTTAGATCCTGCTCATGGGACGCCAATAAATAGTTGTGGTGCACAACTAGTAAAATATATATAAATCCTGTGAGTGACGGCCAGAGAATTTGTACACGGGCCGAGGGATAAACTATACAAACGTTCTTGTTACCTGTAATGGCAGGCAATGATGGGGGTTGTAATTGTCAGTTCATGACACCACCATTCTATACACCGGCATTCACACATGGCGCATTAATGACACTGGACAAGTGTATAGTACCTCGGGTCCTCCGGAACGGTGGAGGCCCGGTAAAACTTTACTAGTGACTTTTCCATATAATACAGCAGACTTCAGTATGCAGAGTTTACAGTGCAGGAAAGCTTCAGCAATACTTCACATGAAAGTCAATGGCCACAGAAGGGCTATAATGATCACCCCGCTCTCATAGACTTCAGTACGCGTGGGTGTCAGTTAAGGGTGTACCTCTATACGGTGATCTATACTTCAGACGGCTGCATAGGAATCATAAATTATCTCAATTATCATCTTCAGAGGTTCAGTAGACTTCTGCAGGGTTATAAAGTGTATAAACTTCTTGTCACTTGCATCGGTAATTACTCACTATGGATCTCTCTTGTGGTGGGACTTTTGGGGGGGAAACATTTAGGCTCACTCACTCCCATGATCTTCACATACGATCCGGCGGTCTCTCCTTTTCTTCCATCTTCAGCTGTACAAGGGCTGATGGTGCCCTCATGTGCCTCTGTGGTAGCAAACCCTCAGATGGTAGATGGGTGCTCCTCAGCTAGGAAGATGGACTCTGAACTCCTTTCTGGAACCCAATCAATCATATTCATAGATTCATCCACACCACGTCACATGACACTGCAAGATAGATACATCAAACATGCAGCCAAACTCACAAGCAATGATTTTAATGTAGTTAACCCTTCAGATGCTGCAGCTGTGCAACATACATACAGAAAATAGACATGACAGTTTTGCACAGTGCATCGACATAAGACAAACATGTATGACAATTATGGAGGGGTTCAGAATGATGTTCTGGGACACTACAGTGCCCCCTCAGTAGCTCCAGTGGTAATAGTGCCCCCCTTGGTGCACTTCCCCCCAGCCCTGAACCTCCAGTAGGGTAGCAACCCTGCTATCAAGTACTAACTCGCTGAACTTTAAGTCAGGATAACACTGAAGTGCTCATAAAATGTCCACACTGTGCATAGTATGGTACTGGGATAGCTGAAATTCAAAGCAACACTGAATGCAATTTGCACGCCAGATACTCACTCTGACATGTGTATGGACGACGACGCTGCGCCAGGCAGCGCCCAAGTCCTTACTACATAATACCGGGCCAAAATTTGGTTATGCGCATGCGTAAGACTAGAAACTGTCCAAAAAGCCGTCCAGAGGCTGTGCGCATGCATGGGATCCAGGCCAGCATGTTCTCGCGTGTAGATGACGTTTAGTGTGAATCACACTAAACGCTAACTACTCGCGAGAACACGCTGCAGATGCTCGCATACAATCTACATGCAGGCGCAGATCACTGAGTGACCTCATATCTACCCATCCTCTTTCTCCCCGGGGCCCGACCAAAATACCGGCTTGTAATATGAGCAGTAAAAAAAAATACTGGCACCGGCCTGGCGGGAAAAATACCGGCCTGGGCGGTGAATTACCGGCCTGGTGGCAACCCTAGTCACTACTCTGTAGGTGTCAGATGGCCATCTATAATGAAGATTGGCAGCATTCCATCCTGCACCTCCTGGTATGATTATTCGGACGACTACTACCCTCATTCTCTTCAGGCTTATGACTTCGTCACACAGGATCCTTCTGTAGGATTACTTAACGTCACACAAGTTTTACCTTTAGTATCTGTGGCCCTTTAAGACACTTTGTCATCATCGCCCCAATTAAAGGCACACGGTTGGACGTGAGAGTTAATCCACCTCTGCTCAGCTCTCAGTGATCGATACAGATTCCTCCCAGCGGGACGGAAGCCTCACAACTCCTGAAGAATTCTTGCATTTAAATGAAGGGACTTCAAAGGCGGTTGCGTCATATAAGATCCAGTCGTATTTATGTAGGACAGAAGAGAAAAGCCATTGTTATCCGACTGCTGAAGACTTATGGAAAATAGGCCGGAGAATTCTGCCCGGAATTTATCTGCCGTTAACCACTTCATGGCGTCCATTATGGGGGCTGCTGGGATATAAGACATCTTCAGCTTCTTATTCTTTCTCTACACAGTTTAATAGGATTATATTTGTGCTTAATTTTGTAAATCCAGAAATCTGCTTTCTTTATGTGTCAGAAATTCCCGTCATCTCCGTCTTATTGTTCATGAGAACTCAAACCGAACTGAGCGTGTCATTACTATAGACATAATTATCATCTAGGGAGGTCAGCGGTATGTACTATATACAGGTTACACCATGTTTCCCTGATAATAAGCCCTACCCTGATTTTCAGGGGTGGGGTTTGAAATATAAGCCATTTCTCGAAAATAAGCCCTAGCTAGTAGCTACACTACATGTAAGAAAAAAACAAAAATCAACACTCACCTAGCAGCCGGCGTTCGGGTCCCTCGCGCTGGGCTCCGCCGCTGCTGCAGGCTTCCGTGTCCTCCTGCACACCGAGAAAGCAGTTCTTCCTGGTAGCGGGGCTTGAATACCCTGACTCCAGCAAGCTAATGCTCTGATTGGTTGATCGAGCGCCACGTCAGCCAATGAAAGCCGGAGCTTGACTAACCAATCACAGCCATTTAATGATGTAATTTGATGAATGGCTGTGATTGGTTAATCGAGCGCCGGCTAAAAATGCACCAAAGTAGGACACGCTGCGACTTTCTTTTTTCATTGCAGACCACCGGTGATCACGTGTGAATGACACAAGACAGAACTAGTCCGCGAGGACATTTCTGCACCACAGTGTTATCCCTACGGGGCTTGAATCCCACAACTGTTATAATCTGCGCAGCTTTACTTCAAAACCACAAGATTTGTGGGAAAGTCTGTGGGAAAAAAACGCAAGGGATTCCGCAAAATGTTCTGCAGTTAAAAACGCAACAAAATCCTCACTAATTGATAAAATGCGCACTTGCGCTGCAGCCTGTGGACAATTTCCGTCCCAACTTAAAGGTCCCTTAGAGATCTTAAACTGGAAGCTACATATAGTGCACGGGTGAGCAGCGGCACAGAGTATTACAGGACGAGAGTTTGCTAAACATTTTAGGCATCTCTGCTGATAGACATGATGTTGAGCGGCTCATATTGAAGAGTGTCAACAAGTGCAATTCTTTACTTAACATTTTGGGCACCATGCGGGGCGCGGGAGGCGAGACAAGTCCCATCACAAGGTTGATCGTGGGGTAGCTGCAGATTTCTTGGTATGAGGTCACAACTAATCATCAGAAAATTTCATAATATAGATTTTCTTATGACATGTAACTCAAGTGAGAATTGAAATAAATCCAGCAGCCTCCTCCCTCCTCCTCCTTCTTCTTCTCCCTCATCCTCCTTGATCTCTCACCTCAGTTTCTCTCTTCTATTACACAAGTTAACTTCAGGCTTCGCACGAGGACAAGAAGTGTTATATGATGGTCCCGGCTTGTCACTGAGACCCACCCGCTGCAGATTTATGTTATTTGGAGTGCCATCATGGGGGTCACTAGTGTCATGTAGAGTCTGTAAAAAGCTGGGCAACAGCTACAGTTGGAAGAAAAAGTAAATGAACCCTATGGAATTCCCTGGATTTCTGCCTAGATGGCTAATAAAATGTGCTCTGATTGTATCTAAGTCACAATTATACACCAACACAATGTAACTAATAACACAGACAGCTGTACTGCTCATGTCTTTCAGGCCAGGCTCACACGAGCGTATGTGAATTGCATATTACGTACGTATAATATGTGGTACATAGCAGAAATTCAAATACATTGAATTTCGCTGTAACATTCACAGTAGCGTTTTTTCATTGTGTATAATACGCAAGTAAAAAAGGAACGCAGCATGTTCTATTGTTCTGCGGATTACGCACGATAGAGCCCTATTATTCTTTCTGAGTGCGTACAGAATGCTGTACATTGTGTACGTGCAGCGTTTATATGCAAAGTCGTTAAGCAAGTGGGAAATGAAAAAAAAAAAAAAGTAAACCGTGTATGATAGCATGCATGAGACACGCTGTCATGCGCAGGCAACAATTGCTGCAACATGTAGCAGTAAGCGGGTCCACACCACGGTAAAGCGCTGTGTTATTTACGCAGCGTTTTATCACACGCTCGTGTCAGCCTACCCTACTGTAATCACCCACAGAGCAGGCAGGGAAGGAAAATGAATGTATGTGTTAATGACTTCTCCAAGAGCTATTTGGCCAGGGGTGCAATCACATGGCCAAGTTTCGCGCACGAGCTACGTCTGATTGTGATATGGACAGAATTGGCAAGTGTTATAAACACGTTAATTTCAATGTGTTTATTCACATGAGCGATCTGTCTCTCACAGTGATGCTGCATGTCCTATTTTTGGGTAATTCCTCGTAAGGAATCGCCAATTATTTCCTATAGAAACTTTTTTAAAAATCACAACACACATCGCACTCGTAATGTGATTTTTACCATTGAAACCTATTGGTAGCACTTGCAATCTTTTTACAATTCTGAAAATTGCATCTACATAGATTCGAGGCAATGAGATTTTTAAAGAAAAAACACATTGTGCGTGCATCCAGAATCGCAGGTTTACAAGTGCGATATCAGTCTGAATTTCTCAGATCAATATCGCACTTGCCTGTGTGAATACAGCCTAAAGATGTTACAGTGGTTGCTAAGTGTGTTATGTGTGTGTAATGGCCGAGCCGAGTGCACCAAAGTGAGGGAGACCATGGGGTTTGCAGAAGGGTTGTCATGGGTGGCTCTGTGGTCCCTCCCGACAATGGCGCTAAGGGTGCTTTGCTCGGGGGTTGTGCAGTGGCCCAAAGAACATACTGTGGTACGCTTAACAGGAAGGTCTTTTTTGTCACGGGGACGCCAGTACTCCAACCGGGACCCTCGGGATGGCATGCTGATTAAATAATGGAGACGAGTCCGGTAGTTTGTGGTAGTAATCTGTGAGTACCCAGATTTACTAAACTGAAGTTTGTAACAGTTGAAAATACAGAATCTCCATTGCTGTACTTGGTAATAGTACAAGTAGATACAGCAGTATGCAGTGAACTAAACATGATGTAGAACACACCAATATTGACTTGAACAGAAAACTGACTTCAATGCTCTCTTCTTTTCTTTTTCTGTAACTGATTTTCAAGACAATTTCCCCACAAGTTGCTCTAGCTGAAGGGATGATTAAGATTTAACAAAGTGTAGGTGAAGCAGAGTGTAAGGTGGTCGCTAGACTAATCCTGGCTTTGAGTTCACCGGGTAATTTTGGACTCACTGTTTTAGTGGAAGACCGGCCTCAGAAAGATCCTCCTCCTCTCTGCTGTGGATCACCAAGGGAGCGGAATGAGACCTCACTCAACCTTGGGAAGAACGGGTGATAACTGCTTGTTCTCTTGCAGGAGTACCTCCTCCAACACAGCCTCTCTCTTCCAATGCATGACTACAACCTCCTCTAACTGCTCACTGCCTCCTTATATCTCCTCTTACTCATTCCCGCACTTTCTCAACTCCTCCCACTCTGCATAGGGACCTGTGTTGCTGTTTTCCTGCCCTTGTACTCTGCACCAGTGAATTTGAAGCTGACTGTCAGCCAATAGGACACCAGCTGTCATCAGGACAAAGCTCTAGGCTTAGGAGAGAAAAGGGGTCTCTCCTACGGATGGCACCTTCTATGTCCAAGGACGGCACATACACAGGTGTGACTGGACAGGTGTTGCTATGAGTGTTCTGTGGGACCCGCTGGGCCACTACAGTTCTCCCCCTACTTAAAAACACAACTGCCTTCGGCTGTACTGAGCTGCGAGGGATGGAAAGGTGTGCCTACCAGGTATGTGTGACAGTACATAAGTTTAGAGTTTGGTATACCGGAGAGTTTTAGTAATCTCATT
Organism: Eleutherodactylus coqui; assembly: GCF_035609145.1. NCBI lineage: Eukaryota > Metazoa > Chordata > Amphibia > Anura > Eleutherodactylidae > Eleutherodactylus > Eleutherodactylus coqui. The sequence continues at coordinate 10,683,712 of NC_089846.1, read as the reverse complement.
GAGTTAGGACGGAATCCTATTTCCCAGCTTGCTATGGGTCACCTACATAGTTCTTCTCCCCAAAGGCAGAGAATATGCATAAAACCTTAATGCAAATAAGACATGAAAGAAATGTACTGTATGGTAAGTCACCTGTTAGGAAGGGAATTTGAGGTTAACCCTTTCCAATCCAATTATTTTTTCTCATCCATTCTCCCCAGCTCCAAATAAATCGAAGCTGGTGAGAATGGACGAGAAAAAATACATTTCCCTGCACCCTCCTGAACTGACAGAGTTCAGGAGGGTACAGGTGCTCACTGCACCGTGGGGGGCCTGCTTACCTGTCCGGCATCTTCCGCATTCTCCCTCTGCCTCCCGGCTCGGCGATCATGTGACCGCTGGGGTCAGGTGGCACCCAGCGGTCACATGATCGCCGAGCCGGGAGACAGAAGGGATGATGCTGAAGACGCCGGACAGGTAAGCAGGCCCCTCCACGGTGCAGGCTCCCGTCTCGGCGTTCATGGGACCGCTGGGGGTCAGCTGACACCGGCGGTCACATGATCGCCGGCCGGAATCTCCGTGCATTACATAGCGCTAATTGAGCGCTATGTAATGTGTAAAGGAGAGTGCAGAAAGGGTTAAAAACCCTTTCTGACTTCTCCTCGGGGGTCCTCGATGAGGACCAGTGCAGAAGTGTATCTGCACCCGATGTGTCTGATGATCAGGTGCAGATGCACTCCTGCACTGCAGTGTCGGGCCTGCCCCGACATCGGACCTGTGGAGGGAAATTATGATGTCGGGGCAGGCCCGACATTGGATTGGAAAGGGTTAAGCAACAATCACAGCATAACATTACTTTAAAGTCCTGTGCAAAGTTTGCATGTATATACTGGGAGGAAAAACATGCATTAGTAACAACAACTTGATTCTTGACAAACCTTCTGTTGATGGCAGAATAGCCACGAGGATATGCGAGAGTCCGTGGAAAACATGCAAAGTCCACAATGCGATAATGCGGTGCACTAATACAAGCATCTCTGGAAAGAGGGTAACGTAAACGTGAGCATGAACAACCCACAAAAACTGGTAGCAAACTTCAAGTAGTCCCTTGAGGCACATGACTTAAAGGGGTTGTCTCATGAAAGCATGTGGGGTTATGCACTTCTGTATGGCCATATTAATGCACTTTGTAATATACATTGTGCATTAATTATGAGCCATACAGAAGTTATTCACTTACCTGTTCCGTTGCTGGCGTCCTCGTCTCCATGGATCCGTCTAAAATTGCCTCTTCTGGCGATTTTAGACGCACTTGCGCTGTGCGGTCTTCTCCCTTCTGAATGGGGCCGCTCGTGCCGGAGATCTGCTCCTCGTAGCCCCGCCCCGTCACGTGTGCCGATTCTAGCCAATCAGGAGGCTGGAATCGGCAATGGACCTCACAGTGAAGATTCCGGCGGCCATCTTACTAAGGTAAGTAAGAAGAAGGAAGAAGTCGCCGCAGCGCGGGGATTCGGGTAAGTACTACCCGTTTTTGTTTTTTTTAACACATGCATCGGGTTTGTCTCGCGCCGAACGGGGGGCCTATTGAATTTAAAAAAAAAACGTTTCGGCGTGAGACAACCCCTTTAAACGTTACGAAAACTGATGAACTTGAAAACTGGAGAACACACTGAGTAGTCTCTCAGGGCACTGTGCTTGGTTGTAGCAGAGTTTGCAATAAATTAAGGGTTGTTCAAATCCATAGTATTGATAAGATGACATTTGTATAACAAAGTATATTGAAGAAATCTTGGAGGTGGTTGACCACGTGTGGATCTGGTAGCTCTTCTGAGGACGGTAGGCAATGCTGGTAATCCTCTTCTTGACATTGGTGATAATACTGGTAAAGTTGGTACAGAATTGGACGGACTAGATGAAGTAGAAGAACTTGGTGATGGGGTTGATGTTGAAAGATTTGGATAATTGTGCTTGATATATTAGGTGGGGAAAGGGGTTTTGATACCAAAGCAATTGATTTTCAAAGGTAAATGGAGAAGGACATTCTGTGACTGGTTGAGAGTAGATTTGGTGATTTCTTCTTCTTGATCTGATTCATTTTCTTCTGTTTCAGAGTCTTAGGTGAAGCTCGTTGGGCAAGGCAAATTTTAAGGCAATTGCAGTGGACAACTTGGATTTTTCCTTCAGGATGGGCGATGCAGTAGAGTCCTTTTTCTGGGGATATTGCAGTGATGACTGTATAGAGGGTACGTTCCCATCTAGTGTCTAACTTTCCACTACGATGTTCCTTTCTAAGGCTGCATTCCCACGAACGTATATTGGCTCGGTTTTCACGCCGAGTCGATATATGTCGTCCTCATCTGCAGGGGGGGGGGGAGGATGGAAGAGCCAGAAGCAGGAACTGAGCTCCCGCCCCCTCTCTGCCTCCTCTCCGCCCCTCTGCGCTATTTGCAATGGGGAGAGGCGGGACGGGGGCGGGGCAAAGTACTGGAACTTAGCCCCACCCCTTTCATTGCAAATAGTGCGGAGGGGCGGAGAGGAGGCAGAGAGGGGGCGGGAGCTCAGTTCCTGCTCCTGGCTCTTCCACCCCCCCTGCAGATGAGGACGACGTATATTGGCTCAGCGTGAAAACCGAGCCGATATACGTTCGTGGGAATGCAGCCTTAACCAGACTTGGCCTCCAATTTGTAAATTTGATGTGTGGGCTTTTTTTAATCAAAATCACGGGCTTGTTTCTCTCTTACTCCTTCTAAGCATGTGTCAATGATTTCTTGGGCTTCCTTGAGTCTTCTTTGGTGGTCTTGTATCCAGTCTGTTTTGGGCAATGGATTATTGTCATCTGCTACTTGAATTCATAATTTGAGATCTATGGACAGCTTTCCTTGATGGCCAAACATTAAGTAATAGGGAGTATATCCTGTGGAACAATGTGGGGTAATGTTGTAGGTGTAGATTAATTCGGGCAGTAGAGGGGGCCAATAAGCTTTTTGTTTGGGTGGAATGGTTCTGAGTAATTCTAGGATGATTTTGTTACATCTGTCTGCACTTGGTTAAGTATTTGCCAGCACACCTAGTGTCTGTAGGTTTTATTCAGACTTGCAGGGGTTAACAGCTCCTGTGCCTTCTAGTCTAGGTTAATTATCCTGCTAGTGTCTGAGAGGTGTGCTGGTGATTGACTTGTCTGGCAGCCAACTAGCTTCTCCCGCCTCCCTATAAGTTCCACCTCTTGCTGCTTGGGAGGGCTGATTATTCTCCAGTGATCCCTGAGCAGTCCTGCTGTTCAGACCTGCTGAGTTCTGGCTCTGGTACTTTGACCTGTTCCCAGTTTGTGCCGGGTGTTCTGCTACTGCTGATAGTAGCTGCCGTGGATTTACCAGTTTTTCCTGTCATATTGGTCCTGTCTTATCCTTTCAGCCTAGCCTGTCGGTACCAGTAAGTTTATTTCTGCATAGGTACAGTAGTTCCTTCCTGTCTTGCCACTAGGCAGCGTAGGTTCAGTGTTGGTGGCCTTGACCTGTCCACCTTTGGGGCTACCTCCAGGAAGGGACATTGGCGTGGGTGAGAGTCAGGGAGTCCCGTGCCGTGCGTACCAGTGCACACTACCAGTATTGTACCATACCCATGCCGTGTGTTCCTGTGCACACTACTAGTACCGTAACAGCCCCTTGTAGAACACTGTCAGTCTCGTTTTCTAGTATGTCATCAGGAGCAAGCAGGGACACCTGAGCCACAGCAGTATATTTCTTTAATTGCACAGGGACATTTTCAATGTGTGTAGGAAAAAGAACTCCATAGAACAATACCAAAACCTCATCCAACTGTGAAGCCTGGCAGAGGGGACATCATGGCTTGGGGCTATCATAGATGAAGCATTATGGTTTGGAGCTATGTCGAAGGAAGCGTCAATGGTGTGCAGCAGCTCCTCAGGGCCTTGTGATTATTTACAATAAATTCGTTGGTGGATCAGAACAACTTAAGGCCCATTTACACCAGCCATTGATCGTTAAAAATCGCTAATCGGCGATCGTTTTAGCGATAATTGGTGCGTCTAAATGTGCGCCCATCGTGCGCTTCTCAGTCACTGCTAGCTGATCGTTAAATTCAGTCTAACCTAAAAATCATCCTTCACTCTTATCAGTAGTTCTCCACGGGGAGTGCTGATAGCATTGTTTCCCTATGGAGAACAAAGGATCTGAGCACAGATAATAGCCTCTGGCTATTTACTGCATTCAGTGAAGGCTTCAGTTGCACACTTAATTGCTATTAAGTAGCTGAGTAGCTACTTAATAGTTTATGCAAAATGATCGCTTAAAGCTGTCACTCAAACTATCCTTTGAGTGATCTTCTGCTGGTGTAAATGGGCCTTTATTGTAGAATGTTAGGGCCGCCGTCCATAACCTCAAGCTGAATAGACATTAGGTGGAACAAGACAACTACCCGAAGTGCACAAGTAATCAACTAAACAATGGTTGAAAAAGAAGACTAGTATTTTGGAATGCCCAATTCAGAGTCCTGCCCTTAACCTTAGGGTGCATTCACACGAACGTATATCGGCTCGGTTTTCACACCGAGCCGATATACGTTGTCTCTCTCTCTGCAGGGGAGGGGGGGATGGAAGAGCCAGAAGCAGGAACTGAGCTCCCGCCCCCTCTCTGCCTCCTCTCCATCCCTCTGCACTATTTGCAATGAGAGGAGGCGGGACGGGGGCAGGGCTAAGTGGCGTGAATTAGCCCCGCCCCTGTCCCACCTCTCCCCGTTGCAAATAGTGCAGAGGGGCGGAGAGGAGGCAGAGAGGGGGCGGAAGCTCAGTTCCTGCTTCTGGCTCTTCCATCCTCCCCCCCGCTCGGCGCGAAAACCGAGCCGATATACGTTCGTGTGAATGCACTCTTATGGAGATGCTGTGGCATAACCTAAAGAGGGGTATGTATGCAAGACATCCCAGAAATATTGATTAACTGAAATTTGCAGGGAGGAATGATGCAAAATTCCTCCTCAACATTGTGAAAATCTGATTTGCAGCTTTAGGAAGCATTTGATGTGAAGCAGTGGAGTCTACAAGCTATTGAATTCAAGGGTTCACTTACTTTTTCTCCTTGCACTGTGGATGTTGATAAATGTGCCCATTAAGGTACATATTTTTTACATTGTATCATTCATAGATGTCTATTAGATACAATTCAATACGCACTATTCTGCCTTTATCACTGCTGAGACTCTACAGACTTTCCTTTGGCTCGGGGAGATGCCAGAAATAGACAATAAAGCCAAAATAATGGAGGAGGCAGAGGAGCTGGACGTGGGATGGGATCACTTCTGATGAGTCCAGGAGATTAGAGGAGTCTGGGAAACTAGTCGGGGAAATGTCTGTGGGGTATGGGATGGATACTGAGATTTCCTCCCTCACTATTTACACAGTAGCTAGTAATATAGGGCAGCTGCAGGAGGGCGTAATCTATCATTACGGAGGCTGCTGGGGGTGATATATGAGATGTGGTCCTCTGATAAATTGATCAGTGAGATTGCAGAGGGGTGGTCCATATGTGATAAATCTCCTTCAAGGGGTTAGAGGTGGAGGCCCCCCAACTAATAGCAATAAACTTCACGACAGACACTCGCAAAGTGCAGTTTTCTCAAGTACTTTACTACTTTGTGTATACGTTCCTCACCAAGAGGTGTGCTTGTTGTCAGTGAATGAGAAACGTTTGTTAATATTTAGAGACTGAAAACTTCTGAGCTAATACTTCTCACAGCTGAGGGTTTGTTACAATCGTATCCAGTCTAGAGAATTCTCCATGAGTTTCATTGCCTGGACTTTGGACTGATATGTTACCTGCAATAATACATTGAAAGAAGCTATGGGGACAGGAGAAATTTTAATTGCTGATGTATTTAGCTACTAGAGAATAATATGTGATGCGCAATATGCAAACACTGAGCACATATTAAAAAGGGTTGTCCAGTTGTAAACTATTGATGGCCCGTCCTTACGATAGTCCATCAACTGCAGATCATGGATGGTCCACCGCCTGGAACCCCCACCTATCAGCTGTTCTCTTGGCATTGGTGCACTGAGCTAATTTCTGCAGGATGCAGACAGCTCCATTCTCACTGCAGTGGGCATTGGCTTCAATGGGAATTTGGCCTGGAATAGCAAACCTGGCCAGTGCAGTGGGAACAGAGCTGTCAGAAATTAACACAGTGAATGAGCACCCTGGCCTGGCAAACAGCTGATTGGTGGGGTTCCTGAGTGGTAGACCCCCACTGATTTACTATTGATGGCCTATCCTAAGGATGGACCATCAATAGCTTACAACTGCACAACCTCTTTAACCCTTTGCAATCCAATTTTCGATTCAGGGTGTCCTAGGGGGCTTTCTCTTTCTGCCATTATACAATGGCGCCATCTGCTGGCTAGAGCCAGTACTGCAGTATGTGACATGCCGGAGAGGCCCCCGACAACAGAGCTGCCGGCAATATACAGTAAGAATACCCTGCCGGACGTCTTCCGACATCAGAGCTGCACAGGCTTCAATCAGAATGTAGGTAGACATCAGACAGTGGATTGGAAAAGGTTAAAGTCTGTACTCTCCACCCAAGGTGCATCATAGTAACAAGATAACTGCTCACCAAAAGCTAGACAAGCCGTGCGGAAAATGACATGTGGCGCGGAATTCAAATCATGTCAATTTTGGTGCCGTTTCCGCTGCAGACTGCCTTCTCTCTATGAGGAGAGATTTCCACAACGAAATAGTCTGAAAATCCGTTTTGAAAGCCGCACATGGCGCGGTTTTTGAAGCAACCTCTCTGCTGTGAATATTTCGTGAGATTTCCATCTTGTGGGTACCCAGCCTAACAAGAACAAATGCCGTGGTGTCCCTGTCCGTTTCTGCATTCACCTGTTTTAGGCTGGGTTTTCATAAGTTGCACCATTTTCATGAATACAAGGATAATTTGTCTGCCTGCAGCCACCACTGGTGGATCTCATGGCGTGTGGATTCATACAGCTGCTTTAAACTCAGTGGGAGCTGTATACATCTATATGCAGTGAGCTCCCCCTAGTGGAGGCTGCAGTTAAACAGAATATTAGTATTTCAGTTATTGATAGTATGAAGTGAAGCCGCATGGACAATTCAGTGCCAGACTCCATAGCGGTGGTATTGTTTGTATGATAGGCATGCCACTGTTTACAGCTAGTCACTTAAAGCAACCCTCTGGGCCTGGACAAACAAAGATGGCCGCATTAGCGTCTCTGACTACCTGATGTACACTGTGCAATAGTTTGCATCATTAGCCTGAGACACTACACCTGCTTTGATTAATCATTGCTGTCTACATGAGTAGTGCTGGCCAATAAGAGCAGGATGTAGGGGCTTAGACTACCAGTGCATGCTATACACAGTGTACATAGGGTAGTCAGAGATGAGCGAGCATACTCGCTAAGGGCAATTACTCGAGCAAGCATTGCCCTAAGGCTGCATTTAGACGACCGTATATCGGCTGCGTTTTCACGCCCAGCCGATATACAGTGTCTCTCTCTGCAGGGGGAGGAGGCTGGAAGAGCCGGGAGCAGGGCTCTGAGCTCCTGCCCCCTCTCTGCCTCCTCTCCACTCCCCTGCACTATTTGCAATGAAGAGAGGTGGGGTGGGGGCGGGGCTAATTCCCAGAACTTAGCTCCACCCCCATTCCGCCTCCTCTCATTGCAAATAGTGCAGAGGGGCGGAGAGGCGTGAAAACCCAGCCGATATACGGTCGTCTGAATGCACCCTTAGCGAGTACCTGCCCGCTCAGAAGAAAAGATTCGGGTGTCGGCGGCGGAGAGCGGGGGGGAACAGAGGGGAGATCTCTCTCTCCCTCTCTCCCCCCTGCTCCGTCCTGCTCACTCCCGCAACTCACCGCTCCCCCGCGCTGGCAGCTGAATCTTTTCTTCCGAGCAGGCAGGTACTCGCTAAGGGCAATGCTCGCTCGAGTAACTGCCCTTAGCGAGTAAGCTCGCTCATCTCTAGTAGTCAGAGAAATGATGCGGCCATCATTAATTGTCCGGGCCTGGAGGGTTGTTTTAATGGCAGAAGATTGAACAGTAATCTGTGATGTGAAATTTGATTCATATTTCAATATCAGAATTGATTCCACTTGCTAAAACTCTGATTCCAGCAATCACATTATATTAGGGAATTGCTTGTAGTGCAATCTCCTAATGTTTACAGTGGTTGTAAACCAAACCTTCACATCATGGCTTCAGGGGAAATAGGGAGAATGCATTGTTGTAATAGCGCCAACATTTTTGCCCGGGAATGAAATCCCAAACTAGAGAAGGGTGTAACTGCAGAGCATCACAGATCAGCTAACACTCCATCCTAAATCTCCAGGATTTAGGCTATACAATCATTCCTCACTTCTCAGCACTCATTCATTTTCAAGCAGCACAAAAAAGTTCTAAATCTCCAGAATGTTAATCAGTACACCAGAGAACTCGTGCTCAGGCTTCTTTCCCAAGAGCGTATATCGGCCTCCGTTTTCACGGTCGGCTGATATACGCTACCATCTGTGGCGTTAAAGCTTGTGAACGTTTATGCGCCCGTTCACACAGCATGGGCCCTGGCGCATATATGCCAAGGCTGCCGTGGTGTTGCCCCTTTCTCCTCCCCCCCCCCCCTCGCAGGCTCACCTCTGCTCTCCTCCCCACTTGCTCTTTGCAATAGGAGGGGAGCCTAACTCTGCCCCCATCCTGCCCCTTGTCCACAGCCTGCAATAGGAGGAGGTGGGATGGGGCGGCACTTAGCTCAGCCCATACCTCCCCTCCTCCCATTGCAAAGAGCAAGCGGGGAGGAGAAAAGAGGGAAGGAGTTTATCAGCCATGCTGCTTAACTCCCTCCCACCTCCCTTCTACCTCCCTTTTCCAGTCGCTGCGATTGGCTCCTATAGGAGCCCATGCAGCGACCGATGTATTCCGGCCCAAAAGATAGTTCCAGGACTATCTTTTGGGCCTGACATTAAAATGCCGGGCGCCATATTGGCCATGTGATCCAATGCATCAGATCACAGTGTATATTGGCCGAGCGTCAAAACGGTGGACCGATATACGCTCGTGGAAAAGCCCCCTCCCTGCCCCTTGTCCGCAGTCAGCAATGGGAGGAGGCGGACAAGGGGCGGTGCTTACCTCTGCCCCCGACCCCTCCTATGGCAAAGAGTGAGCGGAGAGGAGACCAGAGGTGAATCTGCAAGGGGGAGGGAGGGGAAGGGGGCAACGGCATGGCAGCCTCGGCGTATATGTGCCATTAGATTTGTGCGCCCATTCACAAGCTTTTTTTTTTTAAGGAGTTTTATTTAGCCAGAAATGAACAAGCATATAAACATAAGTAACTGGCACCGCAGTAAACAGTATATTACATGAAGAGCAGGGTGAAGATAGTCTTTACCTGTGTATACACACATATTTCTTCTTGACACATAATGCCTGGCTAGTGCTTTTTTTGTTTTTTACTCACCCCCCCCCCCCCCCCACACACACACATTTTAACTTTAACTTTATCAGTTATTACTAAACAGCAGTTTAACCTTTGAATGAATCAAGAGGAGCGAGGGGGAGAGAACTACAAATTCAAGGAGGTATCTTCCCGTGTATAGCAATGACATGTGGCTCCTGAATACAACTACTAGAATACTGCCCCGCTCCATTTACAAGACTTTAACTACTATAACATTGCCCCCTATGTAAAAGAATATAACTACTATAATACTGCCCCCTATGTAAAAGAATATAACTACTATAATACTGCCCCCTATGTACAAGAATATAACTACTATAATACTGCTCCATATGTACAAGAATATAACTGCTATAATACTGCTCCTATGTACAAGAATATAACTACTATAATACTGCTCCTATGTACAAGAATATAACTACTATAATACTGCCCCCTATGTACAAGAATATAACTACTATAATACTGCCCCCTATGTACAAGAATATAACTACTATAATACTGCCCCCTATGTACAAGAATATAACTACTATAATACTGCCCCTATGCACAAGAATATAACTACTATAATACTGCCCCTATGTACAAGGATATAACTACTATAATACTGCCTCCTATGTACAAGAATATAACTACTATAATACTGCTCACATGTACAAGAATATAACTACTATAATACTGCCCCCTATGTACAAGAATATAACTACTATAATACTGCCTCCTATGTACAAGAATATAACTACTATAATACTGCCCCCTATGTACAAGAATATAACTACTATAATACTGCCTCCTATGTACAAGAATATAACTACTATAATACTGCCCCCTATGTACAAGAATATAACTACTATAATACTGCCTCCTATGTACAAGAATATAACTACTATAATACTGCCTCCTATGTACAAGAATATAACTACTATAATACTGCTCACATGTACAAGAATATAACTACTATAATACTGCTCACATGTACAAGAATATAACTACTATAATACTGCCCCTATGTACAAGAATATAACTACTATAATACTGCTCCTATATACAAGTATATAACTACTATAATACTGCTCACATGTACAAGAATATAACTACTATAATACTGCTCCTATGTACAAGAATATAACTACTATAATACTGCCCCCATGTACAAAAATATAACTACTATAATACTGCCCCCTATATACAATAATATAACTACTATAATACTGCCCCCTATGTACAAGAACTACTATAATACTGCCCCCTATATACAAGAATATAACTACTATAATACTGCCCCCTATGTACAAGAATATAACTACTATAATACTGCCCCCTATGTACAAGAATATAACTACTATAATACTGCTCCCTATGTACAAGAATATAGCTACTATAATACTGCCCCCTATGTACAAGAACTACTATAATACTGCCCCCTATATACAAGAATATAACTACTATAATACTGCCCCATATGTACAAGAATATAACTACTATAATACTGCCCCCTATGTACAAGAATATAACTACTATAATACTGCCTCCTATGTACAAGAATATAACTACTATAATACTGCCTCCTATGTACAAGAATATAACTACTATAATACTGCCCCCTATGTACAAGAATATAACTACTATAATACTGCTCCCTATGTACAAGAATATAACTACTATAATACTGCCTCCTATGTACAAGAATATAACTACTATAATACTGCCCCCTATGTACAAGAATATAACTACTATAATACTGCCTCCTATGTACAAGAATATAACTACTATAATACTGCCCCCTATGTACAAGAATATAACTACTATAATACTGCCCCCTATGTGCAAGAATATAACTACTATAATACTGCCCCCTCTGTACAAGAATATACGTACTATAATACTGCCCCCTATGTACAAGAATAGAGCTCAGCCTCACCTCACCCAGGTTTTCCAGCAGCACAGATGGGCCTGGAAACATATGATGTGTGGTGGACTTGGGATGAGCACACAGCAATCATCTCTCTTTCCAGTATTACAAAAACTTCAAAGCCCTCTCGCTGACAACCATAGCTCACATAGTTTGGCGTTTGTTTTTTGTCTAAGTAAGTGTTGAGGATTAGGAAGCTTTGACGAGCTGCAGTCTTGTCTGTCTTATCTCATTTCTCTCTCTATGGAGTGAGGTAATAACAGGCTTGTCACGCTAAATCTTCATTCTGGCCGCTGACAGTTCAGCTGTCACAAGATCTACACCCTCGCCTGAACACATCCAGATGTTCTACAGAACCCCAAGTCTGGACCCTAAATTCTGCATCTCAGCTGAGCTTAGTGCTCCATAAAACGGGATACTAGACCTGCGGCGCATCACCTCGTCCTGCAGGTTGGGATCGGCCCTTGTTTCTTAATCTCAGTTCCTCTTCCCCACTTTGAAAATGATCATAAGGCTGGGTTCTCACACACCAGAATCCCGGCGAAAATCTCGCCGTTTGACCGCGGCGAAAAACCGCAAGATTTCCATCGGGAAAGCACTGCTTCAAAACCCGCAGCACCTAGCCGCAGGTATTGAAGCGGCCTGGACGCTCGCTTTTAAGTTGTGGCCGGCGCTCCCATAAAGGTGAGCGCGGCCGCAGCGGATTAAAAAAAAAAGGACATACTGCGGCCAGCGAGTCTGCGTCGTAGCGACGGCTTCCGCGGCAAATCCGCCCTGTGTGAACCCAGCCTTATTCTTATTTTTCCCAACGTAGATGTCTGAGGGCTTGGTTTTCGCAGGAAGAGTAGTATTTTTCAGTTTTAATATTTAATGTACCATAAAGTGTACTGAAAAACTTTTAAAAATGTCAAAGTTGTGTAAAATGGAGAAAATCCGCAATTTTGACATCTTTGCCGGGGTCTTGTTTTTACGGCGTACACACGGCGGCAATAAATGACATGATCGCTTCATTCGATGAGTCAGTACGACTACTAGGATACAAAACTTATTTTTGTTGTACTTTTAAAAAAAAAATCAAAACATCATATATATATTTTATGTCGCCATCTGCCGACCGCCATAACCTGGGCTTGTGTTAGGGCTCCTCTTTTGCATGACGACCTGCGGTTTCTATTGGTGCCTTTGGTATTATTTTGGAGTACATATCAAATTAGATTTTTTTCTTGGAGACAGCGTGACCAAAAAAAGTGCAATTCTGTTTTTTTTGCACTTTTTTCCGTTTACATTTACCATGTGATATAGTTTTTTGGACGCGACAATACCAAATAGGTTTGGGAGTGGGGTTTGTGTTTTTTAATTTTTTGTGTGAAACCGGGAAAAGGGGAGGGGGTTGGACTTTTAGTATCCTTAATTGTTTATAAATTATAATATTAAAAATCCTTTATTTTTTTTGTCCCCTTAGGAGGCTTAAACGTGCGATTCTCTGATTACTTATACTATATATTGCAATACTTCAATACTTAGGCCACAGGCCCATCCTTAGGGCTTATTCAGATAGGCGTATATATCGGTCAGGTTTTCATACCCAGCCAATATACAGTATACTGTCCCTCTCTGAAAGGGGAAGGGGCGGGATGGGTGGAACTTAGCTCCGCCCCATCCCCTCCCATTGCAAGCAGTGGTGAGGGGCAAAGAGAGGGCAGGAGCTCAGTACCCCAGCTCCCGTCCCACCTCCTCCCCTTGCAGAGAGGGACAGCATATATTGGCTGGGCGTGAAAACCCGACCGATTTACGCCTGTGTGAATAAGCCCTAATAGGCAGGAATACATAGCTGTCCTGGGGCCTTCAGAAGGCTGTGGGCTGAAAACCGAATGACACTTAAGATCGCGGGGAAGGGGGGCATTCAGGATCCCTAGACTCTGATTGATGTATTTAAATGCTGCTGTCAGGCTTGACAGTGGCATTTAGAGGGTTAACAGCATGAGTGCTGATTGAGGCTGTTGGCGGTGGGTATAAGCTATCAAAGACAGCCCGTACCCGCTGTGTGTGGAGCGGGATCGGCTCCCAATCCCGCTCCATATAAACCATGATGCCAGAGGGGGTAGATGGACGTCCAAAAGTGGTAAGGAGTTAAGGCTCCGTTCACACTTTTGCTCGGCTTTCTGTTTTATTCTTACCGTGCACTGTTCGTCCATTATTGAGTTCAGCTCAGCTTAAGGGCGCGTTCACACGAGCGTAGGCGTATTTACGTTCGCACGTGCGCAACGTTTAATCGCCGGAAAGAACGTTTTTCGGCGATCATGACCAGAGCTAGAAAGCGTATTATCGTTTGTTCCTACTTTGCAAACTATCTTTTCGGCCATCGAATATGCGTTGGCGCGTATTTCGGTCGCATATGTTCCGGTTTTTTTTCGGGTTGCCGTTTTTACGCGCCAAAATAATAACAAAGGCAGGTCTTTTTCAGGATTAAGCATTTTATATTCTGGGGTGTCTTTGCAATTACAGCCCTGTAAGCAGCAGAGAATAAACCTGAGGAGTCCGCAGCGCCCGATGCCAGCGCAGGAATTCCCCTGCTGCATTCCAGCATAAGTGGCATTCCTTACATCACTGAGGAACAGCATTTTCTTCCTTTGGGGCCACAGTGGAGGCACCACAAGGAAGTTATGTTTAGTAAAGCCGCAAATTATTTTGGAAAGTGCAGTGAAGCCAAGATCCCAGCCCTTCCACCACCCTGCAGATAAAGGAGCAGCCACAGGGCAAAGGTGAAAAAGTTCAAGGGGCTCCTGAGCCTACTTATCAGCCTCATGGAAGTGTATGGGAACCAGCTAGCAAGGTAGCTAAACACTGCCATCTAGTGGTGAAGTTCTAGTAACACAGCACTAAATTTCAGAAAAATAACTTTTTTTTAAATTTAATGGAAAACTGCCCAGAATTTTTTTTTCTTTTTTGCGAGGGGGGTGTAGGTGGGAGTGTTCAGATTTTTTTTTTTTTTTACACTTAAGCAATTAATTGCTGTTTGGTTGAGTAATGTTCAATAGCAGAACTGTGCAATTAACTCCCTGTTCATCCTCTAATATCTCTACAGCACATGCCGGGACTTTTAGTCTTAGGGACCTTTCACAAGGGACAATATAGGCCACATAATGCACCGCAAACCGCAGTAAATTCGGCACCAAAATCTTCAGGTTACCTGCATGATTTTGATGCCAAATTGAAAATGGCTTAAAACTTGCCTGCAATTCTGCATGTAAATCCGCAGTTAGACTTGCAAATTTTGGTGTGGAATTCTGTAGCTGCGGATTTGACTGCATTCTGTGACGTAATTCCATCCTGTGTGGAAGGTCTATTAGGTGACCGGCCCACTTACTGTGTGTGCGAGTTGCGCCATAGAGTTTTAAGCAGAACCCCTCACAGAGGTTGTACATTATGGCTATATGTGGGGGTCATAAACCTTGTATAGAGCAGAGAAATGTATAGTAAATGCACATTGTATTACGGTCCTGTGGCACAGTGCAATGGTAAGACATCAGAAGATGCTCGGTCTAGTTGTATAGAACGGGGACACCAAAATGTCACGTCACCCATGTGCCGCTGGCAGAGTCTATATTTGAGTTACATTATAGCCAATTAGGTTACTTAGATGAGCAGTTTTTCATGTGGAAGAGTTGCTGCATGCCCTACTGTGATCCGCATCATGGACGAGGGTAGAACATGCAATATCCACCGCCCCCACTGCTTGGGCAGCGTGCAGACGTGTCCTCATGCTGCCCGATGCACGAGAGTCTCATAAGCAACTCGCATATCACCATCTGAATGTAGCCTTAGAGTAAATGGTGTCCGTGATTATCATGTGCGTGTGTGTGGAGGCATTGCAGTAGCAATGGGTATACATTCTTGCTGAGATAGAGCGGAGGTGATGCAGTGGAGGCTGCTGAAGAGCGCAGATCGGACTGTGCAAGAGTGGAGGGTAGCGGAAGTAAATGCTTAGTGAGCATTAAGGACCCCCAGAGCAGATAACACTGCTGCCTCCATTGTTGGCCCTCTGCCTTACTTAAAGACTGTTGTCCACAGTCATGGTCAATCAGATAGTTTGTCCGATTGACAGAAAGTTTATACAGATCTAGCAAACAGTAATGGCCATTTACTACAATGCTGTAAACTGAGTTATTACAGTGTACCAGGCATATTAATGATTGCTACGTCTATACTAAGTCCGACTTGTTCCTTCTCCGACACACTGTGCCGACCGGAGAACCCACCAGGCTGCTTCTTACAAAAGTAGGAGAAACTGCATACACCAAATATAATATATAACAAAACCCGCTTTACAGCCCTGACCATTACATATGTTTTATTAAACAATTGTGATAAACAGTATCTAAGATCTTGATGATCACATTCACCACTAGGAGGTGCTCACTGCATATGGATTTATACAGACCGCATTGAGCTCAATGGAAGCTGAATAACCTAGTGGCATCTGCAGGCAAGCGCAAAGCCTTAGTGCTGGCCTCCTTGTCACCCACAGACATGTCAAGTCACTTGAATTTACTAGGAGACCATATGGGGGCATTATTCTGTAGTGGGCGCAGTATGAGAACTGTTACTGTATAGGGAGCAGTGAGAGGAGCATTGGGGGTAATAGCAGAATGGGCAGGGTGTGCAGAGATGAGTTATGGCTCATGGCAGTCTGGGCCTGGATACAGGAGGAAAGATGATGATGATTTGGGGGCACAGAGTAGAGCATTGTTTAGATTATGTATTGGATTATTTTTTAACCAGAGTAAAACTGGAGTACGAGGTTTAATGCCCAATGCCCACTCGCACGCACGGCTTCCATCTGCTGAATCCCGCAGCGGAATCCAGCCGTGCTGCAGACATTGCAATTTTTTTCTGTTTAAATCTCCTGCTTTCCCACAGATGCGCGGCACGTGCACAGTGACAGCTGCGGGTGTACCGCGCATCGGACGGCACGCATTGACTTCAATGGAAGCCTTCCCCGCAAGATCCGCAGAAAAATGGAGCATGCTGCGATCTCTTCCCAGGGGGTGCGATCCACATCCGGGGAGAAAAAAACACCCATCCGCATGCTTTAAATTGTTTTGTGGATGCTAATGCATCTCCATCGCAGGTGCCCCAAATCAAATCAGCCCGTGGACATTGGGCCTAAAGAGATTGTAGTTGTAGCTGAACTCTGGTACTTGAGGGGGCCAAACACCTTTCATAAGGGGCCAGCACTGATGGTTGGAGGCCCTGGTACAGATTTTACATCGATGGTCAGTATTTATGGTGGGAAAACATCTTCATTTTTCTGTCAGAAATGGAGAAATTGGCTGTAAAACAATGAAGATAGATCCGTGTAACAAACCGTATAAAAGACTTTATTGGGACATAAAAATAAATAAACCATCAGTAAATAATGTAAAGTATGAACCCGAAGCCTCGTAACACGTACTGCATAATTACCATTACTACATAAAATCCTGTCTGCACCCCACACTAAAGGATCTAGCGCCCCTGCGTCCTGATATGGAGTAGTGCCTAGTCCCCTATAAGAATATAAAGGACAGGTATCGGTCCCTTTCTGTACTGACCCCCCCACGGGGCGTGCATACCCTAGAGGAAGCCCACGCATGCGGTCCACCTTAAGCTAGGCCTAACCCTTTTCCTATGGGTTGTTTGCACCTGCAGTGGGCTCCCCTATAAGGAATCAGGGTTATTATGGGGTGGGTGAGGGTCAAAAAAATGGCAGGCACTCCAGTCCTGTACGGGTGTAGTGTGATGACGTGACATAGTACCTACTGGGCCCGATTTAGATTTTTGGGATGCTGCATATACACCCCTGTGGGCTTCCACTGAAAGACATGAAAGTAAGTGAAGACCTCCTATAACTCCCTGAGAGGGGCACGATATGTCAGCCAGCAGTTTACAGCATCAAGAGCACCACGTGTGACCTCCATGGTCACTGAGCAAAACTTGCTTACATGCAGTCTTCCTCCATCACTGTGTATAAGGCTCTGAATGCAGGATTTACTATAGCACCAAATAACCGCCATCATTGGACGGCAGCTTCGCTTGCTTCAGAGGGGTGCCCGGCCCTCGGTCCTGTGACTGGCACATTCATAGTCTCAATAACTGGCAAGAGAGGGCCAGCACCTTTCAGTTTGGGCAGGTTCCATTATTGCTACTGGCACGGTGTATAAAAGTAATAAACCCCAGGCCATCTCAAATTTCTACATGGAGGTGGTCGGGTGAAGGTGGACGGAGAGCTCCATGGTCATAGTTCAGTATGTTCTTGACCGTTCAGCTGGTGACTTTGGAATCAGTAAGGATATGGAGAGACAGAGATGTAGATGATGAAGACGCTCTGATACGGTAACGCCTGCTTCTCGCTGTGAGATGCTGCTTGCACTTTTACCTTGTAAATCCCTGAAGTGTCCAGCGAGCGTAAGGTGTAGATGATGGCATGGCCTTCATCATCGCGAAGAGCAAAGGGGCTGCCTGAATCTTGCTCTACAGCGGTGAAGCTGGTTTGGTTTTGAATGATGCCCCTTTCGGAAAAGGCGCTGAGGCGGATAACATCTTGATTTGGAGGTATTCCAAAAGGCAGGGTCAGCAGCTTGTACTGCAGCGTGTAAGGGCCGCCGGAACTACAGTCTGTTAGACATCGGCGATAGCAGGTCCTATAAGAGGGGGAACAACAATTCATCAGTTCATTTTCTATTGTTAATCCATTATGATATAATCTTGTATTATACTCCAGAGCTGCACTCACTATTCTGCTGCTGGAGTCACTTTGTACATACATTACTTATCCTGTACTGATCCTGAGTTACATCCTGTATTATCCTCCAGAGCTGCACTCACTATTCTGCTGCTGGAGTCACTTTGTACATACATTACTTATCCTGTACTGATCCTGAGTTACATCCTGTATTATACTCCAGAGCTGCACTCACTATTCTGCTGCTGGAGTCCCTGGATACATACATTACTTATCATGTACGGATCCTGAGTTATATCCTGTACATGTGGTGGTTGTTATTAGAAACAGTCAGCAAGTTTGTGGACAGACACCCCAACCTCCTATGAGCTCCTACAATGCAGTTAAGGCCCTTTTAGACACAACGATTTTCGCTCAAAAATCACTCAAAGCCATCTTTTGAGCAGTAATCGTTGTGTGTAGCTGCACTGACATTGCGCAGTTTTCGTTAAGCCGTCACTCATCATTGTCTTTCAACATGCTCAAAGATCAGCGATCAGTTATCAGGAATTTACAGCAGGATACAGCTGATACTATTGTTTCAGCTGTATCCTGCTCCCCGATGACAGGCGGGATATGAAGAGCAGAGCGGTCCAGCTCTGTTCTCCATACCCCTCTCGGAGTGCTCGGCTGTATAACAGCAGGGCGCTGCGAGCGGGGAACAGCTGGATACAGAAGAGAGGCCGGGACACCCCACTTGTCTTCTGCATTCTCCGCTTTGAGTGCAAGGTGATCACTCAACGTTTGAGCGATCACCTTGTGCTGTTAAAGAACACAACGATTATCACTGGAAAATCGCTCAAAAGATTTTTTGAGCGATAATTGTTGTCTAAACCGGACTTTAGTTGTTTTACACTACAGGGACTTCATCGAAATGCAAATCACTAGAGCACACTTTGTGCAGACACTGAACTAGCAGGGAATGCTAGAAGAGTTCAGTTCTGAAGCCTATAGAATTGTGAGTTCAGCTCTAGAGTATCATATAGTAAATTTTTCTAGGCGATTAGAAATTGTGGCCCCTTCCATGATATGTTTCCATCTTACCCTGGGCTGGGGCCCCTTGTGTACGATGCAGGGCAGGGAGTATCTAGACATTGGTATCCTCCTCTGGTGTTGAAGCACATCTGGTTGGGCCCACAGCTGATTCTCTGCTCTGCACATTCATCTATGTCTGGAGGGAGAAGTGGAGATTAGAATTAGAGATGAGCGAACATACTCGTTTAGGGCGATTTCGCAATCGAGCACCGCTTTTTTCGAGTAACTGACTGCTCGGGCGAAAAGATTCGGGGGGCGGCGTGGTGGAGCGCGGGGTAGCAGTGGGGAACAGGGGGGAGCTCTCTCTCTCTCCCCACTCCCCTCTGCAACCCCCCGCTCACCCAATGCGCCCCCCGAATCTTTTCGCCCGAGTAGTCAGTTACTCGAAAAAGCGGTGCTCGATTGCGAAATCGCCTCACCATTGCGAAACCTTCTCACCATCTTTATTAATTAATATACACTGGTACAGACTTAATATTCTCCTGCACCCCTCTGTGCTGCCGGAGGTCCCTTCCTTGAACTAGCTCTGTCTGTAACCCTTCACATTCAATCCACATGGGGGAAGAGAGTGATATATGCTGTATAGACTACTTGGCATTTACCTTGACAGTTCCTGTTGTTGGGTAGCAGCCGGTAGCCCGATGGGCACAGACAGCGGTAACTGCCCTCCATGTTCCTGCATTCATGCTGGCAGGGATTCCGCTGGTGGCATTCATCTATATCTGGAAGAAGGGCACAGAACATGACTCCCAACCTCTACCCCATGTACAGCTTAGATATGTAGTTCAGTAATGACCCAATCTCCCCCATTACCTGTACAAGCCCCGTTCCTGCGGATAAATCCCAGTGGACAGCGGCCCGGGCTGCTTTGACCAATCAGGTTGCTGTTTTGGCTGAAGGACAGCCAGGTGTACACGTTGTTCCCATGAATACGTCCATTAGTTATCGGCTGCTCAAACTGGGCTCTAGTGTTACCAATACCGGAGCTATTACTGAGCCTCTCCAGGCCTGCACATGAACGCCCATCCCCGAGAAGCTGTTTGCCAGGTGGGCATAGGCATTTGTAGCTGCCAGCGAGGTTCTGGCACTGGTATGCGCAAGGTCTGGGCACCTGCTGGCACTCATTAATGTCTGGAAAGAAAAGGTGAACACTGAAGAATTAATAATCACCTTTATTTACATAGAGCATGCTTGTTACGCAGCACTTCACATCACTTGGGATTGGGTTTTGTCCCCATTCGGGCTCACAATCTATATTCCTCTACCTACAGTGGGTCCAGAAAGTCTTCAGTCCCTTTCACTTTTTTACATTTTGTTATGTTGTGGTCTTGCGAAAATTTTGAAAAAAAAAAAAATCACGTTTTTTCCCCCATCGCTCTGCACTCCGTACCCAATAATAATAAAATGACAACAGAATGTAGAAATCCTTGAAAATTAAAAAAAAAAGAAATTACCATTTTGCATTGATATAAGTATTCAGATCCTCTGGTATGACCCCTACAATTGAGATGCGGGGTCTCCCATTTCTATTGCTCATCTCTGAGATGTTTCTACACCTTGATTGGAGTCATCTGTGGTAAATTCAGTTGGTCATTTTATAAGACACCCCTGTCTATACAAGGTCCCACGATTCACAATGCATATCAGAGCAAAACCAAGCCATGAGGAGGAAAGACCTGCCTGTAGAGCTCAGAGACAGGATTGTGTGGAGGCGCAGATCTGGGGAAGCTGCAAAAAATATTTCTGCTGCGCTGAAAGTTCCCAAGAGCCCAGCGGCCTCCATAATACTTACATGGAAGAACAACCAGGACTCTTCCTAGAGCTGCCGACCCACCAAACTAATAATCGGGGGAGAAGGGCCTTGGTAAGAGAGGTGACCAAGAACAATGGTCACTCTGGCTGAGCTCCAAGGGTCCTGTGTGCAGATGGGAGAAACTTCCAGAAGGTCAACCAGGACTGCAGCCTCCACCAATCTGGGCTTTATTGCAGAGCGGCCAGAAAGAAGCCTCCTCAGTAAGACACATGAAAAGCTGCTTGGAGTTCTGGTCTGATAAAACAAAGATCAAACTTTTTGGCCTCAATTCTAAGCTTTCTGTTTTGAGGAAGCCAGGTGCCGCTCATCACCGGCCTAATACCATCCCTACAGTGAATCATGGTGGAGGCAGCATCATGCTGGGAAAGGGGAGACCGGTCAGGGTTGATGGACCAAAGTATAGACATATTCTTAATGAAAACTTGATCCAGAGCACAAGGGACCTCAAACCGGGCAGAATGTTCACCTTCCAACGAGACAATGACCCTAAGACCCCAGCCAAGACAACGCAGCAGTGGTTTGGGGACAACTCTGTGAATGTCCTTGAGTGGCCCAGCCAGAGCCCCAACATGAACTCAATTGAAGATCTTTGGAGAGACCTGAAAGCAGCCTTCCACAGACGGCCCCCATCCAACCTGACTGCTTGAGTGGATCTGCAGAGAAGAATGGCAGAAAATCCCAAAATCCAAGTGTGCAAACCTTGTGGCATCCTAACCAAGAAGACTGGAGGCGGTAATCACTGCCAGGGGGGGTTGCAACTAAGTATTGAGTGCGGGGTGTGAATACTTATGTCAATGCCAAATGTTGTTGTTTTTTTTTAATTAAAAAGATTTCTAACATTCTGTTGTCCCTCAGTCATTATGGGGTGTTTAGTGCAAAATGATGGGGAAAGTTGAATTTTTTTTAATTTGCACAAGACCACAGCATAAATTGTAAAAACGAGGAGTCTGAAGACTTTCCGGAACTAATGTATATTCACCTAGCTATATGTTCTTTTTGGAGTGTGGGAGGAAGCCCACACAAACACAGGGACTACATACAAACTCCATGCAGATGTTGTCCGTGGTGGGATTTGAACCCAGCACCCCAGCACTGCAAGGCAAGAATGCTAACCATTAAGCTTCAAATAAAAGTGACACCCCCCTCTGCCAATAACCAATCACGATTATACCTACCTAGACATGGTCTCCCGACACCCTGGGACCTATACCCGCGAGGACACGTGCAGCGGTATCCTCCCATCGTGTTCTCACATAGCTGGTTGTAGCGACACATGTGAGACCCATCGCGACACTCATCCACATCTGGAAGAAGGAGAAATGATTAGCCTTTCCTCCGACCGCTCCAGTTCTGAAGGTCCAAAGGTGAACTGACAGTTATACAGAGTTGCGTTTTGGACCATTGCCTTGGCTGTGCTGCCTGCAACCACCACTAGGTGGATCACACTACATATGGGTAAATACAGCTAGTATTTTACTCAATGGTAGCTGTATAAATCTGTATACATTCAGCCCCACTGGAAGATATCTGCTATAACAGTCATGGAAAACTGAGCAATTGCATTCATTTATGCTTCACTGGACTGGTTTGCATTATCTGTAGTCGCACACTAGGGAGCGCTGTGGGTATTTTCCGTCTTCTTTAATAACTATATATTAGGAAATTGCTATTTATGCAGTTTGAGAAGATTGCCGTTACTTCCTGTACTCACCATTGCAGGCGCCAGACTCTGATCGCGTGGTCCCAGCGGGGCAGTTGTCTATACACTGGTAACTACCAAGGGTATTTTTACACTGTTGCTGAGGCAGGCAGGCTCCTCGTAGACACTCGTTAATATCTGAACCGAAGGACATCACATAAGGCCACGTGATTATGTCTTCTATCCCATAATTGCCAATGTGCATGGATTATAATGAAATCATGTTCTATCCTGGACACAAATGTATGTTGCCTGGACTAGATACTAATGTAGCTAACAACCAGCTCCGAGAAGTAGGAGCCAATGGGGTGGCCCGCTTGTCTTCTGCAACCAGCTGTTCTCTGCTCAGAGCGCCTGGCTGTTATATAGTCGAGCGCTCCGAGTGGGGGATGAAGAACGCAGCTGAACCGCTCTGTTCTTCATACACAGCCTGTCTTCAGGGAGAGGGACACAGATGAAACAATAATTCACAGTGTGCATTAGGTAGTTAGAGAAGCGGTGCGGCCATCCGGGTTTGTCTGGGACTAGAGGGTTGCTTTAAAACAAAGCAGGGGGTCCCCCCAACCACTCACCTATACACCGGGTGCCCTTCAGCTCATAGCCGGGCTCACATGCACAGCGGTAAGAGCCGATGGTATTCAGACACCTCTGCTGGCACGGCTGGGACTGGCTGCACTCATCTACATCTAGAAGAGAGAACAAGAATACTTCATTACATCAGTTTCTGGTTTATGTATGTAAAGGTTAATCGTCATATGATTGTCTAACGGACTTTAGGGGGATTTAGTATAACGGTTGTTTCATAGACCGGCCTTAATACAAACTGTGGTGCTCTAATAAAACGTGACTAATTTATTAGAAGGCGCCGATCTCTTAATACATTGTTCAGAACCTGAGAGCTTATTCACAGGAGCGTATGACTGCTAAACTCCCTCCCCCTTCTTACCTCCTCTCCGGCTGTCTGCAATGGGAGAGGGCGGGATGGGAGCGGAGCTAAGCGCTGCCTCCTCCCAATGCTGGCTGCAGACAAGGGGCAGGGAGGGAGCGAGTGCTTAGCTCTGTCCCCGTCCTGTCCCCGTCCTGACCACACCCATTGCAAACAGCCGGAGGGAAGGAGAGAAGAGGTGAATTGGGTGATGGGGAGGGAAGGAGAGGCAACGGCATTGTGACCTCGGCGTATATGCACTGGACCTGGACCGTCTGAACGGACGCACAAACGATAGATTTGTGCGACCATTCACGTGTTCCTACGGCACGTAAAAACGCCTACACACGTGGGAAAAAGCCTTTACCTGCCCATTCACTAGACAAGCCAATCTATGCCAGCTATGAGCAGGAGTAGGCTTCCACTACCATTCATGCCATTATTATTGGAGATATGTCCCATATACTCGCCATTACCCCGACCGCTAAACCCCGCCCATTTTTATTGTTTTTACAAAATGACAAGAGAAATACAAAGGTCACGCATTTTTATGCAAATGAGGCTTGCACCACAATTGGGGAGTTTAATACACAAGTTTTTTGCCGTACAGCTGATAATAAATTCCACTTTTTGTGCTTCAAATCCTTACAGTTTCGTAATATCTCTGCCTGCTGTCAATCAGTAGAAACATTCTTGTCTATATCCCAGGAACTGATCCGTCTTCATTATGTCCCGCTCACAAGGCAAGGCTCGTTACTAGAAAGAGGTCTAATAGACTGCAACAACCTCCACGTCTCTGTCAGTTGGACGTGGTTTGCCTATGCATTTTCATTCACTGACAGCAAAAGCAGAGCCTAAAAACACCCCTAACAATCATTGAGGTTTCTTTAGAAAAATGCAAAGCAGTCATCCCTGCAGCCAGAAAACCAAGACGGCTCCTGGGTGTCCTGTAGGCCGTCTCCCTACAAGCTCATCCCAACCCTGACTGGTTCATACCCTCGCAGGATGTCGCCTCATCGTTAGGACGAAAGCCGGGACCGCAGCGCAAGAGACAGCGGTATGATCCGAGCGTGTTGTCGCACTCCTGGCCGGAGGGGCACTGGTGACTTCCTAGTCTGCATTCATCCAGATCTGGAAGGAGAAAACAAAAAGGGCAAAATAAAAAGCTGCGAGCACTGAAGAAAAAAAAGCGAAAAAGCAATACACAACAGCGACAGCACAAAATGACCCTTCTAATATTCTTTGTTTCCCAATTTTTATCACTGTTTAAGATCTCTGCTTGCGGTCAGTGAATGCTAACATTCTTCACGCGACTAGAAATCCATCCTGCTCATATCCAATTGACAGGTGCAGGCAGGGTACTGTGCAAAGGATGGAGTGTGCAAACAGGGATGCTTTTATTTATTGACAGCAAGCAGAGGTTTTTAAGTTCCTTGAGACGAGCCTCAGTATTTTTACCACAGACAAGACTCCTCATGGCGCTCACCTCGGCAGTTATGGTTATCTGGCGCCAGAGCGTAACCCGCAGGGCAGGAGCAGGAGAAGCTTCCCAGGTTATTGTGGCAGGTATGAGAGCAGAGACGGCGGAGCTCACACTCATCTAGGTCTGCGGGAGAGCACAAAGCAAAAATAGGGCGCTGTTACAATGTATTCCTTTCATCCAGCATCTGATAATCCAGAACTGCAATGTAATGTGGGATTTCAAAATACCAGAAGAAGAAAAGGGAGAGAACCAAATATTTAATTGCATGTTAATTTTAATGTAGTGTTACACTGAATGGCCACTTTATTAACGCCCCCCAGCACTCTCATGATTGGAGTTCCATGTATGGAAATTCTCCCCGTGACTCCAGAGGACAGCATAGAATCTCGTGACTATCCGGGGCCAGGATGTCCCTGCCAACCCTGCGGGGTTTTCCCATGTAGCGGTGTTGAGAGTGTACAGAGAATGGTATGAATGAGCAAAATGTCTCGGAAGGGAGATCCTGCAAACCGAAAAAAAATCATCACTGAAAGGGGTCAGAAGAGGATGTTAGGAATTATTTAAAGCAACAGGCGCTGCACAGTCAGGAGCAACCAAATACAATGCTAATGCTCTAACTAACATGTCTGAACACACAATTCGCCGTTCCTAAGCACAGACGGTATAACAGCAGGCGACCAGTTCCAGTACGATTGTGTCTATGAGAAACGGAAAGACGAGACTCTAGTGGGCAAAAGAGCACAAAAATTGGATCATTGAGAAGCAGAAAATCATCTTCTGGTCAGATGGGTCCAGATTTCTGTTGCCTCGTGCTGATGGGAGGTCAGAATTTGGTACAAGCAGCATGAATCGCTGACCCCTTCCTGTCAGCTGATCAGAACATGTCAGCATCACAATCTAATCTGCAGCAACTACTAGAAGCTTCCTGTCCGCAGGGGCCGATATTCCTGCAGAACGAGTTCATCACCAAGTGGAATCTACACCACGATGAATTGTTGCAGTTCTGAAAACCAAAAGAGGTCCAAAGCGTTACCAGATGGGGGCTCTGGTAAAGTGTGGAATTTCAGTGTATGTTTCGAAGGTTCTGTTTGAGTTTTATATATCTGTTGTACAATGATCCAACAATCTGGAATTTCTGATAATCCAGTTAGTACGAAATCCAATTTATTTCCAGGTGAAGTAAATGATACAACATTCAGGTGACTCCGCCCCAGTAACAGTGGATCATGATTACTCCAGCCACTGACGATGGATACGGCTGGCACTGGGTAGACTTTGCTCTCATGTTATTTCAGGATAACCCCCATCATTTCTGTATACAAACTCCTTACCAGTACAGAATGAGTCTGCAGACTGCACGAAGCCCGCAGGACACGCTCCCCCATTCAAACCTGGAAGATAAAATAAGAAGTTGTAAAATCCTGACGGCCTACTCTTGGTATAGGCCACCAATACGGTAGCAGTTAGAAGGGTGCCCGTTGCCCAGGATCGCCACTGATCAGCAGTTCTCTGAGCCATGGTGCTCATGCACTGAGCTGATTTCTGCAGGAAGCAAACAGCTTTGTTCTCCCTGCAGTGGCAAGACTTGGTATTGCAGGCAAGTTTCCATTCACTTCCATGCCTGCAATACCAAACCTGGCCACTGCAGTGTGAACGGAGCTGTTTGTTTTATGTAGAAATCAGCTCAATGCACAAAAGCACTGGCCTGATGATTAGTTGATCGTCGTGGGTCATGGGTGGTAGACTCCATCTGATCTACTATAGATAACCTATCCTGAGGATGGGCCATTAATAGTTTATAACTGGACAACTCCTTAAAGTTCCTGCAAGCAAAAGCAGTGCTAAACCCACTCTACACATACATTAGACACAACGCTGGATGTAGCTATACAACCAGAATGACCTCCATTCTTTACACTGCAGGTTGCATTCAATTGGGGAATGATATACAATGAAAATCAGGTTTACGTTTCTTTTACCTCCTTGAAGTGAAGCTGTGAGCTGAAATTGCAGCTCCTCCAGGTCAGGACTGTATGAGGACCGGATGGAGTTGACGAGAAGCTTCTGAGAGTTCTTTATCTGACGGCCCAGTGTTGGGTTGTACTCCACCGTGTGGTTACAGCGAAGGGATAGTCTGCCATCCCTGGTGAAGGTGGGTGAAGCCCAGGCACTGATCTGTCCTGCTCCAGTCTGTACGTACGTCTCCGTGAACTCCTGAGGGCAGATAAACACAAGGCTGGGAATTACAGATCGCGACAAGGCAGCAGACGACCTGCACAACGGGGCAACCACCGACTACATCATCAGAGGGTGTATGTTCTCTTTGTACATGAGTAGGTTTTGCTCTTCAACCTGAAATTATATTATGGGTTGAAGGATTTTATATTTAATCATTTTAAGTTTTTACTTAATTTCCTTACAATTTTGTTTGCAGTCAGTGAATAGAAATATCTAGAGATGAGCGAGCATACTCGCTAAGGGCAGTTGCTCGAGCGAGCATTGCCTTTAGCGAGTACCTGCCCGCTCGAGAGAAAAGGTTCGGCTGCCGGCGCGGGGGGAGTGGTGAGTTGTGGCAGTCAGTGGGGGGGGGGGGGGGGGGGGGGAAGAGGGAGAGAGAGATCTCCCCTCCGTTCCTCCCAGCTCTCCCCCGCAGCTCCCTGCCCGCCGCCGGCACCTGAACCTTTTCTCTCGAGCGGGCAGGTACTCGCTTAGGGCAATGCTCGCTCATCACTAGAAATATCCCTTCTCACATCCCAGTCATGATCGTGCGCGGCTCATTACAGTGCACCCGAGCGCCGCCATGTAAAGAGCAGGACACGATCAGCGCGAGATTTCATTTGGTAACACTGCAGAGAGGAACAATGATAGGAACTGCGCTACAATATAAGAGGGGGGTCTGCAGGAATATCTGAGTATCAGATGGGGGGGCTGTTTTAAGGCGATGCCCAATACACCCTGAAGAGCCACTTTATTGGAGCCCCTCATCCAGTAGCACGTTGGACCACCTCTGTCCTTCAGAACTGCAGCAATTCATTGTGTCATAGATCCCACTAGGTGATTCAATCATTCTGCAAGAATATTGGCCCCTGCGGACAGGAAGCTTCTTGTATAGTTGCTGCAAATTACATGGAGGTGCTGACATGTTCTGACTGGTTGACAGGAAGGGGTCATCGATTCATGCTGCTTGCACGAAATTTTGACCTCCCATCCGCACGGAGCAACAGAAATCTGGATCCGTCTGACCAGGAGATGTTTTTCTACTGCTCAGTGATACAATTTTTGTACTCTTTTGGCCACCAGAGTCTCTCCATTCTGTTTCTCTTAGACATAAGGATGCTGAAACTAGTCGTCTGCTGTTATAGCCCATTCGTACTAAAGAAAGGCGAGTCGTGTGTTCCAACATGTCAGTTGGCCACCAGCATTGTATTCAGTTGCTTCTGACTGTGCAGCATCTTTTGGTCAGAACGATTCCTGACATCCTCCTCTGACCCCTTTTGGTGAGGAATTGTTTCCATTCACAGGATCCCCTTTCGCTGGATGTTTTTCCTGGATCACAATATTCTCTGTGTACTCTCCACACCATTATATAAGAAAACCCCGCAAGCTTGGCAAAGAAATCCCGGCCCCAGCTACTCTAGCTCCGATGACCGGGTCTCAGAAATCACTCAGATCGCTGGATTTTCCCATCTAATGTGGATTCACACTAAAACTGATCCACGGAAAGCTTGTCATGTGATTTTATTCTGCACTCCGGGGTCACAACTCTAGCTTCCATACAGGGAAGCACTAATCGACAGAGGGGGTCAGGGGCTCTAACAAAGGGGCTACTCGGTGTACTGTAAAAGCAGAGTTCACCCTCCTCCATCTTTGGTCACGTTGACCATCCCCCACCGTCTTCAGCTCATGAAATCATTGTTACCTGCAGGCCTACATTGGAAGATGCGAGAGATTCCGGCACAAATCCATTGACCACAATATCAAACCACAGCGTACCGTCCGTATCCAGCCCTCGAGCGATATGAGTGATGCGGAGCTGCTGACCTGAAACACAGGAGGTGATTATAGGATATCTTCTAAGTTCACAATAACGCCCCCTCTGATGATGAACAAGTAAGTCATCACATATACAGTATCCTGTCGGGGTTAGATATGGTAGGATGTGATATCAGTAGGCAGGGGATACATATAGGTTTGCAAATTGGATTTCTGACCACAAAGCTATCAGCCCCAAGCATTATTTATAAAAGCCCCAAATATTCCTGATGGCCCAAAAGGACTACTTATGTGTCATATTCCTATACAATGTGACATAACTGCATTGCAGGAAGGGCTCACCATTCGTTTGGTGTAAATACAGAAGGTGAGAAGTTACCTGTAGCAAACTCCACCTGAGACTCTTTTCTGAAAACTCCTTTGGTGAGGCTGAAACCATTAATGGTGCCGTCAAGGGGGAATGCAGCGGACCAGTAGAGGGGGGCAATCATTGAAACCAGCACCTTCATCAGCGGTCCTGGACGGTAACATGTAGAATTGTTAGTTTATATTACTAAATGTACGGAGCGTTTATAGTCCCAAAACTCGGTAAGTCACTAAAGGCCCATTTAGACACAACGATTATCGCTCAAAATTCGCTCAAAAGCCGTCTTTTGAGCGATAATCATTGTGTGTGACATTGTGCAGTTTTCGTTAAGCCGTCGCTCATCGTTGTCTTTCAACATGCTGGATGCAGAAGACAAGCAAGGACACCCCGCTTATCTTCTGCATCCTCCGCTCCGAGCGCTCAACTATGTAACAGCCGGGTGCTCGGAGCGGTGAAGAGGTGGATGCAGAAGACAAGTGGGGGCACCCAGCTTGTCTTCTGCATCCTCCGCTGGCAGCGCACGGTGATCGCTCATCTTCAGCGATCATCTTGGGCTGCAAATGGCACAACGATTATCACTCAAAAGTCGTTTGAACGACATCTCTTGAGCGATAATCGTTGTGTCTAAATAGGCCTTAACTCTCAGCACGTACCTATGGAAGGCGGGATGTTTTCAATCCTGCTGCTGATAGTGGTGGCTCTGGTCCGTGGATTTTCCGTCATGTTGGCACTGAGTGACGAAAGTCCAAAATCCTGGTCATTGACAATGCCGATCACACTGGCTCGTACTCGAGAGGCGACGGCTGGGGAAGTAAAAAAAACATTCATCGGATCATGAAGAAGTTCTATAACTCTCTAATTCACTTTCTATTTCAAGCTTTCTACTTGCTGTCAGTGGATGGAAACTTTCTATTGTACATTGTTAGACCCCTTCAGGTGCGCGTGAATACACAGAATTCGATGGGATTACTTCCTCTCGCATGCATCCTGCTAATGACTGATACCTCGGCACTGTGGCAGCTGACACGTCTCCGTTTCTGTGTCCTTTCCAGAGCAGGGTTTTCCGCCATTTTGTGGGGGAGGAGAGAAGCAGGAACGCGTGCGCTGTCTGGAGCCTTCCCCGCACGACACCGAACACTGAGACCAACTGCTCCAACCAGTCCACCCGCCATTCACTGAGTTAGCGGGGAATGACAACAATCAGTAAGCTGCATTAGATATCGAATCAGTGCAACGTTCATATATATATGGTGCCTGCAGCAGGCAGTACCTGGGCACAGAGGCAGGCTACAAGCTCTCACATCCACGTCTCTTCCCATACAGGGTCTTCCTCCATTGGCTGGAGGGGGGTTATTACACATCCGGACTCTTTCTTGTACTCCCTGACCACAGGTCCGAGTACAAGGACCCCACTGCTGCCATTCTGAGAAGCCGCCATTAACTGTTACGAGAAAAAAGAGATACAACGTGGCTTCCGTGGACACCAGAAAGCGTATATACACCTGCCATTGCAGATTGGGATGGGAAGTGCTTGTCTTCCAATCCAAACAATGGAAACCATGAAGAAATGGGGGGCGTTGGTTGCTGGTGGTCTATATTATGCAATACATTCCGCATTGCATCATGGTTTCCATTTTAAATGCAGAGTAGGCTACAGATATGACCATGGTCTAATAAATCAGAGGTGCATTCTCAGTCCTGCTAGTTGTTATTGGAAACAGTCAGCAAGTCTGTTGACTGTCACCCCCCTAAAAGCTTAGCTGAGCTCCTATAATCCAGATCATCAGGTTACTCTACAGGGCCTGGCGTAAAGTCTTCAGTACCCAGTATGCAAATCAAAGGAGCTGGTTCTCTGCAGACAATGTAGAAGGGGATACTGGCTCGGAGATTTCAGCTCTGAAGCCTGCTGAATTTATTTATATATAAACTATGTTTTTGAACAAGTGACTGAAGTTTTGCTATTTACCGTAAACTCGTAGTTCCACCCCGCGACGAGCTATGCCTGCCGAGTTAGCGACTGTGCAGAGATAATATCCGGAATCCTGTAGAAGAGTCTCTGGGATGCGCAAGGAGCCGTCTTTAAGAAAGTCTAGTCTGGAACAATAATAATAATCATCTTCATTTGTATAGCGCCAACATATTCCGCAGCGCTTACATAGACAGGGGGATACAGAAAGACAAACATACCAAACTTACAGAACCACGGTTACATAGTAATCAATTGATGGAAACAATAGGGGTGCGGGTCCTGCTCCAACGAGCTTACATACTACAAGTAATGGGGGGATACAGAAGGTCAAGGGGCTGGAGATGTGCACTGTATGGCGGGGTGGAGAGTGAGGGATGCTATACACATAGACAATGGTCAGACATTTAGCCATGTGACGGCAGAATCGTTATGACTGCAGGAGTGGTTTATGATGGCTAGCAGGGATTGCAGTCAGTAGGTCAGGAAGCATGTTATCAAGTAGCATACAGAGGAGTTTGTCTAGGGAATGCGGTATGCCTCCCTGAAGAGGTGCGTTTTTAGAGCACGCCTGAAGCTCTGCGAGTCCTGGATTGCCCGGGTAGCCTTTGGTAGTGCGTTCCAGAGGACCGGTGCTGCTCTGGAGAAGTCTTGGAGGCGGGAGTGAGAAGTTTGAGTTAGAGGGGTGCGCAGTCTAGTTTTGTTAGCAGAGCGGAGAGCCCGGACTGGGTGATGGATTGAGATGAGGGTGCAATATAGGGGGGCGCTGCACTGTGGAGGGCTTTATGGATGAAGGTGGCGAGTTTAAATTGTATTCTGTATTTAACGGGCAGCCAGTGCAGTGACCGGCACAGGGCAGAGGCATCCGCGTAGCGGCTGGACAGGAAGATGAGCCTGGCTGCCGCATTCAGGATGGATTGGAACAAGAGGTGAGGTCGCCTTAGTATCATTATAGAAAGAAACAAGTGGAGGACTCTCAGAGATCGGGGTACGTTACCTGGAAGTCTCCACAGACAGCAGACCACCATCCTTTTTCCACGTCACAGTTGGTGGTGGGAGACCCTCCGTCCAGCATGGTAATACGGCTGTCTGGTTTACAGAGGTGCTGACCACAGAAGGTCCGGGCAAGATAGACGGCACAACTGCAATGCAAAGCATGACCTGACGATCCTTATCGCAAACACATAAGACGTTGCTGCACGACCGCAGATAGTCACTCACTTAGTATCTCCACTGTAAACTTCAGGCTGGTTGTGCCTATTGGGTTTGAGGCGACGCAGGTGTACTCTCCGCTGTCCGAGGCCTGCAGGCTGTGAATCTGGATGTAACGGCCCTTGGACAGAAGCTGGATGCGTCGATCCAACTGGAGCGACAGGACAAGATAGGGTGAGGTCTTCACATTGTGATAGCTAGAAACGTACGGACTCAATAGGAGACTTTATTAAGACTTAGAGGGGATTTATCATGCAACTTCCACCAGTTTTCTGGCAGAAAAATTAGCCAATTTTGTGCACGCCTATTTTGCTAAAAAAATAAATGTATTTTTAACACGTTCTTTGCCTTTATTTAAAGTGACAGGACTTAGTGGCCACGTCCCTTCAGGTTTATTATAATTAACAGCTGATGGAAATTCTAGTGGAAATCTATCCCAGCAGTGCCGGCCTTAGGTTAGAGAGCACCCTGAGCGGGAGGTTTTCTGCACCTCCCCCGTCATCAAAAAAACAAAGCTATAAATTTATTGCACTGATAGGCAGTCTGCCTTTATTCTGCTTGTACAGCAAGATATTAGCATACCCACACCAGGACAGCTGAATAAGTACTGTACCAGAACCAGGCTCAGAACATGAATACAGCATGAACCAGATTCCGTGCATAGATACCGGCACAAGTCGCAAACTAATTCCCACCCAATGTGTCCAAACCAGTATTATCCAGATATGTAGGGCCCTCTCCAACCTATTAACATAAGACTCAACCCACAGGCTTTAAATCATACCTGGAGGGGCGTTTCTCCTCGAAACCATTGAATAGTGGGGACAGGATCTCCTTCCACCCTGCACTCCAGGACTAGCTGTCCTCCAATGGACACAGAGAGTGAGCGAGGCTCATCAGGACCGATGACACTGGGAGGAACTGCAAAAATGGAAATACATTAAAAGGCTTGTCCAGTATAGGAAAAAAGATGGCTGTTTTCTAAAAACAGCGCCACTCCTGTCCACAGGGTGTATATGGCATTGTAGCTGCAATGAAGTGAATGAAGATGAATTGCAATACCACACACAACCTATAGACAAGTGTGGTGCTGTTTTTAGAAGAAAGCACTTATGTTTTTCTAACCCTGGACAATCCCTTTAAGGAAAATCGCTACCCTTAATGAATATGACTGGCAGACATCTTCTCTATATGCACAAAATATTTCACGCAACCTGCAAGAGGATTCACCTTTCAGTCGCACCCACGTTGCTCTGGTATCTCTTCCAGCCATGCTGCTAGCCACACAGACGTAGATTCCTGCATCTTCAGCCTACAGCAATAGATACATTACATAGGTTTACATTATTTACATTTTCAGCATCATGGTATATAATGGTGTTCTGTCATGTGAGTGAAGTGCAGACAGTGTCATAGGGGAAGCTTCACTATGGCCCTTGCAGGACCTTTCACACAGTGACATGGGTATTACAGTTCATTTACTCTAGGGTGGGAAAATTAAAAGCTGCTTGCTTTGTGATGTCAGGGTACAATGTATTGTGTAATGTATTACCGTATGGAGGCACACTGAAGGCATTATTACTGTTTGGGAAAACAAAGGGGACACTTAGGCTGGGTTCCCACAGGACGGAAATCCCGTGGAAATCTTGCAGCTTGGCCGCACTGAAAAGCTGCGAGATTTCTGCGGGAGAGCAGCAGCCTCAAAACCCACTGCTTTTCGCTGCGGATTTTGGAGCGGTTCGGCCGCCGGCATTTCATTGCGGCTTTCTCTCCCCATAGAGAAGAGTGAGGTCGCAATGAAAAAAAAAAGTTGATATGCTACGGCTGTCAATTTTGCGCCACATCGCCGGTTCCGCCCAGCTTTGCTGCGACGGATTGGCCACCCCGTGTGGACAAGATTTTTGCAAAATCTCATCCACATGGCTGGGTAATCCTGGGATTAGGAGCCACGGCGAATTTTCCGCACAGAAATTCTGCACGGAATTTCTGTGGCAAATCCGTCCCGTGTGAACCCAGCCTTACTGTATGGGGGCACTACTGACATTGGAAGACACACAGAGGATACTATTACTGTATGGGAGCACACTGGGGGCACTTATACTGCATGGTGGCACTGTTACTCTATGCGGATAAAATGCAGGCACTAGTGCTGTATGGAGGCACAATAGGGGCACTATTACTGTTCATGGGCACAAAGGGCAGTTCTTTTATTGTATGGGGGCACTATTACTGCATGTGGGCTCAAAGGGGCACTACTCATGATTGGTGATTCAAAGGGGGTACTAATACTGTATGGGGGCACTATGACTGTGGACACAGAGGAGGCACTGTTACTTTGTAGGGCACAGAAAGAGGCACCATTACTATGTACAGCACTATGGATGGAGAGTTTCTGTAGAGTTGGGAAAAGTGGGAATAAGATGGAAAACTGAGGAGCCAAAAACAGCTGTGCGTTAAATTATGCAGAGATGAGCTGTAGTTGAAAGAAGTCAGCAAAAAGAGGTCTGGGCCAGATGACAAAGAAAAAAGTGACTCCAATCAGAGAGGACATCCCCACTGAATTAAGTCATTGGATTTAATGTTGCTATTAGAGATGAGCGAAAAGATTCGGGCGGCGCTGGGGGTGAGCGGGGGGGGGTTGCAGAGGGGAGTGGGAGGGGAGAGAGAGCTCCCCCCTGTTCCCCACTGCTACCCCCCGCTCCACCACGCCGCCCCCCGAATCTTTTCGCCCGAGTAGTCAGTTACTCGAAAAAAAGCGGTGCTCGAGTGCGAAATCGCCCTAAACGAGTATGTTCGCTCATCACTAGTTGCTATAATTACTTGATGAGAGAGTAACAGGTCACTTAAAAAAAAACTCCAAAAGTGATAAGGAGTTTTTATGGATGTAGTTCTCCTTACTTTCACTTTTTCGATCCTTAGGATAGTCCCGTTTCTTGAAAGAAAGTCTGGCCGCGATAAAGGTCGTCCATCTTTCTCCCAAGTCATTTCTGGAGCAGGAAAGCCTACTGCATTACACATCAGTTCCAATGGTTCATCCAGGGTCACTGCGACCTCCGCTGGATGAGCAGGACCTTCAATCCTCGGTGGTTCTAGGATACGGAAAATGAACGCACTGGTTAAAACATTATATGATTCGCATCACAGATACAATAGGAATGACTATAAAAGGAACAGAATTATCCATCCGAGGTGCTGGAGGGCAGAAACAGACGGAGCCCAGACCCTCGTTCACATATGGTCAAGAATTCTCTAATGCACTTACCCAGCACTATAAGACGGAAGTGTTTGCTGACCTTCCTGGCCACATTGAGGGCTGTGCAGGAGTAGAGACCAGAGTCTCCGGCATGGATGGACTCCAGATAGAGTCGGGTTCCAAGCCCATTGGGCAGGAGGTTACTCTGGAGATTCAGCGGCTCGCCATTTTTTTCCCATGACAGTGAAGGTAATGGAGACCCGTGAGCTTCACAAGTGAATGTTACAGAAGATCCCTGGACAGCGGTGACCTCTTCTGTACTGTCTGATTGCTCCACCACTGGTAGGGCTGATAAAAAACACATATAGTCCTAAAATACACATACCATGAATGGTGCCAGCACATAGATATAAGGTCACACATGTGTAACGCCTCTTCTTTGCGTATCCCAGTTGCTTTTGGATACTATTTAAGAGTGAATTTGAAGGGTCTACCTTTCACCAAAATCCTGGTGTCTCTCACAATACTGTACTCTGCAATCCTAGCCCCACAGTTCAGTAGCGCCATCTCTGGGTCATTGGTAGGGATTCTGGGAAACAATGTGTAGTGTACGAGACTTATACACTCCATAATGTGGTTACTTTCAAGGAGAAGGTGTATGCCTTTAAGAATGTATAGTTTGCTTGTTTTGTCACTCCTTCTGTGCTACAAACCCTATCCTAGCCCTACTGGACAGTTAGAGAGTCAGAAGATAGTTGCCCTGGGATTGGGGGATAAGTCTCACGCATGGGTTGGTTTAGGAGAAACAGATAAAAGAGAGAGGGGAGTATCTAAGGGAGAGTTCTGGGTTCTAAGAGGAAGACAAGATGTAGTTCTGATAGGAGAAGAAGCA
Source organism: Eleutherodactylus coqui (assembly GCF_035609145.1). Taxonomy (NCBI): domain Eukaryota; kingdom Metazoa; phylum Chordata; class Amphibia; order Anura; family Eleutherodactylidae; genus Eleutherodactylus; species Eleutherodactylus coqui. Next base: position 10,646,998 of record NC_089846.1, on the reverse strand, counting down.
GGAGAGAAGGAATGAAGAGCAAGTACAAACAGGACAGTTGCTACACAAAGAAAGAATTTAAGAAAGGAATCAGTTTTTGAAGGAAGACGGAATAGCTTGAGGAAATAGTAACTGGAGAAAGGAGGATATTCATACTTAAAGAAATAAGAAGAGAAAGAGAGAGAAGCAGAAAGGCAAAGCATAGGGAATAGAAAAGTAATTCTGTGCTTCTCACTGGATAAAGTGCCCCTAATATACAGATGAGGACTCTTATAGGACCTACTGAGGAGCCAGTATCGGCAGTCTACGAGTGTGCAGGATCTAGAGGCCCAGTTGCAATACCGTATCTGTGGGCAAATGTGCCGCAGGATAACATACAGAACCTGTATGCCTCCGTGCCCAACTAGATCTCATCATTTATCCAGACTAGAGCCTCCTCTGAATTGTACATTGAATTGAATTCTTGGTGCATTATTTTTTGCCAATGAGTGTATAATATAACACATAGAATACATCTCTTCTACAAACTTGGGATTATTGCAAAAGGAAATATGCACAACTCAGGACTTACTCTCTACCAGGAGGGTGAAGCTCTTCTCTGCAGTTCCAGCAGGGCTTGATGCTAGACATGTGTACACTCCTGCATCTGAGACTTGTACATGGGATATCCTGCCAGTGAGAAGGAAAACAGATATTTTTGGTATAACTTACCGTAAAATCTCTTTCTCGTCGCGTTCATTGGGGGCCACAGCCTAGACCATGGGATATAGCCACTGCCCTAGGAGGCGACACTAAGCAAAAAAGTGTTAGCTCCTCCCCACCTGGCTATATCCCCCCTGCAGGCACTCAGCTAATTAGTCTGTCTGCAAGCAGTAGGAAGCCAGTGGGAGTACGATTATACATATTATGTTTTTATACATACCAAAAACAACCTCTTTGGCACAATTTTCTGCCGAACCATGACCGAAGAACAGAAAGTTCCAGCAACCGCCTAAATAAATAAGGGGTGGGTGCTGTGGCCCCCAATGAACGCGACGAGAAAGAGATTTTACGGTAAGTTATACCAAAAATATCTGTTTCTCGTCCGTATCATTGGGGGCCACAGCCTAGACCATGGGACGTCCACAAGCAGTCCCGAAAACAATATATTGGGTGGGCATTCAGAGTTCGGCTGTGCGGTCAACGACCGCCGTCTGCAAGCTCTTCCGGCCAAGAGCGGCGTCGGATGATGCAGCTGTGTGGACCTTATAAAATTTTTAGAACATATGTAAGGAAGTCCAGGTGGCTGCCTTACCCTCCTGACGGGCTGAGGCTCCGTGACGGACTGCCCGGTAAGCCCCTACCGCCCGTGTGGAGCGGGCCGTAACCCGACATGGCGGCAAGCGCCCTGAGGTGCGATACTTCTCTGTTATCAGGGACCTTATCCATTTGGATAGGATGACTTTTGAGGCTGCCAAGCCCCTTCGGGTCCCCTTCGGACTAGCGAAGAGGGTGTCGGTCCTACGAAACGTCTTTGTTCTTTTCACATAGATCCTCAGCACCCTTACCACGACCAAGGTGGTGCAGCATTTATTATATATATATTTTTTTTTTTTTTTTTTTTTGTACTGGATCTGGACGAAAAGAAGGCAAGACAATTTTCTTCATTAGTCTGACAACAGAGATACCACCTTTGGTAGTAACTCGGGTGATGGCCTCAGCACTACTTTGTCCGGGTGGACGGTCCTATATGGCGCCTGTAGAGACAAAGCCGCCAGCTCCGAGAACCTACGGATTGACGTAATGGCGACGAGGAATCCCACCTTCCAGGCCAGTAGTCTCATATGAATCTCCTTCAGCGGCTCAAACGGCTGGCCCGTCATAGTGTCCAACACGAGATTAAGGTCCCAAGTTTGGACCGGGGGTTTAAACAGGGGTGTCGTATGGACGACTCCCTGCAGGAATGTACGTACTGCCATCCTCTTTGCGATTGGTTTTTGGAACAGTACCGTTAATGCCGACACCTGTCCCCTTAACGAGCCTACCCTCAATCCTACCTCGAGGCCTGATTGTAGGGATGCAAGAATTCCGGCCACCGACAATTGTATCGGTTGTACCCGCCCCTCCTCACACAGGTGAAGGAGCGCTTCTCAGACTCTACAATAAATTGCAGATGAGGCTGGTTTTCCGGCCCGTATCATAGTCTGGCTAACCTTCTCCGAATAGTCCTTCCTCCTCCACACCTCGGTCTCAACGGCCAAGCCGTCAAATGTAGAGACTTGGAATTTGGGTGTAGAAAAAAAAAAAAGGCCCCTGGGATAGCAGGTCTCTTTGCTCTGGAGGATGCCACGGTGTGTCGAGCCGCATTTCTATGATGGTCGCGTACCAGCTTCTTCTTGGCCAGTCTGGTGCTATTAATATTGCTGATCATCCTTCCTGCTTGATGTTCCCTAGGATCCTCGGTATGAGAGGAATGGGTGGAAATACGTATAGGAGCTTGTACTCCTCCCACGAAATGGTCAGCGCCTCCGCTGCCGCTGCTCGTGGATCCCGCGCTCGGGACATAAATGAGTGTCGCTAGTAATTTAGTCGGGACGCCCTGAGGTCCACGTCTGGCGAGCCCTACTTCCGGCATATCGTCCGAAATACTTCTGGGTGCAGCCCCCATTCGCCGGGATCCACTGTTTCTTGTCTTAGGTAATCCGCCACCCAGTTATCTCTATTCCGGGCAATGTAGACTGCGGACATCGAGCTCAGATGCTTCTCCGCCCACGCTAGTATGCCTGTTACCTTGCTCATTACCGACACGCTCCTTGTTCCTCCTTGTCGGTTGACATAGGCCACCGCTGTGGTGTTGTCCGTTTGAACACGTACCTTCTTTCTCTTGAGATTGGGCCCGAAGTGTCGGAGAGTCAGGTAGATGGCCCGCAACTCTAGGATGTTAATCTGTAGCCTTGTCTCTTTTTGAGACCACACTCCTTGAACCGACTGGTCCCCTAGTGTTCCGCCCCAACCTGAAAGGCTGGCGTCCGCCGTCACTACTGTCCAGCGACTTGAGCTCAAAGGCCATCCCGCCTGAAGTCTCCCAGGTCCCCGACACCACTTCAGTGACTTTTGGAGTTGAGGGGTTATCTGGATTCGCTGTTCCAGGGTCATCCGGACCCTATTCCAGCGTGCCGATATCAAGTGTTGTAGTTTCCTTGACTGGAACTGGGCAAACGGAACCGCCTCGAATGCTGCCCCATCTGGCCCAGGGTAGCCATTCTGAGGGTTAACGGTTTCCCCTGTATTAGGGACCGGACCCCCTGCCGGAGCTTGTCTACCTTTGCTTGAGGTAGTCGGACCCGGTGCTGGCTGGCATCGAATATCATGCCCAATACTCCAAGTGTTGCGTCGGTATTCGGCATGATTTTTCGCGGTTCACTATCCAGCCGAATTCTTCTAGAATCTTCATCGTGACGTGTAAGCTTTTGATGTTGCCGTCCCCCAACGGTGCCTTTATTAGTATATCGTCCAGGTATGGAATGGCTGATATACCTTCCGCCTGGAGCGGCGCCATCACTGCTGCTAGTACCTTCGTAAAGACCCTTGGAGAGGTAGACAGGCCGAATGGCAGTGCCGTAAACTGAAAATGCCTTCCCTGTGTTTCGACACGAAGGAATTTTTGATGTGTTTCCCGAATCGGGATATGGAGATAAGCGTCCTTGATATCTATTGATGACCGCAATTCGCCTGGTTGCATGGAGGTTATCACGGACTTGATTGGCTCCATCCGGAAATGTTTTGTTCTGATGAATTGGTTCAACCTCCTTGAATCCAGTACCGGCCTCACTCTGCCGTCCTTTTTGGGTACAAGAAAAAAGATTCGAATAGAACCCTTGCCTCTCTTGTGCCCCCGGTACCGGTTTCACAACCCCCTGTGCCAGAAGGTTCCGCCCTGCCTGCTGTCGGTTGGCTACTCCTTCCGGGGTGGTAGGCACTCCGGACCTGCAGAATGCATTCCGTGGGAGAGTCGTGACTTCGATTGCGTAACCGGATGTCACAATTTCCTGCACCCACTTGTTGCTCATGCGCCTCCCCTATGTCTCCCGAAATTGGAAGAGCCTGCCCCCCCCCCCGTGGTGACACTGGGTGGGGGCAGCATCTCATGCCGCGCTCTCTGATCCCGCTGTTTTAGATGTTCCGGGTCGGGATCGCCAAGTTTGCCTTGTTTTTGAAAGAGGGGCCCCTCTTTGCGTCCGTCGGGGTTCTTGTAGACTAGGACCACTGCCCCGACCCTGGGCGGGATGAAAAACGCCGAAAGGATCTACAACAAATGGTTTCCTTTTTTTTTTTTTTTTTTTTTTTTTTTTAGTGGAACCTTCTCCTTTCTTGCCGGCATTTGTGGTAACGACGTGCTCTTGCCGTCTGTAGCGTCCTTTATCATGTCATCCAGTTTAGGTCCAAACAGCCTGTTTCCTTCGAATGGCAATTTCGTTAGGGCCATCTTGGATGCTGTATCTGCTGACCAGCTTTTTCAGCCAGAGAGTTCTCCTTGCCGCAACCGATGCAGCGGACGCCCGGGCGACGAACTTGGCTGCATCTAGTTCTGCTGCGCATACAAATTTGTTTGCCTGTATGACGTTGTCTGTTGGTTTGAGCAACCCATTTGGTGGAGAGCCTGCTACAGTGTCTCTCCGTAGCTGCTTGGCCCAGGCTATGGATGCCTTGCCGACCATGCGGCCGCAAACATCGGCTGTAAGGCGGTGCCTGTGGCTTAAAACACGGTTTTTGCCCACTCATCCAGCTTCCTGTCTTGAGGATTAGCCAGCATTGCTACCTCGGCTGTTGGCAGTGCTGAACTTCTAGACAGTCGCGACACTGGCGGGTCAACTACCGGAGGTACCGCCCAACCCTTTTTCAGGCCCCCTGGGAATGGATATGTACTTTTCCGAGTCTTCCCGGATTGCCTAAATTTCTTATCCGGGTTCTGCCATTCCCTGTTAAGGACCTCCGAAAAATCCGGATGGTCTGGGAAGACCTGTCGCTGTCTACATGACACCGCGGAAGGAGGCGTCTCCACTGTTTCTTCCATTACTTGGAGGGTTTCTCTTATGGATATTACCAGGCCGTATATTAGGCTGGCTAGGCGACACCTGTTCCTCGTCTAGTTCCGAAACTGACGAGCCTGCAGAGTGGTCGTAGTATTCAGACCCACTGCCCTTGCCTGCCGCTTGCGCCGTATCCCGGGGCGCCCATGAGCAAAATGCTCGAGGGGACTCATGGCGAGCCCGGGCTGGTCTCGCAGAATACCGGGACCGTGAAGAATGCCTTGATCTATGATTAGTATGCACGGACTCCCTGGACCCATGATGGCCATGATAGTCCCTGGATAGTCTGGACTTTGAGGGTCTAGACGACCTCCCGGTATGGCGCGATCTATGGGGAGTGTCCACGCTGCTACGGGACCTCCTCCTCTTGCGTGCCCTCCCTCGTGCATATTCCGAGGAGGACGTGTCTGAGCTGGACTCTAACCGGCGAAAAATCGCCGCAGAGAATGTGGCCCAGCCAGAAACGGCAGCGGCCAGGGACCTTGCCCGTTGGGGTTCGGGCCCTGGCTCCACAGGGGCGGCGGGGGGCACCGGGGTCCCTGGAGCTGCACGCACCGCGGCACATCTAGCGCAGCGGGGGTCGACTTGACCGCAAGCGAACTTAACGCTGCAGATAGTGCAAGCGCCACGCTTCACCCTCCCCTCGGCCGGGCTGGAACCCTCTGATCTAGGGTCAGACATGGCAACAGAAAACAATTCCCAGGTAGCGGGTAAGCTAAGTACCGTTACAGGAATGCCTGCAGGGGGGACGGGGAGGGCAAGGGGAGAACACCGCAAAGTGCTGCCTTGGGCAGGGCTTACCCGGTCTAGCATCTGTTTCTGCGGTTCCCCCGGTCCAGCTGGAGCCTCTGGTCCTGACGCTTGGATGCTGTCGGAAGTCGACGCTGGTGTACCATACGATCTCGCGGCGTTGGTGACCCGGCAGGTGCTGTGGCAGGGACTGCTGCGGAGTTATTCCTGCTGCTGGTGCCCGAGACAGGAGGTGCTGCTGCTGTCCGGGTGCTTTCTCCGTTGCAGAAGGAAACTGCCGAGGAAAACTGCAGGGCTGCAGGGCTGCACGGCTGGAAGGCTGCTGTGTGCTTCAGAGAGCTGCAGGTGCTGGGCTCAGAGGTGTAGCAACTGAAGTGCCCAGGAGCGCGGCCATTTCTCTGTCCATGCGGACTTTTTAACTCATCCCGGTCGGAGGGGGCGTGGCCTGGCCCGGAAGCGTCCCCGCGACCCGGAAGTGACGCTTTCCGGCCGTGACGACGGCGCTCCGCCCCCCGGAGCGCCGTGCCCGGAAGTGGCCTGCCGGCCAGCGCCCCGGCGTCCTGCAACACGCAAGCTTCTATCCCTGGGCGGGAGAGCTGCCGCTGCCGCCGCCTTTGCCGCTGCCATCTCCGCTGCCATCGCCGCTGTCATTGCCGCTGTCATCGCCGCTGCCGCTGCCACCGCCGTTGCCACCGCCGGCGTCCTGATGCTCCTTAAGGTATGCGCTGTCTGCGCCGGAATACTTGCTGCGCCGTCCATAGTCCCAAGGGGGGTGTCTTCCTGGGAGCCACAGCCTGCCTTGCGTCGACCACTCCAGCAGTGCTGCCCCCTACGCGTCACCGTCAGACAGTGCGCTACTCCAGGGAGGGGGAGCCCTATGGCTGGCGGGTAACCGACTCAGATGCGCATTGCATGGTCGGGCCCCTTTTTCTTCTCTGGGTGAGACGCCGCAGTAGTGGTGGAGACACCCCCTGCCTGCGTCTCCCCCGGGAGGCCAGTAGAGCCAGGGAAAAGCCCCGACTCCCCGGATTCCCGCGAATAGCCACGTCTGCCTCCTAGCAGACACTAAGCTAAAGACTAATTAGCTGAGTGCCTGCAGGGGGGATATAGCCAGGTGGGGAGGAGCTAACACTTTTTTGCTTAGTGTCGCCTCCTAGGGCAGTGGCTATATCCCATGGTCTAGGCTGTGGCCCCCAATGATACGGACGAGAAATACACAGTGCTTACAGCTGAGTGTATATGCAGGGCGCACAGCTTGTATCAAGGTCTTGATTCCTGTACCCAGATTGTTATCATTCATCCGTCTTTAAAGCCACTGGGGTACACAATCTACAACCACAATTTTAAAAAAAACTGCACCGCTGTGTAAAATGTAAATAAATGTAAAGAAAAAGAATGCAATGATTTGAAAATCTTATCTAACCAGGTTTTATTCAGAATAGAACACCCATCAGAAGGTGGAAGGGAGAGGTTTTTCCATTTAATTTTTAAAAAATGAACTCATTTAGAATTTTTTTTCAGCAACACATCTCACAAAAGTTGGGCGGGGCCGTGACTACCATTCTTCTTGGGGAGTAAGGAGACCAATTGCTGGCGTTTTAGAAGAGGAATGTTGTCCCGTTCTTGTCTGATGTAGGATTCTTGCTGCTCTACAGTCCTCGGTCGTCTTTGTCGGGATTTCCGTTTCATAATGCGGTAAATGTTTTCTACTTGTGAAAGTTTTCGACTGCAGATGGCTGGTTTAGCCCCCGGATTCTTCTTCTGTGCAGCCATGCTGTTGTGATGGATGCAGTATGGGGTTAAGAATTGTCTAAATTAGCTTTGGCCCAAAGAAGACACCGGTGTTTCTGGACTGTTTTGATATACGCTTCTTCTTCACATAACACAGCTTTATCTTCCATTTGTAGATTGCATGGTGAACTGTGTTCACAGACCATGATTTCTGGACATACTCCTGAGCCCACGCAGTGATTTGTATTACAGAGTCATGTCTGTTTTGATGCAGCGCCGCCTGAGGGCCCGTAGATCTCCAGCATCCAATATTGACAGTCAGCTTTGTCCCTTGTGCACATGAGTTTCTCTAGATTCTCTGAATCTCTTGATTATATTATGTCTTGTAGATGGTGGGATATTCAAAAATTGTCACTATTTTGCCTTGAGGAAAATTTATCTCAAATCGTTCCACAATTTTCAGACGCAGTTTTTCACAGATTGGTGACCTCTGACCATCTTTGCTACTGAGAGACTCTGCCTCTCTAACATGTTCTTTTTATACACAGCCTTGTGACTTAGTAGAAAATTGATTCTCCAGCGTTTTCTCATCAGTATCATTTACTTTTGCAGCCTTTTGTTACCCCTGTCCCGACTTTTGTGAGATGTGTTGCTGCCATCAATTACTAAATTTGTTTTTTTTGGTTTTTTTTAATGAAATGGAAAAAATATCTCCCTTCCACCTTCTAATATGAAAAAACACAAATTTTGGAATTGGGGTTGTAATTTATGCACACATTAGGGCCAATAGGAAGCCACTTCACCTAATCAGAATGGGTTTGGAGTGTAGAAGAAATCCAGAGTACCCAGAAGAAATCCAACGACATAACTCCATGCAGATGTCAAGCTGGCCATACACATCAGCAGAATGTCACTAATTCCAGCAGGACCGTAAAACGAGTGCTGTGGACTCTTTATACTTGGTTGACTGACTGCCTTGGCTATTCCCAGCACTTCCCATTGAAGTGAATGGAGTGGAGGCACACGTGTGGCTACTACTGGCAAATTTCAGAGACATGCCGGAGGTGATTTCCCGAGTTGGAAATACGCCTTTAAGGTGTCCCACTACCACCAATATCATTGACAATGGTGTGTAGAATATTATATTGATGGCAAAAGGATTGGGCTGCGGGATTTCAAAATGAGCAATTTCTTTTTTTCTCAATGGAGACAAGCTGGTGCCAGCAGTAACAGGCAGCGGCTTATTCTTCTCTTTCCATTGACAACAAAAGCATGCTTTACCAAGTCTGGTATGTATATACATGGGGGGTGGGGGAAGGAATAGCTGTACATATTCACATCTGAACCAGAGCCTCTGGCACCGAGCTGGTATAAAATCCTGTACAAAACAGCGCAGAAACCTGCTCCATTTATGATGAAGGTCATAACAGAGGCTGGATGAACCCCATTATAATCAGCGGGTTTCTTTAGCGCCATTTGATTCCGTTTGGGCAGGTGGCTCCTGCTCCCATAATGGAGGAAGAAACTTGAAACCTTAACAGAAGTCCACAGCAAGTGTGACTGTAGCCTAAAGTGAAAGGACAGCTTCACCCCTGGTCAGAGTCAATCCACACAGGCAAGAGCATGGAGCCAACAGGAGAGAAGGGAAAATGGTGCAAAAGTAAGCAGCCAAATCTAGTTCCATACCGGAGAATTCGTCCTCCTGAAGAGATTCTGAGGAAGCGAGAAGCGGGCAGCGGATTTCCATCCTTTATCCAGGTCAGCTGCATGGGCAGGGAGCCGCTGGCATGGCATTCGAAGGTCACCTGTGATCCAGGAGCGCTGCTGAGAGTTTCGGAAACATTGCCGCCAGACTCAAAGACTGGGGGGGCTGTCAGCACCAAGAAAAAGCACAAGGTTTCAGACATGAAGTGTTTTTCTAATTGCAGCCACATCTGACAGAGGTATCATCTCACCAAGAACGGTTAACACAAAAGCCTTTGTGTCTTCTCCGGCGATGTTCCGAGCCAGACACGTATAGTGACCCGAGTCAGAGGCTTGGACTGAGGGGAGCACCAGGGATCGTCCATCCGGAGAAAGCCTAGAGAAGCAGTGAAAGACAATCAATATGCAGCTCAGTCCTACAGAGTGTTAATTTCTCTTCCTCCGTCACACTCAGCAGTGAATGGGTTAAAGTGCAGCTCCATTTTTGTAAATGAAGTTTGGTTGCTGCATAATTAAAACGATTTGCAACCTTCCATAAGGTTTTTTATAGACTTCCACTTTTTAATTGAAGTTTTTACATGTGCTTTATAATTGTTGGCAAAAACACATTTTAAAAACCACATGCGTTTACGGCAAGCGCCTTCATATATTTGGCGCATACGTGGCGATAAATATGAAATCTACGCCAACTACACTGATGATTTACGCCAGTTTCTAGTGCAAATTATCATGAATTTGATGAACTGCTAAACCCCACCCCATCTCAACACTTCCAAAAGTGGTGAAATATGATAGAAGTTGCCAAGGGTGGCACACAGGATGGCATGCACCAAAGATTGCGACTTTTCTATGTTAGAAACCTGATGTACATAATTTAGAAAAAAAGCCCCCTTGTGCCTCACTGCCCAAAAAATAGATTGCAAAGCTGTGGCGGTCTGCGATAAAATACATGCTTTTTTTGTGTGTCTTTGAGACTAAAAAGCACATGAAAAATGCTACAAAACCACAAGAAAAAAAACTGAGAAAAGTGCCACGTGGAAACCCCGCCTACTAATTTCTGGTCCATTACTTGTCAGTGAATAGAAAAATTTGTGTTTATTTTCTAAGACTGAAAACTTGATCTAGTCCTGCAAACACAATTGAGGGTTTGCTACAATGTATCCGGGCTTCACATATATTGAACCACTGATATATTGTAGCAAGCTCATCAAATATAAGAGCTAGTCAGGATGGACTTTCAAACTTCTGAATGCAAACAATGTTGCCAGTCACTGACCGCAAGCAGAGATTGAAAACAGTGAGAAATTGCAATACAAAATCGACTGGAAATTTTGCTAAATTTTCATTATGCAAGTCGGAAACTCTATTTACATAAATCAGAACAATCCAATTAAAATGCCGAAATTCAACATACTCACCAGATGTTTGGAAACAAGAGCGAGTCCAGGCGTCTTCCATCTTTTAGCCATAATATCTGGGGTGGCGGTGTGCCCTCAGCTTGGCACTCAAATGTTGCCTCATGTGTGACCGGGATAATCCGCTCATTGGGCAGGTCGGATCCGAGGATTCTTGGGGCGACTGCAGAATAGAAATGGCCAATGCAAACAAATAATGAAGTGACATTACAACTAGAGATGAGCGAGTATACTCGCTAAGGCACATTACCCGAGCGAGTAGTGCCTTAGCCGAGTATCTCCCCACTCGTCACCGCGCGGGTGACAGGTGAGTTGCGGGGAGGAGCGGGGGGAAGAGAGGGAAAGAGAGATCTCCCCTCCATTCCTTCCCGCTCTCCCCCGCCGCTCCCCGCCGCCCGCCGGCCCCCGAGTCTTTAGAGACGAGCGGGGAGATACTCGGCTAAGGCACTACTCGCTCGAGTAATGTGCCTTAGCGAGTATACTCGCTCATCTCTAATTACAACACATAAGAAAACAGTCCATGTTAAGGGGTTGAACACTTCTACTCCGCTCCCATTGAAGTGAATGGAGTGGTGGCGCGCATGTGCAGCCTCCGCTCTGTGCATACAAGGGCCATCGGGAGTGGGGGTCCCAGTGGTCAGATCCCCACCAATCATTAAATTATTCCCTATCCCAATGACTGGGAATATCGTCATAAAGGCCCTTTTACTTGGAACAATTATCGCACAGTTTCTCCCTGGATCGTGTAAATCTGAATCGTTCGGTGTAAAGTGCTGCAGCGGCTGAACGATGAACGATGAAAAATCAACAAGGATCGGCCCGTGTAAATAGGTGGTTGTTTATCTAAGAACGACTGCCTAGTATTTGTGAATGGAGGTGGTGATCTCCAGCCCGCCCCACCTCCATTCACTAAACGATCATCGTTGGGATGATTGTCGGGCACTTTAAAAGGGGTTTTCCAGGCAGCACCCATTGTCAGTGCCGGGCTACATCGCAGTTGGAGCAGAACCCCTGTGCAGTGGCCGGCGCTTGTAATTGCAGGCACAGCTCTCGTTAAAATCAGTGGGCTCCAGCCTGCAGTTACAAGCGCAGCTCCCATTGATTTCAATGGGAGCTGTGTCTACAATTACTAGCGCTGGTCGCTACAAAGGGGGAGCAGCAGCTTCCACCCCAACCCTGGTGTAGCCTGGCACTGGCAGCTGCTGCCGCCTGGAGAGCCCCTTTAAGGCTAAAAGGACCCTAACTTGGCACGACCCCTTTGTACTGTATTACATGAGACCAGAGCGTTCACGGCTGAGATCACGTATTACCTTGTATCAGCAGCAGGAAGTGCTTGCGGGACTCAGACAGGGGGTTTTGTGCTATACAGGTGTATTGGCCGGCGTGTGCAGGTTGGACACGGTTGATCTGTAGTCGGCTTCCAGTTATGATCACCCCCAAATGACTGGCAGTTTCTGTAAGCAAAGAAAAAGGTTGGAATTGCAATTATTAATTATAAATATGGCCAGGAGTCATGCAGCGGCACACGGAAAATCATACACTAGGCTGTGCATACGTGACCCCCGAGTCTACCATTGGGTGTACATGCTTAGATTGCCTACATTTGATAGAGGCTTGTGACATACAGTGACAACAGGGATCCCCTGTATAAAGATGTGCACAGCAATGTACAATACTTATGGTGACCCTCTGTATCGGAAAGCAGAGTTGAAAAACTAATAACTTGATGCATAGTGGCCAGTTGGAGGCTAAAAACACAGCTTTGACCTCCATCTGGTTAATATCATGTAAGGAAAGGCTAATGTATATGCTGTAGCGTACCCAGTATGTAAGTTAGGTCAGTCATGTGTGATGGTGTTTGCTGAGTAGCCGTATCTAATCCTATCATGTATAAAGCTTTCTGCTGAGCTGTGTATCTAATCCCATCATGTGTGATGCTCCATAATGGATATATTATCATCATTCATGTACATTCGTTGTCAAACCCAAGAGCCTAGAAGTTGTCGGATGGAATGAAACTTCTAGGGTGAAATATGTGATACGTGTGGGCATGGAGGCTCTAGTACCCTGTTGTACCACCTCTAGCTTGGATACAAGATGTGATACAGGTGGGCATGGAGGCTCTAGTACCCTGGTGTGCCACCTCTAGCTTGGATACAAGATGTGATACGTGCGGGCATGGAGGCTCTAGTACCCTGTTGTACCGCCTCTAGCTTGGATACATGATGTGATACAGGGCATGGAGGCTCTAGTACCCTGTTGTACCGCCTCTAGCTTGGATACAAGATGTGATACAGGGCATGGAGGCTCTAGTACCCTGTTGTACCGCCTCTAGTTTGGATACAACATAATACAGGTGGGGATGGAGGCTCTAGTACCCTGTTGTACCGCCTCTAGCTTAGATACAAGATGGGATACAGGCGGGCATGAAGGCTCCAGTACCCTGTTGTTCCACCTGTAGCTTAGATACAAGATGTGATACGGGGGTGGGAGGGGCATGGAAGTCCTAGTACCCTGTTGTACCACCTCTAGCTTGGATACAAGATGTGATACGGGTGGGCATGGAGGCTCTAGTACCCTGTTGTATCGCCTCTAGCTTGAATACAAAATGTGATAGGGGCAGGCATGGGGGCTCTAGTACCCTGTTGTACCACCTCTAGCTTGGATACAAAATGTGATATGGGTGGGCATGAAGGCTCTAGTACCCTGTTGTACCTCTAGCTTGGATACAAGATGTGATAGGGGCGGGCATGGAAGCTCTAGTACCGTTGTACCACCTCTAGCTTGGATACAAGATGTGATAGGGGCGGGCATGGAGGCTCTAGTACCCTGCTGTACAGCCTCTAGCTTGGATACAAGATGTGATACGGGGGGCATGGAGGCTCTAATACCCTATTGTACCGCCTCTAGGTTGGATACAAGATGTGATACGGGCATGGAGGTTCCAGTACCCTATTGTACCACCTCTAGCTTGGATATAATATAATACAGGTGGGCATGGAGGCTCTAGTACCCTGTTGGGATGCTTCTAGCTTGGATACAAGATGTGATACAGATGGGCATTGTAACCTCCGGCATATCGCTCCACATTTGTTGTAACTGAGCCTCCAGATCGTGGAAACTCGTAGGCTGTGGAAGTTGGTGTCCTAGATGGTTCCATACATATTCTATTGGAGATAAATCTGATGACCTGCAGCCACAGAAGTGTGACAATGTTGTGGGGGCTCCTGTGACCCCCTTGTGTATGCGGCCGAGCATTATCCTGCTCGAAGCCGGCATGACAGGAATACACATAGCTGCAGGATGTCCAGAACATATCGCTGAGCTGTCATTGCCCCTCGTACCACTACTAAGGGGAACCGACTGTTGCATGCGATGGACCTCCAAACCATTACCCAAGCAGGGGGCAGTGTGCCGCTCCACAGCAAAGCCAGGAGTGAGGCGATCACCCAGAGCTCTCCAGACATGAACACAGAATCTCTTCTCTGTGTCGTAGAGGCGTCTAGTGGCCAACAAGCTCTACACAAGCGGAAGAAGAGGTCACTACACACAAGGAGCCTCCGAGAGCCTCTTATAGGCCAAGGAACTACTTTTAGGGCCTCCGGCGACAAGACTGTCCATCTAATCACACCGCAACTCTCAGCATTTACAGATGTGCCCGAGATGTAACTGCATGCTGAGTTGTGCAGCAAAAATCACAACTTCTTCCAAGGGCCGGATTGTTTCTGACAAAGCATGTATTTACCTAAAGGTTTGCCGTCTTTGAGCCATGTGATCTTGGGAGGGGGCGAGCCTTCAGCCTCACAGGACAGGACTATGGCATTCCCGATTATCATCTGGATGGTTTCATTCTGTGGATGAGTGATGGATGCGGGCGCTGCACACAGGGGAGAGAATCACAGATATCAGCTGCAGCGCCATCCCTGGCGGGACATCTCATCATATACTGCAGGCGCACTCACCTTGTATGATCACCGTGTAGCTCAGCTCAGCTTCTCCGGCCACGTTGGTCATCTTACAGGTGTAAAATCCTTTATCCGATACCTAGCAAATAAAAATCAAGTGATCAGTTCAATAAAAATCTACAAAGAAATTTCAACATCACTGCTTGCTGTCAGTGCAATTTTCTTTACAGCCTAAGCCTGCCTTTCTATGTCCGTATCCCAGTCCATAGCTCTCTATGATGCTCTGAGAACAGATCAGGATACCTGCGGTTTATATTATGTCCATGTGAAACAGGCCTAATAGTCCATGGTGGCAATACATGGCTCATTAAGCATATCAGAGCTCTCCCAGTCCATCTGCTCTGTGATCAGGACTAGGTCAGCCTCTTAACCCTTTCCAATCCACTGTCTGACGTCTGAAGACATTATGATTTAAGGCTGTACAGCTCCGATGTTGAAAGACGTCCATCAGGGTTCTCTTACTGTATATTGCCAGCCTCTCTGCTGTCGCAGCCTATCCAACGTGTCACCTCATGCAGTACTGGCTTTAGCCAGCAGATAGTATATTGTATAACGGCAGAAAAAGAGTAAGCCCCCTAGGAAAACCAGGATACAAATTGGATTGGAAAGGGTTAACAGAAACAAGATTATTCCCTGACAGCAACAGAGATCCTACACACAATGTAAGTACAGTTGAACATTGCAGAGCCTTCAAGATCTTTTTAAGTATATTTAAGACCTCACCTGCACATCCCGGATCTCCAGTCTCTGACCGTTGTCTTGAACGGAGGCACTGCTGCCCCCCATAAGCGGTTGCCCGTTTTTATACCATGTGATGGAAGACTCTAGCACGGTGTCAGGCTCGCACACTAATAATAAGGTGCCTCCAAGATGAATAGTGGTCTCCTTGGTCCCAGATAGTGGTTCCTTGATACTTGGTGGGGCTGGATGTAATACAGTAACACATATATTAATATTATTGTACATAAATTTCCTTGCAAATGAATGAGACGATTTAGAGACGCCCAGAGGGTGTAATCTCACCTTACAACTTTTGTCTTAGGGGGAATTAAAGGTACCTTTACATGGGACGACTGTCAGGTACATAAGCGTCTGACAGCCGTTCTGCGGGCTACCGCCCAACTATCCTCCTGCGCTTTACACAGGAGTAGAGATGAGCGAGCATTGCCCTTAGCGAGTACCTGCCCGCTCGAGAGAAAAGGTTCGGGTGCCGGCGCTGGGGAGCGGTGAGTTGCGGCAGTCAGCAGGGGGGGAGGGAGGGATAGAGAGATCTCCCCTCCGTTCCTCCCCGCTCTCCCCCGCAGTTCCCTGCCCGCCGCCGGCACCCGAACCTTTTCTCTTGAGCGGGCAGGTACTCGCTAAGGGCAATGCTCGCTCATCACTACACAGGAGCCATCGCTGTTGAAATGAATGGAGGTGGAGCGGCTGGGATCATTACGGCTCGCCCACCTCCATTCACAGTAGTCGCTCACACATTGAGGGGCTCCTGGTTTCACGGTCCGACAGTTGCTTGGTTTTCAGCTCTGTTAAAAAGCAAGCAACTCGACAGGTGAGCAATCTCTCGCTCAGCGCCCTGTCGCGGACGCATGTACACAGGACAATTATCACCTGGATTTGTAGTTTCCAGCAAGAATTTTGGCGATCATCGCCCCGTGTAAAACTACCTCTATGGTCCCCCTGCTACATAGAATACAAGCCGTTCCCCCACTATATATCGCTAGTCATCAGTGCTGAGCTGTAGCTCTATTATGTAGTCCATTACTTACCATAGACTGTGAGATGGATCCTTTTTTCAGCAGATCCTGCTGGATTTTGCACTTTGCAGGTATAAATTCCCTGGTTGGAGAGCTGAACGCGAGCAATCTGTAAGACCCGACCCCCTAAAAAGTGCAGATATCAATGAGTTTAAGACTACAGAGTGGATGAGTTAGCGGAGACCAGTAGATGACACCCCTGATACTAGGATGGATACATGAGACAAAAGAAGTGAAATAGGGAAGCAGAGTATAGCACAGGGGCGTAAGTATAGAGGGTGCAGGGGATGCGGTTGCACCCGGGCCCAGGAGCCTTAGGGGGCCCATAAGGCCTCTCTTCTCCATATAGGGATCCCAGTACTATGAATAAAGCATTATAGTTGGGGGCCTGTTACAGGTTTTGCATTGGGGCCCAGGAGCTTCAAGTTACGCCTCTGGTATAGCATATATGCATACATTAAAGGGAACCTGTCACGTCCCCACAGTACTATAAACTAAGTAATGGTGCTGTTGGGGAACGTGGCAGGGAGGCTGGTGATGTATTCTTGATACTCGCCCGCTCCCACAATCCAGCTGCGTTTCCCTCTGAAGCCGGTGCACGACATGAACATCTGACTCTTCAGTCCTATGCGTGAATATTTTGCCGCGACTCCTCTATCTATTTAGATGCCTTCCAATTAACATCCCCCACCCCATATGCGGGCTATGCAAGTGGCCATCACACTATATATCTGGCACAATAAGAGACCCAGAATTAAACAGAAAATAATGTTTCTCCACAGAACAATAGGTGGGCTCTCCGTTCCCAATTAACAAAAATACTTTTTACCAGCCCAAGTGGCTCAGATCCCCCCCCATTTTTGCGGGCTCAGAAGTTCCCCTCTAGCTCCCACACGTTACATCACCTCTCACCGGTCACTTTTCATCTCCTGACTTTTTTGAAAATCAATTAGATATAAACCCTCTTTAACCTCTGACCTCCAGCTGCTACTCCCCATTATCCCGAACCAAGCCTTTCCAGCCGGCCAACTAGCAGACAATTTCAAGTGGTGGCGAGGGAAGGGACTGACCGCTGCAGAATGTTACCTCATTAAATAGACTTCTGACTATGCAGCAGATCACAGAGAAATATTCAGTACCAGACCATCTGTGGCTGGAAGCATGCCAGATATACAGTTTTTTGCATTCTCTATTCCCCCAGCCACATACTCTGTGTTTGGTCATCTCTCCAGCCAGGAATGATTTCCCTGATATATAACACCTTGAATCGGCCCGCACATGACGATAAATTACCGTTCATATGACGGTGGGAGGAGGGCCAGAATGTATCGCTCTCACTGGCACCATTTCTGTATTTCCATAGCTAAGGGCAGCCACCAGGGGACCTTGGCTGAAACTTCTTAGAAGATATTGCATAGGACCCACTACGATACATACGTTTTCACCAGACACCTCCCCCAATTGCTCTAGAGGGTGTGGGATCTGTCCTACACCCCTGGGAGACATGCCCAACGGTTAGTGCCTTATGGAAGCAGGTGGCCGGCCTGGTCATTAGAGTTCTGGGAAAGACATTTACCCTCACCCCTGCTGGCAGACAAGCCAAACGGGCATAGCGACCAACAGCATAAACTAGCACAGTCCATATGTATGGCAACTAGGATTTACATAGCCTCCCAGTGGCTGAAGCCCTCCCTTAAAGGGGTTCTGACACGAATAAGATTTTTATGCTTTAGCAGCTATTGTTCCCTGGTCTGCCTAATGGACACAGGGAACCCAAGATTAATGGCTGCTAAAACATAAAAATCTTATACTTAACTTTTTTCTGTTGTTGTTGTGCAGCGGGGGTCATCTCCCAGCAGGCTCTTCTTCTTCCTCCGATGAGCCGCCCCCCCTCCGGGAATCCGCACATGCGCGGAATACAGGTGCCCTCTGACAGGAGTCAGGATGGGCCGCCTCTCCACTGCGCACGCGCAGCACTTGGGAATTCAGCCAGGACGGACGGGACGCCCACAGCAAGCACTGCTTGTGACGTGGCGCCCGTCCGTTTACCTCGGAAGTGGCTGGCGGACGGAGCAGAGCAGGAAGCGGTCATTTTGACCGCTCCAGCTCTGCTTCTAGAAGCCACAGAAGAAGATGCCCGACGGAGGGGACATGCCTGGCGATTGGTCCTGGCCAGGCAAGGTAAGTAAAAAATTTTTTTTTCATGTCAGAACCCCTTTAACCTGAACCCCATTATAGCCAGAATCACGAGAATGATGGTTTGTGAGAAACTATCCGCCATGAGAAACAATGTATAGAGGGCTTCTTCAAGACCTGGCAGCCAGATCCCAGATATGTCACAGATACTGACTTCCTACGAGGGCTCGCCCCGAGACATACAAGACGAGGGTAATGATAACACTTAAAGGAGATGTCCCGCGCCGAAACGGGTTTTTTTTTTTTTAAACCCCCCCCCCCCGTTCGGCGCGAGACAACCCCGATGCAGGGGTTAAAAAAACCACCCGCACAGCGCTTACCTGAATCCCGGCGGTCCGGCGTCTTCATACTCACCTGCTGAAGATGGCCGCCGGGATCCTCTGTCTTCATGGACCGCAGGGCTTCTGTGCGGTCCATTGCCGATTCCAGCCTCCTGATTGGCTGGAATCGGCACGTGACGGGGCGGAGCTACACGGAGCTACACGGAGCCCCATAGAGAAGAGGAGAAGACCCGGACTGTGCAAGCGCGGCTAATTTGGCCATCGGAGGGCGAAAATTAGTCGGCACCATGGAGACGAGGACGCCAGCAACGGAGCAGGTAAGTATAAAACTTTTTATAACTTCTGTATGGCTCATAATTAATGCACAATGTACATTACAAAGTGCATTATTATGGCCATACAGAAGTGTATAGACCCACTTGCTGCCTCGGGACATCTCCTTTAAGGTAGTAATAGGAGTCATTTCACCATAGGAACAATAATCAGTGGGAAAATGTTTGGCATGTTTTATGTTTATTTGACTAAATGTTTGTTTAACACTTGAGTTTAATCCCAAGATTGCCATTTCTGAGAGATCCCCCTGCGAGGGGCTACATGCAATGTTACAAGATGTCAAGTGGTGTTCAAAATAAATAAAAACGGATTGAAACTAAAAGATACATCACCAGTCTTCCCATCACCTCCCCTTTACGGGGTCCCTTTAAGGAGTTATCTGCAATCAGCGATTACTACTAAGGGAAGTGACTGCTAACTAATCATTTCCTCTGCATGTACACTGAATGGCTACTTTATCAGAGACCCCCATTTAGTAGCGTTTTGGACCTTCTCTGGCCTTCAGAACTGCAGCAATTCATTGCGACATCCATGCAAATGTATCAGAGGACCCGGGGTGTGCCAAGAAAGGAGGAAGGGTCAGAACTTGGTGCAAACAGAAATGTGGATTCGTCGGATGCTGTTCAGTAACACATTTTTTACACCCTTTTCCCCCCTTGAGTCTCGTCTTTTTGTTTCCCTTTAGACACAATGGCGCTGGAACTGGTCGTCTGCTGTTCTAGCCCATCCGTGCTATACAACAATGAGTTGTGCATTCGGACGAATTAGTTGGAGCACCAGCGCTGTATTTAGCTGCTTTTGCAATGCTTGTGGATCAGAAGAATTCTTGACATCCTCCTCTGACCCCTTTCAGTGACATGCCCAAAGGATTCCTTTTTGCTGGATGTTTTTCCTCTGTCGCACCATTCTTGGTGTAGTCTCCACATTATTACATCAGAAAACTCCACAAGCTTGGCCAAATCCCGGCCCCGGCTAATCTAGCCGGGTGACCCGGCTTTTTAGAAGTCACTCAGATCTCTGGATGATTTTCCCATCTAATGTGGATTCACATTGAAACTGATCCACGGAAAACTTGCTGAGTGATTTTATACTGCACTCCGGGCTCACAGGGGTAATTTCCATACAAGGAAGCTCCAATCGTGAAGGAGCCTGGAGAACTTTGTTCTCGTAAGGTATATATGTATTAAGCATCAGATCATTTTTAATCTTCAGACTGGTGGAAGAGAGGTTGCGTATATGGTGATGGGGGGACAAACTGCCCCTCTGCACTCAGGCCCAAGAGCCTGTGGCTAAGAATGCTGGGTAATGTAGGAGGGTGCCAATCAGAGCACTATTACCTCCATAAGCAGAAGAGCTGTCCAAAGCGCACAACCCGAATGATAAAACGGAGTATCAGAAAAGCTGAAATCCTTGGCATTTTATACCTATCAGGAGGGAACATCACTCAGAGATAGAAGTAGTACCTGGCATGATAAGGAATCCTTTCCTCGGCTGAAGGATTTGCCCGTCTTTGTACCAGGTCACCTCTGGAGAGGGCTGAGAATGCGTGTCGCAGAGCAGGGAGATGGAGCTGTGCAGGACAGCACTGAGGTTTTCACTTTTTGCTCCTAGTATTCTGGGGGGAACTGAAACATACAAAGAAACATAAATAACAGGAAGGCTAATGTACTTCTACTGCAATTGACATCATGCTTCAGAGTCCTGCTTGCTGCCACTGTATGGGAAACCCACTATTTACTTCTGAACTAATGCTTCTTACAGCTGAGGGTTTATTACAATTGTATCCAATCTCAACAATCCTCTGTGGACTGCAGACTGATACATTGTAACAAATCAGGACAGAGGACAGATTTGTGCTGCTGCAGGGTTTAGCTGATTTTTTGTTCTTGTATCATTAAAATTGCTGAAGAATTTGGGAGACGGCATGAAATTGTTAAAGACAAAACTAACCCCCTCCTTTATTTCCCCCCAGTCCCCCACTGCTGCTCCCATTCTCACTACCGATCTGTATTTACAAATCACCTCTTCAGCCAATCACTGGTCTCAGCTGTCTTGAGCTGTATACTACTAAGGCCAATGAGACGCTGCGCAGTCATGTGTATATACGAAAGGTCACTGCTGCAGCCAATGTACGCACAGACCGGTGGGGAGGACGGGGTTGTGAATAGAACTTCCTCTTCTCTTATTTTTTAACCATTGGATGTCCTCTCACATATTTTTCATTTACTTGGAAAACTTATGTGAGGAATTGTTTTTTGCGGGGTGACTTGTAGTTTTTATTGGTACCGTTTGGGGTAAATAAAACGCTTTGATGACTTTTTATTCATTTTTGTCTTAGGAGATGGGGAGCCCAAAAAAGCAATTTGTGCATTATACCAGTATATATATATATTTTTTTTACAACATTCACAATGTAGGAGAAATAATGATATATTTTAACCCCTTAATGATGCAGCCTACTTTTTTATTTATTTTTGGTTTCTCCTCTCCTCTTATACGAGTGGATTACGTGTTACAGTGGATTATATGCCTGTTACAATGGCAGGTTTTTATCATGTTAAAATCTGACAAAGATGAATCAGTTCAGATTTATTTTCACCTTCAATGTGACCCGTTATCTGGATAATTCCACTGAAAACCAATTAGAATTTTTGTAGTGTAGAAAAAACTCAAATAAGTGTTCACACCCTCTTATATTTGGGGATGCGGTTGTGTTCACTATTAGTCAATCACATTTACCCTCCTGATAACTAGTAGTCAGTGCTCCGCTGCCATTATTTACAGGGATCCTGATCCCCCCCCCCCCCCTCCACCCCCCCACCCCCACCCCACCCCGTATAAAGTTCGGTTCTTCTAGGAGGATTTTCCTGACATTTTCTTAGTTGGTCCATAAAGATCTTACAGCCCATCAAAGGGGTCTGATTGTTGGAAGGTGTCAGTCAGGAGAAGGAGGCCAAGACATCTCCAAGACATTACATCTACCATGGGACACAGTGAAGATGTCATCAAGAAGTGAATTAAATCAGGCACAACAGTGACATCATCAAGAATTGGACGTCCGTCATAAATTGATGAAAAGAACAGAAGAAAATTAGCCCGGGAGGCTAAGAGGCCGACAGCAACATTAAAGGAGCTGCAGGAGTTTCTGGCAGTACTGGTTGTGTAGTGTACGTGACAACCATGGAGAGAATTATGAACAGTTCCCAATATCAGTCCATTTTGGCACAAAACCTTCAGGCCTCGGCTAAAAAGCTAAAGATGAAGAAGAATTTCATCTTCCAGCACGACAATGACCTAAAGCAAACATCCACATCAACACAAGAATGGCTTCACCAGAAGAAGGCCAAAGTCTTGTAATGGCCCAGCCAGAGCCCAGACCTGAATCCCCATTGAAGATCTGTGGTGGCATGAAGAGGGCACTACACATGAGATGCTCTCACGATCTGTCAGATTTGGAGCACTAATATAAGGAAGAGTGGGCAAAGATTGCCAGGTCAAGATGCGTCATGCTGGCAGACTCCTACCCAAAAAGACTGAATGCTGCCATAAAGTCAAAGGCTGCAGCAACAAATTATTAGTTTTTGGTAATGCATACTTATTAGAGATAAGCGAGCACGCTCGGATAAGGCAGTTACTTGAGCGAGCATTGGGGAGGGGGCCTGGCCAGGGTGAGCGCGCGCGGGGGGGGGGGGGGTCGGCGAGGGTGAGCGCAGGGGAGAGAGCTGAAAAACTTTTAAGAATCTATAACTCGAGTGAAATGGAAAAAAAAGCAATTTTGTCACCTTTGGGGGGGTCTTGCTTTTACGACGTTTTTCTGTTGAGGTTTACTGTACGGGATAAATAATGTTTTATTTTGATATATCAGACTTTTACGGATGCAGCAATACCAAATACGCTTTGGGGGTTTTGGTTTGGATCTTTCCATAATAAACATGGGAAAATACATTTTTTAAAACCTTTTATTTTTTCTAATAAAAAAAAAATTGTTAATTGTTTTTTAAGTCATCTTTACTTTTCATTTATTTTTTTAGCCCCCATAATGCATTTAAACTTACAATCGATTGATCGCTCATAGAGTATAACACAATACCACAGGATAGCATTTTACTGCGTTCTGACAGGCAGGCCACGGGTATAGATTGATATGCAATCAACAGCAGCAGCCCTGGGGGTCTTCAGAAGGCCTCAGGCTGCCATGGCAAATGAACGGCAACTCACAATCTCCTCACATGGAGGTCATTCAGGACCCCGGAATACGGATTGGGGAATTTAAAGCATGAATAGCTACAACTGCGTTCATGCTGTCCAGCACAGCTGGAACCCGCTGTGTATGGGGTAGGATTAGATCCTGATCCCGTTTCATACAAACCCCACACGGCCATGATGTTAATGTACGTCCTGAGGTGTGAAGGGGTTAATAGTTTAGACTATTACCGACCAATTATATTTATTTTATTGATTACATGTGAAATGGAAAAAAAGCATATTTTTCACTTTTAATGTTTTTGAAAGTTTTATTCAACTTATTTTTATGGGTTTTTTTTAGTCTCCATGGGGGACTTGAACTCGCAGTAATTTGATAATTTCTGCTATATAGTACAATACTTCAGTATTACAGTATATTGTATTTTTAACAACAGCCCATTCAGCCCTGCAATAGGCAAAGCTAAATAGACTGCAATACATGGCAGCCCCAGGAGCCTTCACTAGTTTCTAGGCTGCCATGTAAACCCAGCAATACCTGCGCAGCTGTGTTGCGGAAAAGTGGGCTAATAGGGCACCAAAGGAGCCCCCACTGGCTGCCTGCTTAGATGTGCTGTCAACTTTGACAGCAGTATCTAAACAGTTAACTGCAGCAATCAGAGCTTGCTTCAATCACTGCAGTTGCAGGGGGTGTCAGTTCTTAAGAAATAGCCGCCACCTGCTGGCTATGGAGTTGGCTCGGTTCCTGAGCCCGCTCCATATACTACCCATGACTGCCCGCCATATATATACGGTGGGTGGTCCTTAACTGGTTAAAGACTATAGCTACGTTTTGTGTTTTACTACTTGAGGTTTGATTATCTTCTGTTTTCGGACAGTCCGTTGATCGTGAATATTTGGTAATCTTTCAGTAAATTTTATTACTCCCGGATTAAATGAATTCTCCTGCATTTCTGCGGCTGATAATAATCCTTTATCTCATTTCTAAAAGTGCCAGACACAAAGCCTCTGTACAACCCGAGCAAGGAAACCAAAGCACCAACACTAAGAACCCAATGAGGTGAAAGCAGTGACCCGTGTGCTGCAGCAGTGCAGGTCGCAGTCATGTCCTCTGCTCTCCACATGTACGCTGGCACAGATCATTACATTCTGCAGCGCTGTTCTTACCGTGAACCATCAGGGTAAAGAGTTTTTCCGCAAAACCAGCTGTATTCTCTGCCACACACACGTAGCTGTCTATATCAGTCACCTGCACTGAGTGGATCTGGGAGGATAGAAATTATAACAGCAGTAAATTCACAGGTAGTAGCAAGTGGTAAATATTATGGACAAGTGTTGTCCCTATCTTCAAAAAAGGGAAGAAGGTGGATCCAGGAAACTACAGACCTGTGAGCCTGACTTCTATACTGGGGAAGATCTTTGAACAAATTATTAAACCGCATGTATGCAAGTACTTGGATGAAAATGGAGTAATTAACCAGAGCCAGCATGGGTTTGTAACAAACAAGTCATGCCAGACTAATCTAATTTCCTTCTATGACAGAATCACCGACTGGGTTGATCATGGAAATGCGGTGGATATAGTGTAACTTGACTTTAGTAAAGCTTTTGACAAAGTATCTTATACTACGCTTATTGAAAAAAATGACCAAATATGGGATTGACAAGGCAACTGTTAGGTGGATTCACAACTGGCTGAGTGATCGTACTCAAAGAGTGGTCATAAATGGCTGCACATCCAAGTGGAAGAATGTATCAAGTGGGGACCACAATGCTCTGTCCTAGGCCCGGTGTTGGTCAACATTCTTATAAATGATCTAGAGGAGGGAATTGATGGAAAACTGATCAAATTTGCCAACGACACAAAGCTAGGAGGAATAGCTAACACTAGGGAAGAGAGAGAGAGGATTCAAAAAGATCTAGAAAAGTTTGCACAGTGGGCAGCGACTAACAGAATGGTATTTAACAAGGAGAAATGCAGAGTCCTACATCTGGGCAAGAAAAAGGAAAAAAAAAAACACATACAGAATGGAAGGAATCGGGCTAAGCAGCAGCACATATGAATAGATCACATACTGAGCATGAGTCAACAGTGTGATGTAGCAGCCAAAACATCAAACACAATTCTGGCATGTAAGAGAAGCCTAGAGTCTCGATCACATGAGGTAATTATCACCTCTACTCTTCCTTAGTCAGACCTCATCTGGAATACTGTGTCCAGTTCTGGGCACCCAACTTTAAAAAGACATGGACAAACTGGAGCAAGTTCAGAGAAGTGTTACCAAGATGGTGAGCGGTCTGCAAATCATGTACTATGAGGAATGGTTAAAGGATCTATCTTGGATAGAAGATGTGATACGGGTGGGCATGGAGGCTCTAGTACCCTGTTGTACCACCCTTAGCTTGAATACAAGATGTGATACAGGCGGGCATGGAGGCTCTAGTACCCTGTTGTACTGCCTCTAGCTTGAATACAAGATGTGATACGGGCGGGCATGGAAGTTCTAGTACCCTGTTGTACCACCTCTAGCTTGGATACAAGATGTGATATCGGTAGGCATGGAGGCTCTAGTATCCTGTTGTACTGCCTCTAGCTTGGATACAAGATATAATACGGGCAGGCATAGAGGCTTTAGTACCCTGTTGTACCACCTCTAGCTTGGATACAAGATGTGATATCGGTGGGCATGACGACTCTAGTACCCTGTTGTTATCACACATCCACTGGTCCCAACACCTCCTAACAGTCTGCTCAGAACGGCCCGGTGGGGGACAATTCATTGATACGACCATCCAGCTTCTCCCATCCCAATAATGCGCCCCTCTCAGACTCTGGTAACGGGGTGAAATCTCTTCTCTGCGTCGTAGAGATGTCTAGTGGTCAACAAGCTCTACACAAGCGGAAGAAGAGGTCACTACACACAAGGGGCCTCCGAGAGCCTCTTATAGGCCAAGGGGGGGGGACACCACTTTTAGGGCCTCCGGTGACAAGACCGTCCATCTAATCACACCACAACTCTCACCATTATCTGCCTGAGATGGAACTGCATGCCGGGTTTTGCAGCAATGTTAACATTGATGTATTAAAAATTGTCATTAGAATGTACAAGTGTTCAAACATTGAAGGCGCCGCCATGAAAATTTTGCAAATTTGGAGTTAGAACATTATGGTCAGCATTATATGTACTAAGTTAGGTGAGAAGCTGGATAATTCAGAAGGAAAACAGTGATTCTATCTATTATTGCTGACAACCAGTAACTGCCAGTAGCTGTCATTGCTGAGGGGTTGTCACAGTCCTGCCCCATTGTTACTGACAACATTGATATGATGACGTTGTGATCAGACATGAGATCCGCACACCTTATACTACAGTAACAGCTAATTATCTATTACTGCTGACAAACAGCCTCTAAATCATGTCTGAGAGGTAGTCACAGCCCCGCCCCCTAGTGATGACATCACTGATATAATTACACTGTAATCAGACATGAGATCCGTACAGCTTATATTGCAGTAAGTTCTCACTTGCTTGCAGCTATACCGTGTCAATCGGCACTTGTTAAACCTCCATTTATATACACCAATCATCGTGATTACGCAAACTATATGTTGCCTTCCTCTGGACCAAAAAGGGGAGGGTTGAAACAGGCTGAACTAGATGGACATTGTCTTCATTCAGCCCAACATACTATGTTACTACATATGGGGAACGAATGATTAATACAATTGCTCATTGTTGCATTTTGTTCTCCCTCTAAGAGCTCTTTTATGTTGGCACTTTTGGGTTCTATTTTCTTCCTCCGTTATGGAAGCAGTAAAACGGAAGCCGCTGGCTGAACTGAACCGTGCTGTGGTAGAAGCGAACAGCGCCAAACTGATCCTATTGACTATAACGGGGTCTGTTCAGTATCTGGCAAGGGTTATGTTTTTAACGGAATTCAGAGACGGAGGTTCCAAATCAACGCTGCGGTTAATGAGCCCTACAAGGGGGACCCATACAACTGCCCGTACTGCATTATGGTCATACCTGTAGCCTTCGTCCTTCCTCCAGGACCTCATATTGGTCAGCAGTGGTCAGGGGCAGTCCGTTCCTCAGCCACGTGATGGTTGGTGCGGGGACACCTGTAGCATCGCAGTGTAACTCAGCCGTCCGGTTGTATATAACAGAGACCTCCTGTATCAGTCCATCCACCTCACTGAGTATAACAGGTGGAGCTGGAGAGTAACCATGGGAAATTAGGTGTCACAGACAGTACGACAATCACCTGATTGCTACCTGCTCCATCCTCATCACACAATGTAAAGAATATAAGAGACAAAGTACAGGGTTGTTACAAATGATCCCCCCCGATGTGACACCCCAGAACTCACCTCTAATGACACTCAGATTCAGAAATATGATATGAATGGATACAGAAACTCAAAATGTTTTTTGCTTAATATCAAAAATGTTTTCCCCTCAGAGGTGTCAGTGTAACCCCCTTTGTCACTGGTCACACATGGAGCCTGTAGTTCCTGCCGTACACATTATAGCGGATCATGACTAACGGATGCAATGACTTCTGGGATGCCGCAGATTATGGTTGGTGGTAAGGGGGGCAAGTAGACTGTAATGACAAGGCGTGAGGTCTGGGGATGATTGGAGGACGAGGATGAAGTTCACCATCGTCACAACCCAGGATGACCAAGCCGTCATGTCGGAAGATGAAACCTGGGATTTCCTGTTCCGGCTGCGGTAGAAACCATATCTGTAGTGTCCGGGTACGAAATCCTCGGGGTTGTTTCCTCATGGAATAAGAAGGGTCCGTACACTTCCCTACAGGTTGAACCGCAAAACACATTCACCGCGGGGGAGTTACCCGTACGCTCCACGTAGACAGGTGGGTTTCCCTCTCCCACAATATGACATTACATTTGTTGCCCAGCTTCATCACTAACCACTAAAGACTCCGCTTCCCATCACAGTTTGCATACTCTCGCAGAAAGAACGTCACTGCGCTTAGTCGTCCGGTTTCAGAGACGGTAACAATTGCAATCGGTGGAGATAACATTGCAAATATTTGCACAGAATCTCCCACACGGTCGGCGGCGCGATGTCCAATCCTCTGCTGGCCCTGATGGTGGATTTCTGAGGACTTTGTGTGAATCTTGCACGGACGCGCTCCGCTGTTTCCACGCTGACTGGTGGACGGGCAGATGATTTTATACTTACAGATGCAACCTTTTTCCTTAAAACTAGAGCCCCACTTACAACTTGTGCGCCTGCTGGGCAGAGCTTCACCAAATCTTGTTTGTAAATGACGTTGCACACTAATAACAGACTGGAAGACGTGAAAAATCAAGGATACAAAATGCTCTCCAGGCTTCCTTGGCAGCCACCATTTTTTGGATCTCACTTAGCAAAACTCTCTTTAACAGTAAGGCTGCCTGCAGACAGCCGGGTCGGATCCGGCTGCCAGAATTCTCGCAGCGGGACCCGACCCGAGCGCCTGCAGAGAGCACCGCGGACTTACCCGCTCCCACAGCTCTGGCTCTTTCATGTGCCGGCTGTCGGGCAGCCGGCGCATGTGCAGACCGGAGCCGGCAGCCGGTGAGTGACGTTTCTGTGCAGAGTTCTGCGAGCCCCGAACAGAATTAGGACATGCTGCGGTTTGTTTGCTGCGCGTGATTTTGCGCAGACAAACTGCGGCTGCATGCATAGGATTGCGTGCTGTAATGCAATCCTATGCAGGCGTCCAGGGGCGGAAATTCTGTGGGGAATCCAGTCTGCAGGCGGCCTAAGACGTCCTTGTTGCCCACAACAACCAATCACAGTGCAGCTTTCATCTTACCTCTGCAGCTTAATAAATGAAAGCTGTGCTGTGATTGGTCGCTGTGGGCAACAAGGACGTCTGACTGTTAGACAGTCTTGCTAATTGAAACTTTGAGTTTCTGATTCCATTGATATCAAATTTCTGTACCTGAGTGTCATTAGGGCGAGTTCTGGGGCGTCACATCGGGGGGATCATCTGTAATAACCCTTTACTGTAATTCTGCAAGGTACAATCACAGAATTGGAGATTTGCTTTCACTCACTCAGAACCGCGAGCTCATAATGCAATCTGTCTTCTCCGGCTTCATTAGTCGCCTCGCATGTGTATTTCCCAGCATGCTCTGCATGAGAGATGGGGATCTGCAGGATGCGCCCGTCTGAAAAGCAGAAAACATTGTAAATTAAGTGACATGCTTGGGGATTAAACACTTGTCAGGCTTTGAGCGGGACCGTAGTCTTAGAAGACAGACGCACATCCAGAGCAACCAGTCGGACTGGACTTTAGGTCAAGCGCTCTGGCACTGAGTGGTGAGACTATAGGGCCATAGTCAAGCCCACTTTTCTATCACTTAAAAAAAAAAAAAATATTGGTATTTGTATAGCGCCAACTTATTCCGCAGCGCTTTCAGGTAATTATTACCCAAGCTGGGTTCTCATTTTACCGACCTCGGAAGGATGGAAGGCTGAGTCAGAGTCAACCTTGAGCCGCTACCTGAATCACACAGGGATTGAACTTGCAACCTTCAGGTCGTAGGCGAGAGCTTACACTCTGCGCCACACTTAATGGGGTTCTCACGCATCGTCCTCTAGGATGCACCGGGGTTGGAGTGGAAGCCGCTGCTCCGAACCCTGAGGTAGTGGCCGGCGATTGTAATTGCAGGTGCAGCTCTCATTGAAATCAATGCGACCCCAGCCTACAAATTACACGCACCGGCCACTACACAGGGTATCCTGGCACTGACAGCAGACGCTACCTGGAAACCCCTGTTAGGCTTAATTCTTCATCATATATTTCAGTGATATCCGTGGCTCCAATGCCCATGAATAATAGGTGAAGCTAAAGCTAAGTGCATTGATGGGGTCCTCCGCTTTGGACAATCCCTTGATAATGAGGCGATTACAAAGTGATGTCCCCTGCTGAGACCCCCAGCCATCAGCTGGAATCTGTAGGGAAACCTTGCACTAAGGATGCTTTTAGATGTGATGATAATCATTCGCTCTAAACACAACCAATGACTGAACGACGAATGAGAATAGTTTCCTTTTCATTCGTTGATCATTTTATGCAGGAATTAAACTCTTCAGCTCGTTTACTTATCATTTGGCTTCCACCGCGCTCGCCCCATCCCGGTATTCGCTTATATAGGGACTGAATGATTCTTGTTTGAACAAGACAACCATGCATCTTCCTGTCTAAACATTCAGCATAAGTGTGAGCGTGTTGGCTCATCTAAAAGGATGTTACAGGTTCAGTTTTCCTGCAGCGCCCCCACAGGGAAAATGAAGCATTACACAGGTCCTCCAGAGAGAGAAATGCTCTTTATAGCCAGCCTTCAGTCCAACCATGATTAGACATATGCGCATGAGATCAGAGAGGCTGAAGCCCACAGCAGGGTTATTCACCGCGCATGCGCCTAGTCCGGGGGGCGCAGCACACTCGCTATACGTGGAACTCTGCAAGGGAGCCGGAGACATAAATCATTAGCCAAGGGGTGGGCTTGGTAGGAAGAAGAAGAAAGAGGCTGGACCAGTCTGTGATAGCGGAATGCCTATTGCATGGTTTGAAAGTAATTTGCATACTACTTGTGCATCAGAAAAACAGACATTTCTAATTTATGATTTGCAAAAAAAGAGCACATTTAGGCTTTTCTTCTTAACACCGTTAAAGCGGTTATCGCATCTCAGCGTTCCATGGCTGAGGTGGGAAACCATGAGCGGTTCACGACCACCTTGCTAGCTGTTACGGAAACAAATCGAGGCGGAAGCCTTGGGCCACTCTCACAATTTCCCATCTCAGCCATAATATGGGACAATTCCTTTAAGTCAGCGGGTCGGACTATTTTTTCAGCCTTACCCTTCAGTAGAGATGTTGCCATATTGCGCTCCTCTTACCCAGCAGCACTAGTGTCCCGTTGGACTCCGAAACCGGCTTCCCATCCTTGTACCAGGTGAGGGTTGGAGGCGGAATGGCGTTAGTATCACAGTATAAAGAGATGGGATTGGAGGCAACGACCTCTCTGATTTCTGTGAGCTCCTCCTCCTCATCCTCTTGGACCGCCAGCTCAAGCGCAGCCCTGGAGGCCCCGGGCCTGTGAAATATCGGAGGCACTGGAAGAGAGCCAACATGTTATCATGCGACCATGTATGCTGTACAAGTCATTACCTCAGGGACTGAGCTAGTTGGAGATTCATCTCATGTCTCAGAGACAAATTAGTGTTCTGTCCCACATGCTTTACACTGCAGCTCTGTGTATGAGCACAGGCTCAGCAGCACGTCAGTGCGTGCGGAGAGGATTTTTATTACAGCATGGAGAGGATGATTATAAACTACGAGCGACTAAAACACGTGTAAGAGGAGGAGCCTATATAAAAGAGAGGAGCCTGGAGATCTGCTCTGAATATCTTCTCTGGCTTACAGTATTCCAATTGTATGGGTCCCTTAACCCCCTGACACTAAAAGACATACATGTACGCCTTCAGACAGTGAAGGAGGAGGATTGGGAATTGATCCCAGGTACTGACACGACTGCACTCCCATTGATCGCACCTGTTTACCCTAATAAAATTCTGACAGCAGCATTTAAATGTCCCGATCGGAGTTTGGGGCTCCAAGATGGCCCTTCCACTATGAGACTGGTGCTGTTCATTTCGTCATGGCAGCCCAGGGCCTTTTGAAGGCCCCCATGGCTACCATGTATTTCTGCTTATTAAGATAGAAAAAACACAATATACCGCAATTCTGAAGTATTGCAGTATAGAGTATAAGCGATCGAATGATTGCAAGTTCAAGTCCCCATAGAAGACTTAAAAAAGTAAAACTAAGTGAAAGAAAGTTGTTTTTTTTATTATTTTGAAAAATACTAAAAGTTCACCCCTTTTCCTGTATTCATAATAAAAAAATCATAACAAAACATATTTGTTACTAAAAGTAATATCTATCAAAATAATGCATTATTTATCCTGCATGGTAAACATCAGCAGGAAGAAAAAGTACGGGACGCAAGATTTGCGCTTTTTCTTAGTCACCTCGTCTCCGAGAAAAATGTTTATAAAAAGCGATGAAAACGTTGTATGAAAAATTATTTTTAAAGATTTTTTTAAAATAGTGCAGCAAAAAAAAAACAAAAAAACCCTACATAACTTTGGTATCGTTGTAATCGTACCAACCCACACAATAAAGTTATCGTGTCATTTTTGACATAGCATGTATGCTGTAAAAACAATATCTTCCCCTAAGGCTAGATTCAGATGAACGTATATTGGCTCGGTTTTCACGCAGAGCCGATATACGGTGTCCTCATCTGCAGGGGGTGGGTGGGTGGAAGAGCCAGGAGCAGGAACTGAGCTCCCGCCCCCTCTCTGCCTCCTCTCAACCCCCTCTCCGCCCCTCTGCACTATTTGCAATGAAAGGAGGCGGGGCTAAGTGTCGAGAATTAGCCCCGCCCCCTTCCCGCCTCTCCTTATTGCAAATAGTGCAGAGGGGTGGAGAGGAGGCAGAGAGGGGGTGGAGAGGAGGGAGAGAGGGGGCGGGAGCTCAGTTCCTGCTCCTGGCTCTTCCATCCTCCCCTCCCCCCCCTGCACACGAGGACAACGTATATCGGCTCGGCGTGAAAACCGAGCCGATATACCTGCGTCTGAATCCAGCCTAAAAGTGGCAACATTTTGTTTTTTTATCCCATTTCACTGCACTTAGAAATTTTAAAAAGTTTTTCAGTACATTATATGGTACATTGAATAAAACCATTAAAAAATACTACTTTTCCTGCAAAAAAACAACAAGCCCTCATACAGCTACATCGAAAAATAAAAAAATAAAAGAGTTATGATTTTTTTAAAGTAGGGAGGAGAATCCGGAAAAAGAAAAAAAGACTCGGTCCTTAAGGGTTAATGTACTTCAATACTCCTTAAAACCCAAGTATTTACACCCCATCAATATATAGAGCGGGTTGACACGAACCCTGAACATTCACTTGAAATTCTCTCTCATCTTCTCCGGCGATATTTGTGGCGAGACAGGTATAGCGGCCGGAGTCTGTGGCGCGGATAGGTTGGATCTGCAGTACCCCCCCATCACCTAACACTTGCATTGTACCGGAGGATTCCAGAAGCTGAAACATAGAACATCACCGATCAATAACCGTATCATATCTGCACACATTACTGTATACATGGAAGAAGGGGGCTGACCTGTCCATCTTTGTACCATTGCACAATGGGTTTAGGAACCGCCCGAGAGTCACACTGAAGGGTTAAAGTGCTGTTCACCTTTGTCTTCACTTCCTTGGTGCCGTGATTCTCCCCAGTGTCCCTTGTGATTTGAGGAGGAACTAAGGATAGGAGATTAGTTGGTACATTAAAGGGGTTTTCCTGGTGAAGACTATGGATGACCTGTCCTTGGGTCATCAATAAGAAAGTCAGCGGGGTCCACCCCTCAGGACCCTTGCTGATCAGCTAATAAGAAGCTGGAAGCTTATAACGCTGTCTGTTCGGCAGTGGCCCGATTTGGTATTGCAGCTCATTCCCAATCATTTCAATGAGAGAGACCTGCAATACCAAATGGGGTCACTGCTAAACAGACAGTGCTGTGAGCTTTCTGGCCAGCTTGCCAGCAGCTCTTTACCAGCTGATCTCTAGGGGTCCTAAACGGCGGACCCCAACTGGTTTGCTATTGATGGGCTATCCTAAGGACAGGTCATCAGTAGTCTTCACCGGGAAAACCCCTTTACACTATAAATTGTTTTGCAGAATCCCAATGCTGGGGCTCCGGCATGTCATTGTTCTTGAACTTCAGGTGTCAGTCTGTCTGTTTTCTGTCAGTGAATAGAATCACTGATTGTGTACATGCAAAGGTTGAAAAGCCCTACAGAGCTCGGCTTGTACATGGTGACAAACTGTAACACAAAGTATATTGGAATGTTGCAGAACATTTAATAACACAGTAACTAAGCAACATGTATGTAAAACCAGAAGGAACATTTCATGCTGGGCTCACGTCTGCCTTCAGGTTTTCGTTTTCCTGTTCCGTCATGGGAGTGGGAAAACCAAAACCCGCATCTGTCCTTGGACAAAAACGATGACTAAAATGGGGTTCGTTCGACTTCCCACAAATGCAATTCCCAACCTCCCGAAGTTTCACTCCCAGCCAGTAGGTGTCATTAGCGGCTCCTGCGTGACGCTCTTTCAGACGTTCAAAATATACACAAGGCTTACACAAAGGACTTCAAAGAATTTTTTATGTTTTCTTCATAAATAATGAGGATATTCACCCAACTGATGTAACCAAGTTTAATTAATCGCAGACCAGGGGTATAGAAAAGCTGGAAAGATGGCAGGAAGTACTCCAGCCACAAGCAGCAGTGGAGAGATGGCAGGAAGTACTCCAGCCACAAGCAGCAGTGGAGAGATGGCAGGAAGTACTCCAGCCACAAGCAGCAGTGGAGAGATGGCAGGCAGTACTCCAGCCTCTGGCTGTCCAGCTTCCACCATTCCCGGCCGAAAAAGTGCAGTACGCTGTACAATATTGTGCAAGCTCTGCACCAGAGACACCGAACGGCTGCGAGCAGAGAGAAATGTAACAACTCACTGAAAACTTTCACTTCGTAATTCCGGACGGCTTCTCCAATCTCATTGGTTACCAGACATCTGTACTGACCGGCATCTTCTTCCTGGGCGTTTAAAATTTGCAAACCGTGACCTCCTGGAAGAGTCAAAGAAGAACAAACAATCCTGAGAATGGGGGTGCCCGGTCCCCATTTCAGACTTGCATACAGAAGTCATTGGGTATACATACTAACAGACAGCAATCACGTCACTTACCTGGAATCATTTTTACGTTGTCAGATTCTTGGAACGGCTGACCATTTCTCAGCCAGGTAATAGAAGGTATTGGAAAGCCCAGAGCCTCACAGATGAGCGACAACGGGTTGTTAACAATTACGATGACATCTTCATTGGGTCTGTCATCCAGGTTTCCAGAAATGGAGGGGCTCACTGTGATTGGGGAGTGACAGGAAGTCCACAACAAAATTAGTTATACAGAACTAAAGCACTTTGTTAGTAAAAAGCCTCATTCACACCAAAAAGTTCTTATTAAGAATGTCCTAAATATGGACTTAATACAGCATTTCAATGATACAACGTGGACTATTCCTGTTAGTACTGTCCCTGTAGAAGTCAATTATGACCTGTATTGGTGCTTAGGCAATGGTAAACAATTCAGTCTATATCTACTTCCGAACATCATTCTGCACTTTATGTATACAAATGAGAAGTCACTGTGTACATACATGACTTATATTGTAGGAGTTACATCCTGTATTATCCTCCAGAGCTGCACTCACTATACTGCTGGTGGAGTCACTGTGTATAAACATTACTTATCCTGTACTGATCCGGAGTTACATCCTGTATTATACTCCAGAGCTGCGCTCACTAATCTGCTGCTGGAGTCACTGTGTACATACAATACTTATCCTGAGTTACATACTGTATTATACACCAGAGCTGCGCTCACTAATCTGCTGGTGGAGTTACTGTGTACGTACATTACTTATCCTGTACTGATCCTGAGTTACATACTGTATTATACTCCAGAGCTGCACTCACTATTCTGCTGGTGGAGTCACTATATCCATACATTACTTATCCTGTACTGACCCTGAGTTACATCCTGTATTATACTCCAGAGCTGTACTCACTATTCTGCTGCTGGAGTCACTGTATACATACATTACTTATCCTTTACTGATCCTAAATTACATCCTGTATTATACTCCAGAGCTGCACTCACTATTCTGCTGGTGGAGTCACTGTGTACATAGATTATTTATCCTTGAATCCTAGAATGGTAGAGTTGGAAGGGACCTCGGGGGTCATCGGGTCCAACCCCCTGCTCAGTGCAGGATCACTAAATCATCCCAGACAGATGTCTGTCCAGCTTCTGAAGACTTCCATTGAGGGGAGAACTCCCCACCTCCCGTGGCAACCTGTTCCACTCATTGATCCCCCCACTGTCTAATATCTAATCTGTGTCTCCTCCCTTTCAGTTTCATCCCATTGCTTCTAGTCTTTCCTTGTGCAGATTGAGAATATGGCTGATCCCTCTGCACTGTCACAGCCCTTCAGATATTTGTAGACAACTATTACAGGTCCTTTTAGATACAACCAGAATCGCTTAAAGCCGTCTTTTGAGTGATTCTCGTTCTGTCTAAATGCAGGGACATCGTGCAGTTTTCGTGCACGAGTTGTTGATTGCTGAATTCTAGCTTGCTGTTATCAGCCAACTGCGCTGATAAGATTCTCTATGCCTGTGTCCTGCTGTGAATTTACAGCGGGGCACGGCCTGTAAGCTCAGAGAACACTACAGCTGTTTGCATATGCAAAGCAGCTGTATTGTTCTATTAGCGTTCGCAGCTGTGTCCTGCTCCGGCTGCATATTCTATAGTAGCTACTTAGCTACTATAAAGTATACAAACATGATCGCTCAAAACTGTCACTCACACTATCGTTTGAGTGACTTTTGAGCAATGATCTATCAGTGTAAATGGGGCTTAAGTCTCCACTCAGCCAAACAATCCTAGATCCCTTAACCATTCCTCACAAGACAGGGTTTACAGACTATTGGTGACCTATTCCAGGGATCCCCACCAATCGGTTAAATGAAATAACAGCGACGCTCAGGTAAGTGCCACTGTCACTCCAGTCCATACCTAAGGATCGGTCATCAATATTTTAGTGCCAGAAAACCCTTTTAATGCCTTCCAGCTTCAGGATGCAAGTTTACATTCTGGTTAGTAAGTGGATCCTGCAAATGGACGTAAACTTATATCCTATGGATGGCACGGTCTCAGAATCTGAGCCCTCTGCTGCCCACTGTTCACCCCTTACATACCGCAATCAATGTTTATCGCAGTGTGTAAAGGCTTCATAAATGGAGGGCACTCCCTCTGTAATGTCATCGGCCTGCCACAATGTGATCGCCGATGGGTTGCTATGGTAACTAGACGCCAGACAATGGCGTCCACGTCTGCCATGGCCTATGATCGCTAATAATAGAGATAATACATTGCAGTATAGAAGTACTACAATGTACTATCATAACGACGATAGATTCACAAGTTCAAGTCCCCTAGAGGGACATAAAAAATGTAAAATAAATAACTAAAAACAGTGAAAGGAAAAATTGTAAAAGAATAGTAATAAGAAAAACCTTTTCTGTGCACATTTCCCCTCTTTAGTTATAAAAAAAAATTAAACAAAACCCCCACAAGTTTGGTAATGTCACATCCATAATGCCCTGTACAATAAATTAAACACACCATTTATTCCGGACAGCAAAAAGTGTTTAAAAAAATAGGACATGTCATTAAGGGGTTAAATAAGGCTGTAATAAACTGACACAACAGGGGGAATGCAACCAGTTACTTGTCTCCGGATTGATCTCAGCATTCCAACTCTCTTGTATCAACGAGGCTCTATAATGTCAAATATCAGCATCATTGCACCGTCAGACGCCAACGTACCTAAAACCGTTAATATAAAATACTTGCTGGCCTCAGCGACGGGGTTGGTGGCCAGACAGGTGTAATGGCCTGCTGTGAAGACACTGGCGGCTTCTATGAGCAGCTCGGACCCATCCTCTGAGATGTGGATGCCGTCTCCGCTTCGCACTGGCTGGGAGTCTCTGAACCAGGAGATGCTGGGCGCCGGGTGCCCTGACAAGGCAAAGTACATTCCAGTAGACATCCCAAGTATCTGAGCCCCCTTCTATTATCCAAGGGGGCAGAAAAGTATCAAACACCAAAAATGGTGCAAGTGTCGCTTGGTGCAGTTTCTAAACTCATGAGGCTTAAAATGTGCACCCCGCCAAATGTTGCGCCAAACCTGATTACCTGAAGCTCGGCAGCGAAGACGAATGGGCTGACCTTCCGCTACTCGAAAATGTTTGTCGTCATCATCATCTTCTATGCTGGGGGGGACTACAAAACAAAAGACCATTGGAAGGCTACAGCTTTGTATGAACTCTCTACTCAAAAATGAAAAGGCTTCTTGCACTGCCACGGTGTGCTGTTGTCCTCTTCTGTCAGCCAGTTGTGCTCTACAGAAGTAGATAAGATGCAGCCATTTCTAGCAGTTTTAGCCAACTGGGCTCCATGCGATGAACAGTCTGCCCTCTGCAGGTATATTCCTTTACCATAGCATCTCTGTAACCCCTTAAGGACACGGCCCCCTTTCCATTTTTGTTTTTTCCGCCCTCTTTTTATAGAATCATAGCTCTTTTATTTATCCATCAGCGTAGATGTCTGGAGTTTGTTGTTTTGTGCGGGACGAGTTGTGTTTTTTAATGGTACTATTTAATGTGACGTATAATGTACTGAGTAACTCTTAAAAAATTCTAAGTGGAGTGAAATGGAAAAAAAATGAAATTCCACCGTTTTATGTGCGTCTTGTTTCTACGGCGCACGAGCTGCAACAAAAATGGCGTGATATCTTTATTCTATGGGTCAGTACAATTACTATGATAACAAATTCATATAGTTTTTTTTTTTTTTTGCTGTACTACTTTTATTTTTTCAAAGATTTATTATTTTTTTTATTATTTTCTGCCGCCATATTCCGACAGCTATAACTTTTTTATTTTACCATCGACATAGTTGTGCGAGGTCTCGGTTTTGGTGGGACGCTCTGTAGTTTGCGTTGCTACCATTTTGCGATACATACAACTTTTTGATTGCTTTGTATTATATTTTTTTCTTAGAGACAAGGTGGGCAAAAAGGCGCAATTCTGGCGTTCTTTTTTTTTTTATTCGGACGACATTCACCGTGCGGGGCTAATAAAGCGTTACTTTCATAGATCAGACTTTTACAGATATTGCGATACCAAACATGCATTTTTGTTGTATTATTTAGTTTATTATAAATATGGCGAAAGGTTTTTTTTTTAACTTTTATTACTTTTTATTACTTTTTAATAATTGGTAAAACTTCAAACTCATTTTTACTTTTTTTTTTTACTTCCCAGAGTGGACAAGAACTTTCGCTGCCTTGATCGCTCCTTCAGTATGATGTAATGCCATAGCATTACATTATACCTCGATCTGACAGAAATTCTATCAAGCCACGCCGCAGGTATGGCTTGATAGGCAATTTGCAATGACAGCCCTGGATGACACCTGCACGGCACCCCCCCGATCTTATCACGAGGCGTAGTGTGGGACTCGAGAACATTGGTCAGGCATTTAAATGCTGCTGGCAGAGTTAACAGAGGTATTTAAAGGGTTAACAGCTCTGATAAGCAGCACGGCTTATTGGAGCTGCTGCGGGTGGATGTCAGCTGTAAGAAACAGCCAGCACTCGCATTGTATGGAGCAGGATCGCCCAGTGATTTCCCTCTATACATATCCCAGAGCTGCAGGACAGAACTGTACGCCTGCAGCAGTAAGGGGTTAGTTACCTGCTCTTCACGATTAAGATGGCCTTGTTAGCTATCACAAGAGAATTCTGAAATACACTGTGCAAAGGTTTTAGGCAGGTGTGAAAAAAATGCTGCAGAGTAAGAATGCTTTCAGAAGTAGAAGTGTTAATAGTTTACTTTTAGCCATTAATAAATGCAAAGTGACTGAATAAAAGAGAAATGTAAATCCCATCAATATTTGGGGTGGCGCCCTTTAGCTTCACAACAGCATCAGTTCTTCTAGGTACACTTGCACACAGTTTTTGAAGGAATTCGGCAGGAAGGTTGTACCAGACATCTTGGAGAACTAAGCACAGATCTTATGTGGATGTCGGCTCGCTCTGATCCTTCTATCTCTTCATGTAATTCCAGACAGACTGGATGATGTGAGATCAGGACTCTGTGGGGCCAAATCACCACTTCCAGGACTCCTTGTTCTTCTTTACGCTGAAGATAGTTCTTAATGACATTGGCGGGATGTTTGGGGTCATTCTGCTGCAGAATCAGCCAATCAGACGCCTCCCTGATGGTATTGCATGATGGGTACGTATCTGCCCGTAGTTCTCAGCATTGAGGACACCATCAATTCTGCCCAAATCCCCAACTCAGTTTGCTGAACTGCAGCCCCAAATGTGTAAGGAGCCTCCACCATGCTTCACTGCAACCTGCAGACTGTCATTATTGTACCGCTCTCTGCTGTGCCTCACTGCTGCCTGCAGACACTCATCATTGTACCGCTCTCCACCATGCTTCACTGCTGCCTGCAGACTCTCATTATTGTACCGCTCTCTGCTGTGCCTCACTGCTGCCTGCAGACACTCATTATTGTACCGCTCTCTGCTGTGCCTCACTGCTGCTTGCAGACACTCATTATTGTACCACTCTCCACCATGCTTCACTGCTGCCTGCAGACACTCATTATTGTACCGCTCTCTGCTGTGCCTCACTGCTGCCTGCAGACACTCATTATTGTCCTGCTCTCCACCATGCTTCACTGCTGCCTGCAGACACTCAATATTGTTCTGCTCTCCACCATGCTTCACTGCTGCTTGCAGACCCTCATTATTGTACCGCTCTCCACCATGCTTCACTGCTGCCTGCAGACACTCATTATTGTACCGCTCTCCAGCCCTTCACCATACAAACTACCTTCTGTTACAGCCAAATATTTCACACTGTGCCTCATTAGTCCAGAGTGCCTGTTGCTTTTTTTCTGCACCCCAGTTCCTATGTTTTTGTGCATAGTTTGAGTCAATTGGTCTTGTTTCTACATGGAAGTTTTGGTCTTTTGGCCGCAACTATTCCATGAATACCACTTTCTAGCCATACTTCTTCTAACAGTAGATGGGTGTAACTGGGCCCACTGGTTTCTGCCAGTTCTGTGCTGATGACACTGCTGGACATCTTCTGATTTCAAAGGGAAGTTAGCAAGATGTGCCTTTCATCAGCTGTGTCTATGGTCCTCCACGTTGCTCATTTCTTTGTGCTTCTTTAAAAGAGCTTGAACGGTGCATCTTGAAACCTCAGTCTGCTTTGAAATATTTGCCTGGGAGAGACCTTGCTGATGCAGTATAACTCCCTTGTGTCTTGTTGCTGTGCCTAGTCTTACCATGGTGTATGACCTGTGACATGAAACTGTCTTCCAGAACCTCACCTTTGTATTAGAGCTTGGCTGCTTCTTGCCCAGTTTTAAGCCTCCTACACAGCCGTTTCTGTTTCAGTTAATGACTGAGTTTCAACCTACGTATGAAAATGATGATCATTATCCCTTGTTTAGTATACACCTGACTATAATCCTACAGAATCCCTGACTGTGTACAAGTGTACCTATAAGAACTGATGCTGTTGTGAAGGTAAAGAGCGGTCACACCAAATATTCACAAAAATAAACTATTAACACTTCTATTTCTGAAAGCATTCTTTCCACACCTGCTTAAAACTTTTGCACAGTACTGTATTTTGCCTGTGGCTTGTTATCTTTAGGTCACAGAATATAGACCCAGTTACTATATGGGTCCAGATATTACTTACATGTAAATGACACCATACCTAAGATATCAACCATAAATTTCTTCCTGGCTTCTCCTGCTGCATTGGAGACCACACAAGCATAGCCTCCACCATCTTCTCTTTGTGCATGTGACACCTTGAGGATCCGACCTCCTAGGTAAAGAAGGTAGATTATCATCATACTATCCATCAAATATTACCAATGAATAGCAGCTCTAACAATTTCATTGTCTACCACCCAGAGACAGGGGGCGCCATCGTTATACCAACCCTGTGTCTGTCAGAACCATTTCCAGGGGCTTGGCTGAAGGGCATTTGGTCTCACAGCCCCCATTACATGCACGGCCTCTGACACCCACCATTATCTCTGATTGCAGTAGTGTCGTGAATGACGGAACTGTGCTGCTATGGAGTGGAACCGGGTTGTCTTCGTTGACAAATCCAGGTTTAGTTTGGGCAATGATGACGGCCGTGTTCGTGTTTGGAGACCTCGGAGTGAGCATCTCAATCTGGCCTTTGCTGTGGAGCAGCACACTGCCCCCTGCTGGTGTGATGGTCTGGGGGGCCATCGCATACGACAGTCGGTCCCCCTTAGTAGTGGTACGAGGGACAATGACAGCTCAGTGATATGTTACGGACATACATTTGTTCCTCTCGTGGTGGCTTCCAAGAGGCAGCAGGACAATGCTCGGCCGCACACAGAAGGGGGTCACAGGAAGCCACCACAACATTGTCACACTTCCACGGCCAAGAACATGTATGGGACCATTTGGGACACCAATTAAAAAGTGCTGGAGGCAGGACCAGGAGGTGATTTGAGCTTCCGTTCTGCATGCATGCAGAAGCCTGGGAAAGCTGAGTACAAATCTATTCTAATGACTCCACACTTGCAATCCCGCTAGAGTGATCAATCGAGGCTCTGCCGTGACAAGTGGTCGCAGCGGTGAGAGAGCTCGGATTAGTATATCTGTGACATGTTGGACCAATTCATGGTGGCATATCTTAATGACATCCTTATCTTCTCTGATAATTTGGAGGAACATTGCAAGCACGTCTGGGTGTTCTTGGAACAACTCCAAAAGAATCATCTCTACATCAAACTAGAGAAGTGCAAATTTGAACAAACCCATATGCAATTCCTGGGATACATTATCTCTCCAGACAGCCTAGGTATGTACCCCAGCAAAACTTTAGCCATCTTGGATTGGCCCTTTCCAAGAAATTTAAAGGAGGTACAGCGCCTTATTGGTTTTGTGAACTTCTACAGAAGATTTATTAAGGACTTCTCGATGATCATCTCTCCTA
Source organism: Eleutherodactylus coqui (assembly GCF_035609145.1). Lineage (NCBI taxonomy): Eukaryota > Metazoa > Chordata > Amphibia > Anura > Eleutherodactylidae > Eleutherodactylus > Eleutherodactylus coqui. The sequence continues at coordinate 10,603,818 of NC_089846.1, read as the reverse complement.
TCTCCTCCCTCACAAAGAAAGCACACGTTTCCTAGTCCCCGGAGGCACAGGTCACTTTAGAGAAACTGAAGACTCTGTTCACTTCGGCACTAGTGCTGATCCACCCAAGACCAGAATTGCCTTTTGTTGTTGAGGTGGAGGCTTCCAACTCCGCAGTGGGAGCTATCCTGTCACAACGAGTCGGAGATCAGATGCAACTACATCCTTGTGTATTTCTGCTGCATACTTTATTACCCGCAGAAAAAAAATAATGACTTCGGGAAGAAGGAGCTTCTGGCCATCAAGGTCACTTTCACCGAATGGAGACATCTCCTGGAAGGAGCCCATCACCCAGTAACATTCTTACTGACCAAAAAACGTAAAATGTCTCTGTACAGCCAAGAGGTTATCACGATGGGCCCTGTTTTTCTCTAGGTTCAACTTTGTAGTGTCCTGCCGATCTGGTTCCAGGAATGGCAAGTCGGACACTTTGTTCAGGATTTTTTTGGAGCCTGAAGGGGGGTCAAACACAGACTGCACAATTCTGTAACCAACAAAAAAATGTTGGTACTCTGCACTCAGAAAACCTACTAGCAAGGTTTAAAGAAGGATATCAAAATGACCCTTTCCTGAGTCGTCCCTCTACAGAAGTGGATTTTTAAAGAATGGACTGGGGATGCAAAAAGACCAACTATATGTTCCTGAGGCTGGTCGACTTGAAGTCCTTAGACTGGTCCATGAGTCCAAGCTTGCCGGTCACCTTGGGGTCACGAAAACTTTGGAACTCTTGCTTTGTTCCTTCTGGTGGCCAAACTGCAGGAGGGATGTAAAGACGTATGCCACCTCTTGCATCGCATCTGCTCAAAACAAGACACCCCGGGCTTGCCCTCTGGGTTTTCTACAGCCCCTTCCAGTTCCTTCCAGGGCATGGGGATCTATATCTATGGAATTTATTGTGGAACTGATGCATCTTTCAAAAGGAATGACTACCATTCTTGTCGTTGTGGACTGACTTACAAAGATGGCCCACTTCATCCTCATCAAAGGAATTCTCACAGCCGAGCACACCGCGGAGTTGATGATTCAGGAGATTTTCAGACTACATAGAATTCTGGATGATGTGGTCTCTAACAGAGGGGTTCAGTTCACATCAAAGTTCTGGAAACACTTCTGTACAGCCCTGGGAACCACTGTAACTCTGTCTTCTGCCTTTCATCCTCAGTCTAACGGCCAGACCAAGAAGAGGACAAAGCAGACCCTGGAGCAGTATCTCCGCTGTTTCATTTCTCATCTCCAGGATGACTGGGTGGATTGTTTACCAATGGCGGAGTTCACCTACAATAATGCCAAACACAGCTCAACTGCCTAGAGCCCGTTAAATGCCAAATCCTTCCTTTATTCCTAGTCTTCCTATCAATACTCATGTCCTGACTGCCAATCACAGACTAACAGCGTTGTCTGAAACACAGAAGTTGAAAGAAGCCTTATGGGAAGCCCAAAATGCTTATAAGAAAGTGGCAGACAGACACTGCTAAGCAGCCCCTATCTTCCAGGTGGGTGAATAGATGTGGTTGTCAACCAAGAATCTGAAGGCCCACATACCCTATCCCAAATTTGGGAAAAGATTCATCGGACCCTTCCAAATTACAGCGAGGATCCGCCAGGTGGCTTTCTGTCTTCCATGTATCTCTGTTAAAAACTTTCCAGGAGAACACCTTTGTCAGAAGATGGCAACCACCTCCCATCCAGTAAAAGTGCAAGGTCAAGAGGAGGTCGTGGGGGAAAAAAATCCTTGATTCCAGAAGGCACAGAGGAAGACATGTGCCGTGGCAGGGATAAGGGCCAGAGGAGAACTCCAGGGAATGCTCCAAAGCTTAGGGGAAAATTTCACAAGAAGCATCCAGGTAAGCCAGCCCTTGGGATGTCTAGAAGCCATCCTAGAAGCAGGGGGATACTGTCAGGGATCAAACCCGGGTCCTCCTGTACTCCAGTCAGTAGCTCTCCCTGCTGAGCTATCCAGACCTTTGGACAATTGTCTTGCATGACTTTTTGCCTTGTTCCCAGATTCTACAAACCCAGTCCCTATTCTAGCTCTGTCTGGTTCCAAATTAGGCTCACTATAAAAGCCTGGCCTTGCCACTCCTTCAGTGCGTGATTATTATGCTCCACAGCCATAGTCAAGCTCCATTACCAGCCTGCTCTGCTACAAACGAACTCTGGCATTCCTCCTGACAACGCTATTCGCCTCCTCCCTTGTACTGTGAACTGAGACCTACCTTTGCTGATTCCTGGCTCTTCCCTGACAACTCTCTAGATCTGCAAGGCTACTACACCTGTGCCTCCAAGCTAGTTCCTAAAACACCACAGTTCTTGACCGATCATCGACCCATGTAAAAGGCCCTTGGAATAGGCAAGGTCATGTTACCTGACTGCACGTGAGTATTCCCCTTTGGGGGCAGTAGGGCGTCATTTCTGTGCCACGTGATGGACGGAGGAGGGATCCCGTTAGCTTCACAGATGAGTGTGAAGGTGCTGTGCAGCACAACCAACATGCTCTGGGGTTCTGCCGGAGAGTTTGCAATTTCAGGTGGAACTGGAGAATGATGCAATAAAAAAAATGCAAAATTAAGCAAATATGCAAATGTAGCTAATAAATATTAATTTAGAGGATACTCAATGTCATCAGCAGTAAAGGAGATCGTACCTTGCACCGTGAGGTCATATTTCACATCTGACTGTCCAGCCGCATTCACAGCCACACAGACATAGCGTCCTGAATGAGGCGGTTGTGCGCGGGTTATGGTCAGCTGCTGACCTTTGTTCTTCAAAATAAAGTCTGGTCCACTCCCTAACGGGAAGCCGTCTTTGAGCCATGTCACTGATGGGGTGGGCTTCCCGCTAATGATACACTCTAGGGTGATCTGGCTTCCCCTCGGAACGGACATCTGCCTGGGGACATGGCTGCTTCCGGTTATTACTGGTAAAGCTGGTGATGGAAGATGAGAGAAGGATTATAGAATGATTTCTGAAAATGCTCGCCTTTTGTAAAAAAGTTAGCCACTGGGAAGTTTCTGGATTACTAATAAATCGTGGCATCGCCCCAAGCTGAAGAAACCACTGGGTGGATGCCAAGAGAAATCACAAGTCATAGAAGATATGGGAAAAGAAGAAAGGAGGATGAGATATGCCCCCTGACTTACTGTAGACCTCCAATAGGTGCCCCCTGACACTTACTGTAGACCTCCAATAGGTGCCCCCTGACACTTACTGTAGACCTCCAATAGGTGCCCCCTGACACTTACTGTGGACCTCCAGTAGGATCCCCCTGACACTTACTGTAGACCTCCAGTAGGACCCCCCTGACACTTACTGTAGACCTCCAATAGGTGCCCCCTGACACTTACTGTAGACCTCCAATAGGTGCCCCCTGACGCTTACTGTAGACCTCCAGTAGGTGCCCCCTGACGCTTACTGTAGACCTCCAGTAGGTGCCCCCTGACACTTACTGTAGACCTCCAGTAGGTGCCCCCTGACACTTACTGTAGACCTCCAGTAGGTGCCCCCTGACACTTACTGTAGACCTCCAGTAGGTGCCCCCTGACACTTACTGTAGACCTCCGGTAGGTGCCCCCTGACACTTACTGTAGACCTCCGGTAGGTGCCCCCTGACACTTACTGTAGACCTCCGGTAGGTGCCCCCTGACACTTACTGTAGACCTCCGGTAGGTGCCCCCTGACACTTACTGTAGACCTCCGGTAGGTGCCCCCTGACACTTACTGTAGACCTCCGGTAGGTGCCCCCTGACACTTACTGTAGACCTCCGGTAGGTGCCCCCTGACACTTACTGTAGACCTCCAGTAGGTGCCCCCTGACACTTACTGTAGACCTCCAGTAGATGCCCCCTGAATTACTGTAGACCTCCGGTAGGTGCCCCCTGACACTTACTGTAAACCTCCAGTAGGTGTCCCCTGACTTACTGTAGACCTCCGGTAGCTGCCCCCTGACTTACTGTAGACCTCCAGTAGGTGCCCCCTGACTTACTGTAGACCTCCGGTAGGTGCCCCCTGACACTTACTGTAAACCTCCAGTAGGTGTCCCCTGACTTACTGTAGACCTCCGGTAGCTGCCCCCTGACTTACTGTAGACCTCCAGTAGGTGTCCCCTGACTTACTGTAGACCTCCGGTAGCTGCCCCCTGACTTACTGTAGACCTCCAGTAGCTGCCCCCTGACTTACTGTAGACCTCCGGTAGCTGCCCCCTGACTTACTGTAGACCTCCGGTAGCTGCCCCCTGACTTACTGTAGACCTCCAGTAGGTAGTCTCGCTGGCTGCTTCCGGCCTCATTGCTGCACACACAGCTGTACGCTCCTTCATTGGACATCTGGACTCTGCTGATCTGCAGCAGTCTTCCCCCTGCAGAAACCTGAGCACGTTCCTCGTCGATGAGGGGAGACCCTGCAACGATGCAAACACTGAGATTCTGCAGCATTTGGCGGTATTTAATGCTGTAAATGGGACATAGCAGCATATAACCAGCAGGCAGCACGCGGTCTGCATCGTCTGCTGTGGCGTTATATAGCTGGGATGCGCTCTATCGCTCAGTTGCGTTCTGCATTTATTGCATTATTAATCCATTCCTTCAGTGCGAGAAAATGTAAGAAAAATCCACAATTGTAGCACTTTTTAAAAATTGTTTTGCAGCATTTTCTGCTGCGATCCCGACTGGATCCTTGTAGTGACAGATAATGACAGCTGCCCTTACCATTCTTGGTCCAGGTGAGCACCGGAGGCGGAGACCCTTGGCACTCACAGGTAAAGCTGATGGGCTGCCCCTCGATGACTGACATGGGAGACTCCGGGGTGGCCGGGAATGTAGGAGGAACTGGAGAAGAGACAAATGATAGGTATGAAGTGAAGGCACGGCGAGCTGTAAGGCGTACCGCTACTATACTTCTAGGTGGATATGGGATAGTGTCCCACAGAGTGATGTGTCATCAGTATCTCACACCCATACAGCGTTTACCCCAGATGATGACATTATAATGCTTTTCTGAACGGCCGGCGTCGTTGGAGGCCTCGCACGTGTATCTTCCTGCGTCCCTCAGCTGCGACTGGTCGATCTATGAGGAAACGCACATTATTACCATCATAGATTATATAGGAATGCTAATAACAGCGGCCACCATGCATAAAGAATCATGGCTGGCTGCTGTATCTAAGCCTGTGTGATACCGCCTACTGAGCCCGTAAATCTATAATGTGTCCTACCTATCTGCTCAGCCGCTGTATCTAACCCTAATTTGTGTGTGATACGGTCTTCTGAGCAGAAGTATCTACGCCTAAAATGCATGATACCAACTGCATAGCTGGTGCATCTAAGCTTGCCACATGTGATACTGTCTGCTCAGCCACTGTATATAGTCCTCTGGGATACTGTCAGCTGAGCTGTGATATCTAATGCTACCATGTATGATACCGTATGCTAAGCTGCTGTATCTAAGTCTATCATGTGCGATTCTGTCTTCTAAGCTTATTATGTTTGATACTGTTTGCTCACTTGCTGTATCTAATCCTATTATGTGTGATACCATGTGCTGAGCTGCTGTATCTAATCCCGTCATGTGTGATACCATGTGCTGAGCTGCCGTATCTTATCCTATCCTGTGTGATACTGTCTGCTGAGCTGCTGTATCTAATGCTATCATGCGTGATACTGTCTGCTGAGCTGCTGTATCTAATGCTATCATGCGTGATACTATCTGCTGAGATACTGTATCTAATCCTCACCTGTGTGATACTGTCTGCTGAGATACTGTGTCTAATCCTCTCATGTGTAATATTGTCTGCTGAGATACTGTATCTAATCCTCACCTGTATGATACTGTCTGCTGAGCTGCTGTATCTAATCCTGTCATGTCTGATACTGTATCTAATTCTATCATGTGTGATACTTATTGCTGAGCTGTGATATCTAATGCTACCATGCATAATACCGGATGCTGAGCGGCTGTATCTAAGCCTAAAGGGATACTATCTTCTAGGTCGATAAATCGAAGCTCATTATGTTGGATACTTTCTGCTTATCTGGTGTATCTAAACTTATCACATGACATACTGTTTGCTTAGTTGCTGTATCTAAACCTATCATTTGGGATGCCACGTACTGAGCCGCTGTACTTAATTCTATCATGTGTGATACGGTTTTGCTGAGTTACTGTATCTAAGCCTATAGCGATACTATCTTCTAAGTTGATGAATCTAAGCTCATTATGTTTGATTTGTGATACTGTCTACTAATCCTATTGTGGAATACCAACTGCTGAGATGATGCCTCTAAGCCTAATCATGTGTGATACCGTCTACTGAGCTGGCGTATCTAAGCTTATCACTTGTGTTACTGTTTGCTTTGTTGCTGTATCTAATCCTGTCATGTGTGATACTGTCTGCTGATCCACGGTATCTAATCCCATCATGTGTGATACAGTAGTAGAGAGCACACAGCGCTGCACCTGCAGGTAGCGTCCGCTCTCTGCGATTCGGATCCCGCCCCTTTTAGGCAGTGGCCGTCCGTCCTTCAGCCAGCTGATAGTCGGCGGTGGGATGGCATCGCTCTTACACTCCAGAGTGATGGGATGATTAATGGTGACGGTAGTATTAAATTCTTCTCCCAGGATGCTCGGGGGCACTGCGCAAGAGTAATTAATGACAGAAGCAGAAATGACAGAACTGACAACTTGTCTAGGCAAATACTTGGCTCTTAGGAGGGTATGAAAGAGACTGAGTACAGGCTGCCGTCTGAGGAGCGCCCAAAATATTACTGATCATTGTACACTCTTGTCAAAACCCATCCGGACCCCAGAAGAAGTCGTCGTTTTGCTGCACAACTCGGCATGCAGTTCCATCTCAGGCAGATATGTCAATGATGAGAGTTGTGAGGATTAGAAGATGGTCTTGTCCCCTGAGGTCCTAAAAGTGATTCCCCCCTTGGCCTATAAGAGGCTCTTGGAGGTGACCGGGCTCAGGACGCCCCCTACAGACCACCAGTAGAGAGGAGCATCTGACCAGACTGTTAGGAGGTGTTGGGACCGTTGGATGGAGGCACACAAGGTGACTGGGCTCAGGACGCCCCCTACAGACCACCAGTAGAGAGGAGCTTCTGACCAGACTGTTAGGAGGTGTTGGGACCAGTGGATGGGGGCATACAAGGTGACCGGGCTCAGGACGCCCCCTACAGACCACCAGTAGAGAGGAGCATCTGACCAGACTGTTAGGAGGTGTTGAGACCAGTGGATGGAGGCACACAAGGTGACCGGGCTCAGGACGCCCCCTACAGACCACCAGTAGAGAGGAGCGTCTGACCAGACTGTTAGGAGGTGTTGGGACCAGTGGATGGGGGCATACAAGGTGACCAGGCTCAGGACGCCCCCTACAGACCACCAGTAGAGAGGAGCATCTGACCAGACTGTTAGGGGGTGTAGGGAGCAGTGGATGTGTGACGGCACACAAGGTGACCAGGCTCAGGACGCCCCCTACAGACCACCAATAGAGAGGAGTGTCTGACCAGACTGTTAGGAGGTGTAGGGAGCAGTGGATGTGTGAGGGCACACAAGGTGATTGGGCTCAGGATGCCCCCTACAGACCACCAGTAGAGAGGAGCATCTGACCAGACTGTTAGGAGATGTTGGGACCAGTGGATGGGGGGCACACAAGGTGACCGGGCTCAGGACGCCCCCTACAGACCACCAGTAGAGAGGAGCATCTGACCAGACTGTTAGGAGGTGTTGGGACCAGTGGATGGGGGCACACAAGGTGACTGGGCTCAGGACGCCCCCTACAGACCACCAGTAGAGCGGAGTGTCTGACCAGACTGTTAGGAGATGTTGGGACCAGTGGATGGGGGGCACACAAGGTGACCGGGCTCAGGACGCCCCCTACAGACCACCAGTAGAGAGGAGCATCTGACCAGACTGTTAGGAGGTGTTGGGACCAGTGGATGGGGGCACACAAGGTGACTGGGCTGAGGACGCCCCCTACAGACCACCAGTAGAGAGGAGTGTCTGACCAGACTGTTAGGAGGTGTTGGGACCAGTGGATGGGGGCATACAAGGTGACCAGGCTCAGGACGCCCCCTACAGACCACCAGTAGAGAGGAGTGTCTGATCGTCCGATAAGCACCAGCAGCTCCAACTGTTTCGTTGTCCGCCATCCAGAGACAGGGGGCGCCATCGTTACACCCTGGTGTCTGTCGGAACCATTTCCAGGCGATTGGCTGAAGGACATTTAGTCTTGCAGCCCCCATTACATGTACGGCCTCTGACACCCACCATTACCTTTGTTTGCATTAGTGCCGTGAACGATGAAACAATGAATCTAGGTTTAATTTGGACGACGGCCGTGTTCGTGTCTTAAGACCTCGGGATGAGCGCCTCAATCCTGCCTTTGATGTGGAGTAGCACACTGCCCCCTGCTGGTGTGTTGCTCTGGGGGTCATCACATAGACAGTCGGTCCCCCCCTAGTAGTGGTACGAGGGACAATGACAGCTCAGCGATATGTTCAGGACACCCTGCAGCCACATGTGTTCCTCTCATGGCGGCTTCCAGCAGGATAATGCTCGGCCGCACACACAAGGGGGTCACAGGAGCCCCCACAACATTGTCACACTCCCGAGACTACCCGGTTACCAGATTTATCAACAGTAGAACATATATGGGACCATCTGGGACGCCAACTTCCACAGCCTATGAGTTTGTATGATCTAGAGGCTCAGTTACAGAAAATGTGAAGCGATATGCCTCAGGATACCATACAGAACTTGCATGCTTCCATGCCTACCCCTATCACATGTTGTATCCAAGCTAGAGGCGGTACAACAGGGTACTAGACCCTCCATGCCTTCCGTATCACATCTTGTATCCAAGCTAGACACATAGAAAGTTTCATTCCATTCCGATTACTTCTAGGGGGGGATGGTTTCGGACAATGAGTGGATTCTCCTCTACATTTTATAGTATTGATTATTCTGTATTGTATTAGAATTGTGTTTTACCGCTTAATTATGTATCTGAGTCGTTAACATTTGAGCCCGCATGCTTACCGTACACCTGTAGCTCGGTGGTCTGGCTGTCCTCGCCTGCAGAATTCACCGCTACACAAGTGTATATTCCAGAGTCGGACACATGAACGGCAGATATGGACAGTATTCTTCCCTGCTCCAAAATCTGATGAGAAGGAAAAAAAACCTGATGTCTCAAATAATACACGGCAGCAACAACATTCTAAGGACGATCGGCGGAGAGATTCAGATACATGTTACATGCCGCCTGTTGCTGTTTGTCTGTCATTAGTTCATATGGATTTGTCTTACAATGGAAATTATTTTAGACTTGCATTTAACAGTTTCACCACCAGGTGGCGATAATGCAATTGATGTCAACTATGATGAAGGAGCATACGGCGATCGCTATGGGGTGATCCCAGTACTGACCCGCAGTCCGGCACTTGCTGTGGACACAGGAACTTTATCTTTCAGCCACATAAGAGCTGGGGAGGGAAAACCGGTAGCATTACACTCCAGCCAGACCCGCTCATTCACCAGGAAGGTGGCCAGATCCGTCATGGATACAATCCTGGGGGGCACTAAATTAAAAGAAGGAAATGATGAGATGCGTAGTCCCAGGGACCCCAATGCTACATCCTTCTGTACAATAGCTGGAGCTTTTGCACTCACCATGAACCTCCAGTGTGAAGAGCAATTCACTGCGGCCAGCAGAGTTAGATGCCACACACACATAGTCTCCAGCGTCACTGCTGACCACTTTTTCAATCTGTAGGGTCCTGCCTTCGTTTAGCAGGGTGATGCCGGGCACCGCAGACAGCAGCTGCCCCCTTCTGTACCAGGACACGACTGCCAAGACCAAACAGATATGTTCTCAGCTCTCTTATCCCGGAAGTCAGTGATGAGAAATGGCGACAAGAGTCCGTGCGCACAGAATTAGGAGCCGCACGTATGTGTACCCATCTGTGGCTTACCAGGCAAAGGGCTTCCTGATGCCAGGCACTCCAAGGTAGCCGGGAGGTTCTCCACCGCCGTGTGGTTCACATCCGAAGGCTCAATGTTCGGAGGTACTAGAGTAATAATGATGGACAGCAAAATAATACTTTTAGTTATGGCGATCTATGCCTGTCATGTGTGATACTCTTTGCTGAGCTATGTATCTAAGCCTGTCATGTGTGATACTCTTTGCTGAGCTATGTATCTACATGTGTGATACTCTGGGCTCAGCTAAGCCTGTCATGTGTGATACTCTGGGCTCAGCTATGTATCTAAGCCTGCCATGTGTGATACTCTTTGCTGAACTATGTATCTAAGCCTGTCATGTGTGATACTCTGGCCTCAGCTATGTATACAAGCCCGCCATGTGTGATACTCTGGGCTCAGCTATACATCTAAGCCCGTCATGTGTGATACTCTGGGCTCAGCTATATATCTAAGTCCGTCATGTGTGATACTCTGGGCTCAGCTATGTATCTAAGTCTGTCATGTGTGATACTCTGGGCTCAGCTATGTATCCAAGTCTGTCATGTGTGATACTCTGGGCTCAGCTATGTATCTAAGCCCGGCATGTGTGATACTCTGGGCTCAGCTATGTATCTAAGCCCGGCATGTGTGATACTCTGGGCTCAGCTATGTATCTAAGCCTGCCATGTGTGATACTCTGGGCTCAGCTATGTATCCAAGCCTGCCATGTGTGATACTCTGGGCTCAGCTATGTATCCAAGCCTGCCATGTGTGATACTCTGGGCTCAGCTATGTATCTAAGCCCGTCATGTGTGATACTCTGGGCTCAGCTATGTATCTAAGCCTGTCACGTATGACACTGTCTGTTGTAGTTAAGGCCGGATTCAGACAAGCTTATTTAAATATGTCTATGGATCCATATTCCGGACGTGTTACAGATGACATCACAGCCGCATGTCGTTATTTGCCTCCATATTGTAAAAACTGTCTGCTGTATCTAATCCTGCCATATGTGATACTGTCTGCTGTATCTAATTCTATCATGTGTGATGCTGCCTGATGTATCTAATCCTACCATGTGTGATACTGTCTGCTGTATCTAATCCTGCCATATGTGATACTGTCTGCTGTATCTAATCCTACCATGTGTGATACTGCCTAATGTATCTAATCCTACTATGTGTGATACTGTCTGCTGTATCTAATCCTACCATGTGTGATACTGTCTGCTTAGCTGCTGTAGCTAACCCTGTTGTGTGAGATACTGTCTGCTGAGCTCCCGTATCTAATCCCATCATCTTTACTGCCTGTCAAGATGTGTATCCAATCCCATCCAGTGTGATACTTTAACCCATCACTCACCGAGCACATTCAGCAGCACGGCATGTCTTCCTTCTCCGGCATCATTCGTAGCAACACACATATAGACACCTTCATCATCTATGGCGAGCGCCGCGATCTGTCAGAAGAGAGCAGATGTAGGTGTGCAGTATATGACGTGCATTGGGGTCACTAGATCCCAGGACGTAAGTGAGCGCAGCGCAGTCTAGGGGGCGGATCACGTATGACAAGACGGAGTAGAATGAATCCCGCCAGCACTCGGCTGACCAGTAATCCTCCAAGTAAAGCCCCATTTACACGGGACAACTCTCGCTTAAACGACTGCACGAGCGGCTGACGCCACCGCTAGACAGGCAGATCTCCGCTGAGAATCGCTTGCTTAGTGCTTCATATTTCTATGTGAGACGCAGAGCGGAGCGTTTAGACGCAGCGAGAAGAGAGCGAACCAGCGATGAAACTCGGCGACAAACGAAAAGCGAACAAACAGCGCGATGGCTTCGTGTTCAGACGTAACGATTGTCGCGCATTTTCGTTCATTTGAACTAACTTTGAGGGACAATCGTTACATGTAAATGGGCCATAATGGAAAATCTGCAAATGTTTCATGAGGAAAATCCATGTTTGCGCTGCACGACGGACTGGGCCACTTACCTAGAATACGGCCACAAGGGACTTACCTGCAGTGTGGATCCTCGTGCTTGTAGCTGCAGTCCGTCCTTCCACCAGGTCACGGTTGGGGCCGGGGTACCGGACACGTTGCACTCCAGGGTCACAGGCTCACGCAGGTTTGCAGACACGCTGCTGCCTCCAGTAATGGTGGCCATTGGGAGCTCTGGAATAAATAAAGGCATTGGGGCAAATTTACTGATGCTGTCTAATAGACAACGTACACTTAGAGCGGGCCGTATGAAGATGCGCCAAACTGATCCGAGTAGTGCATGCTGTATGATGAATCTGGTGCAATCTGGTATGTTGGATCCTTTTTATCAGGTTAATTCCAGGCGCCCACAAAGGGGCTGCCCACTTGTAAACGGTTGATGGCCTACCCTCAAAATTGTCAGGGGTCCTTTACCCGGACCCCCACTGATCAGCTGTTTTCCAAGCCAGCATGTTAGTGCACTTACCGGATTTCTGCAGGAAGTAGACAGCACTGTTTTTACTGTAAGGGTATTGCAAGCAAAGTTCCCAATTATCTCAATGAGAACTCGACCTGCAATACCACACCTGCCCACTGCAGTAGAAGCTGAGCTGTCTACTTCCTGCAAAAATTATCTCAGTACACAAGTGCATCGGCCCAGTCAACAGCTGATTGTCGATGGAACCCCGCTAATCTACTGTTGATGACATATCCTGACTACAAGCCATCTGCAGTTTACAAGTGGAAAACTGGTTTAAGCGCACCCTACAAACACCCCGAGAATCTGAACGATTGTCATTCAGTGTGAATGCACGCACCAACAGAACGATGAATGAGAATTCATTAAAAACCAAACAACGTATCGACCCGCTGAACGACTGCCTATTTACTGTGAATGGAGGCAGGCGGACCAGAACAATCCCCGAGCGCCTCCGATTATCGCTGGGACAACCTGCGGGCACAGAGCGGTATAAATGACACGATAACTCTGTTCTGTGGGTCACCAGGCTCAGACTCGCCTACAGGGAGACAGGTGAATTCGCCGGTGGCGCCCAGCTCCCCACGAGTGGCGTACAACACAGTGCATTCACTGCACTATATACAGATAGCACGCAGCATCCTGGAGAGCACATATGGCCATATTATACAAGGAGTGGTTTATATAGATGCAGAAGCTGGCTGAGATGACATCTTGGGGTGTATCTTCCCTCCCTCGGCCCTACCTTTTTGACAATACTGTGGGGCGGGGCCATCACCATAGTCTCAGCATTTGGACCTATGACATGTCAGAAGTTTGTAAAAGATTTAGTTACCCTTTAATTTAACTTTTTATTTTAAGTCCCCTTAGGGGACATGAACTTGTGATTGTCTGATCTCATGTAGAACATACTATATTGTACATTTAATGTCTTCCTATTACGCCCTACTACAGGGCCAAATAGGAAGACATCCATGGCATGCCTGGAGGACTCTGTTAGAACATATAAATGCCACAGTCACTACTGATCGTGGCATCTAAATGGTTAAGCAGCCAGGATCGGAGTGATCATGGATCCTGGCCATGTGGGAAGGTGTCAGATGTCAAGCCCACCCCATCCACTGACGCCTGACCTTGGCTGTACTTGTTGGGAAGGGGTTAATTGTAGCATACATATTGATAACATGTACACTAGGGCGCTGGGAATCAGAGAAGCATGTAAGAACAGACCCCTCGCCGCGCTCCCTGATAACCGCTCCACATTCCCCACATTTTAGCAAGTTTGGCCGAGGGATGGCGCTTTCTATAAACGGCGCATTCCAGACGTGCAACGGTATTTATTCTATCAACAAGCTCTCCCATGGCGGGAACGCTGCTGCTTATCCAAGGCGCTGCGATGGGTTTCCTGGCGTGATAGAGCGATGTGCTCATCCCCAGGACGCCATCTAACCAGCCAAGAACGCGCACCAATGGAGCAGAAGGAATCTGGATCGCTGCGTTCCAAGGGCGGCCCAGCGGGACACGTGTCCACAACATGCCGAGGAGATCGGCTGGGACACTTAGCATCGGACTCGCTGGGGGCTGTACACACTGTGCTGTAGAGATGGACGACAAGGGGTGGTCTAGGCCCAAGCGGAGCAGGGAAAGGTAGGGGCTGTAGTAGGAGTCAGGGGGGCAGAGAAGCAAAGAATGGTGTGGGCTGCATGGTGAGTGGAGCCAGAGGGTCTGGGAAGGAGGGTGAACACTTCTGTTCACATGGGAATAAGAGGTAAATAATGGTGGCCCACAGGGAGAACTAGTGAGTATAAAGGCCCATTTACACGCAACATTTATCGCTCAAAATTCATTCAAACGACCGCAAATGACCAATAATCGTTGTGTGTAAACACGGCCATCGTGCACTTTTCGTCTGAATGATGATTTTAAAATGAGGTTAAAATCCATCTTTCAGCTGCAGAGAGATAAAGTATCTCTCAACAGACCGCACACTGTGTTCTCCACGGGAGTCGGGAGATTGCATTGTATTCTGTTGGCAGCCCGTGCGAGAACAATGCAGCTGTGTGCAGAGCCCAGCATGTGGAATGGGCTCTGCAAAGAGCTCATGGAGGCCCTTTTACATGCAAATGAAGATTATAAAGTGTTAATGCACATTAGTGTCCATTAACACTTTATGCAAAATGATTGTTAAAACTTTCAATTGTTTGAAAGGTTATCTTTGCGTGTAAGTGGGCCTTTAGGATACTTTTATACAGGACAACAGCTGCCTGTTTACACGGGCCGATCCATTATTTAGTTTTATGCATGCAGAAAATGAACAAAGAACAAGCAGCAAACAAATTCTCGTTCGCCATTCAGTCGGGGCTGCATTTACACTGAATGATATTCATCCTGATTTCCAGCTCGTTTAAAATGGCCCTTCAGTAGGGAACAATATGGTGAGGGAGAGGTGTATGGGTTCATAAGGGGCAGGGTAGATGTAGTCAAGGTCCCCCCTCTTATTCTATTAGGGTGCTTTTTCATGTCCAGCCGCTACTCGGATGCCTCTGCCCTGTGCCGGTCACTGCACTGGCGGCCCGTTAAATACAGAATTCAATTTAAACTCGCTACCTTCATCCATAAAGCCCTCCACAGCGCAGCGCCACCCTATATTGCCTCCCTCATCTCAATCCATCACCCAGCCCAGGCTCTCAACTCTGCTAACGAAACCAGACTGAGCACCACTCTAATACGAACTTCTCATTCCCGCCTCCAAGACTTCTCCAGAGCAGCACCGATCCTCTGGAACGCACTACCAAAGGCTACCCGGGCAATCCAGGACTCGCAGAACTTCAGGCGTGCTCTAAAAACGCACCTCTTCAGGGAGGCATACCGCATTCCCTAAACAAACCCCTCTGTACTCCGCCTGATAACATGCTCCCTGACCTACTGACTGCAATCCCTGCTAGCCATCATAAACCGCTCCTGCAGTCACACCGTTTCTGCCGTCACACGGCTAAATGTCTGACCATTGTCTGTGTATAGCATCCCTCACTCTCCACCTCGCCATACCATGCACATCTCCAGCCCCTTTACCCTCTGTATCACCCCATTATTTGTAGTATGTAAGCTCGTTGGAGCAGGACCCGCACCCCTATTGTTTCCACCAACTGATTACTATGTAACCGTGGTTCTGTAATTGTTGTACTTTTGTCTTTCTGTATCCCCTGTCTATGTAAGCGCTGCGGAATATGTTGGCGCTATACAAATAAAGATTCTTATTATTTTACATGGGACAACCTGTTGGGCTCAGATGCCCAATGCATCATCCCAGCAACAACTGTTACAGTGCTTTAACACAGTGAATGGAGGTGGAGCGGACCGGGAATCGTCCCGACCCGCTGCCTCCATTCACAGTAAACAGGCAGTTGTTCGTAGATGAATTACTGCCTGTTCATACGGGCCGATCCGCTATGCAGAAACTGAACGACGAACACATTTACCGCTGAGTCACGCATCTATTTAGGCCGAACAATATAATCGTTGAGATTCTCGTTAATCGTGGGAATCTGAATGATTTCTCGCCCGTGTAAAAGGGGTCCTACTTGTGTTGGTGGCAATGTTTTCATGTTAGGGACCTTTCACACAGGACAGAATTACGCCACAGGACGTAGCCCAATCGACACCGACATCTGCAGGTCTGACTACGGATTTTGATGCAGAATTGCAAGCAGGTTTTAAGCCATTTTCAATTCAGTATCAAAATCCGCAAATGCGGAATTACTGAGGAATGGACCGTGGCTCGCTGTGCATTATGTGGCCAATGCCGTTTCGAATAAAAGGTTCTTAACAAGACCAGATCGAGGCAGGGCTGGAGCCTCATGTGGGGGACACGAGTTACACGGCAGGTCCTCAGGGTGTTTTGGCTCTGGGCAATCACCAAAGTCGGACGATGGTAGTGGGCGGGCTACAGCTCAGAGT
This sequence comes from Eleutherodactylus coqui, assembly GCF_035609145.1. Lineage (NCBI taxonomy): Eukaryota > Metazoa > Chordata > Amphibia > Anura > Eleutherodactylidae > Eleutherodactylus > Eleutherodactylus coqui. The sequence goes on along the minus strand of NC_089846.1, from coordinate 10,587,406 downwards.
GCTGCGCCATGATTGGGATCTGGCTCCTCCCACTCGGTACTTGCATTGGTTGCAAACGGAGTGGCACCGGCCACAAATGCTTTATTCAGCAAGGAATTAAGTTAATTTGTGTTATTAAAGGTTTAAGTTTCTCGGGGGTTTGCATGTTCATAGATGGCGATAGTCGGTGCAATTGGCTTGCGGTGCATTGGGTGTTGATGTAAGGGTACAATCCCACTGCTCAGATGGCATTGCTCTAATATTATGGGCCCATTTCTTTCTGATTATAAGCGGGGATTTTTTGGAATAATCAGATTATAAAAGACATAAATACCATGTTTCCCCAAAAATAAGACAGTGTCTTATATTAATTTTTGTTCAAAAAGGTTTAACTTTTTTACATGTATAGCTGGCTGGACACTATTTAAATTGACTTTTTTAAATTAACTGTTAGCAGGGCTTAATTTTGGAGTAGGGCTTATATTTCAAGCATCCTCAAAAAGCCTGAAAAATCATTTTGCATCCTCAAAAATTCTGGAAAATCATGCTAGGTCTTATTTTCAGGGAAACAGGGTAACATCTGATGTGATTATAGAAATGAGTACTTTGTGTGATAGAGAGTTCTAATGAAACATCTCGTGTGTTCCAGGCGTGTCTCCTGGACGAGAAGCCAAATTCTTCAAGATATCATTGGTGTAAAGATGTGCTTCCAAACGCACCCCCACTGCTTCCCACGGACTAAATCCCTCTAATCTGAAAAATGTTAGAATTTTAGGATTGTGCTATATAGAGGTAACAAGAGCAACGAGGTCCAGGAACTCGGGGCAAGAAGTCATGAGGGGGAGGGGGGGGGCGGGCGATGTGATTTTCCTATAAGCTGTTAGAAGGAATAGAGGAGATAAGATGGCGCTGGGAGAGCTGCTGGAAACAGCGCCAATTGTTCTTAGGACGATGGGGTAATTAGGAGGGTGGATGAGAGTAAGGATACCTTTCAACCATCGCTTAGACTGGTTGCTGAAGCGTGGGAACAACAGTCATTCCACAGAGCGCTTGGTGCTCGTTAGTTGTTTGTCGAGATATTGTTCTTAGAGGGATCTCCATTCATATACAAGCAGCTGCGCCCTGACACCAGATGCCTTCTGATGAACTGGCGACAATTTTTGTGTGAGCTGAAACTAAACGACTGGCGACTTATTGCTCGTCGCCCTGTCGGTGGCCATGTTTACGCATGTTTAAATTCGGTCTTTTAAAGGAAGATCGTTCGTGCCTAAACTTAACAACAAACAAAACGTAAACAAATATCATTCGTCGTTCGGTCGCTGAGAGGATTATACGGAATAACTATGTGTCCCTGAACACAAGCACGTTCGTGCGTTTGCTGCAGCCGGGAGAAACCGCTGCCGGAGGAATGATAGTTCCTCCTTCAAGATGTTTGTCCAGCGTTACGTTCTTGACTGATTTGTGCTGAAGAATATGTTGGCACCAATACAGATTATCATTATTACCCACCCTGGAGGGCAACTGGGAAAAAGGACAGAAGTCAGTGTAAGGCCTGCGGGTTAGGGATCTTGTAAGGACCGACCAGCTGGAGGCCGTGGCCGTGCGGCTGGTACCCTACAAGGGCAGATCAGAGGACCGCCGGGTGCGGGTGTCATGATTTGGCCACAAGTTGCCTTTGATAACTCCGGTGGCATCAGCCGCTGTTTCACCAAATCCTCTTTTGTTTTTTGTGTCATCTTCGATGATGTAAAAGGATCCTTTTGGGTAGTTGGGGTACAGCCAATGCGCTCCTTAGGAGTACATTACCCATCAGTATCCCACGCCGTAACAATATGGTGCACAGTTGGGTATTTGCTACCACAGTGCGGCCTTTATTTATTGCAGTACGTAGTTTACCAATGAAGCCACGGACAATGTCCATCCCCGAGATGCTGAAGCCGGGATGCCATGCTGAAGCCGGGATGCCAGGAAGTACGCCCAAGAGTCAGGCGCCGCTTCTCCCCCTCGTCCTCTCCCAACTCTATCACTTCATATTTAGCTCAGTAGATCGCTTGGGTGGGACAAATGAGATCGGACGACTCCTGATTTCCAGAAAGAGGGGTCTGCGGTGTCTATAGGCATCACACTATATACTGGGGGTATATATAATAATGCTCCTGCAGGAGGAACACCGTGACGGTCATACCTTGTACGAATACATCCACGGCTGCCTCTGCTGTCCCAGCTTCACCTTCAGCTTTGCAGGAGTATTTCCCGCCATGTCCTGGCTGTATCTGGCGGATGGACAAGATTCTTCCGCTATCTAATACTTCCAGCCCGTCCTGATCCGCCACCAGGTAGCCATTCCTCAACCACCTGCAGTAAAGATGTAGAGGACCAGATAGTTAATGATGGGACAAGTAATTTCTCTGAAACTTATCCCACTGAGGAAAACTACACTCAGAATTAGAAGCCGCTGATAACAGAGAACAATAGATTGTATTCAACTGTACAAAAGATTGAGAAACAGACGGCAGGTTTAAAGGCCCTTTTACACGTCACGATTAACGTTTAAATCCACGCGCTCCCGGGGGATGATAGTCGTCCTGGGTAAATATATGCAAACACTGAACGACTATCTGCTTACAGTGAATGGAGGCGGGTGAGTGAAGAGCGCTCCCCAGCCGCCCGCCTCCATGCTGGCCGCGCTCTGGGCGATGCCAGCAGTACTCACTCCTGTGTAACAGCACAGGAGCAAGCTTCACTAGGATGTATATCGGGCCTCGTTTGCTGAACAGTTTGTCCCGTGTAAATGGGCCTTAAGTTACCTTTACAGAAAGCAGCCATCGCTCAGATAGTCGCTCAGAAAAGCGTTGAAGCGTACGAACGCCAGTCATTCATTTGCTTTCCCACAGAGCGCTGACTGTTCCTTAGCGGTTTGCTGTGATATCGCTCATAGAGGGATCTCCGTACAAATTCAGTACAACAACTGGGACTTTACACCGGGCGACTTTTGATCAACCAGCGACTATTTTTTTGATAAACTGAAAGGAAAAACTTAGCAACTTAACCCGTTTAGGACCAGCCACAGTAAATTTACGGCGGTGCTCTAAGTGTCCTGCCTCTGCAATCAGTCAGAGGCAGGAACACAGCTGATAACCCGGAGCAGAAGGCAGGAGGGGTTTTTAACCCTTCCTGCCTTCTGCTTCCCCGATATGCAGTGCTCAATGAGCACTGTATGGGGAAAGTGAAAGTAACATGTACTTTCACTACGGGAGCCTCGGGGGGTCATGTGACCTCCCGGGATTCCCTGCTACTGCAGAGCTGGAGGGTCAGACTTAGACCCTGGCAACTCTGCAGGTGACTAATGTCACCACAGGGGTTGCTTTCCCCTGTAACTAGGGCTCCTATGGACGCCCCAGCTACAGTGGGAAAGTGTCAAATAAAGGGAAAAAAAGGTCTTATATGACGTCATGGGGGACATAGATAGTAAAAACACAATTACATAAATAAGTAAAACAAAATAACAGAATAAAACAACAATACATACATAAGAAAGAGAATAACACAAAGCAGACGCCAACAAAAACCGTCGCCATATGCGCCCTGTAAACCAAAACCATAACCATATCAAAACGTCCGAAACAAATAGAGGAACCCGTTCCCATACTTTATTTTAGTGTAAATATAAAAATAATTTTAAAACAAATTATAAATGTTAAAAAAATTATTTTATTTAGCTTGTTACCCCCAATAAAACTAAAAAAACTGAAAAAAAGTCACTGAAAATGATATTAAAAAATAGTCCTATATGTCACGGAAAAAAAACGCAGCAAAAATAATTTTGGTAGCTAAAGGAAAAAAAAAATAGAGCAGTAAAACCGCCACATGGGTAAAATCCCTTAAAAGTGTCTGGTCCTTAAGGTACAAAACAGCTTGGTCCTTAAGGGGTTAAAGGGAATCTGTTACCATCTTTCGGCAGCCCTCACTGACCGCACCGTGACGCAGTGCCGGTCACACTGACTGCAGGGATATGTCTGCAGTGTGGATCTGTGCAGGAGTTTGGGAGAAACTTGCATTTTATTATTATCAGCCAGACACAGAAGTAGTCCTGCATATTCAAGAGCTGCAGCTAGTCACACCCACCCCGCCCTCCAGCCAATGATTGCCACTCTCTCCATATTCATAGTAATAGGCAGCCAGCAGTCAATCAATGGTTGAGGGACGTAAGTCATTACTGATTCGATGGGGGAACAGAGTAGCCCTATTTCAGGGGTCACAGAGTGGTGGGCTTAGAAGCTACATTCTCTGAAGGTTGGAAGGTCTGATGTTACAATTGGCCCTCCGTCGGGTTACATTGAGACCTGCACTCACCACACTCTAGGAGTCGGGTGTCCAGTCACAAAACAGGAGAGATCCAGGGCGTCATTTACGGTGATGGTGACGAGTCCTGAACCGTCACCGATCTGCACATTGGGAGGAACTGACAAGAGATAAGAAAATAAGGTCAGTTTAGGAATATCACTAGTTTCTGCAATCAGCTGCCAGCCTTCCTCCTGCATTTACCGCTGATAGATGCTGCAATGCATCCCCCTGCAGACCCCAATATAAATCGGGGTCTGTTATCTGTGTCTATCACTACCCCCCAGGAGATAGAGACACCATCAGAGTATCAGCCCAGGTCTTACTGAGAACTTCCACAGAGTAGCGCAGGGTGGTCTCTCCAGCCAGACTGATGGCTACGCATGTATAGTCCCCCTGAGCACCTTCCGTCACAGACAAAAAATGCAGAGATCGGCCGCCATCTTTGATCTGCAGTCCATCTCTCTCAGACACCATAAGTCCATCTTTCAGCCAGGACAGGACAGGAGGAGGATGACCGGTGGCAGAGCACTCTAAATCCAATGGATTTCCCAATGTGGCTTTAATGGTCAGGGGTTTCTCTCCGGCTCCTTCCATATGAGGGGCAACTGAAGAGGAAGGAGAAGAAATACATTCAGGAAGCGTTCACACGCAACGGACTTGATGGGGATTTGCTGCAGTGGAGAATCCGCACCAAAATCTGTGTTAAAGTCCAGATCAAACTCCGCACCATCGGTGTGTGACATGCACGGATCCACAGCAGACTGCAGCTACAAATATGCTTCAATATATGTGTCAACATTTGGCACAAATTTTAGGGCAGCTCGAACATCCGCCATGTGAAAGCACCTGGATTTACGTTAAAACTCATAAATGTTTGTACAATGAAGAGTTCTGTAACTTTCTGATACAGTTCCTCACCATTTTCAATATACCTGCTTGCTGACAGTGAGGGGGAGCATGGTCCTGCTCAGATACTTCCTACAGCTAGGAGTTTGTTAAGCTCCATTTACACTGATAGATGATCGCTCAAACAATAGTGTGAGTGACAGTTTTGAGCGATTATCTTTGCATACCTTATAGTAGCTACTTTAGAATATGCAGGTGGAGCGAGAAACAGCCGCAGCCACTAACAGAAGAATACAGCTGTTTTGCATAAACAAACAACTGTATTCTTCTCCACTCTAACTGCCAGTGTCCCCGCTGTGAATTCACAGCAGGACACAGGCACAGAGAATCTTATCAGCGCAGCAAGCTAGAATTCAGTGATCAACGACTCGTGCACAATGTCCCTGCATTTAGACAGAACGAGAATCACTCAAAAGACGGCTTTGAGCGATTTTTGTGTGATTCTCGTTGTGTCTAAAAGGGCCTTTACAGCTGAAGACTTCAAACGGATACATTTCATCTGCACTGTTATGTTGTAACAATTTGTGCTTCTGATGTCTTTAACTCACTGAAGATTCTATGGACTAAATAAAATTGTAACAAACCCTCTGCTGTGAGAAGTATTAGGTCAGGCCATGCTTCCAGCTGCCGTAAGTAAATGTATGACTTTTTGGCATTTGCAAGCACCCTCATCACTTTTTCAAAAAGAGGCCTTGTGCCTCTTACTACATTTAGCGCATCTGACTCCAGTGGAACTTATCTTAGAAAACCACGCCCCATTGTGTATCAGAAAATTGCTGAACTTTTTGTGGTACGGTGGTCAAACTCTTTAAGGTCATGTTTAAAAAGCAGCGGATTTGCCATAAATTTTCGGTTGATCTTCCGTTCAGAAAATCTGCCGGGTTTCCATGGGTAACATCTGCTTAAGAGTTTATTCACACAAGCGTATATTGGCCGCCATATTCACGGCTGGACAATATACGCTACCATCTCATGCATTGGATTCCAATGCATCAGATCACACAGGCGTATTCCCGTGGCGTAAAAGGCACCGGCGCTATATTGGCCAGCCGGGCAGGAAAGATAGTCCTGAAACTATCCTCCTGTCTGGACTACAGCGGCTGCATAGCCTCCTATGGAAGCCAATGACAGCAGCCCTAGAAGGGAGGTGGGAGGGAGTTTAGCAGCATGACTGCTAAACTCCCTCCCCCTTTTCTCCTCCCCTCCGGCTGTTTACAATGAGAGGGGGCGGGTGTGGAGCAAAGCTCCGCCATGCCCCTCCCATTGCTGGCTATGAACACAGGGCAGGGAGGGACTTAGCTCCGCCCACATCCTCCCCTCCCATTGCAAACAGCTGGAGGGGAGGATAGAGGAGGTGAGCCGGCAAGGGAAGGGGGAGACAGCTTAGCAGAGCTAAGCTATCTCACCTGCCCAACGGCATATACGCCAAGCCCTTGCATCAGATGGTAGCATATATTGGCCAGCCATGAAAATGCCGGTTGATATATGCTCGTGTGAATAAGCCCTTAAGGTGTGTTCACATGTAGCGGATTCAGTGCACAACGGAAAAATCTGCCCCAAAATCTAGGTCAAATTAAGATTTCAAAAAGGGCGCCTTCAGATATGGCAGAAAATACCACCACAGACTGATCAGCACATCTTATATGCAGATTATACGCCAAGAGTGAAATCTGCTGCAATTCTAAAAAACACGCAGATCTTGGGGCAGATCTGTCTGTGGTGGAATTTTCTGCCAAGTCTGAAAGCCCCCCAACGTGACCATTATGTAGATGAAGTTGCTGTTACTGTAAAGAATCCTTTCTGTACGCTCTGGAGAACTTACCATAAACCTCCAGCAGATAGGACTTTTCTACAGTGCCTGCATGGTTATTGGCTCTGCAGGTGTACAAGGCGGCATCAGACAGCTGGACCTTGCTAAGCTGCAGGCTTCTCCCGCTGTCCCTGTAAGTGGATTTGGGGCTGGACACAATGGGACGTCTGTCCTTAAACCAGGTGATGCTTGGAGGTGGAGACCCCTTTGCTTCACACTTCAGCTCTACAGAGCCATGGAGCAGAGAAGCCACTGACGTTGTCTCGTTGGATGACCAGACGGTGGGGGGAGCTAGGAGAAGCACAAGAGACCTAGATTATAGTAATACAGCCCAGTTGTGTTATAAGAAGTTCTGGAGATTTATGTGTTTTTCTATAATCTATCTGATAATCCGGCACAGATCAGATCCCGTCATTGTCAGATTCAAGCAATTTCTACTATATTTTGCTTTTGGAGTAAAACTGCTGCATGCAATTCACTGTGTGTCCAGTAGGTGACAGACGAATACTGAAGAACAGTGAAATGAGTTTCTGAAGATACTTACTGAGGATCTTCAGGTTGAAGTCCTTGACTTGTTGACCTGCGTGATTAAATGCCAGACACTGGTATCTGCCCTGGTGGGAGAGCCTGGTGCGGTTCACTCTGAGCACCTGCCCGCCTTCGAGGAGCTGAATCTGAGGGTCCCCTGGTGAGAGCGGCCTGCGGTGGAGACATCAAGCATAAGGAAAATCTACAGCTCTGCACTCAGAATACTAATCTTATCATCTGATACTGTCTGCTGAACTGCTGTATCTAATCTTCTCCTGTGTGATACTGTCTGCTGAACTGCTGTATCTAACCTTATCTTGTGATACTGCCTGCTGAGCTGCTGTATCTAATCCTATCACGTGATACTGTCTCCTGAGCTGCGGTATCTAATCCTATCATGTGATACTGTCTCCTGAGCTGCTGTATCTAATCCTATCATGTGATACTGTCTGCTGAATCTAATCCTATCATGTGATACTGTCTCCTGAGCTGCGGTATCTAATCCTATCATGTGATACTGTCTCCTGAGCTGCGGTATCTAATCCTATCATGTGATACTGTCTCCTGAGCTGCTGTATCTAATCCTATCATGTGATACTGTCTCCTGAGCTGCTGTATCTAATCCTATCATGTGATACTGTCTCCTGAGCTGCGGTATCTAATCCTATCACGTGATACTGTCTCCTGAGCTGCGGTATCTAATCCTATCATGTGATACTGTCTCCTGAGCTGCGGTATCTAATCCTATCATGTGATACTGTCTCCTGAGCTGCGGTATCTAATCCTATCATGTGATACTGTCTCCTGAGCTGCGGTATCTAATCTTATCATGTGTGATACTGTCTCCTGAGCTGCGGTATCTAATCTTATCATGTGTGATACTGTCTCCTGAGCTGCGGTATCTAATCTTATCATGTGTGATACTGTCTCCTGAGCTGCGGTATCTAATCCTATCATGTGATACTGTCTGCTGAGCCGCTGTATCTAATCCTATCATGTGATACTGTCTCCTGAGCTGCGGTATCTAATCCTATCATGTGATACTGTCTCCTGAGCTGCGGTATCTAATCCTATCATGTGATACTGTCTCCTGAGCTGCGGTATCTAATCTTATCATGTGTGATACTGTCTCCTGAGCTGCTGTATCTAATCTTATCATGTGTGATACTGTCTCCTGAGCTGCGGTATCTAATCCTATCATGTGATACTGTCTGCTGAGCCGCTGTATCTAATCCTATCATGTGATACTGTCTCCTGAGCTGCTGTATCTAATGCGATCATGTGATACTGTCTCCTGAGCTGCTGTATCTAATCCTATCATGTGATACTGTCTCCTGAGCTGCTGTATCTAATGTGATCATGTGATACTGTCTGCTGAGCCGCTGTATCTAATCCTATCATGTGATACTGTCTCCTGAGCTGCGGTATCTAATCCTATCATGTGATACTGTCTCCTGAGCTGCGGTATCTAATCCTATCATGTGATACTGTCTCCTGAGCTGCGGTATCTAATCCTATCATGTGATACTGTCTCCTGAGCTGCTGTATCTAATCCTATCATGTAGGAAACTGTTTTCAGAGCTGCTGTATCTAAGCCTTGCATTTTAGATACTGATCTCCTAAACTGGTATATCTAATCCCGTCATGCATCACATGATCTTCTCAGCTGCTGTATCTAATCCTGTCCTATGTGATCCTGTGGGCTGAGCTGGTCTATGTGGTCTTGGCGTTGCGGTGTGACCCCACGCTCCTTCGGCCTGGCGTGTTTCATGTTTTTATGTCCCCGGCACACGAGGATCTGGGAGGAGGTTAATAAAAAAAGTACATGAGGATTTTCCTGCTTCCACGCGCCGTACAGCTGATCCCCCTCCCCCCACCTCTTCTATACGGGGACCCTCGCCGATACGTCTCTGCCAGGAGGGCCCCTGGAGTCGCTGTGTTTTGACTCCTTGATGCGGTTTCTAAGGAGGTCGGATCCCAGCCTGCAGCAGCTGCCTGACCTCACAGGTGCCGCGCGTCATCACAGAAACCCTCCCAGCATCCTCCTGGTGGAGCCGCGACCCATGAGAGATGCTTCTATTCCAGCTACATGGCGGCATGCAGCCCCAGAATCCACCAGACGTCTTTGCAGGTCGCTGCCGTCCGGCTTCATGTGCTGCAGTGTGACATGTGTGTGCTCCATAGAAGCCAAAGGATGTTATAAAGCGTCGCGCCTGCGGAGCGTTAGCATCTACAGAAGATTTACTGCAGCGGGGAAGAGCTGAACCGACTGTCCGATAGCAAGATCATCGCTTCCCATAGCCTTAATCGTGAGCACATGTGCAGAACACGCGTGTCGTATGTCAGTCTGACACACGTGGCGGACAATGCACATCCAGCCGTCCCTCTCACCTCCTTAAGGACACCTTGATGAGTGAGAACAGGTTCCCATGAAGGAGGAAGCGCTGTCCTACAAGGGAAGGAGATGATGAATGCGCCCAGATGTGGATGCTATGGAGGCTCAGAACATGTGTGCGAGGTTAACCCTTACTGGGGAGAGGTATCCCGGGAACAGAAGCCTTCTTCCATGATGGCAGTGGTGTAGCAATAGGGGTCGCAGTTGCAGGACTGCCGATTCTAGGCCCCCCGTGCACGGCCAGCAGTTCACCTCTACGTCGCTCGTGATGCCCTGCTGCATGAACCAGACACCGTGCTCAGCGCCCAAGAGCAGGACACATGCCAGGCTACGCTCGCTGCACGCGGTGTCGTGGTCATGCAGCAGAGCAGCGTAATGTAAAGAAGCACCTCTGGCACGAGTTCAGGAGGCTGTGTGCTGCACAGGGCACTCCCAGGGGCACAATTACTTTGAGAGGGTCACAGAGGGGCACTATTTTCAGGGCACATTTATGTTGATGGGCACAGATGGACATTTTTTGCAGGCATACAATAGATTTGTGGGGGCACACAAATGGCACTATGGCTTTATGGGGTCAAAATTACTTTGTGTGGGCATAGAGCGGCACTATTACTTTGTGAGAGCACAAAATAGCACTATTTGTGGTGACACTATTACTTTATGGGGCACTATTAATGTGGGACACCAAGACGGAACTTATTGTGTTGAGCGACTTGGGGAAATATTACTGTGTGGGAAGGGGGCAGTAGTACTCTATTGGGCACAAAGTGGTGGCACTGTTACTATGGGAGGCACTATGAGAAGCATTCGAGGTAGAAGCAAGGTGGGGAGATGTCTTCATAGTGGTCTGGGCCTGTATAGAGAACAAAAGTTAACCACTCCAATCAGAGAATACGGCACAATCCGCTTCAAAGTCCGTGCTTTATGTGCAGTTTTTGAAGTAGATTTTTCACGTGCGCATGGCACCGAGTCACTGAGAGATGCGGTGGGACATTCTGGGTGAACCACAGCCACGAGAAAAGGGGGAAGCCTAAGCTGAACTTTATATCAGGGCCTGTGAGCCTTTAGCTACGTCTGCATGTTAGCATCACATCCTGGTCGGCCCCCAAACACATAGAAGTGATAAATGTATGATCTCTAGGACCCCACCAATCATAAGAACGAGGGTCTCTACTATCTTTGTATGAATGCAGCTTCAATCACCGCTTTCAGAGAATGTCGACTGCAGCTATCCTGTGCAGGGGTGATGAACCGCTTTAAATACAGAACTTGCAGATGAAGCAATTAATACATCCGTGTGAATAAAGCCTTAAACTGCATTTTCACTGATCTGCCACTAGGTGGCCCTGTGTTTTCATGTGATCCTATATATAATTGGCTGCTGGTCACTGCCAACTTACTGTTCGTCCTTTGTCCATTCCACGTGGGGTGTTGGCAGCCCTGAAGTCTTACACTGAAGCAAAACCTCAGCTCCTTCCTTTGCGGTCAGCTCTTGGAGAGATCCCGCTCCGTAAATTGATGGAGGTACTGAAAATTATAACATGAGAAATAACGGATGATTATAACATAGTCTGCATATAGCGGATCTCAGTAGAGGTTTGGCTGTACTGCCACCTGCAGCTAAGGAGGTGGTATTACAATTTCATATAAGAAAACGAAAAAGCTTTATACATGACTTCTGGCGGCTGCTTCTTCCTAGTAAGGGACCTTTCACACACGACAGAATATTCCGCGCCCCTGAATTCTGCAACAAAATCTACATGGCTACCCCCCTTCCCCTCTCACCTGCCTGATCTTACAAATACTCACTGAACACCATAACATTGTAGGCGCGTTGAGCTTCACCGGCGCGATTTACTGCCATGCAAATGTATGAGCCCGAATCTTCCTTACGTATCCGGTGAAATCGGAGAGACTGGCCGGCAGATTGGAAGCTGATCCCCGGACCCTCGGTGAGCTGGCGAAATACAGACAGTTAAGAAGGAACCTTGTGATGACAATGGCGGGTCAGTTTAATAGGAAGCGGCAATCAGAGACATCAGTAAAGTAACTCAATTCGTCCGATGCAATTGGCCTGAACCTTGTTTTCCATCATATAGACCTGGATCATGCAAACATCCTCCAATGTAACCACCAGGTGGCGATATTCCCTTCCTCCTATGGTTACACTTACACTGAGTGGCACCTTTATTAGAGACCCCCATCACGTGATTTTAGGTTGGACTTCGGGGTCATGGGGAGAATCTCCATACAGGGAACCGTCAATGGTGAGAGGGGCAGGGGGCTCTAATAAAAGGGGCCGTTCAGTGTTTCACCCTATATCGCCCAGTTGGGATGTATTACTCTGATTACCGCTAATTAAAAAGCCTATCATATTGTTAGAGAACACTGTTGTGTTTCGGTCCCTCTTACAATCCTGTCGCCTTTGCTCCAGGTTACGGTAGGAAAGGGAACCCCAGTCACTTCACAGCCCAAGGTCAAGGGCTGGTTGGCCATCAGTGAGATATTTTGCGCTTGTCCGTTCTCTAGGATTCTGGGAGGGGCTGAAATGTAAATGATATGATAATTATAGTAGGGATGATACAGATGTAGCCGCCGCCGGTCCTAAAGCGAGCACTCACCGTACACCACCAGTTTAGTCTTCCTCCTCGCTGAGCCGGCTTCATTTGTCGCCAGGCAGATGTAGTCGCCGCTGGTAGTAGGCACGGGTGACTCGATCAGTAGAGAGCCATTGGCGAGCTGAGTGACTCCTGGGAGGTGACTGCTGAGGACTACTCCATTTTTTAACCAGCGGATCATTGGAGTTGGAGTTCCTGGGAAGTCAAATAATAAGGAATCTCATGTAATCCTTATGGAAACGGAACAGGAAGCGATACGTTAATGTGATTCTCGCAGGAATTTGGCGCTCACCGTGTACAGGACACGTCACGGTCACCGGCTCATGGCTGCTGTGTTCCAACAGGGTATCCGAGTTCTGCTTAAAATTTGGTGGCTCTAAAAGAGAGAAAATCATCACGTTACCAGCGGATGCAGATTGTGTGGAGTCCATATTGTTGGTTATCTAGTAACGCTTACCTAAAACCTCCAGGCGGAATTCCAACGCATCTTCTCCAGCGCTGCTGAAAGCCACACAGCGGTACACCCCGGAGTCCGAAAGCTGCACCTCCAGAACAGTAATGCTGCCGTCCGGTCCTGGCAAGGAGTCCAGGCCTCCTACTCTTAAGGCTACACTATCCTTATACCAACTGAGCCTGGGCATGGGGTCTCCATGTGCCACGCAGGGAAGAGCCAGGGAGCGTCCCAGAAGAGTCTTCAGCAGCTTAGGCCCAGGATGGACACGTGGGGGAACTGCAAGAGAAGCAGCGGCATTAGTCATCATTAGGCTGACTACAATGGAGTCCGTTCGGTTTCCAGATGACTATCAATTTGCTGGATTTGACAGGAAGAAATAGCGCTGCATGCACGCTGATGTGAAGGAGACCTTACTTGCACTGATACATTGTAACAAACCATCAGGGTAGGAGAGAAATCTGTGATGAAGATGGGTTTACCTCAAGTAGGATTGCCTAGACTGGATACAATTGTAACAAAGCAATAGAAGGTCCTGATCTGCTTCCATTCACTGACAGCAAGCAGGCATTGGGGAATAGAAGCAAAGTTTACTAGAAACCTGCAGGACTGGACAAGCGCTTTAATCGTAGTGCTGGCAATAGCAAAGAATGCAGCTGGACAGAAGTGGGCAGGATGAGAAGATGGATGTCGGCGCTGCGGTCAGATGTCTGTACACTGTGAATCCGACTAGCAGCCTCCGCAGCACCAGCGATCACCGTCTACTGAGGTAGCGTCTGCGAGACCACGAGTCTCCAAGGAGATCACGTGTCATGCACTGACATCTCAATAATTAACCCTCTTAATACCCTTCAGCAGGGGGGCAGACTCCCTTTCACCGAGGGCCACATCAGCATTATGGTTGACTTTAAAGGTCCGTTTGTAATTGTAAGGCTGCATTTTAAAGCAAATATTTAAAAAGGGGGAAAAGTAGAACAAATGGAATAGAGCAAAGTAGTAGTCAGAAAAATTGGGGCACGAGTCCCCCAATACAGATACTTCACTCAAAACTGCCAGGTAGTTGGAGAAAAGGGAAATCATGGGAGCTAGCAGAAGCTGGTGAAAGCTTCTCAAACTTTCCTTAGGGCAGAGTCCTTACTCACTGGGTCAAGCAGCCGTATAACACAGCGTCCTCTCCGATCCGAGCCGCAGGGTCACAGGGTATGGACAGGCGGGCTGGAACAGACTGTCCTCTGCAGGATGGCAGCGAGGACAGGCCGGGATGTACAACCTGCTTCATGGTCTGAGCCCTGCCAAGCAGCGCTGTGCTACAGGACAGGGTCAGCGGAGGAAGCAGACAGGGGAGTGACAGCCACAGCGCTCGGTCCGCATGCACCCGGCGTTACGGTGTAGGACCAAGATGGCGGCCGCCATTCCAGTATCCAGTGGTAGAGGGTCTTCCAGGCACAGCTCAGGACCCTCTTCTGCGTCAGAACCTCGAGGACTACATAAAATGAAGTGGTGAGTTGGATTCGGCCCGTGGGCCTTGAGTTTGACACTTGTGCCTTACATTGACCTGTATATCGCTACGGGAACTTCATGGCAGCCGCAGCGGCGGACTGCGAGGTAATCTGTGCAATAATCAGATTGCGACACAGAGCTAATTTGCTGCACATTATGTTGCAGATCAGCAGCAGATTTCACCTTTTCTAATCAATTGAGTGGGTGAAATCTGCTGCAGATCTGCGTCAAAATTCGCAGCAAACCCGCTCCATGCGATGCACTAACGTAGCGGCGGTTACATGGTACAAGATCCCCGGCTGCACAGGGGGTCCGTGATCAGCGCTGGCTGCACATCTGCATCTTCTGCTGGCTTCTATTCTCACATCCGATACTGAGAAAGTTGGGTGACAGCCAACATGTCTGCCATTCCCAATTATCACCCGGCTTTCCCAGAAGCAGATCAGACCAAGAAACAATAAAGTATCATTTTTAACAGACAAATCTGCACATCGTTCAGTGGATTGTGATGCAAATTTGCAAAGGGTGAAATCAGCAACAATTCCACCGTAAATCGGCGTCCAAACCCACATTTCAGGCTCCGTTGAGGCGGAGTATATTCCGCGCAGATCCCCTATGTGGACGCCGCACTAATTTAGCATCCATCTGAATGCTATGGAAATCCAGGCTGTTGTCAATGCGATGCGGATTTGGAAATCTGCGTTGTGGAAGAAAGGACGGACGGTAGGAATTCTTCATGCACGGAAACCCCATCAGGCGCCTCACACGGGTTTATTCCACATTTGCAGCAGATTTCTGTGGCGGATGATAGTTCCACGTCTGACACAGACCTGATACTTGTAAAGCCGTGAGAACTCGCACTTATGGCGCGGATTTCCTCCACGCTGGAATTTTAAATCTGCGTGCGGAAAAAAGTGACGTCGCTTCTTGACGCGGATTGAGATCCAAATCCTTGTGGGATCTGCCCACTGAAAGGCTAAATCCGTGAGCGGTCCTACACGATTCAAGCGCACATCAATGGCAGAAATCCGCGACTTTCTACTGCGGGATTTGATGTAGAATCTGCACAGAAAAATCTGACGTGGATTCCGCCCGTGTGAGAAAAACCGCAGCCGTGCAGATGTGGCAGCGGATGTTTCTGCCACGTGCGACGGCCCCCAAGGCGCTTTCACAACTAGTGAAAAAATCCACCAAAAATGTGGATTTTGACGTGAGTTACTGCAGATTTCGCTCTTTTCAGCAATGCAGTGGGAATCGGCATATAAGACGTATGGAAGCTGCGGTAGACTTGCAGATTTTTATGCAATGTGTGAATCTGCCCTTACAGACTAAAACAACAACAACTGAATGAATGGCGTTGTCTGGGGCTTGTTTTTCTATTTAAAGGGCCAGGCCGCATTTTCCCCCTATGCATCTATTATCCGCATTAGGCGTTGCTTCCGCTTTTCTGCCAGCGTTTATTGAATATTGACATAATCCCGTATCTAAAGCCGCCATCCTGACACAGATAGGACCGAACAATCGTCGCAGAGATAACTCTGAGAGTCAAGGACTACGGGCCTCACTGGAATAACATAGGTGAAGTGTTATTACTGTCAGCGCGCCCGTCTCGGTCAGTTCCTCTCTTTGTATAGGAGTCGATCTGGCGTGTGTCAGACCTTCCGACTCGCGGTCCAATCTTGGAACGGTCTACAATAATACCAGATATCAGGGAAAGGGAGATTTAACCTCTGCATGTCTGGTGCAAGTGGTTAGTGGCGACAGGCGGTTTTGTGCCCATTTTCCAGGCCCCAGAGATGAAAGGGTTAAACGTCTGAAGACAGCATCTGTAGGAAGTGGAGCCTATGGCTGATACCGGCGAGGAGGAAGAGCGGGTGGAGGGCGACGGAGGCCAGATGTTTAATAGTTCTGCTTTCTCCTTGGCACTTTCATCCTTTGTAAAAACATCCTATTCCCCGAGCAGTAATGTGATAATTGCACGGTCGGATCGGAGATCCTCCGCTTTGGGCTTCTGTGGGCCGAACAGCGGCCTCCTATGGGGTCCTGCCCGCCAACTCATAGCCAGCAGGGCTTCAGTGTGCCGAAATATATATATAAAAACCTTGTTTTTTTCTTGCATTGTTCGAAGTGCAGCCTGCAGTGTAAAGCATGGAGGTTTTCCTTCATATATAACTCTACAGGGTCTACCGGGAAGTGCAGAGGAGTTGAGTTTAGCGCAGCCCTGCGTGTAAAGGCGCTGCGATGTAATTGCATTTTGTACCTTGCACTTCCAGGCTGTAGGTGAGCGATGTGTTTCCTGCCAGGTTGGATGCCAGGCAGGTGTAATATCCGCTGTCCATCACCCGCAGCTCCGACAGCCGCAGACCCCAGGAAGGCAGCAAGTGATGTCTGCAACAAGACAAAGCACAAGTCACAGCACTGCCCGATACACCGACTGCTGCCCTGCAGAGCTTACAATCTAGTTCTCTAGTTGCACTGCCAGCATTTGTAGCTGGATGCAGCCTGTAGTGTAAAGAATGGAGGTTTTTGGTTGCCATGGCTTCATATAGCGTATTCATGTATTGATCTCTTTTGTCTTTGTGCTTCTCAGAAAACCTACATATTCATATATCCGGTACAGACTAGAGGAGAAACTGCAACCAGAATGAAATCCTCCATACTTTACACTGCTGTTGCATTTAGAGAACTTGAAAAGTATTTAAAAAACAGGTTTATGTTACACAAAGACTTCTCTGCTTATGGTGGCACTACACAACTATATTACTGAGGGGGCATCTCTCAGGGCACTAAGGAGGCATCTGTGTGTAGGGGAACTAATGGGGAATATGTATTGTGAGGGGCATCACTGGGGGCACCAAGGGGTATATTTATTGTGGGGGCATATCTCAGGGAACACTAAGGGGGAGTCTTTGTTGAGGTCATCTCTGGACTATTTACTGTGGGGCATCACTGGGGCACTAAGAAGCCATCCGTGTGTGGGGGCACTAGGTAGAATATTTACTGCGGGGATCATCTCTTGGCGCACTAATGGGGAATGTGTACTGTGGGGGCTTCATTGGGAGCACCAAGGGAGCATATTTATTGGGGGGCATCTTTGGTGGCACAAAGGAATATATTTATTATAGGGGTGTATATCTGAGGGTACTAAGGGGGCATCTTTATTGTGCAAGGCATTTCTGGGGGCACTGAAGGCGAATATTTACTGTGGGGACATCGCTGAGTGCACTAAGTAGGCATCTCTGTGTGGGGGAAGTATTCATTGTGAGTGGCATCTGTGGGGGCACTAACAGGGAATCTGTACTGTGGGGGCTTCACTGGGAGCACCAATGGGGCATTTTTATTGGAATGTATCTCTGAGTGCACCGACGGGTATATATTTATGGTGGAGATCTTTGAGGGCATTAAGTGGGCATCAAGGAGGAATATTTATTATGTGGACATCACTGGGTGCACTAAAGAGGCATCTGTGTGGGGGGCACTACAAGGAACACTAAGGAAGCATCTCTACTGTATGGGGCATTACTGCTGTAAGAGGGGCTTTAAGGGGTATCATTACTAGGAGGGGGAACTATTACTGTGTGCCAGACAATGAGAGAACAATAAAAGTGTGTGGGGCATAAAGGGCACTATTACTGTAAGGGGCAAGGTTAGAGGCACGGTTTAACGGTATGCATACTACAGGGATTCCCCCTCTTTTTGTTCTTCGGACGTTGGGAGATATGAAAGAGAAGACCCCAACGATCATGTCGCCTCGTCCCGATACCGGCCCCCTTGTGCGGACTGCTGGAATTCTGCACCTGTTCCTTTAACGGCTTCCAGACCAACTGTGGAAACGATTTCCTGGACGCTCGGGGAGAATTACCGCCGCTGATCCGCATTCCCTGCGCATTGTGAGATTAGCCAGGAATATCCTGGAAGGCATTTATCAGGCAGATAATGCGGTTATTACACGCCGTACAGGACTGGCTTGTGCAAGGCCTGCCGTCTATAGGCAGATCTATTACATGTTATGTAGGGTTGGGAGGTCACAGAGGCATCTGCTGGCTGTAGAGATGTAGCAGAGCCCAGCTTGTTGCTGCAGCTCCTTGTGACATCTGCGGTGCCTGCAGAACTGCATGTAACCCCAAGGCCGCGTTCACAGCGCCATTCTTCTGTTCCGTCACGGAAACAGACGGAGATGCTCATGTTCAGATAATCTGGATGATCAGAAAAGTCACAGCAGTGCTGGATTAGCAGACTTTCCAGATTATCAGATGCTAGATTGAAATATCTTTCCCGTTCCTAGTTTTGACATCATCAGTCGTTGTCTCTGAGCATTAAAGGGTTAAATCCGCCAGTGATTTGCTGACAGTAATAAATAATTAGTGTCAGATCAAAGCTGATCCAGATGTCTGACAGTAAATCGTGACCATTCCTGGCACCTGTGCGGCGGCTCATTAATACGAGAGCAGGAAATGAAGGTTCGTCAGACACTGCGAGCAGAGATTATCCCCCAGCTCCATGTTATACATGTAGGCGGATTGGTGGGGGGAGGGGGAGGAGATTCGGAATATATAGTGATAACGTTTTTTAGTTTTTAACCTGTAGACTTTTAGTTTGAAGCTGGAGTGTACTCTCTTGTCCTGTAGTTCCATATTTTGCCACTAGGTGGCAAAAACATCTGAATGTTCAGGTCGCCTGTTTTGATGCATCCAGTTTAGCAGCAGTGGCCATGCTGCATGGGCAGAAACTGACAGTGGGCATGCCGCCCATCTCTGGACAACGAAAATAGGGACAATTCTTGCTCTTCACATCGCTCACCGTGTACATTTTTATTTACACTGGGTCACACTCCTTTTACTCTAATCCCTTTCTGTCCCCTCACAGTATTAGTGTTTGCTAGTTAACCTCTTACAGTAATAGTGCCCCTTAACAGCCCACCTCACAGTAATAGTGCCCCTACATGGCCTCCCTAGTAATAATGCCCCTGCAAGTTCCCCTAGTAACAATGCACCCCACGTCCCCCTCAGCAATAATGCCCTAGCATAGCCCCCTAAGTAGTAATGCCCCTGCATGCCACCTTCAGTAATAATGCCCTTGCATGCCACCTTCAGTAATAATGCCCCCACATATCCCTGATTAATAATATCCCCTTTTAGACAGTGAAATAGAAAAGCAGCCTATAATCACCTTTTTCTCCTCCCGCTTACCCGGTTCCCCACTCATTTACGGGTAATGTGATCACATGATCGCAGCAGCCAATTCCCATCCTCAGCGCTGGTACGATGGAGGGCAGTGATTGGATGCTGCAATCATGTGTTAGGTGACACATGATCTTGGGAAACAAGTGGAGGGGGGAGTGAAAGGGTTAAGTATAGGCTTACATTATTTTACTCCATTCCCAGCTCCCCTACAGGACATTTCTCCAGCCTGCCAGAACAGTGGGCAGCCCCCAAAATCCAGGACTGTCCCGACAAATCCCGGACGACTAGAACTCATATAAATTTTAGTCATGTATGGACCTGAAGTAAAAGCGATACAACATTTGGAGGGACAGCAGCATACATTTAGTGATGGCTGATAACTGGGAGTGAGAACACTAGGACTGGGAAACTTTGACGCCTCCTGTCTAATGATGACTTAAAAAGTATCAACAAGAAGAATGGAGGTGGCTATAATAGTAGAGGAGTAACACTGTTATAATATACCTGGCAGAGACGATGGGCAGCGGTAAGGAGTCCTTCCTCCAGGAGACAGTGGGCAGAGGTGTGCCCTGCACATCGCACAGTAAGGTGATCTCTGCACCCAGGGCTGCTACCACATGGATCGGGGCGCTCGGGTCTCGGGAATCATTCATGTTTATTCTGGGCTTTGCTGAATAAAAGATGAAAGGACAAAACAGAACATTGTTAAAAGAAGGAAAAATAAAAGCTTTTCTGTTACAAGCCGTACCCCTCCTCACCACGGCTAAAGGGGACGAGGATGCAGGAATTAAGAGCCAGCATGGGTTTGTAACAAACACGTCATGCCAGGCTAATCTAATCTCCTTCTATGACAGAATCACCGACTGGGGTGATCAGGGAAATGCGGTGGATATAGTATATCTTGACTTTAGTAAGGCATTTGACAAAGTATCTCATACCATACTTATTGAGAAAATGACCAAATCTGGGATTGGGAAGGCAACTGTTAGGTGGATTCACAACTGGCTGAGTGATCGTACTCAAAGAGTGGTCATAAATGGCTGCACATCCAAGTGGAAGAATGTATCAAGTGGGGGCCACAAGGCTCTGTCCTGGGCCCAGTGGTGGCCAACATTGTTATAAATGATCTGGAGGAGGGAAATGATGGTAAACTGATCAAATTTGCCGACGACACAAAGCTAGGAGGAATAGCTAACACTAGGGAAGAGAGGGAGAGGATTCAAAAAGATTTAGAAAGGCTTGAACAGTGGGCGACGACTAACAGGATGGTATTTAACAAGGAGAAATGCAAAGTCCTACATCTGCGCGAGAAGAATGGAAAAAGCACATACAGAATGGGAGGAATTGGGCTAAGCAGCAGCACATGTGAAAAAGACGTGGGTATACTAATAGATCACAGGCTGAACATGAGTCAACAGTGTGATGCAGCAGCCAAAAAGGCAAACACAATTCTGGGATGTATTAAGAGAAGCATAGAATCTAGATCACGTGAGGTCATTATCTCCCTCTACTCTTCCTTAGTCAGACCTCATCTGGAATACTGGGTCCAGTTCTGGGCACCCCACTTTAAAAAAGACATAGACAAACTGGAGCAAGTTCAGAGAAGAGTTACCAAGATGGTGAGCGGTCTGCAAATCATGTACTATGAGGAACGGTTAAAGGATCTGGGAATGTTTATCAGAAGAGAAGGCTGAGAGGAGACTTAATAGCGGTCTACAAATATCTGAAGGGCTGTCACAGTGCAGAGGGATCAGCCCTATTCTCATCTGCACAAGGAAAGACTAGAAGCAATGGGATGAAACTGAAAGGGAGGAGACACAGATTAGATATTAGACAGTGAGGGATCAATGAGTGGAACAGGTTGCCACGGGAGGTGGGGAGTTCTCCTTCAATGGAAGTGTTCAAACAAAGGCTGGACAGACATCTGTCTGGGATGATTTAGTGAATCCTGCATTGAGCAGGGGGTCGGACCCGATGACCCTGGAGGTCCCTTCCAAGTCTAACAGTCTAGGATTTCTATGACTCTGAAGGCAATACATTCCCTAGACATCAATGCAACAGCGCCCCCTACCAAACTGAACTGGTAAGATGCAGATCTTAACAAAGCAAAATTGTCAAATAAACTAGAAGATGAAAATGATTGACATGTCAGTTATAATCATCGTGAAGCACAACGATACAAAGTAGGATATTCATGCTGCTAACCCTAATAATGTGTTTAGACTCAACAGAAAGAGGGCCACTTACTGTGCACTATAACTTGGGACACGCGGCTAGCGGCCCCCACCTGATTTGTGGCCGTACAGGTGTAGTGATCGGAGTCAGCACCAGAGGGCAGTGAAATCAAGAGGCTTCCATCCTGGTTTATTTGGTAATGGCCGTTCTCCGAAGCTAGGATGTCTTCCCCCTGACAATATAGAGCACATATAGAGAGTCAGAGGACCGGCGTGTAACATATATGTCCATCATGGCTGATATTCTTTAGTTTGTCACAAGCCCCGAATCTTAAAAATACCAGCCATATTATTTTCACTCCCCAAAAAGTTTTATACCATCGTCGCCTTTGTTTACCTTTGTCCATGTCACCACAGGCGGCGGGTGTCCTTTGGCGTTACATGACAATGTGACGGCCCTGCCCTCTCGGGTGGTGTATTCTGTAGGTCCGGGCACGATGGTTGGAGCCACTGGGGATATGGAATTAATCAGCAACACAGTTTTTGCATGCAATGCGTATCAGGAATTCCGCACTCAAATTTGCCCATCGAACGGGGCTAAACTGCATGCAGATGCGCGGCCAATGAATTTGCATAGGGCAGCAGAAGTCCGGAGCGCAGCTCTGCAGAACTAACATGGGAAAATCCCCTTTGGATTCCAGCATGCGCACATACTGCTCAGTGCAAGCTTTGTATATTGTACTGTAACACGCTGCATGTGGTGGCGCGTGGGCAGCGTGTGGGCTTAGTGCCAACGGATTTTTAGGCTTTGCTCACACGGTGGATTCTGCAGCAAATCCACATCAAGAAAGTCTGTATCAGATTCCAATTGAAATTCATGTGTGGAAAAGAATGACCGCCGCTCCTTCACACCGCTGATCCACATGCAGGTCCGCAGCTGAAGCAATGCTAATCCACGGCAGTCACTGCCCGTAACTGGATGTTCCCGTCTTGGCCACATATATCCGTCATAGGAAGACCACTGGCCAGGAGGGGGTAACGGGCAGGCACGGCTGGGCTGTACTGTTTCCATAACTCCCATCGAAGTAAACAGGAGTTACACAAACTACATAGCCCAGCAAATGACGCTGTTCCGCAGCGCCCAAGTTCTGGAAACCATGTGGCGCACTATGGGATGATGTTGCATAATTCTCATTGACTTCTAATGGATTTACGGAATAAGTGTAGCAAAGCCAACTTGGCCATTTCCTCCTGACCAGCCTGGTGCAGGTCCCAGAGGGAGTCTGGAATGGGATTACCCCATTGCACTGTGGCAAACCCCTCCCTCCCCCCCAAAAATCTTCCACTCCTCACTTTGGACTTGCAGGCGGATGCTGTGATTGGTGGATCCTGCTGCGTTGGAGAGTTCGCACACGTAGCTCCCAGAATCCTCACTCAAGGCGGGTTCTATCCGCAGCCCACCGGCTTCATCAACAGAGTGACGCCAAAAGAACTGCATCTGCGGGGAAAGAAGCGATAACGGAGAACATATGTAAATGCCGAAGTCGCCGCGCCGCCTCCTACCTGTATGTCTGCTTCAAAGACGCTCGCAGATGAAGCGGGGAGATAGCGGACGCTTGTAGATACCGGAGAAAGAGCAGCAATTGGGAAACAGGTTTTACATCGCCGCTCCGTGACATTTCATTCAGCGAGACGACTAAGTGATAGGAATCCCGCGACTGTGTAACCCTTTACCTGCTGAGTGCATCCAGCAACTATGTAACCCTTTACCTGCTGAGTGCATCCGGCAACTATGTAACCCTTTACCTGCTGAGTGCATCCGGCAACTATGTAACCCTTTACCTGCTGAGTGCATGCGGCAACTATGTAACCCTTTACCTGCTGAGTGAATACAGCAATTATGTAACCCTTGACCTGCTGAGTGCATCCGGCACCTATGTAACCCTTTAACTGCTGAGTGTATCCAACAACTATGTAACCCTTTACCTGCTGAGTACATCCGGCGACTATGTAACCCTTTACCTGCTGAGTGCATCCGGCAACTATGTAACCCTTTACCTGCCGAGTGCATCCGGCGACTATGTAACCCTTTACCTGCTGAGTGCATCCGGCGACTGTGTAACCCTTTACCTGCTGAGTGCATTCGGCGATAATGTAACCCTTTACCAGCTGAGTGCATCCGGCAACTATGTAACCCTTTACCTGCTGAGTGCATCCGGCAACTATGTAACCCTTTACCTGCTGAGTGAATACAGCAATTATGTAACCCTTTACCTGCTGAGTGCATCCGGCACCTATGTAACCCTTTACCTGCTGAGTACATCCGGCACCTATGTAACCCTTTAACTGCTGAGTGCATCCGGCGACTATGTAACACTTTACCTGCTGAGTGCATCCGGCAACTATGTAACCCTTTACCTGCTGAGTGCATCCGGCAACTATGTAACCCTTTACCTGCTGAGTGAATACAGCAATTATGTAACCCTTTACCTGCTGAGTGCATGCGGCACCTATGTAACTCTTTACCTGCTGAGTGCATCCGGCGACTATGTAACCCTTTACCTGCTGAGTGCATCCGGCGACTGTGTAACCCTTTACCTGCTGAGTGCATGCGGCAACTATGTAACCCTTTACCTGCTGAGTGCATCCAGCAACTATGTAACCCTTTACCTGCTGAGTGCATCCGGCAACTATGTAACCCTTTACCTGCTGAGTGCATCCGGCAACTATGTAACCCTTTACCTGCTGAGTGCATCCGGCACCTATGTAACCCTTTACCTGCTGAGTGCATCCGGCGACTATGTAACCCTTTACCAGCTGAGTGCATCCGGCGACTATGTAACCCTTTACCTGCTGAGTGCATCCGGCGACTATGTAACCCTTTACCTGCTGAGTGCATCCGGCGACTATGTAACCCTTTACCTGCTGAGTGCATCCGGCAACTATGTAACCCTTTACCTGCTGAGTGCATCCGGCGACTGTGTAACCCTTTACCTGCTGAGTGCATTCGGCGATAATGTAACCCTTTACCAGCTGAGTGCATCCGGCAACTATGTAACCCTTTACCTGCTGAGTGAATACAGCAATTATGTAACCCTTTACCTGCTGAGTGCATCCGGCACCTATGTAACCCTTTACCTGCTGAGTGCATCCGGCAACTATGTAACCCTTTACCTGCTGAGTGCATGCGGCAACTATGTAACCCTTTACCTGCTGAGTGCATCCGGCAACTATGTAACCCTTTACCTGCTGAGTGCATCCGGCAACTATGTAACCCTTTACCTGCTGAGTGAATACAGCAATTATGTAACCCTTTACCTGCTGAGTGCATCCGGCACCTATGTAACCCTTTACCTGCTGAGTGCATCTGGCAACTATGTAACCCTTTACCTGCTGAGTGCATCCGGCGACTATGTAACCTTTTACCTGCTGAGTGCATGCGGCAACTATGTAACCCTTTACCTGCTGAGTGCATCCGGCAACTATGTAACCCTTTACCTGCTGAGTGCATCTAACAACTATGTAACTTACCTTTACCTCCTGAGTGCATTCTGCTCTGATATACAATTGCGCTTTGCAGAGTCTGTTAGGTTTGAGGGGCAGTATCGGGGTCCCGATGAGTAATGTGCACGGGACCAACACATATTTCTGGCTTATATGATGTTGGGTAGTGATTGCCTTTTTTTTATAAAATCTTTTTTTTATCTTGACTGTCATGGCCGACACCAAATAGTCTGACACCAGTACTCCAAGTAATCTGATGCTTCTTTCCTGTCCCCTCCAAAAAACCAACATAAAACACATCATCACCTTGGTAATTCTCAATCTGCTGCTTCAGTCCAGTGCTCCTACGACAACACTGCCTGGCCTTATCACAATGGATCCAAAACGCCATCCATATCAAGGTCTACATCCTAAGTGGGTTACATAGCAACAGCCCGGATGTGGGCATAGACGTGGATGCCGGATGCGATCTGCTACCAGAAAATGATAATCATATAAAGGGTGTTCTCAGAAGGTTCCGCAAGAGACAAATGGGCACCAAAAGCGGCAAACCTTACTTGTAGATTTTGACGTGGATTTTCAGTAGAATCGCTGTGGATTTGCTAAGGGACAAATCAGCAGCAAAATCCGCATGTAAGACCTCATTCAGACAAACGTGTCTAATTTCAGTCTGCAAAAATGGACTGATTGCAGTCCGTGTGTCATTCGCATGTTTTGCGTTTGCCTTTTTTTTTAAACTTACGTGTGTCATCCGTTTTTCTTATATGTAAAAAAATAGAAGGAGGCCTAAATGTCTTTTCTCTATCCCTGCTTAGCAACAATCCGTAAAAATGGCGAATGCCGGTGTGTCATCCATATCCGCTCTGCATTCTTTTGTGCAACACTTGAATTCAATAAGAGACTGCTGGCCAAGAAACCGGGCCGGAATACGACACGTTACAATATTTTTACACAGACCATCAGTCTGCTAAAAAAGCGCACATCTCAATAGCCCGATTGATTTTAATGGGTCCGTGCGCCATTGCTGCGCGATTTATGTCCATGTGAATAAGTTCTAAGGCAAGCGGACTTCAGAGCAATTTTCTGCCATGCGTGAAAGCATCAGAATAATGAACTTGGCAGCGAGGACTGGAAGTGCTGGAAATCACCTACAGCCCTTCATCCATAGACGAGGTCATTACAGATGATCCCCCCGAAGTGACGCCCCGAACACACATCTAATGACGCTCAGATGCAGAACTTTGATATGGAAACAGAAACTCAAAAAATTGTGTTGCACAACATCAACAATGTTTCCCCCGTCAGAGGTTTCAGTGTGACCCCTTTTGTCACCGGACTCACATGGAACCTGTAGTTCCTGCCGTACACATTATAGCGGATCACGACTAACTGATGCAATGACTTCTGGGATGCCACAGATCATGCTGGGCGGTGAGTGGGGCATGTGAACTCTAATCGCAAGGCGTGAAGTCCGGGGAACGTGGAGGAAGAAGTTCCAGACAGTCGGCGGCGGGACGTCCAATCCTCTGCTTGCTCTGCCGGTGGAGTTCTGAGGACTTTGTGTGAACCTTGCATGGACGGGCTCCGCTGTTTCCACGCTTACTGGTGGACGGTTGGATGATTTTCGCTTACAGATTCAACCTTTTTCCTTAAAACTGGATAACCGCTTCCGAACTGAGCTTCACTAGACTTCACAAAAGTGACATGGCACACTAATAACAGACTGGTAGACGTGAAAATTTAAATCACAAAACGCTCTCCTGTCTTCGTTGGCAGCCGCCATTTTGTCTCATAACACCCCAGAAACGACTATGGCAGAATAAAACTTTTTTGGGCCTCAGTTAACAAAACTATCTAACAATAAGATGGTCCTCATTGTCCATAGCAGCCAATCATTGTGCAGCGTTCACTTTACCTCAGCAACTTGAGAAATAAAAGCTGCGCTGAGATTGGTTGGACAACAAGGACATCTGATTGTCAGACAGTCTTGCTAAATGAAACTTTTTGACATTCTGTTTCCATTGATATCAAATTTCTGTATCTGAGAGTCATTAGAGGTGAGTTCTGGGGCGTCACATCAGAGGGATCATCTGTAATAACCCTCTACGACTGCAGATCGCGGAGCTCCGTGATATTAGTGTAATATGTCTCCACCGGAAGTATGGGTGGAGACATGGGTTGGCTTGCGTGAGTTAAAGGGAATGACCACAGCTGCCGATAGGCTGCCGCAGGCATGGTGGTCTGCCGCTGTACATATAGTAAGCTTCAGCGCTCCCACCGCTGCTCCGGCGGCTCTCCACAACCTGCAAACCAGCGCCCCTGACAACTGGGCGGCCAATAACATATTCCGCTGGAAGCGGCTCTGGCACTGCTGCTGCTGTGGCCGCGCCTGCTCCTGGCCGACCACCTCCTCCAACAACCCCACCACCGCCACTGCTCTTCTCTGGTCCTGCAAGCTGCCGGATGACTGCAGGAGCACCCAAGCTGTCAGCAGCAAAGTCTCCGGGATACAATCCGTAGCTAGGGGTGTTCCAACAATGTCTCCGGCAGCCAATCCCCAGCTGGGAGCATAACCTGACCGCTCAGCCCAGCCAACTCATGTCTCCACCCACATTTCCGGTGGTGACATATTACACTAATACCGAGCTCCGCTGCCGTCACCCATAGCCTGTAGCTTCTGTGACTAAGCAGCAGAGTTCCTCTGTAAGACCTCTTTCACACGAGCATCATTTCTCAGCAAAGTGAGCCGTTCAAAAAAAATTGTGAGTATCAGAACCAATAGTTTTCTACGGAATCATTCTAACGAATGATTATTTGGCACCCCCCCCCCCAAAAAAAAAATCTGACTGAAGAATATAGTGCATAAACGTGATTTCAGCAATGCCCTGTATTTGGACGGAACAATGCAGGAAACTCCATAGACTCCTATGGGAGTCTATGGGAGCCGTCAGAAAGAGGGAGGGGGAGGAAGTTTAGCAAAAAAAACGCAAATAATAGCCGCAACTTGGTTACAGTTATTCTTCATTCATCCAATTTTCGGAGATAGTCGTAATGTCTTTTCGCGCCTCATTTTGTGAAGAAATGACGCTCGTGTGAAGAGGCCTCACTGTGAAGCACGCAGCATTTCAGACGCCGACAATCCCTCCTTGGTATGAGGCTACTTACAGGCGTGGAATCCTTCAGCCATCGTTGCACAGGTAGGGGGTTCCCAGCAGTGATGGAGCACGGCAGCGACGCAGGATCTCCTTCCAGGACTGTCACCTCGGATGGGGCTACAGCTATCTGAGGGGCCACTGATGGATACAAAGGGGGGAGAAGCTCTAAAATAATCTGCATCTCCTAAACTGCTCATGAAGCACCGTTATGATACGCGGATCTCACTTACCGAGTCCGGTGACCGTCAGCAAGATCTCAGCCTGGACCCAGCCGAAGGGGTTGCGCGCCTCGCACACGTACACGCCGCTGTCCTCCGGTCTAGCAACTTAGAAAACAACAATCACAGGAAATTATTGGTGGTTTGGAAGGAGGCGCCAAAATGGGCAGCGGGCATCTACCTAGTACAGACAGTAGTGGCATCACTGACGTACGATTAGCCAGCTTGTATTGTACTTCGCCAAGCATTAGGATATCTCAGCAGCATCTTACTTTTCATGTGCACCGTGCTTGAGCGGAGACCGCCGATGACTTCTGTGGTTCCAGAGGGGAACCCCGAGCCTTCATCTTGCCGGAACCAGGAAACAAGGGGAGTGGGGCTGCCGTCGGCGCTGCAGACCAGCTGCACGCTCTCTCCGACATCTACTTCCACGTCCAGAGGGAAATCCACAAACTGCGGAGGAGCTGCAAGACAGAAGGGATAACCCGGATCTCATCATCTCCTGCTTGTGTGCCCTGCCATATCATTAAAGTGACTCTACAGCTTAGGGACAAAATTCTGTCCTGGGACCGGAGAGGCGAGGGGAATGTCTGCATTTGTTCTCCTCTCTGCTGTCTATCCAATCCGTTGGTTCGTCTCAGTTTTCGGCTGTCCAATATGGCAGCTGCAGTTTTCTATCTAGCTAATGCCAACTATGCACTGCTCTCTGATTGGTCAATACTAATCACATGAGCAGCACTCACGTCTATAGAGCGCGATACGGATTTCAAAAATCCACATTATGAACGCACAGCAGATTTTTTCCGCTGTGAATGAATCAGATTTGTTAGAACTTCATTCACTAACATCGTGCCGTACTTCATTGCCGAATTTCAGTGCTGCTCTCGCCACCGAAATTAAGTAACTAAAACACAATGCCTGAAACTGGTCAAATTTGTACCAAAATCTGCTTCAAAATCCACCTATTTTGATGCAGATTTTCTTAAGAAGCGAATAATCACCGACACGTTTTGTCTTTCATATATAACAGATAGTATTTACCATTTTAGTGTTTATGATCCTGCAGTACTCTTATTTCACCACAAGGTGGCAGCATTGCTCACACAGATGTGCAGCAATCTACGACGGCTCAGGCTACGCTTTTTGCCAAAACACACATTCAGATCGGTTTCCCCCTTTATAAACCCTTTGGACTCATTAAATATAACAGCACATGTAGAACGCAGGACGCGACCCTTAACGACCAATCAGAGAACGGCTTTCAATACACTTTGCCCTGTGATTGGTTGCTATGCGAAACAACACGTAAGCGTTCTCTGAAATATTCTATTAAGTAAATCACCTCTTAAAGTCCCTTTTTATTACATCATATTCCAGTATATCGCTGCCAACCGCTACATTATGGGAAATATAGGTTACTGCGCGCTCGCCACCTGATTGGTCGTAGCAACACAACCGTAATATTCTCATCCGCAGCCCCGGAGAGCAATACATCATGTAAAGGCCCCTTTACTACACATGTGAATTTATATTTCACGACTTTATTCCTGCATGGAGAAATTAGTTATATGCCTGAAGCCTGCAGCTGCTGTGCTCCAGTGTCCCTATGACAACACTGCCTGCCATGTGCTCTGCACTTAAAGCTTTGTGTGGCTACGAACGTCCATCCTCATGAAGGAACATATCATGACTGGCTTCCATAGTGGTAAAGAGGATGTAGACACTGATGTGAATGGGGGGACTGGGTTACAGAAGATGTCCCTATGACAATGCTGAATGGCTAGTGCACAGAGCAGGGGGGGTTTACATGTGCAGTAAGTTTCCTGATCGGTAGAATTAATTTTTATCAATTGGAAAAAAGTGCGTGAAGGCGCGATTTTTACCAAATACTTATCAAGAATAAAGGAAGAAGTGAAATGAGTTGTTCGGAACTTTACTGTTGATGAGCTGTCCTCAGGATGGGTCAGCAATAGTTAATTGGTCGGGGTCCACCGCTCAGACCCTCCGATCGGCTGTTCGCCAAGCCCGCTGTCATTGCGGACAGATCCGGAAACGGACAGCACTGTCTGTAGTGCAACGACCCAGCTTGGTATCGCTGGCACAGCTCCCATTGTATCCAATGTAATACCAAGCCGGGCCACTGCACTAAGGACAGAGCTGTCATATAAGGGGTGCAGGGCGCCAACGCTGATCATGGCTGTTAACGCTCCAAATGGTCCCCTCGCTATGTGATCACAAGGTGCCGTATGATTGTCACTGCCTGTCAAAAGTAATAGTCAAAAAATGGGGGGAGAGAATAAATAAAGCTATATACATTAGTTGTCATTGCGATCGCACCGACCCACAGAACAAAGCTAGCATTTTATTTTTGCCAAAGTTTGCATAGTGTAGAAACAAGACAAAGATGACAGAATTGCGTTTTTTTTCCCCCATTTCATTCCATTACTTAAAGTTTTTTTAAGTACATTAAAGGCTACAATAAATAGTTGAAGAATACAACTCGTCCCGCCAAAACCATCGAGCCCCCCGACAGCCACGTGGGTGGAGAAAGAAAAGAGATAGGATATTCTGAAAGTGAGGAAAGAGCGCAAAATTTTAAAAAGCCGCGTCATTAAGAGGTTAAATCCACGTTATGGAAAAAAAGAATGTCGATTCTTTCGGTGTTCCACGTGGGGTCTGACACATGCAGATTAGCCCCACTGATGGAGACTGTAATCCGCGTGTGGATCTGCGGCGGCACAAATGTAAGTCGGCGTTATAAAGCACAGATTTCTGTAATCCCTGCAAGGTGATTATATCCGGTGAACGCGGCCATAATTGTGTCTGCGATCTTATGAAGACTTGCTTGAAAGCACCAAGAAACACCTGTCAATATGAAGAAGGCGTGGACCCAGTGTGGCAGGAGGGCGAACACAAAGTGGCCAGCAGGCGCCGTCCCTCTGTCATCCACTGAAGATGTGCTGATGTTTTTGTAGCTTCTAATCGCAGTTACATTATATAACATTACTCACACTTCTCAGCTGAAGGCAGCAATTAGGGTTTCACAGACGCCTTTGATTTTCTTCTTCATGGTTGGGGGAGGTGGGGGGGGGCATGGCGCCCGGGCAGACGGTGACTCATCACGCCACAAATCGTTAACCACTTAGCTTTTAAGTTTCCTCTTTAATGGTGATGGTGACATTGTGATGTAGTGATGTCACTTACTGGTCATTAGGGTGATGTCACTGCAGTACCGCCGGGTGTGTTTGTAGTCTGTTACGACACATGTTATAATGATGGCGAACATGGCCGCAGGTGTTATTGATCCTTTTTAACCGTCTGCGCCTTATCCCTATCTTATCAGATTCCAATGTACCATCCAGTACTGCCTAAGATTAGATGGCAACCTGTGCAGAATTGCATTGGCACCCCCCTGTTACAAGAAAAAAAACAATATATATTGCACTGATAGGCAGCCTGTGCAGAAATCATCAAGATATAAGCATACCCACACCAGAGCAGCTCAGTGAATAAATACTGTACCAGAACCAAGCTCAGAACATGAATATAGAACCATGGTCTTAACATACAGAACCAAGCTCATAAAAATACAGCAACAGAACCAAGCTTAGTACATATAAAGGACAAACCAAATTCAGTAATAATAATAATCTTTATTTATATAGCGCCAACATATTCCGCAGCGCTTACAAAAACAGAGGGATACAGAAAGACAAAAGTACAGGGTCCTGCTCCAACGAGCTTACATACTACAGAAGGTAAAGGGGCTGGAGATGTTCACAGTATGGCCAGGTGGAGAGTGAGGGATGCTATACACAGACAATGGTCAGACAGTAAGCTGTGTGGTAGCTGAATCAGTGTGACTGCGGAGGACGGTTTTCTGATAGCTTATAAGGCGGGAGTAAACCAGGCATTTTAGTAGTTTGGAGATGAAGGGGAGGTCGGAGATGGGTTGGTAGTTGGCAGCATCAGTCGAGTACATAGAAACAATACCAGGACCAAGCTCAGTACAAATATAAAGGGAAAATCAACCGCAAAACATAAATACGGCACCAGAACCAAGCTCATAACATAAATACGGCACCAGAACCAAGCTCATAACATAAACACAACACCAGAACCAAGCTCATAACATAAACACAACACCAGAACCAAGCTCATAACATAAACACAACACCAGAACCAAGCTCATAACAGAAATACGGCACCAGAACCAAGCTCATAACATAAATACAGCACCAGAATGAAGTTCAATACATATACACAATACCAGAACCAAGCTCATAGCAAATATAGTAGCAGATATAAGCAACTGTGTTGCAGGGGACCCGATGGGTTGACAATGGCAACTCAGAACCTCAGAGGGGGAGAGAAAGAGCCAGGAGAAGGATGATTCATGTAGATGCACAAGACGCTGCCGCATGCAGAAAGAAGGTTGGTGGACCTAAGTGGAGGCAATCACTCCCAGTCTATATCTGCCTAGTACTCCCCCTACAAACTAAGGGCCGCATGGGTGGACATAGCTACAGCCAGCTGTGGGGCCAACCACTGTAGATATAGGCTTATGATCTCATATTCCATAGGATGACGTCACCCAAAGCGCCGGTGGCACGGCAGGAGCGGTGAGCCGCTTGCTTTACTTCAATCTAAACTCTAAGGCCCCTTTCAAATGAGTAAACGAGCGGGTGACGTCGCCGCTAACCTGTTCGCTCTCGTGTCGCCCGTTTACATACATCGGTGGTCATTCAATTTGCTCAACAATGATTTTTCTGCCAGCATAAAATGCATGCTGAGCGATCGCTGTGGATTTAGTCCGGTTTAAAGGGGCCGATCTGAGCGCAAGAAGTAAAATCTAACTTTCTTTTATAAAATGTGGATTTGAAAGTTACTTGCAGAAAATGTCGCGCTGTAGAGATAGTGGTGCAGATTTCCGTCAGAGCTACTAAGGACGCCTGCGCCCGAACGGAACGGATCCCGCCGCGGAAGACCTGCGATTCATCACGGAAATGAATTGCAAATGGTTGTGGGCAATCGCAGATTTGACAGCGGAGCGCTCGGGTAAGCGCTGACAGCGGACCGCCTGGACGCAGCCCTCAGCACGGAGGCCAAACCCCTGTGTTCTGCTCCCTCGTCTCACATTCGCTGGCACCTGGATGAACGCATTTGAGTTTTACAACTGGCAGCGGATCCGCTGGCTCATCAGTTGGCGCCGGCGCACAGCGTGCATTCCACAAGGACAAGCCCATTTATCACAAGCACTTATTACCGGATCACTTCTACACAAATCACGCTCTCCGCTTTCTATTAGCACAGATATTACAGGCGACCTGCGTCAAACGCAGCAGAATCTGATTACGGGTATATTCACACATAGCGGTGCAGATTTTGGGGTGCGGATTCTGACCCAGATCTTCAGCAGACTTCAATTAAAAGGGTGAAATCTGCTGCGGATCTGCATCAAAGTTCACACCAAATACTACGGATTTTGATGCAATTTTTGCACCAAAATCTGCCACGTGTGAACACCCCCCTGGGGTATACGAATACAGTGGAATTCACTGCTGCGAAATCTGCCTCATAAACCGCATCAAAATCCGTGGCCATCTGCCACGGCTTTTGGCGTGGATCAAAAACCCGCATGCAGAATTTTTGCAACTCTGTGTAAAGAAGTGACGTGACGGCAATCCACAAGGAACCACGGCAGATATTCTGCATGCAGATGTTGCCCATTGGCAAGGCTAAAACTCATGCAGATCCGCGGCCAAATCTGCCGCAGAATAGCCGTGAGTGTTTGCCGCTAGTTTAGAAGTGGAATCAGGGCTGAAAATTCCACAGCGCATCCCGCTATATAAACCGACCCGAAGGCTTCCTTTACGCGGGCCGTATCCGCTGAGGAATACCCTGATGTGACCGCTGCAGATCTGCGGGTAGTACGATGCCCATCAGGCCGTGCCGGACTCCACTCACAGCTTACTCTTTATTGAAATGGGTCCTCTAACTAGAATGGTTTTCACAAAAATCTGATTAATAGCAGCGGTCAGGATGAGGACTACCCAGAACATGCACCTCCATCCTTTACACTGCAGGCTGCATCCAGAGATCTGCAGAATGGTGCAAAATAAAAATAGGATGTCTACACAGTGACGTAATTATTGATGATTTGATTAAACGTCTTTACTTATGATGAAAATCAGCGACCAAGATCTAGAGGGCCCCTGAGGGGGGCGCGAAATACCCTGCGCCATATAAGGGTGCATTGCAAATAAAGAAGATGGAACAATACTTCTGCAGCGCCACCTACTGGAAGGCAGCATTCCTGCACATTAGACCCTTTATACAAGTCTTTATATAAGGTGCTTTTATACACACAGAATATTCCGCAGTGTAGAAAAATCTGCACCAAAATCTGCAAGTCTAACAGGTGGATGTGGGAAGGCCCATCTGCTGGCAATTCTGCGTCAAAATTCGCCTTCAGGCGGGCACATTCTGATGCCGATTTTGACAGCGGAATACTCTGAGCGTCCTGAGAAATATTCCGGAGTGTTAGAAGCCATCAGTATTATAAGTGGCACGTGGTCGTTGGGGGGCCGGTTACAGCTCTACATGGGGGCCTGAAGTTACTCCTCCTCCCACGCACTTCTCTCCCGGCTACTGCAGCTTCCTCCGCTCCGGCACACAGGAGCAGTGATTGAACAGGGGTGAAAGTGACGCTGTCCAGCTCAGCGTCTGAGGACACAACCGTCCGGCAGCTGCAGCATGACACAGACACCGCGGAATTTCTGGAAGAGCAGGAGGAGGAAGAAGAGGAAACAGGAAAGTGCAAGTGTGTGGAAGAGATTAGTGAGAACAAGACATGGAGGGCGACCGACACTGGAAAACCAAGAAGAATCTCCCGCCGGGGAATAAGGAGCAGATGCCTCGCCGAGGAGCGGGAAATAAGAATCACAAAGAAGTGACGAGACGGCGGGAAGGAGAATGTGACCACAAATGTGAAGAGTAACAATGTAACATTGTGCAAAGTTTATTTGGTATTAGGGGTATTGTATCCCAAGCACAGGGTTGACAGTAACCATCTTGGACAACTGAAAACAGGGTGCGGAACTGGCGGAGGGCCCACGGAGCAGAAGAGCCAACCGCAAAGGCCGGTGAATATAATGGCCGCACTTCTGTTAGTTTCCTATCGTCTAATCCAGGGGTCACCAACTCCAGTCCTCAGGGACCCCCAACAGGTCATGATTTCAGGATATCCTATGGTAAGAACACCTGTAGCAATGTCTGAGGCACCGACAATAATTACATCACCTGTCCAATACTGAGGAGATCCTGAAAACATGACCTGTTGGCGGTCCCCGAGGACTGGAGTTGGGGAACACTGGTCTAATCTACATAAAGAGCTGAGTCACTCTGTAGATACATTGCATTTCTTATAGTAGCCTGTATAATACCCCAGAGCTGCACTCACAATTCTGCTGAATATTGCACTCATTGTCAAAAAAATCCAGCAAGGAGTTTCCGTTTTGCCGCAATTTACTCAGTTACCAGAGTCTGAGAGGGGCGCATTATTGGAATGGGAGAAACTGGATGGTCATATTGATGAATTGTCCCCCACCGGCCGTTCTGACCAGACTGGTAGGAGGTGTTGGGACCAGTGAATGAGGGGAACATAAGGTGACTGGGCTCAGGACCCCCCGACAGACCACCAGTAGAGAGGAGCGTCTGACCAGACTGTTAGGAGGTGATGGGACCAGTGGATGGGGGCATACAAGGTGACTGTGCTTAGGACGCCCCTTACAGACCACCAGTAGAGAGGAGCGTCTGACCAGACTATTAGGGGGTGTTGGGACCAGTGGATAGGGGCACCCAAGGTGACCGGGCTCAGGACGCCCCCTACAGACCACCAGTACAGAGGAGCGTCTGACCAGACTGTTAGGAGGTGTTGGGACCAGTGGATGTGTGAGGGCACACAAGGTGACCAGGCTCAGGACGCCCCCTACAGACCACCAGTAGAGAGGAGCGTCTGATTGCCCGACAAGCACGAGCAGCTCCAACTGTTTCGTTGTCCACCATCCAGAGACAGGAGGCGCCATCGTTACACCCCTGCATCTGTCGGGACCATTTCCAGGTTGAAGGACATTTGGTCTCATGCTGCCCATTACATGTACGGCCTCTGACACCCACCATCGCCCCCATTTGCAGTGGTGTCATGAACGATGAAATTGGACGCTATGGAGGAACCGGGTTAGAATCCAGGTTTAGTTTTGGTTCTGACGACGGCCATTTCGTGTCTGGAGACCCTGGGGTGAGCGGCTCAATCCTGCCCTTACTTATATCAACGTTACAATCACACAGAGAAAGTTCCGTTCCTTCCGGAAACTTCTAGGGGAGGGCTAGTTTTTTTTACAGTTAGTGTGTTAGAAACCATCAGTAAGCCTGTGGACAGACACATCCCCAGTCACCCTCACGGAGCTCCTACAATGTGGCATGTGATAAGGGGGGTTCGGCAAACTTTTCTCTTAAGAAAAAGGGTCATCAGAAAATCATCTCTTATAGAAATCAGGTTTTTATATTAAACATTTTTTTAAAGTCTTTTTGCCGATTTTTTATTTTTTGACGTCACAATCTATATTTATAAAAAAAACCTGAAATCCTGCAGTTCTCACACTGAAAACCAAGTCTGACACTTTCAGTTGTGTAGAAAAAACTTCTCAGCCGTCATCTCATAATCCTCACAGGCAGGATTACACTGAAGAGTGTTACATCATACAGGATCCACCATTCACAAAAGGAGAAGTCACAGCTTACCCCCTCCAGGACAGGTCACAGAGCATGTTGCCATGCACTCCCATAAAAGTCTACAGGCCACTATTAATATAGGCAGGGGTGTGACAGATCCAGAGATCCCTTATCGCTGCCTTAATGAACCAGCAGTGCGCTGATCGATCATCGGGAGAACTCTGCAGACATGCATACCAGGGCTGCACAATCCTCGTTCTCCCTGCCTGATCAGTCCCCTCCAGCAGATAACGCCACAGATCACTCACATACCGTGTTTCCCCAAAAATAAGACAGTGTCTTATATTAATTTTTGTTCAAAAAGGTTTAACTTTTTACATGTATAGCTGCCTGGACACTATTTAAATTGACTTTTTTAATTAACTGTTAGCAGGGCTTAATTTTGGAGTAGGGCTTATATTTTAAGCATCCTCAAAAAGCCTTTTTTAATAATCATTTTGCATCCTCAAAAATTCTGGAAAATCATGCTATGTCTTATTTTCAGGGAAACAGGGTATCTCCCAGGGGTGCAGGTCCTCCTCTGTACACACATGGCAAACGATAGTAGCAGCAGGACTGTAGATGATGTCCTAACCATGTGAGCAGGAAGCAGCTGGAGGGGGTCCTGTATTATTACACTTGTATGTGGGGATTTAGTGGTAAAATCATAAAATCAGTGTTTAATCAGATGTGTATGTGCATGTAGCAGAGCTGTATAAGTGTGCTTACATGTAGCAGAGCTGTATATATTGTGTGTACATGTAGCAGAGCTGTATATGTTGTGTGTACATGTAGCAGAGCTGTATATGTTGTGTGTACATGTAGCAGAGCTGTATACATTGTGTTTTTGCATGTAGCAGAGCTGTATATGTTTTGAGTGTGCATCTAGCAAAGCTGTGTGTGAGTATGCAGTAGAGCTGTGCATGTGCATGTAGCAGAGCTGTATAAGTGTGCTTGCATGTAGCAGAGCTGTATATATTGTGTGTACATGTAGCAGAGCTGTATACATTGTGTTTTTGCATGTAGCAGAGCTGTATATGTTGTGAGTGTGCATCTAGCAAAGCTGTGTGTGAGTATGCAGTAGAGCTGTGCATGTAGTATAGCTGTATGTACTGAGTTGTGTATGCTGAAGAACTGTGTGTGTGTATAATGGTAGCTTATGTGCTTGCGCCATTGTTGGAATGGACACACTAGGTCAACCCCTTTTTCTGTACTAGAACACCAAAGTTAATGCCGGTAGCCCCCCCCCCCACTTCGTTAGACGTTTAAATTAGTATGAAATATTTTTTCCTGTTTTCTGTGTCTAAACCTGAGTGCGTCTTAGGGTCTGAAAAATGCAGGGAGAATGGCGACAGCCAGTTGTAAGTTGGATCCTTCCAGCCCGCCGCCTCCATTCACAGCATGTTCCGTCTAATCCGCTGTTCAGTCTTCTGCATGTACAAACTGAACGATGAACGAGAAGCGAATTCTCGTTGGTCATTCAGCCGGGGTGGGGGGGGGGGGGGGTGTTACATTGAACAATGCTGAATCTAACGTTTTTTCGTCCCGTGTAACAGGACCGTTAGCCAGAACCGTGTAAACTGCACCCACCAGATGAATCCTGAGCCCTGCGGCCCCCACCCCCAAATCACCTGCAAGCTGCTACAATACTGATGCGCGCTCGCAGCCCTCCGGCTCCCCCGGGCCGTGTTCTTCCTCTCTCATCACGCTGTTACAAGTCTACCATTACGGACTGTAAGCCGTTCTCCAGCTGTTCCTCATGGACGAGACGCGGTAACGAGGCGGCTCGTTGTCAGGAGGGTATTAGGATATCACACATGGAGGGGATGGATGCGCAGTGACATCATCGTACCGCCACATCTCCATTGTTCTATTACTGGAATAAGACCCCGCAGCACAGCCCACGAGCCGGGCGCGGATAGCAAACACGTAGCGTCACATGGTAGGAAGACGAGCCAAGATACACGACTCATAAAGTCCAACTCCCAAAGGCAAAATAGAGCAGAACATATCACAGAAACAGATTACATGAAATGAAATACCTATGCTTCCAGTCCTTACTATTTTCAAGAACTCTGCTTGCTGTCAGTGAGTGAGAACACATACAGACCTCATATTTCTTGCAGCTGAGGGTTTGTTACAATGTATCAGTTTGGACCGGGGGTGTCAAACTCATTTTCACCGAGGGCCACATCAGCATTATAGTTGCCTTCAAATGGCCTATTACGAGGGCTCATTCACATGGGCGTATTTGCCTTCCGTATTACATGCATATTTTTTATGCACACAATTCGGACAGCTTAGGCCTCATGTCCACTAGCAAAATGGAATTGTGGATTCCGCAGCGGATTTTCGCTGCAGAATCCGCAGCGGATTTTGCCCATAGGAAATCATTGGCCATCCGCGGTCGCATTATCACACTGCGGCGTCACATCTAATGACTATCGATAGCGTTACATTGTGACGTAACATAACTGCGATATCGCGGTGACAGAAAACCAAACCGCTTGGATTTTGGTCACAAGTTGCACGCTTTTATTTTGGTTGCGTGACATTTCCGAGACTTTATACCGTGCGGTACGTATAAAACAGCCAAACCGCAGGCGGGGCGCCATGAGAACCCGAGATTTCCTAACAGAGTTCATATCAAGAAGTGACATATACGTTTTTTCCCGCTTGTGGAAAAATCTGCGCTATATAGACTACTGTCAATGGGCAAAACCCGCGTGCAGAATTCCGGTGACGTGTCACAGAGATTGTCTAGACTGGATACATTGTAGCAGTCCCTCAGCTGTGAGAAGCATCGGACTTAACGCACGCAACAAAAAAAGGTGTTAACAGTATGGAATATGGCAGCTTCCTACAGGGACGCCATGTGCACTGAGAATGGTGCATGCGTGTGAGGTCATTCACGCCAAGCAGGAGTCACAGCGTGAGAGTGCCTGAAGCCTCTGGGTGGCGCTCGTGGATCACATGATGTCTCCGTCAGCTGGAGACGTCCGTCTACGTAGAAAGGGGTGTTTTTAGCTGAAGCAGGAGGGAGACGTGAACCGCCCATCGGAGGGTCCGAGGCTTATTAACATACGGCGCGGGAAGCTATTCTGCGGCTTCATGTAGACATGGGAGTGCACAGAGGTAACGGCGCTGTTATAACCGCCATTCAGTCGCTCATGCGTCCGTAGATTGAGTTCAATAAGTGAATATGAGCGGATAGACTTCGTTAAATGGTTGGAAATAACCGTCTCATCACCCCGGACGCACTGATTATGGCTATAAATGGAAATCACTGGAGGAATCGGGGCGCTCCGGTTACCATCCGCAGCGTTCGGGTTACGGGGCAGGAGACGAGCCTTGTCATTATCTTCAAACACTTTCAAAAGGCAAATGAGAAATGTGTGAATAAGAGCGTCCTAATTGCAGTGCGGGGTCCCAGGCATGGACGCACTCGATGCCCCCCCGAGGGGAGGCAGAAGTTGGAAATCTGCCGCCAGCTGAGAAAGAGGCAGCCGAGCCAGGAAATAGGCGAGGGAAGAAAGGCGGCGGCAAATCACAAATTAGTCTCTATTCATGGACGGAGGTGCTTTCCACTTCAATGGAAGATTTTATTCCTTCTCGCCCACTGAGGGAAAGAACAGAGCGTTGATGTGAGTAGGTCCTGATCCCTTCATACTCTGGCTGTAATGTCAGGGTATTTACAAGGGAACGGGGGATATTACAGAGACGAGCGGCGCCGTGGATAAAGGTTAAGCGTTGCACAAAGTTCTGCAACTTCTTAACATAGTAACAGTGTATAGGGCTGAATAAAAGACATATGTTCATCCAGTTCAGCCTATTAACCCCAAAATGTGGATCCAGAAAAAGGCAACAATGAGCTAGAAGCCAATTTCCATTTATCAGTGTTACACCTCATTTACCACCTTTCTGCCCCCAACTTATCCAGATCCATTTCCAAAAGTATACAGATATATACATCACCGCGCTGCGTCCTCTCTCATGTTATTTTATCTTACATAGTTTTGGGTCATCTGCAAATATTGATATTTTAAAAGATTTGTCCATGAATGTGTAGCGTCCCAGAATAACATCCTGGTCCCCTCCATAATGGTCATACATGTTCTGTCTCATGTGGATGCACTGAGCAGAACCCTCATGTTAATTTTCTGTATGTATGTTGCACAGCTGCAGCGTCGCAAGGGTTAACTCCCATATGATCTTTGCCTGTCAGCTCTGCTGCTGAATGTATCTATCCTCCTGTGTCATGTGATAAAAGTGAGTGTCTGAGAGCGGGAGTGGTTGTTGATGATCTTCCATCTGCCCATGCTATTGGAGGACCCACAGTGATGCAGGAAAGCACCTTCAGCTTCCCTGTATCGAAAATGGAGAAGAAAGAGAGGCTCCCCATGGAGGAGCTGAGGATCTTCCCTCTTCCCCGATCAGCTAGAGAAACCGCGGAGCCATCTCTGGTTTCCTTGCGTCTAATATGGAGGAGATGGAGAGACAGCCTTACCGCATGGGAGAAAAAATCCCCCAGAGTGAGAGCAACCCTCCCCAAGTAATTCTGTATAAAGCGACCCATTGTACCAGGTACCTATTCACACTGCAGGCATTATTTTTCCTGTGTGGCCGTCCGCCAATAGGATCCCCGCACAGAGGTACATGACTGTGACACCCACGCGGAGAATGTGCAGGGTGCATCTCGGCTAAGCCTTCTACTAAGTAATTTCTTGCAAGAGAGTATGTGGAATATATATATATATATATATATATATATATATATATATATATATATATATATATATATATATATATATATATATATATATATATCCAGGACCGGTGACATATAGATAACGTGGACTATAGGGCCGTATTGTGCCTGTGTTTCCTCCCAACCTCTGAGCTTCCACCTGTAACTGCTGCCATGAATCTACCTGTAATTACCTGTATGCAAAGTTTAAGTCAAGTTTTACCGGGTCTCAACCGTTCCTGAGGACCCGAGGTACGACACACTTGTCTGG
The DNA here is from genome assembly GCF_035609145.1 of Eleutherodactylus coqui. Lineage (NCBI taxonomy): Eukaryota > Metazoa > Chordata > Amphibia > Anura > Eleutherodactylidae > Eleutherodactylus > Eleutherodactylus coqui. Next base: position 10,544,851 of record NC_089846.1, on the reverse strand, counting down.
TGTTTGTTAATCTGCCGCATAGATTAACGGTGCGGGAACAGTGGCGTCACGACGTGATCTACATATATACTTCCATAAGCATTCCCCCTGTGTTACCACTCGGGTACACCGTGACAAGGACTAGGCCTCCAGCCGTACCCACAGTGTTCCTTTCTCCGTGACACTGCTGTATGTAGCGTCTCTCGTGGGACATTACAACTGAATGCCATCCTAACCAGTCCTGCTAAAGCCCCATTTAGACACATAGATTATCGCACAAAACTCGTTATAACAATAAAAGTGAGCGACGGTTTTACTTTTAAAGACGGACATTTTTAACCTAATGACGTTTTCAGTCGTTGTATTATCGTTGTGTCATGTTTGCATTGCGACTTGTTTGCGATGTGGCTGCTAGTTAAGGCTAGGTGGTTACATGGCGGTTTTGACCGTGATAGGGGTCATGTGACCAAAGATTGGGGTGTAGTACTGCAACATCATGCTGACACTCACTTCACATTGTGAGATGAAGGTTGCTACGATCACACAGTCAAAAATACAAAAACCTGGCTGGATTTTTTTGTGATTCTGATGTTGTGATAGCCTGGGATTCCAGTGAGTTCCATGGGGCCACACAACCAGAGACCTCTGTGTAGCACTGCAACATCGCACTGCCAGTGAACTCAACGGAGTCGCACTGTGACATGCAGGTTGCTGCCACCACAGGCTCGCAAAAAGTCCAACTTGGTTGGATCCTTTTGTGATCATGACGTCGTGGTAACCTCTCGCTCGCACTGCGACTCCATTGAATTCAGTTGCAGTGCTACACAGTGATCTTTGGTTGTGTGACCCCCTTCGCAGCCAAGATCTCCATGGGGTCCCACCTAACAGCCAAGTTGCAGATGAGTCATACAAGTTTTCTATTTGTGTGACTTTCCTCGGACTTTGTCGCTCGTTATGTACCCTAACCTAAATGATTGGGGATAATCAATCTCACTTACTTCCCACTTCCACTTGAATGACATCGGACGATGAGCCGGCCTCGTTGGAAGCCACACAGGTGTACTCTCCGGCATCCTCAGCAGTCACCTCCTGAAGGGTCAGGGTCTCGCCATATGAGCCACTGGTGGGGTCTTTAACTTCCTGCTCACCTGAGGGTGCAGCACAATAATCCCATTAGGCGAGGTGACCATAAGAGTGAGATGCGCCCAAGAGGCTCGGGGACAACAGACTCTGTGCTGTCCGATATACACTGGCACCGAGCACTGACGTGTACTATTCCTCGTCTATGAATAGGAGAGGCCATGAGTTCTTTCACAGGGACCATCGGTCCACGTGAAAAAATGCAAATGTGCATAACCTCATAGAGTATAATGGGGCGTCATGCTGTCCGTGGAATTAGACGGATTGCTCCCAATTGGCCCCCAATACAGCAGCATAGCAACATGTTTAAAGGGACAATGAGCGCTCACCTTTGTACCATGCGACCAGCGGGGCGGGCAGACCCTCAGTCCTACACTCCAGCACCGCATCCTCCCCAATGGCTACTTGTATTGCAGATTTCACAGCAGTTGCTTTGGGGCGCTCTACCAATCAGACAAAAATGGGTTAGTGACGCCTCTCGCACCCCGTCCATTCAATGCAAGACATGCAACACTTACCAGTGTACGTCAGGGTCAGCGACTGCTCGTCTGTCCCTAAACCATTAGACGCTACGCAGCTGTAATTCCCAGAATCCTCTTGGCTCGGGTCCTTAATGAGCAGGATGTTGCCGTTAATGATCGTATGTCTGTATTCAGAGATGAAAGTTAATGATGCGGAAATGTAAATTCTGATCAGGTCTTCATGATGATAGTCTTACACCGTTACAGCGTTACCCGCACGCGGGGCGCTCAGGCAATGAGCGATCTGCTGCGGACTTTGGTGCAGACCTGCTTCATGGTACACGAAAATCCGCAGCATCAATTGACATAGGCCTTGTCCACATAGAGCAGGGGGTCCAACTCACCGAGGGTCCCATCAGTATCATGGTTGCCTTCAAGGGGCCGTTCATAAGGGCTCAATCACACGGGGATATTTGCGCCTGTATTACATGTGTAATACGGACCGCTTACTCCCCATTGATTTGCATTGGGGTTTTCAGACATACGTTTTTCATGCCTGCATCCGCCCGTGTGAATGAGCCCTAAATGTAACTACTCCTTACATGGCTATGGAGCTCTGTGCACTATGATGGGTTCTCCCCTTCCATCTCTTTATTCCCGAGCCTCCTACCTTGGCGGGTGGCAAGGGTACCCGGGAAGGGCTGTCAGAGCTGAGCATCCAAGATGGCACCAGCTCTCTGTGCTGGCGCTGCCACCTCTGCCAAGCGCTGGCTGCGTCCTCCATGGAGAGTTGATAACTGGTTCTTGTCGAGGGCCACATAAGATCATGTGATGGGCCGGATTTGGCCCACGGGCCTTAAGATACCAAACTCTCAGATCCGTGTCAGACTTTTACGACAGTTTAATTAGCAGCAAATCTCTGAGGCCGGTTTTCACACGGACGAAAAACTTGTGCGAGACGCGCAAATCTTGCCCAAATATGAACCCCATTCATTTGAATGGAGTCATATACATGAGCGATGCTTTGGGGTGCGAGACAACAAATCTCTGCATGTCCTATCCTTTTGTGTTCTGCGGAACGCATTACCCATTATTTTCAATGGGACAGTAAAACGCATCACACGGCGTGCGAGTGCGATGTGAAAAAAATGGGAAACACATCTATCAATGCTCCCACGTGGGTAAAAGCCGCGCCAGAGGATCGCTACTTTACTGAAGGGAAAGGAGGTGTTTTGCCATAAATACTCCTCGCATCGCTGTGAAAACGCACGATATCGCGCTCGGCCGTGTTCAGGTAGCCCGAGGTCTGCCACAGATTTTGATGCTGATACACATTGGTTTAGCCCGTCATTGGGGTAAATCCACGTGCGGCAGATTAATACAGTTTCCGTGCAGATTTCACAGGTAAACTGCGCCAAAAATTGACACGTCGAGTTTTTCAAGATCCAGTGCCAAACAAATCTGCGCCGTATGAACTACAGCCTGGATATTCAAAGCATTCAATAGCATGGTTTCACTGTGACTTTGGGCGAGGAACTCAGATCCACAGCAATATTGCGCTGTGTGAACGAGGGCTTACTGGAGATTTAAAATCTGAACCGCAAGTCAGTCTACACAGCAGGTTTATTTCCGGTAACGCATTAAGGAGATTTTTCAAGTTTCTATCCACTTTGCTGCCGCTGTAATGTGCTGCGGAAAATCCACAGAGACGCCGCCATGTGTGAAAAATACGTTAGGCTGACTTCACATAAGCGCTGAGCTGATTTCTGCTGGAAGCAGATGGCTCTGTTCTTATAGCAGTGGCCAAGCTTAGTTTTGCAGGCAAAGTTCCTATTCATTTCAATGCATGTAATACCAAGCCTGGCCACTGCTATAAAGACAGAGCTGTCTGCATCCGGCAGAAATTAACTAAGTGCACACACGCACTGGCCCAGTGAACAGCTGATCCCAACTGAGGGATCTATTAATTATGACCTGCCCTGAGAATAGGCCACCAATAGTTTACAACTGGATAACCCCTAAATGCATGTATTTGAGGCTGCATATATTTGCATCTGGAAGCCCATGGAGCTCAGTTTAGAGGGATAGAGCTGTCTCAGTGATTCAGCCTTTCCCCCGGACCTCTCAGTCAATCAGCTCTATGTTATTGGGAAGACCCAAAGTTATAAAAGTACTTGCAAAGTTCCAGAACTTAGAAGAAAGGTAGAATAGGTGTAGCTGGTGGGAGGAGGGACTTAATCATTCTACAGCTTATGTTCTTGGATCTAAGAAAGGATAAAGGGTGCCAAATACAGGTTGCGACACTTGTCCCAAGCATTACAGAGCTTTAGGCAGCAGTACTTCCAGCCACCACCTTCAGCTATTGAGGGAATGACTGAATGAACATTTGGGCGTTAACCCTTGCATTGCCTGGATGCACAGTAAACAAGTTGAGTTTTTCTGTTAACCTCTCCTTGCTCCTTGGATTCTCTTCTCTAGGGTACACAGGCAGCACTACACCAGAACATCATACCAAGGAGCAGAGACCAGCCTTCAACACCAAGTCCCCCAAATGTCACTGTAGCGTAGTCAGGTGGGAGAGGGACATTTACCATCATGACACTAACCTCCCACTTTGGCACAATACAGGTGCATAAATATGCCCGTACTACACTAGGGTGAAACCAGCCTTAGTCTAGCGTAACGGAAGTAGAAATGTGCCTGTACTAGTGCCTACACGCCTAAATGGAGAAAACCCTTATAGAGTCTCAGTGGCACAGAGTGGTAAGGCAGCAGAAATGCAGTCCTAAACTCTCGCTCACAACCTGATGGTAGCGAGTTCAATCTCTGCATGGTTCAGGTAGCTCAAGGTTGACTCAGCCTTCCTTCCTTCCGAGGTCGGTAAAGTCAGTCCCCAGCTTGGTGGTAATAAATGACCTGAAAGCGCTGCGGAATAAGTTAGCGCTATAGAAATAACAAGATTTATTTCTTTTTTACAACCCATGATACATACTTGCTGTCATTGTTCAGGAAGGTTTCCCCATGTTTCCACAATATTTGGGGTTCTGGATATCCAGAAACATCACAGCGAATCCTCACTTCTCCTCCATGAGACAACTGAGTGGAACTTGATTCAATCTGTATACGTGGAGGCTCTAGAGGACAAGGGAGACAAATAGTCAGCCGACAACCACGTATTCTTTATGGCGATGCCATCCGGATAATCATTAAAGGGGTATTCTTATCTCAGTCTATTATGGCCTAGATGGAAATCACCGCAGCGCTGCGACCATCAGTGACCAGGATTACGGAAACAACCTATTCTACACTATTACCATAGCCCCTATTACAGAAACAGTGCAGAACAGCTAGTTTAGCTGCAGCCATAATCCCGGCCACCGGAGGTCACGGAGGTGAGCCGGGTCAGGGTCGGAGGACTCCTTCCAGGTTTCAGAGACACGACTCGCATCTATTAACCTTTTTGGCATACCCTGTGAATATTAGGGATAATATTTTGAGTGTTTCTATTGACTGCCAGCAAGCAGTGATATTGATAGAAATGAAACATTGAACAAATGAGTGGAGAAAGTTGCTGAACCTTTCATTATGCGGTAAAGTGGGAAGCATTATACATGGCCTCTCAGAGAAGATGCCGCACCATACGTACGTGCAGGCTAGTAAGTTATGCAAGTTGATGCCGTTTCGGGCCAATCATGTGGTCTGGGAGTGTGATAAAAGGGCAAACCGGTCCGTGAAGTTCACTTTGGCGGAAATAGCTTTGTGCCATTCTTTCTGTGTTTGGGTAAAGATGAAAGATCTTGGATGTTTCCAAGATGCCGCCGAGAGCCATTTCATCAAACGGACGAGTTAACTAAAGGTTTCGTCATAGGGTTGCGTTATACCATTGGGACCATTAACAGGGGCACTATTACTTTGGGGCCACTAAGGATGTGCACTATTACTATAGGGGTAACTGAAATAAGGTGCAATCACTATACTGCAATGACGGAGGTAAAAGTATCGATTGTGATAAGCCGTGCCCCTTTTATAATGGCTGGCATTTTTGGTGACCTGGGTGGCGACCCTATGTATCTCCCAACATGGCGGCCTCACTACTTACTGATATTCCTGTTCATTGGGCCGCGGGAGACGTGGAATTGTTGGAAATTAAAATTGATTGTTAATAACTCCATTCTCTATATGTGTTGTTTCATCTCCTTTCGAGTATCTCTTTTTCTGTTAACCTCTCCTTGCTCCTTGGATTCTCTTCTCTGGGGTACACAGGCAGCACTACACCAGAACATCATACCAAGGAGCAGAGACCAGCCTACAAAGTCCCACAAATGTCACTGTAGCGTAGTCAGGTGGGAGAGGGACATTTACCATCGTGACACTAACCTCCCACTCTGGTGTGGCATCTTCCCTATGAGGCAGTGTATTTACATTGACTGCAGAAGTCAAAATGATAGATTGTTACCTTCCACGGCAAGCCAGACGCTGGCGGTGGTGGAGCCATGGCCGTTCCTGGCAGTGCACTGGTAATGCCCGGCATCACTAGGCTGCACATTCTGAATCTGCAAGGACGAGTTTGGCAGGATCCACAGCCGCCCCTCTTTCAGCGCTCTTCCATCGTGCTGCCAGGTGAGGTTGTAGCGGACATCTCCAAGAACGTGGCAAGAGAGGATCGCCAAGTCACCGAAAGACACTGTGACATTAGGGTGGAGCGAGATCGTAGGAGGCGGATCTGCAGACGGACAACAAGTTTTGAGTTGATGGAAGTGGAAATAGGAAACAAAGGAAGCAATAGATATCCGGAATGTTCTTCGCCTCTTACCTGCGACAGACACTTGAGTTTGAGCAAATCCTGAGCCTGCATTACTGATGGCTGTACACTGATAGATGCCCTCATGGCGAGCGGATGCAGATGGGATCTCAAAGGTGGCATTACTCGATTCACTAATGGTTACAAACAAGGTGAAATCAGCAGGACAGCAAGTAATAATGCATTGGGGGTCATGTGTCGGAGTGATGTCATGTTTCTACGCGTCTTCTAGTGCAGATGACAACGGTAAGACCTAAGGAGACAGAGCCGGCCTATGGCACATCTATGCCACAGTCTGGAGCCATTGCATGTGTTGCCACAAGATCATATGGGCCCATGGGAAGAGGGACAGGTAATAAGCTCAGGTGAGCTCTTATCATCTATGGTCTGAACAAGGACTTGTCCACAATCAGGGATACATTGGCAAATTGGTCAAAAGGTGCCACATTGACACAAAAGGTGGGTAGGGCAGAAGAATTAGGAGGGAGTGGATGACATGATCCGCCGGTTACATCAGGATTTTGATGTGCATCCACCCTAAACCTCACAGAGGATTTTTCACAGCTGAAAACCCACTATGTGTGGATGTAGCTTAGGGCCTCAGTCACACGGCGGGACTTTGCAGATTCCGTGCCCAAATCTGCATCATTTAGCATTCCGTTTAATACTATGAAACTCTGCGCCATAGTTCATGCACTGCAAAGTCTTCCGTATGTGGATTCTGTAACCCACATTGTGGGAAATAATAATGGACATGTCCGTCCTTGGAATGCTTTCTGCCTGAGATCTGCACTAGAACCGCGCCGGGCTGCTGAACGTGGAATTGACCTGTTTACGGCCTAAATCTGCGTACGGATCCGCATCGATATCCGTGGCAGAACACGGGGCTCAGTCTGCAGAGCTCTGCCACGGATTAAACTGCGAGATCCACATCGGAAAAACCCAACTTGGATCTGTCAGTTGATAGCCTGCGTGATCGAGGCCTAAGAGCAGGAAGAAGAAGTAGAGCAGAAGAAGACATGTTTCGTGGGCCAGATGTTTGCCACCATTGTTTGGGTACATAAACCCCACTGATAGATAACTGTACTCACGTGAATAGCAGCTCTGCTCCCAACTGCTCCCCGTCCCTGGAGAAACGCACTCTGAATGGAATATCGCTAAGAACTGCGCACGTTATCATGAGCGCCCGCTGGTGGTAACCCTGGATAATAGGGGGCATGGTCACCGCCGGAACCGCTGCCAGAAGGGAAGAATTTAAGTTCTAATTTAAATACAAGATCAAGGGCAGAAATTAAATATATTTTACCCCTGACTATCGTGTGTGACCCCTAACTACTGTGTGTGACCCCTAACTACTGTGTATGACCCTTGACTATTCTGTGTGGCCCCCTGAATATTACAGTGTGACCCCTGACTACTGTGTGTGACCCCTGACTACTGTGTGTGACCCCTGACTACTGTGTGTGATCCCTTACTACTATGTATGACCCCTGACTATTCTGTGTGGCCCCCTGAATATTACAGTGTGACCCCTGACTACTGTGTGTGACCCCTAACTACTGTGTGTGACCCCTGACTACTGTGTGTGACCCCTGACTACTGTGTGTGATCCCTTACTACTATGTATGACCCCTGACTATTCTGTGTGGCCCCCTGAATATTACAGTGTGACCCCTGACTATTGTGTTTGACCCTCTGAATTTTGACCCAGTGTGACCCCTGACTGTTGTGTGTGACCACTGACTATTCTGTGTGGCCCCCTGAATATAACAGTGTGACCTCTGACTACTGTGTATGACCCCTGACTACTATGTACGACCCCTGAATATTACAGTGTGACCCCTGTCTACCCTGTGTGACCCCTGTCTACCCTGTGTGACCCCTGACTACCCTGTGTGACCCCTGCCTACCCTGTGTCACATAATAAGGCTGGATGTACACACTAACTTGACTGCTATCAGGGGATCCTAACAATTGGACGCCTGAAAAATCTAATGTCTGTGAGAACTGTCGGCGGCGCCAAATGTTTCGGGTGCGGAGAAACAAAGATTCGGTAGGTTTGATGTCAACCTGTCCAAGTCGATGGTTTGCTGTGAAATAAGCAGCACCAAAGCTCTTCGCCTGGAGGTCTGCGGGCCCATCACACGGGCGCATTGTCTTTTCATATTCAGTCCATATTTTTTAGTAAGTAGGAACAGAATACGGACCCATTGAATTAATTTGGTGCATTTAAATGTACATTTTTTGCGCATAAAACATTTGCCGCGTGTCCACGGACCAAAATTGCCCATTACAGTCTGTGGGGGCGCTAAAAAAATGCAGTGCGTCCCCAGAATCCGTAGTCACTGCGTTTTATTTATTTATTCATCTTTTTTGCACATGCAGTGAACTCGGATGGACGTAAAAAGGCGCAAACGCTCCAAACCGCACAAACACACATTGAAACTGGTACGTTTTTCATGGATCACATATGCCCGTGTGAGTGAGCCCTATTTTGGGCGAGCGGGTCTGGTTTTGGGCCACACTAAAAAACAAAAACTATTGTAATCCGTATTAAAAGCAGCGTACCATCCGTATGTGCTGCGTGTGTCAATTTTTTAAACTTTTCTGTGTCATCCATCTTTCTACGGTAATGAAAAGATCCATAATAAAATGAAGCATGAATGACGCGGAATCCGCGATCCTCCCGTAATATCATAGTGGAAGGGCCGCAAAACAGACAGCTTCCACTGACTTCAATGGAAGCCATCCGCGCTGAAAGAGGACATGGTGCGATTTTCCCTCTGCAATCAGAAAATTGCAATTGATTTCCACCCGTGGACATGGAAAGCGATTTTCCATAGCATGTCTATGGGCAGTATTTGCTGCGGAATACAGAGGCGGACGCCCACTTCTCATTCTGCAATGCAAATACCCCCGTGTGCATTGGGCCTAAAGCAGAGGAGCAGCTCGATAATAACACAATGTTCCCGGCTTGGTGCCCCTACCTGGTATGATGCTGGTATATGCCACACTGGAGAGTCTCTGGAACTTATACCCGTTGTGATCCGTTCCATTAACTTTCATGAAGAAGCTTCCCTTGGGCGCCTGGAACAGAGGCACCGTCCACAGCTGCTTACTGCGCATGTACGCCAAACGTTCTGCCGGCAGAGAGGAGTAGGATTCTCCGGACACCCGCAGCAGGTCCAGATGGGTCACCTGTCCCGGAGGAGTGAGACCCGTGCAGTTGATCAGTGCTGAGATTGGAATGCCTGAAATGAAGAAGTAGGGAATACAACAGAAGACTAATAGGTATAATACATCCTAAACTACAGCATTACACTGAAGAAACGGTTCCATATTAGGACATCCTGTATTATACTCCAGAGCTGGACTCACTATTATGCTGGTGGAGTCACTGTGTACATACATTACTTATCCTGTACTGACCCTGAGTTACATCCTGTATTATACTCCAGAGCTGTACTCACTATTCTGCTGGTGGAGTCACTGTGTACATATATTACTTATCCTGTACTGAACCTGAGTTCCATCCTGTATTATACTCCAGAGCTGCACTCACTATTCTGCTGGTGGAGTCACTGTACATACATTACTTATCCTGTACTGATCCTGAGTTACATCCTGTACTATACTCCAGAGCTGCACTCACTATTCTGCTGGCAGTCACTGTGTGCATACATTACTTATCCTGTACTGACCCTGAGTTACATCCTGTATTATACCCCAAAGCTGCACTCACTATTCTGCTGGTGGAGTCACTGTATACATATATTACTTATCCTGTACTGACCCTGAGTTACATCCTGTACTATACTCCAGAGCTGCACTCACTATTCTGCTGGTGGAGTCACTGTGTGCATACATTACTTATCCTGTACTGACCCTGAGTTACATCCTGTATTATACTCCAGAGCTGCACTCATTATGCTGCTTGTAGTTAGGCAGGTTTCAGAACCTCACACTAGTAAAATCTGGAGCTTTGCTGCATATTGCCCATTTTCCCACAATGCAGGAGGACCCCCCACCTCCCTGCACTCGCTCGCTCTTTGCACTGTTTCTCTGTACTTGCGCTCGTATTGGCTATTAGTACCCTTTAGTAATGCACTTCGGTACCCATTAATAATAAAATCTACCTTTCTCCTTGGCCCGGACTGTTCTGTGGATGTGTTTCTACAGTCCAGTTTCCCTGCTTTTTCATTACCTTTTATTGGTCGCTCGATGACTTTCAGGGGATCGACAATGGCCGTGGTGGAGAAAGCAGCACGGAAATCCAAAGTGCTGACCCCCGTGACTCTGACTGTGTGACGTCCGCTGCTGCCGATCTGCGACATGTATGCAAGGATAAAACATAAGTGAGCTAATATCTTTATGAAGACATTTAGCGCAACTTCACTAGCTGAACCTGTATAATTGGTCTGTTAAAGGGGGTGTCCAGTTGTAAACTAATAGTATATTGATGGGGTTCATCGTTTGGGACTCTTGCCAATCAGCTGTTCACCAGGCTGGTGCCTTCATATACTGAGCTGATTTCTGCAGGAAGCAGACATCTCTGTTACTTAATGTAGTGGCCAGACTTGGTACTGCAGGCCAAGTTTTCACTGAAATGAGTGGGAAATTTACGGACCAAAATACACAATATTTTCGTACGAATGAGCCCTACAAGACCTTTCAAACAGGATGGATTTAGTCTGCCTGGTCATTCCTGCGTCACAAGTTATAAGTATGCGGCTTGAATTCCGCTCCTGTTAAAATCTGCGCGTCTTTACCTCAAAACCGCAAGATTAAATTCCGCAGCAGAACTCATATTTAAGTTGTGCAACTGAACGTAGTAAAATGAATCTACGCAGCGGACGCGTTCTAAATAACTTTATTGGTCCATTGTGTGTTTTGCCCGTGAACAAAGCTTCTTTTGAAATTCTAAATGGGTCCCAGCTGCTGTGTTCGCACCGCGCCGACAAATTACAACAAAGGAGAAATGTCGCAGATCGATGGGAACGATTAGGAAGAAGAAAGTCAAAGTAAACAGTTGTAGAAGAAGAAGAAAGTAACAGAAAACAAAGAGGAGGACAGCGGTAAAGACAGAAGAGGTAAACGAGGGGCAACTCTGCACCTCTATGTCAGGCAATTAAGACGACTCCAGCCTGTGCGCTCCGCAGCTTCATTAGGGTAACGAGCTGCTTCTCCCAGTGATTGGGGGGAACCGACAGAGAGAAATGGAACAAAACCAAGTCACAAGCTGAACGTACTCCAGAAGGGGGGAGGGAGGAAGTCCTCGCAGCTTCCACTACTCTCACCATTAGGGCTTATTCAGACAGGCGTATAGTGGTCAGGTTTTCACGCCCTGATTTCACCCAGATTTCACCACTGTGGATTTGCTGCAGGTTTTCTGTGGCAGGAAGATTGCAGCAGAAGCTTCCCTCTTGCAGGTACCATTAGGCTGACGGTATTATTGTATCTTGACGCCACCGGAAGCTAGGGGCTGAGCTGGATTAGCAGGAGTTAACGCCCCCTGACAAGACCCTAGCTTTCGATTGGCCACCAGTCTTGTGCAGATTTCCCCGGAGTCTGTGTCCCCGTCCCTCCAGCGGCCAGCACTGACATGCGCTGCTGTAGTATGTGAGCCAGAGGGGAGAACAGAGTCACAGGTGAGCTCCTGGGACGGTGGCATGTAAGATTCACTGGCTGGGCCAACCTCAGCAGAGGCTCCGGTTATGTTCTAGAGCACAGCGACGGGAACAGTCTAGGCTGCCTTCTCACATGGTGGAATCGCTGCAAAAAGGGCCTTTAGGTCTCCACTCAGTGGTTACAATAATGTCCTGTCTAGACAAACGTCGCTAAACAGCCTCCAGATTGACACATTTTACATGCTCTGATACATTGTAACAACCTATCTGCACATGAGAGAGATTTCAGCTGTTGATGTGTTTGGCTCATGAAGGATTGTCTAGTGTGGATATAACTGTAACAAACCCTCAGCTACAAGAGGAAGGCTACCTCTGGACATAAAGGTTTTCAGTAGCTAACAGAGATCCTGGATATGGTGGAAATTGAAACACAAAGTAGATTAATAGTCCAGAACTTTTCATTATGAAGCTGTATTTACAGTCTATATAGGTCTAACAGAATGAAAGAGAGTTGGGATAAAAAAGTTCCAGATTTTTCAAACTAGAAGACGCACTTTTTATCAAGAAAAAAAGTTTGCTATAAAATGTGTGTGTCTTTTGTTGCAATGTCAGGAGGGTCTGGTAGCACCAGACCCCTCTAACCACTTCTATAATGACCAGCCACGGTGCCGTTGCACTGTAACAAATCATTAGGACCACCAGGAAGTACTTAACCTTCCACCGCAGCTTCAGTTCAGCAGTCGTTGATAATCAGAGGCTCGGACTCCTCCTCCCAGTGTCTGTGGTGCATAAAAGAAGAGCAGTAATGCAGATGCCAGGAGAAGAGATCAGGGATTAGAGCCTGTAATAAGCAGCGGCAGCTAGATGAGAGCTACGGAGGGAGGTAAAGTACTTGTTGGTGGGATGCTGTCCCATAGGAGGTACAGGGACCACTATTACTACTGGGATCATTGGGGGCCACTATTACTACAGGGATCATTGGTCCCCACTGAGGGCTACTATACTACCAGGGCCACTATTATTACAGGGACCACTGGGGGCAACTATTACTACTGGGACCACTGGGAGTCAGTATTACCACTGGGAGTCACTATTACTACTGAAGGCACAATTTTGGGGTTACCACTGGGGGTCACTATTACTACTGGGACCCCAAGGGACACTATTTCTACTGGGGCACTATTAGTACTGTGACCACTGGGGGCCATTATTAGTTCTGGGACTGCTGGGGGTCACTATTACTACTGGGACCCCAAGGGACACTATTTCTACTGGGGCACTATTAGTATTGTGACCGCTGGGGGCCATTATTAGTTCTGGGACTACTGGGGGTCACTATTACTAGTGGCGAAACTATTACTACTGCAACCACTTGGGGACACTACTACTACTGGGACCACTAGTGGTCAACATTATTTCTGGGAGTCACTGTTACTACTGGGGGCCACTATTACCTACTGAGACCACTGGGGGCCACTATTTCTACTGGGACTATTAGAGGTCACTATTACTACTGGGGGGCCACTATTACCACTGCGGGTCACTATTACTACTGGGACCCCTGGGGAAACTATTGCTACTGGGGTGCTATTTCTACTGTGACCACTGGGGGCCACTATTACTACTGGAACCACTGGGGCCATTATTAGTTCTGGGACTACTGGGGACCACTATTACTACTGGTGGCACAATTACTACTGCAACCATTAGGGGCTACTATTACTACTGGGACCACTGGGGGGGGGGGGGGGTTAATCTTACTTCTGAGAGTAAATGTTACTACTGGGGTCAACTATTATATACTGAGACCACTGGGGGCCACTATTTCTACTGGAGCCATTGGAGGTCACTATTACTACTGGAACCACTGGAGGCCACTATTACTACTGAGACCACTGGGGACCATTATTACTACTTTGGGTATCTATTGCTTCTGGGATCACTGGGGGCCACTATTACTACTGGGAACACTGTTACTATTGGAGGCCACTATACTACCAGGGGACACTATTACTGCTAGGACCACTGGGGGGGGCCCTATTACTACTGGGAGAACTATTATTACTGAGACCACTGGGGGCCACTATACTACCAGAGGCCACTATTATTACTGGGACCACTGGAGGCCACTATTACTACTGGGGCACTGAGAAGAGGCATGATTACTATAGGGGCCACTGAGAAGAGGTATTATTACTATTGGGGCCACTGCGGCTACCAAATTCCACTTGAAAGTAAACCCCCCACTCCTTTTAGCCCACCAGGCCAGTTTTATTAAGTCTGAGATCTTTTTATCCTGTTTTCTGTTGTGTAAGCCTGGGTGCGTCTTATAGTCTGAGAAATATGGTAATTCCTACGGCTACAGCTACTGTATAAAACTGCATGCATGGGACTGCTGGACTCCCTGCACAGCTCCATGCAGCAGGACTCTGCAAACAAGGGTGCACAATGGGGAGTACGTTACCTTGATGACCCATATTCCAGAAACAGTGGGCTTCAGTCCCAACACAAGAGCTGAATTAGGGATCCTGAGCAGCTCCTCCAGCCCCTGGCTAACCGAAAGCACTTTCCCTGCCAGGAGAGAAATAAGGGGTCAGTTCTGTCTCTGCCGCCAAGTACACAATGCAGATTACAGCAGAACAGGCCGGACGGGAACACGAAGCCCGAGGGGGAAGAATGATGCCTTCAATCAGGGAATATCATTATGAACGGTCACTGTTATGTTTCCCAAGTAACGGAGATAAGAAAAGTGCAGACAACAAAGAAAATAATCGCAGTGCAGGAAAAAGTGAAAGAAAATGGTGTAATCTGGCATCTGATAATCCAGAGGTCCTGAGGATAAATTCACCCATGGTGTAAATGCTGCGGGCTGGTCATGTGGAATGTAGAATCTGCAGCATCTACAGTTCAAGCCATGGGCTTTAAACCTGCACATACATCTTTAGAAGGCGGTGGCTTGAGTGCCTACTGACAGCCAGGCTCCTGCTCTAACCGCCAGGAACGAAGAAACTTCAGTCTAACCCTTTACATGCCACAATTGATAGCAACTGTAGCATGTAAGCAGATGACAGGGGGAGGGCGTTCCTTCTGTTACCCATCAGCACCCCGCAGTGTGATCGTAAGGTACCAGTGGGTTCCCATGGAAGCCGAAAGCCTGATAAAGGCCTTCATGTCTGCTGTGTAACTCAGCCTATTAGACCCCGCCTTCCACAAAGTCTGATAGGCTGATGTTATAGGTTTAGTAGACTGCACTACATAAGTAATGCAGTGTACTATCCTATCGATTGAACAATCATATCTGCAAGTGCTATTCAGTGACTAAAAAAAATAGTGCCAAAAAAGTGCAATACACGTTAATTGATAGAAAAAATATACAGTTGTACAAAGACACACATTTTCCCACAAAACCCCATTTAAAATGGTTTTAACACAATTTTTTTTTTTTTTTTTTTAAAGCAGTACATAATATGTATTACCACGTTCATACTGACCGAAACTATGAAAATATTTAGTTATTTGTCTCGGTGAACACCATAAAAAATGTTTTTAAAAAATGAATCCCAGAATTGCTATTTTTCTTTTGTTCACCTCCCAAAAAACGTAATAAAAAGCAATTGCAAAGTCCCATGTACCTCAAAATGGTACCAATAAAGACTACCGAAAACAGGGGCTAACAAAGATCTGCTGCTGGGAAAATAGAAATGTTCTGCGTCTTGGGATCCAGCCATGCAGTCAATTGTTTTTCTTTAAAAACGTGTTTTTATTGTACAAAATTGGTAAGAATTTTTTTTTTTTTAAATCTCTATAAGGGCTTATTCATACGTTCGTAAATCGGCTGTGTTTTCCGCCCCGTCCCGTCCACCTCCCATTGCAAATACTGGCGAGGGGTGGAGAGGGGGCGGGAGCTCCCGGCCAGGCCTGCCTGCTCCCCCTGTAGAAAGGGACACCGTATATCGGCCAGGCGTGAAAACACGGCCGATATATGGATGTGCGAATAAGCCCTAAGGGTGAACACCCACTTGCATTTTTCTTGCACGTTTTTCTCACGCGATTGTCAATGGGACTTTCTAATGTTAAAAACGCATCACACAAAAATGCGAAGCGCAAAGTTGTGATGCGTTTTTAACATTAGAAAGTCCCATTCACATTCGTGTGAAAAAAACGCAGCGATATCACGTGAAAAAAATGCGCAAGAAAAACGCACGTGTGCAGGAGCCCTAAACTGGGTATCAGAGTAATGGTGCTGATCCAAATAAGAAGGCTGTGAACTTATTTATGCCGAATGCTGAATGCTGTAAAAACAAAACCCCAAAACAATGGCGGAATTTCTTGGTATATTTTGCATCTCCCTCACCCCCAAGAAAAAAAATTTAATAAACGTACCCCAGAGTGCGGCCATTAAAATATATAACTAGTCCAAAATGAAAGCCCTCATCCAGCTATGTCACCGAAATATGGCTCTTGCAATGTAACAATGAAAATCACTTGGTCCTTAAAGGGCCACTCCACTGAAAACACATTTTTGCCTACATGCCCCCCTCTTCTGATTGCCTGTCATACCTCTGGAGCTCTCCTCTGTGCATAAAAGCCACTTTCATGTAGCACAGCCTGTCTGCGCTCACTGGGATCACTGTTATTACTGGGGTCTACTATAAGTAATAGTGTCCCCTATATCAGCCCCAGTAGTAAAAGTATTAGTACTGAGGCCATTGTGGAGGGTCACTATTTCTACAGAGGCCAATGTGGGGGTCACTATTACTAGAGAAGCCACTGTGGGGGTCACTATTACTACTGGAGCCACTGTGGGGGACACTATTACTACTGGGGCCACTATGGGGGTCACTATTACTACAGAGGCCAATGTGGGGGTCACTATTACCACAGAGGCCACTGTGGGGATCACCATTACTGCTGGGACCACTGTGGGGGGGGGGGGGGGGTCACTATTACTACTGGGGCCACTGTGGGGGACACTATTACTATTGGGGACACTTTGGGGGACACTATTATAACTGGGGCCACTGTGGGGGGCACTATTACTACAGAGGCCACTATAGGGGGTCACTATTACTACTGGGGCCACTGTGGGGGTCACTATTACTACTGAGGCCACTGTGGGCGTCACTAACACTATTGGGGCCACTGTGGGGGTCACTATTACTGCTGGGACCACTGTGGGGGGGGGTCACTATTACTACTGGGGCCACTGTGGGGGACACTATTACTATTGGGGCCACTTTGGGGGGACACTATTATAACTGGGGCCACTGTGGGGGTCACTATTACTACAGAGGCCACTATAGGGGGTCACTATTACTACTGGGGCCACTGTGGGGGTCACTATTACTACTGGGGCCACTGTGGGGGTCACTTATACTACTGGGGCCACTGTGGGGGTCACTAATACTACTGGGGCCACTGTGGGGAACACTATTACTAGTGAGGCCGCTGTGGGGGTCACTATTACTATTGCGGCCACTGTGGGGGTCACTATTACTACTGGGGCCACTGTGGGGGACACTATTACTAGTGAGGCCGCTGTGGGGGTCACTATTACTAGTGAGGCCATGCTGCATATGGCAGCATACCTCGAGGTGACTTGTTTACACATGGTGGAAATGCTACAGAATGTCCTTAGAGGAAATTTCCGCTGTAAATTCTGCTACATTAAACAGTTGACTGGAAATCAGCCGCGTATCCACAGCTGATTTCATACTATTACTACAGAGGCCAATGTGGGGGTCACTATTACCACAGAGGCCACTGTAGGGATCACCATTACTACTGGGACCACTGTGGGGGGCCACTATTACTACTAGGGCCACTGTGGGGGACACTATTACTACTGGGGCCACTTTGGGGGACACAACTACGACTGAGGCCACTGTGGGGGTCACTATTACTACAGAGGTCACTGTGGGGGTCACTATTACTACTGGGGCCACTGTGGGGGTCACTAATACTACTGAGGCCACTGTGGGGGTCACTATTACTAGTGAGGCCGCTGTGGGGGTCACTAATACTATTGGGGCCACTGTGGGGGTCACTAATACTATTGGGGCCACTGTGGGGGACACTATTACTAGTGAGGCCGCTGTGGGGGTCACTATTACTAGTGAGGCCAATGTGGGGTCACTATTACTACTGGGGCCACTGTGGGGGACACTATTACTAGTGAGGCTGCTGTGGGGGTCACTATTACTAGTGAGGCCATGCTGCACGTGGCAGCATACCTCAAGCTGACTTGTTTACACATGGTGGAAATGCTACAGAATGTCCTTAAAGGAAATTTCTGCTGTAAATTCTGCATACATTAAACAGTTGACTGGAGATCAGCTGCATATCCACAGCTGATTTCATACTATGCAGCGCTCCCCTTACCTCCTTCGTGGACTTCCCACTGTCAGCGCTCCCCGGCTTTCAGTTCCCAGCAGCCTGGTCAGGTGCGGTGCTGCGAGCCAGAAACCGGGGAGTGCCGACAGCGTGAAGCCTACGGAGGAGGTGAGGATGAGCGCAGCATAGTATGAAATCCGCTACGGATGCGCGACTGATTTCCAGTAAGGATCCGCACCAATGGTACTCCAGTGTTCCAGCTAGGAAACAACCACAGGGTGTATCCATGTCTATTTTGAAGCGGCCCTGTCCTTCTTATAATGACTGAGCTAAAATCATATGTCGTGATAAGCCCCGCCCCCTGAAGCCTTTCTTGAGCGTTACAATATTGCATGCTATAATCATTAATTACTTCAGAAGGGTCGGAGATCCGACTAGAAAATGAATCCATAACCGCAAGGAGATCTGAGTGGGTCAGAATGAAGATCACAAGACCATCCGATAAGATGGTAGGGCTGCCATCTGAAGGCTCCCAGGGCTGCCATGATTGGTTGACAATCCTTTCACACAAGATGAAATTACACCGCAGGATGAAGCCAAATTGTCATTTGCGAAATTCCACACAAAAATCTGTAGGTCTGATTGCGAATTTTGATGCGGGATTGCAGGTTTAAGACATTTTTAATGCCGCATCAAAATCCACAGGTAACCTGTGGCTATGGCCGCCTGCAGACGAGCGGGTTGGATCCGGCAGCGAGAATTCCCGCCGCGGGACCCGACCCGAGCGCCTGCAGAGACGAGCGCGCACTCACCCGCACCTGGTGGCCCCCGGCTCTTTCATGTGCCGGCTGCTGCGCAGCCGGCGCATGCGCAGACCGGAGCCAGCGGCCGGGTGAGTGCGTGCCCCGCACAAAAATAGGACATGCCGCGGTTTGTTTGCCGCGCGAGATTTCGCGCAGCCAAACCGCGGCCGTCTGCATAGGAGTGCGTATTGTAATGCACTCCTATGCAAACTTTCAGTGGCGGAAATCCCGCGGGAAATACCGCCGCGGGATTTCCGCCCGTGTGCAGGCGGCCTATTGGTGTGGAATTTACCGCGGCTTGTGGTGCGTCATGTGGCTTATCTGGTCCATGTGAAAGGTCCCTGATAGGATACCTGTTAAAATACAGTACAATGCAATACCATGGTATTGCATTATACCATAGAAGCGATCAAATGATCAAGCCTATTATGGGGGCTAAAATAAGTAAAACAAAGACTAATTATTACATTATTACAAATAAAGAAATGTTAAAAGTTGTTGCATCAAAAAAAAAAGTAAAAATTGGTATTGCTGTGTCCAAAAAGGTCCAGCGTATTAAAATATCTCATTATTAGTCCCACATGGGGAACGCCAGAATTGCATCTTATAGTGGTTCCTGTGGATGTGTTAGGCCGGTTTCATATGGGCGATAAAATTCTGCGAGTTTTGTGCACTTCGAGACGCACAGATAGGAGCGCCGATTCTTTTGAATGCGGTCATACTCGAGGGATGTTTTCCCGAATAGCACCGTGATGCAGCAAACAAATCGCCGCATGTTCTACCTTGTGCAGGCGCTCGCATTGCACCGCCCATTGTTTTCAATTGAAAACAATGTAAGAAACTCCACAAACCTTCGCCCTGCATCCCCAAAATGATGCGAGGCTGTTTACACATGAAAACGTCTCGAATCCTCAGGGATTTCACATGGATAGCAGGTGCAAAATGGGGCGGGATTCACGGCTCCATATTGCACTCAGCCTTGTGAAGTTAGCCTAATAGAACTGTTACAGTGTTCCCGCACTGCAGAAGTACATGGTGTCGGCTGTTGGAAGTACCTCAGGGTTCCCCTCATCTCTGCTGCATCATTCCCTGCAATGCATGTTCTGATTGGTTGTCTGGGAGGTGGTTCTCCTGGTCGACCAATCAGAGATATCATGCTGCTATTTAATCCGACCAAACCCTGGTTATTTTGCCTGTGTCAGCTGTGGTGTGCATGCTGCCAGAGCTCAGTCTGTCTGGTTCCTGGTCAGTCTGTCTGTCTGTCTGATCTGTCTATTTGTCTGGATCGATTTTGTATGTCATTTAGTTGCATGTATGCTATGCTGCGTTTTGCCAGTTCTACCATTTGTGCCTCCATTAGTCTGTCTGTTTACTCACTCATCAGTCAGTTTGTTCATATGTCTGATCCACCCAATCAATTGGTAGTCAGATGCCCGGTCCATGTTTGTTTGCTTGCCCATTCATTGGTGGGCAGATGCCCGAGCTTCGTTCTGTTTGTTCCCCTTTATCTATTTGTAGGTGGACGCTAGGGCCTTCTCATGTCTATTGGTTTCATCCATAAGTATGTGGACGCCTGAATCCCCTTATCTGTAGGTGTGCGGCCGCCCGATCTCCTTCCGTCTGTAAGTGTGCAGATGCCCAAATCAGTGTCTCATTTTGTGTGTTTGGCATGGCAGTGTTCCCTGTCAGAGTTGTCCTTGTATCTATTTATCTCTTATTGTCGTCCAGGGATAGACTAGGTACAAGACGTGGGGCCGTCCTTATCGGGACGATCGCCCTGCTTTCAGGCAGAGGCCCACTAATGTCCTGGTTCACTTAGGGAAAGTATTCCCAGGTTTGTATTCTTCCTGTCCATGTCTGTTCGGTTTAGTCCGTCTTTGACTTGTTTAGTTCAGTTCTAGCCCCATCTGGTGATGCCCTTACAGAACTTTGTGGCTTTTTCCTGCACAGACAGGACAGATATTTTCACCACATGTGAAAGCACCCTAATAGTTCAGTCACATGAACTCTGAAGCAGAGGTGAGAAGATAATGGTTGGATGTGTTATACCAGTGTTATTTTCCTATGTTATCTTCCTGCAGGGTCGGTATCCTGGCGTACGCCCAATTCTATGACTGGCCAATAATTCTCCAGAGCTTTCGGCGCTTTGATGAAGATTAGATCCTGGTCCATCCCCATTTGAGAGACCAAAATCCATCTTTTCCCCTTAGCCCAAAGTCAATATGTTACTATATAATGTAGACCTATGAATACAGCCCTTAACATGAGAGAATGAAGGGGGTTGAATGGCCGATGCTCACCTGTGGGGTCAGTGACCTCAATAAGAGGCTCGGGGCCACTCAGAGAGATGGTCACTTCTTTCAGGCTTGGGTCAAATGGTATTTCCCACTGTCTGTTCCCGGCTGACTCATGATCTGTGGACAACAGATGAACCTTGGATGCCTGGATAGCCTCCTCCACCCACTTCAGCACCTGGGAAAGCAGAAAAAAGTACAATAGGACCAACAAATAGTTATTCAAGCACATGCTGCTTATATGGCATCTGCCGCACTCACATGGGGCACCGTCTCCACTAATATAAGAAGGATTCCCATTTGGTCCACGAGGGCCCATCACAGGGACTAGTCAAAGAGATCATATGTCCATCAGCAAAGTGACTGGAGCCCTCGGCACAGAGGTTGCATCTCTTAGCAGAGTGACTGCAGCCATCAGCAGAGTGACCGCAGCCATCAGCAGAGTGACCGCAGCCATCAGCAGAGTGACCGCAGCCATCAGCAGAGTAACCGCAGCCATCAGCAGAGTGACCGCAGCCATCAGCAGAGTGACCATACTGAAGTAAAGCACGTGGGCCATGCAGGGGTACAAAATCTACTATTAAACAACACAATTAATTTTTCATTCCTTCCCATTTTGGAAAATATGGCTTTCCAACAACAGAATATACTAGAACACTCAGATGGGGGGATGTGGGAGGCGGAGGGGGCTTTATCTGTTGGGTCAGATGAGACTGCACTGCGGTATGGACCATTAGGAATAGATACATACTGTCTACTGACTGTAGATCCATCAGCCGTATATAATGAGGTAAATCCGTCCTGCAGCTATGGGAAGTCCCACTGTGGACAGCTGGTCCCCCCGGGGGTTCATTAACTGCATATCATGAGCCAATAAGATAAACAGTAGTCGGGGCGCCATTACTATTGCAACAACAGGGTTTCCTGCCTTTATGGACATAAAAAAACGGAAAGTCACAAAGTCATGGAGCGGCGGAGCGGGGAGGGGTGCGGATGTGATTATTCAGCACTATACTGTGACCGTGCGATGGAATTAGGGCACCATCTATAATTACAGCCATATGGGGCAAACTCCGTCAGCGGGCTGGAAACACACAGGCTTCATAAAAAGCAAACAGATGTGAGCCGGGCTGGGGGGGGGGGGGGTCTGGGGGCACAAAGCCCCTCTGTTTGTAGCATTTGGCCAAAGTAGATGCAGTGTAAAATAGTCCGCATGTCATGTGACTTCAAGGGGGACGCAGTGACATTACCGCTTATACAATGGGACCATTCAGAAACTAGGCAAAGGCTTCTTCCTTCAAAACCTGTCCAGTGGACTGAGGATTCTACCGAGAGCAGGGGGGTCCGTAAGCTGAGACCCCCGCTGAATGGACTGCTTGCATTGTGTCAGGCTTCTAAACCCTTTGTGCGCTGAAGACAATTCACTTTCTGGGAAATGCATGCTAATATTCTGCGACTTCCATCCAACACCAATGGATCTGAGCTGCATTACCACATACAACCCTATGGACAAGGGTGGCGCTGTGTTTGGGAGAAAGCAGCCATGTTTTCTAACCCTGGACAACCCCTTTAAGTAACTAAACAGTGTAATTAATATCTGGATTACTCAGGATCACAGCACAAGTGAGAGCATGGAGCTCCATTTACAAGGTTGATTGGTTCACTCATCTCCTGACAAAAATGGTAAAATTCCAAAACGCCACCATCTTTGGGACCACCAAGGTGCAGAATAAGGCCTCACTCCCATAGACCCAGCTAGCCATTCTCTTTTTCCATCTACGTTAGTAAAAAGTCGAAGGAAACTGGAGCCACAACTGATCCTATGGTTTTCTAAAGGATCATTCATGGCATCCGGTACATCGGATGTGACACTGGATGTGACACCGGATGTGACAGAAAAATACTGCATGCGAACCGGAGCATGAAGTGCACAAAAGTGTCACTGTGTGTGTCCTGCTCAGACCAGACTGAACTGATATAGATGTGAACCCTGCCTAAACCAAAATTCTGCACCTTCATATGTGGAGATACAGTATGTACTTAAGTGCTTGGAAATGGGCCTATTTGGCATCCTTGACAGCTGCGGCAACATCTTCCAAGAGTGTGCATCCTCTGGCATCGCCATCTCCAGGGCTTTAAAGTGCTTTAAAACACCTACAATTCATGTGAAAATGATGAGGGCACTGTGACAACGGGGGGCACGTATCCTGCCAATGATGACTGCACCGCCACATGTGCGCTTCATCCTTAGGGTCCCACAATTGTTTTAGGACTATGGAGCCCAAGAAAATGTGGACCCAAAATGATGTGGACCCCACTACCAGGGATGCCAAAGTATTAAGTCAATGCCTTGGCATGCAGCTGAAGGATTGGGCCAGGATGGAGGTCGGGTTGACATCCTATCCACCGGGGGGGCCTGTACTACAACCGGCCATTCAAGAACCAACATGATGGCGGTCATTTCAGTCTGAGTTGCAGCCGGTGTCATACAGAAGGTCATCGTGGTCTTCTCGGACGTAGGGGGAATTTGAGTCATTAGCTTTTTGTGCCCTGGATCCGGCTAGCATAACATAGGCTATGGTCAATGGCTGGTCTCTTTAAATTAAGCCTGACACATTGCAGGAAGCTGGGAAGTTCAAGGATAGTCGGTATATGGTGGTCACTACAGTATCCATATTGAACAGCATATAACACACCATTAACCCCTTACACCATTACTTTGTGCCATGCTGAATTATCAAGATTTCCAGCCCACCGGGTGTCGGTGGACTCACCTCATTGACCTGCTGCTTATCCAAGTGGAAAATCTGCCCGGAGCTGGTGGCGGCTATTTCTTCATACACGCGGTAACCGGGATGAGTCCGATCGCCGCAATCTCCAGTCAGGACAAACACTACCTGCAAGACATACGATAGAACATGAAAACTCATTAACAAGGACCGAAGATTTGGGGGATTTTCATCTCCACGTTTCAAAGGCCATAACTTTTTTATCTCCCCATCGACATGACCGCATGGAGCTTGTTTTCGGCACTTTAATTGGTACTGCTTTCTGGGTACATACAGTATAACGCATCGGATACCTTTTTAATACATTTTGTTTTCAGGGCAGGAAGAAAAAAACATCAATTCTGCCATAGTGTTTTTTTTTCTTTTTCAAGTGTTAATCATGCAGCATAAGGGTGGATTCAGACGACCGTATATCGGTCGGTTTTCACGCCGAGCGCATACACGGTGTCCTCATCTGCAGGGGGGGAGGATGGAAGAGCCAGGAGCAGGAACTGAGCTCCTGCCCCGTCTCTGCCTCCTCTCCGCCCCTCTGCACTATTTGCAATGAAAGGCGGTGGGGCAGGACGGGGCTTAGTTCCGAGAATCAGCCCGCCTCCGCCCCGCCTCTCCCCATTGCGATTAGTGCAGTGGGGCGGAGAGGAGGCAGAGAGGGGGCGGGAGCTCAGTTCCTGCTCCTGGCTCTTCCATCCTCCCCCCCCTGCAGATGAGGACAACGTATATCGGCTCGGCGTGAAAACCGAGCCGATATACGTTTGTCTGAATCCAGCCTAAAAGACATGATGAATGTATTTTCCGCAGGCGGATGCTACTACGACGATATCAAAATTCTACGTAATACCATATATACATATATTTAAGGTTTTGCCACTTTTGCATAATATTTTTTTTATTTCTTTGGATCACTACATTCAATGTGCCACAACAGAGCTCTGTTTTTTGCGTAATGAGCTGTAGTTTTTATTATTCGTACATTTTGGGGTACAGATGGCTTTTTAGATCACTTATTGTGTTTTTGGGAAGGAAAATGAACAAAACAAGCATTTTGGCTCAGTCTTTTTAGTAGTTTTTCCATGGTGGGCGAATAGTATGCTCAAGTCATTGT
This sequence comes from Eleutherodactylus coqui, assembly GCF_035609145.1. Taxonomy (NCBI): domain Eukaryota; kingdom Metazoa; phylum Chordata; class Amphibia; order Anura; family Eleutherodactylidae; genus Eleutherodactylus; species Eleutherodactylus coqui. The sequence goes on along the minus strand of NC_089846.1, from coordinate 10,519,522 downwards.
ACAGGTCATTACGAATGTGGCAATAGCAAACAAGAAGGGTTTTTTGCTTGTTTTTTTTAAAAGAAAGGGTTTTTACCCCCTTTTTTAACGCTTTTTTAATGTCCCGGTAGCGGACTTGAACCCGCAATCCAATGACTGCTATGATAGAACATTGCAGTACCTCTAGTGATTATATGCCATGGCAGACCCGGACGCCAGGCAATAGCATCCAGTTATCATGGTAGACCAATCAGCCCTCTGCAAAGACATCCCAGCAGGCCGATGATGTCACAGAGAATCAACATTGATCGTGGCATGTAAGGGGTTAACAGCAGGGATAAATGTTCTCACCGATCCCCGCTGCTGCAGCTGCAGGCTGGCTGTCAGTCACAACCTGGATCCAGGCATGAGCTCGGCTTCTGAGTCCGTGCCATGCGCAGGATGTAAGTTTACGTCCTGTTGGGCAAGTACCAGGACTTAAAGTTATGTAATTTAGCAATAAGGGGTTAATGGCCGACTACACGGACTGACATCCAGATGGCTTCAAGTAAAAGATGTGATTTCTTTTTTCAGTCTTGGGGTCCTAAATAAAGTGATCATTGTGTCTTTCAATACCCATAGTGAGCGTCCACCTGGAGACACCGACCTGAGACTGCCGGAGCTGTAGTAACTGCAGAACCTCTTGCTTCTTCCTGAAATCCTTGGCACGAGCGTCAGTGAAGACGTAGATGAAGGAGCTCGGCTGAGAGACCTCTATGGCTGTCTTAATTGCTCCCACGCTCATCTCGGGACAGTCGCCCCCACCCTGTGCAGACAAAGACAAGATGATGTGTTTTAACTCGTTACATGCTGACGATTATTCATTGTAAGGACTTAAGTAAATCAGCGCTCTACCTGGACGTACAACTCCTCTAACTCCCTCTTGAACTTCTCGGGGTCTGCTGTAATGGTGACGGGTCCGATCTCTGCAGAGAAAGCGAACAAGAACATATCTTTTACTCGTAAGTATCACATATTCCGGGATTGGGAGACCACCAAGATGCCTCGTAGGTGCTGGTTCTTCACCCCCTTCCACTTGGGACACTTGTTTGCCCCCTCACCTCCATTTCATAGTGTAGACTGGTCCCTCAAAGGCTCTTTTACATGGAAAACCTGTTGGGCGTATGGTACTGAAAAAAATGTCTGCAATCGGCATGTAATGCAGGTTTCACTTCTTCAGATTAGGGGGTGAAATCTGCACCAGAATCCATGTCAAAATCCACAGATCTGCAAGAGGCTCCTCGTGATGGACAGAGATGCGCCAAAATTTGTACCAAATTGATTACGTGTGCCAAATTTTAATTGATGAACACTGAGCATGCCCAGAAGGACACTGATTGGCTGGTGCCTGGCCAATAAAAGGAATTTCTGCTGCGCCATGAGGAGAGGACTGGGAGTGCGACTGTCTGCGAGAAACGCTGCTGGAGACGTTATGGAGGCGCAATAGCCTGCAGAGCTGCTGGTACCAACAGGTGGCAGACAGAGTGGGACGCGTCACCAAGAACATATGAACACAGAATCTGGGAGAGAGAACCCGCAGGAGCTGCACTGAGCTAACTATAGGCGCCGTGGAGTGAAGGTGCAACAGTCTGCAGAGAGAACAGAAGTTGCAAACACTGCTACAACGAACCTTGGTTTTTCTGGACTGCGCAACCAGAGACAAGCTCAAAAATGCATCTGAATAGCAACAAACTGTTAGTGAGGTCGGCCTCAAGCCTAATGTTAGGTGAGCACACCGCAAGGGATGAGAGGAGCAAATCTACAGGCCTGTAGGATAGTTTGGTGCCATATAAAGTGACTGGGGCTGTTACACTAACGGACTTGGAATAAACATGTACCACTTGCGAGTATGGACTGAGATACACAGATAGGAACGCAAGCTCGTGGCATGGAGACATTAGTCCAGAGTTTATGGATGGGATCGCCTGGATACCCTATTTTATGGAATGTTACACATTTATTTCCCTGTATATTGGGACTGATCGCTACTCAGTAGTATTGTTATTTCATATTGTACTCCAAGTAGTTGTAAATTTAGGGCTTGGGGCCCTTTTTCACGGGGGATGTGTGGGGGGTGGGGGGGTGGGGGGTAGAAGCCCCACAGGTTGTGCCAGTGATAATTGTTCCTATGCTTTTACACAAGATTCATTGTTGCTTGAATGGAGGCGTAGCGGTTCGGGGATTGTTCTGGCCGCCTGCCTCCATTCACATTAAGCAAGCCGTCGGTCATAGATGAGCAACCGGGCCGATACATCATTCAGTTTTCTGCGTGTAGAAGCTGAACAACAAATACAAAGGGAATGAACTCTTGTTTGTTGTTCATTCGGTGCCTTTACACTGAAGGATAATTGTTCAGATTCCTGCTGGATAGGCCCTTGGTTATCCATAGGTAGTGTAAAGTAACTGCAGGGTAAGGGCTTATTGCTCACCTCTCCCTGTACTGCTTCACCTATATTTCTGTGCCTTAAATAAACATTGCCTTATTTGTGTAACTACATCATATTCTGGTACAGGCGCCCCCAACCGCTGCCTGCAAAAGATAGCAGTACAGAGGATTTAAGCAGAGACATCGTCAGGAAACAAGACAGTGGTCAGTACACAGAAAGCAATCGTCTTTAGAGCAGGTATATAGAGGAAATGATTTAAAGGCTGAGGGCTCAATAAACACACAAGGAGGGAGGAACAGAACCAGGTTTATATGGGGTGTGCAATCAAGGGACAGGGTGAGGTCAATCAGGGAAACAGGAGCAGGAACTAGGACAAGGAATAAGGTTGCAGGGGAACTATTCAACAGGCTGGATAGCTCAGTCAGGAGAAATACCGCCTGGAGTATACCCAGGTTCGAGTCTTGACAGTACTAGAGCCTCCATGCTCGCCCGTATCACATCTTGTATACACCTAGAGTTGGTACAACAGGGTACTAGAGCCTCCATGCCTGACCATATCGCATCTGTTATCCAAGCTAGAGGCGGTACAACAGGATGCTAGAGCCTCCATGCCTGCCGGTATCACATCTTGTATCCAAGCTAGAGGCGATACAACAGGGTACTAAAGCCTCCATAGCTGCTCATATCACATTTTGCATCCAAGCTAGAGACAATATAATAGGGGGCTAGAGCCTCAATGCCCACCCCATATCACATCTTGTATCCAAGCTAGAGGCGGTACAACAGGGTACTAGAGCCTCCATGCCTGCCCATATCACATCTTGTATCCAAGCTAGAGGCGGTACAACAGGGTACTAGAGCCTCCATGCCTCCTGTATCACATCTTGTATCCAAGCTAGAGGCGGTACAACAGGGTACTAGAGCCTCCATGCCTCCTGTATCACATCTTGTATCCAAGCTATAGGCAGTACAACAGGGTACTAGAGCCTCAATGCCCACCCCATATCACATCTTGTATCCAAGCTAGAGGCGGTACAACAGGGTACTAGAGCCTCCATGCCTGCCCATATCACATCTTGTATCCAAGCTAGAGGCGGTACAACAGGGTACTAGAGCCTCCATGCCTGCCCATATCACATCTTGTATCCAAGCTAGAGGTGGTACAACAGGGTACTAGAGCCTCCATGCCCACCTGTATCACATCTTGTATCCAAGCTAGAGGCGGTACAACAGGGTACTAGAACCTCCATGCCCGCCTGTATCACATCTTGTATCCAAGCTAGAGGCGGTACAACAGGGTACTAGAACCTCCATGCCCACCAGTATCACATCTTGTATCCAAGCTAGAGGCGGTACAACAGGGTACTAGAACCTCCATGCCCGCCTGTATCACATCTTGTATCCAAGCTAGAGGCGGTACAACAGGGTACTAGAACCTCCATGCCCGCCTGTATCACATCTTGTATCCAAGCTAGAGGCGGTACAACAGGGTACTAGAGCCTCCATGCCCGCCTGTATCACATCTTGTATCCAAGCTAGAGGCGGTACAACAGGGTACTTGAGCCTACATATGCCTGCCCGTATCACATCTTGTATCCAAGCTAGAGGCGGTACAACAGGGTACTAGAGCCTCCATGCCTGCCTGTATCACTGTATACTAGAGCCTCCCTACAAGGGGTTGGTTCTAATGATCCTCTTTGCTCTGATATTGTAATCACTTATATCAGCATTACAATCACAGAGAAAGTTTTATTCCATTCCACAACTTTTAGTGGAGGGATTGGTGCTGACAGTGAGTGTATATATATATATATATATATATATATATATATATTCCTTCTAGGGGAGGGATGGGTTTTTACAAGGAGTGCATATATCCCCTCCACCTCTGTGCTATATCCCCCAGACCACTTCAGCCCCAGTTATTTGCAGATAGGCTTTGTATCATACATGTATGCAGTTTGGTGACGTTTTCTTGTTCCGGGGATATGTCAGCGAATACAGTTTATAATTAGCATGGACATGTGACGGCGCCCCCTGCTGGGCTGATTACGTCGTCTGTCAATCATCCCGCAGACACAACTGAACTGAGTCATCGTTGGACTATGAAGCTGCTGAGTAACTCCACATCCGGTCACACAGCTGCGCCAGCCGATGTCACCGCTCGCCGATGTCCGCACGTTCCGATGAAATCAGGATAATCTGCACTTAACAGGCTCCTTTTAAGAGCTCAGTCCCTGATGGGTTCTCAGCGGCACCTCGTACGTCAATGCAGATATGAGTCACACGGAGCGTTCTGCATTCAGGAGGCATCGTCTGTTCTGCTAGATGGAGCGTTACTTAAACCGGCTCCAAGTGTTTAGGCGAATGAAGAGCGGCGCTGGCTTGTGTTCCACGCTGATCCACCATGTCTTTATTGACGGCTCCTTAATAACATCACAGAAAGGGGCGTAGTATTGTCCGAAGAGCGAAGGAAAACGCTAAAGCAATATCGCCAGCTTGGAAACAGCAACACTTGGTCCTCAGGCTGGATGTACACAGACGAGTGCAACATCGGTCCGAGAAACTCACACTTGTAACATTTGGATTTTTCTATGTGAGTTTGATGTGATTTACAACAAAATCACATTCTATTGCTAAACATTCGATTTTCATGCATGTTTTATACGTGCTTTAAAATCGCATGATTTTTCAATAGGAGAATTAACCCTTTGCAATCCAATTTTGGGTTCAGGGTTTCCTAGGGGGCTTTCTCTTTCTGCCATTTTACGATGGCGCCATCTGCTGGCTAGAGCCAGTGCTGCAGTATGGGACATACTGGAGAGACCCCCCCCCCCGACAACAAAGCGGCCAGTAATATAGAGTAAGAATACCCTGCCGGACATCTTACGACATCGGAGCTGTACAGGCTTCAAATCAGAATGTCTTCGGATGTCAGATAGTGGATTGGAAAGGGTTAAAAATCGCATGAGTGCGATGTGATTTTTAACTGGCCAATAGGAAATAGTGGGTGAGTTTTCTGCAAAATTGCAGAAAAAAAGAGAAAGAGAAAAATTCTACATGTAAATAGACGGACTAGAACGACACGTTCGTATTTCCATGCGCGTCTCATGAGACACATTGACTTTAATGGGAATTGGCAAACACAGTCAATTCTTGATGTGGATTCCATGCAGAATATGTATTGAGAAATCCGCAGATCAATCAGCCCCACTGAATGCAGATCAGTGGCATTGACAAAGGAAAGTCCATAGTAACTGCACAGATTTCTGAATCGGGTTTCTTTTGTAGTTTATTAGGTGCAGATTTTTCAACATGTGGATTTTGAATCCATTTCACAGAATAAAAATGAGTAATATGTCACTTTTGATGCAGAATGCACATTGAGAAATCCTCACAAGGACTTGCCCCACTGAACTGGGCGGATCCGTGGCAGCTGCATGTGCAAATCCACGGCAGAAATCCTTGGCTCAGATGAGGATTTCTCCGTGGATAATGAGGCACACCCACATTGGATTTTTCCAGCTGGACTGTATCCGTGTGCACATTCATTTAGGCCGCATTCAAATGATATAAAATCAGTGGATGAAAAATTTAACACATATTTCAAGAAAAATCTACATCAGAAATCAGTGTGGTTGCTATGAACTTCTAGTGGTCCACATTCAAAAGAGCTAATCCACATGCGGATTTTCTGATACATATTAAGCATGGAATCCACATCAAGAATTGACCTTCCAAATCCACACGTGAAAAAATGTATGCCGCTTCCCATTAAAAACTCAAGTCAATAACATTCTGAAATCTTGTGGATTTTGATGTGTTTCAATACAGAATCTATGTTGTAGAATCCATGTATGTGCACACGGGTTCAATCATGTTGGAAACATCCAATGTGGATCTCAAAATCCAGAGCAGAAATTCACTTGTGTGCAATGAGTTGTTGTTACAGGGGACCGGTCAGTGTACCTTAGCAGATTTCCCCACCGATGCTGGATTAAATCCACAGCAAAATCCATCACAAATTCATTTTTCATTCATTTGAATGGGAATCAGCATTGCAGTTTATAGGATTCGGACTTTCCCATAAGCGGATTTCAAAACAGTTTCACGGAATTTTTAAAAAAATGGCATGTCTCTTCTTAATAACAATCCGTGTTGAGAAATCCGCACACTTATTTGCCCCATTGAACAGGACCGATCTATGTGCGGATTGGTGGTAACTGCATGTGCAAATCCATGGTAGAAATCCACAGCTCAGCAATGGATTTCCGTCACGGATTTTGAGACAGATATGCAGCAGATTTTTCCAACATCATTGCTCCCCCGTACACAGACATTGATTCCATTCTGATGCAGATTCTGTACCGGAATACACATAAAAAATCCACAACATTTTAATACATAATTGACTTTAATGAGTGTCATATTGTGCGGTGACACCAAATGTCCATCAGCCAACTGCCTGGAAATGGCTCCGACAGACACAGGGTGTAACGATGGCGCCCTCTGCCTCTGTATGGCTGACAACGGAACAGTTGGAGTTGCTGGAGCTTATCAAACAATCTGACGCTTCTCTCTACTGGTGGTCTGTTGGGGGTCCTGAGCCCGGTCACCTTATGTGCCCTCACACATCCACTGGTCCCAACAGCTCCTAACAGTCTGGTCAGACCCTCCTCTCGACTGGTGGTCTGTAGAGGGCGTCCTGAGCCCGGTCACCTTGTGTGCCCTCACACATCCACTAGACCCAACACCCCCTAACAGTCTGGTCAGATGGGACAATTCATGGATACGACCATGCAGCTTCTCACATCCCAATAATACGCCCCCCTCTGGTAACGGAGTGAAATCTCTTCTCTGAGTCGTAGAGGTGTCTAGTGGTCAACAAGCTCTATACAAGTGGAAGAAGAGGTCACTACACACAAGGAGCCTCCGAGAGCCTCTTATAGGCCAAGGTGGGAACCACTTTTAGGGCCTCCGGTGACAAGACCGTTCATCTAATCACCACAACTCTCATCATTTATATACCTTCCTGAGATGGAACTGCCTGCCAGGTTTTGTAGCAAAAGACAACTTCTTCTAGGGCACATGTGTCAAACACAAGGCCCGCGGGCCAAATCCGGCCCGCTGCCTCATGTTAAGTGGCCCGCGGCATGCCGACGGCCGCTCACCACTGTAGTGATTACCAGCTGGGGTGCCGCAGCTCCCCACTTGTAATCACACTGACAGCGCTGATCCCGGCGCACACTCTGACATCAGAATCCTTCTCCCCTGAGTCCCCTGCTCTTCAGTTCCGCAGGAGAGGACTCAGGGAGGAAGCGTGCCGTGCTGCACACTGTGCACCAGGGCACATAGGAACTTTTTCCACAAGGCTTTTGCACTATTGAGCAATTCCAGCAACCTGATTGGTTGTCTGGGTTGGCTGATTCACAGTGATTGGTTGTTTGGGTTCGCTGATTCACCAAGCAACCAATCAGGTTGCTGGAATTGCTCAATAGTGCAGAAGTCTTGTGGAAAAAGATAATATGCCACCCGGGCTCAGCACGATCCGAGGAGGAGCAGCGCTGACAGCAAGGAGGAGGTAAGCATATGGCTGGGGAAGGGGGAAGTTAATATTGCTGCTGGGGGGTGGGGAGTTAATATTGTTGTTGCTGGGATGAGGTTAATATTGCTGATTGCTGCCGGGGGTGAGCGGGTTAATATTGCTGGTGTGTTGGGGGGGTGAGGGGGTAAATATAGCTGATGTGTTGGGGGGGGGGGGTTAATATTGCTGCTGGGAGGGGGTTAATACTGTTGCTAGGAGGGGGTTAATATTTCTGCGGGGGGAGGGGTTAATATTGCTGGGAGGGTTAATATTGTTGCTGGGTGTGGGGGAATAATATTGTTGCTCGGTGGGGGGTTAATATTGCTGGGAGGGTTAATATTGTTGCTGGGTGTGGGGGAATAATATTGCTGCTGGCAGGGGGTTAATATTGCTGCCGGGTTGGGAAGGGGATGGGGGGTTAATATTGCTGCTGGGAGAGGGTTAATATTGCTGCGGGGGTGGGGTGGTAATATTGCTGGTGGGGGTTAATATTGCTGGGAGGGGGTTAATATTGCTGCTGGGTGGGTGGGGGTTAATACTGTTGCTGGGAGGGGGTTAATATTGGTGCGGGGGGGAAGGGGTTAATATTGCTGCTGGGAGGAGGTTAATATTACTGTGGGGTACCCTGTTACTACTGGGGCCACTGTGGGGATCGCTATTACTAATTGGACCACTGTGGGGGGCAATATTTTTACTGGGGCCACTATGAGAGTCACTATGACTACTGCGACCACTATAGGGGTCACTATGACTACTGCGACCACTATAGGGGTCACTATGACTACTGCGACCACTATAGGGGTCACTATGACTACTGCGACCACTATAGGGGTCACTATGACTACTGCGACCACTATAGGGGTCACTATGACTACTGCGACCACTATAAGGGTCACTATTAGGGCTCGTTCACACGGGTGTAATTGCATTTTGGTCGCACAAATACGCTATGTATTTGCGCAATCAAAAACCGCTTATGCTTACGTATTTGGGCACGCAGAAAAGAACGCAGATGGCCCACTGAAATGGTGCGCAAATATGCAGTGAATACATCGGTTTCCTGTGCATTCGCCACGTATTCACTTCAATGGCCTATTGGGGTGCGTAGTAGGTCCTGCTGTGTGAAAATATGCATCATATGACTGAAATTACTGAGATCAATGGTTTCTATTCACTGCATATTATGTACGCAAATACGCTGGTGTGAACGAGCGTTTACTGTACTGTCTGACAATCGGCCCTTTGAAGGTCCCCATAAGCCTGATGTGGCCCTCGGTGAAAATGAGTTTGACACCCCTGTTCTAGGGGATAGAGTTGTTTTTTTAAAAACGGCGTTTTTTAATTCCGTGAAATGGATTTGAAATCCACGTGTGAAAAAATTTGCACTATAATCAACTATGACACTGAATCCCTTTCACATGAATGAATCAGGTATTTGCCATGAATTTGGGGCGGATTTGATGCAGCTTCAGCAGAGAAATCTGCCATCTGAAGAGGTCCTAAGGAGCACTCTGCTCTATAGCTGCAAGTCGCAACAATGTATCAGTCAGCGCGTTCCATGCGGTTGTACGTCGTGAGTCACTGTAGTTCTGTCACCTCTGAGCACAGCTGTTCTGCGAGAGTAACACCCACTGACTTCACCCGGGACCGCGGGACGAAGCAGTGAGATGAAAACCTCGGATGATTCTTCTGTTCTGGATCTTTCTTGAAAATTAAAAGGAAACTCCAGGAAAAGCTCCAGCAGCAATAAGGGAATAAACATAAATCTTGTTCTTTGGATAGCACCAACTTTCAAGTAATTTATTTATTACCCCCCACCAAGCTGGGTACTCATCCTTCAGGCCCTGTAAATGCTACATTTTGCTGTCACAATATTTGTTAAAGGGGCTCTCTGCTTTGTACAATTCATTAGAAGAGACCCTGCTGGTAAGCAGATAATGGGGTGTACTGGGACCATGAACGATCACTTCCGTGGGAGAACCAGGCAACATGTATTCAATTTTATCGCAGCTCCCCCACAGGAGAAATGAGGGATTACACTTCCTGATTGTAATACACTGCAGCGCTGGGTCCTCCAGAGAAGAAACGCTTTTGAAGTCGCTCTCTGCTCCGGCTAATAAATGAGAGTCCAGAAAGTCCAGAAAGGGGGTGTCCCATAAAAGCAAGTTATCCCTATCGACAAAAGAGACTTGTAAAAAACAAAAAGTGGTGTAGCAACCCCTAGTGGTAAAAAAGGAGATCTGAAATTGGCAACTATCTCCTCTGTTTACACCTGCGGACGGTGTATTTCGCAGAGATGATTCAGCAATGCGGATAACTTGCTGATCAGTGAGGTCTAATTCCAGAACTACCACCAATCCCAAGAATGGGGCTCCGCAGCATCTTCGATCGAACAAGCGGCAGTTGAACATGCACATCGCCGCTCCATTAATTTCAATGGTACCGCCAGAGATTGCAGACCGCTTGAACTCGTTTAAGGCTACATTTACGCATTTTCACTGCGGTTTTCTCCCCCCCCCCCCCCCCCCCCCCGTTTATTGCAGAGGGGAGATTTCCACCGTGAAACCCCTCTGCTAAATCAAATGTTATATGCGGATTTGTGCCAGATTTTTCCACCTACCCTAAGACTTCCCTGACACGGCCCTGCAGGTGCCCGCAGCCTATGTGGTGGCGCTGACATATAAAAGGAATGCTCCTAATAATATTATTGTGCTGGAGAATTGCTCGTAGTGCAACTCCCTCCCCATGGAGTCTCACTAGAAGGATATCCTGGAGAACACGACGCTTAATTGCCTTTTCCTACACGTTTCCTCTTTTCTTCCCTTTTGTCTGTTTTCATGTTTTAAACATATGGCTCAATTACAAGCAGCGCTGAGGATGTAATGATGTTCCCAGCTGGACGGCACGGCTGCCATCAGCTTGTTACATGGAGTTACGGCCGTCCGGGAGGCCTGAGCGCTTAAACAGACCTGTCTACAAGGTAAAGCTCCTTAGAGCTGCCGGATCATTATAATCCTTATTATGGAGGTGCAGGACGCAGGCAAACAGCTGCAGAGTGTTGGCTCCATCCTCACGACTGCAGGGATATCAGGGGAAATGGACGGAAGTTCAGTATTAGAGAAAGAGTGGTTGATTCATGGAGCGGCCTCTCGGTGTGGGAGGTAGAGGCCGAACACAGGAAATAAGCTAATAGCATCGGATTCATTAGTTGTCCACTGTGTCAGTATCAATAGATGGGCACAGGATGGGACACATCCGAAATACCGCAGGATATAATGTATATGCCTTATATGCAAAGTGTGATTGTTCTCAGTGAGAGAAACCAAGTGATCTTGTAGATATGATACCTTTTTAATGGCTAACAAAAATACATGATGTTAAAGCAAGCTTTCGGGTCTTCTATCGATCCTTCATCAGGCTAGAAGGATAAAGGATCGATAGAAGACCCGAAAGCTTGCTTTAACATCATGTATTTTTGTTAGCCATTAAAAAGGTGGCATATCTACTTGGTTTCTCTCACTGAGAACGATCACACTTTGTCTACTGGCTAACACGATACCAAACCTTTTTTCGTTTTGCCTTATATACAGCACACAAATGAGAGAGAGAGGATTCAAAAAGATCTAGAAAAGCTTGCACAGTAGGCAGCGACTAACAGAATGGGTATTTAACAAGGAAAAATGCAACGTCCTACATCTGGGCAAGAAAAATGAAGAAAGCACATACAGAATGGGAGGAATTGGGCTAAGCAGCAGCACATGTGAAAAAGACTTGGGTATACTAATAGATCATAGACTGAACATGAGTCAACAATGTGATGCAGCATCCAAAAATGCAAACACAATTCTGGGATGTATTAAGAGAAGCATAGAGTCTAGATCAGGTGAGGTCATTATCCCCCTTTACTCTTCCTTAGTCAGACCTCATCAGGAATACTGTGTCCAGTTCTGGGCACCCCACAAAAAAAACATAGACCAACTGCAGCAAGTTCAGAGAAGAGTTACAAAGATGGTGAGCAGTCTGCAAATCATGTCATATGAGGATCAGTTAAAGGATCTGGGAATGTTTAGCCTGCAAAAAAGAAGGCTGAGAGGAGACTTAATAGCTGTCTACAAATATCTGAAGGGCTGTCACAGTGCAGAGGGATCAGCCATATTCTCATCTGCACAAGGAAAGACTGGAAGCAATGGGATGAAACTGAAAGGGAGGAGACACAGATTAGATATTAGACCATGAGGGGGATCAATGAGTGGAACAGGTTGCCACCGGAGGTGGGGAGTTCTCCTTCAATGGAAATGTTCAAACAAAGGCTGGACAAATATCTGTCTGGGATGATTTAGTGAATCCTGCATTGAGTAGGGCTTGGACCCGATGACCCTGGATATCCCTTCCAACTCTACCAGTCTATGATTAAATGAAACCACACCTATATGAATAGTGCTACATACAGTACACATATCAACTGCCATACTCTTGTATCTTGTCTCCACCACAAGTATGGGTGGAGACCTAGTGATGGGCTGCTTAACAGCCAGATGACACCCCCAGTTCCTGATTTGCTGCATTCACCCCTCTGCTGCTGTGCCTTGTGCTGGGCTGCAATAACTTGTCCACACCGGCTGCGGTGAGTGACCCCGCCGGTGTGGCTTGTCCTCGGGTTCTCCTCTGTCCCTTTACGCCTACAGTCATGTTCGGTCTCCGACCTCCCATCAGTCACGGCGCCGCATTTGCCCTCCTGGGACCTGCAACCCCCACTCCCCCTCTCCCTTCTTTGCTCACGGCTTCAGCGCGGCCAGGATGCAGGGTAACACCCTGGCCCCGGTAACAGCTTGGGAGCGCAGGGAAGGCCGGGGGAGGGGATTGAGAGGCTGGAGGGGAGATGAGGTGACATGGACGGCAAGGTCCTAGCAGCGTGGAATGAGTATTGGCTGGGACGGAAGGTTAGTTTCACTGTTAGGCTTACATTATTAGCTGATAATGCTTCCATGCTACTGCGGCCCCGCTCTCAAATGGAAGCACGTACAGCTAGTAATGTAAGCCTAACACTGAAACTAACCCTAACCCTCCATCCAAGGCAAAACTCATTCCACGCTGCTAGGACCTTGCACCAGCCAGCCAATCAGCAGCTTGTGGGTGTACAATTGGCAGATACAGTCCATCCCTAGGTCTCTACCCATACTTGTGGTGGAGACAAGACACAACAGTACCAGACAATAATACCATATAGTGCCCATATCAACAGCCACATACACTCTGTCAAAAACCAACCCGCCCCCAGAATAAGTTGTTGTTTTGCTGCAAAACCCATCCAGCAGTTCCATCTCAGGCAGATATGTAAATGATGAGAGTTGTGGTGATTAGATTAACGGTCCTGTCACCGGAGGCCCTAAAAGTGGTTCCTCCCTTGGCCTATAAAAGGCTCTTGGAGCCTCCTTGTGTGTAGTGACCTCTTCTTCCGCTTGTGTAGACCTTGTTGGCCACTAGACGCCTCTACGACGCAAAGAAGAGATTTCACCCCATTATCAGAGGGGGGCGCATTATTGGGATGTGAGAAGCTGAATGGTCGGATCGATAAATTGTCCCCCACCGGCTGTTCTGACCAGACTGTTAGGGAGTGTTGGGACCAGTGGATGTGAGAGGGCACACAAGTTGACCGGGCTCAGGACGCCCCCTACAGACCACATGTAGAGAGGAGTGTCTGACCAGACTGTTAGGAGGTGTTGGGACCAGTGGATGTGTGGGGGGAACACAAGGTGACCGGGCTCAGGACGCCCCCCACAGACCACCAGTAGAGAGGACCAACTGACAAGACTGTTAGGGGGTGTTGGGACCAGTGGATGGAGGCACACTAGGCGACTGGGCTCAGAACCCCTGACAGACTACCGGTAGAGAGGAGCGTTTGACCAGACTGTTAGGGGGTGTTGGTACCAGTGGATGTGTGAGGGCACACAAGGCAACCGGGCTCAGGACACCCTTATAGACCACCGGTAGAAAGGATTGTCTGATCATCTGACGAGCACAAGCCGCTCCAACAGTTTCATTGTCTGCCATTCAGAGACAGGGGGCGCCATCGTTACACCCCTATGTCTGTCGGACACATTTCCTGGTGATTGGCTAAAGGACATTTGGTCACACAGGCCCCCATTACATATACAGCCTCTGACATCCACCATCGCCTTAGTTTGCAGTGGTATCGTGAACGATGAAACTGGACGCTACGGAGAGGAATCAGGTTGTCTTCAGCGACGAATCCAGGTTTAGTTTGAGCAACCTCGGGGTGAGCAACTCAATCCTGCCTTTGCTGTGGTGCACTACACTGCCCCCTGCGGGTGTGTTGGTCTAGAGGGCCATCGCATACGTCAGTCGGTCCCCCCTAGTGGTGGTACGAAGGGCAATGACAGCTCAGCGATATGTTCAGGACATCCTGCAGCCACGTGTTCCTCTCATGGTGGCTTTCAGCAGGATAATGCTCGGCCGCACACACAAGGGGGTCACAGGAGCCCCCACAACATTGTCACACTTCCATGATTGCCCGGTCACCAGATTTATTACCAGTAGAACATGTATGGAACCATCTGTGATGCCAACTTCCACAGCCTATGAGTTTGCACAATCTAGAGGCTCAGTAACAGCAAATGTGGAGAGATAGGTCACAGAATACCATACAGAAGCTGTATGCCTAAATGCCCGCCCGTATCACATCCTGTATCCAAGCTAGAAGCGGTACAACAGGGTACTAGAGCCTCCATGCCCGCCAATATCACATCTTGTATCCAAGCTAGAGGCGGTACAACAGGGTACTAAAGCCTCCATGCCTGCCTGTATCACATCTTGTATCCAAGCTAGAGGTGGTACAACAGGGTACTAAAGCCTCTATGCCCTCCCGTATCACATCCTGTATCCAAGCTAGAGGTAGTACAACAGGGTACTAGAGCCTCCATGCCTGCCTGTATCACATCCTGTATCTAAGCTAGAGGCGGTACAACAGGGTACTAGAGCCTCCAATGCCGTCCATATTACATCTTGTATCCAAGTTAGAGACGGCCCAACAAGGTACTATAGGCTCTATTTCCACCTGTATCACATCTTGTATCTAAGCTTGAAGCGATACAACAGGGTACTAGAGCCTTCATGCCCGCCCGAAACACATCTTGTATCTAAGCTATAGGTGGTACAACAGGGTACTAGAGCCTCCATGCCCACCCGTATCACATCTTGTACCCAAGCTCCAGGCGGTACAACAGGGTACTAGAGCCTCCATGCCCGCCCGTATCACATCTTGTATCCAAGCTAGAGGTGGTACAACAGGGTACTAGAGCCTCCATGCCCATCTGTATCACATCTTGTATCCCAGCTAGAGGTGGTACAACAGGGTACTAGAGCCTCCATGCCCGCCTGTATCACATCTTGTATCCAAGCTAGAGGCGGTACAACAGGGTACTAGAGCCTCCATGCCCCCTGTATCACATCCCAAAATGATCATTTGTTGTTGAATTGAAATTTTTGAAACTTTTGATCAACCTTAGATTGCTGATTTTGGCCGCCTTAAAGGGGCTCTCCGGGGACAAAAACTGTGAGGCAAAGTGCGGATGATGGAAGGTGAGCCGGACCGTGAGAGGAAATAATGAAGATAAAAGGAATCACGGCAGAGAATAATAGCTACATAGTGTGCGGGCGACCGTAATACCAGCAGCGACCGATACATTATATACATAGAGACACCAGGCAGCCGTAATACCAGCAGCGACCGATACATTATATACATAGAGACACCAGGCGGCCGTAATACCAGCACTGACCGATACATTATATACATAGAGACACCAGGCAGCCGTAATATCAGCACCGACCGATACATTATATACATAGAGACGACAGGCGGCCGTAATACCAGCACCGACCGATACATTATATACATAGAGACACCAGGCGGCCGTAATACCAGCACCGACCGATACATTATATACATTGAGACACCAGGCGTCCGTAATACCAGCACCGACCGATACATTATATACATAGAGACACCAGGCGGCCGTAATACCAGCACCGACCGATACATTATATACATTGAGACACCAGGCGGCCGTAATACCAGCACCGACCGATACATTATATGCATAGAGACACCAGGCGACCGTAATACCAGCACCGACCGATACATTATATACATTGAGACACCAGGCGGCCGTAATACCAGCACCGACCGATACATTATATGCATAGTGTGATTGTTCTCAGTAAGAGAAACTAATTAATCTTGTAGATATGATACCTTTTAATGGCTAACAAAAATGCATGATGTTACAGCGAGCTTTCAGGGATATCTCACACCCTTCGTCAGGCAATTGAATGAAACTAGTTTGGATGGCACATAATTATAACATACAGAGGCAGAAGGGAGGGGGACAAATTGCTATTGATCTAATTAAATGTTCACACACAGAAATGTGAGATTGTTTTGCACTCAAAACTTAAAACAACAGACAAACAGAGCGGAGACATAAATCGTAAATCAGTCCACTGAGCTCAGGACAGTTTTATAATGTGTCTTATCTCTCCTTCAACCTGAACATAGAAAGAGATGCAGCACCACCTAGTGGATGGCAACATCATTACAAGTCAAGTTCCTAAAAATTCAGATTGGTTTTAGACAGAACAAAAGACCAAGCAACCGTCGGGCCGATGGTCGGGGTGCGGTCTCCGTGCGATGTGCCTGACAGTCACCCCTTGTTAAGGGACCTTAATTATCTGTCCTATTTTTGTGCATATTGCGCACGAATTTCTCACATATTAAACCTAATTGCCCATTGAAAGCGACCAAAAGCAGGATGCCCACTGCACAAATATGCGGTGCGAATGTTCACGTAAATGCGCTTACACCCATGTGTAGCCAGCAACTCAGTGTAATATATTCTGTATGTGCGCAATATGCATGAAAATAGAGCATGCTGCATATTTTTTAATGCGAACGAAATCTGTGCACAAAGAACGCTCATGTGAATGAATGCAGTGGAATCAATGGGTTCTATTCACTGCGTATTGCGTGTGCAATACACTGCACAAATGCATTGGTGTGAATGAGCCCTATGGGTGCCTTTACACGGAATTACGGAAATAAAGAACTGGTACGTTGCCGCAACTCTCCAGCGAAAAGACATGAGGTACTGGTTGTTACCCACCTGCCTTTTTTTAGCACTGCGTTATTTTAATGCGACTGTCAATGGGACTTTCTGATGTTAAAAACGCATCGCAAGTTTGTGCTGCGCGATTTTTGTGCGATGCGGTCTTAACATTGGAAATTCTCATTGACAATCGGGTTAAAAAAGGCAAGTGTGTGGGAGCCCGTAATGCAATAAAATATCCGACTTCCCTTTTATTTAGTTACAGCCAGCAGGAGAAAATGTCTTAAGTATCACACATTCCGGCATAAGACCCCCAAGATGCCACAGCGATAAGCCCCTCACAGGTGCGGCAGGAGGTGGTTGCAGCCTGCCGGCCTCCATTCACAGTGAACAGGCAGTCGTTGGTAGATGATACTGCCTGTTCACGCAGCCAATGAAGCCAATTGAAGTCAATGAGAGAAGATCGCGATCCCCTGCTGCAGCTGTCACAGCCGCGGCGGGGTTTCCTTCAGCCCCACAGGGGTGCGAAGCTGTTCCCATGTGAAAATGCCTCGCATCCTGAGGTTTTCAGAGGGATCGCCCCCGCCAGTGTGAAGCCGGCCTCACATTCACGACGTCTGCACCTTATTGCGGAAATGTGGCCGATTGTCATATAAGATTTCCCCAAGACAAAGGGGCTCCTTCACCCCGGGCGATCATCCCCAGGATAATCAATGGAAGCAGTGATTTTCACAACATTCGGCCAAGTACACACGGCCAGAGTACTGAGCAAGAGGCCGCTCACTTGTCGGAGTCCCTTGGTTTTCGGCTTACCTAAAATCCAAGTGACAATCAGCTGTGGAAACTGTAAATCTGTGATGTAGCTATAGGGCAGTGGTGATGAACCTATGGCACACAGAGCCATCGGCCGCTCGCCACGTTACTGAATGCCGGCAGGGGCAGGAAGGACCAATGGCCCTGGCAGGTGAGACATGTCCTCGGTGTACTCCCTCACCTTTCCCTGACGGTCTTCCCTCTCTGCCCTGTCAGTGCCCCTGGTGTGCTCCCTTCTTCACTGCAGTGGCAGCCTGGCATCTTCCCTGCCTGCTCCGCGGCTGCGACTGGTCACCTGCTGTCAGTCACGGTGGGCCGGCGCGCTCCCTTCTTAACTGCAGCGGCGGGCCGGCATATTCCATGCCTGCTGCGCCACTGTCAGTGTCCACCAGCGGGACTGGTCCCCCACTGTCAGCATCCATCGGCGGGACTGTTTCCTCGCTGTCAGTGTCCGCCGGCGGGACTGGTCCCCCGCTGTCAGTGTCCCCGCTGGGCCGGCGCGTGGGGGAAACATGTACAGCGGCAGCATGCAGGCTAATAGCGGGGAGGACAGTGGCGGCGGGGGCACATGGCCAGACACAGCTGGCATTGAGTGGGACAGCGGGGAGAACAGTGACAGCGGCCACAGGGGGAAGGGGGGCACTGGCATAATCCTGGAGGCCAGGCAAAAAGCTTGGCACATGCTGTTGCTAGAACCTGCTTGCAAGTAGCCAATCGGAAGCTAGGGGTGTGACAGGGGCGTTCCTGCATGGAAACCCTGTCACACCCCTAGCGTCCGGTGGCGACAAGACACACCAGTACCAGAGGCGTCCGGCAGCACACACTGATGTCACATGTGTACCTGGGATCAGTGCTAGCAGGAACGGCCGGTAGATGAGGATGGGGTATGTATATGAGTCTCAGTGGGGAAGGGGCGCTATTACTACTGCGGGCCACCGTGGGATGTCAATATTACCGCTGGGGCCACCGTGGCATGTCAATATTACCACTGGGGCCGCTGTGGGATGTCACTATTACCGCTTGGGCCATCGTGGGGTGTCACTATTACCACTGGGGCCGCCGTGGGGTGTCACTATTACCGCTGGGGCCGCCGTGGGGTGTCACTATTACCGCTGGGGCCGCCGTGGGGTGTCACTATTACCGCTCGGGCCGCCGTGGGGTGTCCCTATTACCGGTGCGGCCCCTGTGGGGTGTCACTGTTACTGCCGGGGCCACTGTGGGGTGTCACTGTTACCGCTGAGGCCGCTGTGGGGAGTCACTATTACCGCTGGGGTATGTTTACACAGGGTAGTAATTACCATGGCAAATTCTGCAGCATTTCCGCATCCAAAAAGCAGTCAAAATCTGCACCCTGTCTATTTTGAAGCAGGCCTGTCCTTTTTATAACAACAGAGGTAAAATCATACGTCGTGATAAGCCCCGCCCCCTGACGTTGGCACTTTGCGATAAATAAGTGGGTTTTGGGTTGCAGTTTGGGCACTTAGTCTCTAAAAGGTTCGCCATCACTGCTATAGGGGGTCCCAGGTGTCACAATGGTGACCAGACCCCCTGGCCACAATCCATATCCCCACAAAGCACCGACCATGAAGATTTGACTAATGCATTACTCACATTGCCGCGCCAGAGTCTGTCACAGCATCTGTCGGAGCAAAGCATCGGCTAGCTCCGCCCCCTCTCCAGAGCACATACATTATACTGTCACAGTGATTGAGAGCATAGCACTGTCCGGCTCCTCCCCCTGTCCAGAGCACATACATTATACAGTCACAGGGTCTATAAGAGCATAGCACCAGCCGGCTCCTCCCCCTCTCCAGAGCACATACATTATACTGTCACAGTGCCTGAGAGCATAGCACCAGCCGGCTCCGCCCCCTCTCCAGAGCACATACATTATACCGTCACAGTGCCTGAGAGCATAGCACCAGCCGGCTCCTCCCCCTCTCCAGAGCACATACATTATACCGTCACAGTGCCTGAGAGCATAGCACCAGCCGGCTCTGCCCCCTCTCCAGAGCACATACATTATACTGTCACAGTGTCTGAGAGCATAGCACCAGCCGGCTCCTCCCCCTCCCCAGAGCACATACATTATACTGTCACAGTGCCTGAGAGCATAGCACCAGCCGGCTCCGCCCCCTCTCCACAGCACATACATTATACTGTCACAGTGTCTGAGAGCATAGCACCAGCCGGCTCCTCCCCCCCTCCAGAGCACATACATTATACCGTCACAGTGCCTGAGAGCATAGCACCAGCCGGCTCCGCCCCCTCTCCAGAGCACATACATTATACTGTCAAAGTGCCTATAAGAGCATAGCACCAGCCGGCTCCTCCCCCTCTCCAGAGCACATACATTATACTGTCACAGTGCCTGAGAGCATAGCACCAGCTGGCTCCTCCCCCTCTCCAGAGCACATACATTATACCGTCACAGTGCCTGAGAGCATAGCACCAGCCGGCTCCGCCCCCTCTCCAGAGCACATACATTATACTGTCACAGTGTCTGAGAGCATAGCACCAGCCGGCTCCTCCCCCTCTCCAGAGCACATACATTATACTGTCACAGTGCCTGAGAGCATAGCACCAGCCGGCTCCGCCCCCTCTCCACAGCACATACATTATACTGTCACAGTGCCTGAGAGCATAGCACCAGCCGGCTCCTCCCCCTCTCCAGAGCACATACATTATACTGTCACAGTGCCTGAGAGCATAGCACCGTCCGGCTCCTCCCCCTCTCCAGAGCACATACATTATACTGTCACAGTGCCTGAGAGCATAGCACCAGCCGGCTCCGCCCCCTCTCCAGAGCACATACATTATACTGTCACAGTGCCTGAGAGCATAGCACCAGCCGGCTCAGCCCCCTCTCCACAGCACATACATTATACTGTCACAGTGCCTGAGAGCATAGCACCAGCCGGCTCCTCCCCCTCTCCACAGCACATACATTATACTGTCACAGTGCCTGAGAGCATAGCACCAGCCGGCTCCTCCCCCTCTCCAGAGCACATACATTATACTGTCACAGTGCCTGAGAGCATAGCACCGTCCGGCTCCTCCCCCTCTCCAGAGCACATACATTATACTGTCACAGTGCCTGAGAGCATAGCACCAGCCGGCTCCTCTCCCCCTCCAGAGCACATACATTATACTGTCACAGTGCCTGAGAGCATAGCACCAGCCGGCTCAGCCCCCTCTCCAGAGCACATACATTATACTGTCACAGGGTCTGTAAGAGCATAGCACCAGCCGGCTCCGCCCCCTCTCCAGAGCACATACATTATACTGTCACAGTGCCTGAGAGCATAGCACCAGCTGGCTCCTCCCCCTCTCCAGAGCACATACATTATACCGTCACAGTGCCTGAGAGCATAGCACCAGCCGGCTCCGCCCCCTCTCCAGAGCACATACATTATACTGTCAAAGTGCCTATAAGAGCATAGCACCAGCCGGCTCCTCCCCCTCTCCAGAGCACATACATTATACTGTCACAGTGCCTGAGAGCATAGCACCAGCCGGCTCCGCCCCCTCTCCAGAGCACATACATTATACTGTCACAGTGTCTGAGAGCATAGCACCAGCCGGCTCCTCCCCCTCTCCAGAGCACATACATTATACTGTCACAGTGCCTGAGAGCATAGCACCAGCCGGCTCCGCCCCCTCTCCACAGCACATACATTATACTGTCACAGTGCCTGAGAGCATAGCACCAGCCGGCTCCTCCCCCTCTCCAGAGCACATACATTATACTGTCACAGTGCCTGAGAGCATAG
This sequence comes from Eleutherodactylus coqui, assembly GCF_035609145.1. Taxonomy (NCBI): domain Eukaryota; kingdom Metazoa; phylum Chordata; class Amphibia; order Anura; family Eleutherodactylidae; genus Eleutherodactylus; species Eleutherodactylus coqui. Next base: position 10,497,822 of record NC_089846.1, on the reverse strand, counting down.
CACCGTCCGGCTCCTCCCCCTCTCCAGAGCACATACATTATACTGTCACAGTGCCTGAGAGCATAGCACCAGCCGGCTCCGCCCCCTCTCCACAGCACATACATTATACTGTCACAGTGCCTGAGAGCATAGCACCAGCCGGCTCCTCCCCCTCTCCAGAGCACATACATTATACTGTCACAGTGCCTGAGAGCATAGCACCGTCCGGCTCCTCCCCCTCTCCAGAGCACATACATTATACTGTCACAGTGCCTGAGAGCATAGCACCAGCCGGCTCCGCCCCCTCTCCAGAGCACATACATTATACTGTCACAGTGCCTGAGAGCATAGCACCAGCCGGCTCCTCTCCCCCTCCAGAGCACATACATTATACTGTCACAGTGCCTGAGAGCATAGCACCAGCCGGCTCAGCCCCCTCTCCAGAGCACATACATTATACTGTCACAGGGTCTGTAAGAGCATAGCACCAGCCGGCTCCGCCCCCTCTCCAGAGCACATACATTATACTGTCACAGTGCCTGAGAGCATAGCACCAGCTGGCTCCTCCCCCTCTCCAGAGCACATACATTATACCGTCACAGTGCCTGAGAGCATAGCACCAGCCGGCTCCGCCCCCTCTCCAGAGCACATACATTATACCGTCACAGTGTCTGAGAGCATAGCACCAGCCGGCTCCTCCCCCTCTCCAGAGCACATACATTATACTGTCACAGTGCCTGAGAGCATAACACCAGCCGGCTCCGCCCCCTCTCCACAGCACATACATTATACTGTCACAGTGCCTGAGAGCATAGCACCAGCCGGCTCCTCCCCCCCTCCAGAGCACATACATTATACTGTCACAGTGCCTGAGAGCATAGCACCAGCCGGCTCCGCCCCCTCTCCAGAGCACATACATTATACTGTCACAGGGTCTGTAAGAGCATAGCACCAGCCGGCTCCGCCCCCTCTCCAGAGCACATACATTATACTGTCACAGTGCCTGAGAGCATAGCACCAGCTGGCTCCTCCCCCTCTCCAGAGCACATACATTATACCGTCACAGTGCCTGAGAGCATAGCACCAGCCGGCTCCTCCCCCTCTCCAGAGCACATACATTATACCGTCACAGTGCCTGAGAGCATAGCACCAGCCGGCTCTGCCCCCTCTCCAGAGCACATACATTATACTGTCACAGTGTCTGAGAGCATAGCACCAGCCGGCTCCTCCCCCTCCCCAGAGCACATACATTATACTGTCACAGTGCCTGAGAGCATAGCACCAGCCAGCTCCGCCCCCTCTCCACAGCACATACATTATACTGTCACAGTGCCTGAGAGCATAGTACCAGCCGGCTCCGCCCCCTCTCCAGAGCACATACATTATACTGTCACAGTGCCTGAGAGCATAGCACCAGCCGGCTCCGCCCCCTCCCCAGAGCACATACATTATACTGTCACAGTGCCTGAGAGCATAGCACCAGCCGGCTCCGCCCCCTCTCCAGAGCACATACATTATACTGTCACAGTGCCTGAGAGCATAGCACCATCCGGCTCCTCCCCCTCTCCAGAGCACATACATTATACTGTCACAGGGTCTGTAAGAGCATCTGTAAAGGTCACGCGGTGAACAACTTCCATAGAAGTCGTCCGCACATAAGCCGCATAGAACTGCAGCATTCCGCGATTTCTCCTCCGCAAGCTGAAAATCACAGTCAATTTCTGCTCATGTTTAGGTAATAGTGTTGTGCCATAGCATGCCACGGGCGTCATGTGCTGTGAATGCCGCAATGCAAATCTGCCCGTGTGCAGGCGGCCAAAGGAGGTTAAAACATAGCGCTGGCATCATCCCGGGCTGCATCAGTGGGTCACTGAGAAGACTCTCTGGCGCCCGTGGACTCCACTCACTGAGCGAAAGCGCCGCAGCGATAGTTGCTGGGAGAGCGGTCAGGCGTTCATGTGCCCGACAATTGTCCTGTGTGAAGTCACTGTAACATCTACTGCTGTGCCTTAGGGCAGCTTCACACAGGCGTATGCTTCAGCGCAATGTATATGGTTTTTTTTGCAGGCGTATTGGGGGAGGGGCCGTACGTTTTGCGCATGCAGGGTATGTTCATTTGCGTGCAGCAGACGGACTCTGTGATTTAAATGGCTATTTAGCCTAATGACGTCCAGATGTGTCATTTTTTTCACGTGTTATGTTTTGGCGCACCTTCCCTAAACTTCTATGGGACCTCTGGTGTGCAAATGCGCACAAAAGTAGAGGATGCTGCATTTTTTTCTCTGCACCCACGGAATGCACGCGCCAAAGTACACCCGTATGAAGCCGCTCCTAGGCTCTTTTTACACACAGCGATAAATTCGCAATTTTTTGTTTGGACTTGCGTTCGCAAATTGTTCAGTTGTTCACATTCACTGTACCAGTAAGCCTGGGTTCACACAGTGCGGATTTGCCGCGGATTGCCGTTGCATATCCGCACTGCGGCAAAACAGCTGCGTTTGCAGTGCAATGCAGCACAAATGAGTTTTGCCAAAAAGCTGTTCTCACAGGGCGGATTTTTTCCGCACAGCCGCAGTGCGGAAATGCAACTGCGGCGCGGTTTTCAAAGATGCAGCATGTCCATTCTTTGGTCTTTTCCGCAGCGCTTTTTTATCCATAGACCTCTATGGACGCACCAAATACACGGCAAAAAGTTAAAAAGCGCTGCGGAAAAGAACGCTTGCAGATTTTTCCGCATGAAAATCTGCAGAAAAATCCGCAAGCCAAAATTAACCTTTGAAGCAGTTTTGCCGCAGAAGCAGTTCTTCTGCGGCAAAACTGCAACGGAAAAACCGCGGCAAATCCGCCCTGTGTGAACCCAGCCTAAGTGCGACTGCCTAAACGATCGCTATTCACACGCAGCAACAAGCAAACGATTATTTTGATGGCTGCATAAAATGAATGACGAATGAGAAGGTAACGAATGCTTGCTCCTCGTTTGGTTGTCGGCCGTATTTACGCTGCACGATTATCTGCTACATTCGCACGATCCAACGATTTTTTTTAAACGACAATCATTCCGCGTCCTTAGATGCTTTGCAATGGATTAGCAGATTTTGCACAGAAACTGTCTCGACCCGACATACTGTCATCCGTGAGAGTCTCTGAATGGTAACAATAAACAGTCCTGTTCACTGACAGCAAGCAGAGTTCTTGAAAATAGTGAGGAATTGAGACACAGAGTCTATTTAAAAAAATGACAATTTTGTATCTTTATTATTGAAGACTGGAAAACCCCCTCTAAGGATTCCCAGAAGAAAACGACTGAAGGAATTCCCGGAGAGCGCCCCCTCGGAGTTCCCCTCCGACCTCCATAAACATGTGGGTGTTTACAGCCTGTGTGACGGAGCGTCAGCTTTGTGGACAAGCAGCCTGTTTGTTCTGACGGTCAGTATTGAATAGGACCCAGCAGTATAGTATATATGAGGGACTGATCTGGTGTAAATATGGCGCCCGCTCCGCAGTGTCACTCCTCAGACAGCAGCGCCCCCCAGCTCGGAGATAAAGGGCCGGAGCGCAGCCCCCCAGTGTCAGGAACAAACAGAGTGAACACACAGACACAATCAGCCCTGTTTGATCTGGACACATTGTATCACACCGAGATGATAGCGGCACTTCATGGCGCCCGCGTGTGAGCATGCAGGTGTCCTGCGGAATGCGTTTGTTGTTCGTGTATTTGCGCTCCTCGTCTGGACGTTTATTGCTGCAGGTTTGTGTAATTACATGGCTTAAAGTAAAGGTCGACTCCTGGCCAAATCACTCTGATGTTCCCAAACAGGCCGGCTTCACACGAACAGACATTTACTGTGGAACCCGCGGTCGGCGTTCGCACGGAGGATCCGCTGCAAATAGCATGAATTGAAAGGTATGGAAAATCGCTTCTTCCTTTAATTGCGTTTTCCGTGAGCGGAGGAAAAATCGAAGCATGCTCTATTTTGCTGCTGACCCCTGCGGACGGCCTCCATTGAAGTCAATGGAAGTCGCCTGACCCACAGCCCATCCGTAATTTACATTGTGGATGGGCTGCAGGTACCCGCGTAATTGCCTAGCAACTGTGCGGGAGATACAAAAAAGCTGTACTGCGTATGACCGATAGGGAGGGTCTGCGGTCATCCGCAATACACAGTTCGCAGGGTCGCCGGCTGGGGTCATAGCTGGATTTTGCTGCGGGTTCCTTAATGCGGAATCAGGCTCTGCCGTGTGCAGCCGGTCATAGAATGTCCTTTTAAGATGCTTTTACAGAGAACGATACGTTCGGATCGCCGCGATGCAGCGAGAATGTGAAAAATTACCGTTCAGTAGAAATGCTGCCCGACTGAAGAAGAATCCGTTCAGTTTATGCATGCAGAAAGCCGAAATAAGCATCTTTCCATGAAAACAGGTCATTGGTCTCTTATGAACGACTGCCTGCTTACTGTGGATGGAGGCGGGTGGCCGGAATGATCCCCGGTCCGCCCTATTTAGTCAGCGGTGCTTGCTGGAGTGATCATTGCTGGGACGGACAGTTGGCATCTGTTATCTGGTAGATCATCTCGTGTAAAAGCTCCCTTAAACATTAATAAAGCCCTGAAGTGCCTCCGTAAATAATAATGCCCCTGGGTCCCCCTGTTAAACAGAGATGGTGCCCACTTAACCAGCAATAATGCCCGCTGAAGTGCCTCCCTCAAAAAAGTAATAATGCATTTGAGAGCCTCCAGAAAGTAACTTATACTTACCTCAACGAGTACCGACATTTTGTGACCTGACGGCGGTATCGTGATGCGGTGGCGTCATCACACTGCCTGCGCTGGGACGCTAACACCTTGTATGTGGTCCTGGCATGAGAATGATGGAGGGGTAGCCTGCGGCTCCCTGATGCACCATAGGTTTCCTGCAGATGCCGATACAGCTGAGTGTCACATTCACCCGGGAATCCAAGGCATTGGGTCGGTCCACCATATAAGTGGGCCCGGGCCCACCTCTCCCTTTGGCTTCCCCCGCTAGCTGGGACTCTGATTTGTATATTGTATTAAAGCATATATGGCATCAAGACTTGTGATGGCGTCCCGAAATACTCCATTGTTAGTTAAAGGGGTTGTACTTTATAAAAACCCATCCCCTGTGCGGCAAACATAATAAAGAGCTCATGGTTACCGCTTCCCAAATATCGCCCGCCAGCGGCTCCGGGGCTCCTTGCTGACGGAATGTTTACCGGCTGCAGCCAATCTGTGCCGTCCTGTAAATAGGCTTCTGCAGCCAATGACAGGGCTCAGCGATGATCACAGTGCTCTGTCATTGGCTGACGCAGGTTTATGGGACGTCACAGGCTGAATGTAAGCCGGTAAACATTCTGTCAGCAAGAAGCCCCGGAGCCGCCGGCGGGAAACATGCGGGGAGCGTTAACCATGAGCTCTTTATTATGTCTGCCACACAGGGATCCCTTTGTTATAAATAACATTTATTTCGGAGAACCCCTGTGAAGGAATGCAGCTCCCTGCTACCCAAGCATCTATGTGGATTCCCTCCGGCGGATCGTTGCTGGGGTTTTAATTGGCTTTCTATAAAACTGTCCCCCGCCAGCGTCTGTGGGAGGCAGATTGCGCACGTTAGTACAGAATATCACGCTATATGTATATAACCAGTAGTGGGCGCTCCAATGCCGGAGAGCAGAGAGGGAATACACTGGGAGACGGAGCCAAGGTGCACCTAAGGTGGCCGAGAAGGTCTTCTAAAGCTGGGTTTCCACGGGGCAGATTTCCAACGGAAATCCCGCGGTTTATCCGCAGCGAAAAACCGCGAGATTTCCGCCGAGAGAACGGCTGCTTCAAAACCCGCGGAGGTTTTGAAGCAGCCCGGCTGCTCGCTCTTCCGGTGCGGCCGGCGCTCCCATAGAGGAGAGCGCGGCCGCAGCGGGAAAAAAAAATAGACATGCTGCAGTCGGCAAATCCGCGCCGCAGCAGCGGCTTCTGCTGACGTAGCCGCAGCGGATTTGCCGTCCCGTGTGGAGGGAGATTTCTGAGAAATCTCATCCACATGGCTGGCTAATCCCAGGATTAGCGGCCGCATGCAGAATTGCTGCGGTGCAATTCCGCACGGAATTTCCGCAGCAAATCCGCCCTGTGTGAACCCAGCCTAAATGAGCCAACATGTCTAACTAAGGGTGCATTCACACTTGCGATAAAATTGCGTGATTTTTGAGCAATGCGAGAGTGAGTGAAAACACAGAATTATGAAGCCGATGCTTTTCAGTGGTTTCCTTTACATTTGCGATGTTTTCACTCATGCGATGTTGCGAGATTTGTAAATTGCTGTCTTTATTATCTTTTTGCGTTTTGCTCTTTTTTTATTGCCCATGTTTCCCTATGGAGCCTTCGTTTATCGTGTCACAATGCGTGAACTCGCAATTTTCGTGCGATCTGATGCACTTTTAACATTAGAAAGTCCTATTGTCTTTCTCGCAAGAAAATCGCAAGCGCCAGCGATGTTTTTGCAAGAGAAGCTTCACTAATGCTCAGACATTTCATAAACAAAATTGCGATTTTCCTGCGTATTTTTTTCTCACGGCAAAATCGCGATCGCCAGTGAAGCAGCGCTCAGGCTCCATGGTCACGAGCGAGAATCTCATGCAAGTTTTGTGCGTTGCGAGACGCACAAAACTCATGTATATATGAACTCCATTTTGAATGGACTTTTTTACATGAGTGCTACTTTCCCTCACAGCGATGTTCTATCTTATGGCGTTCCCTCAGAACGCCTCGCCATTGTTTTTAATAGGCCGTGCGATGTGATGTTTCCCAATGAAATCAATGGGAAACACTTGCGATCGTCTAGCGCACGTGAAACACAGGCCTGAGGATCGCGATTTCACAGAAGCGATGTGAGGCGCACGCACTTTTACTAGAATTCACTGTGTTTTTTGATGCAATGGAGGTAAAAAACCCCACCACATGAAAAAACGTGATAAAACCCCATACATTTCCCTTTATGTATATTTTTGTATGGTTTTAACCGCATCACCCTCAGGCTGGGTTCCCGCAGGGCGCTTTTACCACCTTTCTATAGTGTTTTGGCAGTGTTTTTTATATGCATTTTAATAAAACCAAAAACACATTCTGGAACCTGGGAGGATCGCCACTTCACAGAAGTGATGGGAGGCGTTTTCGGCCGTGAGCAGGTAACCTACGGAGTAATCCACATGAGTTTTAGATCCACGTTCTGTCCGAGTTTGTAACTTTTTAAACCTAGAGAACTCAGACCCATTAAAATCAATGGGACGATTCAGACAGCAGTTTTTTTTCACTAATTAACGGCCTTTTCCGATGCGTTATCACACGCCATAATCGCATATTTATGATGCATGAAAAAAACAGAATGCACATGTATGGCATGTGAGGGTTTTCCATTTTTTTCACACACCCATTTACCTGAATGAGGTTTTAATTGAAATCAGTTGAACCACCATTAGTTTTTTTTACTGATATAAAGCACACATACGCTCACAGTGAAATCGGTCAGTTTGCCGCTGACCAAATATAGCCTATGGGTTCATTCAGATGGTGTGCTTGAGGCACGATTAAAACTGCACCCAAAACCGGACCTGAAAAACCGCATGCAATTCTACTGTGACTTAACGGGACGATTGTCGGGCGCTTAAACGTCTGATGATCACTCCTTTCACACAGGATGGAGGTGGAGAGGGTTGGAGATCGCTTCCGCCTACCCACCTCCATTCACAGTAAACAGGCAGTCATTCATTAATGGACAACTACCTGTTTACACAGGCTAATCGGCGTTTGATTTTTATGCCTGCTGAACGATGGACGAAAAGCAAACAAATTATCGTTCACTCGCTGGCAGCCTTTACACTGAAGGACTACGGTTCAGATTTCCGCGAGAATATGAATGATATAGTCGTTCGCTCCAAAAGGGACATTAGCGTGGTTTTATGTTTTTACCGAAAACCGCATTAGGTTATTGATGCGGTTTTAATCATACCCGTACGGCTCTGTGTGAATGCGCCCTAACACGTGTTTTAGCATCTATCTCTGAAAACGTATGGAAGAGCTAACTGGTGTTTGAGTCCATAGGTGTAAGGAATGCCTAAAGACTGATGGATGTTGAGGTTATAGGCCATTCGGATCTGTCGAGAGGCGCTACATTTAATGACGAGCAGACATAAACTGGCCGAGCGGACATAAACTGGCCACAGATGACTTATCTAGTATCTGTAGCCTGCATGGGCGCTGATGATAAGAGCATCTAAGGTGACAATATGGTCGTATGAGGCTTCGAGGAACTGATCGGACATTCTTTAAATTTTTTTCTCAGTCGCTGGTCATTATTGCCCCTACTGGATCATCTTACAGCAAATGGTAAGAAATCCCGCTGCAGATATATAACAGCGATGAATCGTGATTGGAACAATGTATCGTGGGAAAAATATTCAGATTGTAGCAAGATTTACATACATGTGTGTTCTGTGCGGACGGCTACATCATGTTCATCTCATATATATATATCTGTCTTTGGATGTCTTCGTTCTTAAGCCTACATCAATACGACCGTTATAACTGGCGTGGAAACCTTGTGCTGCTGCAAACTGCTATGTGCAACAAGAGCGTATAAACCATACACACAAGCGTATAGTAGAAGTAAAGCTCTAAGGTGAAGCAGCAACCTGTACATGTCAAGCTGGTCCCAAACTACACAAAAAAGGATATGTTCAGACTTGTAGCACTCTAATAGGTCATTCCGGTCTTACCTGGGTCATGGAATGGGACTAGTACATAGCTGCTGATGGCTTTGGTCCTGCGATTTAAGGTGCGTTCCAAAATCCGGTTGGCTCCCTCAATCACTTGTCTGAGGTCATCGTACATAGAGCCAGTCACATCAAAGACGAAGGCTAAAGAAGGAGCGACATTGTCCTGAGGGTCACCAGAGCTCACCTGGGCCAAGGCAAGGGTGAAGAGTAAAAGGTACAGACCTCCTGAAGCCATTGCCCCAAATGTGCCTAGAGGTTCTGAGGCAGAGAAGGTCCCTGGAGTGCAGTGTCCTTATGTGTCCCCAAGCTGCTATAGGGCTGCAGCATACATGTCCCCGTCTATGCGATGCTTCTCCTGCAGCCTCTGTGCAGCTTTATAGGAGAAACCTGCCCCCACTGCCTCTTCTTACAAACTTTTGGAAAGAGAAGCTCAGCCCCTTACAGCAAACAAAGAGACCCCTCCCTGCCTCCTGCACAGAGCTGGCCCAGAAGAAGCCAAAGTCTCTGGATACCTGAGAGGGGGTGATTTAGGAACATGCCCCTCATCCTGATCGGGCACCCCCCACACGCTTCGCCTCACAAAACCTTGGTCCCTCTCTTCTCGTTTTCTTTCTTCTTCTTGTTTCCCCTTCTTCTGAACTTTTCATTGTACAAAGTTTTTCGGCATGTCCTATATAGTGTGGAGCCACTTCCAAAGCTGCAGCAGACAGGACTGATCTGTCAGAGGTTGAAGAAGACTGCAAAATGCAACAAATTGTTACAAGAAGACTGATACAAACTACAGAACAACCTTTGCGGATCCATTGCACCTTTTAGGAAATGGTGAAAGAAATAACAAAAAGTATGAGAAGCATTTTTCTTTACAGATTGACATAATGAAGTGTAGATGGCAATGATGTGGATTAGGTGCGTGGGACGAGAGGTTTAGCACGATGTTGATGTACATATGTTGGGCTATAATCTGCGAGATGGAAAGCACTAAGCTTCGAAATGAATGGACGCCGTCACGTCAACATTAAAGGAGCTTTTTATAGAAGATGGCACATACTGTGCCCCAGTTCTCATCACATCTACGTGTTTGCCATTGTTAGGATTAATTCCAGCCTGCCGACTCTTATGCTTTTTGTGCATTTTTTTTCCTCTACGGGAAGGCATCAAAAGAAAAAAGGGAGCTCAATTCTTGGCCAAAAATCTGGCCCAGTGGTAGAGGTGCCGGTATTATTGTTGCAACTCGTTGCTGATTGGCCTCCCCGGCTCTACCCTCTCCAATCCATCCTGAATGCGGCAGCCAGGCTCATCTTCCTGTCCAGCCGCTACTCGGACGCCTCTGCCCTGGGCCGGTCACTGCACTGGCTGCTCGTCAAATAGAGCATTCAATTTAAACTCACTACCTTCATCCATAAAGCCCTCCACAGCGCAGTGCCCCCCTATATTGCCTCCCTCATCTCAATCCATCATCCAGCCCGGGCTCTCCACTCCGCTAACGAATGCAGACTGAGTGCCCCTTTAATTCAAGCCTCTCATTCCCGCCTGCAAGACTTCTCCAGAGCAGCTACAGTCCTCTGGAACGCACTACTAAAGGTTATCCCGGCAATCCAGGACTCGCAGAACTTCAGGCACGCTCTAAAAACGCACCTCTTTAGGGAGGCATACCATATCTCCTAAACCAAACCCCTCGGTACGCCGCCTGATAACACGCTCCCTGACCTACTGACTGCAATCCCTGCTAGCCACCATCCACTGTCCCCTGCAGTCACACCGTTTTTGCTGTCAAATGGCTTAATGTCTGACCACTGTTTATGTGTATAGCATCCCTCATGCTCTACCTCGCAATACCGTGCACATCTCGAGCCCCTTTACCTTCTGTATCACCCCATTACTTGTAGTATGTAAGCTCGTTGGAGCAGGACCCGCACCCCTATTGTTTCCATCAACTGATTACTATGTAACCGTGGTTCTGTAATTTTTTACTTTTGTCTTTCTGTATTCCCCCTGTCTATGTAAGCGCTGCGGAATATGTTGGCGCTATACAAATAAAGATTATTATTATCATTGTATCTTGACACCACCGGAAGCTAGGGGTTTGACAGGAGGAATGCCCCTCTCGCATCCCTGGCTCCTGATAGGGTCAAGGCTGGAATGTCCTAACTGCACAGTGCGGATTGATTTGTGCCTGCGCTGCAGGCTTGGGGCGAGGGGTACTTTTCTTCTTAGGCTTACGTTATTACCTGTAAAGCCTAACCCTGCAGGGCAGGCACAAATCAAGCCACACGCTGCAGCCAGCAGTGTCAGCGGAGCAGCCGTCCCCCGTTCCATGTGAACATGTGCAGGGTAACACGGCCGCCGTGTGTGTGCTGGGTCCATTGGCGATGACGTGCGTTTAGACCCATTTCAGCCATGCGTCCCGCCCGGCTACTACCTCATGCCTCCGGGCTGCAGCCTCTGTGCTGAGTCCCAGTATGCAGTGCCGGACGTCACTGTGGTCTCCAATGGACGCTCTCCCGCTTACAGCTCCCAATTGCGCCGCAGTCCGCAGGACAGAACTCTGCCCGTAAAGGGGGGGGCGCATGCTTGTGGCCCAGAGCCACCGGAAAAGCCGCTAAACGGAATATTTGCCTCCCTGCTGGTGACCCCGCGCTGTGCTTCTACATTGAGGGGGATTCCACCTTCTGGACCACCATCGGGGAAGCCCCTTGGTGCTAGAAATCCTTAGTGGCCTTCCAGAACCTGCAGACCAACCAGCTCTGCAGCCAATCACCCCTCATCAATGTTGGCTCTACCAGGACTTCCTGGTGGCGTCAAGGTACAATAATACTGGAGGCCCCCTAGGTACCTAAGCATGCCTCCCAACCATCTAGCAAGACAGTCACAGTTTTTGGGTGCTGTCCCTCCATCCGAGGAGGCTTGAAGAGTGATATTCTTAGGGTGCAGATACAGTACAATATAGTCAGGGGCGTACTCAAGGGCGGAGAATAAACATTCTGACACCGCTGTGAGACATAGCGCCGTTCTGTACATACGTATCCTGACTTCTCCCCTTATCTCCTTTCTGGCATTCATACTGAGAGCAGGAAACTGAGGGGGTAAATTGGGCTATGCCATGCACAGAGCATTGCTGTTTCCTGGAACAGTGTGCAAAGGTTTTCCCTCTGATGGCCGGATTTCGGGGGCAGGAGAGGCTGTGGATTGCAGGTGGCACAGAGTGGCACCCTTACTTTGATGGTGCATTGAAGGACACAATAGCACAGAATGGCACTGTTAGTTTGAGGCGACACAGAGTGACCGAAGGGGGCACAGAGTGGCACTATTACTTTGAGGGGACACATAGTTGCACTATTTTGAGGAAACAGTTATTTAAAAGGGCAGAGAGTGGCACTAACACTTTGAGGGGCACTATAACACAGATTTGCACTATTATCCCTCTTTTCATTCTGGAGCTATGCCTAAGGTGGTGGAGACCCTGGGGCATGTGCCCCTTGTGCCCTCCCTATAAAACCAACCCTGCTTACACCCCCTCAGTCTTACCTTTACATTTATCTTATAGACGCCCTTGTTTAAAGTGTTTCTGTCTCTGACTAGACTCAATAATTTGCCTTGAGTCTCGAAGCACTAAAAGCCCCTCGAAACCCAATTATCCCAGAGACATAATGTTCTCGTAGCCCCCACACCGCGCCGTCATTCACCGTGTACCTGTATAATGACAGAGCAGCTCGCACTGGCGCTGCGTTGGCTTTTGTGACTACTTGCATCTATTACACGCTTGAAAAGTGTGTAGGCATCACGTCGGGAAGGCTTATTGGCGCCTAATTCTTCACATTATGGATAATGAGCACCTGATTAATTCTTGTGCTTTGTATTCTTTACAGTTTATGTAAACTGTGTTATTTATTCGACTTTCTATCTATTGATGCACATTACTAATAGGAAGCTCATAGACATCTAGTAGGAGACGTTGGAACCTGTTCATACAGATGAACCCCAGATGGCATCACTCACATGTGAGAGCGCTCAGAAAAGGGTCAGAAGGAGGTTTCTACCTGCGTCTGGGTTATAGAGGTCATGTTTTTGGAAGCCCTGAACCCAATCTGTCCCGCTTCTGGCTCTGAATAATGGTTAATGCATACGACAAGCAAGAATTCATTTGCTTCTCATTCGTCGTCCAGTTTTTGAATGCAGAACGGCGGACCGGCCCGTGTAAACAGCCATTCATTCATCTATGAATGACGGCCTGCTTTCTGTGAATGGAGACAGGCGGCTGGAACGATCCCCGGCCGCTCCGCCTCCATTCACTAGCGAGGATCATTCTTGTGTATAAGCACCCTTAGACTACCGATGTATACTAATTCCCAGTGTGCATCAGGTAGTCAGAGAAGCGGTTCGGCCATCTTTGTTTCTCCAGGCCCGCAGGGTCACTTTAATGTCCCGTTACACAGGGTGATTATCAGGCCTGAATGTTCCTCCGAATGCTCATTCACCTGACTATTGGGCCGTGTAAAAGGACCGCCGATCAGCTGCCGTATGAGCGATCTCTCATTCCTTGACTGATCACTTGGTTTCGCTGATCCGTCCATCTCCCCGTGTGAACAGCACATCCGGCCTTCGAGAACTCAGCTTGTCTAAAAGGATCTTAAAGGCTCCTAGCCATTTGCGGTTTTTTAATGCTGCGTTTTTTTACGCGATTGTAAATGGGACTTTCTATTGTTAAAAACGCATTGTACAAAAATTGCACGGCACAACATTAAAACCCCAATGGGTCGGAGCCTTTAAGATCCTTTTAGACAAGCTGAGTTCTCGAACTCAGCGATATCAGAGTTAAAAAACCGCAAGTGTGTACGAGCCCTGACACTTATCACAGGCTTAGAACCTATTGAATCCCTCTGAATGCGTGATACCATCTGCTGAAACACTGTATCTAATCCTACCTTGTGTGATGAGACTGCTAATATACTGTACCTAATCCTGTCATATGTGATACCGTTTGCTGAGTCCCTGTATCTAATCTTATTTTGTGTGATACAAGCTCCTGACCCGTGTATCTAATCATATAATACGTAATACTATCTGCTGAGCCACTGTATCTAATCCTGTCATGTGTGGTACTGTCCGCTGAAGTTGTGTATCTAATCCTAGCCTGTGTGATACAATCTACTGAGCCACTGTATCTAATCTGGTCATGTGTGATACTGTCTGCTGATTAGCTGAGCCTGTTGTGTGATACAATCTACTGAGCTGCTGTATCTAATCCTATCCTGTGTGATACTGTCTGCTGACCTGTGTATCTAATCCTATCCTGTGTGATACTGACTGCTGACCTGTGTATCTAATCCTATCCTGTGTGATACTATCTGCTGAGTCATGTATCTAATCCTATCCTGTGTGATACTATCTGCTGAGCCTCTGTAGCTGAGCCTGTTGTGTGATACAATCTACTGAGCTGCTGTATCTAATCCTATGATGTGTGATACTCTGAGACCCACCCAGCACTATATCCTCCATCATTCCTTCTGTTCTCGTCTTACATTTCTTAAATACCCGGCTTACGGGAAATCTAATAAAGCGTCACGTCCGTGAGAGCGAATGTGTTCTGCATTACATTATAATAGAAAAGCGGCTGTAGATAATAATGCAGGATCAACTTCTCCAGATCCTCGCGGCCGGCGCCCCGAGAAAAGACCCACCGTAACGAGGAATGTGCAAAGAAGTCCAGTGCGTGCACAATGCCTGCTCCAGTCCTCTGTTGGGGTCCCTATACCTGGGGGCCACACAGGATGCACAATGACTTATCCTGACGTCTTCTCATTGGTGGCTGCCCGCAGGATCACATGTATATATGTATATACCGAGGCCGCTCTACGGAACGTTGTGCTTCAGCATATAAAAGACATTTCCTGAATACTCCATATACTTACTATTACCTGCCATGTAGTCCAGGTTTCTGTCACGTTCTCCACCTATATACAGTCATAGTAGCCTGGTAACAGTATGTAAGGCTGAAAAAGACATATGTCCATCCAGTTCAGCCTATTACCTCCCAATGTCCCCCAATGTATCCAGAGGAAGGCAAAAACCCCAATCACATTGAAACCATTTTCTTCATCCTATGGAAAAACAAATTTCTTCCTGACTCCAATCTGGCAATCGGAATAATCCCCGTATCACCGACCCTTGTGAAGTAATCAGTGATATAACATGTAATATTGTATTGCTCAAGAAAGTCGTCCAGGCCCCTCTTGTACTTTTTTATCGAGTTAGTGATCACTGCATCCTCAGGCAGAGAGTTCCATAGTCTCACTGCTCTTACAGTAAAGAACCCCCTTCTATGTCGGTGTAGATTTTTCCTCTATACATAGAGAATCCCCATTCCCCCCTTTGTTACTGCCATAGTCCAGGGTATAAACAGATGATGGGAGAGATCTCTGTACTGTCCCCTGATATATCTATACATAGTAATTAGAGCGCCCCCTTGTTACAGTCCTGGGTATAAATAGATGGTGGGAGAGATCTCTGTACTGTCCCCTGATATATCTATACATAGTAATTAGAGCGCCCCCTTGTTACAGTCCTGGGTATAAATAGATGGTGGGAGAGATCTCTGAATTGACCCCTGATATATTACACATAGTTATTAGAGCGCCCCCTTTGTTACAGTCCTGGGTATAAACAGATGATGGGAGAGATCTCTGTATTGTCCCCTGATATATTTATACATCATTATTAGAGCGCCCCCTTGTTACAGTCCTGGGTATAAATAGATGATGGGAGAGATCTCTGTACTGACCCCTGATGTATCTATATATAGTTATTAGAGCGCCCCCTTGTTACAGTCCTGGGTATAAATAGATGATGGGAGAGATCTCTGTACTGACCCCTGATATATCTAGTTATTAGAGTGCCCCCTTGTTACAGTCCTGGGTATAAATAGATGATGGGAGATCTCTGTACTGACCCCTGATATATTTATACATAGTTATTAGGTCACCTCTTTGTTACAGTCCAGGGTATAACTAGATGATGGGAGAGATCTCTGTACTGACCCCAGATATATCTATATATAGTTATTAGAGTGCCCCCTTGTTATAGTCCTGGGTATAAATAGATGATGGGAGAGATCTCTGTACTGACCCCTGATATATCTATACATAGTTATTAGAGCGCCCCTTGTTACAGTCCTGGGTATAAATAGATGATGGGAGAGATCTCTGTACTGACCCCTGATATATCTATACATAGTTATTAGAGCACCCCCTTGTTACAGTCCTGGGTATAATAGATGATGGTAGAGATCTCTGTACTGACCCCTGATATATCTATATATAGTTATTAGAGCGCCCCTTGTTACAGTCCTGGGTATAATAGATGATGGGAGAGATCTCTGTACTGACCCCTGATATATCTATACATAGTTATTAGAGCGCCCCCTTGTTACAGTCCTGGGTATAATAGATGATGGTAGAGATCTCTGTACTGACCCCAGATATATCTATATATAGTTATTAGAGCTCCCCCTTGTTATAGTCCTGGGTATAAATAGATGATGGGAGAGATCTCTGTACTGACCCCAGATATATCTATACATAGTTATTAGAGCGCCCCCTTGTTACAGTCCTGGGTATAAATAGATGATGGGAGAGATCTCTGTATTGTTCCCTAATATATCTATACATAGTTATTAGGTCACCCCTCAGCCGTCTTTTTTGATAAACTAAATAATCCTAATTTTGATGACCTCTCTGGGTATTGTAGTCCGCCCATTCCATTTATTACTTTAGTTGCCGTCTTTGTACCCGATCAAGCTCTGATATGTCCTTCTTGAGTACCGGTGCCCCAAACTGTCCGCAATATGCCATGTGTAGTCTGACCAGTGGCTTGTAAAGAGGAAGAACAATGTTTTCATCATGTGCCCTTATACCTTGATGATCCTATTTGCCTTGGCAGCAGCTGCCTGACACTGGTTGCTCCAGTTATGTTTACAGTTAACTAAAACCCCCAAGTCCTTTTCCATGTCTGTGTTCCCAGTGGTTTCAAATTTAGTGTGTAATAGTGACATGTATTTCCTCTGCTGATGTATCAGTGTTAAACCTCACCTGCCCCAAATTTATCCAGATCCATTTGCAACCATATACAGATCTGTATGTACCCATATGCAGACCTATATTTACCCCTATACCGATCCACTAGTAATGGTGACCCCTCCAGTACCGACCCCCGTAGTACCCCACTAGTAACAGTGACCCCTCCAATACTGCCCCTGTGGTGCCCTACTAGTAACAGTAACCCCTCCAATACTGCCCCTGTGGTGCCCTACTAGTAACAGTGACCGCTCCAATACTGCCCCCTGTGGTACCCCACTAGTAATAGTGACCCCTCCAATACTGCCCCTGTAGTACCCCACTAGTAAGAGTGACCCCTTCAATACTGCCCCCTGTGGTACCCCACTGGTAACAGTGATCTCTCCAATACTGCCCCACTAGTAACAGTGACCCAATCAGAGTATGTACCATTTATTACCCCCCTCTGCTTTCTATCACTGACCAGTTACCCCCTTACATACATTCTCGCCCAGACCAAGCATTCTTGTTTTATAGACCAACCTTTTATGTGGCTCAGTATCAAATGCTTTGGAAAAGTCCAGATACACAAGATCCAGTGACTCCCCAGTCCGGTCTAGAACTTACCTCCTTGCAGAAGCTGATCAGGTTAGTTTGACGGGAGCGATCTCTCATAAACCCATGCTAATACGGAGTTATACGGCTATTTTCCTTGAGGTCCTCCAGGACGGCATCCTTAGAAACCCTTCAGACATTTTACCCACAATGGAAGTAAGACTTACTGGTCTGTAGTTTCCAGAAAAAGAGATCACTGCACACAAGGAGCCTCTGAGAGCCTCTTATAGGCCAAGGGGGGGAACACTTGTAGGGCCTCCAGTGACAAGTCCGTCCATCTAATCACCACAACTCTCGTCATTATCTGCCTGAGATGGAACCGCAGGACCGGTTTTGCAGCAAAATGTCAACTTCTTCTGGGGTTGGAGTGGTTTTTGGGGACCTTCCACACATGACGGTATGGGCCGCACAACGCACCACCGGTCATGGTACATTCTGCACCAAACTCCCCAGGCTGCCTGCAGATATAGATGTGTAATTAAAAATGATTTAAAACTTGTCTGCAATTCCGCATCAATATCCGCAGATAGACCGGTGTATTACGGTGTGGTGTTCTAATTCTTCTCCAACTCCCCCTCTTGCTGCGTTCTCTCTCGTGTCTCCTAAATAGCCCTCGCCCTCCATCCATCAAGTAGCAGCCTCTCCCATCATGTCCGTGTGATAAGGGCCCTGGAAAGCAAGCCAGATGTAAACACCAAAATATCATCATCATTATTGCATTTTTCACATTTTAAGGCAGTAAACACATCGTAACTTAAGGAGAACACGTCACCATGACAGATTTCAGGCCGCTCTGTCAGAGCGCAACCAGTGGGAACGACTGCGCTCACTAAAGGACCCCTCAAAGTGTCAATCAGGACTCAGAAAAAAGTGCGTCCCGCCCCCCTGACTCCTTAGTGGCAGGACTCATGGCTGAAAGGAAATGAATCACATGACCTCTATCAGCACTGCTGAAGCCTCAGAGGACGTAAGTCAGACCACATGTGACAACCTAATGTCTTGCTCCCTGATTGTCAGTTTTGGGAGCGGGAGGTTCTTTGGATGCAATAAAATGTAATAAAAATTGAATATATAATTGTTTATATTTTCTTTTCAAAGTGAAATTTAGGATAATTTTTTTCTGTGGGACAGAAAGAATCGATTGTGGATTTTGTGCATTCTGTGTTTCACATGCAGATTTTGTCCTCAATTGCAAAAGGTGAAATCCGCTGTGAAAATCTGCCGCAAAAATGGCCGTGCTGCGGGTGTTAATATCCAGTCCGGAGGTTAGTTCACAAGTGGATGTGTTTCTACAGGGAGTGGATGGGATCTGCTAAAATCTCATCTACTTTGCCTCTATTATTATATTCATCTGCAAATCTGGACAGAAAATCGGCAGTATTTCTGCGACATGTGACCGTAGCCCTAGGACAGTGATAGGCAACCTTTTGAGCTCGGTGTGTCAAAATTCGCCCAAAAACGGAGCATAACTCGGGTGGTGTGTCACTTCGAGAAAAAAATCCATAAATTCGCGATATTTATAGTTTAAATAACAAAAATGTAGTATCTGCCCCCCTTACAGCACCCCCCCAGCAGTATCTGCCCCCCTTACAGCACCCCCCCAGCAGTATCTGCCCCCCTTACAGCGGGCCCCAGCAGCATTACCTGCCCCCCCTTACAGCGGGCCCCCCCAGCATTACCTGCCCCCCTTACAGCGGCCCCCCAGCGGTGTCTGCCCCCCACGAGACCCACGTACTTACCTCGTGGATGCTCCGCTCCTCCTGTGCCCGGCGCCCTCCAGCAGCGATGATTTCCGGCGCACACTGTGACGTCACTGTGTTGCAGGACGCCTCTTCCCACGGAACCAACAGGTAAGAGACGTCAGGGGACGGGGAGAGGAGGATCCTGGTGCACACTGACATCACAGTGTGCACCGGGATCAGTGCTGCTAGTAGTGCTGCTTAGTGAATACCAGCAGGGGAGCCGCGGCCCCTGCCAGTATTCACTAACGGGGTGAGTGGCCGTATGTCAGCGACTAAGGTTCGCCATCACGGCCTTAGGCTAACCTTACATGGGCAAGCGCAATATGGGGTTGTGAATCCTGCCCCCATATCGCGCATGGCAAAACAACCTTGCATCACTTGCAGCCGCGGCAGAGGACTGCAGAGTTTACCCATTGAACACAATGCGAGATTACGCAGCAAGATGGAACACACCGCAATTTATTTCCTGCATATCATGGCGCCATGCGGGAGGTCATCACTCATGTGACCCCAATCAAAAGAATGGGGTTCATATTTGTGCGTTGCAAGATGCACAAATCTCTCATGTATTTTATCACCCATGTGAAGCCGGCCTTAAAGGGAACCTGTCATCAGCTTCTGAGCCCCATAAGCGATGTGATGGAACAGAGAGTCCGAGGAGCAGGGGCGTAACTATAGAGGGTGCAGGGGATGCGGTTGCACTCGGGCCCAGGAGCCTTAGGGGGCCCATAAGGCCTCTCCTCTCCATATAGGGAGCCCAGTACTATGAGTAAAGCATTATAGTTGGGGGCCCTGTTACAGGTTTTGCATTGGGGCCCAGAAGCTTCAAGTTATGTCTCTGTGCAGCATGGTTTAGGTATGGGTACGGGTACAGATACAGATACAGATAGAGGGGGGGGGCCCAGCTCACGTTTTGCATCAGGGCCCCTGAGCCTTTAGTTACGCCCCTGCCGAGGAGCGCTATTTTATATTCGGTGGCTGCCCCATTGCAGCGCTGAGTCCCCGCAAAATTCCTACTCCCACGCAGCCATCTGAAGAGTCATGCTGTTCGCACGCAGCTACTTCACAGGGATATAGGAACGGGGCGCCTGGTGAGCATTAAACAGCGCTCCTCGGACTCTCCGTTCTATCACCATTGAGCCCCATAAAGTAGTTTATGGGGGTCAAAGTTGATGACTAGTTCCTGTTAAGGGTGTCTTCATACATACCGGGTACTATGGAATATCTCGCTATTAAATACCTCACTACAATCCGCATCCTTTGCTCTATGTTAAAAGTGAATGGCGTCGAGGTCGGACATACTCACCATCAATCCATTCAGATGGGGCACTCAGGGTGCACCGTTCCCAGGATCGTTGGGGGTCCCGTCAGTGGTGGTCAAACCCCTTTAAACTCTCATTTCTTACACTGATTGCTATGGATATAGGTGTAAACCCCCTCGGACTAATGTGATCCAGATATGTAATAGCGATCGCTTGCGACCTGATACATAGCCGCCAGCGGTTCACACCCAGCGGTCTGTGATTGTATCTTACAGTTTCCTTACAATTCTTTGTACATCCCTTTTAAATTTGGATGGTCTTCACCGTCTGGTGCTTTGGTCTGCACATAATGTCACGTTACAACCCTTCATCTTGTCAGCGCACATCTGGTTGCGCTAATAACTCCGTCACTCCCATGATCTGTGCTCTGACATCAGTAACACAGCTGCTGCTGAACTACATGTCCTGCCATGCAGCCTAATGGGAGTTGTAGTCAGATTAACTATCCCAGGTCAGAAAGGGGTACGGCGGCTGAGGACACTTTGTACATTATGTCAAACCAGGGCTGGCGTAGACTGCATATAAGCCGCAACAAACATTGGCGCCATCCCGCAATATTTCTATACAGCGCCCTCTAATACCCATATAAGACCGTCAGTCACACCTGTGGCCCCCTGACCCACACAGCACTGTCAGGCCTCATTCACACGGGCGTTATTTTGACATGAAATAGCCACGTTAAAAATCGCATCTATTGGAACACATGGTTTCCAAGGTCTTTTGACGGCACAACGTAGGAGGCTCCAATAGACTCCTATGGGAGTTAATGCAAGCCAGCCGAAAAAGGGATCAGAAAATTCGCGAATACTAGCCGCGATGTGTTTGTTCACGCAATTTTAGATTTAAATAGTCGCAATGTTTTGACGCGGCCATCTGAGCGTTAAACTGATGCCCGTGTGCATGAGACCTCAGAGTACGTTCACATGGAGGCAGAGAAATATGTCGCAAAATCCAAGCATAATCCATGTATTATAATGCAGATTTTTTTATGCAGTTTTCAAATTTATGTAGTGTCCCAAAACATCATCCTGGACCCCTCCATAATTGTCATAATTGTCATTGTAGATGCACTGTGCAAAGCTGTCATGTCTATTTTCTGTATGTGTGTTACACAGCTGCAGCGCCTAAAGGGTTAACTACACTATGATCATTGCTTGTGAGCTTGGCTGCATGTTTTATGTATCTACCTTGCTATGTCATGTGACGTGGGGTGCATGAATCTATAAAGAGGGGTGTATGAGAGCGGGGAGGAGGTTGATGATCTTCCATCTGCCCATGCTGTTGGTGGACCCACAGTGATGCATGGAAGCACCTTCAGCTTCCTTGTGTTGAAAATGGAGAAGGAGGAGAGGCTCCCCATGGAGGAGCTGAGGATTTGCCTCTTCGCCGATCAGCTGTTGAAACCCCGGGGAGACATTTCTGGTTTCCTTGCACCTTTTATGGAGGAGACAGAGAGACCGCAGGACCGTATGTGAAGCGCATGGGAGTGAGTGAGCCTACATGTTTTTCCCCATAAAGTCCCACCACAAGAGAGATCCATAGTGAGTAATTACCGATGCAAGTGACAAGAGGTTTATACACTTTATAACCCTGCAGAAGTCTACTGAACCTCTGAAGATGATAATTGAGATTATTTATGATTCCTATGCGGCCGTCTGAAGTATAGATCACCGTATAGAGGTACACCCTTAACTGACACCCACGCGTACTGAAGTCTATGAGAGCGGGGTGATCATTATAGCCCTTCTGTGGCCATTGACTTTCATGTGAAGTATTGCTGAAGCTTTCCTGCGCTGTAAACTCTGCATACTGAAGTCTGCTGTATTATATGGAAAAGTCACTAGTAAAGTTTTACCGGGCCTCCACCGTTCCGGAGGACCCGAGGTACTATACACTTGTCCAGTGTCATTAATGCGCCATGTGTGAATGCCGGTGTATAGAATGGTGGTGTCATGAACTGACAATTACAACCCCCATCATTGCCTGCCATTACAGGTAACAAGAACGTTTGTATAGTTTATCCCTCGGCCCGTGTACAAATTCTCTGTCAGTCACTCACAGGATATATTTATCTGTAACCTGGCCGTTACAGAAGCTGGCGTCTCACAGGACAATATATATATATATATTAACTGGTTGTTCACCACATTTACATGTAGATTTTGATGTAGCAAATCTGCACCAAGATCCCAACGCGCCGGTCAGACGTGCTGCTGTTGATGCGGATGTGTTTGTGGCAGATCTTAATGCAACATGCGACTCCATCCTAGGGATATATTCACACATAGCGCATGAGTTGCAGTTAGTGTTGTCCAATAACGTGTCCACAAGTGACGGATGAATTTGTTCCTCTGCCGTCTGCTTGTATGTTTTAACTGGCATGCCTGTGTTTAAGTCAGTACCCGTGTGCACACGTCTGGCCTTTTACCTGAGGGCCTACCTCACTTACGTATCTCCAGCATGTTTGGTATTGTGAGTTGATGATGTGTCTTTGGATGTCTGTTGGGGATACCCCGATTTGCAGTGCTATAGGATGATGTGAATCAGGGGCGTAACTAAAGGCTCAGGGGCCCTGATGCAAAACGTGGTCCGGGGCCCCCCCTCTATCTGTATCTGTACCCGTACCCATACCTAAACCATGCTGCACAGAGGCATAACTTGAAGCTCCTGGGCCCCAATGCAAACCTGTAACAGGGCCCCCAACTATAATGCTTTATTCATAGTACTGGGCTCCCTATATGGAGAAGAGAGGCCTTATGGGCCCCCTAAGGCTTCTGGGCCCAGGTGCAACCGCATGCCCTGCACCCTCTATAGTTACTCCCCTGATGTGAATCCTTTGTAGCAGCCTTGTTCTCTCAGTGATGTTGGTTCTGGTTTGTCAAATAGCTGCACTTCTCAAACACCAGCTGCCTCCTTTCTTGTGCCGCTGTCCCTCTCCAGCAGGCACAGATTCTCCAGGACATGTCCTCCACGGCTCCCCAAGTCGACTCCTCACGTCGTTGTCAGCTCTCTCTCCCGGTAATGCAGTCTATCTCATGGCTCAGTACCACTGGAACTGCTCTCCAGCTTACAGCTCTCCATGATCCCAAGCCCTCCAGATCGCCCACTTGATCTTTACAGCCAATGGGAGGTCACATCGAATACTCCATAGAGAAATACACAAACTGCAGTAATGTATGACAGACAGTAGAGGTCACTCTTATGCCATCCAGATTACATAACTATAGGAACAATAACAGAGCTTATTACAGCACAAGCTGGAACCTGGACTCCCTCCTTACAAATATACCCTTAGGAAACCTTATATGTTTTATGCCACGGGTTCTGAGGAGCAGTCAGTGCCAATATCATGAGCCACAAAGCAGTCTGCAAAGAAAACACGACCTCTGCTCTATTAATCAGCAGAAGTGTTGGTCAAGTCAAGGTCATGGGCAGTGAGGCCACTAAGGGGACCGCCAAAGCGGGGATTATAATTAGCTAACAGGAAGGAAAAGTCAGTTTTGCATGATTAACGCAAAATCTGAGAATATGAGAGAAATCTACAGGGGAAGATGAGACACGAGAATCCAGAAGACCAACAACTTCTTTGTAAATACAGAATAATTGAGCTAATTAGGCCGTTTTATGTCCCAATCAATTTTGGGGGGCAGCTGGCATTTTGTCCAAAAAAGACACAAAAATCACCTTTTTTGGATGCTTCCTATGTATTCTATAGCCGTTATTTGTGGAGGTGTTTTTAGTTACATGTGCTTTTTTTCTTTTAGTGTTGTTTCATATCGAGGAGTCCCAGAAAACCCAAAGCGCACCGCAGTTCACAGAAAAGCCGTTGATTGACCCAAAATAGCAGCAAGTGAGAAAAACATCACTACAAAAACAAAACTGAATTTTTGTACGGCATTGCTTATTTTACTATGAGCTTACAGCAAATATGTGAATGTGGTGCAGCAGCTTCCGGGACCGGTGGGGCGGCTGCACGGGAACTTGGGGCCATTTAAGAGGGGAGTATGGCTTGTTTTTTTTTATTTTTCACCCCTTAATGTGGTCATGTGATACCAATATATGCACCACTACACAATAAGACGTTGGTGCACATTCCGAGATGTCTTAGACATGCAGCACACACATATGACGGAGCGTGTGGGGATCGCGCCTTGTTGTGCCCTCTGACAAGAACAAATCACTATAAGGCGCGAACAATAGAAATAATGGAGCTCAGGTTACCAACCCATAAACCACGTGTGGAAGGAATGAAAAAGGGAACTCTCTGCGCTTGTAAGGATGGAAGAGAATCATCCAGCAAGGTGCGTCTAAAGTAAGATTACAGATTTTAGTATTACCAAAAAAGATATACAAATAAACGGACAACCCTCTCAGGTACAAACATGTAGAGTGCAACGCGTTTGGTCGTGTGAAATCTGCCTTGGTCAAGCATAGAGATAGCGCCCAAAACTTGAAGTTTAAGGCCTACCTGTGCCAGTTGGCAAAACTAAGGACAAGTGTAAAGCGGCGCATCCCGCGACGGAGAGTTTCCTTTTTCTTCCTCCCATTTCTTCTGTATTGCACCCTCAAGGTGTCGGGTTTTGAATTCTGCACTCCTACCATTGGATGTCCTGCCGGTTGTAGGGCCCCTAAACACCACAGCGGATGAGGATTTCGGATGCTAGCGGGCCAGGTCCCCTGCCAGGGTCTCCCCGCTGGCACCAGGTAAGTCCTTTTCCTCATATCTACTGCATTGCTCTTACTTCTTGATGTGCAGGCGACAGACCTGGTGTGATCAGACATGAGCGCCGATGTGGGGGCAGCGCTGTAAATCACTGCGTCTTCAGGAAACCACACAACAAATCAACTCCACATCCATGCGGTTGCCTCACGAGTTGTCGGTACGTCGCCGGCCTTACTGGCCAGATTGTCCTTCGCGTTTATAGACGACGTGCAACATTTCATCTGGGGAGCAGAATGTGACGGGGATGTAACGAGGTAACCATAGATAATGGGGGTAACAGGGGATGTAACAGGAGGAGTGGATAGCAACAGGAAATGTAATGGGGTAGATGCAACATGGATGGAACGGGGGATGTCACAGGGTAACCATAGATGTAATTGGGTAATCATGGATGTGATGGAGGATGCAACAGGGGTTCTGACAGATGATATACCGGAAGATATAATGGGGGACATAAAAGGGGCAACTTGTGATATAACAAAAATAAGAAGCAGGTACAATGCCTCTACAGCGCCACCTATTAGCAGATAATCTTACTGCAAGTCAATGTCTAACCTTTTAACAGGCCTTATAACAATGACTGGGAATATAAGCCATATAGATGTACAGACAGGCTGTCTAGGGCTTTACCCCTCATTAGTGCACAGCAGGTCGCTGGATGGGTGAGGGGCCTCGACATGGTCAGAACTGGTAATGTTTGATGAGGGGCAAAAACTCCTAAACAGCCTGTCTGTACATGGATATCTACTACTGCTGGTAGAGACTCTGGCTTTGGTTTATATTCCCAGTCATTGTTCTAAGGCCTGCTAACATTGACTTGCAGGAATACTGCCTTCCAATAGGTGGCGCTGTAGAGGTATGGTTCATTTACATTTGCATAAATTTCCCAGAGCAGCATGGGTGGTCTTACAAGTCTCCTCACATCTTTAAGGTGCTCTCCCTAAGGAGAAACACCTTCGTTAGACACCGCAACGCTTTCATCATTAGACACCGCAACGTTTCCTTTATTAGATACCGCAACGCGTCCATCGTTAGACCCCGTGCACCTCCTGATTCATCCATGCTAGATGCACCTTGTATAAAGCTGCCAGCACTTGTGGACAACAGACGTGGCCCCCCCATGGAGTAAGAGTGACCCCCTGTGGCTACTGCTGGCAAATCATCCATTCTATACATGGATGAAAGGACAGCACAATCCCAATCATTCTGTATAATCTGTCGTCGGCAGGAATACGCAGGGTATTAAAGTCACTTATATGTGTGAGACTGCAGCGCGGCCCATCAGAGAGGTCCCAGCATGTGCCTGGAAACAGTCAGCAGCCCTGGTATAGGCACCCTCTCAAAGCTGGGGTCCTTTAAAGGAGAGAGGGGAACTAGTTTGTAATGCAGAAGCATGCAGGATACCAAACTGAAAGATCTGAAATCTAAGGGCCTTTTTACACACAACGATTTCCGCTCAAAAATCGCTCAAAGCCGTCTTTTGAGCGATAATCGTTGTGTCTAACTGCACTGACATCGCGCAGCTTTCGTTAAGCCGTTGCTGATCGTTCTCTTTCCACATGCTAAAAGATCAGCGATCAGTTATCAGAAATTCACAGCGGGATACAGCTGATACTATTGTTTCAGCTGTATCCTGCTCCCTGATGACAGGCGGGGTATGAAGACCAGCAGAATAGTGAGTGCAGCTCTGAAGTATAATACAGGATGTAACTCAGGATCAGTACAGGATAAGTAATGTATGTACACAGTGACTTTACCAGCAGAATAGTGAGTACAGCTCTGGAGTATAATACAGTATATAACTCGGGAGCAGTACAGGATAAGTAATGTATGTACACAGTGCCTCCACCAGCAGAATAGTGAGTGCAGCTCTGGAGTATAATACAAGATGTAACTCAGGATCAGTACAGGATAAGTAAAGTATGTACACAGTGACTCCACCAGCAGAATAGTGAGTGCAGCTCTACAGTATAATACAGGATGTAACTCAGGATCAGTACAGAATAAGTAATGTATGTACACAGTGACTCCACCAGCAGAATAGTGAGTGCAGCTCTGGAGTATAATACAGAATGTAACTCAGGAGCAGTACAGGATAAGTAATGTATGTACACAGTGACTCCACCAGCAGAATAGTGAGTACAGCTCTGCAGTATAATACAGGATGTAACTCAGGAGTAGTACAGGATAAGTAATGTATGTACACAGTGACTCCACCAGCAGAATAGTGAGTGCAGCTCTGGAGTATACTACAGGATGTAACTCAGGATCAGTACAGGATAAGTAATGTATGTACACAGTGACTCCACCAGCAGAATAGTGAGTGCAGCTCGGGGATATTAAGCCCTGATCACATCTGTATCTTAAAAACCAGAAGATTTTCATTTTTTGGATCCATTCTTAGAGCCAAACAACGAAAATGCTGGAACTGCAAGATCTGGCACATTTTGGAACCAAACAGACCGCATTGACAGTAATGGGGTTCACTTAGCATTCCAGCTGGCGTTTTACTAACACTGCATGCTGCGCTATTTCTTGCAGGATTTTCATCTGATTCTGAGCCAGAAACCTCGAAAGGACCCTCTGACGCAAATGTGAAGGGGTGCCAATATAGGATGAAACTAAAGATTAGTAGAGGATAAATTATGTAATATAAGCCACACAGATTCATTCTAGGGTTCGGGCTACCTACAGACGGGCAGCGCAGTATTGGGCCGAGAAACTTGTCCGATATCGCACTCAGCAACCTGCGTTTTATCTACGGATGCGGGGTGATTTTCAGGCAAAAAGGCTTCAAATGGCATCTATGAAATTCTGACGCTCTCACGCGAGTCCATGGGCGACAGAGGATCAGAAGTGCTTCCCATTGATTTCAATAGTAAATATCACATGCACATCCGCCGGCATGCAGGAGCCATGTGATGCATTAAAGGTTCCATTAAAATCAATGGGCGATGCGTTCTGGGGAATGTGAAGATCCTTAGGCAAACTTCACACGGGCGAGCGCGATATGGGGCTGTGAAACCCGTCCCCATATCACACTCACCATCCATTGTGGACGGTCCACACGGAAAATCCATGAGAACTCCGCTGAGAGCCTCTGCTGAACCCTATTCACCAGCTTATAGCCATACTTTACACACACTGTTTGCAATATGCATCCCCTGTATACTCACTGAGAGGCTCTACCACCCTACCTGCAGCAGGACCCCATGATCAGCAAGTCACATGGGCACCTGTTCCAGAGTTTAGGACCATGGCATGCACCACAAGTTGGGGGTGCTACTTACTTTCCAACAGCCCCATAGGAGTTGTAGGTGCTGTCTTTGTAGAATGTACGTCCTTGACTTGTACCTGAACAGTCTTTATGCAGCTAGAAGTGAGTGTCCAAATGAGGGCCAACCTCACTTACAAAACCCAAGTGTGTTCTGTACCATGATGTAGGTGATGTATCTTTGGGTTTCTGCTGGAGGAACCCTAATTTTTAGAGCTGCAGGATGAAATTAATCCTTTGTAGCAGTCTAGCTGTAATATTTGCAGCTTTGTTCTCTCAGCAACATTGGTTCTGGCTCATTATGTAGCTGTGCTTCTCAACCACCATCTGATTTCTTGTGCCACTGTCCCTCTCCAGCACGCACAGATTCTCCAGGACATGTCCTCCACCGCTCCCTAAGCCAACTCCTCTAGTCTTTGTCAGCTCTCTCCCGGCAAAGCAGTTTATCTTATGGATCAGTATCACTGGAATTGCTCTCCAGCTTGCAGCTCTCTATGATCTCAAGCCCTCCAGATGTCACACCTGTCTCTGCAGTCAATGGGAATTCACATACAACACTCCATAGAAAAACACACGAAAACAGCAGTAGGGTATGATAGCCAGTGGAGGTCGCCCTTATACCAACTAAATTACATAACTATAGGAACCATAACAGAGCTTATTACAGCACAAAGTCAAACATGGGCTCCGTTCTTACAGCTGCGCACTAAAATGCTAACTGCAGGCTGCCATTACTTAGAGGAAGCTTAATGCATGCTATTTACTATGTGAAACTTAACAAAATAGTGAGCTCCTCCTAGTGATGGCTGCATATACTGTATCTGTATATATTGAGCTCCTCCTAGTGAGGGCTCTATATACTGTATCTGTATACATTGAGCTCCTCCTAGTGAGGGCTGTATATACTGTATCTGTGTACATTGAGCTCCTCCTAGTGGTAGCTGTATATACCGTATCTGTATACATTGAGCTCCTAGTGGTGGCTGTATATACTGTATCTGTATACATTGAGCTCCTCCTAGTGATGGCTGTATATACTGTATCTACATACATTGGGCTCCTCCTAGTGGTGGCTGTATATACCGTATCTGTATACATTGAGCTCCTAGTGGTGGGTGTATATACTGTATCTGTATACACTGAGCTCCTCCTAGTAATGGCTGTATATACTGCATCTGTATACATTGAGCTCCTCCTAGTGGTGGCTGTATATACCGTATCTGTATACATTGAGCTCCTCCTAGTGATGGCTGTATATACTGTATCTGTATACATTGAGCTCCTCCTAGTGATGGCTGTATATACTGTATCTACATACATTGAGCTCCTCCTAGTGATGGCTGTATATACTGTATCTGTATATATTGAGCTCCCCCTAGTGAGGGCTGTATATACTGTATCTGTATATATTGAGCTCCTCCTACTGAGGGCTGTATATACTGTATCTGTATACATTGAGCTCCTCCTAGTGGTGGCTGTATATACCGTATCTGTATACATTGAGCTCCTAGTGGTGGCTGTATATACTGTATCTGTATACATTGAGCTCCTCCTAGTGATGGCTGTATATACTGTATCTACATACATTGAGCTCCTCCTAGTGATGGCTGTATATACTGTATCTACATACATTGAGCTCCTCCTAGTGGTGGCTGTATATACCGTATCTGTATACATTGAGCTCCTAGTGGTGGCTGTATATACTGTATCTGTATACATTGAGCTCCTCCTAGTGATGGCTGTATATACTGTATCTACATACATTGAGCTCCTCCTAGTGATGGCTGTATATACTGTATCTACATACATTGAGCTCCTCCTAGTGGTGGCTGTATATACTGTATCTGTATACATTGAGCTCCTCCTAGCGGTGGGTGTATATACTGTATCTGTATACACTGAGCTCCTCCTAGTAATGGCTGTATATACTGTATCTGTATACATTGAGCTCCTCCTAATGGTGGCTGTATATACTGTATCTGTATACATTGCGCTCCTCCTAGTGATGGCTGTATATACTGTATCTACATACATTGAGCTCCTCCTAGTGATGGCTGTATATACTGTATCTACATACATTGAGCTCCTCCTAGTGGTGGCTGTATATACTGTATCTGTATACACTGAGCTCCTCCTAGTAATGGCTGTATATACTGTATCTGTATACATTGAGCTCCTCCTAGTGGTGGCTGTATATACTGTATCTGTATACATTGAGCTCCCCCTAGTGATGGCTGTATATACTGTATCTGTATACATTGAGCTCCCCCTAGTGATGGCTGTATATACTGTATCTCTTTACATTGAGCTCCTCCTAGTGATGGCTGTATATTCTGTATCTGTATACATTGAGCTCCTCCTAGTGATGGCTGTATATACTATATCTGTATACATTGAGCTCCTCCTAGTGATGGCTGTATATACTGTATCTGTATACATTGAGCTCCTCCTAGTGATGGCTGTATATACTGTATCTGTATACATTGAGCTCCTCCTAGTGATGGCTGTATCAACTGTATCTGTATACATTGAGCTCCTCCTAGTGATGGCTGTATATACTGTATCTGTATACATTGAGCTCCTCCTAGTAGTGGCTGTATATACTGTATCTGTATACATTGAGCTCCTCCTAGTGATGGCTGTATATACTGTATCTGTATACATTGAGCTCCTCCTAGCGGTGGCTGTATATACTGTATCTGTATACATTGAGCTCCTCCTAGTGGTGGCTGCAGGTAGCTAGAATGTAATCATCTAACTCTATGACTTATGCAGAGGGTTTGGATCTCTGTATTAGAAAATCTGAGCTGATTGTTAGATGTATATTAAGGAAATAATCAGCACAGAAAGCTGGATATAAAGATTACACTTCGTTTATAAATGGACAGTCACTAGAGATGAGCGAACGTACTCGGTAAGGCCGATTTCGCAATCGAGCACCGCGATTTTCGAGTACTTCACTACTCGGGTGAAAAGTACTCGGGGGCGCCGTGGATGAGCGGGGGGTTGCAGAGGGGAGTGGGGGGGGAGAGGGAGAGAGAGAGAGCTCCCACCTGTTCCGCGCTGCTACCCTCCGCTCCCCCACGCCTCCCCCCGCCCCCCGGCGACCCCCGAATCTTCTCACCCGAGTAGTGAAGTACTCGAAAATCGCGGTGCTCGATTGCGAAATCGGCCTTACCGAGTACGTTCGCTCATCTCTAACAGTCACATACAATGCTGACCTTACAAGAAGCGCGCCTTTCCCAAAACCTCAGCACATCCCAAACACATAAAACACAGACTGAATGTAAAGTGCGGAATGACAGACGTGTTTTATTGAACATTTATAAAAAATAAAAGAAAATCCAAAAGAAAAATAAAATAAAAATACAATTTATAAATATTGTACATTTTTTTTGTTCCCTTCGAAACCAAACCAAACCACAAGGTAAAGCGTCGCACAGAGCAGCCCCTCCGCTTATCTCCATTTTGGTAAAATATATTTGCATCTGTAGATATTTGTAGCATTTCCCACATGCGGATTGTAACACTGACAGACGAGCGTTTAGTAAGTCATTCCTCCAAGTTGGCTCGGATTTAGTCAGACAAGGCAACAAGACATGCAGAAGAGAAGCAGAGTCCGTCGGCGCATGGAGCTGGCGCAAGCCGTTTATGGAAAATGGATTTGACCCCATCAAGCCACGCCCACATCACAATGACCACACCTCCTCACACATATCAATATTTTTTAAAGCAACTGTCCACCCCTGAACATCGTAAGCTCCCTCTAGTGTTGGCTGCATACATCTGCATGCAGTGAGCCCCAAAATAGAGGTGTTTGTATATATCTGTATACATTGAGCTCCCCCTAGTGGTGGCTATATAAGTCTGTATACACAAAGCTCTCCCTCCTGGTGGCTGTATATATCTGTATACATTAAGCTCCCACTTGTGGTGGCTATATAAATCTGTTTATAGTGAACTTCCCCTAGTAAAGGCTGTATATATCTGTATGTAATAAACTCCCCCTGGTGTTGGCTGTAGACATCTGTATACAGCGAGTTCCATTTAGGAGTCGCTGTATATATCAGTATGCTCCCCCTAGTGATGGCTGTATAAATCTGTGTACACACAGCTCCCCCTATGGGTGCCTGTATATATCTGTATAGACTGGGCTCCCCCTTAGGGTAGCTATATGAATCTATATGTAGTGAGCTCCCCCTAGTGGTGACTGTATATATTTGTATACAGCAAGCTCCTCCTAATAGTGGGTGTATAGATCTGTCTGCGGTGAGCACCCTCTAGTGGCGGCAGCTGGTAGCCAGAATTTTATCTACTATTTT
Source organism: Eleutherodactylus coqui (assembly GCF_035609145.1). Taxonomy (NCBI): domain Eukaryota; kingdom Metazoa; phylum Chordata; class Amphibia; order Anura; family Eleutherodactylidae; genus Eleutherodactylus; species Eleutherodactylus coqui. Next base: position 10,465,018 of record NC_089846.1, on the reverse strand, counting down.
TATGAAGGGATTTGGAAATTTGTATCTAAAAGATGGGATTCCAGCTATTCTAAAGTTATAATACAGCATTAGTCCACACACAGTGTAGAACTGAGAATGATCTGATGTTAAAGGTGGAGATTCACTTAAAGGTTACCAGAAAATTTAGACAATTGTTCAGAATAATTATCAATTTTCAACCCTGAAGCCCCCAATGACTTGTTATACCGGTGGGGCGCAGCGGCCGGAGCTTTGCTGTTACTCATCCGTATCTAGCACCATAGGCAGGGAGATGGAAAACCAACAGGGTGGTCCACAGAACAGCGGGGTCTGCCAGCTCCTTGGTCAGTCTCATGCTGTCCGATTCTACATGTATTAGCAGCCAAGATGTCTTGCAAACACGTCACATTGATGTGAAAGGGACGAGTTCACACCTAGCGATGCATCACAGCCAGGTCACATGATCTAGAGATCTCTCCGCTGTATTAATAGATCCATTTGCTTATGTTTTATGTAATTCATCTCATTAATAAACCTACAATAGGTAAATGGCGCACTTTTGTTTCCCATCACCTTCCATTAGGAGGAAAGCACTCAATAATGCAGAACCCTGGAGTAGAGCAATCAGCCGCGTTCATCTTCTGCATGGCATGGGCAGGTTACTGGGAGTTCTTCCTTGGTTGCCATGTAGGTTGGGCTCTGACAGTGCAGTATATTTCCGCTCACAGCTTCTGCAAAGTGCTAATCACCAAAAGTTCCAACTTTTGCATAAATCTCCCGCACCTGACGAGTCACTTACATCATTGCATAAATGTCATGCAGAACTACAATTACATTCCCACTGGATTTTAATGGGAAGGAAAGCCAAGTTTCTTGATTGGGTTCACATGAAAGTTGCAACATTCAACAGGCCTCACGCAACAAAAATGGTCATCCAGCCATAAACCCAAAAGCCATCTGTAAAACGTCGCAGCAGCAGGAACAAATGTGGCTTAGAAGCTGACACAATACGGCTTTAATAAGAGTTGTATAAATCTGTATACAGTGAGCTCCCCCTAGTGGTGACTGTATAGCTATGCAGTGAGCACCTTCTAGTGATGGCTGTATAAGTCAATGGACGATGTACTGTATAAATCTGTATGTAGTGAGCTACTCCTACTGGTGGTTGTATATATATATCCATATACAGGGATTTCCCCCTGCAGGAGGCTGTATATAGTGAGCTCCATCTAGTAGTGGCTGTATATATATCTGTATACAGTGAGCTCTTCCTAGTGGTGACTGTGTAACTCTATACAGTGAGCCACCACTATTGGGGGCCATATAAATCAGTGGATAATGTACTGTATAAATCTGTATGTAGTGACTGGTGGTTGTAAATATATCCATATGCAGGGATATCCCTCTCGGGGTGGCCGCATATATTTGTATTCAGGGAGCTCCCTTTGGGAGTGGCTCTATATAGTAAGCTCCCTTTAATGATGGCTGTATGAATCTGTATACAGTGAGCTCCCCCTAGTGGTGACTGCAGCTAGACAGGATATTAACATTGTTGTGAAACTAAAACTCCCAGCAGGCATCACAGTCAGTAATGCAGAAAATGACTAATAGCCATTTCTCAATGACATTGTTCTGCAGCTCAAGCTTTTGTAGGGGAAGTTTTAACCCCATGCTCCCCCTCATTAAGGGCTCATTCACACCAGCGGAGTTCCGATTAAAAAAAACAGGATGAAATAGTCCTGTCAAATCCGGCAAAATGCCAGCTGGTTGGGAACCAAACGTACCCCAGTGTAGTCCGTTCGGCACCATTCGGTTCTATTATAGGGCGGTTCAGCTCAGTGAGGGATTGCTGTTCTCCTGCTCCCCAAATGAAGCGGGGAAAACAAAAGCCCCAGCGCTGCTGTGAACGAGCCCGAAGCCCTCTAGAATCTCATCATCATCATCATCATCATCATTCCTCACTATGCAACACTTTCCAAAAATGAGGGACCGGACATCATACTAAACCACCAGATGTCCATAGATCAGTAGTTTCATTGGCTCTGGCTCTGAATAGACTATTATATGCAGAGCAGCCAATCAGGTGCCTGCATTTCATATAACGCCTACCGTCATCTGATAAAAGCTCCTACTTGATTGGTCGCTCCATAAATTTGTACTTTTACCTTAGTCCACCGTAGGTAAGTAGTCTGTAATATCTGAGCCTTTTGGGGAATGACAACTCTCAGCAAGGTCTGGGAATTGTAGTTCCTTAACAGATGGAAACCGGTAACACTATTGTGGATTTTCCACCTTCAACCTACACTTTCCTTATACCCCTAAAACCGCCAACATTGCAACAAAACGCAAATTCATAATTACCGAGGGTGACCGGACGCCATTACCACCCACCATCACCCCATCTAATGCTGGGGTGACCGGACGCCATTACCACCCACCATCACCCCATCTAATGCTGGGGTGACCGGATGCCATTACCACCCACCATTACCCTGCCGAATGCTGGGGTGACCGGATGCCATTACCACCCACCATTACCCTGCCGGATGCTGGGGTGACCGAACGCCATTACCACCCACCATCACCCTATCGAATGCTGGGGTGACCGGAGGCCATTACCACCCACCATTACCCTGCCGAATGCTGGGGTGACCAGAGGCCATTATCACCCACCATCACCCTATCGAATGCTGGGGTGACCGGAGGCCATTACCACCCACCATCACCCTGCCGAATGCTGGGGTGACCGGAGGCCATTACCACCCACCATCACCCTATCGAATGATGGGGTGACCGGATGCCATTACCACCCACCATTACCCTGCCGAATGCTGGGGTGACCGGAGGCCATTACCACCCACCATCACCCTATCGAATGCTGGGGTGACCGGATGCCATTACCACCCACCATTACCCTGCCGAATGCTGGGGTGACCAGAGGCCATTATCACCCACCATCACCCTATCGAATGCTGGGGTGACCGGATGCCATTACCACCCACCATCACCCTATCGAATGCTGGGGTGACCGGAGGCCATTACCACCCACCATTACCCTGTCGAATGCTGGGGTGACCAGAGGCCATTATCACCCACCATCACCCTATCGAATGCTGGGGTGACCGGATGCCATTACCACCCACCATTACCCTGCCGAATGCTGGGGTGACCGGACGCCATTACCACCCACCATCACCCCCATCGAATGCACATTACGCTCCTGTAGTGTACAAGCCAATCTGACCCCATTAGGGTAACACTGTCTGTTCTGCAGTGAAGACCTAAAACTACGGAAACTGCTGGGAAGCGAGAGCAGCAACGACTCTATAAGAAGCGGCTCCGGAACGTCTGCAAGTATCTCCAGATTCCTTCCACTAAAGGAAGATCTGTTCCTCTGGGCTCCTCTGTTCTTCCGCATTCCTCCGATCGCAGGACTACAGCATGGCTTACATTATGCTGCTCCCCAGGTGCAGCGCTCCATAATGGTTTTTCCAGAGGCCGTGGATGCGGAGACAGACGGCAATATTTTAGGATACGTGGAATCGTTTTTATCACAGTGTGCAGGAGGCGCCACAAATCCAGGAGATTAGTGTCCGTGCCAAGAGCGCCAATGTCATCCAATGCATTAAAAGGGAGCCTGTCAGGTCCTTAGAGGTGCCAGGGCTGCGGGCACTAGGGGATACCGACAGTCCGTCACAAACCCACATCTGTAAGTGTGCAGCAAGCAACAGGGATGAGTCTGGTGCGGCTTAGTAAAGGGGTTTTGCAGGCAGCATCCACTGTCAGTGCCGGGATACACCACAGTTGGAGCAGAAGCTGCAGCTCCGTCCCCTGCATAGTGGCCAGTGCTTGCAATTGCAGGTGCAGCTCCCATTGATTTCAGTGAGACACCAGCCTGCAATTACGAGCACCGTCCATTACACAGGGCTCAGTACAGTCGCTTCCACTCTGACCCCGGTGTACCCCAGTACTGCCTGGAAAACCCCATTAAAATTCACTTCTCACCCCCCCCCCCCCCCCTATTGATGAGCTACCCTTAAGATAGTTGATCAGCTGGGGTCCACTGCTCAGGACACTAGCCAGTTAGCTGAGCAGGAGCACTGCTACACACCGGGGTCTGGGTACCGCTGCAGCTCCAGGCCTTGTGTAGTGGCCGGCGCTTGTAACTGCAGACTCAGCTCTCATTAAAATCAATGGGATTACAGCCTTCAATTACAAGCGCTGGCAGCTACACAGGGGTTGGAGCAGCAGTTTATGCACTGACCCCTGTATGTAGCGGCACTGACAGATCTATGTCTAAGGCCAGGCTCACACTGACATTGTGTACGTGCTGCGTGCCACCCATCGCCATGTACTAATTGCAGTCTATGCATGCGTTATACGAGCCAAGATCAACATGCAATGACTTTTCTTGCAGCATATTTCACGCGAGTCATGTGAGCAGCAACGCAGCCCCCTATAGCAGATTGGTACAGCGCAAGACGCACGCGCAGAATACGCGGTACGGACACGGTCGTGTGAGCCCGGCTTTATACCGTGCAAGGAGTTTTAGACAAATTTACAAATACTTTGTGTCAAAAGGGAGAAAAAAAAAGATCTGACAAGCCGGTCAAGTCTTTTTCCCTAATTGTGGGCGGGGCAAGCTGCTGTCTTATCGATACGTTTCTAAAGCGTTACTACAAGAAAGTGTCAGTCTACACTGACGCAAATAAAACCTAATGAAGGTTGGTGGAAATAAAAAAAAGGCAGTTGATGCAAATTATCTGTGCTTGTTTTGGCGCATTTCTTTTCTTAATTTTGCCCCCTTTCTTTTATTATTAGCATTATTTTGACTGTTGACTAATTATTTAAATTAGTAGATTATGCCGTTTTTTTTTTTTTTGGAGTAAAACATATGTCCGAATGCAAACTGGCGCAATTTTGGTGCCCGTAGTAGTGTTGTGCAGAAATTGGTACATTTTTGGCGCATCTTTCTTATTTTTGGTGCGTTGCAAATTGTGCCAAGTTTAAAAATCTTGCGCCACTTTTATCAATTTGGCGCAGTTCATGGCTGTCAAGTTCCAAATAGAACTGCTGCAATATACGCCAATATTCATAAACTAGGGTTTGTCTGTCGCCACGGCGGAGTGCCCAACACCCCGGGACACCACTAGGGGCCTGACAGCCAAAAAACTGGAATGTGCAAACTGCATTCAACGGACCCTGCAAGCGACGCTCCTGAGCCAGCACATTTTATAAGGGAGTTTACAAAAAGCTCTGCAATGGTATTGGCTTGCTGTCAGTGAATTGAAACATTCTTATGGACTGAAATTCCCGTCCTTTTGTGTCCGAGTGCCGTAGGTGCAGGACTGGTTTACCCAATTACTTTGCCATAGTCAGGACCCCTGAGACAATGATGCTTCCATTCACTAAAAGCAAGCAAAGATCTTGAAAACGCTCAGGTATTGAAACAAAGTCCGAAGTTTCAGAACTTTTCATTACACAATCAGGACATAAAACCCTGTGAGACGGCCACCATTAAACGTTTAAGGTCAATGACCCAACATGCGATTTGAATAAATCCGTGCAATAATCTAATGGCACCACTTGTGACGTCACTGGCGACTGCGTAAGGGACCCGCACGAAGAAAACTAGAACTTTATCAGCATCCGTGAGGAAGGGAGAAGCCAAGAGTTGCTATACATAGCAGTCACAGATAAGGGGCCGGCCACACTGACACTTTTATGTACGTCTCACGTATGCAAGAAACGTACGTGTAAAAACGCAGGCTTTTTACGCATACATTTTTTAAAAATCGGATACCTGGTATACATTTTCATCGGTTTTATATGAAAAAAGGGGTTTTCACTATACCCCCCCCCCTCCCCCGGTTCACGGATGAACATATACCAGTGTGGACGGCCTCTACACTAGCGGATATGTTTCACCTCCCTGGGATGTTCTCCTGTCTCATGTACAGCATACCCTCCATATACAACACTCAGCAGGGTCCTGTCCTGCAATCACCACCTATGGTGGTCTACGGGGAAGGGGGTCCGTCTATTGCTGCTGACCCCAAAATGTAGAGGTATTACAGCTGTATGAAACTGTCCATAGTAACACTGCATCCCTGGCGTGGGCATAGTCTTTGGCATTATGTTTGTGAATGGGTGGAAGGCAATGTGGTCACCGGCTGCAATACTCAGCGGTCCGACGAGCCGCTAGAACAAGACTGCGGTCCGGCAGCGATGACATCACAGCTCTGAGATCAAGAAGCATTACACACTGCAGTAAGATTTCATTCCGAATGTCCGAGCATTAAACAAGGAAGAATACATTCATAATGGTCTGACTTATCCAGCAGCAAAGGGGTTAAACAGTTCATAATCTGCAGAAACGCCCGGAGGCGTACGAAAATATAACGCGTTCACTACAGCACTGGGCGCTAATAACGCCACACGGCCGGAGGAGCCACGGGGATTATTATGCATCAGGTGGAAGGAAAAAAGGGGGTTAATTCTGGCGCAACGCCATCAAGTGCAAATCGCGACAAACCGCCGTCCCCAGGGGGACTCGTAACGTGTGGCGGGATTCCTCGCCTTAGAGCCAATTCTACAACAGACCAGAAGGCCGGCAGACGGACCCCCAGTAGTCAATGTGCCACTTCACACGAGCTGCGTGAAAAAAAAAACCTAAACCATCTCATCACGCGCCATTCTGATTTACGGATGAGATTCACCTATTCAAGTCAACGGGAAAAAAAACGGACAGCAGACTGATGCCACCTGTATTACCCAGATCCGTTTCCAAGGGCATGCGCAGCCTTCTGAAAGAGAGTCATACTTGCTGCGTGGGCCGATGGCGCCGGAGGACGCTGCAGGAACGGGGAATCGGTTGAGTATGTAAAGAGGCTCTCCGTCACCTAAACTAGAAGCACCGTAACTCAGTTTGTGGTTCTTATCGTTGAGGACAGGTTCCCTTTAAATGCCAGTGTGAATGGCCTCAAAGTCAGGTTCCTGTATTCTCAGTAGCACCCCGTATGGTGACAGGCAGGTACTGCACACAATTTCCTATAGCAAATTCTTTAAAATTACATTTATTTTTTTTTGCTTAAAAAGAAGCCCACAAAATATAACCGCATGGCCCCTTATTTATTTACCATCCTTAGGGACTGTTCTTTAGGGGGTTTTCCAGGCGCAAAAATACTAATGATGATCTATTATCAAGATGGGTCAGCAGTAGTTGATCAGTCGGGGTCTGCATCTCAGAAACCTAGCTGATCAGAGAGCGTATGCTATCAGTGCCACTATAAACGGGGGTTGGAGCAGAAGCCGCTGCGCTGTCCCAAGTGTAGTGGCCAGTGCTCGTAACTGCAGGCTTGGGTCTCATTGAAATCAATAGGAGCTGTGCTTGCAGTTACAAGCGTCGGCCACTACACAAGCGACGGAGCAGTGGCTTCTGACACCTGTGTATAGCGGCGCTGACAGCATGCGCCCGCTTAGCTAATCAGCCGGATTCCCGATTAGCGGACCCGTCGATCAACTATTGATGACCAATCCTGAGCCGGCTCATCAATAGCATTTGTGCCTGAAAAACCTCTTCAAATTTTCTGCCATGAATCGGGACGCAGCAATTAAAAAGGGGGGACGACCGGAAAAATAAAAAAAACGTCCTTGCAGACTGAGCCGATCGAGTCGGTACCTTTCTCCTTAACCCCTTTGCTGCCTAAGGTATAAATGCATTAATGTACCGTGAACGCCTTAGAACAAAAGAAGATGAATCGCAGCCAATATGCCCCCCCCCCCCAGCGTGTGACACAAATACATACAAAATAAATAAAAAGATATGCTATATATATAGATATGTATAAAAAAATCACTTATTCACAAAAAAAAGCACAATTCAGCATCATGTGGATGGACCCACGGCGTGCCGCTCATCGCTGGGTCTGGGGCACCCACTCAGATCCGTCCGTGCCCTCCGACATCCCGTCTTCCAAGAAGTCTGTGTTTCTTACAATACTGCAGGAGTGGGACAGCCTCATCCGTAGTCTCTTCCAATCCTCCCCTTCTGCCTCCCGGGGTAATGCTCTGCAGAAGGGACAGTTTGAGGAGGTGTGAAGGTCTGGCGGTCTCCGGTCCTGGAGATTAGGGGGGCAAGCTCTTCCTTGTGAATAAGCAATCCTCTCCGAGTGCAAGATGACACAAGAAGCAGCAAGAAAAGGACGGGACGCTGTCAGAACTGAAGCATGTCTGGTACCGGGACATACAGGCAGATGCCGCAGCGCCGCCTGCAGGCCGCCAGTGCTGCGTGATGGTGATCAGGAAAGAAGAGGGCATGTCAAAAATGGGCGTCCTCATCCGGTATGGGTGTGACGGATAAGAGGGAGATAAGCTGCTGACATTGGTCTGGTGGCACAGGAAAGATACTAATACCCAGGGCATCTGCAAGAGGTACAGAAAAAACAGTAGTGAGAAGCACATAGTGTAAGAACCACCATATAATACACTCATGCCTGGCATAAGACCAATAGGTGGCGCTGCAGAGGTATTGTTCCAGCTTCCTTATTGGCATAAGACCGTCATGCAGAGGAAGTGTCAATGTAAACCCATATGGCAGCTCAAGCGCCAAAAGTCAGCAAGTTGTCACAACATGTAGAAGCACTGCCATTGGGCGCAAAGGTGGCTATGGATGACGCCGTCTGGGCTGCAGGCCAACTCTGATGCTATTTAGATGGAGGGCAGTTTTTGAGTGATCCCATCAGGGTGTACAAAATGTAAAAGGGGTTTTCTGGGGCATAAAAAAAAAAATGAAAAAGGCTTAAAATGAAGACCTAACCCCAGCAGCTCCCCATCCAGTGCTGCAGCTCCGGCACCTGCCACACGGAACCCGGGAGAAGGTTGAGTGGTCACCGGTCATTCATTGTGTACCTGACTGCTCAGCCAAGCACAGCGCAACTGCTGAAGCCTGCAACTGACTGAGCAGTGAGGTGCACAATGAATGGCAGGTGACCGCCCAGCACTTCTTATGGGTTCTTGGGTTCTATGTTGCAGGTACCAGGGTTGCAGCGCTCGACGGGCAGCGAGAGGTATTTTCCTTAATTTTAAGCCCACTTAATGTTTTTTTATATATACGCATCCCAGAGAACACCTTTTAACGTGTTGTAAGAGATTATAGGAACATTGCTGCATCCTGCAGTGACCCAGAGTTGTCACCAAGTCACCGTTTGATGGTCTAATATCCTCTTTGTAGGCTGAAGTGACGGCTGTATTGGAGTTGGTGACTGGAGGAGACGTTTAATATGGAGGGACAGAACGGCCTCAGTTACTCGCCATTATTTAGTGTAGTTGTCCCTCCTCTCAGACCCCTCCGCTCTGTGCTGCTAGAAAGACCCCAAAAGTTTCTAAAAACCCCTGTCCAGGTCCAGAAGCATCAACAAGTGCAGACAGCTGGTCAGCCCTATGCGAGGTGCAGATACAACGGTGCAGGATTCTGCCAGGGCTGCAGTGAAAAACCTGGACAAGCAGTGCGGGAATTTGGTTATAAAGAACGGTATCTCCAGTCGCCAACTCTAAACTTGGATGTTGGAAACTGTAAAGATTATCACTTGGAGCTACAATAAATGTAGTTTTTTGCTGTTAACCCCTTCCTGACTCCTGCAGCTCCTTTCCACTGCACCATGCTACACTGTAACATCATCCCCGGACGCAGAGACCAGCAACTAGCATCTTAGCCCCCATTATTCATTGAGATGCGGCTAGGTGGGAGTTAGAGACTTGAGGTACTGTGACACTGGACTCCTGCCCTGACTTATTAAATTCCTTCCGGAATTAGCGCCACCCTAGTCCATGGTTCATGCCTGGTATTGCAGCTCAGTTCCAAGTGAATACTAGACACAACTCATGAACAAGAAGGGTGTAAGCTCATGCTGACCCAGTCCTGCTCACATTGTGGATGTGTGTGTTAGTATACACTATATCAGTCTAGTTAGGATGCGTTCACACGCTGCAGATTTTACTCTTTCAATTGACTTTAACTAGAAGTGATGAAATCAGCCACAGATCTGCACCAAAATCCGCAGGTGAACGTACTTTAAGGGCCCTTTTACTCAGTGCGTGTACCCGGGGAGATGTGCCCTTAACGAATGCATTCTGTATGGAGAGTAACAATCACAGTAACGTTCATCCATATGGGACGGTTCGGCTGAGCGCTGCGCCATCTTGGCCGTTTTTGCTGCTTTTTGGCTCCTTAAGGCTGCTGCTGATCGCCCATATAGAGGTGAACTAAAAGCGTTCTAGTCCTCTATGAGGCCGTCTTCAGCAGCTGGAAGGCGCCGGAAAGCAGCGAAGACAGCCGAGGAGGGGCACAGCGCTTGGATGAGTGTTGCAGCCCCCTTGTTCTAGCGATCAGCGGGGGTCTCAGCAGCAGGACCCCCACTGATCATCAATTTTAACCTGTTCCTATGACATATCAAAAGTTAGTTGAAAGTGCAGCTACTCTTAAAAGGAGTTTTCCAACTACTTAAAAAACTGCTTCACAACCACTCTGTCCCTCCTGGCTGCTGCTGACCAGGACATGTGACTGCTGCAGCCAATCACTGTCAGAGCAGCGAGCTTCTTTAGCCATTGATTGGCTGCAGCGGTCACATGTCCTGGTCAGCAGCCACCAGGAAGGACAGAGTGGCTGTGAAGCAATTTTAAGTAGTTGGAAAACCCCTTTAAGTCAGATCACAATAGTGCATGAAACCTCATAGTTACAAAGTTACGGAAATGTGTCCAATGACAACAAGTTGCTACATATGTAGACATGTGGACGGCACTTCCTGTACAGCTGTGACTGTTGAGTTTTGGGTTTGCTTGTATCATACAACATTTTGCATTACTCCATTTGTATGCGGTAACCTTGGATTCCCACTTCTAACAACCCTGGATATAGACACATTAATGACCCCTCAGTATGAATACAAGATGAATCACTGCTGATTTACTCCCCCCTCCCATGTGACCCGTTATCTGGGTAATTCCACTGAAAAACGAACAGAAATCATTCAGGGAGGAAAAATAAAAATAAGAAAGCTAAAATAATGTGGTTGCATAAGTGTTCACACCCTCTGATATTTGGGGATGTGATGTGTTCAGAACTAGCCAATCACATTTACATTGATGTTAGATAGTGGTCAGTAGAGATGAGCGAGCGTACTTGCTAAGGGCAAATACTCGAGCGAGTAGTGCCTTATGCGAGTACCTCCCGCTCGTCTTAAAAGATTCGGTTGCCGGCAGGGGTGAGCGGTGAGTTTCGAGAGAGAGATCAATCGATCAATCAAGAGATCGATCGAGATTGAGAGATTTCTACCCTGTTCCTCCCCGCGGGCACCTGAATCTTTTGAGACGAGCGGGCAGGTACTCGCAAAAGGCAATACTCACTCGAGTATTTGCCCTTAGAGAGTACGCTCGCTCATCTCTAGTAGTCAGCACTCCGCTGCCTTTATTTACAAGGACTCTGATCTCCCAGCAGGATATTCCTGCCCTTTTCTTAAGCCCCATTTACACGCAAAGATGATCGCTCAAAAGTCGTTCAAAAGATAGCGGTGCGATCATTTTGCATAAGCTGCTAATGGACATTAATTCCCCATTAGTAGCTTATCAGCTTCATTTGCATGTATGCAGATCACAGCAGGTGGTCTATTATGTGCATACACCCCCTTTGTTCTGCCATAGGACTGCAGCTGAAAACAATGTTATCAGAGCTTTCTCTGAGAATCACAGCGTGAGATCCCTGCTATCCGCTGCCTGGCTGAATTATGGATTTTAAACTTAACATAAAATCATCGTTCGGCCGAAAAGCAATCAATGATAGCATTTACACGCAATGATTATCGCTCAAAAGACAGCGAATTTTGAGCGATAATCGTCCCGTGGAAAAGTTGCATTTTTCAGCAGGTCCCCTCACGATTACTACTTTATACCACATCTCTTCAGTGCTGAGACATGCACATCCATATGGGAAGTGTCACACGGGTGGATTATTTCCACAACACCCAACGAAGTTTGCTGTGCAGAAAATTCTGCCCTGAAATCCGTATTCTAAATGCAGAATTCTAACATCTTCGATTCCACATGTCAGGCTGCACATTTTGGCACAGAATTTTCTACACGGCCCCAAATTCTGCTGCGGAAATAATCCATCTATGTGAAAGGTCCCTGTGTGTGACCGATATCAGCCGATCCTCTTCTAACGCTCCAGCACTGGTATAATTAAGGATTATGGCACTGTAGCTCCCTCTTGTGGTGATGCAATTATTGCAGTGCACATAGAACCACATCCTCAGTCTTCCTTTTCAGGGCCGGGGCTAGCAGTGGATCTGATATACACAGAGGCAGAATAAGTGATTTCCTCACATCATATGCAGTATTTGGGTTGCTGGTTGTCACCAATGACGTCAGTGAGATAGTTCACACCTACATCCTCACAGTGCTGCTATGTGAGGCGAGGGGGGCCGGGGGCTGTGAGGATTACAGGGGGAGCTCAACACAAGGTGTCGTCAGGTATCACCACCCTCACCAGTGATAGCAGTAGGATGTCATCTGTGTGAGCAGGACCCCTTTTACTGCCATAAGACATCTAGCAATCCCCCCATAACAGCATATGTCCAGTGTCATTGAGACAGAAAGGCAAGGTGAGGCGGTGGGGGGGGGGGGGGGGGGGGGGGCAAAAGAGCGTCTGGTCAGGTGAATGCAGGTTTCTATGCTGATGGGAGGTCAGAATTTTGTGCAAGCTGCATGATTCGATGACCCCTTCCTGCAGAATGATTTTACCATCCAGTGGAATCTGCCCCATGATGAAGACCAAAGGAGGTCCAACGCGCTACTAGGTGGGGTCTAATAAAGGAGCCGTTCAGTTTAGGCTTTTCTATATCTATCCCACTGCATTCTGCTAATGCCATCCACAGCTCCCCCATCAGGTCACTTACACACAGTTGTGGTCGGTGGTCCCTATACCAGTCCGTCATATAGAGATAGCGCTTGCACAATTGAGGGGTCGGCCTTTGATCCTTCTTGAAACTCCTGCAGGGTGAGTTTGCCATCCGAGTTCTGGAAAGAAGGTGCAGGAAAGGTTAAACAGTCAGCCGCCCCGTGTAATGGCCCCCCCGCCCCGTGTAATGGCCCCCCGCCCCGTGTAATGACCCCCCCGCCCCGTGTAATGACCTCCCCCGCCCCGTGTAATGACCTCCCCCGCCCCGTGTAATGACCTCCCCCGCCCCGTGTAATGACCTCCCCCGCCCCGTGTAATGACCTCCCCCGCCCCGTGTAATGACCTCCCCCGCCCCGTGTAATGACCTCCCCCGCCCCGTGTAATGACCCCCCCCGCCCCGTGTAATGACCCCCCCCGCCCCGTGTAATGACCCCCCCGCCCCGTGTAATGACCCCCCCGCCCCGTGTAATGACCCCCCCGCCCCGTGTAATGACCCCCCCCGCCCCGTGTAATGACCCCCCCGTCCCGTGTAATGACCCCCCCCGTCCCGTGTAATGACCCCCCCCCGTCCCGTGTAATGACCCCCCCCGTCCCGTGTAATGACCCCCGCCACGCGTCGCCCCTCTCACCTTGTCCATCATTGCAAAAATCCGGTCTACTCTCTTCTCGGGGGTGTTCTCTTCCTCAGGAAGCTCTACTGTGTTCCCCTGCCAGGACAGACACATTAATATGAACCCCACTAACCATCTGACATGCCCACCCATACACAAGGGCAGCTTCATGAACAATTGTTGACCATGCACTGCCAGCCCTTGGAATCTGCCGCTGGTATTAAAAGGGTTGTCCAGGGTTAGAATAACATGGTTACTTTCTTCCCAACACAGCGCCACCCTTGTCCGTGGGTGGTGTCTGGGTATTGCAGTTCTAATTAATTAAATGGGAGCTCAGCTGCAATACCAGACACAACCCACAGACAAGGGTGGCGCTGTGCTTGGAAGGAAGGAGCCATGTTGCTCTTCGTCTGGAAAACGCCTTTAGGAGCAAAGTTGCCCTCTTCCATAAACCGCGCCAGATCTTTCCCCAGGTCATCTTTGGCATTGCAGCTCAGATTCATTGAAGTGAATGGGGCTGAGCTGCAGTGCAAAGCAAGGAGGAACAGAGCAGCAGCCAGAGTCATACAAGAGGCGGGCATTAGACTACAACTATTAATGCCGCGGAGTCACTCCTCCCAGTATTGAGCAGGGGTGGTGACGGACTGCAGGACTCCAGTGATAGCCGCTCTGGTGCAATACTCTGCAGAACGCTTTACATTTATTGTCCGTCACTTCGATAGTAGCGACTGACGTGAACACAGAATAATGGCAGCGGTCAGACGGTATCTGTACACGCGTGTCCTCACTACTCACCACCATCTGATAAATGGCGTCCACTATGTCCAGCATCTCGTTCCGTGTGATGTAGCCGTCATTGTCCAGGTCGTACAGCTTAAACGCCCCTACGGAGAGGAGAAGCATCAACACCGGGGAGATAGATCAGTCCCAGCGATCCAGCCACAGCCTGCGGCTGTATCTAATCCCGTCATGTGTGATACCATCTGTGAAACTGCTGTATCTAATGCTATCATGTGTGATACTGTCTGCTGAGCTGCTGTATCTAATCCCGTCATGTGTGATACCATCTGTGAAACTGCTGTATCTAATCCCATCATGTATGATACTGTCTGCTCAGCTGCTGTATCTAATCCCATCATGTGTGATACTATCTGTTGAGCAGCGGTATCTAATGCCATCATGTGGGATACTGTCTGCTGAGCGTTTGTATCTAATCCTATCCTGTGTGATACTGTCTGCCAGGTTGCTGTAACCAATCCTATGGCATGATACTGTCTGCTGAGCTGCTGTATCTAATCCCGTCAGGTGCGATACTGTCTGCAGAACTGCTGTATGTAATCCGATCACGTGTGATACTGTCTGCTGAGCTGTGTATCTAATCCCATCATGTGTGATCCTATCTGTTAAACTGCTGTATCTAAAATGTGTGATACTGTCTGCCATGCTGCTGTATCTAATCCTCTCCTGTGAGATACTTTACTTTGAGTGGTGTATATACTTTTATCATGGGATATTGCCTGCTGATCCTCTGTATCTAAACCTACTATGATACACTCTGCTGAACCATGTACCTAATCCGATCTCAGGCTTCTCAGCTGCTGTATCTCATCCTGTCCTATGCGATACTGTCTGCTGAGTCATGTATCTAATCCTATCCTGTGTGATACTTTCTCTTGAGAAGTTTACATACTCCTATCCTGTGCGATACTGTCTGCAGAGTTATGGTATCTAAGCCTGTGTGCTGCCCTGGTGTATCTAAGGCTTTGAAGCCATCTGCATTGGGGGCTCGGTGCCGTCTCCATGGCAGATGCCGTAGAGACCGTGCCGCATTGTCCCTCCCATCCGAGTGCCGTCCACCTGAGAGACCCCGCTATAAATTAGTGGAGTACGTTGGCGGCGGCGCGGCTGCGGCGTCGGGTTGGATTTGACGCGCCGTCGTGGTTCTGAACTATGATGCAGATGTGAGCAGGGCTTCAGGCCGACTTCCCAGCAGATGCGAACCGAATCCTCAGGAGGTCTGCGAGGGTGCGGACCCTTTTACACGGAGCGACGAGCGGTCAAAAAAAATCGTTTAAACGAGCGAAAATGAACAATAATGATTCAGTGCGAACGCAGCCGGCGAGCGGACGAGGATTTGCGCTTAAAGTTCATTTCATGCGAGCGTGAAAATCAGCATTTGCTCTTTCGCAAATCGTTCGTTTTAAGTAGCGATCGTTCAGTCGTTCCCCGTACAGCGAACGATTTATCTGCCCATATAGAGCTGGCTGCACGGCTGAGCGCTGGCATAATTCGCTTGTCCGCTCGTGCGAACGATAAATGGTTGGGTGTAAAAGCACCTCTGCAAGTGGATTTAGGTACGGATTTCACCCCAAACATTGCAAAGAGTGTAATCCGGAACAAATCAGTGACTGAGCGGCCATGCTGCGGATTAGGAAGTCTGCGGCGTGTCCTGAACGCCGCGCCAATGTCCTCCACTACATGTCAGCCTAATCTACCTGTACTGCAATATAAACCGCTGAAGATGTCATTGTGGAATCACCCCGACGCTGCGGGTTACCAAGTCAGAGAATACAAAACCCGCTGCGTCCGCGGCCGGACCAATCACAACACAGCGACATTGTACACTCACATCTCAGCTTCTCATCCAGCGTCCCGCGAGAAGTGACCGACAAAGCCTGGATGAACTCTGAAAATTCAATCCTCCCATCCTGCAAAAAGGAATTCAACACCGTTATTTCTAGTACAGCCCTCTTAAAGGGGTCGTCCAGCGGCTTTCATTGTTTTTGCATTAAATGGGAGAAAGAGGTGAAAAAAAAAAGCAAAAACAAGACTATACTTTTTTCTCCTTTGGTCCCCAGGAGGGGATGTGGCGGGGACCGCATCTCTCCAGAGGAGTGGATGCGGCGGGGACCGCATCTCTCCAGAGGAGGGGCTGCGGCGGGGACCGCATCTCTCCAGAGGAGGGGCTGCGGCGGGGACCGCATCTCTCCAGAGGAGGGGCTGCGGCGGGGACCGCATCTCTCCAGAGGAGGGGCTGCGGCGGGGACCGCATCTCTCCAGAGGAGGGGCTGCGGCGGGGACCGCATCTCTCCAGAGGAGGGGCTGCGGCGGGGACCGCATCTCTCCAGAGGAGGGGCTGCGGCGGGGACCGCATCTCTCCAGAGGAGGGGCTGCGGCGGGGACCGCATCTCTCCAGAGGAGGGGCTGCGGCGGGGACCGCATCTCTCCAGAGGAGGGGCTGCGGCGGGGACCGCATCTCTCCAGAGGAGGGGCTGCGGCGGGGACCGCATCTCTCCAGAGGAGGGGCTGCGGCGGGGACCGCATCTCTCCAGAGGAGGGGCTGCGGCGGGGACCGCATCTCTCCAGAGGAGGGGCTGCGGCGGGGACCGCATCTCTCCAGAGGAGGGGCTGCGGCGGGGACCGCATCTCTCCAGAGGAGGGGCTGCGGCGGGGACCGCATCTCTCCAGAGGAGGGGCTGCGGCGGGGACCGCATCTCTCCAGAGGAGGGGCTGCGGCGGGGACCGCATCTCTCCAGAGGAGGGGCTGCGGCGGGGACCGCATCTCTCCAAAGGAGGGGATGCGGCGGGGACCGCATCTCTCCAAAGGAGGGGATGCGGCGGGGACCGCATCTCTCCAAAGGAGGGGATGCGGCGGTGACCGCATCTCTCCAAAGGAGGGGATGCGGCGGGGACCGCATCTCTCCAAAGGAGGGGATGCAGCGGGGACCGCATCTCTCCAAAGGAGGGGATGCAGCGGGGACCGCATCTCTCCAAAGAGGGGATGCAGCGGGGACCGCATCTCTCCAAAGGAGGGGATGCAGCGAGGACTGCATATCTCCCAGGAGGGGATGCAGCGAGGACTGCATATCTCCCAGGAGGGGATGCAGCAAGGACTGCATATCTCCCAGGAGGGGATGCAGCAAGGACTGCATATCTCCCAGGAGGGGATGCAGCGAGGACTGCATATCTCCCAGGAGGGGATGCAGCAAGGACTGCATATCTCCCAGGAGGGGATGCAGCAAGGACTGCATATCTCCCAGGAGGGGCTGCTAGTGACTTACTTTGTTTTCATCGAAAACATTGAAGACAAAAGTTGCGAATTTTGTGGGGTCTCCAAATGGGAAGAACTGTTTGTAAATCTTCTGGAATCCCGCAGCGTCCAGCTGACCACTAGGACAGTCCTTGATAAAGCCTTTATACCTGTAGGAGGAAGAAGAAAGGAGGTTTACGTACATTCCCATTATAAATTGCCAATACATGTGGGGAGGCAGACCTGGTCTATATGGGAGGATCTATAGGACCCTCCAAGTGAATCAATAAGGCCTCAGCCACTGGCCTGTCACATTACAAGCCTTTACAGACTTAGCCGAGGCCACCCTAAAGCTGCAGCCATCTGTAATACATCAGCAGGGCATGGAAGAATGCAGATTACCTTCACGGTCCCTAGCTGAAAATGTCAATTATTTGGGGTTTGTATCCCTTTACAGTTAAGCAGTCAGGTACATTCTACGCAGATTAACGGCCCCCATCAACCCCTCAGTGTTGTAAACCATAATAATGTCCATTATCTCATCCTCTTATCTTTTTATTTACGATTTCATGGTGTTAAATGGTAGACAGCGGGGAATATACAGGGTTACTATAAAGCAAACAGGCACCAGCAATGTGATAAAGAAGCCAAAAGAAGCCTTAAAAACAAAGATTTACAATCCCAATCCCAAAAAGTTGGGATGCTGAGTAAAATATAAATAAATGTAAAGAAAAAAAGAACGCACTAATTGGGAAATCTTAATCACAACAGGACAGATAACACATCAGAGGGATAAGATAAAGATAAAGCAGCTATAGATCAACACGATTCAGGAACACCGATGTCTTCTCTGGGCCAAAGCTCAGGCAAAATGGAAAACTGCTCTGTGGTCAGAGGAAATCAGAATTTGAAATGTTTTTTGGAAACCATGGACACCATGTCCTGCGGACTCGAGAGGAGCGGGACCATCCAGCTTGTTATCAGCGCACAGTTCTGCATCTCTGATGCTATGGGTGGCACTAGTGCCTATGGCATGGGCAGCTTACACATGCGGAGCAGTATATAGAGGTTGTAGAACAACATCTGCCCCATCCAGACAATGTGTCTTTCAGGGAAAACCTTGTATACTTCAGCAAGACAATGCTACAACAGATACTGCATCCATCACAACAGCAGGGCTGCACAGAAGAAGAGTCCGGGGTGAACCGGCCGCCGGCAGTCCAGACCATCCAACAAGAGCAAACCTCATGGAACTAAGAACCCGGCAAAGACTACAGAGGACTGCGGAGCAGCGAGAATCCTACATCAGACAAGAATGGGATAACACTCCTCTCCCAGAACTCCAGGAGTTGGTCTCCTCCCTCCCCAGAAGAGATGATGCTGCACAATGGTAGTCACGGCCCCGCCCCCTTTTGTGAGATGTGTTGCTGCCATCAATTTTCAAAGCAGTGCATTCTTTTAATGACATAGAAAAGTCTCCCCCCCCCCCCCCTCTTTGATATCTGTTCTATGTTCTGTTGTAAATAAATGTTTAAAAAGAATTGCATTTTACACAGCGGCCCCACTTTTTTTGGAATTTGGGTTGTTTTAAAAAAAAAAGAGACATGTTTAGGTTACAAATATTCTGTGAGCCTTGTCATGAAGACGACGCACTTGTTCCTCCGCTGCAGGTGTCTTACAGAACCTTTCCCTTTGTATACACAACCGGTGATCTGGAGTTTCTCGCTCCACGGGCGCTCACGTCAGGCTGACATCACGAAAAGTCACGATTGCAAAAACCTTCACCCCAGCTATATGCTACCACGCATATTGCATGTCTACCTGTTAGAATACATGGTGGGGGTGGGGGTGGGGGGCGGCGAAGGGGGGTCTTTATCTTTTTATTACACTTTCCAAAAGTTAACATGTAGCAGACAGCAGTGATGTCTGTGCAATAAATCCATATTGCCAACATAGCATCATTTACTATTCAGATTTCCATAGAGCTAGATATTAGATCTAGGTAATATAGTTATATAGCTTTGTAACATTAAAGGGCCACTCCAGTGAAAAATGTTCTTCAATTACTTGGCAACCAGTCCCCCAGAATATACAAGTCCGCTAGTATGACCTGGTTGAGGTATTCGTTTCTATCTGAACTTTCCTGGAGTCCTTCCTTCAGGTGGGTCTTGCGATCTTATTTTGACCACCTGGGAAGTTCTTGTCTTTCTGTTCTCTCCAGGAGTCAACTTAGTCAGCATAACTCCTGTGTGATCGTATTACATGGACTGTACCACACAGGCTCTTCACAAGGAGGAACAGAAACTTTTATCATAGTTACTGCTCCTGATTAGAGGTTCCCGTCACATAGTTAGGATATATAACTGTATATTATGTCAGAGACTATAGAAGGTAATGATAATCACACTGCCTTCCCTGCAGGCAGAGATGGTACTGGCTCTAGCTAGTTATGTGATGCTGTGCTGATGCATTATGAGATTGCTAGCGTAACATGGAGGAAGAGAAGGCAAGGGAGATATCGAACAATCAATATGGTGTCTGAAAAGTATCAGGCAGGAGGCTGCACTGCATGGAAGTGATTGCAACATACATAGATGTCCAAAGTGTGACAGGCAATCAGGTGAGGGAGGCAGGGATGGAAAAACGGTGTTTCAGGTGTAGTAACCCTTTAACAAAAACAAGCCCTTCCGTGGATACCCGGCACATTGTATTTCAAAGATTGAAAAGTAACAGAACAAAAAAAAAATATATATTTAAAATAGAGAGCATAAAAGAATAGACAAGAAAATGTCAGGACCACCCGGTAGCCCCCTGGCAGGGGCGTAACTATAGAGGATGCAGGGGATGCGGTTGCACCCGGGCCCAGGAGCCTTAGGGGGCCCATAAAGCCTCTCTTCCCCAAATAGGGAGCCCAGTAATAAAGCATTATAGTTGGGGGCCCTGTTACACGGGTTTTGCATTGGGGCCCAGGAGCTTCAAGTTATGTCTCTGTGCAGCATGGTTTAGGTATGGGTACGGGTACAGATACAGATAGAGGGGGGGGGGGGGGGCAGCTCACGTTTTGCATCAAGGTTCTTGAACCTTTAGTTACGCCCCTGCCCCCTGGTTAATATCTTCTCAGCCGCCCCAAAGATCCTGCTATATCAGTCTGTAAGTACCGCTGTGCACATCTACATGGAGACATCACCGCCTCACCCATCACTTAGGAAATTTATGGCAAGAAAAAGGTTTTCTTGCAAGAGACTCTTTTACCCTCTTCGGTTGCAACCGGTCTACGGTGGATATAAAAAGCCTACACATCCCATAAAAATGACATTTCAGATTTATTTCCACTCTAAAACATTTCAGTTTGTTTCCCAATGGAATTGTACAAACTAAAATAATGTGGTTGCATAAATATGCACACCCTACTCTTCCTTGCAAAAGCGCTCCAAATCTGTCAGATTGCGAGTGCATCTCTTGTGTAGCGCCCTCTTCAGGTCACCCCACAGATCTTCAATGGGATTGAGGTCTGGGCTCTGGCTGGGCCATTCCAAAACTGTGACCTTCTTCTGGCGAAGCCGTTCTTATGGTGATTTGTAGGTATGCTTTAGGTTGTTGTGATGTTGAAAGGTGAAATTTCTCTTCATCTTCAGCTTGTTATACTTACCTTCCCCGTCGTTCCCCTGCTGTCAGTGCTGAAAGTCGCCATTCAATGCACTGAGTGGCGCGCTAAGTAGTCCACCCGTTCTAATATTATAATGGCCCGACTACTTAGCATCGCCGCTCAATGCATTTAGTGGCGATTTCCAGGACGGACACCAGGGAAACAACAAGGGAGACATGTAGAACACTCACATCCCCGGACTCAGCGGGTCACCTACTTTCAGCCCATAAGCTTAGCTCATAGGGATAAAGGTAGGCGACAGATTCCCTTTAAAGTGAATTTCCTTCCATCATTTAATACAAACTTTCCAGCTGAGCTCCAGCCGGGCAAAACCTTTTGTTGCACCTCCTGTTCCTGAACGCCATTACCCAGGTTTGGAGAATCTTACTACTAAATTTTCAACTCAATGGGCCCCTCTATCGCTTAATGCAAGGACAATGGGGATTTTCTTGCAGGAGTATTGACCAATAGATCATGTTCTATACATTTCATTTACTCCGTCTTGTCAAGTCGAAAACCTTGGATTTTAAAACGCTTGTTAACATCATAAAAAGTGGCTTGGAGAAAGAGGATATTGTTCCCGTAGTTCAGAGAAGGTGGAAACTCTGCGTTTTCCTGCAGCTGAAGAGTATGTTTAATGAGACTCTGTCACCTACTTTTATCCCTATGATCTAAGCTTATGGGCTGAAAGTAGTTGACCCGCTGAGTCCAGGGATGTAAGTGTTATACTTATCTCCCCCGTCGTTCCCCCGGTGTCAGCGCTGGAAGATGTTGCTCGCTGCATTGAGCGGCGCTGCTAAGTAGTTCGTCTGTTCTAATTTTATAATGGCAAGACTACTTAGCAGCGCCGCTCAATGCATATAACACTTACATCCCCGGACTCAACGCTTCACCTACTTTCAGCTCATAAGCTTAGCTCATAGGGCTAAAAGTAGGTGACAGATTCCCTTTAACCATATGGACACTTCTTGTTTGCCATTGCCTGAACAAACTACTGTCCAGCCCTTGTTTAAATTCCGGATGACCCATATAGGGAAAGATATTCAGATATGTAACACGGAAGCTTATAGATTTCCCTTACAGCTTTCCAAGCTACAATAGTATTTCATATTGTATGTTAGGAAAAACATTCATCTCCACAGAGATTCAAGCTTCAGAGCTGGGAGTTCTGTAGAAACTGTTTGGGTAAGAATACAAGGAGAGAACAACAGAAAGGACACCATTGTAGGCATTTACTATAGGCCACCTGGACAAGCAGAAGATATGGAGGAACTCTTTCTACATCAGATGGCCAAGTTCTCAAAGAAGCCCAACATGGTGATCATGGGAGATTTTACCCATCCAGACATTTGTTGGGAATCTCTCAGGTAAAAGTAATGGATCCAACAAATTCTTATCTGTTCTTGCTGATAACTTTATCTTCCAGAGGGTTGAAGAGAAAACAAGGGGATCTGCTATCTTGGACCTAATTCTTACCAACAGGGAGGGGATGGTTGAGGAAGTTACGGTGGCTGGGACCTTAGGAGGCAGTGATCATGTTAGCCTTGAATGTTCGATAAAAAGAGCAGGAAGACCTGAAAAAACTCAGACCTCAAGGTTGGATTTCAGAAAGGCAGATTTTAATGGACTCAGAAAGAAGATAGGAAGGATCCAATGGCTGGATGTTCTTAAGGACAGAAATGTCCAAGAAGGTTGGGAAATATTGCAAAATGAGTGTCTCAAAAGCACAAATCGTTAACAATCCCTAAAAGAAGGAAGAATGGGAAGCATTTATAGAGACCCGGATGGATGAACACAGAACTTGTACACATGTTAAAGAGGAAGAAAAATATGTTTATCAAATGGAAAGATGCGGGAATATCTAAAGAAGAATATAATGGGGTCTGCAGAAACTGGAGGGCAAGTGTCAGAAAAGCTAAAGCTAATAATGAATTGAGACTTGCAACAGAGGCCAAAAGCAATAAAAAAAGGATTTGGGGGGTATGTCAAAAGCAAAAGAAACATCAAAGATGCTATTGGATGTTTACAAGATGAAAATGGTGAATTGGTTAAGAATGAAGCTGAGAAGGCCGAACCTGTAAATTCCTATTTTGTATCTGTTTTCTCTCAGAAAGTAGATGTAACTTCAGCTGATCTTCCCTGTGCTATTGGGGGAATAAAAGAATGCAGGCTATCTATAAGCAGAGAGATGGTGAGGGCACATTTAGCTAACTTACATGAACCCAAGTCTCAAGGTCCAGATGAATTACTTCCTATGATACTAAAGGAAGCAGCGGAGGTAAATGCTGAAGCACTCGCCATAATCTTTGAAAATTCCTGGAGAACAGGAGAAGTCCCAAAAGATTGGAAAAGGGCAAATGTTGTCCCCATCTTCAAAAAGGGAAGAAGGCGAATCCAGGAAACTACAGGCCTGTGAGCCTGACTTCCATACCGAGAAAGATCTCTGAACAAATTATTAAACAGCGTGTATGCAAGTACTTGGATAAAAATGGAGTAATTAACCAGAGCCAGCATGGGTTTGTAACAAACAAGTCAAGCCAAGCTAATCTAATTTCCTTCTATGACAGAATCACTGACTGGGTTGATCAGGGAAATGCGGTGGATATAGTATATCTTGACTTTAGTAAAGCTTTTGACAAAGTATCTCATACCATACTTATGGAAAAAATGATCAAATATGGGATTGACGGAGCAACAGTTGGGTGGATTCACAACTGGCTGAGTGATCGTACTCAAAGAGTGGTCATAAATGGCTGCACATCCAAGTGGAAGAATGTATCAAGTGGGGACCACAAGGCTCTGTCCTAGGCCCAGTGTTGGTCAACATTGTTATAAATGATCTGGAGGAGGGAATTAATGGGAAACTGATCAAATTTACTAATGACACAAAGCTAGGAGGGATAGCTAACACTAGGGAAGAGAGAGAGAGGATTCAAAAAGATCTAGAATAACTTGAACAGCGGATGGCGACTAACAGAATGGTATTTAACAAGGAGAAATGCAAAGTCCTACATCTGGGCAAGAAAAATAAAAAAGCACATACAGAATGGGAGGCATTGGGACAAGCAGCAGCACATGTGAAAAAAGACTTGGGTATACTAATAGATCATAGACTGAACATGAGTCAACAATGTGATGCAGCAGCCAAAAAGGCAAACACAATTCTGGGATGTATTAGAGAAGCATAGAGACTAGATCACGTGCGGTAATTATCCCCCTCTACTCTACCTTAGTCAGACCTCATCTAGAATACTGTGTCCAGTTCTGGGCACCCCACTTTAAAAGACAGACAAACTGGAGAAGAGAAAAGTTCAGAGAAGAGTTACCAAGATGGTGAGCGGTCTGCAAATCATGTCCTATGAGGAACGGTTAAAGGATCTGGGAATGTTTAGCTTGCAAAAAAGAAGGCTGAGACTTAATACCATATTTATTCGAAAATAAGACCTACTCTGATTTTCTGGGGGGCTTGAAATATAAGCCCTTTCCTGAAAATAAGCCCTAATTACACTAGGTGAACCTCCCCCGCAAAACACTTACCTCGGAGCCGGCGTCTGTGTACCCTGCGATGATCCCGTAGACGCTAGGCAGGCTGCTGTGTAAACCTCCCCGCTGTCAGAGGATTCTCTCTTGTACACGGGGCTTTGCATTCCCCTGGCTTCAGCAAGTGAGAGCTGTGATTGGATCGAGTTCCAGCCAATCAGAGACAGCGTTCGATCATTCACAGCCATTCAGTGAATGACATCACTGAATGGCTGTTATTGGTTCATAGAGTGCCGGCTGTGATTGGCTGGCGCTCACTTGCTGAAGCTGGGGGAATTCAAAGCCCCATGTACCATAGAGAGAATCCTCTGACAGCGGGGAGGATTACAGCGCTTGCTGCAGCGCCTGGGAGATCATAGAGGGGGACATAGACGCTAGCTGCGAACTGTGTCGTATCACAGGCAGGATTATATTGAGAGGCGACACCTAGATACCACAGGATCCACCATTAACAATAGCTGATGACCATAGCTGACCTCCTCCCCTCCCTGCACACTGACCACTAATCCCAACAGTACTCTGACACTTCCTGTTCTATAGAGAATCCTTTTCAGTATCATCATCATCGTCGTCGGACAGATTTACATAGAGAACACAGGATTGACCATTCACAATAGGTGATGTCAGCTCAACTATTCTTCCCTGCGCAGGTCAAAGAGCATGCCCACATCGACCCACACAGAAGTCTAAAGTTGATGGTCACAGTTCGCCTCCTCATATTCCTTGTACAGATCACAGAGGACGCCCACAGCACACTCCCATAGAGATCACAAGGCGATTGTCACAGATCACCTCCTCCACTCCCGCAGATCACAGAGCACGCCTGCAGCACTATCCCATAGAAGTCTACAAGTGACCATCACAGATCACCTCCTCCTCCTCCCTGCACAAGTCAAAGGGCTTGTTCACATGACCATATGCATAGAACGTAGCGTTCTACACATTACAGCCTATTTGCTCTGCCAGCAGAGACCGCGTATGCCTGTGAATGACGCGCTCACGGACATGTGCAGTGTGAATATATTATATATATACACATACACACACACATATATATACACACACACACACACATTTGGGAAGACTGCCCATGCTCCATGCCCGCCCATATCACATCTTGTACCCAAGCTACAGGCGGCACAACAGGGTACTAATATATATACACCTCTTCTAGGGGAGGGAGGTTACTGACAACAAGTGTAGCTGTAGATCCAGCTCTGGATGACACGGACCAGGCCGTAGTCGGAGGACCAGGACGCTGCAGGGACGGCACTGGGACTGATTGGACATTGGCCCCGAGGACAGCACACCGACACATTGCAACCTACGGGGCTGTTCACACTGACGGTTGTTGGTCCACATGCAAAAACTCATCACATGTCCTATTCTTGTCTGCATCACGGAAGAGAACTGGGACATGCAAATACAAGTCAATGTTCCGGCCGTCAGTATATCAGACCGCACACGGACGGGTGTCTGTATATCAGACCGCACACGGACGGGTGTCAAGTATATCAGGCCGCACACGGACGGGTGTCAAGTATATCAGGCCGCACACGGACGGGTGTCAAGTATATCAGGCCGCACACGGACGGGTGTCAAGTATATCAGGCCGCACACGGACGGGTGTCAAGTATATCAGGCCGCACACGGACGGGTGTCAAGTATATCAGGCCGCACACGGACGGGTGTCAAGTATATCAGGCCGCACACGGACGGGTGTCAAGTATATCAGGCCGCACACGGACGGGTGTCAAGTATATCAGGCCGCACACGGACGGGTGTCAAGTATATCAGGCCGCACACGGACGGGTGTCAAGTATATCAGGCCGCACACGGACGGGTGTCAAGTATATCAGGCCGCACACGGACGGGTGTCAAGTATATCAGGCCGCACACGGACGGGTGTCAAGTATATCAGGCCGCACACGGACGGGTGTCAAGTATATCAGGCCGCACACGGACGGGTGTCAAGTATATCAGACCGCACACGGACGGGTGTCTGTATATCAGAGCGCACACGGACGGGTGTCTGTATATCAGAGCGCACACGGACGGGTGTCTGTATATCAGAGCGCACACGGACGGGTGTCTGTATATCAGAGCGCACACGGACGGGTGTCTGTATATCAGAGCGCACACGGACGGGTGTCTGTATATCAGAGCGCACACGGACGGGTGTCTGTATATCAGACCGCACACGGACGGGTGTCTGTATATCAGACCGCACACGGACGGGTGTCTGTATATCAGACCGCACACGGACGGGTGTCTGTATATCAGAGCGCACACGGACGGGTGTCTGTATATCAGACCGCACACGGACGGGTGTCTGTATATCAGACCGCACACGGACGGGTGTCTGTATATCAGACCGCACACGGACGGGTGTCTGTATATCAGACCGCACACGGACGGGTGTCTGCGCGATCCGCCCAAAGCTCTCAGGCGCCACCTGGACGTACGGCAAGTGTGCTGGAGGCCTTGTAGTGAATTAGCAGGTCTTGCCGCCACGGTCCTGGATTACTGGACTGCCTTACAGCGCCCCCAGAAGGATACTTTGGATACCACTAATGTGTTATATTTCTGGCTCTTCTGTCGCCTCGGATGGTAGCAGGAGAGACGCCTCCTCCGTATAACCGTTGTCATCCAACTCTCACTTCCTCCCTCCGGCTCCTAATTAAACAAACTGGAAAACGCCCAACATCACCCCAAACTGCAGAAGACGGAGCGCAAGATGCAGCGAAAATACAAAACACTCACAGCGTGCCAGAACTTGGGAAACAGCGTGTGGGAGGGGAGCAGTCTGTCCATCTGCGGCTGCACTAGGAGGGAATATATACATCTACAGTATATCTCCATATATGTCTAGTCTCTCTCTACAGCCGCCGATCCACCCCAAGAATATGGTAAATGCTGGTATTCCCCAAGACTGTATCACTCATGGCAGGCTTAGATACAGCATACAGTATCACACCATGGGTACGGGCTCAGCCTAAAGTACAACAGGAAAGATTTCGGCCACATTTACACGGATGAACGCAACATCAGACGAATATCAAACATGTGACTTTGCCTGCGTTGCATCGCAGATCATGCGATTTCCATGCAAATGAAAAAATCGCATGTTATTTCTGCAGGAAAAGTAAAAATTGCATCCACATGAGAATCACATGATCACGCGTGTGCGGCGTGTTGTGTTTTTTTACTCCGTAGGAAATAATGGGCGATAATAACGCTAAAAAAAACCCCGAAAATAGAAAAATCGCCGCCGTGTAAATACATCCTCAGATGCTTAGCAGAGAACATCACACATGATAGGATTAGATACACTGCTCGGCAGAGAGTAACACGCCTCACAGGATTAGATACAGCAGCTCAGGAGCCATTATAGAGTATAAGATTAGATGCACCACTGGGCAGACAGTAGCACACTTTACTGGATTAGATACGCACCTTAGCAGACATTATCACACATACTATTAGACACTTTCCTTCAGCAGTATCACACATGATAGGATTAGATACACAGCTCAGCAGACAGTATCACACTTGATGGGATTAGATACACAGCTCAGCAGACAGTATCACACATGATAGGATTGGATACACGACTCAGCAGACAGTATCACACATGATAGGATTAGATACACGACTCAGCAGACAGTATCACACATGATAGGATTAGATACACGACTCAGCAGACAGTATCACACATGATAGGATTAGATACACGACTCAGCAGACAGTATCACACATGATAGGATTGGATACACGACTCAGCAGACAGTATCACACATGATAGGATTGGATACACGACTCAGCAGACAGTATCACACATGATAGGATTGGATACACGACTCAGCAGACAGTATCACACATGATAGGATTGGATACACGACTCAGCAGACAGTATCACACATGATAGGATTGGATACACGACTCAGCAGACAGTATCACACATGATAGGATTGGATACACGACTCAGCAGACAGTATCACACATGATAGGATTGGATACACGACTCAGCAGACAGTATCACACATGATAGGATTGGATACACGACTCAGCAGACAGTATCACACATGATAGGATTGGATACACGACTCAGCAGACAGTATCACACATGATAGGATTGGATACACGACTCAGCAGACAGTATCACACATGATAGGATTGGATACACGACTCAGCAGACAGTATCACACATGATAGGATTGGATACACGACTCAGCAGACAGTATCACACATGATAGGATTGGATACACGACTCAGCAGACAGTATCACACATGATAGGATTGGATACACGACTCAGCAGACAGTATCACACATGATAGGATTGGATACACGACTCAGCAGACAGTATCACACAGGATAGGATTAGATACACGACTCAGCAGACAGTATCACACAGGATAGGATTAGATACACGGCTCAGCAGACAGTATCACACGATAGGATTGGATACACGACTCAGCAGACAGTATCACACATGATAGGATTGGATACATGACTCAGCAGACAGTATCACACATGACAGGATTGGATACACGACTCAGCAGACAGTATCACACAGGATAGGATTAGATACACGGCTCAGCAGACAGTATCGCACATGACAGGATTAGATACACGGCTCAGCAGACAGTATCACACATGATGGGATTAGATACACGGCTCAGCAGACAGTATCACTCACAGCAGGCTTAGGGACCTTTCACACAGGATGGCATTACGCCGCAATTGTGGAACTCCACACCAAAATCTGCAAGTCTAAGGTTGGGTTCTAATCCCGGGATAAGCCGGCAAAGTAGACAAGATATTCAAAAAAAATCTCATCCACACGCTGCGGACAATCCGTTGCAGCGAGGCCGCAAGAAAACTGACATGTGGCGCGGAATTCAGTCCCACAGCATGCCAATTCTTTTTTTCCCACAGCGACCTCTCTCCTCTCTATGGGGAGAGAAAGCCGCAGCGGAATGCCGACAGCAAAACCAATCCAAAACCCGCAGGTTTTGAAGCTGCCCTCGTCCCGCGGAAATCTCAAGTTTTTTTCAGTGCGGTCATTCCGCAAGATTTCCGTCCCATGTGACCCAGCCTTAGGCCTCATGTCCACGAGCAGATATGATTTGCAGGATCCGCCCCTAAGGAGACATGGGCGTCCGCAAATGCATTAAAGCATGCGGATTGGTTTTGCAGACCTTTCGGTCCAGAAAACAAGTTGCAGCAGCCTCCATTCTGCTAAGGATCCCACACGGAAGTCAATGGAAGCCGTCGGATCTGCGGGCCGTCTGCAATTGCGGACGGGCCGCAAATACCGCGGGAAAGTAGGAGTCAAGGAAAAAAACAGACTGCACATGCCACGCTTCTGCGCACATCTGTATTGAAAGAGAAAGAAGATCTAGACGGGACGCAGGAGACCCGCACAGGTATATATGCGTCCTGGACCGGCCCGTGGACATGAGGTCTAAGGCTGCCTGCATATGAACAGGTTGGATTCTGCATGCAGCAGCCCACAGCAGGCATGCCCGGCGTCCGCGAGTACCTGTATTGCGGATGGAAAATCTGTACAGCGGATAGACATGGCAGCTCGCTAGGTGATGTCAATTGTAGGTCGGACGGCTTCTATTGACTTCAACGGAAGCGATCCGTGCAGAAACCGCACAAGAATGGAGCATGCTGCGTTTTTTTTCCTTCGCTTGCGGAAATCACAACTCGATTCTGCAAGTGTGCAGGAAGAATTGCTTTTCCATAGCATGTAACGAACGACATTTGCCGTGGTGCAGACGCCAAGCGCGGATTCCTCGATGCAAATCTGTTCTTGTGCCGCCGGCCTGACTGCGGATTTTAATTAAGAATTGCAGGCAGGTTGATGCATCAAAATCAGCGGGCAGCCTGCGGTGGGTTGTGTGGCCAGCTCCGTGCCGCGTGAAAGGTCTCTTAGATACACAGTATCACGGATGACAGAATTAGATACACAGTATCACGGATGACAGAATTAGATACACAGTATCACGGACTCCTGGTGTTGATTACTATGTTGCAGGTGGATCTGTGGCACCAGGATGTGTGTAGGTCCCGGCGTTACATTACATCCGGGGTAAACATCACAGAGTGTATACAGCTGAGGCCACATACACCCATCTAGCAATACAGTGTAAGAAAATGCAAAGGATTCTAGAAGAGGTCACATGATCATATCCGTAAATACAGCTGCGAACCCGGATCCTAATTATCATCTCTACACAGGAATCACGGTAACGTTCAGCAAACCTCTATAGCTATATAGAGGAACAATCAAAATCACCCCCCTCCCTCCCCCATTACAAATTCCATCTATTTGCCAAGTTTACACTCTCAGCTTTTTGCAGAGAATCAAACAAGAACAATGTAAATAAGTAAATAAGTCAACACGTCTAATATAACGAGCGGGATCTGCAAATTCTACACAAAGTGCCACTTTCAGGGTGCGTTCCCACCGGCTGGTTTGGTTCAGGTTTTTTAATGCAGTTTTTGCAGCCAAAACCAGGAGACGCTCTTATTCTTTGTCTCCTTTTTATGATTCTCACCTGATTTTGGCTTCAAAAACCATATCAAAATAACTAAACAAAACCTGCATGTGCGAACGCAGTCTAATGACTTCTGCAGCTTCATAATTATTCCTCCCCAATAGAATCCCTTATAAGATCACAGATATGCATGCCAGGTGTTGTCACAAGAACACCTGATATAACTAATGAGGCCCTTGATTAGTTGTATCAGGTGTGCTTGAGATAAAATACATCACATACCTGGACTGGCGAGGGCTTTGCTGACTGTGACTGCATGTTAGAAATATGGCAAATTGAGAGAGCAGTCCAAAAAATTATAAGATCATTTCTTGTACAAATAAGGAAAAGGATACAAATAGATACAGAAGCACTGAATGTTCCTAGAGATCCAACTTGTAGCAGATCACAAGTTAAAAGTTACAGGAACACAGACTACCCTACTTGGATGAGGCAAAAAAGGAAGCCTTCACCGGCTGCCACAAGATTCCCCAGGCGGTCGGTAGTCAAAAACCCTCCAGTGACTGCAAAAGACCCGCAGTAAGATCTGGTGGCAGCAGCACTGAGGTCTCTGCTTGCACAGTAAGGCCGCCTGCACACGACCGGATTTCAACTGTGGAATCCGCGATGGTCACCCGCGCAATCGATCCGTGGTATTCCGCACCCATTGACAAAATAAAACATTCGCATGTCTGCTCACGAGCGGATTTAAAATCGCAGTATGTTCTATTTTTGTGCGGACTCCACAAGGATGGCTTCCATTGAAGTCAATGGAAGCCGTCCGACCCGCTGCCCATCTAGTGGCCTCCACTGGTCCCAGTAATAATAGGTGCCCCAATTGTAATAGTGGACACCACTGGTCCCCTAGTAGTAGTGTCCTCAGTAGAAAAAGTGGATCCCAGCGATTGCAATATTAATAGTGACCCCCAGTGTTAATAGTATGCTCAGTAGTAAAAGTGGCCCCCTGTACCTCGAGATCGGATGCAACCCCACCAAGAAGTAATTTTCCTCCCTCCATAGCTCCAGTCCAGCCATCGCTGATCATAAGGAGACTCACCCCTGACCTTTCCCTCGGCATCCGTGTTCCTGCACGTCCTGTACATGCAGCGCAGACGCCGGAGGGAAGGGTCAGAGCTCATAGTCTCTGATCTTCATCATCAGCTGTATGGGAGCTATGGAGGGATGTAAAGTACTTCCTGGTGGTCCTATTAATCAACTACAGCATAAAAGCGCTGTGCCTGATCATTATGGAAGCGGTCAGAGGGGTCTGGCGTTGCTGCACCCTCCTGACATTGGACCAAAAAACGTACAGTTTTTAGCAAGATTGTTTTCTTGCTAAAAGTGCAAATTTTAACCCGAAAAATACGGTATATAAGGCACAGAAGTTTTGGCTGGAACTTTTTGGGCCCATGGTCCAGCGGTATATCTGGAGCCGGAAGAATGAAGCAGATACTGAAGAGTTCCCTGCCTACAGTGAGGCCAACAGCTGGATGATTTGGATTACGACTATCTACTGCACTAATATATACGTACAGCTGGTATACATGGGTATTACAAGGGTGTAAGTGCGAGTACTTCCCCAAGAATTGCTGGGCTGACCTGGCAACTAGCGCTATTATTATACTCCTTCCTGTATATAGCGATATGGACCACGCTGGTGGGCTAGATACATCATTTTTGGCAGCAGTCTGCGCCTCAGCAGATCCACGCAGTCGACAGACGGACGGCAGCGTGAGCGGATCTCAGTTTCCATTCATTAAACAGCAGGGAGCGTCAGATTGATCTGCTCACAGAGAAAGCGAAAATCATAACCGGACGGCGGCTCGGATTTGGGTCGGCCCCGTACAGAATCGTCACACGGACATTCTCATATAACACTATGAAAATAAGGACGGAGCATTTAGACGGCATGATGAATCCGATCGGAGGTAAGCGGGCGGCGTTGGCAAAAATATGCGTAGGTGGCAAAAGAATGACGCCTCCGAGAAGTAGTGAAGTCAGTGCCTCATGCCTCCTCGGCACTGCGGGCGACTAATCACCTGAAAAGTCACTGTATCAAAAATATTGGTGGAGGCAAAAAAAAAAAGCGTCTGATCCCACCGTGCGTAGGCAGGAGAGCGCCGTCATCACTCCAAGCAGGTCCTGAAACGATGAGGCTGCTGTAATAATAGAGTGCGTTTCAGAACTGCGGAAATCATCTTTTATGCACTTGATGAACGGGGACAGGTCAGGGAGACGGCCATGATGCGCCTGGTTGTCATGGTAACTCAGGAGCATCGCCGCAGTTTACTCTCCGTCCTGCTGCTTGTTTCACGCCGTCTTGTAAAGGAGACATCCAGGGACAGCGCTATCAGAGACCGGACATGGGAATGTATATACAGGCAGATGCCCTCCCTGCACCCTGAACTTTTTATTCACCCGTCGTCTAGGCTTGTGGGGCGAGTGTTTTTTTTTTTTTTTAATAATTATTATTTTGTACCATTTTGGGCACTTAGGATTATTTTGATGACTTTCTATTTAATCTTCTTTGGAGATGGCGTGATAATAAAAAAAAAGAAAGAAAAGTAATTCCGCCATTGTGTATTTTTTTCCGTTCAGTGCAGGACAAATAAAATGATATGTTAACCCCTTAAGGACCAGAGTGTTTCCATGCTAAAGGACCAGACATTTTTTAGTGATCCATGGTGGTGGTGGTGGTGGGGGGGGGGGGTGGTTGGGGGTAACGGAACACCAAATTCTCACATCAGCAAAGTTGTACAAAGCTCACAGAATTATTTCTATTTTTGTTTTAAAGTTTATTTTTAGTTATTTTTTGATCTCTCTCTTTCTCGTCACAGCGGGGAGGAGCCAAAAACTGGGGCGGAGTCGAACATTGCTTGATGCTCGTTCGAGTACTGAGCACGCTAATACTCGAACGAGCATCAAGCTCGGCAGAGTACGTTCGCTCAACTCTAAGCGCTACGCATCCTCAAAAACAGAGAAGGCAGAAACGGTTAAAAACGGGTTCTGCCCTGTCCTTCGATCCTCGGGTCTCCAACACCCGACCGGCCCTGATAGGTGTCAGGAGCTTCAATCCCAGACTCTATATTTACTATAGTGCAAAAGTAAAGTCCAGGACCCAGTGCCGCATATTTATCCTGTTCACATCTGTGCTGGAGGTTCCATTCAGATCATCCCTCGCTGGATTTATCACTTTTTTTATTTTTAATTATTTTTTGTCCCCGCCTTCCAAAAGCCAAACTTTTTAATTTTTCTAATTGACATTTGCGTATGAGGACTGTTTTTTTTTTTTTGTTTGTTTGTTTTTTAAATAGTACCATGTAATGTACAGAAAAACTTTTTAAATTGGGAGAAATAAAAATTTTTTTTAAAAACCACCATTTTTGGGGGGGAGGGGTTCGTTTTCAGTGCTGTAAAAATGACACATGAACTTTGTTCTATGGGTCAATAAGATTACGGTGATACAAAAGTTATATAGTTTTTAAAATGTTTTTCAATTTTTCAAAAGTGAATTTTTTTCTTAAACAATAATTGCTTCATATATATAAAATGATAAATATAAAAAAAATATAAATATATATTTTTTTAAACTCTTATAATGAAAGTGTTTCAGCTTTTTTAGATATTAATTACTTGCACTATATACTGCAATACTTCAATATTGCAGTATATAGTGATTTTTGATGTTGCCTTTCAAGGGCTTGAAAAGCATCTATGTTTGGCATCCCTGGGATACTCCAGTAGGCTCCGGGCTGCCATGCTAGCTCATTGGCACCCTTTGATTGCATGCAGGCAGGGGCTCCTCCTCTCTTACTGACTGTTTAGACACACCATGACTGCGGCTCCTAAAAAAATTAACTGCCATGATTAAAGGGAATGCCGGTTGTGGCACTCAGCTGCCGGGTATGGAGCGGACTTGGCTCCCAACCCGGCTCCATATACACGCCAGTGCCGCAGGAAGTTTATAGTCGTTAGGCAGCCCTGAAGTGGTTAACAACAGGTAGAAACAGTGCTGCATGCAGTGTTATATCTACCTGTAAAATGCCAGATGGCCAATAACGGAACGGACCCCATTATAGTCAATGGGGTCATTCCATTCTGTCATATGACTGTTCCGTTCGGTCAGCGGGTGCCGTTTTTTCCTTAGCGCTAGTGTGAACGAACCCTTATTAAATCCCTGCATGTAACAATGGCTCAGCTCTAGATGGAGGCTTCCTGTAAGTAGTCACCACAATGGGGAAGAAACAACAATGTAATCACCTTATAATGTCCTTAGGACACCCGTCAGGTGTAGACATGGATGCCTTCCCGCGCACCGCCAGTCACTGATTACAGCGCGTCATCCAGCACTGCGGCGGCTGCGCCCCCTCGTTAGCAGCATATATTGCATCATTTATACACCGCGCTGCAGAATTAATATTTGATAAGTGCATTACATTTCTCCACCTCCCTCGGAATATACTGTCTCCGGGAAAGGCTGCCAGCGCAGGCAATGATGCCTCCTAACCCTCCCAGGACACGGATGGCTGCCTTCAATTACCAGGCTCACTTCTTCTCATGGATGCCCTCTGCGGGCGCACGTTTTTTTTTTGCATATTGGCCAGTGTGGGGGAAGGGGCACTTAAATCTCCTCTAGTGACAACAAGGGTAATCCACGGCATTAGTTACATTTTAGGTCAATGTAACAAAAAAAAAAAAAAAAGTGGAATGTACCTGCGTGTCCTATTTTTGGCCGACTCCTCGTACAGAATCGCCCATTATTTCCTGAGGCCTCTTTAAATTAATTAATAAATCGTATCGCACTCGCTTGCCATGCAATTTTCATGTAAGTGCGATGCCGTTTTTACCATTGAAATGATTGGAAGCGCTTACAATTTTTTTTTTACACGCATGATAAATGCGCAGACATACATGACAATTGCGGGCTAAGACTGCGATACCGGTCGCCCAAGTGAATGTACCCTGGCAATGTAAAAAGTCTCCATTTGCTGTCATTAGGGCCTGCTCACATCTCATTATGGCCTCCGTCCAAGGGTTCTGTCGGGTCTTAAAGGAGTTTTCAAGGCTCAGCATAGGTAATTAATAATTAATCGCCTGGAGTCTGCTGAACAACGCCCGCAGTCAGCGCCGCAGTACACCGGGGTCGGAGCAGAAGCAGATGGCCCTGACCCCCATGTAGTGGCCGGTGCCTGTAACTGTAGGCGCAGCTGGCATTGATTTCAATGACAGCTGCACCTGCAATCATTAGTGCCTGCCACTAACAGGGTCAGGGCCATCTGCTTCTGCTCCGACCCCGGTGTACTGCGGCGCTGACTGCGGGCGTTCGATCAGGTGATCGGTCCAGTTCCCGATCAGCAGGTCCCAAACAATTAACTATTGATGACCTATTCTGATGATGGGTCATCAGTTGTACTTGCCTGGAAAACCCTTTTAAGTCTAAAAACCCGAAAACAGAAAGTCAACTGTACCCATCTGTACCGCTGCTGGAATCTGCTGCAACAGACCAATAAATCCTCTTTCTGAAAGGTTTCTGTTCGTTTCCAGCATTTTCTGCTGGAATGAATAATGTGGTCGACCATTGTTATTAAATCTTACAGAAAAAGCCGGAAACCTGCCAAAATGAGGACCTGTTGGGGTCTTGTTTCAGCAGATTTCAACAATGGCAGAAATCGGTACCGTCCACAGGTTTAATATTAAGGATTTTAGACCTAAACCTTCACAGAACTCCTGGACAGAGGCAATAATGAGGAGCGAACAGGAACCTATGTGAAAATATACCCTCTGTCCAAACCATCCGCCCCCAGAAGTTGTCATTTTGCTGCAAAACTCGTCCTGCGGCTCCATCTCAGCAGATCTGTAAATGATGGGAGTTGTGGTGATTAGATGGACAGTCTTGTCACCGGAGGCCCTAAAAGTGGTCCCCCCCTTGGCCTATAAGAGGCTCTCGGAGGCTCCTTGTGTGTAGTGACCTCTTCTTCCGCTTGTAGAGCTTGTTGGCCACTAGACGCCTCTACGACGCAGAGAAGAGATTTCACCACATTACCAGAGGGGGCGCATTATTGGGATGGGAGAAGCTGGATGGTCGTATCGATGAATTGTCCCCCACCGGCCGTTCTGACCAGACTGTTAGGAGATGTTGGGACCAGTGGATGTATGAGGGCACACAAGGTGACTGGGCTCAGGACGCCCCTACAGACCACCAGTAGAGAGGAGCGTCTGACCAGACTGTTAGGGAGTGTTGCGCCCAGTGGATATGTGAAGACACACAAGGTGATTGGGCTCATGACGCCCCTTACAGACCACCAGTAGAGGCTATGTGTGTTCCTCTCATGGTGGCTTCCAAGAAGCAGCAGGATAATGCTCAGCCGCACACACAAGGGGGTCCCAGGAGCCCCCACAACATTGTCACACTTCCATGACTGCCCGGTCACCAGATTTATCACCAATAAAACATGTATGGGACCGTCTGGGACGCACAATCTAGAGATTTAGTTAGAGCAAATGTGGAGCGATATGCCGCAGGATACCATACTGAACCGGCATGCCTCCATGCCTGCCTGTATCACATCTTGTATCTAAGCTAGAGGTGGTACAACAGGGTACTAGAGCCTCTATGCCTACCTCTATCACATCTTGTATCCCAGTGGGAGTGGGGTGGAGTACAACAGGGTACTAGAGCCTCCATGCCCCCTGTATCACATCTTGTATCCAAGCTAGAGGCGGTACAACAGGGTACTAGAGCCTCCATGCCCCCTGTATCACATCTTGTATCCAAGCTACAGGCGGTACAACAGGGTACTAGAGCTTTCCTACAAGAAGTCAGTTCTCTGCAATAAATTATCCTTTTGCTCTGGTTTTGTAATCACTTGCTTATATCAATGTTACAATCACACAGAGAAGTTCGACAACTTCTAGGGGAGCGATGGGTTTGCTAATTGGTATATGCTGCTCACACAGGGACATGACTCATTGTAAAACAGCTCTAATATGCGGTAAGGGATCCGTCTCCCCGCAAGCTGCAGTAAATTCAGAACCAAAATCCGCAGTCTATATACACGTGTATGTACACGGGAGGAGAAGGGTTAAAAAAATTTTAAAAAAATTGCATAACCTATTGTTGTCCGATTTACGGATGTGCGGCGTTCACTCGGGATGTCCGATGCGAGTTACGCCTGAGAATCTCAGGTGTAGCCTGTATCCACAGGGTTTGCACATAGTGTAGTGGTCCAGAACACCATCCTGGTCCCTCCATAAACGTCATACATGTTTTGTCCTATGGAGATGCACTGTGTAAAGCTTCTCTTGTCATATCCAGTGTGTGTGTTGCACAGCTGCGGCGCTTGAGAGGTTAACAGTAATAAAATCATTGCCTGCATGTAGATGTATCAGTTTGTCTTGTTATGCAGTGTTTCAGAAGGTATAAATGTGAGTGCCTGAGAGCGGGAGAAGAGTCCATGTTCAGGAGTTCGGAGAGAGTGCTAACACAGAGCCACATGGAAGCATCTTTAGCTTCTGTGTAGGTGAAGATGGAGGAAGAGGAGCGACATCACATAGCAAGTGAAGTCTGCATGTGAATGGAGTGAGACGCACGATCAGAAAGAGAGAGAGCATTCCAAATAATTCTGTATAGATGAACCCACCATACGGGTACCAATTCACACTACAGGCTTTTCCTGTGTGGCCGTCCAAAGTCAGGATCCCCGCACAGAGGTACGCTACTCAGTCACGCTGCCGTGCCTGCCATGCAGGGTGTTCTTGTTTAAGCCTTCATGCAAATAATTGTCTGCTGGAGTGTCTGTGGAGTGACCTCTACCCCCTTCCTCCTCTGGAGTGCTCCAAGTCCAGGAGCGGCAGATAACATGGACTGTAGGACCGCAATCATCCTGTGTATCCTGCCTACCTCTGAGCTCTAGCCTGCTGGCACTTAAAGAGAATTGTATCTGCATTGCCTTGAATACCTGTTTGTAAAAGTTATTCTTTAAGTAAAGTTATACCGGACCCTAAACATTCCTGGGGACCCGAGGTACTACACAGAAGTCTGTTGTATTTTCTTTGCCACGTAGCATACCGATGTGTGCGAACAGTGGCGTCACGAGTGATAACTACTACTACTCCCCCCGTTGCGTTTATTGGCATGCCTTATCCTAGGGGTGTCGAAGCTGGCCTGCAGTCCTGTTCTGGCTTTGGCTGCGTGTCATCCCTCCAGGACCAGAGCCTGGTAAGTGCGGCCGTGACAAGCCAACACTTACCCCTCCCAGCTCTGCACAGTAGTCAAGTGTCTGGGGTGTTGCAATAGCCCATGGCTGTATGCACACGGGCGCATGGGATTTGGTCAGATTTCAATGCCTTTTGGTTTTAATTGCACGTTTTCTCTGCTCTGCACTTCCTGGTCTTTTTTTATGTGGTCCCCATAGTAACCGGCATTAAAAGCGCATTGCACTCATATATGAAAATCACATGTAAATCACACGGCACGCTACTAGCATGTGTTAAACACACCCATAAACACAGCAGTTTTTGTGGCATTGCAGCTTGTTGTCTCATCACTCATCTTATGGACCCCGGTGACAATGACTCACCCCTCATCGATTCACCCACTTCTTGTATACGGTGGATGTGATTCATCTCATGAAGTATACAAGTCTGATAATAACGGAGGGAAAATGTAGCAAACGCCCCACACAATGTATCACTTGTATTTATTACTAATTATCACCAAATAGTGAAATATTCCCCATTTTTCTTATCGGTTTTTATTGTAACATTACTATGGCGACGGTCATCTCGCCTGAGCTGCAGTTAACGGCTTTAAGGATATACTTTACAGAAGTCTCATGGGCCAGAACCACAATGGATAAGACCCAACTCATTGACTTGTACAAGCAAGTGTTGTGGGCATGCTCTGTGGCCAGGGAGGGGAGGAGGTGAGCTGTGACATC
Source organism: Eleutherodactylus coqui (assembly GCF_035609145.1). NCBI lineage: Eukaryota > Metazoa > Chordata > Amphibia > Anura > Eleutherodactylidae > Eleutherodactylus > Eleutherodactylus coqui. Next base: position 10,424,772 of record NC_089846.1, on the reverse strand, counting down.
ATGAATACGACTTCTATGGGAGAATGTTACGGGCATGCTCTGCATGGAGGAAGATACTGTGAGCAATGACATGACCTATAGACCTTTATAGGAGAATGTTGTGGGCCTAACCAGTGCAAGGAGAGGAGGAGGTGAGCTGTGAACATCACCTATTGTGAATAGTGGATTTGATGTGATCTATATACAGGCGTCTCCTCCCAGTGTAATCCTTCCTGTGATGATAATGAAATGATGGCTGAGAAGCTCTCTCTACAGAACAAGAAGTGTCAGACTATTATTAGGCCTAGTGGTCGGCGTGAGAACTGCAGAAATCTAGGAGTTTTGTTTTTTTTTAAATATAGATAGTGACATTAAAAAAAAAAGGTCTGTGTGAAAAAAAAACAGCCATCTGAATAGCCTCGCGGGCCACTATGAGTCGGTGGGCTGTACATAGAATACACTGACCGTACACAGCCCAAGAATAAAGCCATCATTATACATTATCCGTGTTTCATCTTACAGAGAATCACTTTAATATCTTAGCTGTAATTCCAGCTGATCGTGTGACGCTCCGCAGCGCCCCACTGGACAGTCAGGCCAGTTCTAGCATTCATAGCAACAAATTATAAAGATTCAACACTGAAATATAAACAATAAGCAGCAGGAGAGGAAGAGGACCGACCATCTATAGAAACCAACCATCTACACACAACGCAAGGCTGCAGACCTGGCAAAGTGAGACATGAGGGAGTAAGAGGAAGGGGAGGTCCGAAAAGGAAGAGGGTAGGGCGGGGGAGGCAAAGGAAGAGGGAAGGGCGGGGGAGGCAAAGGAAGAGGGAAGGGCGGGGGAGGCAAAGGAAGAGGGAAGGGCGGGGGAGGCAAAGGAAGAGGGAAGGGCAGGGGAGGCAAAGGAAGAGGGAAGGGCGGGGGAGGCAAAGGAAGAGGGAAGGGCGGGGGAGGCAAAGGAAGAGGGAAGGGCGGGGACCCAAAGGAAGAGGAAAGGGCGGGGACCCAAAGGAAGAGGAAAGGGCGGGGACCCAAAGGAAGAGGGAAGGGCGGGGACCCAAAGGAAGAGGAAAGGGCGGGGACCCAAAGGAAGAGGAAAGGGCGGGGACCCAAAGGAAGAGGAAAGGGCGGGGACCCAAAGGAAGAGGAAAGGGCAGGGACCCAAAGGAAGAGGAGGTAAGGAAAGAAAAGAAAAAGGGAGGAAGGAAAGGGAAGGAAAGAAGAAAAGGAGAAAGATATACAGATGTAACTATATAGTGATGACATCCATTTCATATCTTCTATAATACTCAAAGCACAGCGCTGACATAACTTTCACAGATTGTGGCCTCTCAGAACTTACAGTAATTGTATAAATCAAAGTTCCAAAATGCCCATTAAGGTGCCCGAAGACGTATCAGTAATGTGCCATTTGGCCAGGAACCACACCACAAATGTCAGCAGTTTTGTAAGGTTTTAGTATGCATGGATTGTACAAGTGAAACTATGAAACCCTGTGCTTTTTCCATATAAGCCACACGGCCACAACTGACGCAATTTATGGTAAATGGGCGGAGCTAAGACCATAACTGAGCGCCTGACAGCTGAAGCTTGAGAAGTCAGAAGCGGTGACAACTTTTAGTATTTTAGGTGGAGTTACACTTTAAATTTCCATCAATGTTTTCACATGCAACAAGCAGAGAACAATGCGACTTACCACTGCTGCACTTCTTTCTCTGTAACTGCAAGACACAAGACAGGAAGATTAATACAATTAGACTGCAAGCTCCACGGTATCCCCCCTCCCGGCACGCCTGGTTCCAACACATCAGACCTCACAGCGAGCGGCGGCTCTATTTTAGGATGAATCATTAACACCCCGTGAAGTTTTTATCAATGAATCATGGAGCTTTCAGGAAAAAAAATTACATTATCATGGATCATCTGAATCCAAACGCAAGTCAAAGAAAAGGGAAACGCTCGACGTCTGGGCAGCGGTTCATGAAGATTCCACACCCGGCATCAAAAACAACGGCTGAGACATATTTCACTTTATTATGACCCAACACAACAATAAAATTCCCATCTATCTCCCGCTCGGCCGGGCACAACTCCGAGATTCACTCACTTCTGGCTTCCTGTACTCCATCCATCGTTGCTCGGTGTAGTAAGTTTGTAACAAGTGGAGAGCTACAGGTTGGACTGCTGCTCTATTATGACTCAACGGCCCATGAGAGACAGTTCAGTGGGCAGTAATGCCCCCTGGCAGCTCTGGCCTTCTACTTCTCCTGCACCCACCCACAGGGACATCCGACCGAGCAGAGCGACGGTTGCACATGCGCGGCGCTGCTCCATTCATTTCAGTAGGGCTGACGGAAATGGCAAATTACAAGCACTCAGTTACCTCTAGCAGTGCCATTGAAAATTAATGGGGTGGCACAGCGCATGCTTGACCACCGCTCCATTTAATCTCCTCCTCACTGTGGGGGTGGTGATGTGAAGAGGGGAAACCAGGACCTCCATTCTCAGGATTGGTGGGGTTCTCAGCGGCATTATCCCCACAATCAGACGTTATTACCTTTCTGATACAGTATAACTACCTTCCTTGTGTCTGTGTTCAGTCTTGCCATGGTGTATGACCTGTGATATGAAGCTGTCTTCCACAACCTCACCTCTTTAGCAGAGTTTGGCTGTACCTTACCCAGTTTTAAGCCTCCTACACAGCTGTTTCTGTTTCAGATGATTATCACTTGCTTGGATAATCATACACCTGACTATAATCCTACAAAATCCCCGACTGTGTACAAGTGTATTGAGAACTGATGCTGACAGTAGAGGGCGTCACACCAAATATTGATGGGATTTATAGTTCTCTTTTATTCAGTCACTCTGCATTCTAAAAGCTTTCTTGCTTTGCAACATTTTTTCCGCACCCGCCTAAAACTTTTGCACAGTGCTGTATATACGTACAATCTAGGGGGTGCTTGCCCTCCCCTACAGACTGCCCTGGTGCAGGAGTACATTGACCAGTCATCCTATTGTGCTGCTGATCCAGGCGGAGATTAGCCGGGCCTGAACTACAGATCTAGCACAAGTCTCTGTCTTTGATCTCCACCATCTGGGGGATTTACATGAGGCTCAGGTACTTCATATCAAAGCGGCCGCCACCATTCAGGGTTTCCTTGATGTGACGGCACAATAGATTCTCGCTAAGCGAAGGCTTAATACGACGGTGTCAGGGCTGGCGGTATCACACGCTGGCTACGGAGATCTGCCCGCTTGCTATACGGCATTCAACGCCAACTGCCGCTGCACTCATTCATAGAATATAGATGAGGCCGTACGTTTCCTGTACGAAGCGCTGAGCTGACATACGTATCTATGCGAATAGCATCTCATGCACGAAAGTTCATCATTCCATTGATTGGGGCGGATTTATTAATATTGTCCTAGAATAGGAATAAACGAGGCGGGCGGAAGCTGCGCCAAACGTATCACAATGCTGCACGCTAGGGGATAAATTTGGCGCAATTGTTAAATGCCATTTTCCCCATTTTCTCTTGGCTGCCTTACTTTACGCCAAATGAAAAAAAATGGCACATGAGGTTAATAGAGCAGCCGGATTTCATGACTCCTCATAGCCATGCCCCCTTTTCGAAAAACTTTTCAAAATGGTCTAAAGAGGCGTAAAAAGTATCTAAAGCACAAAATATATTAGGCGGACAGCAATTTTGCTGCAGTCTGAAAAATTGGCTTAGACCGCCTCATTCCTCATGAAGTTTGCAGAAATCCATGTGCTTGCTGCAGCAAATCCCTATTAAAGTCTGCCGCATGTCAGTATACCCCAAGACAGCAAAAGGAGCCAAATATGCATCACATGAGGGCGGCACATTCACCAGATCCCCTAGTAGCATGCAGAAAGCCAGATTGCAACATGAGGGAGCTAAATGTTCAGTGCGGACTAATGTGCGGCCGCTCAACTCAACCCAAGATTCCTGTATTACGTGGCTACTAGAGATGAGCGAACGTACTCGTTAAGGGCGATTTCGCAATCGAGCATCGCTTTTTCGAGTAACTGACTACTCGGGTGAAAAGATTTGGGGGGCGGCGTGGTGGAGCGGGGGGTAGCAGTGGGGAATAGGGGGGAGCTCTCCCCCCCCCCACTCCCCTCTGCAACCCCCTGCTCACCCCCGGATGTCCACTGTGGCCAAACAGAGGCCGCGGCGGCAACGTACATACTCTTAGTATGTATGGTGACCCTTTAGCCTCCGATTGCCCTCTTTTTATTTTAGGCCGGGCCCAGCGGACAGTTTTGTTGTAGTGACTAAACCCCTTTAACCCTTTCCAATCCACTGTCTGACCTCTGAAGACATTATGATTTAAAGGGGTTGTCCCGCGCCGAAACGGGTTGTTTTTTTTTCTTGCATAGGCCCCCCCCCGTTCAGCGCAGGACAAACCCAATTTAAAAAAAAAAAAATTTACTTACCCGAATCCCCTGTCTGCAACTTCTTCCTTCTTTTCCTCCAAGATGGCCGCCGGGATCATCACCCACGATGCACCGCGGGTCTTCTCCCATGGTGCACCGTGGGCTCTGTGCGGTCCATTGCCGATTCCAGCCTCCTGATTGGCTGGAATCGGCACACGTGATGGGGCGGAGCTACGTGATGATGCATAGAAGGGGGCGGAGCCAGAACGCCGCTCGTGCCCGGACCGACCAGAAGGGAGAAGACCCTTCTGCGCAAGTGCGTCTAATCGGGCGATTAGACGCTGAAATTAGACGGCACCATGGAGACGGGGACGCCAGCGCAGGGAAGGTGAGTATATAACTTCTGTATGGCTCATATTTAATGCACGATGTATATTACAAAGTGCATGTATATGGCCATACAGAAGTGTATAGACCCACTTGCTTTCGCGGGACAACCCCTTTAAGGCTGTACAGCTTCGCTGTTGGAAGACGTCCGTCGGGGTTCTCTTACTGTATATTGCCAGCCTCTCTGCTGTCGGAGCCTATCCAACGTGTCACCTCATGCAGTACTGGCTTTAGCCAGCAGATAGCGCCATTGTATAACGGCAGAAAAAGAGTAAGCCCCCTAGGAAAGCCAGGCTACAAACTGGATTGGAAAGAGTTAAAAATAGAAAAAAGTGCATCACACTCAGATGAGAATCACATTTACAGGCGAATGCAATGCGACTTTTCTGGCTCTATACAAAATAGTGGGTGATTCTTAAACAAAATGGCCCAAAAGTAGGACGCGGCTCGTAGAGATTACCCCATTACAATAATAGGTTCTTTTTACGTGCGATTTCTAGCAACACGCAGAAATGGCGCCTGAAAAATTCCATATAGATGCTTAGTACTGAATACGAACGACAACTGCAACGCCGGGAGCGATCCTCCCCTCGTAAGTCCTCTACGAGCGCGGCCCTGTAATGGCAGCACCGGCACACGGGGCCAAATCGGCAATGGAACATTTATGGCGTAATACAGAACCAGCAAAGTAGATCCGATTTTCACAAACTGACCGGCAGTGCAGATTTTATCAATTCTTTTTGCGTATTTCCACTGAGGATCCCTTCCTGTCAGCGGGTCAAAACAATTCATGCCGCTTGCGCCAAATTTTCTCTATTTTCCCCTTCTTCCTGTACACATGGTAGCCCAGATGAAGACAGCGGTGTAACATGAGGACCTTGGCACAAAGTGTGTGACAGCGCCCCCCTCCCATGTGCCAGCATTGGTGTACTGATGCATGTACACTCCTATTGAAGTCAATGGGAGATCCCAATATTAGGATTGGCACATGCCCCATCGGTGTAGTAGTTGGTGGCGCTCTGCATGCGGACCCCCAGAGTCATTATGTCTTAAAGGGCTACTCTAGTCTTCATCATTCCAACATAGAACAGACGTCAGGAGACGAAGAGCCATGACAGTGAAGCAGATCATTACTTTGGCCAACTGGGGGTTACGATGCACAGATGGAGGCTGAACGGTCGGCTACGCATCCCCCCTCCCCAACAGATGTAAACAAGGAGCCTCGGGGCGCAGGAGAAAACGTAAGGTTGTACAGACCGCGGCCACGCACGGACAGATGTGTCTGGATTTCTCTTATGCTGACGGCGCAAGCATAATTCTATCTCTGCAGCAATGTCATTTATAGGTGACCTTTAGGGACCGCTGCAGAAGTAACAGGAGACTGCGGTCCTGGAGGAAGGAGCAGCACAGAGTATTTCAGGAGGAGTATCACGATTCTCTGAGTGATACACAGCGGAAGGAGCCGGACCGCCATGGGCACAGAGGACTGTACTGGGACTGTGGGAGTTTCAGACATGGCACAGATGTTAAAGGGGATGTCCTGTGAAAAATAATGTTTATCGTCCCATCTGGCCCAAAATAATAAACATTTTTTGTATTTACACTTATGTAACAAAACGTTTCTATACACGGATCCCCCCTGACTGATGCGAGGACTCTCGGGCGCCATAGCGATGATCCCTTCTCTGATTTCAGAGGAGCGATGATCACTAGTGAAGGGCGGAGGATCGTTCCAGCCCACCGCCTCCATTCACAGTAAACAGGCCGTCGTTCGTGAGTGATACTGCCTGTTCACACGGCCGATCCGGCGTCCAGCTTTATGCATGCAGAAACTGAACAAGAAGCGAAAAAAATTCTCATTGGTCGGGCTGCATTTACACGGATCAATCATCAAATTATCGCTGGATACAGAATCTAAACGATTTATCGACACCTGGAAAAGGGCCCTGCAGTTAGAATAGCGCCATCTGCTGTTTATATCCCCACTGGCGCTATTCTAACCTAGAGGTATAAACATTTTTGAAATATTAGCTCAAGCAATGTCCATGATCACGGGCAGGATGTACCTATAAGCACTACTGCCCCTTTAAGGTTATGTTGCAGCATAAACCTGCGGACGGCACAAGAACTTGTATAGAGTCTCCTGTGGAAAATAAGGCCAACATCCAGTCCTTCTCATTTTTCGGTCCTGCTGCGTTATGTGAATTAAAGGGGTTGTCCAGGGTTAGAAAAACATGGCTACTTTCTTCCAAACACAGCGCCACCCTCGTCTGTGGGTTGTGACTGGTATTGCAGCTCAGCTCTATTGAAGTAGATAGGAGCTGAGCTGCAATACCACTCACAACCCACGGACAAGGGTGGCGCTGTGTTTGGAAGAAAGCAGCCGTGTTTTTCTAAAATGGTCAGCTTTAAATCTTCCTCTGCTGAGAATCCCCGAGAGCTTCGGCGCAGAGTCCTGTTCTGGTGGACACAAAGGTCCCTTCTAATCCTCGGCGCTACAGCCCAGGGAATACGGCCAACGGTCCAGAGCCCAGACATCTGATCTACCAGCCGTGTCCTCTAAAGGCATCTGCAGGGACTGTATGTCACTGAAACAGTGTATCTAAGTGGATAATGTGCTATACAGTTCAAGAGAACCATCACTACATCCCCATCATGTGATGCTGAGGCGGTGTATCTAAGCTGATTATGTGTGATACCGTCCCAGAGAACCAGTATTACATCCACAGGATGCCATGCTGCAGGAACGTATCTAAGCTGACTGTGTGATGCTGAGGCAAAGTACCTAAGCATAACAGTCCCAGAGAACCGCACTACAGCCTCATCACATGATGCTTTGGCAGTGTATCTAAGCCAATCATGGATGATATAGCCTCCAAGAATCACAATAGTATAACCCCATCATATAATGCTTAAGCAGTGTATCTAAGCTTATTGTGTGATACAGTCCCAGGGAAACATGACTACATCTCCACTGTTTAATGTTGAAGTAATGTATCTAAGCTTATCTTATGTGATGCAGTCTCTGGAGAACCACATAATACTACGTCGCCATACTGTGATGATGAGACAATGTATCTAAGCCGATGATGTGATGAGACAATGTATCCAAGCTTTTGTTATGCAGGATACAGTCTCACAGAACCAGCATACATGCCATCATGTGATGCTGAAGCAATGTATCTAAGCTTATGTGTGATGTATTCGCAAGAAGCACACAGTACTACATCCCCATATAGTGATGTTGAGGCAGTGTATCCAAGCCGATCCTTTGTGATACAGTCCTAGAAAAACAGCACTACATCCACATCATATGATGCTGATGAGGCAGAGTATCTAAGCTGGTCATGTGCGATACAGTCGCAGAGATCAAGCACTACATCTCCATCATGTGTGATACTACTGCAGAGACCCTTGCCGTATGATGCTGAACGGATGTATCCAAGCTGCTCACATGTGATACTGTGGCAGAGAACTACATCTCCCCTTATGCAATAGGAATGAATCTTTAAGACTGAGTGTAATCGCAGGCAAAACCCAAGTGCAGCTCAGTGCAGGTATTGCAGTGCAGGTATTGCAGTTAGTAATGATGCGATTTTGTTGCTGGATGCGGCTGCACCCTAAAACCATATTAAATGGTATTAAATGGTTTTATGTAAACCTAGAAAGCTCCATGCAGCCCGAGACACATATGAAGCTGGGGGCTCACTAAGTGGGACCCCCAGCAAATACTGCACTGCATGTGGGAAGGAGCTAGGTGACTGGTAGCAGGGGTGGAGGAGGGGCACACGGCAGGTAACAGGGATGGTCAGAGGCGTAACTTGAAGCTCCCGGGCCCCAATGCAAAACCTGTAACAGGGCCCCCAACTATAATGCTTTATTCATAGTACTGGGCTCCCTATATGGAGAAGAGAGGCCTTATGGGCCCCCTAAGGCTCCTGGGCCCAAGTGCAACTGCATCCCCTGCATCCTCTATAGTTATGCCCTTGGGAATGGTGCCTAATACTGTTGTTACCCGCAGTAACCGAATCCGGAATCCGCGTCATCACTTAGCGACAGCGCAGTCACACCTGTACTTGTGCACTGGCCCGTATTTACGCAGTGCAGAAGAAAAAGCATCCGGACAGGTATACAGGGCTCACTGGCCAGGCACCGGGTCGGATTCCGCTACGGGATCCCACATGCGGAATTTGACCCGGTGGTGTGCATTCGGCCCAAGAAGAAACTATACCCTTCCCAGCCCACGTCACAGGCCTCTCACTAGCCAAGCCAGAATCCTACTGCACACTGAGGAGGCGCAAACACCCCGAAACAGCTGTCTGTAGATGGTTTTCTGGCTTGGTTCTCAATTCCCAGTTATTGTTATAAGGTTTGTCTAACATTGACTTGCAGAGATGCTGCCTTGCAATAGGTGGCGCTGCAGAGGTATTGTTCAAGCTTCCTTATTTGCATATTTCCCAGAGGAGCATGCATTGCCTTATAAGTTTCCTCACTCACCAACTAGGTCCTCTCCTCAAGGAGAGAGGATATGCAACCCCAGTGGTAGTAGCTGAACACTTGCTTCTTATAGTTATAGTATATTATGCTTGTTATAGTACATAGTGACTTCAGCTGGGTACTATATGGTACGGTTATCTGGCAATGTATGGCATTATTATATGGACAGTGTATGGTAGTATTACGGCTGGTTCACACAAGCGTATTTGTGCCACGTATCACACACTGTATGGTGGTATTGGTTACTGATATATGGGCACTGCATGATGGTGTTGAGCACTTCTATCTGGGCAGTGTATGGTGGTAGTAGTTGGGTACTGTATGACACCATTATCTGGCAATGTATGGCACTATTAGTTGGGCACTCTGGTGGCGATTAGGTGTTCAGTCGCATCCGACCTTCAGTTACTCCGTGGATCAATGTTCTCAACACATTCCTGTCTTTCACGGCTTCTTTCAGTTCGGTGATTGTCATGTTGGTGGTGGCCTTGATTGTATCTCGCCATCTTGTTCTTTGCCGTCCTGATCTTCTCTTCCCACTGACCTTGCCGAGCATCAATACTGTTTCCAGTGAGTTAGCGCACATCACGTGTCCAAAGAGAGATCCGCTGTTTGATGATTTTGCCTCTGGTGATATTTTCGGTGTGACGCGACCCAACACTCATGTCATGGTGGTCCAAGGTATCCGCAGCCCTCTCCTCCAGCTCCAGAGTTCAAACACATCAATTTTCCTTCTGTCCGTTTTCCTGAGCGTCCAACTTTCACAGCCATACGTCCTTACAGGAAAGACAATTGCGTTGACCAGTCTGATGTTTGTTGCAATACTAATACACTTGCTTTTCCAGATCTTTTCCACTCCTTGCATTGCATTCCTACCAAGTGTGATCCACCTCTTGATCTCAGGTCCATTGCAATCGATTTTGGATCCAAGGAAGATGAAATCTTGGACCGACCCGACTTCTTTGCTGTTGATGATTATGCTTCCTGTACCGTTGCCTACCGCAGTCATGACTTGCTTTCTTGCAGTTGAGGTCCAGTCCCATGCCTTCGCTTTCCTTTTGCACTCTTGGATAAGGTATTCCAGGTCCTTTCACTTTCCCTCAGCAGGGTGGGGTCATCTGCATATGGCAGGTTGTTGTCTGCCACTGATTTTGACTCCGATTTCTGATTGGTCCAGATTGCATCGCCTCTTGATCGTTTCTGCATACAGAAGGACTGGTGATAGAATGCAGCCTCGCCGTAAGCCTGTCTCGATCCTGAACCAATCCGTGTTTCCATAAGTTGACCTGACTGTTGCTTCTTGGTTGTTGTAAAGCGACCTTATAAGCTGTTCAGTATGTTCTGGGTCGCCCATTTGCTTCAGACACTTCCACAGCTTGTCATGCTCCACACAATACAATGCCTTGCTGTAGTCGATGAAACGCATGGACACGTCTTTTTGATACTCTCGGGTCTTCTCCATGATCCAGTGCAGGTTCACGATTTGGTCTCTGGTGTCACGTCCTTTGCAGAAGCCAGCTTGAAGTCCGGCAGTTCCCGTTCAACAATAGTCGTTATGCGTTTTTGTATGATCTTTAGAAGAGTTTTGCTTACATGATGGCGATGGGGCGGTAAGTGGAACATTCTGGAGCACCACCTGTTTTTTCGGAAGTGTACCGAAGACAGATCTTGTCCGGTCCTTGGGCCACGATTTGGAGCTCCAGACCTTTTGACACAAGTCAGTTAGGATCTTGGTTTGTTGGTATGTGATCATATTAGTTGGGCACTATTATATGGGCAGTGGATGGTGATATTAGGGCTCATTCACAGGAGTATATTTGTGCCACATATTACACACTGTATGGTGGTATTGGTTACTGTGTGGCACCGTTATATGGGCACTGCATGATAGGGTTAGTTGGGAATCGCATGGCACCGTTTAATGACACTAATTACACCCAAAGTTGTGAGTCACACGTCTCCTTGAAACAAAATATTACAGGGATGGACTGGTGACAACTTACAGGTATTGGAACGATGCGGGCGACACCCGTACGGGGTCACCTGTCAGTAGGTGGATGGCATCAGGGAGGACTACATATATTATCTCAGGATACACAGACTTGTAGAGCAGTCAGGCATCAAAAGGACAGAACGCGAGACGAGCGCCGCGGGCGCGAGAGCCGATTCCATTGTTACTGAAGAGGCCTCGTAAAACGAGAAAATAAACAGGGTTGGATGGGGGGTGATGGAGAGACGGCGGGGGGGGGGGGGGGGGGGCGGTCCCATGGGAGAGAGAAGCAATTTCACAGAAGCAATTTACAAGAAACTGTTCTAATTCCCAACAGTAAAAGGGACAACAGCGACGAGATTACCCGAGCGCACTTCAATCTTAACCGCAAGACGGCAACAACGCGTGATTACAAATAGGAATTCCTCTTCGAAACACAGACGATGCCTGTGGGAACCCACCCCTCTCCGCCCGCGGCCCCCCCCATCCCTCTCCGCCCGCGGCCCCCCCACCCCTCTCCGCCCGCGGCCCCCCCTACCCCTCTCCGCCCGCGGCCCCCCTACCCCTCTCCGCCCGCGGCTCCCCCCCATCCCTCTCCTCCCTCGGTCCCCCCCCACCCCTCTCCTCCCTCGGCCCCCCCCCACCCCTCTCCTCCCTCGGCCCCCCCACCCCTCTCCGCCCGCGGCCCCCCTACCCATCACACAGGTCCTCCTGTCCCGAGATGTTCTGTACACTGTGAACCCCGCAACCCACATCCCATCGCCCCCCACAAGGTCAGCAGGCTCGCGCCCTGCTAACAGCGGGATCACCATCACTATCCTCCAACATCAAGTGGCCTTGAAGAAGGAGAGAACCTACAAAGCCTTTCAGCTTCACGCAGAATAATTGGGGATGAGCGCGGCGAGAGAAGCGGCGACGTATTAAACACGTTTCAATTATGAAGGAGACGAGAAAGCGAAGTGCGCAGTCTACTCGCTGCCGCGTCGGTGAGCAGCAGACAGGATGAGGTGATAATGAGGTGGAAGCCGCATCCCGAAGGGTTGGGGAAGACACGTCTTATGTAATGTTCTGGGGAATGCTAGCTTTTTTCCTTAGGGAGAGCACCTAGAAGGGGAGTGAGGAGACTTATAAGGCCATTCATGCTCCTCTGGGTAATATGCAAATAAGGAAGATGGAACAATAACTCCGCAGCGCCACCTATTGGAAGACCGCATTCCTGCAAGTCAATGTTAGACTCTTTATACAAGCCTTGTAACAATGAACTGGAGTTGAAAGCCAAACCAGAATCCATACATGTAACAATCCATGACGTGGAATAACTGAGGACACCCCAAAAACATCTCTTGGAACCCAAGCCAAAGAAACTGTTAAAATCATCCGATGGTCTGTTTGTGACCGATACCCATGCTCAGCACCCGTCACCTGATCATTAAAACGGCCATGTACGACTACAATCTCTGTAGTATGGACTTCCCACGGTTCTGCGGGACCCTAAAAGTTATCCAATTTTCAAAAATTGTTCACCGAAGGAAGACCTAAGCTGCCCTAATTGTTTTTAGCGCTCGCCCTCGCTCCTGCGTTCCCCCGAGGCGCCCGCTGCACAGCCGCATGGTTGGCCTCCATGTCTTCCGGCTGCGACGCTTCCTCCTCTGCTCAGCCAGCGCTCGATCCGCTCATCTCACAAGCTATGAACATCCGTCCTTCTCTGCCCACTGATGACGACACGCAGCTCTCAGCGCGGACCGCACGCTCTGGACTCACGGAGAAGCCGCACCGTGTGAACTGGGATCAATGGCGCTTTGCAAAAAAAGACTGCGTTCACACCTGGCGGATCTGGTGTGGGTTTTTCACGGTGGGGGAAAAAAAAAAAAAAAAAAAAGTGTAGGAAATCCCCGGCCCGCGGTACAGATTGTATCATGGATTTTTAAGTGGATTCACAGAAGATTTAAACTGTTCAATTTAACCCCTTCAGGACCGGATGTCATTAATAGGGGGTTTTTTGTCTCCGCCTTCTAAAAGCCATAACGTTTTATTTTCTCTCATCGCCGCGGCTGTAGAAGCTCTTGTTTTATTTGCGGGATGAGTTGCATTTTTAATCGTACTGTTTAAATTTTTTAAAAATTTTAAGTGGGGAGATATAAAAAAAAAATGCAATTGTGCCATTTTTGGGGGGGCGGGAAGCGTTGGTTGGTTTTGCAGCATTGCCAATCTAGTAGAAATCATTTATGCACCTGCCTTACCCCATTGGTCGGGACGATTACAGCCATACCGAACGTATAGAGTGTATTGTTTCCCCTTACACCTCCGTATTCTAAGACCCGCAACTTTTGAATTTTTTGGGGGCGATTGGGGAGGACGAAGGCGTTTTTTTTGCAGGGCGAGCTGTGGGCTTTCTTAGTGCAATTCTGGGAAGCATACATCTTTTGATCGGGTTTTATTATTTGGGAGCCGGGACAATAATATATATATAAATTGTTTTAAAATTGTATAAAAACTTTTATAGAAAAGTTAACCCTTTTCTAGAATCCCACAAGGCACTCATTTGATGGCTTGTAGTATGCTGACTGTTTAGACACATGTCTAGTTTTAACAGTTAGGCCTCATGTCCACTTGGTAAATGGAATTGCGGAATCCGCAGCGGATTTTGCCCATATGGAATCATTGCCATCTGCGGGTCCATTAAATTGATTTTTGCACCCGCAGATGGCATTTTAAAAGAATTGCGTTTTTCACGCGCGGGAAAAAAACCGCGACATGCTCCATTTTGCTATGGATTCCACGCGGATCGGCCACATTGCTATCACATTGATAGCAATGTGTGCGGATATCTGCATGCAAAAAAAATACCATTTAAAGCAAATCCGCGGCAGATTCTGCGCGGATTGTATTTTTCTAGTGGACATGAGGCCTTAACTGCCACGATCAGTGCCAACTCCAATGTGGCAGTTACCGGCGGCTGTCAGCATCAGCTGGTGCCTGCTGGGTATTTACATTATGCGGTCATGAAGTGATTAAATTCACCTGAAGAGGGTGAAATCCGCATTTTATGATGCAGAATTGCTGCGGAATTTGCAGAAAATCCATAGCAGATCAACTCCGTGTGAACGCACCCTAAAAGGGGTTATTATGGCCCATGCACAGGACATCTGACTGGTAGGTTCCCCACTGATCCCAGGATCGGGGGTCCCGTGCGCCCTGCCCTCCACTTGTTCCAATGCAGATGCTGAAAATAACCAAGTGGAGAAACTTAACTTTAAGCTGTAAGGGCCCCATGCACGGAGTACTGGTCTCCTCATACGGGGCCCGGTGTGACCGCATCCTCTGCGCCCATCCTAGTCACGGTCCCGGCTGAATTCTTGCAGTCTGCCATCTGCAGCAGTCCCAGGACTATGAATGAAGTGGCAGAGAACGCGCTTTACTGCAGCTCCATTCAGGAGGAGAAGAAGAGGACCGGAGACCCCTATGCTCTGGATTGATTGGGGCTTCGGGAGCAATAATTGCCTATAGCATAGTGGCTGGGACAACCCAAAGCAACAAGCATGTCATCATCCTGGTGTTTGCTGCCAGTGAAACTGCAGATGACCAACATTAAAGGGGTTGTACAGGACTAGAGGGGGGGGGGGGGGGGGAGACAAAAAACACTGCCCGCTTAGTCCAGAAACAGCGCCACTCAAGTCATTAGGTTGTGTCCGGTATTGCAGTTCAGTCCAACTTACTTGATTAGTTATGACCTGCAATACCCCTCCCTGCTCATGAACAAGGCTTGTCTGGTGTCGCAGCTCAGTCCCATTCACTTCCATGCAGACCAGGTTTGGCGCAGTTTCAGGAAGATAGCCGCCATGTAATCCTTTAATCACCCCTTTACGTTTTGCCTGCCCCTGCAGCCGTGCTCATCTGACAGCGGACGGCACAAATCCCGTCCAGCGGAAGATTTATAAACGGATTGTCCAACTCCGATGGATTTATCTAAACTAAGAGGCGATCAGCGCGCCGAAGCTGTTCATTACCTGCGGCAAAGTGCACTCAGATCCCGGGCTGCAGCGTCTGATGGTTAACCAGCGCCAGGCCAAAAGTATGTGACCCCCCCCTCCTCGTCTGGAAATTCAGCCGCTATAATCACACCGATTGTGGAGCTGGATGTTACAGCTCATATATAGGTGAGTGTCCGCAGGAGGATGGGAGTTGTAGTGCTATGCAGCTATATGGGAGAAGATGTGGGGATTAGCACATAACGAGGCAGCTCAGGAGTCTGGGAAAGCTGGGTGACCAGCCATGAACGCCATGTTAGTCGTCAGCCAGACAGACTATTACCCTGCGTTTTCCTTGGCTCTGGGCACACCTCGACCTTCACAGCCACTGCTTCACACTATGCCATGGCTGATCGCGGATCGGTTGCAGATTCCACATCACCGCCTAGCGACGGTACGGGAAAATGTTTATTTTTTATTTATTTTTTTTTTTTTTAAATCTGGACTACGCATGTCCGACGGCGAGCCTCCAGGTCCATCCCCAGTACAGATGAAGAACATAAAAGATAGGTACGCACAGATGCTGGCCAGTTACAGAGTCGGATTCCGACCCCTTCGTGTACAGGCGGCCTTACCACAGGAGCTTACAATCTAATTTCCCTCCAACACACAAAGGCCTAATTTTCCTGCTTCTGGCCTGTCACAGACACATGATAGCATTGCAAAGAGATCATTGTAGCAATGTAGTCAATTCAACATTGCATAGCACTGGCAGGAAGTTTCCCCATGCACAAATACATATCCATTAACAGATACAGAGCTCACAGTGACTATATGCTATTGCTCCCAGTTATCAGCTGAACTCTGTATACCATACCTATGAAACCTCCTGCGGCTGCTTAAAAAGGTTGCCTCACTTCTAGCCGTTTTGCTGCAAGAAGCAGACAGCTCCGTACTTTGCCTAGTGGCCCAGGTTGGTACTGCAGGCTGCGTCCCATTCACTTCAGCCTGCCCAGACACCTTCTATAACTGACATACGAATAATGGTTTGCCCAACTGCTGCCCCCCATACACAGACATATGGCTCGGCTGAATGTTCGTGTGTTTAGGGAGGTAAGCCATAGCCAGACGGCTCAGGGGACAAAAGGATATGGTGCTGCAATTCAACATCCCCAATGTCATCTGTTGGTGGAAAGTTGAGCCTCCCTCATACACAGGTGAGCATGCCACCCAGTTTTCTGCACGTGTGTATGATGCTTCGAGTTTGGCTTCTGAGACTCACGGTCAGATGGGACACATTGCTGCACTCGGTACGTGAAACGGATAATGCAGTGTGTCCGGGCCCTTAGGCTGGGTTCACATGGGGCAGAATTTCCGCACGGCCATTGCGCCTGCGGCTCCTAATCCCAGGACTAGCCAGCAAACTGGACGAAATTTTGCAAAAATCTCGTCCACGCGCTATGGCCAAACCGTACAAAAACTGACGTGCGGTGTGGAATTCAGTTCCGCAGCAGGTCAATTCTTTTATCGTTTCCGCAGCAGCCTCTCTCCTCTCTATGGGGGAGAAAGCCACAGCGGAATGCTGAAGGTGAAATTGCTCTAAAACCTGCGGCTAAAGGCTGACCGTTTTGAAGCTACGCTTATCTGCGGAAATCTTGCAGTTTTTCAGTGTGGTCATTTCTGTCCCGTGTGACCCCAGCCTTAGAGTAATCTGGCCCCACCATTATTGACAGGTTCAGACACCTAATGTGTGTTCGGATCTTAAAAGGAGTTGTCCGGCTTTAATCTGTTGATGGTCGATACTCAAGATTGGTATAGGTTTGCAGCCAGACCATGTGCACAGGAAGCAGACGGCTCTGTTTCCACTGCAGTGGCAATGTTTGGTATTACAGGTGAGGTTCCCACTGAAGTGAATAAAACTTTGCCTGTAATACCAAACCTGGCCACTGCAGTGGGAACGGCGCTGTCTGCTTCCTGTACACAAGCAGACAGCCCAGCAAACAGTTGTATCGGCAACAGTCCCAGGCAAGGAACCCCTTCAAATCCAGAGGATGGGCTATCAATAGTTTAAAGCTGGGCAACCCCTTTAAGCGTAAAAATGACCACAGATGGTAAAAACTGTCCCCAATACAACACTCACAATCATAACTGCTGGGGGGGGCACCTTCCACGGATAACACAGAGTCCCTATTGTACAAGAGTACACTTCACACAGTTTATTTCTTCTAAAAACGTCCACCATTTTTGTGGTCGTTTTTCTTTTTTGGGCCAACCCCAGAGGGAGCGTGAAGTATAAAAGAAGGACTTCTACTTCTCCCGCTTGAGCGTTGGCTCAAAAAAACATGTATAAAATGGCCATAAAGTCCCAGGTTCATTTCAATCTGGACGCTTCATTAAATCGTCTACCGCGTTAAACCAGCGCCGCGTTCGCCACACACTGCGCCTCGTCTCAGGGAATAAAGTAAGACATCTGCCGGGACCGAGGAGCAGGCGGCGCAGCCCCCCCCCCCCCCCCCTGTGCCCACGCACACACGTCTCCCAAGGAGGAGGCATCGGCCGCTGCTGCAGCCTCACAGCGATGGCAAACAGATGCATGTAATTCAGCAACTACTCTTATGGCACATTAACCCCGTGCGGGCTGGGGGGTCAGCGACACGTAGCGCCGCTCATTCCACTACACCAGTTTCTGCTTTGGAGATGAGAATGGATCCCGCAGAATGGATCATGACGGAGACGATTTTCTGGATCTGACGTTCTGCTGCCTGGGCGTTCACGCCTCGTTACCATAGAAACCTCCTGTTTTTTGGTGGCCCATTATCTCGAAGAAAACCCGTAGATACACAAGTAATTCTGCCAATGTGACAGATGCGCAGCCTTCGGGGTGAGAGTTCCCGCATTTCTGGGAATCATCTGCAGCGCCGGGCGGAGGAGCGATCCGCTATAACGCTTATTGGGAGCAGCGGGGTCTAATACTTCTAATCATTGCGGTTTTGCTGCTGGCGAATTTACTGACCGGTGTCAGTACTAATATAAACGTCTGGCGCCATATCTGCCGTGAACCGCTATAATACTGTTACCGGCTTTATTAATTGTAATCTCTGTGATAGCGGGCAATCTGGAGGCACTATTTGCCTGAGATATCAAGAACTGACTCATAGGATCGTTACTGCCTTAAAGGGCCACTAACCCTCACAGTGTGGAGCGTTATAGGAGGGGCGGCTGATATAACCTCCAGAGACATCATATATGCGATATCAGTACTGGAGCGTTATAAGATGGGTGGCCGATATCCGTCACATACCCTGTTTCCCTGAAAATATGACATACCCTGAAAATAAGACATAGCATCATTTTTCCAGAATTTTTGAGGATGCAAAATGATTTTTCAGGCTTTTTGAGGATGCTTGAAATATAAGCCCTACTCCAAAATTAAGTCCTGCTAACAGTTAATTTAAATAGTGTCCAGGCAGCTATACATGTAAAAAAAGTTATACCTTTTTGAACAAAAATTAATATAAGACACTGTCTTATTTTTGGGGAAACACGGTATGATGGGATTCTCAGCACTGGACATACATGACACAGGGCAATGAATAGTTTGCACGAGCGGCCTGTTTATATAGGCAGTAATTGCGTTTGGATGTCGTTCAGTTGTTTATATTCGTTAGACCAGTGAATGAACAAACAATCGCTGTTCACACGCAACAATGTGCGGAAAATTATTTTTATGCCTGTATAAAATGAGCGAGAGGCAAATGAATTCTCGTTTGTCAGTCGTTTGCCTGTTTATATTGAACGATCATCGATGAAACTCGCAAGAGCCAACAATGTTTGGGACACAAAAATGAAAACAAGAGAGATTACAAGAGGATCTGGATACATGGGGGGGGGGGGGGGGGGGGGCAGATGAGGTGTAACACTGATAAATGCGCGCTTCTGCACACGGGCCGAGGAAATACATGTCACCATTACACATTAAATGGGAAACCACTGGGGACGCCGACATGGAGAAGGACTTGGGGGTTTTAGTTAACTGTATGCCTAACTGGAGCAACCAGTGTCAGGCAGCTGCTGCCAAGGCAAATGGGATCATAGGGTACATCAAAAGAGGTCTAGGGGCGCATGATGAGAAGATTGCTCTTCCTCTTTACAAGTCACTGATCAGATCACACATGGAATATTGTGGACAGTTTTGGGCACTGGCACTCAGGAAATATATATCAGAGCTTGATCGGGTACAAGAGCAGCAACTAAAGTAATAAATGGAATGGGCGGACTACAATACCCAGAAAGGTCATCAAAATTGGGACAGTTTAGTTTAGAAAAAAAGACGACTGAGGGGCGACCTAATAACTATGTATAGATAGATCAGAAGTCAATATAGAGATCTCTCCCATCATCTATTTATACTTAGTTATTAGAGCGCCCCCTTGTTACAGTCCTGTGTATAGATATATCAGGGGTCAGTACAGAGATCTCTCCCATCATCTATTTATACCCAGGACTGGAACAAGGGGGCGCTCTAATATGTATAGATATATCAGGGGTCAGTACAGAGATCTCTCCCATCATCTATTTATACCCAGGACTGTAACAAGGGGGCGCTCTAATAACTATGTATAGATATATCAGGGGACAATACAGAGATCTCTCCCATCATCTATTATACCCAGGACTGTAACAAGGGGGCACTCTAATAACTATGTATAATATGTCAGGGGTCAGTACAGAGATCTCTCCCATCATCTATTATACCCAGGACTGTAACAAGGGGGCGCTCTAATAACTATGTATAATATATCAGGGGTCTGTACAGAGATCTCTCCCATCATCTACTATACCAGGACTGTAACAAGGGGGCGCTCTAATAACAATGTATAGATATATCAGGGGTCAGTACAGAGATCCCTCCCATCATCTATTATACCCTGGACTGTAACAAGGGGGTGCCTTCTACATCTAGAGGAAAGAAGGTTTCTACCCGACATAGAAGGGGGTTCTTTACTGTAAGAGAAGTGAGACTGTGGAACTCTCTGCCTGAGGACGTGGTGATGGAGAACTAAATAAGAGTACAGGAGGGGCTGGATGCCTTTCTTAAGTGATACAATATTATACATTATAGGCACTTATTACTTCCGGAGGGTCGGTGGATTATTCAGATTGGAGTCAGGAAGGATTTTTTTCCCATAATTGGGGAAATTTGGCTTCTACCTCATTTGGTTTTTTTTGTTGTGCTTTCAACTTTGTGGGGGGGGGGGGGGGGGTTGATATCAAACGGAAACCTTTTCATTCCATCATCCATCGGCAAAAATTTTATTTTTAATTATTTTTTTTATTTTTTTTTTAAACTGAACACAGACAAATGGAGCTGAACTGAAGCACTTGAGATCCCACTGAAATCAATGGCGCCGTAGTTTTCTGCTTGGTTGCTCCTCAGACGGAACAGCTAAGCGGAAAACAAAAGCGCAGGTGGGACGAGCCCCAATTGTGATTACACGCACGGCGACGCTCAGGACCTGCACATTAAAATGATATTTACTAGTCACTGACTCCATTACAGCCTCTGCGGGAGGAGTTACAATGTATCAGTGTGTAGCCTGTTTGTTATGTATCAACTTTGTATTTATAAACCTCTTCATATTCCACAACACTTCACAATTCAGGCCGTATTCATGCAGGTGAGCGAGTGAAGCTGCACTGAACTCACATGAAACGCATAAAAAATATTGGGTGATAGCGCAAAAAAAAAAGGGGGGGGGGGCAAACTGTGATTTGTCCCCCCCGTAAACATACCCATTGTAAATAACGGGTTCTATTTCCATACAAGTTTTGCTCACTCGCGTGAGAAAATCACCTGTGTGGACGCACCCTCAGAGGGCCCATCATATAGTAACAAGCCATTAACACGAAGGAACGGGGATCTGACCGAAGGCTCTTTCACATGGAACACTTATTCTTCAAACGAATGAAAATGAATGATAATCGTTTAGGGTTACTGCAGCCAATGATCGAATGAGGAATGACAAAATGGTTTGCATTTCGTTCATTTTACGCAGGCATATAAATCATCGTTGGCTCGCTCGCTAATCATTTGGTTAAAACCCTGATCGTTCAGTCGTTCTCATTCACTATACAGCAATGTATCCGCCTGTATAAACAGCCTGCACGATCGAACTCTGACATTGTTCGCACGAACAATAGTCGTTTGGTGTAAACGGACCCGGAAGCACGAGCAGTGTGACCCGCTGGTCAGTAGCGTTACCGGTTCATACGTTCAGGACCCACATTCAAACCAATACACAGAATAAGTGTAACACATAGAAAGTGTCCATATGGCCCCCTGGGGCATCATAAATATCAGGTATGGTGTGTAAGGAGACCCCCACATGCTGCACACATGGAAGCCATTGCACACTAGGCCTCACAGAGAACGCAGCAGGACAGCCGTGGGCCGGAGGGGGAGGCTCAGTATGAGGAGAGAAGGAGATTTCCTCCCAAATGTGTGAAATGCCAGTCTGCAGCCAGAAAGCCGTCGATCAGGACAGAAACTCTCGAAATGTACCAATCATGACAGCCAAAACAGCGAGCCAAGCAAGACATCATGCAGATTATACAGAAGAGCTTACAATCTACAGTCTGCTCTGCCCTCGTCATCCTCCTGCACACACGTCACTCTGTCATCATAAGAACTGGATCCAACATACAACGAATCAGGGGGCTCCTTTACCCCCACATCCAATTGCTGTCGCCCTCATCTACTCCCGACTCGACTACTGCAACTCGTTGCTCATTAGCCTCCCCAAAAACTGACTCTCCCCTCTCCAATCCATATAAAACACGGCAGCTAGACTCATTTTTCTTCCAGCCATTTCTCAGACGCCTCCTCACTATGCCAGTCACTGCATTGGCCGCCCATCCACTCCAGAACTAAATTTTTTACTTCTCACCCACAAAGTTCTCCATGCCGCCGCGCCACTATACATCGCCTCCCTCCTGTCCGTACATCACCCAGCTCGCTCACTCCGATCCGCTAACACTCTCAGACTAAACACCCCTCTAACACGAACCTCACATGCTCACCAACAGGACTTCACCAGAGCAGCACCCATCCTCTGGAACGCTCTACCCCAAGGCATCCGGACAATCCCGACACACAAAACTTCAGACGTGCCTTAAAAACCCACCTCTTCAGGGGGGCATACCAAATCTCCTGACCTAGTCCCCCACCCCTCTCTATGGCTCCCCACCGCTTCCATCCTGCCCATCGCTCACAACCTCTACCCCTGCACCTCCTTACCAACCCTGTCTGCCATCTAATAACTGATTTCCACATGTAATTCCCGTACTGCCCGTGTTCCCATGCCTCCATGTAGCTCCTGTATCACCCCAACCCCGTTTGTTTCAGACTGATTGTTGCATTCTCTGTGTTCTCCGATGCTTGAAAGCGCTGCGGAATAAGTTGGCGCTATACAAATAAAGATTATCATCACCCTGTCCTTGTTATCAGTGTATTACAGCTCTGATACCTGTCAGTGACTAGCCAACCTTCCGCACACATCCAAATCTATATCTCAAAAACTACTAGCCAGCATAGAAGCCTGAGCCCCCATATATCTGAGCAGAACACCCCACAGATGACTTCACCCCCTCACACACCTGACAACCCCACAAACAAGCCTCCACCCACATCTTAATCATCTGCAACCCACAACTTCACCTCCCATTCTTGTACCCCATAACACCCCCTCCCCATACCCCATCATTGGCTCCTCACTATGCACTGGATCAGGACCTGCACTTACAGTAGGTCTTCCTAGTCGGCCCCTCACTGTCCATGCAGGAGACCCCTATATCTCGGATATGATGCTGCTGTATCGCTCATTCTCCACACAATACAGGACACTTACCGGCGGTCTTACTAGTCAGCTTTAACCCCTCTTCCCTCTCCTGCCCCCCAATTATGAGACACTTACACTATTTGTTCCGAGACAGTATAGCACTACTCCCCCTACAAATTGGGGTGATTGCAGTAGGTCAGCCCCTCTCTTACTGCACCCCTACAATACCAGGCATTTACTGGTCAGCTCATCGCTCCTGTAACCCGACAATGCGGAGCACTTACTGTAAGTCTTCTTCATTAGCCCCTCATCCTCCTTCCACCCTCAGATTAAGGGGCACTTCTAGCCCCTCTTCCCCCTGGACACCCACAATGCAGAGCACTTACAGTAGGTCTTCTTGGTCAGCCCCTTCACGCCAACAATGCCAGGCACCTACAGTAGGTCTTCCTTGTCACCCCCTATTCCTCCTGGACACCCACCATGCCAGGCACCTATAGTAGATCTTCCTCATTAGCCCCTCATTCTCCCTCACATTGAGGGGCACATACAGTAGGTCTTCCTGGTCAGCCCCCTCATTTTCCTGCATCCCCACAATGCTGGGCACATACAGTAGGTCTTCTTCATTAGCCCCTCAGCCTCCTTCAACCCTCAGATTGAGGGGCACTTACAGTAAGAACCCTTTTTTCAGTCCCTCACCTCCTAATTCAACTTGGACATCCACAATGCTGGATCATATAGTAGATCTTCCCTGTCAGCCCCCTCACTCCCTTCACATCCACCATGGAGGGCACTTACAGTAAGTGTTTCCTGGCAGCCCCCTTGCCCCAACCACACCAGGCACTTAAAGGAGGTCTTCTTAGTTAGCCCCATTACCCCCATCACACTGGGCACTTACAGTGGGTCTTTCTGGCCAGCCTGCACACCCACAATGCTGGGCACTTACAGTTGGTCTTCCCTGTTGGCCCTCTCACTTACAGTAGGTCTTCCCTGCCATCCCCCTCAACCCCAGGCACTTACAGTAGATCTTCTCTGTTGCCCCCGCCCCCCTCCCATACAGTAGGTCCTCCTAGTCAGCCCCATCATCCCCTCTATGCCGGGTACTTACAGTAGGTCTTTCTGGTCAGCTTGCACACCCACTATACCAGGCACTCACAGTAGGTCTTCCCTGCCAGTCCACTCACCCCCACCACACCGGGCACTCACAGAGGGTCTTCCCTGCCGACTCCCTTGGCTCCACCACACCAGGCAGTTACAGTAGGTCTTCCCTGCTGACTCCTTCACCCCACCACACCGGGCACTTACAGTAGGTCTTCCTGGTCAGCTCCTTCATCCCCACCACACGGGGCAGTGACAGTAGGTCTTCCCTGCCAGCCCCTTCACCCTCACCACACCGGGCACTTACAGTAGGTCTTCCCTGCCAGCCCCTTCACCACCACCTCAACGGGCACTTACAGTAGGTCTTCCCTGCCAGCCCCTTCACCCCCACCTCACCGGGCACTTACAGTAGGTCTTCCCTGCCAGCCCCTTCACCCACACCACGCCGGGCACTTACAGTAGGTCTTCCCTGCCAGCCCCTTCACCCCCACCACGCCGGGCACTTACAGTAGGTCTTTCCTGCTGACTCCTTCACCCCCACCACGCCGGGCACTTACAGTAGGTCTTCCCTGCCAGCCCCTTCACCCCCACCACACCTGCCAGTTACAGTAGATCTTCCTTGCCAGCCCCTTCACCCCCACCATGCCGGGCACTTTACAGTAGGTCTTCCCTGCCAGCCCCTTCACCCCCACCACGCCGGGCACTTACAGTAGGTCTTCCCTGCCAGCCCCTTCACCCCCACCACGCCGGGCACTTACAGTAGGTCTTCCCTGCCAGCCCCTTCACCCCCACCACGCCGGGCACTTACAGTAGGTCTTCCCTGCCAGCCCCTTCACCCCCACCACGCCGGGCACTTACAGTAGGTCTTCCCTGCCAGCCCCTTCACCCCCACCACGCCGGGCACTTACAGTAGGTCTTCCCTGCCAGCCCCTTCACCCCCACCATGCCGGGCACTTACAGTAGGTCTTCCCTGCTGACTCCTTCACCCCCACCACGCCGGGCACTTACAGTAGGTCTTCCCTGCCAGCCCCTTCACCCCCACCACGCCGGGCACTTACAGTAGGTCTTCCCTGCCAGCCCCTTCACCCCCACCACGCGGGGCACTTACAGTAGGTCTTCCCTGGCAGCCCCTTCACCCCCACCTCGCCGGGCACTTACAGTAGGTCTTCCCTGGCAGCCCCTTCACCCCCACCATGCCGGGCACTTACAGTAGGTCTTCCCTGGCAGCCCCTTCACCCCCACCTCGCCGGGCACTTACAGTAGGTCTTCCCTGCCAGCCCCTTCACCCCCACCACGCCGGGCACTTACAGTAGGTCTTCCTGGTCAGCTCCTCCACCACCTCCGGCTTCAGCTTGCTGTTGGATTTGCCCATTGTCCCTGGTGATTAATTCATGAAGCTCCGGGCGGTGTGAGCGCCGATGTGCCGCCTGCGCCCCGGGTCTCCGCCTCTCTGCCCGCTGCAGGCCCCGCACACTGCGCTCTCCGCGGGCGGTGGAGGTGCCGCTGCCCGGCGCGCTGTAGGCGGTGGAGCTGCCGCTGCCCGGAGCGCTGCTTGTGTGGTTGTCCCTGGTTACTGGACTCGGTCACACACGCTCCGTCCCCGCAGTCTCCTCCTATGTGCCTCATTCACTGGCTGCAGCGCTCCTCTTCCTGACTCCCTCCCCCACCCTCCTTGCAGATGCCGCCCCTCTGTCCCTGCAGACTACAGGCTGGCCCCCGCTGGCTCCGATGTCAGCAGCCGCAGACCCTTCTATTACACGGGCTGCCGACGCTGGAGGTGGACGCCGCGTTAAGTGCTCCGCAGCGGCACTTCATCAGCTTTACAATAGGCGGCTGACAGAGTCCATTTCAATAGCTGAGAGCCCTCAGTAGCCGCGGTCACATGTCAAAGTGGGTGGGAGTTTGGCTTAACTCTTTCCTGACAAAGCTGAAAAAGGGCTCATTCACACCGGCGGCGCTATTATGCGCGTATTTATTACATGCCTACTACGGAGAGCTTAACCGCCATTGGTTTGCATTGGGGTATTCAGACCTGCCTTGTTCGTACACGTATTTTACACGCGTGGGAAAAAAACACAGCATGTCTCATATTGATCCATAGTATTAACTGAAATTGCGCATTAAATTAAATGCGATCGTGTAAATACACATGATGCATGCAAATTTTTCATAAAGGCAGCAGAAATCAATGGGGCCTTCTTGTGTTTTTTTTGCATGCGTGAAAAGCGCAATAAAAACTAAATAAGTTCCAAATATGTGGGGAAGATTGAACAGCGGGCGGCGACTAACAGAATGGTATCTAACAAGGAGAAAGGCAAAGTCCTACATCTGGGCAAGAAAAATGAAAACAGCACATACAGAATGGGAGGAATTGGGCTAAGCAGCAGCACATGTGAAAAAGACTTGGGTATACTAATAGATCATAGACTGAACATGAGTCAGCAATGTGAAGCAGCAGCCAAAAAGGCAAACACAATTCTGCATGTATTAAGAGAAGCATAGAGTCTAGATCACATGAGGTAATTATCCCCTCTACTCTTCCTTAGTCAGACCTCATCTGGAATACTGGGTCCAGTTCTGGGCACCCCACTTTAAAAAAGACATAGATAAACTGGAGCAAGTTCAGAGAAGAGTTACCAAGATGGTGAGCGGTCTGCAAATCATTTCCTATGAGGAACGGTTAAAGGATCTGGGAATGTTTAGCAGAAGAGAAGGCTGAGAGGAGACTTAATAGCTGTCTACAAATATCTGAAGGGCTGTCACAGTGCAGAGGGATCAGCCCTATTCTCATCTGCACAAGGAAAGACTAGAAGCAATGGGATGAAACTGAAAGGAAGGAGACACAGATTAGATATTAGACAGTGAGGGGATCAATGAGTGGAACAGGTTGCCACGGGAGGTGGAGAGTTCTCCTTCAATGAGCCCACAGGCTATCTGCACACGGTGCGGAATTTGCTACAGACTATCCACAGTGTGGTGCAGAATTCACCCCCTCATTTGAAGAGCTGAAATCTGTTGCTAGAAGATTGTGCACATTTTTCTACAGCGTTTGGACTAGATTTTGAAAATCTCAACCACATTACTGAAACTGTAAATGTAGAGGGTCCAGACGTAAAATCCACGGCAAATCCATCCCGTGTCAACAGACTCTTGGCTGAAGGACATTTGTTCTCACAGCTCCATTACATGTACGGCCTCAGACCCCCACCATCGCCTCTGTTTGCAGTGATGTCGTGAACAATAAACTCTGGACACTATGGAGTGGAACCGGGTTGTCTTCAGCGACGAATCCAGGTTTAGTTTGGGCGCTGACAATGGCCATGTTCGTGTCTGGAGACCTCGAGGTGAGCGCCTCAATCCTGCCTTTGGTATGGAGCCGCACACTGCCCCCTGCTGGGGTGATTGTCTGGGGGGCCATCGCATACGTCAGTCGGTCCCCCCTAGTGGTGGTACGAGGGACAATGACAGCTCAGCGATATGTTCAGGACATCCTGCAGCCACTTGTGTTCCTCTCATGGCGGCTTCCAGCAGGATAATGCTCGGCCGCACACACAAGGGGGTCACAGGAGCCCCACAACATTGTCACACTTCTGTGGCTGCCCGGTTGCCAGAATTATCTCCAATGCAACATCTTGGATGACAATTTTAAAAGCCTACAAGTTTGCACATCTAGTGGCTCAATTATAGCAAATGTGGAGCGATACGCAACAGGATACCATACAGAACCTGTATGCCTCCATGCCCACGCGTATCATATTGTATCCAAGCTAGAGGTAGTACAACAGGGTACTAGAGACTCCATGCCCACCCGTATCACATCTTGTATCCAAGCTAGAGGTGATACAACAGGGTACTAGAGCCTCCATGCCCACCCGTATCACATCTTGTATCTAAGCTAGAGGTGGTACAACAGGGTACTAGAGCCTCCATGCCCATCTGTATCACCTCCTGTATTCAAGCTAGAGATGGTACAACAGGGTACTAGAGCTTCCATGCCCCCCGTATCACATCTTGTATCCAAGCTAGAGGCGATACAACAGGGTAGTAGAGCCTCCATACCCACCCGTATCACATCTTGTATCCAAGTTGGGGCAGTTCAACAGTGTACTAGAGCCTCCATGCCCCCCGTATCACATCCTGTATCCAAGCTAGAGGCGATACAACAGGGTACTAGAGCCTCCATGACCGCCCGTATCACATCTTGTATCCAAGCTAGAGGCAGTACAACAGGGTACTAGAGCCTCCATGCCCACCCTTATCACTTCTTGTATCCAAGCTAGAGGCGATACAACAGGGTACTAGAGCCTCCATGCCCGCCCGTATCACATCTTGTATCCAAGCTAGAGGCGATACAATAGGGTACTAGAGCCTCCATGCCCGCCTGTATCACATCTTGTATCGAAGCTAGAGGCGATACAACAGGGTAGTAGAGCCTCCATACCCATCCGTATCACATCTTGTATCCAAGCTAGAGGCGGTACAACAGGGTACTAGAGCCTCCATGCCCATGTGTATCACATCTTGTATCCAAGCTAGAGGCGGTACAACAGGGTACTAGAGCCTCCATGCCCACCCTTATCACTTCTTGTATCCAAGCTAGAGGCGATACAACAGGGTACTAGAGCCTCCATGCCCATCCGTATCACATCTTGTATCCAAGCTAGAGGCGGTACAACAGGGTACTAGAGCCTCCATGCCCATCTGTATCACCTCTTGTATCCAAGCTAGAGGCGGTACAACAGGGTACTAGAGCCTCCATGCCCGTGTGTATCACATCTTGTATCCAAGCTAGAGGCGATACAACAGGGTACTAGAGCTTCCATGCCCCCCGTATCACATCTTGTATCCAAGCTAGAGGCGATACAACAGGGTACTAGAGCTTCCATGCCCCCCGTATCACATCTTGTATCCAAGCTAGAGGCGGTACAACAGGGTACTAGAGCCTCCATGCCCAACAGTATCACATCTTGTATCCAAGCTAGAAGCGGTACAACAGGGTACTAGAGCCTCCATGCCCGCCTGTATCATTGTTGCTATTCACTACTAATTGCTCCACAATGAGCTGCACAGCTGGAAGGCGCCCGGCCGTCTACTACATGAGTCCCATTGATTTCAGTGGCATTTTCTGCGCCTCCGATCACTTCTCTTCCGTTTCATTGCTGTTATTTCCCTAAACGCCGTACAGCATTCTGCGCTATTATTTATGTTAAAAAAATGGAAATCCAACAATCCATCCTTACTTTCCATTGTGGTCAGTGGGTGACCGAGCTGAATGGAAACACTCATTTTTTTGTTTCTAATTTGATGCCGTTTTAATGGATTTTTTTTAATGAGCATGCGCAGAAAATTAGGAAGGCGAAACAATAAAAAAACGGATGTAAATGGAAGCAAGCGGAAGCAAACTTTTTTTAATGGGTTCCTTAACAAAAGAGAAACTCTGGTTGCCATTAAAAAAAAAAAACGGATCAGTTCAAAATGGAAATTAAAGCACTGATGTGAACGAGCCCCGAGAGGCTTCATGCATTAGAATGGCAGTCTGATAATGGATGGATCGTTAGGGGATGCTAATGATGAAGTAACCACAGTAAGGGTCCTTCAACACAGGACAACTGCCGCTACTCTGCTATTACAGGGGTGCGAGGATCGCTCCGTGAATGGAGGCACAGCATGCCACAGATCGCTCCGGCCACCCTCCTCTATTCACAGTAACCAGGCCGTCGTTCATAGGTGAGGTTTACATGGACCGATCATCATTCCATTTTTATGAACTGAATGACTGATGAGCTATTACTCGTCGTTCAGTCGCTGCCGGCGTTTACATTAAAGGATCATCATTCTGAATCCCGCGATCCAGCGAGAATCTGAATGATTATCATTCAGTGTAAGAGGTCCATTTAAGTCAATGGGTTACGGATTGCACTGGTATGATGCAGGTGAGCCCCGTTGGTAATATGTAAGTATATCTGCTGGCCATGGGTGACACTTGTGTGAAAAAAGCAAAAATTCATGAAAACTGCACAAAAAATTGCTGCGCTTTTCATGGAATGTAATCACACTCGCCCATGTGAATAATGGGGAGGGAATAGGTGAATGTCGGTGGATACAAGAGGAACGGCCGGAGCAGGAGGAAACAATTCTGTTCCTAATACTAGCTGCGGATATGTCATTAATATTGGGGTCTGCGCCTCTCTCCCCGCTGCACCAGCACCGCTGCTCTCTCGTGTCCTCCTGCAGGGTATCTGCTGGAGTCTCTCCATTGACCTCTGTGCATTGTAGAGGAGCTCAGCTATTACCTCTCTGTGTGCAGCCATCAGGAGAGGCTGGTTATTGACTCCAGGGTTCAACGCTCTCATTTCCTCAAGGCCAAAGACACATTTTGGAGTAATGTTGTCCTTGTGGAAAATCACTGCAGCTTGGAAAAGCCAGAGCGGTAATGCATCACATGCTGTACATTATAAGGCTACTAGTAATTATTAGGAAATTATAGGATCAGTGTTTCTGGTGGAGCAATGTGACGCACAGCTGTGCTACATGGTACATGCATTATGATCCCCATACATCACACACACAGATCTACTACATCCATCCTGACCCCACACATTACACACACAGCTCTACTACATGCCACACACAGCTGCAGTACACTAATCTTGATTCCCACACATTACACACACAGCTCTGCTACATTGTACATTCATTATGATTTCCACACATCACACACATAGCTCTACTACATCCATCTTGATTCCCACACATGACACACACAGCTCTACTACATGCATGCTGACCCAACACATCACGCACAACACATTACACACACAGCTCTGCTACATTGTATATCCCTTTGCATCCATCCTGACCCCACAGATCACACGCACAGCACATGACACACAGCTCTGCTATATCCTGATTCACACACACACAGCTTTGCTATTCCACACATCACCAGACTCCTGGATACAGTGATCACCCCTGGTCATGTGATTCCTGACTCCACCCACACAGATGATCACATGATGGCAACATCATCAAAAGTCCTGGTAATAGCTGCTGTTGGCTTATCCAGTATACAGTACTTTCTACCAAACTGCAAAAATGGCTCCTCCCACACCAGTGACGTCACCACAGGTCCTTCAGCCCACAGGATCTCTGTGGTGGTGGTAGGTCAGTGTCTTCTGTCAGCACTGCTGAGTTGTGTCTGAGATAAGAACGGCTTAGTTGTATTCTGATTGTGTTATTTTTGTTCTCCTGCTTTTAAGAGCATGAACTGTGTTGTTCTTCTGTTGGTCATGCTCTGTGTTTTATATATGTTGTAGGGCCTTCGATGATATAACCAGGGGCTGGGGGGGCGGAGCGATAACGTCACCGGGGGTGGAGCATTGGGAGCACTCACATACTAACTGACAAGTGGTCATTAGTAGTTTGATTACAGTCACTTGCTGCAGCTTGAAAGCGACCAGAGCAGTAACGCATCACATGCTTTACATTATAGCTGGGCTCACACAATTGGGTCAGATTCCGCATGCAGGAGGCCTGCAGCTGATTCCGGCTGTGACCCCGGCTGTTCAGCCTGCATACCTGATTTCTCTGTATTGTGGATGACCGCGGCGGTTCGTCGTCAGCCATGCGCAGTACAATTTGTTCTTTTCATTGTTTGTATTTCCCATGCCATCACTAAGAAATGATGCCCGCAGTCCATATGTAATGTATGTTGTGTACAGCCTGCGGGTCGGATGCCTCCATTCACTTTAATGGAAACCGTCCGTGGCGAAATAGAGCATGCTGCGATTTTTCTTCCGATAATGGAATACGCAATTCGTATCCACGAGTGGGAAGGAAAAAAAAATTGAAAGTTCATGCCTTTCGATGTCTGCGTTTTGCGGCAGATCCTCTGCGTGGATGGCGACCACTGATACCACAATTCAGAATCCATTCATGTAAGACACGCCCCCCGCCCCCCCTCCCCCTCCCGTGGCTGCTCTCATATAGGCGTTTCTCACAGCGTAATCCTAACTTGATTTCAGTGAGGCTTTGCAGATGAGCATTTTAGCGCGGTGTTTCTAACGCAGCACTTTTCTAACACCGTCTGTTCGATTTTAGTGCGCTTCAGCGATTTTTTTAATGCACCCGAACACCCGTTGCAATAATGGGGTGCTTTAAAAATACCGTCAAGTGTATCTGAAGATGCTGTTCAAAAACATCGCGTTTAAAAAAGCAGCATTTTTACAACTTTCTGAATGGGACTGGAGTAAGGCTATTACAGTTACTGCAGCTTGGAAGCGACCGATTGGTACTGCATCACGTTCTGTACATTATAAGGCTATTACAGTCACTGGTTGCAGCTGGATGTCAGGTACCAGCAGTACAAAACCTGCATGTTATGTACTTCTCACTATATACTATACAGCTGCCTGCAGACTATTGCCCCTTGTTATCAGTCAGTAATTTCTGGCTGTAAATACAATCTTTTCTCCCTGTTATCAGCCACTTCGGACTGGGAGAAAGGTGAGGGTATAGCTGACTGTAGTGGGATGAGTGCCATAAATGGTCGCTGCCCCCCACTAATATTTTGACCCCTTTTCCTGATGTGGCCATTCCTCTATAATACAGAGTGACAATAGGGATTATTGTGTGCCCATGATGCCAGTCCTGCAAGGTGCCATCGGCCCCCTGTACCATATGTTGGCATGTAATATATACAGAAGTCCTCCCAGAGACACATTGTGTTGGTGACCATGGCTGGGGTCCCATACTGGATGCAGACCCCTGTATGTGGCGGCCGCCGTCCTCCTTGTCCCCCCAGGATCCCAGCGGGTCTCCGGCTCTAGATGGTTGAAGATTTGTGCACAGATTAGTGAGTGTTCTGCAGTGTGATTTGGACAGAAGGTCGCTGCGGTGGATGATATGCTCGCTGGTATATAATTTCTGTAATTATAACTCTGCCAACTGTTTCCATGGGGACTTTTTGAGGACTTTTTGCTTCGAGTAATGACACGATCCCGTTGGCTTTATTGCAGGCCATTTATTTCAGTTTTCTGTGTGATCGGAGGATAGAAGGGATGGCAGCGGACATAGAGGGGCCCTACTGATAGTTCAAAGGGACGGGTCATCAGAACATTGGTCCTCCTATAAATGCTGTTTTTATATTAAACATATTTTTAAAGAATTTTTACAGATTTTTTTCACAATGTCACAATCTAGTTAAAAAACTCCTAAAATCCTGCAGTTCTCACACCAACCACTAGGCCTAGTAATAGTCTGACACTTCCTGTTCTGTCGAGAAAACGTCCCAGCTGTCATCTCATTATCATCACAGGCAGGACACCTGTGTAAAGATAACATAGGATCCAGATGATCACAGCTTACCTCCTCCCCTCACTGCGTGGGTCACAAAGCATGCCCAGAACACTCTTCAATAGACATCTATAACTGACGGACACATCTCGTCTTCTCCCCCTCCCTGTTCAGGTCATAGAGCATACTCACAACACTGTAATATAAAAGTCTATAATTGTGGACATGCTCTGCTTTATCCAGCATGCCCACAACACTCTTCCATACAAGTTTATAATTGATAGACACAGCTCACCTCCTCCCCCTTCCCTGCACATGTCACAGAACATGCTCTCAATACTCTCCCATATAAGTCTATAATTAATGGGCACACTTCACCTCCTCCCTTGGCCTCCCTACTGAGCATGATCAGAACATACTCCCAAAGAAGTCTATAGGTGATGATCACAACTTACCTTCTTCCCCTCTATGCACTGCCACAGGGCATGCCCACAACATTCTCACATAGATGTCTATAATTGATGGACACAACTCACCTCCTCCCCATCCCTGCATAGGTCACAAAGCATGCCTACCACACACTCTTATAACAGTCTATAGATGGTGGACACAGCTCACCTCCTCCCTTTCCTGCATAAATCACAGTGCATGCCCACTACACTCTACCATAAAAGTCTATAATTCATTGTCACAGTTCACCTCTTCCCCCTCCTTGCAGAGATCACAGGGCATATTCACAGCAATCTCCCCATAGTAGTTTAAAATTGATGGTCACAGCTCACCTCCTTTTCCTCCTTGCACAGATCAAAGAGCATGTCCACAACACTTTTCCATAGAAGACAGTAATTGATGGTCACAGCTCACCTCCTTAGCATTTCTGCACAGGCCAAAAAGAATGCCCACAACACTCTCTCATAGAAGTCAACGTGCCCTCTCCTGTGCTTGCAGCATGTGCGTTCATGCAGAAGACTGAGCATGGGTGACCATGTACATTTACTGAGGTGGACACAAAATACAGGCAGCAGGTGGCGCTATTCTAACGTTAGTCCTTGAAAATCTGAGGATAGAAACATTTATTAATAAGAGCAAATACAAGAAATGTCTATGAGACGGATGAAACTAGAAGCAGTATTCCTTGTGGGACTGATTGAGGCAAGCATTTGTACAATGAGGCTACGGCTCTCAGAGCATGCTGGGAGTTGTAGTTCCCAAAAGCTGGAAAGCCATGAACTGAAATCCCATGAGAAGGATAAACCCCTGGTCAAGGTAACATCCAGTGACAGGCTGCGGCTCTAGAGGACTGTAACAGCAGGTGACCCAGCCCTGTAACAGGGGACCTTGTAGAGCATACACATGGGCGGCCAGCCGCGTCATCCAATCATTGCCTTCCGCTCAGTTACAGATCCATGCGGTTTTGTAGCAATAGTCCTGAACTCATCATAAATCCTCAGGATTTACAAGGCCTGTGAAGTTATATGCGCTCCCCTAAACTCAATTAAGATGTCAAACTTAAGACATTGATGCACTAAACCTTCCAGATGACCCTGATACACAGCAGAGCCAAAGGCTGTACAGCCCTCCAGAGCATGCTGTGCATCCAGATCTCCACGCACCGTGCAGCTCAGTGAGCGTCTATACTGATGGGAACTCTCATATACTGAGCTGCAAAAAGTATAAGAGGAGCAGCGGCCATATAAGGATATAGGAGAGCGCAACCATATAGGAGGAATGACAGCCACGTCCTACAGAGAACTGCTCCAAATATGTCACTGCATACCCTAAACATTCAAATCAATGTTCTTGTACATAGGGGGCAGTATTATAGTAGTTATATCCTTGTACATAGGGGCAGTATTATAGTAGTTATATTCTTGTACATAGGGGGCAGTATTATAGTAGTTGTATTCTTGTACATAGGGGGGCAGTATTATAGTAGTTATATTCATGTACATAGGGGGCAGTATTATAGTAGTTATATTCTTGTACATAGGGGGCAGTATTATAGTAGTTATATTCTTGTACATAGGAGGCAGTATTATAGTAGTTATATTCTTGTACATAGGGAGCAGTATTATAGTAGTTATATTCTTGTACATAGGGGGCAGTATTATAGTAGTTATATTCTTGTACATAGGGGGCAGTATTATAGTAGTTATATTCTTGTACATAGGGGGCAGTATTATAGTAGTTATATTCTTGTACATAGGGGCAGTATTATAGTAGTTATATTCTTGTACATAGGGGGCAGTATTATAGTAGTTATATTCTTGTACATAGGAGGCAGTATTATAGTAGTTATATTCTTGTACATAGGGGGCAGTATTATAGTAGTTATATTCTTGTACATAGGGGGCAGTATTATAGTAGTTATATTCTTGTACATAGAAGGCAGTATTATAGTAGTTATATTCTTGTACATAGGAGGCAATATTATAGTAGTTATATTCTTGTACATAGGGGGCAGTATTATAGTAGTTATATTCTTGTACATAGGAGCAGTATTATAGTAGTTATATTCTTGTACATAGGGGACAGTATTATAGTAGTTATATTCTTGTACATAGGGGCAGTATTATAATAGTTATATTCTTGTACATAGGAGGCAGTATTATAGTACTTATATTCTTGTACATAGGGGGCAGTATTATAGTAGTTATATTTTTGTACATAGGGGGCAGTATTATAGTAGTTATATTCTTGTACATAGGAGGCAGTATTATAGTAGTTATATTTTTGTACATAGGGGGCAGTATTATAGTAGTTATATTCTTGTACATAGGGGGCAGTATTATAGTAGTTATATTCTTGTACATAGGGGGCAGTATTATAGTTTTTATATCAGTGTACATAGGGAGCAGTATTATGGTAGTTATTTTAACAGCAACATGACACGCACTGTCTGCGTAACCTAAGATACTACACACACACGCATGGAACACTAAGGGACAGTGAACTACGAACTGGACTCATGGGCAGACATAACATAAGGGCTGAACTGATGACTAAAGCAGGCACCAAACATACTTGCACACATAACCAGATGGAATATCTATGAAAGTGTGAAGTATTATTTCGTGAATTGGCCTAATCACTTAAGCCCACGAGCCCATGCAGCGTCCGAGGAGTGGGCCCACAGCCAAGAAGATAGCGGGGCAGATAAAGGCTTTGTCATGGGACTCTACCATTTCCTCCCCAGGGACTAGCTTGGGACCTGACCAAGTTACTGCTGGGTGAGGTCACAGGGGAATAGTAACCAGGCAGTTACCTTAATGCCCTTTGTCACTCGTGACGCCACCGTTCCATCCTCTGCAGTGAAGCTTGAAGTTGGAAATAACTGAAGAAGCAGAAACCAAAAATGGTAACAGCATGCAACATAACTTTACTATTAGAGGTATACATACCAATAATTAATACTCTAACCACATTAAATAATGCAAGGGTCTTGGTATATAATTCGATCGAATTACATTGGCCCATCTACCAACGTCCAGGTGACCAAGCTCTCAAATGGGTCCTAACGCTAAAACCAGGTGCTAAATCTTAACCTGGGAAAGTTGGTTTCCTACTTCTCAAAATCCTCCTCTCTTGGGACTAAGCCTACAAATAAAACCAGGGAAGGTAGGATACCATTCATATGGTCCAGTAGGAGGGACAGAAGGTAAATGGGCAGCAGGTGGAAACCCATAGAAGAGCAGGTCCCAGCAGCACAACCTAACAGTAATATATGTTTGTACATAGGTGGCAGTAATATAGTAATAATTGAGTTTCTTTACCATGTTTACACCAAGAATGTTTATATGAACATTTATCTTCAAATATGATATTATACCCAAATATATGGAATGTTCTATTAGTGAAGGAAGAGCTCCCCAAAATCTGTATGGTCTATCTTTTATCTCACATTGACCCCAGGTATACTTCTAGTACATTAAAGCTGAATATAAATCTTAATTTTAAAGTATCTCCCCTCTCTGCAATAGTTGTGGTCCTACGGGCCGGAGTCAGTCATTTTTCCATCTTGGAGTGGGCACTCTGGGTGGTCGTAACACGGTCTATAACTTGGTGCTTATACATAGGGCCTTGTTGATCCGGTAAGGCGAGTAGATCACGCTTTTCTTATAATGCAGTGTGTTGTTTGCCATGCCCCGCTGACACGGCCGAGCGCAGGTATGAGATTGACATATACAGCTGCTAGCAGCTCACACCGTGCAGAAGATACAAGTTAATAGGCATCTAGCTACATGCTGTTTCTTCTCATACGTCATGAACCATGACCGCCGCACTCGGACAGGCTGCCACGTTTCCAAACTGCTCAATCAATATGGAAAGTACCACGGGATGAATGAATGACTAGATCAAGACATCAAGGGTTAATAAGAAGCCAATGGGGAAATGTGATCTTAACCTGCTGAGGGGACAGAGGGACAGAACAGTTGCATAAGTGTCAAGACATGTTCCCCCACTTCACAGACAATATAAAACAATTATACACATAAGAGGCAGCATAAGATAAGCGTTAGGATACAACGGGCTTATATACAGCAGATCAGCACTAGCATACCAATAGTCAGATATGAGCGCTACACAATGATAGTGATTACAGTGCAATTACTTTACCTCCCAGTGATCACATGTGATGTCTTCTCTGATTGGTGACGTCCTTTTTTGTTTTGCTTCTCTATTGAGGTCCAGACCACTATGACGACTTCTTCTAGTCATAACTCATCTCTGCACACTCCCACCATCCTGCTGCTACCTTTGCATCTCTCCATTCCCCATACACAATAATTGTGTCCCACAAAGTAATTAATCCACCTTTGTGGCTTCCAAACGTTCATGGTGCCTCCTATCTGCACCCACATCCTCCATGTTGTGTGATCTCCTCGTATCTCTCACATCTTCTCTGAACCCCCTACATACCTTCTGAACCTCCTCACATACTCCCATATCTCCCTCACATGCTCTTTTATGGCCCTTATATGCCCTCCGATGCCCTCACTTCCTCCACCCGGCATCTTCCTCAGGTGCATCTATGAATCTTCTTCCTGACTCTGTCTCCTCTGATGTTCAAAGCTTTTGGATTAGAGCAGACAAAGCCGAAGAGAAGGATTGATTGTTACACACGATGAAGATGAAGTGAGGGGTTTGGAAATGATGTTAGGAGATCGGAAGGGACCACACAGCTCAGAGAAAGAGACATATTATACGTAAAACTCTGCCATCAGTTTTAGAATCGTAGAGTTGGAAGGGACCTCCAGGGTCATCGGGTCCGACCCCCTGCTCAATAAAGAGTTCACTAAATCATCCCAGACAGATGTCTGTCCAACCTCTGAAGACTTCCATTGAAGGAGAACTCCCACCTCCCGTGGTAACCTGTTCCACTCATTGATCCCCCTCACTGTCTAATATCTAATCTGTGTCTCCTCCCTTTCCGTTTCATCCCATTGCTTCTAGTCTTTCCTTGTACAGATGAGAATAGGGCTGATTCCTCTGCACTGTGACAGCCCTTCAGATATTTGTAGTCGGCTATTAAGTCTCCTCTCAGCCTTCTCTTCTACAAGCTAAACATTCCCAGATCCTTTAACCGTTCTTCATAGGACATGATTTGCAGACCGTTCATCATCTTGGTAACTCTTCTCTGAACTTGCTCCAGTTTGTTGATGAATTTTTTAATGTGGGGTGCCCAGAACTGGCCACAGTATTCCAGATGAGGTCTGACTAAGGAAGAGTAGAGGGGGATAATGACCTCATGTGATCTAGACTCTATGCTTCTCTTAATACATCCCAGAATTGTGTTTGCCTTTTTGGCTGCTGCATCACATTGTTGACTCATGTTCAGTCTGTGATCTATTAGTATACCCAAGTCTTTTTCACATGTGCTGCTGCTTAGCCTAGTTCCTCCCATTCTGTATGTGCTTTCTTCATTTTTCTTGCCCAGATGTAGGACGTTGCATTTCTCCTTGTTAAATATCATTCTGTTAGTCGCCGACCACTGTGCAAGCTTTTCTAGATCTTTTTGAATACTCTCTCTCTCTTCCCTAGTGTTGGCTATCCCTCCTAGCTTTGTGTTATCGGCAAATTTGATCAGTTTCCCATCAATTCCCTCCTCCAGATCATTTATAACAATGTTGACCAACACTCGGCCTAGGACAGAGCCTTGTGGTTCCCCACTTGATACATTCTTCCACTTGGATGTGCAGCCATTTATGACCACTCTTTGAGTACGATCACTCAGCCAGTTGTGAATCCACCTAACAGCCGCCTTGTCAATCCCAGATTTGGTCATTTTTTAAAAATAAGGATGCTATGAGACATTTTGTCAAATGTTTTTTTATAAAGTCAAGATATACTATATCCACCACATTTACCTGATCAACCCAGTCAGTGATTCTGTCATAGTATGAAATAAGATTTGTCTGGCATGATGTTAGGTTGTGCTTTTGGGATCTGTAGTTCTATAAGATTCCATGAGCACACCTTCTCAGCTGTGGGTTAGGTAAACTGGCTGGGTGTGGTATCCTCCACCAGCCAATCCCCTGTGGTCTGCTGCACATAAATTCCAGCTTCTCTTGTGAGACAATGCTGGTCATTTTATCTTGTTTTTGCACTTTGTATTAATCCTACTCAGAGCTGGTGTTTGCATGCTTGTCTGAAGTGTCTCTCTCATCTTCCCTAAGGACAGTCTGGACACCTGTTGTCCATCCCCTCCTTTCCTTCTTGTGTGCATCGAGTAGTGTGTGGTACGGTGACCGCAAAGATGCGTACACTTGCAGTTTTCTTCCTATCCCTTTACAGGTGCGGTCTCCAGATTTCTTATGTGTGTGTCAGATGGGTGATGCCTGACACTCTTCCCTGCATGCTAGCACGGTGGCTGACTTTCCTTACCCTTGGTGTGAGGACACTTGGACTAGCTGTGGTTTACTATCTGTATGCATGTGAGTTCTGGATGGGGTTCCTGTTCTATGTGGTATGCATAACCCTGTGTGTTGGTGTGAACAGCCATGAGTTTTGTATGTCTGTGCAGGTGGCCAGACATGAGGTGTGAACAGTCGTGTTCAGTGTTCAGTGTGAACAGTGTTGTGTCCTACGTGTGTTTTGTGCATATTTCCAGGTTCCTAATCAGGGATTGCCAGGTCCCAGATTAAGTCAGTGGGGCTGACCTTATCGGGGCCATCACTCCACTTTTAGGCAGGTGTTCCCCACTTTCCCTGATTAGTAAGGGACAGGGGTCCTTCCATCTTTACCTGGAGAGGTGCAATTGGTCTATGCAACATTATCTTGCGTCTGTGCTGAGGCATGGCAATTTGGTGCACCACGTGGATTACTGAGAGATGCTATCTTGGAGGACCTCAAGGAAAATAGCCGTATAACTCTGTATCAGCACAGGTTTATGAGAGATCACTGCTGTCAAACCACCCTGATCAGCTTCTACCAGAAGGTAAGTCCTAGACTGGACCGGGGAGTCATTGGATGTTGTGTATGTGGACTTTTCCAAAGCGTTTGATACTGAGCCACATAAAAGCTTGGTACATTGAATGAAAACGCTTGGTCTGGGCGAGAATGTATGTAAGTGGGTAACTGGTCAGTGATAGAAAGCAGAGGGGGGTTATAAATGTGGAAAATTGGCTTCTACTTCATTGGGTTTTTTTTCTTCCTTTAGATCAACATTGGGGGTAATAGGGTGAACTGGATGGACATGGGTGTTTTTTCGGCTTTACTTACTATGTTACTCCATGGTAAAAGACCCACGTGCCAGGATGCCAGTCGGGGCCCGGTTATTTCACATACGTCCACACACAAATACACAAAGCGGTGACTTTCTGAGAATACGTTGCTGTTGCTATTTTAAGGCTGACTCTAGACTCTCTTGGGCCTCGGAGAAGCGTGGAGGCTCAGTCCTGTGTAAGTAAAGCGACCTCTACATTATGCTGATAAACATTCTGGAGCTGATTGAAGCATGAGCTCATTCATCTCTGTCCGGACCCTCAAGGGGACCCTAACATCTGTCTCTTCTCCGCTCCGCTACTACGTGAACAACTGCAATGTATGGACGCACAGCAAATGGTGTAGTGTGATTGCCAATGGATACGTGTCTGTATACACTGATCAAACATAGCGTTAATACCACGGACAGGGGAGGTGAATAACACGGATTACCTGGCGACAATGGTGCCTGTGGGAGGGAGGATATATTATGTGGTGTATATACACTGAGTGATCACTGCATTAGGAGCACCTACTCAATAATGGGTTGGTCCACCTTTTTGGGCAATCACGGCTTTCAGACATCAAGGAATAGATTCCCCGAGGTGAAGAACCTCCTCCATGCACACCTCCGTGCAGCAGCTTCATCCCATTTTGTGGATAAGTGGGAGCAGATCTCACAGCCCTTCCAGCAGATCCCGAACATGTTCAATGGGGTTACAGTCTGATGAGTTTGGGGGCCAAAGCAGTGTGGAGAATTCATTGTCCTGTTCCTCAAACCACCCCCTAGTGATCCGAGATCGATGACATGGAGCGTTGTCCTGCTGAAGATGGCGCTGTGGTCGGGGAAGACTTCCTGAAGACATAGAAGCAGATGGTCAGCTAACAGGTCCTGTAGTGTTCGCCATTCAAGAATTGTGGTATGATGACCAACAGTCCTAGTGTAGTGGCCCAGTACATGCTTTCCTGGCCCCCTCCATAAATGTAATACATGTAATGTCTTGTGTTGGTGTATTGCACAGCTGCAGCGTGTGATGGGTTAACTTGGAGATTGTCTGTAAATCTATCAATTCTATCCTGTCAGGTGGGATGAATGAGGTTATAAATGGGAGCGAATGAGAGCAGGAAAGGTGCTCAGAGTTCATCCATCTTGAGTCCCACCTGGAGGTACATCACAGAGGCACATGGGGGCACCTTCAGCCCTCATGTGTTGAAGATGGAAGAAAAAGAGAGGTTTTTCCCTGGAATGCTTGTCTTCAGCATGAACTGTAAGTGATCCCCAGAGAGAGAGTGAGCAGAGAGCAAGTTCAGTCTGTCAAGGGCTAGTGTAGAGGTACTCAATTATCTGTTTTACACACCCGCTCGTCCTGAGGTCAGGGATCGCCTGGTGGAGGTACTCTATAGTCATTGTTCACACTCAAGCGTGTTGGAGTCTGAGTGGAGGTACACGTCTTTAATCAGTCACACACAGGCGTCCTGAAGTCTAGGTCTGCCATGTGGAGGTACTCTAGTTTCTCTAATTCCTGCACTATTCAAATTCTGTCATTTGTGCCTTGTATTGCTTAAGTGAAGTTTGCAAGTAAAAGTTATTCCAGACCCTGACCGTTCCCGGGCACCTGAGGTACTATACTGCTGTCTGTGGCTTCTTTATTTTCCCCGCGGATGTTCATGCCAGGGGGTACCAGTACGGTGCCATCA
The DNA here is from genome assembly GCF_035609145.1 of Eleutherodactylus coqui. NCBI lineage: Eukaryota > Metazoa > Chordata > Amphibia > Anura > Eleutherodactylidae > Eleutherodactylus > Eleutherodactylus coqui. Next base: position 10,381,911 of record NC_089846.1, on the reverse strand, counting down.
CCCGTGACAACTACAACCCCTGTTCCCCAGTTTATTGAGCATCCCCATGCCGTGGTTGCCCAGAAGAGGCCCAGCACTGCCCTGGCCTTGGCTGCGTGCATCCCTCCGGGAGGGAGCATGGTAAGTGCCGCTGTGACAAGCCAGCATCTTGCCCTCCCAGCTCCTCAGAGTATGCCATGTGTCTGGGGTTGCCCTGCAGGATGCTGCACTAGGCCATGCCAGGAAAATAATCCCCAGGCCATGACTCTGCCAACACCGGTTTGTTGAAGCCAAAAGGTACACCCATGGGATACGACTATGCGGTTTACAACAGATGTGGACCTAGCCAACTGTATGGTACAGCAAGAAACAGGACTCATCCCTCCAGATGACCTTCTGCCATGTGTCCAAGGTCCATTGATGTCTTTTCTGACCCATGCGAGGTGTTGTTTGTGATGACGTAGGCTCTTTAAGGTCACCCTTGTTGGTCTTCAGTTATTGAACCCCAGTCAACACAAGTATGCCGCATGGTCATTGTGGAAATTTGTTTAAGTTTGCTGCTGTTATACTGCTGGGTTAGTGGGTCCACTATGGCACCTTGTTGCTGAGATACTATACTTTCAACCCAAATGCTCGACTTTAGGATCAACCACATGTGGCCTGCGCTGTGTGATCTTCTGTTAGATGTCTGTCCATGGTCCAACCAGTCTTGGTACACTATGGATACCGGGGTTCGGGAACAACCAACAAGTGTGACTGTTTGAGAAATACCAGCACCACAACCCTGGGCGCCAACAATCTGCCCGCAGTCAAAGTTACTCATTTACCCACAACTCCCAAATGTTGTCTTCTGCTGCACAGAGGAGAGATCAGCACATTATCTGAGAGCCGATCGTGATGTGGACATCACGTGGTACCGCAAGATGCCATGTACCAGCTATCCCCAATTGCTGTGATATATGGGATATATCAGGCAGCAAGTGCCTAGCCAGTTCTTGAGGTTGATGAGTTGGAAGCGGGAAAATTTGGCAAGTGGAAGGATTGGATGACTGTAAGAAGGGCTAATTAGTGTTGTGCAGTCAAAGGAGTCAGAGCATCTCCAAAATAGCCGGTCTTGTGTGGTGTTCTCAGTATGTAGTGGTTAGTACCTACCAAAATTCATCCAAGGAAGGACAACAGGAAACCAGCAACAGGGTCATGGGCGCCCAAGACTCACTGATACACGCAGGAAGTGCAGGCTACCCATCTTGTGTGACACACGTCCATGTGCTGTCCGAGCTCTACAGGTAGTGGACATTGTATGTCCGGTTCTGGTCCGTGACATGGATTAGAATACGAAATATTGCAAGTTTTTTTTACATGGATCATGGGTCCATGTGATAAAACCTCTGTGCAAATAGCCTGATTTGTTATAATGAGTCCGTGTGCTGTCCGTGTATTTCAGTCTGTGACAGCACATAGCCAGGAAATATGCCTGTCTGAAATAGACTCTTACTGATGAAGTTCCTGCTGATGATGATAGAAAGGTGTCCGATCACAGAGGACATCGCAGTGCACGGTGTACGGGGCAGAGTGCCCATGTAACCCATGTCCACCAATGATGGTGCCTAGAATGGGCATGTGAGCTTAAGAACCAAACCATGGAGCAATGGAAGACGGTGGCTGGTCTGTTGGTTCACCTCTTACATGATGTGGACGGCCGGGTGCGTCACTTAACTGGGAATGCATGGCACTGGGATGGGAAGAAGACAAGCTGGCAGGGGTTGTGTGATGGCCAATGTTCTGCTGGGTACTGGCATCATGTGGACGGCCGGGTGCGTCACTTACCTGGGGAAGAGGTGGTACCAGGATGGGAAGAAGACAAGCTGGTGGGGCAGTGTGATGGGAAATGTTCTGCTGGGTACTTGTGTCCTGGCATCAAGTGGATGGATGAGTGCGTTACTTACCTGGGATAGAGGTGGCACTGGCATGGGAAGAAGACAAGTCGGCAGATGCCATGTGATGGGCGATGTTCTGCTGGGTCCTTGTGTCCTGGCATCATGTGGATGTGACATGTACCACCTACCTAAAATTGTATAGACAAGTATACCCTTCTTTGCAGCGAGATTCCCTAATGACAGCGCCCTCAGCAAGATAATGTGGCGCACTGCAAAAACTGCTCAGGAATAGGACAAAGAGTTGATGGTGATGACATCTCTTCCCAGATCTCATCCGATCCATGGATGCTGCACTGAGCAACTTCCAGGACCTGCTGCAGACACCGCAGGACACTTCAGAGGGTCTTGTATCTTCATCTGCAGGCCAAATTTTCCAAGTATTTTTGTGATGACAAAAGTGGTCAAAACAGTTGTCACTTCCCCTCCCTGGCTCCCTCCCTCTCCTTCTCGTTGCTTGAAGTCCATGCCCTATGACTCTTCCGCCCACTGTCCCTACGTGTCGCAGTTATCTACCAGCCCCAGGGTCCCACCCGCCTGTTCCAGGACCATTTTGCCACCTGGTTCCCCTATTTCCTATCCTGCAAACTCCCACCCCTTATCGTCGGTGACTTCAACATCCTCACTAATGACCCCATCTCTCCATCTGCCTCCCAGCTTTTAATGCTCACCTCCTCCCTCGGCCTATCACAACTCTTAGACTCCCCCACTCACAGTGATGGCAACACTCTCGACCTAATTTTCCTCCACCTCTGCGCTGCCTCCCACTTCACTAACTCCCCCCTCCCACTCTGACCACAACCTTCTCTCCTTCTTCATTGGGCACCTTACCATCCACCATGCCAAACACGTTTATTTCACCTACTTCGTCTCCTCACTATCTCACAACCCCAAATGACTATGTAACACCTTCCGCTCCCTCCTCAGCTCCAAATAACAGGACCCTGTGACAGATCTCAGTGCTGGAGAACTAGCTGCCCACTTCAAGGAAAAAAATTGAAACCATCCGTGAAGAAATCTCTGAACATTTCATGGCTAGCCCCGATCCCGGTTTCTTCAGCACTGCATCCATTATTCACTATCTATACTAGAACCAACGTCAGAGGAAGAAGTCATCAGACTGCTCTCCACTGCCCACCCCACCACCTGCACTAGCGACCCTCTTCCCTCACACCTCCTCCGGTCCCTCTCCCCAGCAATCATTACCCATCTTACCACCATCTTCAACCTCCCCCCGACCTCTGGTATTTTCCCCTCCTCCATCAAACACTCCATCATTTCCCCTCTGCTAAAGAAACCGACCCTTGACCCAAATGACGCTGCCAACTACCGACCCATCTCAAGCCTCCCCTTCATCTCCAAAGTACTTGAATGCCTGGTCTATTCCCACCTCACACACTTTCTCTCTGACAACTTTCTCCTCTACCCCCTCAAATCCAAATTCTGCCCCCTTGCATTTTATAGACTCATAGAATGGTAGAGTTGGAAGGGACCTCCAGGGTCATCGGGTGCAACCTGCTCCTTGTTATGCTCCGAAGGTGCGTTCATACAGGAGAGCGCTGGAGCGGGCCTAGTATCGCGCTTGTAAAATTGTGATATTTACTGCAAATGCATTGCTTAACATGTGATTTTCACCCACGTTTTTCACATGAGTGAAAATCGCATGTATTTTCCATAGGAAAAATGAAAAATGTTATCGCACTCGCATTAAACTCACATGTTCGTGCAACTGCAATGCAATGTTTTTTCTCCCCCATTGGAAACAAAGGGCAAGATTTCTGCGGACTCGCAGAAAAATGGAACATGCTGCGATTTTTCTATTTTGTAGCATCACTGTAAGGGAAAAGTTGCACATGTAAACACACCCATTGAGAACAATTGGGGTTAACAACGCACAAAATGTGCGCCAGAAATTCGCCCGTGTTAAAGCACCCCTGTAGTATGTAGATTTTAGACTATAAGGCTATATTTACATGGGCAATTGTGTGAATTTCACGCAATTCTTACGATTTCCATCCATTTTCCATCTGTTTCTCTTGTATGTTAAAAAAAACATTCCTGATGCTCTTAATATTTTTTCAACATGCGTTAAAAAAACGAATCGTACTCGCGAGTGCAATCCATTTTTTGTAACGCACCCATTAACCACTTCTCGTCCGAAATCAGACCCCAATAGGACACGTTGCACTAATTTCTACTCAGACTCTCCATCAAGTAAAAAACAACCATTTAAATACCCCTATTCAAATCAATGGGTTCTATTTTTGTGCGATTTGGGTCAGTTTTTTTCCCGATATGATCACCCATGTGAATGCAGCCTAAGTCACTGATCATAGTTGTGCTTTAATGGGGAATCCATATTATAAATGGCGCATAGCAGGTGGGGGCTGCGCTACAGATCTTGATAATAGGGGTGGTAGTTCTCCCATTGTATTAGATAGCTATAACTGCATTGAACGGCCCCTTTATTTGAGACCCCCATCGCGTTGGACCGCAGCCATTCATCGGTGATGAAATCGTTCTGCAGGAACATCGGCCCCTGCGGACAGGAAGTATCTTGTAGACAGCGGTCCTGACATGATCGGACCAACGGAAAGAGAGGAAAGGAATGTAGATTAATGGGGGATCCCATGGGGGATCGGGGGGTCAATAGGGCCATTAAGAGTTGAACAGGACATTACTGATTCTTGGCAGCAGAATTCGCCGCCCTTATTGCAGCCGGCGGCGTCTCTGGCCGCTTCTGACGGCGGTGAAATAACATTGTTTGTGATGAGATTGGAGCCTGTTTTTCTCTGGAGCTGGATTGCTCTGTGGGTGAGAACAGTGTGATTGGAGCAGCGTGTGCTGGCTGCACCCCAACCGCTGATTAACACAAGGCAGCACCAAGAACATATATTACCGCGCAGATAAACATCGCCGGGGGAAAACAAAATGAGCTTTCTCCGTGTGGAGTCTGACGATTTTTATTTGAGATAAGGAAGCGCAATAAGACAGCGGCGTCCTCTTCAACTCCGGCGGCTGAGCGCCGCGCCGATGTGTGAAGAACGCAGGGAAGAGGTATAAATACTATATATGGTCACAGCTGTATGTAAGCCGTACAGCACTGCGGTATATGTATGCACTATATAAAGGAGAAAAATAAATAGCTGATGCTATGGGACTACAAGTCTCAGCATGTGTTTCCCAATAAAATATATACATTAGTATAAGTTAAAGGGCAACTCCACCCAAAACGGATATTAATATGGATGCGACAAGAATCACTGCTGAGTTACATGGTGGAAACATTTCAGAGAACAGATTTGGCTAAATACTTTTTTCTGTACTCTAAATGTTGCTCCCATCATGCCTCAGGCTGGAGAACAGATTTCATGGGCGCAACATCGACCCCTACTGGGCTGGAAGAAGAGAAGTCACATGGATGGATGGATGGATAGATAGATAGATAGATAGATATTAGATAGATAGATATTAGATGGACTAAAACTGATACTGTACTGATACTAAAATCAGCTGCAGATTCACAATTGAGTCTTTGTCAAAATCTGTACCTGTTATAAATTTTCACGCAGGTCTTCCTGTGGAAAGGCTGTGCACACAAGGTAAGCAGGGCAGGGGCGGACATACGTACTCAGAAAGTAGATGGAACATCAACTGATCTTCCCTATGCTATTGGAGGAATAAAAGAATGCAGGCTATCTGTAAGCAGAGAGATGGTGAGGGAACACTTAGCTAATGTAAATGAATTCAAGTCTCAAGGTCCAGATGAATTACATCCTAGGATACTAAAGGATGCAGCAGAGGTAATTGCCTAGCCACTCGCCATAATTGAAAATTCACGGAGAACAGGAGAAGTCCCAGAAGATTGGAAAAGGGCAAATATTGTCCCTATCTTCGAAAAAGGGAAGAAAGTGGATCCAGGAAACTACAGGCCTGTGAGTCTGACTTCTATACTGGGAAAGATCTTTGAACAAATTATTAAACAGCATGTATGCAAGTACTTGGATAAAAATGGAGTAATTAACCAGAGCCAGCATGGGTTTGTAACAAACAAGTCATGCCAGACTAATCTAACTTCCTTTCATGACAGAATCACTGATTGGGTTGATCAGGAAAATGTGGTGGATATAGTATATCTTGACTTTAGTAAAGCATTTGACAAAGTATCTCATACTATGGTTATTGAAAAAATGTCCAAATATGGGATTGACAAGGCAACTGTTAGGTGGATTTACAACTGGCTGAGTGATGGTACTCAAAGGGTGGTCATAAATGGCTGCACATCCAAGTGGAAGAATGTATCAAGTGGGGGACCACAAGGCTCTGTCCTGGGCCCGGTGTTGGTCAACATTTTTATAAATGATCTGGAGGAGGAAATTGATGGGAAACTGATCAAATGTGCAGACGACACAAAGCTAGGAGGGATAGCTAACACTGGGGAAGAGAGGGAGAGTATTCAAAAAGATCTACACAAGCTTGAACAGTGGGCGGCGACTAACAGAATGGTGAGAAAAGTAATGGCAGCAAACCAGGTGCAGATAAATGATGCAGAGCTTTATTCCTCCTCAAGTCAAATTTTACACGCGTGGAAAAAAAACAGCATGTCTCATATTGATCCATAGTATTAACTGAAATTGCGCATTAAATTCAATGCGTTCGTGTAAATCGCGCACATGATGCATGCAGATTTTTCATAAAGGCAGCAGAAATCAATGGGGTCTTCTTGTGGTTTCTTTTTTTGCATGCGTGAAAAGCATAATAAAAACTAAATAAGTTCCAAATACGTAGGGAAGGTTGAACAGCGGCCGGCGACTAACAGAATGGTATTTAACAAGGAGAAATGCAAAGTCCTACATCTGGGCAAGAAAAATGAAAAAAACACATACAGAATGGGAGGAATTGGGCTAAGCAGCAACACATATGAAAAAGACTTGGGTATACTAATAGATCATAGACTGAACATGAGTCAACAATGTGATGCAGCAACCAATAAGGCAAACACAATTTTGGAATGCATTAGGAGAAGCATAGAGTCTAGATCACATGAGGTCATTATCCCCTCTACTCTTCCTTAGTCAGACCTCATCTGGAATACTGTGTCCAGTTCTGGGCACCCCACTTTAAAAAAGTGCTTTATTTTTAATGTATACCGGAGGCATAAGGGGATAAGATGGTGAGCGGTCTGCAAGTCATGTCCTATGAGGAACGATTAAAGGATCTGGGAATGTTTAGCTTGCAGAAGAGAAGGCTGAGAGGAGACGTAATAGCTGTCTACAAATATCTGAAGGGCTGTCACAGTGCAGAGGGATCAGCCCTATTCTCATCTGCACAAGGAAAGACTAGAAGCAATGGGATGAAACTGAAAGGGACGAGACACATTAGATATTAGACAGTGAGGGTGATCAATGAGTGGAACAGGTTGCCATGGGAGGGGGGAGTTTTCCTTCAATGGAACTGTTCAAAAAAAGGCTGGACAGACATCTGTCTGGGATGATTTAGTAAATCCTGCACTGAGCAGGGGGTCGGACCCGATGACCCTGGAGGTCCCTTCCAACTCCACCATTCTATGATACTGCCGGTTCGGCTGCACAAGAGCCAGCAGGGAGAAGAAGGACTGGATTGCTATTTCCTGTCCCCGACCCACCAATTTAATTTTTTTTAAATGAAAGTTTGTGAATAAAAATGTAAGCCTTCTCATACTCACCTCCCGGCTGCTGCAGTCTGTGCGGCTCCTGTTCCCTCTGAATTCCACGTAGTGCGATCCCTTGACAAGCCCAGGTGACCACTGCGACCAGTCTCCATCCTCAGTGTAGGTGAAGCAGAAGATTGCTGCTGTGATCACATGTGCTTGTTAAGTGATTGCACTACATGGAGGTCAGTGGTGGACTGCGGCAGCTGGGAGGTGAGTAGGAGAATTTTCTTTTAATGTATACCAGGAGGCATATACCAGGGGGTATTATACATGAGAGAAGTATATAAGAGGGTATTATTACTGAGCGGGTTATTAAGGCATAAAAGCTGTCATTATTACTGAGTGGGGGCAGTTTTACTGTGCAGGAGGTAATAAAAGCAGCATCACTTATGATTTGGAGTCTACAGGTGGCATAAAAAGGGGGATACTATTACTGGGTTGTGTGAAACAAAGGCAAATTGCTGGAAAATTGAAGATGCAAAGATGTCTGTGTGTCAAATTTTGGAGAGACAAATTGTGACCAGGAGGAGTCTTAATGGCGGTCCGGACCGGATGGAGGAAAAAAAGGAAAAGTGAATGTTCTGAGTCAGAGAGCAGATCACCTGTGATCACTAGAGGTGACTGCACTGTATTCACTTACATGGACTGGTATATACTGCTGCATAGTCACGGTATTAGAGTAATATTGGTCTTTGTATAGTTTTTTTTTCAGTAACACTCTAGTAGTATTAAGTAGTCATGAGGGTCTGGGGGTATTACACTTGTAGTATAAAAACAATCTCACCCATTCAAAACTCGTCCTGCAGTTCCATCTTTAGCAGATCTGTAAATGATGATAGTTGTGGTGATTAGATGGACGGTCCCCGGAGGCTCCCACCTTGGCCTATAAAAGGCTCTTGGAGGCTCCTTGTGTGTAAGGACCTCTTCTTCCACTTGTGTAGAGCTTGTTGGCCACTAGACGCCTCTACGACTCAGAGAAGAGATTTCACCTTGTTACCAGAGTTCCACATTATTGGGATGTGAGAAGCTGGATGGTTGTATCAATGAATTGTCCCCCACTGGCTGTTCTGACTAGACTGTTAGGAGGTGTTGGGACCAGTGGATGTGTAGGGATAGACAAAGCTCAGGACACCCCCAACAGACCACCATGAAATAGGGTCGTCTGATCATCCGACAAACACAAGCATCTCCAATGGTTTCGTTGTCCGCAATCCAGAGACAGATACCGCGTTTCCTCAAAAATAAACCCTACCCTGATTTTTTTTTTCCGGGGAGGCTTGAAATATAAGCCCTTCCCCCAGAAATAAGCCTTGGCTGCATTACACTTAAAAAAAGGAATACATTACCTAGCAGGCTTGGTCTGGATCCTCCAGCTGCTTTCTAAAGCTTCGCTGCGCATCCTGCAGTCCTTGTTCACCCACAGAAAATCACTTTCTGGTCATGAGATTCATAAATTCCACCTCCAGGAAGCGATAGCTCTGATTTGTTCTTGAGTGCTGCTCAGCCAATCAATGCAGGGCTCAATGTGTAGTGACTTGGAGTGTGACACTACAGTAAAAGTACTTAACTGCAAGTCAAGAGAAACTGTCCTAGCTACAGCTCATTTAGCAGAGGGTAGTGATGCTGGATTTCATTTAATAGGCAGATAGAGTCAGGATAGGGAACTAAATAGTTAATGTAACTGAGTCATTTCACTGCAATACAATCTTGGTAGGACCTTACATTGCCATAGATCACGTGAACCACGTGAACCAGCGGGAGGAAGAAGTTCCCTGATTGTTTGAAGGACATAGCTAACGAGAGCCTAGCTAAAAACAAGTTCCCTGAGAGGAGGGGCCTGAGCTAATGCAAGTTCCCTGAGTGGAGGGGGCTGGTAAATTTCTGGTGCTCCTGATCTATGAAGTAGCAGAAAAATATAAAAGAGTTGAGAGGGGGGAGAGAGGCAGTCAGTGGAATGCAGGGGTCAGTGTGGAGGCAGTAAAGAGAGATTGAGACACAGAAAGGCAGAAGGAGGTGGAGAAAGCTTTTAGCCTGGTGAAGCCATCTCACTGGCTTTCTTCCCCTGTCCTGTAAGGAGATAAGTTTACTGACCACTTTAAGAACCCTGTGTGCAGTTGATCAATCATCCATAATGCTGAGAGAAGCCTGTGTTTGTCATCAAAACCTGAAATCTTTTCAAGCTGTGCTTCCACTAAACAGTCAACCCAGTCACAGCATTGCAGGCTGCAAAGATCCCAGGATCTCCAGAGGATCCCACAGAGTGTGTACTGGAGAGTCTTAGCTTGTGTTTCAGGTTGGCAATTACTGTTAGTGGGTTTAATAAGAGGTTTTCAGTCAGTCTCTCTATAGCTTTTCCAGATCTCAGATGCTGCCTCCCGAGGGCTTATCTAACTGTGTATCAAGGTTTAAACTGCTGTCTAAAATGTTTGCAGACTTCCACGTTCAATAGTAAATGGTGTGCCTGCAGTTTACCCAAATACATGTGTTAGTCTTATTTCTCTGCCAAGACCTTTTCACGTCACGTTCACCTAATTCCATTAGTTGGAATATCCTGTTAACCTTCATCTGTGTGCAAGATTACACAGAGCGCACTACACTCATCGCCACCGCGACACGGCTCCTCAGCCAGCTCTTAGAAACCGCTCAGAGAATGCAGGCCTCTTCCTTTTTGTCACGTATTGCAGGGATTTGGCATCACAAACAGGATTGATGCTTCTGTGACCTTTTTACGCAATTTTAAAAGTTTAAAGGCCAGCGTCCCTATTTTCAAAAATCGCCCAAGTGGGACAAAATTCAATCCTCTTTATTCTAGAGCCTATAAAAGCCCTCTAGCACCTTAAAAATGTCAGATTCAGAGGAACAAGCAGTCTCCAACATCCCAAACTCCACGACCGTTACTTTTGCTATGATGCCTCTAACTCTACCCTGTTATCCGGGTGCCGCTTGGTTACTCCGTTACAAAGTTGAATTACACAGCCTGAGAGAATTCCGTTCAGACTGTATCCCATAGCCGCGGAACAGCAAGTGGAAAGTTAGAGGGAGCTGCCTCAAGGAAAGTTAAGATCTGGCCTAAGTTCTAGAAAAGAACTGTAGAACAGATGTTTCGGAGACTCTAAATTATATTTTTGCAACCTGTACGGCTTCAGAAGTCAAAAAAAGAAGCAATATTCAGGTAAATCCCTTTGGAACTATGCCCTCTCTCTTTAGGAAGGGATGAAAGCCGTAATTCATGTTCATCAAGGAGAACCTGACACTGCTGACCAAATGCTATGGGTGCAATTTATTAAAGGGGTGACCTCCTGAGGCAATTGAGAATGTTATCAGTCTAATCCAGATTACAGTTTCCTAGATTTCAAAGAGTTAGCCAATCGGGTGATGGGTACCAAACCTATAGCTACAGAGATAGAAACTCCTGACACCTCTGAGATTTACTGGGAAAAATCAGACCCCTAAGACTTGCCAAATCTCGGATTTCATTCTAGACCACACAAGCAACTGAATCTGAGGAGGATAAAGTTCCCCAGAGCCAGCAACTCAGAACAATGCAGAAACAACTGGTGGAAATGGCATGGGGTGCGGCCACTCTGTGTGAACAAATGGGGGAACTGGAGATGCGCATTTCCAGTTCCATCACCTGGGATCACTTGGAAGCCTCACTTCCGTATTCTCGTTGGCCTTCTCTGACTCCTGCTGAAACATTCTGAGATGATAGGACCAGCTCTCCCTGGAGAAAACAGAATTGTATCTGTATGCATTGCAGACGTCCAGGACATGCCTCCATGGAATGCCCGAGTTTAAAAGGCCGTCCCCCGGATCCATTGACCGCTGCCCGGGAGGAAAGAAAGTAGGTCCTGCTCAGTATAACTAGCAGTGGATGTCCAAATACGTTGACCACTGCCCTGAAGTCCTGATACCGGTTCTCAAGTGACAACGATATGAAAGGCACTCTTCAAGTGATACTGGGACTCCGCAGTTCTCATACAACCCTCGGATCACTTCTTGGATCTCATCGCCACTAATGGCAACCCCGTACCAGTAATAGAGTATTAGGCACCCACTATCCGCGTGGGAAAGACTGAGCTAGTACAGCAGGGTGTACTGGTAATTGATGTGGTAGAGAATGGCCCCGTCCATGATCCTGGGGATGAATATGCTCAGAAATTGTCTTGGAAAAATGCTGGAAGCTTTCCAGACTCAAGTTTCCACCGCTTCCCCAGTCCAACAGAAAATGCTGAGGAAGACTATTGAGATTCTTTCCGCCCAATAGAAATTCACAAACCCCAGGGGAAATGCTGAAAGAGCAAGGATCAAAGATGTAAGACCAGTCATCATACCTCCTGGCACAGAAATGCTGTTGTGGCGCCCGAATAGAACCAGTCTGCAAGGAGAAGACTATCAAGATCTTATTGAAGCCATACTCAGCCAATCAATGCAGCACTTGATGAACCAATGTGATGGCTGTGATTGGCTGAGCCATGGCATTGATTGGCCAATTCATAAATCCCGCCTCCACAATGCGATGGCTGTGACTGGCTGAGCAGTGGTCGAAGAACCAATCAATGCAGCGCTGGATGAACCAATCACAGCCATCACATTGGTTCATTGAGCGCTGCATTCATTGCCTGAGCAAAGTTCGAGAACCACTCAGAGCCATCGCTTCCTGGAGGCGAGATTTAGGAATCCCGTAACCAGGAAGTGATCTTCTGTGGGCGAACAAGGACTACAGAGTGCAAAGCTGTGGGAAGCAGCGGGAGGACGCGGACTGAGTCTGCTAGGTAATGTATTCCTAGTGTCTCTTTTGATGCAATAATTAATATAAGACCGGATCTTATTATCGGGGAAACACGGTAGCACCATCGTTACACCCCTGTGTCTGTCAGAACCATTCCAAAACCTTGGCTGAAGGACATTTAGTCTCACGGAGCCCATTACACGTATGGTCTTTGACACCCACCGTCACCTCTGTTTGCAGTGAACGATGGAACTGGACACTACAGAGTGGAGCCGGGTTGTCTTCAGCAATGAATTCAGGGTTAGTTTAAAGGCTGACAGCGGCTGTGTTCATGTCTGGAGACCTCGGGGTGAGCACCTCAATCCTGCCTGTCCTGTGGAGTGGCACACTGCCCCCTGCTGGGGTGATGCTCTGGGGGTCCATTGCTAATGACAGTCGGTCACCCCTAGTGGTGGTAGGAGGGACAATGACAGCTCAGCGATATGTTCAGGACATCCTGCAGCCACGTGTTCCTCTCATGGCGGCTTCCAGCAGGATAATGCTCGGCCGCACACACAAGGGGGTCACAGGAAGCCCCCACAACATTGTCACACTTCTGTGGCCGCCCGATTACCAGATGTATCACCAGTAGAACATGTATGGGATGATCTGGGGCGCCAACTTCCACAGCCTACAAGTTGGTACGATCTAGAGGCTCAGTTACAGCAAATGTGGAGCGATATGCTGCAGGATACCATACAGAACCGGTATGCCTCCATGACCACCCATATCACATCTTGTATCCAAGCTAGAGGCGGTACAGCAGGGTACTAGAGCCTCCATGCCCGCCCATATCACATCTTGTATCTGAGCTAGAGGTGGTACAACAGGGTACTAGAACCTCCATGCCCCCGTATCACATTTTGTATCCAAGCTAGAGGCGGTACAACAGGGTACTAGAGCTTCTATGCCTGCCTGTATCACATCTTGTATCCAAGCTAGAGGCAGTACAACAGGGTACTAGAACCTCCATGCCCACCGTATCACATCTTGTATCCAAGCTAGAGGTGGTACAACAGGGTACTAGAGCCTCCATGTCTGCCCGTATCACATCTTGTATCCAAGCTAGAGGCAGTACAACAAGGTACTAGAGGCTCCATGCTCACACGTATCACATCTTGTATCCAAGCTAGAGGCAGTACAACAGGATACTAGAACCTCCATGCCTGCCCGTATCACATCTTGTATCCAAGCTAGAGGCAGTACAACAAGGTACTAGAGGCTCCTTGCTCACACGTATCACATCTTGTATCCAAGCTAGAGGCGGTACAACAGGGTACTAGAGGCTCCATGTCCACCCGTATCACATTTTGTATCCAAGCTAGAGGCGGTACAACATGGTTTTGTTCAGTATGGAGGTAGTATGTATGGTGATAATATTTGCATGCAGTGTGCAGTATAATTTAGGGGTTTGGTCTGGGGTAACATTAGTTCTTAAACATTTGTGATTGTTTTCAGTAAGAGAAACCAAGTCATCTTGTAGATATGAGACCTTTTACTGGCCCACAAAAATACATGATGTTACAGCGAGCTTTCAGACCTGTCAGGGTCCTTCCTAACCGTCTGTCACACTATTCCTCAGCCTGAACTTTTACAACTTTTAGGGTAAATGTAAGGGAGGCTTGTGAAGCACGGACTGACTGAACCATTGTGAAGCTGAGCTCAGTCCCGCCATATAATGCATACTGACAGGCCAAGTGCCCAGCGCTCTCGGCATCGCCGCCGCTGCAGGGTCCCTGCTCCGTCAAGAAAGCCCTAATGGCCGGTGATGGAGGAGGTCATTGTGGTTCATGGGAAATCTTTATATCACTTTTGTTCTCTGCAGCCGCGGGGTAACTACTGATAATGTGTTTCATTTTTTAGACATTTCGGTTAATGATCGGCGCGGAGGTCCCAGGGACTGGAGAAGTGATGCAAGGAATGACTCTTCCTTGGTTTGTAGTTGTCCAGGATTAGGATTATGTAGAAGGGTCCCATGTGAAGGCATGGGGAGAAGCTTCCCCCACTATGGGGTACTTATGGGAGTTAGGGCGCCATAGATTTATGCAAGGTCTTGCAAGGATTAATAAATTAGGGAAATGTTACCTGCGTTGTGGTGTGATGCTATACTGCTATGAATAAAGGGTTAATGACAATAGTGTAATATACGTGATGTAGCAGAGTGTAATATATATGAAGGGTCTATGACACAGTAAGCGTAATGGCGCAGGTCAGAGCCGCAGTAATGGGATTCGAGAAATTCCCAACGCGGGACGGTATTAATTGGAGATGATGTCTGCATTTATGTGACATTAAAGACGTGTGAATGCTTTCTTCATATAGGAACGCTGCTCCTACGGGGCATTTTCGGCTAGGATGATGATGTATTTAGCGGTTACGCCGCCGTAATGGGAAGTGACAAGAGATGCTGATAGTTATGTGAAGAAGTGATGAAAACGCCATGCGCCTTAATGCTGCCAGGAGGAACTCATGAGGAACTGAGATGTATACATTGGCGAGAGACGCTGCATGATGAAGATGTGTGTTTTGGGTTACTCTAAGGCTACTGTCGCTTTAAGAGTTTTATCGCTTGAAGAGTACTTGCTTCCAGTTTATCATCCAATGTTAAAGTAACCCAGACCCTCCTAAGGGGAAGAAATGCTGATTATAGCTCAACTGTTCCATAAAGTTATATATTTATAAAACCGAATGTGCCGCCTCTGCCTCCGTTTGTCATCGCCGCGCCATCCTGAACTGGCGTCGCACGACCTGCAATTACAAATGCCGGTCACTACACAGGGGACGGAACATCGGCTTCCGCTCCAACCCCAATGGATCCCGGCACTGACGGCAAGTGCTGCCTGGAACACCCCTTTAAGTAATTTGAAGCCCTCCTATAGAGAGACAAGCAAACTGTTATTAGAGTTCCTGCACTTCCACTTGGGGGCGCTCCTGCCCCGTCGACCGTTTTTAGCCCCTCCGGCAGCTCCTCATATAGCACTATATGGGCCCGTCTTCAGGAGCCGACGGAGCAGGAGCGCTCCAAAGTGAAAGTGTAGGGACTCTTTAAATGTTTTGTAGAACCTCATGCGCAGAACGTTACTTCTCGTATCTCAGGTACATAGTGTATGACGTTCGCCAGCAGCAAGTCGTCCGTCCGTTAAATGCTGACCGTTGGGCTCTATCAAGTTTGCTTCATGTAACACAGACTTCCTTCCACCCTGTAGGGGCTTCGTCTCGGCACGGAGAAGCCAGATGTCGTTGACGTCACAATTTATCTTGGGTTCTGTACTGCTACGACTACTTTTTGACAACTTTTTATCTCATGCCAGGTGGCCTCCTGCGGTATTACACAAGTCGTAGCGTTCTGTGCACAACCAGATCATCATCACAATATCAGCCATACATCCCTATTCTTGGTCCGCCTCCTATGGACTTGCATTGGCTCTCACACTATTGTCTTATAATCCCAGGCTCGATTCCTATAAGATAACACAATCCCAGCCCTCCACTAGTACCCGAGCCCATAGCTCTTATTGTGTATGCACACAGGTGTTTTCTGAGGCCGGCCCCTCTTATATGAGTTGTCGGGAGGCATACCCTCCACCATGCATGAGGCCAGTCCATCCTTTTATCCGGTTGGCTCTCTAATTACAGGCCCCGATCCTCAGGGCTCTGTTTGTCCTCCTCTTTGTCCCTGATGCTCGTGCTGTCATGTGGGATCAGTGACTGCCACCACTTTCCATGCGGTCCTCTGCAGAATATCATCTGATGCTGAGCTGCACTCCGTTGATGGCGTAGCTCTAATTCCTTTTATATTCAAGATGGCTGCAAGCAACTTGGTCGGGGGGGGGGGGGGGCTGGGCGAGGTTTCGTACCTGCGACTGAATATTTTGTGTAAATGTTTGCACAGGCGATTAAGTAATTGCATGGTTGTATAAATATTTGCCCATGCCTTCACATGGACCTCTCTTACATTATATCCACATGATGCCAAGACCCAAATACCCAGCAGAAGATTGCCCATCACAAGGTCCCTGCCAGCTTGTCTTCTTCTCATACTGGTGTCATCTTAGGTAAGTGATGCACTCAGCCGTCCACATGATGCCAGGACACAAGGACCCAGGAGAACATTGCCCTTCACACTGCCCCCATCAGCTGGTCTTCTTCCTAACTGTGTGCAATCTCTAATCCAGGTAAGTGATGCACCTGGCCGTCCACATGATGCAAGAACCCAAGTATCATCACATGGCCCATGCTGGGCTTGTCTTCTTCCGATCCCGGTGCCATCTCAGGTAAGTGATGCACCCGGCTTTCCACATATTGCCGGCACCCAAGTACTGTACTCAATAGAACCTTGTCCATCACACTGCCCTCTTTGACTTGTCTTCTTCCCATACTGGTGCCACCTAGGGTAAATAGTGTAACAGCCGTCCACATGAAGCCAGGACCCAAGTATCATCACATGGCCCATGCTGGGCTTGTCTTCTTCCCATCCCGGTGCTATCTCAGGTAAGTGATGCACCCGGCTTTTCACATAATGCCGGCACCCAAGTACTGTACTCAATAGAACCTTGTCCATTATACTGCCCTCTTCGACTTGTCTTCTTCCCATACTGGTGCCACCTAGAGTAAATAGTGTACCCGCCGTCCACATGATGCAAGAACCCAAGTATCATCACATGGTCCATGCTGGGCTTGTCTTCTTCCCATCCCGATGCCATCTCAGGTAAGTGATGCACCTGGCCGTCCACATGATGCAAGAACCCAAGTATCATCACATGGCACTGCCGGATTGTCTTCTTCCCATACTAGTGCCATCTCTTCCCAGGTAAGTGACATAGAAGTGGAGAAAAAAAAACTGATAATAGAATCCCCGACTCCTAATCCTTCATCACGTCCACAAGATGCATAAAGCTGCAGCTCACCCACCTGGGAGACCAATTCTTCTATCACATGCAATCTCTCCCAATATATGGATATGTTCAAGAACTGGATTCCTACTTGTAGGGCAGCTCCACCCCTATTAGGCTACTCGATCATTTCCATTAGCCCCCCCTGAGGCTGGACGTTACCCCTCGGTATTCGAGCGGACCTCATGAAATAGGACTGACAATGATTGCCTCTTTTCCAGACCAAATGCTTCCCTCCCAAAAAGTATCTTATTAATTTAAATATATATATATTTTATGTTTAATTGATAAATTTACCTACAAACACTCAGAACTGTGATGGGAACACGTTTCACGCCGAGCTTCACCAATCAATGTATGGGAGCCGTTGAAACCATCCCTGATCCCAAAATAATACTTTTTATAAGAGATCTGACAATCGTGTTATTTGGGGCTCAACGGAAGATTGGAAGAATTTTTTATCCTTTTTAAACAATAATAAATGGAATTTAGAATATCTCGGCCTCTGAGCCACGAGGACAGAAATACCGTGTTTCCCCGAAAATAAGACTGTTACCATGCAGGGCAGCGCAGGGTCCCGCGGTCAGCACGCGCCACCTCGGCGTCGGCTCCGGCGTCCTGGAGCCCTGACGTCGGGGCTCTCCCGGCGACGTGGAACGGCTGGTGTGCGGCGGCGTGTCCGCCCGTAGGGTGCCGCCCGCACTCCTCCACCTCTCTTGTGCAGTAGTGGGGGAGCTGCTCCTCCCACTCTCCACCCCGGGGCGGAGTCTTTCGTTTATAAGGCTGGCAGTAACCTGAGCTCACTGCCAGTTATCGGTTCTGTTAGCCTCTAGTCTAGTCTGTCTCAGTCAGTACTAGTTGCTAGTCAGTCTCCTTCTAGTTTGCCTGTGAGCTCCATCTCCAGCCTTGCTTTGCCTTGTAAGTCCTGTTGGTCTTTTCGATCCGCCCCTCTGTCGGCACTCTGTTCCCCCATCAGTTTCTCTTGTCAGTCGCCAGGTCCCTAGCCAGCGCAGGGACCGCCGTCCAGTTGTCCTCCTGGGGTTAGCCAGGGCCGAGGCAAGTAGGCAGAGACAGTGGGGTGCGGGAAGTTCAGGGCACCCCACCTGGCGCTCGGGGGGCAGAGTGCCGTAGCAAAGATAGTGTCTTATATTAATTTTTGTTCAAAAAGGTTTAACCTTTTTACATGTATAGCTTCCTGGACACTATTTAAATTGACTTTTTTAATTAACTGTTAGCGGGGCTTAATTTTGGAGTAGGGCTTATATTTCAAGCATCCTCAAAAAGCCTGAAAAATCAGTTTGCATCCTCAAAAATTCTGGAAAATCATGCTATGTCTTATTTTCAGGGTATGTCTTATTTTCAGGGAAACAAGGTACCTGTACAAGCACATTTGTTAAGAAGGTCGACTGTAACAATCTCCTCAATATAAAAGTGCTCAATGCAAGAAATGGTTAAATAATATCCCGTACGGCCGGTTTTATCATCAGAAGACATTGCAGGAAGGACTGTAGGATCATAAAAAGAAGGCAAGTAAAAAAACGGTCACCCTAAAGCGCTGATTCGGGGCTTCTTCACACGCCATGTTTATGCGGGTAATTGCATGAAAAACACAGAGAATAGAACGCAGTGATTCCGAAGACATCGCTGACATGAGAGGGTTTTGCGCACATGGAAAACAGTAAGACCTGCCCTATCTTTTTGCTTTTTGTGCAGCAAACGCCTCCATAGATGTCTATGAGAGATGCGCAATTACGCAAGGGGAAGTGTGAAACAATGCACAAAACACGAGGAAAAGGTCACATCTGGACCTCGTTAGGCTAAATAGCTTTTTAATCCACAAAAAAGGTATGTCGCGCAAATGTGAACTGGCCCTGCATACGCAAAAAGTACAGTGCAATGCGAAGAGCGGCACGCAAATCTACTTCATCCAACCCCGTTCATGCACAAATTCGTTGTGCTACGGCGAGCGGTTTTGCACATATGGTTGTCTGAATAAGCCCTAAAACAGCATACAAGAAAGCCTCCTTGAAACCACAGATAGCAAATCAATCCAAGAAGATGAGTCAGCCAATACCGAATCCTGACAACGGCATCACGACCTACAACCATGCAGAGAATCACCAGAAGAACATTGGCCAATTCTCCTTCTTGACCCCCTTCTAGCCAGTCCAATCCCCCGAAAACCCCAAAACAGCATACAGGAGGATAAAACCCCTTAAAACCGTGTGAGCCCCGAGGAAGCTCAAAGAGATCAAGATCACACAGCAATACTATCTTTCCAAATGTAGTCGGCGCTTTTTCAAATTATGTTGCAACAATGTCACAAATAAAAAAAAGGTCTTTCTGCAGCGCCGCCGGCCGATCCTCCTGGTCAGGGGAGTAACTAAAGGCTCAGGGCCGCCCTCTATCTGTTTCTGTACCCGTACCCATACCTAAACCATGCTGCACAGAGATATAACGTGAAGCTTCTGGGCCCCAATGCAAAACCTGTAGCAGGGCCCCCAACTATAATGCTTTAACATCGTACTGGGCTCCCTATATGGAGAAGAGAGGCCTTATGGGCCCCTAAGGCTCCTGGGCCCGGGTGCAACCGGATCCCCTGCATCCTCTATAGTTACGCCCCTGATCCCGGTAAATCCTTTCTGAGTTGCTGATCAGAATCTGTGATGGACTTATTGGAATGTTCCTGCAAACTGCAGCACCCGGCGGACACCACAACCTCCACGCCGTGGGATCAGTCAGCACCGTCTAACATTACTAACGCCGCTCTCACACATGCAGCATCCCGAGCACTGCACTAACTGCGGTACAACGCCGCCATTGATTTCAATGGGTCCTCGCAGACAAGCGCTTGAATCCAGAGTTTCTAAGGACGCCTTCACACTTGCAATAAAATCACGCGATGCGAGAGCGAGGGAAAGCGCAGAATTATTAAACCAATGATTTTCAAGGCTTTCATTCCCATTTGCGATGTTTTCACTCCTGCGATGTTGCAATTTAAAGACGCCGCCGCATGTTCTATCTTTCTCTGTTCTATGATTTTTTTTATCGCCCATGTTTCCCTATGGAGTCTCCTTTTTATCACATTGCGAGGCACGAATTTGCGATTTTTGAGCAAGGCGTTTTAAACATTAGAAAGTCCTATTGACTTTTGCGCTAAAAAAAACCAGGTGGCAGCGATGCGATATTAATCTTGGGAAAAAGCATCGCTGGCACTCAAAAATCACGGTAACAAAGAGTGTAAAGCCTTGAGAGGTGAGGAGGAGCGCAGTGCCGATGGATGACTCTGTCTTACGGAAATGCTGCAGATTTTGCCCCAGGATTTCCTACTGTGGGTTTTGATGTGAGTTTTATTGTGTATTTCAGGGTGGACGCTCACTGGCGATTTTTTATTTTTTTATTTTTTCTTGCGCTGCGAGAGCACAAGAAAACTCTTGCCTCGCAGCGCAAGAAAGACGCCGGTATAGAACCGGCATATCGCTAGTGCTTTCAATGGGGCCAGCGGCAGCAGCACTAGCCCCATTGAAAACATAGGGAGAATGCCACGGACTTCAGCCACAGCTGTGGCAGGAGTTTCCTTCATCCCCGCGGGGACCGCCGATCCCATTGAAAGCACTGCTTTGTCAAGGCCCGCGGAATGATTATCGGGGAAGGGCTTGAAATATAAGCCCTTCCCCGATAATCAGCAAAAAGTGTGTAAAAAAAAAAAAAAAAATGTACTCACCTCTCCGGCGCTCAGACACGTCCTCCTGCTGGCTCCCCGTCACTGCTATTAAGCTCTTTCAGCAGGCGGGGATTTAAAAATCCCCGCCTCCTGAAAGGGCTGTGCAGATTGGCTGAGGGCTCAGCCAATAGCAGCTACTGCTTAGCTATTGGCTGAGGGCTCAGTCAATGACACATAGCCCTTAGCTATTCATTCATGAATAGCTATATCTTAGCTATTCCGCATCTCTCTTCAATGGGGCTAGCGCTGCTGCCGCTGGCCCCATTGAAAAGACTGGCGATATCCCGGCATGATGCCAGCTTTTTTCTCGCACTGCGAGACTTTAACTTTACTCTTGCAGAGCAGTGGAGAAAAAAACGCCAGTGGGTGTCCACCCTCGGTGTGAAATTCGCCTCCTCATCGAGAAGAGGTGAATTCTGCAGCGGAAATGGCGATAAAATTGACATGTTGCCAAATTGAATTCCGGACAGCCTATAGATGACATTTTTGAAATCTCATCTGCTTTGCTGCTGCTGCTGTAAACGCCGTGGAATCTCCCTGCGGAGGGTTCATGTGGGAAATCTGCGGCAAATCTGCCCCATGTGGATCCAGTCTAAAGTGGTTTACCTGGCAGCAGCAGCCGGGGCGCACTGCGGTCAGTGCGGAAGCGCTGGTCTACAGAATATAGGAGTATGTCATCTGCATAGTAGAGTCAGGCTCTTCTTTTTGTCCTATCATTGCTTTTAACCATCCTGTACCTTACTTATCTGATGGTTTTTACCCAAATATGCAATTTTATTAATTATTTTCTTGTATTTTCTGACTTTACTGAATCCTCCTGAATGATGTGGTTTAGCACTTTCACGGTTCTACTTAACATGCTGGGCCTGTGTGTGTGTGTGTGTATATATATATATATATATATATATATATATATGACATGTGTCCATATACACTAGGAGTGGCGTAACATTCCTGTGGTCACATACATGTATCTACTCCCTCTTTTCCAATCCCGACCTCTTTCTATAATACACTTCATTATATTTATTATGTTATTTCTTCTGCTTTTTAACAAGCCGTTTCTCTGACTCCTCCCATACAAAGTACAACCTCCCTACACTTCGCCTCTAGCTTTTTACAATCAAACCCCTTACGCACCAAATCCCACGTGACATGGCGGGTCGCACCATTTTCACTAGCAAAAGCGCCCATTTTTTCGCATATACGTATCCGTTCACATTGGTGATCATTCTGTTGCTTCCAGCCAGACGAAGCTCCAACGGACCAATGGTGAGTAGACGTGTCCCTTTTACCCCCACCGCCCCCCTCCCCTAAAACCTGATAGTTAAGCCATTTTTGCTCCTAGACCTGTAATCTTGTACTCTCCCTCCCACTTCCCCCTCTTGTAAGCCCACCATTATATCGGTACCCAGTCACCCTTATCCCTTTTTCTCAGACACTTCCAGCCAATCATACATTTTTTGGCGAAAACCCATTTATTTCCAAATCTGCAGCCCATCACATACTTCTATTTTATTTGGACTCCAAACTCATTAGTTCTATCAGACTACATCAACTACGAGTCGCATCCGAATTCTAATTTATTAGCTTCTTTTTCAGGTAAGTGCCGCACCCGACCGTCCTCTGATGTGACCCATCAGACCGGCCGCCTTCTTCCGTCGCCCCACACTTTTGGCGATGGACCTCACATGGGCACTCTGAACACTCTGCGGCAGGAGTTGGGGGGCCGGCTTGTCCTGGCTACATTTGGGATCAGGTCTACAAAGTACATGTCCTACATTGTGTGTGTTTTACTTTGGGGGTTCCTTATCTAATTCTGGAGGGGTGGAGGAGTCAGACTTTCCAACCGCACACATTGCAGACATCATCACCAAGATACAGACATCGGTTTGGTTTATAGCCGGTGCTGTGATGCCAGAAGTTGGACTCTCGGCGATTGCCCAAGGTGCAGAAGTACATTTCATTACAAAGTCCCCACCAGGATACGATGGAACTAATGGTGTAATGCATAGACATGCATGGTCGGCCAGCAGGGAGCCATTCTTTACCGTAAGCCCCCCGTCTGCTTATTAGAGCCCCCCAGCTTAGAAATAAAAGTGTACGGTGAAAAGCGGGGAGTTGTCACAATCCAGCTACATTATAACAGAACAGTCGGGTCCCCAAGGAGACGTCTCTTTATCTGCTCACTGGCTAATGTGCTATCAAGGAGGAGGATGGAGGAGGGGGGGCAGGAGGATCTGACCCTCCGCACATCAGACCGTATTAACCCGCAGCGCCAGGAGATGGGACAGAGCAATAATCTGCAGGCAGGTGTCAGATATGACGGAGCACAAGGAACATGCAGCGTTCGGTTATTGGGGGGGGGGGGGAGCTGTTTATTATCAAGCAACACTGTCTCTTCTGACAGCCGCGGCGAACCGCGTTCTGCCATCACAACCGATGAGACGCGCTCGTTAAATATTTCTATGATAAGACTCTACAGAAATGGCTCGGCGCAGTCCGCAATCTGACAGAGGAGCGGCTCTAATAAATGGGATGACAATTCAGGAAAACACAGAGAAAGTGAGAGAGGGAGAGAGAAGAGAGAGAAAAGAGAGAGAGAGAGAAGAGAGAGTCATGGAGAGAGGGTGGGAGAAGAGAGAGGAGAGAGAGAGAGGGAGAGAGAAAAGAGACAGAGAGGAGAGAGTGATGGAGAGGGGGAAGAGAGAGGAAAGAGACAGAGAGAGGAGAGAGAGAGTGATGGAGAGAGAGGAAAGAGACAGAGAGGAGAGAGAGAGTGATGGAGAGAGGGAGAGAGAAAAGAGACAGAGGAGAGAGTGATGGAGAGAGGGAGAAGAGAGAGGAAAGAGACAGAGAGAAGAGAGAGTGATGGAGAGAGGAGAGAGACAGAGAGCAGAGGGGGAGTGATGGAGAGAGGGTACGGGGAAGAGAAAGGAAAGAGAGTGATGGAGAGAGGGTGGGAGAAGAGAGAGGAGAGAGAGAGTGATGGAGAGAGGGAGAGAGAAAAGAGAGAGTGATAGAGAGAGGAAAGAGACAGAGAGAGGAGAGAGAGTGAAGGAGAGAGGGAGAGAGAGAAGAGAGAGAAAAGAGACAGAGAGGAGAGAGTGATGGACAGAGAGGGGGAAGAGAGAGGAGAGAGAGAGTGATGGAGAGAGGGAGAGAGAAAAGAGAGAGGAGAGAGTGATGGAGAGAGGGGGAAGAGAGAGGAAAGAGACAGAGAGAGGAGAGAGAGAGTGATGGGGAGAGAGAGAAGAGAGAGAAAAGAGACAGAGAGGAGAGAGTGATGGAGAGAGAGGGGGGAGGAGAGAGAGAGTGATGGAGAGAGGGAGAGAGAAAAGAGAGAGGAGAGAGTGATGGAGAGAGGGGGAAGAGAGAGGAAAGAGACAGAGAGAGGAGAGAGAGAGTGATGGAGAGAGGGAGAGAGAGAAGAGAGAGAAAAGAGACAGAGGAGAGAGTGAGGGCGAGAGAGGGGGGGAAGAGAGAGGAAAGAGACAGAGAGGAGCGGGAGAGTGATGGAGAGAGGGTACGGGGAAGAGATAGGAAAGAGACAGAGAGGAGCGGGAGAGTGATGGAGAGAGGGTGGGGGAAGAAATAGAAAAGAGACAGAGAGAGGAGAGAGAGAGTGATGGAGAGAGGGTGGGGGAAGAGAGAGGAAAGAGACAGAGAGGAGCGGGAGAGTGATGGAGAGAGGGTACGGGCAAGAGAGAGGGAAGAGAGAGGAAAGAGACAGAGGAGAGGGAGAGTGATGGAGAGAGGGTGGGGGAAGAGAGAGGAAAGAGACAGAGGAGAGGGAGAGTGATGGAGAGATGGTACGGGGAAGAGAGAGGAAAGAGACAGAGAGCAGCGGGAGAGTGATGGAGAGAGGGTGGGGGAAGAGAGAGGAAAGAGACAGAGGAGAGGGAGAGTGATGGAGAGATGGTACGGGGAAGAGAAAGGAAACCAGAGAGTGATAGAGAGAGGGTGAGGGAAGAGAGGGGAAAGAGACAGAGAGAGCGTGCTGAAGGTGATAGAGAGAAAAGAGAGAGGAGACGGAGAGGAAAGAGAAAGAGTGATAGAGAGAGGGTGGGGGAAGAGAGAGAAGAGAGAGAGGAGAGAGAGAGTGATGGAGAGAGGGTGGGGGAAGAGAGAGAAGAGAGAGAGGAGAGAGAGAGTGATGGAGAGAGGGTGGGGAAAGAGAGGAAAGAGAGAGAGTGACAAAAGTGATTGAGAAAGAGTGAAAAGATACACAGAGAGGAGAGAGAGAGTGATAGAGAGAGGGTGGGGGAGGAGAGAGAGAGAAAAGAGAGAGGAAAGAGAGAGAGGAGAGAAATCAGAGAGACGGACAGAAAGGGTTGAGAGAAAAGAGAGAGGAAATGAAAGAGAAAATAGACAGAAAGGAAAGAGAGGGTGAACCCAAAGGAGAGATAAGAGAGGGGAGAGAGGAAACCGGGACAATTGGAAACAATGGAGAGATAAGAAAGAGAGAGGAGCCAAAGAGGGGAGAGATGAGGAGAAAATAAATGAGAGGGAGAGAGAGAGAAGGTATGAGAGAGCAGCCAGAGAGGAGGAATAATATAGGAGACAGGAGAGAAAAGAGAGGAAATATATGAGAGATGGGCCAAAAGAAAATGGGGCAGAGAGGAATGAGAGAGGAGAGAGAGGGGAGAGAAAGAGATGAGACAGAGAATAAAGAAGAACAGAAGGATGAGAAGGAAAATAAAAGCAAGTGGGAAAGGAGAGAGAAGAGAAGAGTGAGGAAGACAGAAGGGAAATGGGGAGTGAAAGAGGAGAGGAAATAAAAGGATGAGAGAGACTGGAGGTAGACAGACAGATAGATAGATGGATGGATGGATGGATGGATGGATAGATAAGAATGTAGAGGAGGAGGCCAGGAAGGGAGACAGTGGAAGAGATAACACTGAGGTTTAACCTATGATTGGGTCCTCCTCACATATCATCACCGCTGGAGAGAACATACTTATATTCTTCACACCAGAGACAGATGCTGCCCCATGTGACAGGGATGGAGGATACATGACATTAATGCTCCTGTCACTGTGACAACCCCTACGGGCAGTGTATTGGTGGCCATTAGTGGTTGTCACCCAGAGTCTGCTAGCAGCTCACCAGAGCAGAGGGACTGTGCCCGCCCTCCAGTCCAGGCTGGGCAGGGGCACATGGGGTTCCCCACCAGCCATGAGACGTGGCTGCAGCTCGGCCTGCTGAGACATGACGGCTCCTGCACGCTCGGGGCGGGGAGGGATCCATCAAACATTTGTCTGCAGCAGTTAATGTGCATCATAACAGCCGTTGCCTGGCAATCCTGACTCTCCCCGGTTGGGGACGGCCTCCCCGCAACATGGAGGAAAAATACATTTTAATTAAGAAAAACTCCCAGAGCGTTGACTTCCTCGTGTTTGTATCCGTCAGACCGCCATCACTCGCCGGCGTAAGTCATATCGCCAAACCCAGCAGGGTGGAAGAATATGCACAAGAAAGCAGGTTATTAACTCACATCTGAAAGCAGAAGTAGACAGGCGGTGGTTCTACCGCGAACGCGGAACCACAAGTGATGGCATGCTGTGACTTATAGTTCCACAAGAGCTGGCAGCACAATCATGCTTCTTACCAGCTTTATAGACATATTCAAACATCTTAAGGTGGCACACAATGTCTATAGGGTCACTATCTATGCCAGAGCACACATTCACTAATTTACTGGCTTCAGAGCAGAAATCTTCCAGCATCCTCTGCTTTTTCAGCAGGCGATGTAGCCTTCTCTAAAATAGCAACTAGCTCAGGCTGACAATAATGCAGCTCTGATACAATAGCCCCCTAATACAACAGGACCAACAGAATAGTGAGTGCAGCTCTGGGGCATAATACAGGATGTAACTCAGCAGCAGTACAGGATAAGTAATGTATGTATACAGTGACTCCACCAGCAGAATAGTGAGTGCAGCTCTGGAGTATAATACAGGATGTAACTCAGGATCAGTACAGGATAAGTAATGTATGTACACAGTGACTCCGCCAGCAGAATAGTGAGTGCAGCTCTGGGGTATAATACAGGATGTAACTCAGGATCAGTGCAGGATAAGTAATGTATGTACACAGTGACTCCACCAGCAGAATGGTGAGTGCAGCTCTGGGGTATAATATAGGATGTAACTCAGGATCAGTACAGGATAAGTAATGTATGTATACAGTGACTCCACCAGCAGAAT
This sequence comes from Eleutherodactylus coqui, assembly GCF_035609145.1. Classification (NCBI taxonomy): domain Eukaryota; kingdom Metazoa; phylum Chordata; class Amphibia; order Anura; family Eleutherodactylidae; genus Eleutherodactylus; species Eleutherodactylus coqui. The sequence goes on along the minus strand of NC_089846.1, from coordinate 10,354,710 downwards.
AGTGAGTGCAGCTCTGGAGTATAATATGGGATGTAACATGGGATCAGTACAGGATAAGTAATGTATGTATACAGTGACTCCACCAGCAGAATAGTGAGTGCAGCTCTGGAATATAATACAGGATGTAACCCAGAATCAGTACAGGATAAGTAAAGTATGTACACAGTTACTCCACTAGCAGAATAGTGAGTGCAGCTCTGGCGTATAATACAGGATGTAACTCAGGATCAGTACAGGATAAGTAATGTATGTACACAGTGACTGCAACAGCAGAATAGTGAGTGCAGCTCTGGAGTATAATACAGGATGTAACTCAGAAACAGTACAGGATAAGTAATGTATGTACACAGTGACTCCACCAGCAGAATAGTGAGTGCAGCTCTGGAGTATAATACAGGATATAGCTCTGGATCAGTACAGGATAAGTAATGTATGTACACAGTGACTCCACCAGCAGAATAGTGAGTGCAGCTCTGGAGTATAATACAAGATGTAACTCAGGAGCAGTACAGGATAAGTAATGTATGTACACAGTGACTGCACCAGCAGAATAGTGAGTGCAGCTCTGGAGTATAATACAGGATGTAACTTAGGATCAGTACAGGATAAGTAATGTATGTATACAGTGACTCCACCAGCAGAATAGTGAGTGCAGCTCTGGAGTAAAATACAGGATGTAACTCAGGATCAGTACAGTATAAGTAATGTATGTACACAGTGACTCCACCAGCAGAATAGTGAGTGCAGCTCTGGAGTATAATACAGGATGTAACTCAGGATCAGTACAGTATAAGTAATGTATGTACACAGTGACTGCACTGTATTCTATACATAGGCTCGGTACATGTGCTGTAAAGATAAATGTTATCGTCTATTGTTGCCTCTGCTGTTGAGTATTTCCGCAGGGTCAGGCCCCCGTCAGCTATGAACGGGCCAGCATGCAGTTACACCCAGGTCCTAGTGGATGAGGAACACAAACACCCATTTGGAAGAAGAGAGGAGAGAATATATGACTGGAGGATGTGGCCTCGAAGAAGCAGCAGGAAAGGTCGCAGAGTATTGGAAACCATGATTATTCCCGGGTCTCCTCCTCTATAAGGATTGATATCCCTGCTCCAGACACACAACTACTGCAATGCAGCACCCTCCTCGCTTCAAGCTGAGCCGTGACACACAAAGCAGACGAGCATCTTGGCCATCACTGTGCAACATACACAAGTCAGGTTTCTGAAGGGCCATGCTAACCCTTCACATGCCGGGCTATGAAGGTGCTGCAATCCCTGCAGAAAACATATAGAGGAAAACATAGTTCCTTAACGCTCTTTCCATACTGTCACTCAAGTACAGGCATGTGAATTACTCTGGGGGTGAAATCATTCCCCCTATTGCAAGCCCACCCTTCACACCTATACTTTCACCAATAGACTGAATCTACATAAGATGAGATTGCAGTGTAGGGTGCTGGACGGGGCGACCATCCTTACGCATCTTCTCTGTGAGCTGAGCAGGAACTCCCATCCAGCTCCCATAGTCCAACAAAGTCATTGAAGACAACTTTTCCAACTACTGAAACTTTTGCAATCAATTTTTGCAACTTTCGAAAGGGAGAGAATTCTGCAAGCCAGAAAAAAACCTTTGAATGACGAGCGATTCTCCAGAATGGCGCACGGAAGCAGTGACAATGTCAGCAGCTCTGAGGATGCACAGGGCAGGCAGGGCATTTGCTGATGTGAGCAGCAGTCCTTGCTGCAAGGGAGGACTGCAAATACCAGCATTCTGGCTGAGCAGGATGGCCGGCTCTCCACATCAGAGAAGTCTGATGCTGAGGATGGGGACCAGAACAGCAGCAGAGAAGGGGCCTTGATTATGCAACAAGTTAGGCAGCGAGAATCCCCTGAAAGGATGCAGGGTCTGTACTTTGGAGAGGAGTTACTTGATGAAACAGCTGGTAGTAAAAAGAAAGAAAGAAGACCACCCACCATTCGGGAGAGGTACATTTATGTCACAAAGCACTCTGGTCTGGTGGCAATGTCAGATCAGGGTGCTAGCCCTGGTACGCCCCTATGCCCGGGTGCTGATGCGTGCCTCTCAAGGGGCAAGGTGGTGGAGCTTCTGCCGAAGCTGGGTTTCAGGGCGGATGACATCTATGCCCTCATCCATCACCTACGGCACATCTTAGTTCGACATCAGCTTTGTTCACCCAGAGGGCCTTGAGCTCTTTTGTGGGGACTATGAGCTGGTGAGGGACGGGCCCGGCTGACGAGGTTTTGCTGCACAAGTGGTAACCCGCCAAATTGGAGTCATGAAAGTGACCGTTGTGACTCGTAACGAGTCACTCTCTTGCTATGACATCATGACGGCTCAGTCGGCACAGTAAGGTGGTGGACATGCCCAAAAAGAACCGGAATTAACATGGCATCTGGTCCGGAGCCTGGAGATTTATGGTCAAACTAAAATGTTCAGGGAACCTGGTGGCCCGCATACCATCTGCTGCCTTCCTCGGTAGGGGTCGTATCTTGTACCACTACCAGGGAGAGCTGAAGAACTGTAAAAGTGCGGCGACTCAACATATTTGAGTGCCACCTGCAAACTCATCAAGTGCACGCTGTGTGGCAAGGTAAGTCATCTTGCGGCATCTTGTGCCAAGATCAGGTGTCACCTGTGTGTAGAGACCTCGGTCACTCATACAGCCGCTGTTCACACTCTTGTGCCAATGCAGTTATAGCTGCAATGGGAGAGAGCTGTAAGCTTGCTTCTGCGAAGAAAGGGAGCAGCAGAGGCGATGGAGCCTGGAGGTCAAGGAGGAACAAACATACTGGGGCTGCCAAGTTAAGGCACCTAGAGAAGCATAGAAGGTCAATGCTGGACCCAGTTCCGGATGCACATCATGTGGCTGAGGCTCCCTGGGAGAATGATTTGAATGAGGTCAAGAGGATCCATAGGGAGGATCCTCTGCAATAGGTTCCAAGCTCTCTCTTCTTCTTTTTTGGAGGAGTCAGAGGGTGAGGTTCCTGGGGAAAAGGTGAAGCGTCCTTGAGCTGAAATGCTCCGACCACTGTCTAAAATTGTTTTCCCTGAATGTTGCAGAGACCCCCCGGATGGGCAGAGGTTTGTGGAGACTGAATTCGTCACTCCTGGAGGAAGCAGAGATAAGACAGTCCTTTGAGGATTTTCTGGAGAGCCAGGTACCATTACTGGATCTCTGTAGTAGTAAGTCAGAGTGGTGGGAGATGTTCAAGAGGAGGGCGGCAGGGTTCTTCCGCCAGCTCTCTAGCCTCAGGAGCCTGAGCCGGTACCACCTGTATCAAGGCCTGAGGAGGAAACTCGAACATCTTGTTTTGACTGGAGGTAGCCGCGAGGAGATCTCCAGAGTGATATCTTTGCTTAAAAGGTGCCAGTACAGCAGATACACATCCTTGGTTTAATATGTTTATATTGTCTAGAATATCATTTACTTACATTTAGGAACAATTCTGACATTCAGCGGTCCTAATATTTACTGCCGCCTAATGTGCAAGAATGTATTAATCACAGGGCTTTCGTTTAAGAAAATATTTTGATTACAATACTTACATATATATTTAAAAACCTATTCAAAAATAGACAGAAACTTACTAATATACAATATATATCAGACAAAAAGGATTTATGACATTTCGGGAAACATTGTGTACTTAAGGTAGCATCACATTGTGTACAGAAAGTCAGAGGTTTTCCTTTGCAGTTAGCGGACACCTTCCTTGCTTTTCTCTTTTTTTCTCACGCTATCTAATGTTTTTGCCCCTGAAGATTGTGTGGTCATTGGCTGACCAATACTGCGTCACGTAGGTAGGTGACAGCGAGATATCGTCTGGAATCTTTGACACTTTTCTTATCAGTTGACACCTTACTGTAGATGATAAAGGCATTGATCACAGCCATATCAATAATTCTAGTAAAGATAGGCCAATACCATTTGGAGGCAAAGCCAAAATATCTGCTTCCACTTCCTCTGAATATAGGTATTCTATAGCTTCTTCAGTAGTCTTGAATACACGATGCCTTGACATGCCTAATTTAAAAAGTGGAAATACGTCCTACTATGAGAACAAGTACTTATAATGCCTGCTACTATATAGTAGAAGCATCCCTTTTATAGGACAGTGTGGTTCTATAAAGGAGGTAGGACTGGTCACTTGGAGGGGTATTTACTGTCCCTGGATCAGGCCAAAGCGCTTAATTGGGTAATTACAAGTACCTATGGTCTGTTTTTCTGAGGTATGGCCTTCTGGCAAGGGCAGTGTGGGTTGTCGATTGGCTTAGAACATTGTATTCAGAGGCTGAGACTTCCCCATTGGTAAATGATTGGGTCAGCCACCCTTTTAAAGTTGAGTCTGGTGTCCGTAAGGGCTATCCTCTGAGCACCTTGCTGTACGTGTTTGCCATTGATCTTTTCTTTAGGAGGATAGTCAACCTATGGGGGTGTAGGGGGGGACATGGATCAGATGGCGCCGGAAGGTGGTGATGTACGCTGATGATGTAACTGCCTTTCTATCCTCAAGAGGAGAAGCAGAGTACATGATGGCGGAGATGGATCACTTCTCCCAAGCATCCAGCTCCGACATCAACTGAGATAAGTACGAAAGTCTCTGGTTAGGAAGGGAGGATTTTACTTTTTGCCTCCCAGATACCCTTCTGCTAAAGTTCTAAGCATTAAATTTGACCAGGTGGATTACCCCATGCAAAATTGGGTAGTCTTTGACTCTTCCGGAAAGGGTTAATCTGATCAAAACATACCTGCTCCCTTTATTCATCTACCTGGGCAGCGTATGCATTTTGCCAGAGCCTCTCTGGACCCAGGTCTACAACCTGTTCTTCCTAATGTTGTGGGGGAACAGGTTGAACCTAATTAGGAGAGATGTCACATATCGCACGAGGAGACAAGGGGGGTTATCTATGGTCAACCCCGTGGGGTTTCTTGTAAACAGCTGTGTTAAAATCAGGTAGGAGAGGGCTCCTTCATGGGTATTCTCCTGTCAGGGATAGTTTCTACCCTTCTTCCAGGAATGGGAGACAGGAGGAAAAGTGAAGGATATTCACAGGTCACACAGCTTACGATACCTTGGCTCTGCGGATCGTACATCAGTGGGGTCTGGGAATCGAGGAAGCTCCTTGATAATAGAGTCTGGTTGACTCCGTTCCAAAAGCCCTTGGCACTCAAGGAGTGCCCAAGTCGGGACCTGGTGCTAGTTGCGTTAATTGAATTCTGACAGGATCCCCTTGAAGTTTTGGGACTTGGCTTGGCGCTGTTACCAAGGGAGACTGTATGTAAGTAACGAAGGGTAACATAGTACAGGCGCTCTGGGGTTGTTCCCATGTAGAGTGCAGCGATGTGCTGGAAAGCATGGAGCATTTCCTGATTCAGTGCCCCTTTAATACAGAGATGTACAATCAGGTAGAGGCCTCCAGTACTTGTCAGAAACTTTAGCAGCTCCTTTAATGTTGCTGTCGGCCTACCCGACCAATTTTCTTCATTTTTTTTTCACCAATTTTTGAGGGCCGTCCAATCCTTAGTAATGTGACTGTTGTGTTATTAATCCCCTTCTTGATGACATCTTCACTGTCCTCCATGGTAGATGTAATGCCTTGGAGATGTCTTGGCCTTCTTCTCCTGACTGACTCCTTCCAACAATCAGACCCCTTTGATGGGCTGTAAGATCTTTATGGACCAACTAAGAAAATGTCAGGAAAATCCTCCTAGAAGAACCAAGCTTTATACATGGGGGGGAATCAGGATACCTGTAAATAATGGCAGCGGAGCGCTGACTACTAGTTATCAGGAGGGTAAATGTGATTGGCTAATTCTGAACATCACCAAATCCCCAAATATAAGAGGGTGTGAACACTTATGCAACCACATTTTTTTTTTTTTTTATTTCAGATTGTTTTCCAATGGAATTGGACAGATGACGGGTCACATTGAAGGTGGAAATAAATTAAAAGGATTCATCTTTGTTGGATCTTTTAACATGACAAGGGCCTGGCCTTATAATTGGGGAGTAATGTATAGATTGGTCTGGACCTTCAGGATTTTTTAATTTTATTGTATCCTGAATTAAGGTTTGGTTTGATTAAAGTCGGCAATCATTGGGTTTTCTTATGTTTTATACTATATTTCTGTTCTTATCTTTTTATAATAAAATGATCTCCAGAATCTTCCAGAACTTCTTCTGAAGCCTTGGTGGACTTTGAGGCATGCTTGGGCTTGTTGAAAGGTCTAATGATGCCGGAGCTTCAGCTTCCTCACAGAAGGCATGGCGTTTTCTATTAGGATTTCCTGATACTTGATTGAATCCATCTTGTCCTCCGCACGCTGCAGGTTTCCCGAGAAAGCAAAGCAGCCCCAGGGCGTCCCCGAGCCACCGCCATGCCTCACTGTACGGGGTTCTTTGCAGCATGTGCTTCATTCTTCCTCCTGCAGATATACCGATGATCCAAAGGCTTGGAAAGTTCCAGTTTTGTTTCATTGCTTCACCAAACAGAATTCCAGAACTTCTGTGGTTATTTATCTGGTTTTGTTTAATAAAATTTTGATTAATTTTGAAAAGGTCAAAGCATATTAATCATGACTTCAACATTACATTCATGAATATAGTCGGGGGGTTACAAAGTTAAGCAAAATGCCCAGAATTACATACCAGGTATTACTTCTTACAGAGCAAAGTAAAGTAAGACTCAAGGTTCTGTTCCTTTATTAGATAAGCCCCTAGTAATATAAAATAGAATCAGCCCGAGTAGACCAAAAACAAAAGTAACATTTAGGGAACAACAAATAAAGAAGACAATGGGAAAAACACATAAGGAGAAGATCATGGGGTGAAGGGAGTTGGGCTGTGCTTGTTGCTAGAAGATATACTTGATGGTAAGCTAGATTTCCCTGGAAGGGTCAGAGATCTGTCTGTTGGGTTCCATAGACACATAGTGAGCGAGTATTGATACCAGGATGACCAGATCTCTTCCTATAGCGTTTCACGGACTGTAAGGATAGCTTTTCAATCAGTGGGGGAAAGTTAGCTTGGTATAATGTCTCAAAAGACTCGGTGAGATGTATGCCCGGGTAAGGAAGGCTTTTTGTGAGCCAATGAAAATTAAAGTTAAGTTTCAATAGCTTAAGCATGGAAGGGGGTAAGTTTAGGTTTAGAGCCAGCGATTGGGTATCATTAATTTTGAGACCCGAGATCGCTCCAAATTTATCCATAATTTGAAATATATTGGGAAGAGAAGCAAGAGAGGAGCAGATGGTCAACAACACGTCATCTTCATATAGGGGGCGCTTGTATTCATGTCTCCCTATGTGGATGCCCCTAACGCTCTTACTGGCTCTAAACATACAAGCTAACCCTTTGATTGCGAACGCAAATAGAAGATGCGATAATGGGCATCCCTGCCTCGTCCCCGTCACAGTAGCTATTGTGTCAGACTCAAGGCCACGAATTCAGACTGAGGTAGAGGGGAATGAATAGAGAGCCTGAATACGTTTTACCAGTTTTTTCCTCGGGTCGGCTAACACTCAAGTATATACGGTAATTTAAGAGAGAATCATTAGGTCATTATTAAGGAGATTGGGCGATAGTTTTCACAAATAGAGTGATCCTTCTTGAATTTGGGGATGAAGTGGCTAAAGGCCTTTTTGGCTGTAGGGGATAAATATGGGGGTTGGGAAAAGGAGTTAAAAAACTTTTTATAATATATATTTGAGAAGCCGTCTGGGCCAGGGGCTAAGTGCTTTTACTGCTACCCAGGCCTCCTCCACTGTCACCTCCCTCTCGAGAATATCCATGTCCTTTCTTGAGAAGCGTGCACTGGATTACATTTTGCTCCCCCACTGAAAGTGGTATTTATTGGTTTTGCGGCTGCCTCTTTCCCTTGGATCTCAACTATCCATGTCTTGGTGTCAATCTGGGAAGGACCTTATCGAGCAATTTCTGGCACATTTGCAGTGGCAACCATTCTTTAGTGTAAAGGCTATTGTATAATTGACCAAATGGTCTTCCGATCTCTACTGGGTTTTGGGCTCAGGTTACCATTCTGGAAGCGTAACTTGGGGAAAGCTGGGAGGAAGGGTCTGGGAGTCAGGCATCAAGCCAATAATCTACCCTGTCGATCTCCTTGAGAGTAGAATTTGTATCTCAACCATCTTGTTTTTCTGCTGTGGTAGTTAGGTATAGATTGAGTTCCGTACACGCTTTGGAAATTTCAGATGATCCAAAGAGGGGTCATTTTTATGCTGTTCTAATAGGTAAGAATAGTGGGCCTCTTTTTGCAGCAGTTCCTTTGCCAGTTGAGCCATTATTTTGGAAGCTAATTGAATGAATCTCCCTCCGATTACTACATTATGGGCCTCCCAATTGGTGGCATATGAGGTGTCTCTGGTAGGTTATGCACAAAGAAGTCCTCAATGGTATCCAGAATCTCCTTTTGCCCGAATTAATTATTGAGTAGAGATTCATTCAACAGTCAGTACCCCATGGTTTTATAGCTGGCCAGTTCTGTAAATCCAAGTCTGGGGAGTCTCTACCAAGGCCTTTGATGTGGGGCCAAGGGGTCCCAAAGCTCCGGCATACAATCAAGGGCAGCTGGGTGGGTGTCCCTGCTTATTTAGCCCATGGTTTCTGCTGCAGTAGGCCAGACACCTCTGCGGATTCAGATCTGCTCGTGGAGCCTCTTAATTGTGTGTCCCCATTTCGGTGGACCAAGGAGGCACTTCTTAAAGTGGGAAAGGCAGCAGGAGGCCCAATGCCAGCAGAAAATGCGGTTGCCTTCTCAATCTTCTCCCGCGCATTTGCTGCTGATAACGTCAATGCCACGCCTCAATTTATGTGGTTTTGAGCTTATTGGAGGCAACTTTTCTTGACTGTTGGGGCAGTAGAAGTAAATGTCTTGGAGTTCAGGCATGAAGACCTTCAGCATATAGTAGGCGCCTTACTGTGCAAACAGAAACCTCAGTGCTGCTACCACCAGCTCTTACTGCAGGTCTTTTGCAGTCACTGGAGGGTTCTGACCACCGGCCACCTCAGGAATCTGGTGGTGATAGCTTCCTCTTTATACCACATCCAGGTAGTGCAGCCACTGTTCCAGTAACATTGACCTTGTGAACTACTTTTAGCTGCATCTCTAGGAACGTTCAGCACCTCTGTATCTTTTTGTATCCTTTCCCTTGCTTGTACAAGACAAATGACCTCTTCTTGTAACTTTTTGGACCGATCTTTTAACAAAGGGTCCCTTTACATGGGACGAGTATCATGCTAATTCTTCCGTCATTTGCATCATGCAGGCGTACAAATCAAACAATGATGGGCCTGTGTAAACAAGCCGTCATTCATCTATGAATGACAGCCAGTTTACTGTGAATGGAGGCCTCCATACGCTGAGCGATCATTGCTCCTGTATAAAAGCACAGGAGTGAGTATCGCTGGGACTGCCATAGGGCACTTCTGCAGTCGGCCATTGTCCTGTGTAAAAGGGCCCTTCGCCATATTTATAACATGCAGTCAAACATCACAGTCAACAAAGCCCTCACCTGTCCAGTTAGTTGATGGGTTTTATCTCAAACACACCTGATGTAACTAATGAAGCCCTTGATTAGTTACACCACTTGCACTTGAGATAACGCCTGACTTGCAGATGTGTGCTGATATGAGGAATATTTTGTGTGTGTGAGTGAGATGGAGGGTTGGTTGAATAATTCTGAGACAGCAGTAGTCAGTAAAAGTAGTATTTGTGGTGAATTTGGAGAAAGCGCTTGTATATTAGTTGTTCTTCTTGTAGGTCTTTTGTTTTATTTTTTTTATAAACAGCTGAAAGTTTGTAAATTTGGGAAATAGATCTATTTTGCAATGGGTGATGTTAAAACATTTTGATTGCAACTGTAGAGGTCATCTGAGAGTCAATAGTGGAGCTGATATATTCTATGGATTGTAAAAGACAAAACTATCTATTGCTCCCTGTTATCAGACACTTCAGACAGCAGAGAAAGAGCCCATCATATTCTAAAATGGGATGAAAGATAAATAGTACAGAAACTATAAGAATTTGATATTAATGGGGTTTTCCAAGGAGTGCCCACTGTCAGACCCGGGATACACCAGGGTTGGAGCAGAAGCTCCAACCCTGCTGTATCACCGGAAATGATAGTAGATACTGCCTGGAAAACCCCTTTAACCCTTTCCAATCCAATTTGTACCCTGGTTTTCCTAGGGGGCTTACTCTTTTTCTGCCATTCTACAACGGCACTATATGCTGGCTGAAGCCAGTACTGCATGAGGCGACATGTTGGATAGGCTCCGACAGCAGAGAGGCTGGCAATATACAGTAAGAGAACCCCGACGGGTGTCCTCCAGCATCGGGGCTGTACAGCCTTAAATCATAATGTCTTCAGGAGGTCAGACATGGGATTGGAAAGGGTTAAGATAATAAATCTTAAGGGTACGTTCATAAGTCGCAGAAACGCAGCTAAATCACAGGTAGTTAAGTTACAGGAGAAATTCTGCAGCATTTGTTTCCTCCACATGTGAGCATGTAGAAGTCTATAGTCTGCCAAAAAATGTGATCCTCCACAAATTGCAGTCAGTTGGCCCGTTGAGCCTAGCATGCTGCCCGTGGGATGGTTTGTACAAATGATCCCACAACCAAATTGTTGGAGGGTCTTGTTTGCACAAGCAACTTAAAGTGTAACTGCATTTTCTAAAAACATTTGACATGTCATAGGGACATATCAAAAGTTTTGATCACTGGGGGTCAGCTGATGCCATTCTCGACGATGGCGTTAACGAGCCAGCTGAGGTGCTCCTCTAAGCGCTGAAGACCGGGCCACAGTCTATTGTAAATCATCACAATGTCATTTTGGAATAAGTTCACTGTACCAGGTCTAGCTACATTCTTCATTTTCTATGTCATGTGACCCTCCACCCCAAAATGGCTCCACTTCCTCTGATCTTTTGTTCATATTTTTTTACTTCCTCCCCTATCCATAGCCTCCAACATCCTGTGAGCAGTGCATGATGGGAGGACAGGGGTGGAAGCACTGTACTGTATTGCTCATGTGCAGTTCAGAGTGCCGGAAGGTCCTGTCTGCTTGCTGCCAGTAAGTTGCAGGACCTGTAAGCTGTGGGCGGGGCTACAGCTCTGGCCAATAACCAATCTCTATGCATGTGGGAAGTTGTAGGTAACAGTATGTTGCTGTGTTTACTGTGGAACTGATGCATGTAAACACAGTGGCAGATCACAGATGTATGGGATGAAGAAGAGGGTTCAAAGCGACAGATAAAAGGTACAGGTTGCCATTATTTAGGTGTACCTCCTAGATTTCAACATTTTCAGAATTTCCATTTTGTGCCTGAAAAGCCCTTTAAGCCCATATTCAGCTAGCATTTTCGCAATTGGTGGGAAGGTCAGTAGCCAAAACTTTGACGTGCCCCTATAATATGTTAATAGGTTTTTAGAAAGCCCAGTAAGGGCGCGTCCACACTGACTTTTGCACCATCTTTTAACATACGGACATTGCAAGTCTGTCTCGGCCTCACCACGAGTCTCCCGACCCGAACTCCAAACAGCCATGCCCAGACACACTTCCAATGTCTGAACATGGTGTCAAGGTCAGTATGGATGGGCCTCACAGTTTAACGCTAAGGCTTGCCCAGTGACGTTGGTCACACCATGCAGCGTCACTCTTCGGCCATGTATCTAACAATCGCCAACGCAACTGTGGCATAAAAAAAACTGTTGGACTGGTGGGTGCAGGTTGCTTGCGGCTTTGTTGTCAGACTGCCATGCAAGTCGGACATGACCAAGTTGTAGAGAACCTGTCTGTGATTGGGCTGTAGTCACAGAGGTAAGCACGGCATCGGTCCGAGAAACCCGGATTGATATTGCGCTGGTCATCATGCAGTTTCGCATGCGAGCGCGATGCGTTATGAGAAAATCAAATACTTTTTCAATAGGAAAAACTAAAGATCGCATCGCACTCGCACATTCATACACTCGACCCCCATGCTCAGGGATCGGTGGAGTCCCACGCGATCGCCTCCCACCGATCAGCAACATTTCCCTTCTGATGTATAGAAATTACTACAAAATATCCAAAAGCTCAAGAAAAGAAGCCGCTTTTCTGTCGCTCCCTTTTATTTCACTTGCATAGAAGGTAAAAACACAAAGACCCTCGTTCCACGCCTTAGACCCCACGACCGCCGGGCCCACAGCTTCACGTACAACAGAGAGCGCGATGCTTAATAAAGCCAAAAGTTCTTTTTTTTTTTTATTCACAAAAGAAATAAATGTCATCATTAAAACACTCGTCCTTACAGCCGGAGGCTTTAACCCTTTCAGCACTGGGGGGGGGAAAAAAGGCAATGACTAATACAGGTTAATGGAGAACAAAGGGAGGAAAAGAAAGAACACACACACCCACCACAACCAAAAACACCCAAACCTCTATTTTACACCTTCATACCAAAAAAAAAAAAAAACCCTGCTGGCCGAGAATGGATTTAACCCTTTGGTCCGCTGTCGTCGCAATCAATTCCATTCCCGGTTTTACGTAAATAAAGCTTACTCGCTGTAGAATACCAGCTTCTGCAACTTCCTAATGAACGGCGTCTCAAAGCCTTCTGGCGTTCAAAGTCTCTGCTTGCTGTTCGCAAATGGAAACTCTCTCTACAGTTAACAGAAGCCGAGTTATCCTGTTGGCGCAGATGTAGTAGGAGTTTTCGAGCTACTGAATGCGATCAAGAATTTTTGCCTTCCTTGACAGCAAGCGGAGATCTTGGTAAAGATGAGAAATATGATCAGAAGTAGATTAGGAAGTTGCAGAACTTTATTAGCTGAATTTACAGCAAACCGCCTTGACGGGCTGTCCATGAGGGAGTGAGATAACCCAAAAAATAGACCTAGTGTTCACCAATATCTTAGGACCTGATGAACATCGTAAGAAGTTCTGCAGCAGCTGACAAGACTACTATATTGTACATATGGCTGACATCTCAACAGTCCAAATCCCCTGGACTACAGCGTGTTATGTAACCTTCAGCAGGACTGAAAAGGTCTTTCTTTTTTTTACTGGATCTACTCTGCCGCCAAACGCCCCAAACCCTAAATCTAACGCATGAGTATTCACGTACCATCTCTAGCGCCGCCTCGGAACAGACAGAATGTGGAAATCTTCATAACATGGAAGAAAAAGAGGTGACGCCATGAAAAATGCACTACAGGTGACCGAAGAGCTAGGGAGGAACTGGGACACACCGGCCGGTTTGGTGAGGGGGCACAACCGCCGATCGTCACCCAGGCAGCCACACTACAGTAATACCAGGAGCATCTACCAAAATAAAACGAACCCCCGCAGAAGTCTATGACTTTCGAAGTTCAATTCAGTCTTTTCTTACCAACATGGCCGCCATTACAGCTCCAGGAAGGATGCTGCATACGGGGCTGAGCTGGTCATCGAGGAGTCTGGGAAAGCCGAGCGACTGCTACCTGTTGGGTTGTAATGGCAACCATACTAGTCATCACCCAGCTTTCCCACAAATAGATTGGACTAAGGAAGATCTGAAGAGAATCAGCGGCCTTGTCTGGACAGCCCAACGTGGTATCTGTAAGAGGCCGAGACGTCCTGCTACTACAAAGACCTCGCAGTGCTGAAGGTTTGCGCGGCATGCACAGCTCCGCATTTCCACCTCTGATTACGATTCCCCCAAAACATTCTAGAAACAGTACAGATCTGCTACAAAATGATAATTCTATTTACAGGTGTTTTTCCTGCTCGCTGCGGCTACAGAGACGGCCTAGAGAGCGGCTGCAAAGAAAAGGAAGATTGACGAACAGCATCCTGCAGCTGAGCAGCCGCCACAGGCCTGCATGTTACTATGTATCGCCGCTCGCCGGCCCAGGAGGTACAAAGAGGATGGGATGGGTCGGTTCTGGAACTCATGATACCTCTTATTAGCACCGGGGCTCCTGAGCAGTCTTGTAGGGGGGGAAGGGAGAGGGGTGTCTCCAAACATTGGGGCTAGGCTGGTGTCCAGCAGAGGCCGATTTTTGGAGTGCAAGCTGAATGGTGTGGGATATTTTTGGCAAGGGGGACGTAGGTGCAGCAGGAAGGATGGAGATGCAGCGTTTTTCAGTGACCCGCTTCTTTGTATGTATAATAGGAGTAAATAATAAATTAAAATCCAGGTGGTCAGTCTGTCCATTCAGGCAGAGTTCTCCCACTCTGAGCGCGGCTCCGAGGACCCGTTGAGGACTTTTTTCACTTTCTTGATCCCCTCTGTGGAACCTGTGGTCGTCACTCTGAAAAAGGGACACAACGAAGGCATTTGTTAGGCAGGGAGATAATTGGCTGAATTAAAGGGGTTGTGCTGCAGGAAGCAGACAGCTCTGTATATTGCACAGTGGCCCAGGTTGGTACTGCAGGCTAAGCCCTATTAAAATGAATGAAACTGAAGTTAGCCACTGGGGTCACTGAACAAGTTACAGCGCCGTCTGCGGCACAACAGCATTAAAGTTCCTGCAACTTTCTGCTACACGGTGATCGTTAATCATCATTTCTAACATCTCTACCGGCCATCAGGGATTACGAATATTCTTGCCGACATCCAGCAGCTGAATTCACATGGCGACCTCCAATCTTATCTACACAATCCCCCACGAGCGCACGCTGCTCCAGAGTCTCTTGACTTGCTCTTGGATGGATTTTTCTCTCTCGTTAGCCCCGGTAACCTAATGATGACAGGGCTGTGAGAGGGGCTTTGGTGAATGCCTCCTCGTTAGTCCAGTGGCCTCCTGTTGTATTGTCATACCTGTGAGTGGATTCTATTAAGTGCATGCACCAAAAAGGAGATGACTTGCTGATCTGTGGGGGTCTTTTGGCTAGGGGATAACTTGTAATTCCGGTACAACCCCTTTAAATGCTTGACCATTATAACCTATGGATGCAGCTCTTCGGGCCCATTCACATGGACGTACTTCCTCTCCATGTAATTCACCAATAGTCCATGTGGGGGAAAAAAACCCTAAAATAAAACCGCAGCATGTCCTATTCTAATCCGTATGAGGGACAAGAATGAGATATGCAAGGTCCACCGGCCGCGGGTATCGGAGAGCATACGGACATGTCTGCTGTCCAATAAGAGCTGCTCCCTGGAATCAGGTTTTTTTATAAATTTTTTTCCCTCTTTTCCTGAATTTAATTATAAAAATGATTTATTTTATATATCATTGAGTTATGAAGTCCCTAGGCGGATGTAGGGGATGAGGAGAGCCAATCCCCCCCCCCCCCCCCCTCTCCTCTTCTTTTCCTCTGGCACTCATGAGGTTAATATTTAAATTGACGTGTGCTTAACATGTGATGTGTATTATACCACTGGACTGGGTAGTGTGGCTTTTAAATTTTGGAGTGTTTTCATTCTTCCGTTAGCCATGACTAAGAGCGGTAACGCTTGAAACACGTAGGAGCCGTTGTGCGCAGCTCGATCAGTTAGATCCCCCCATCACCCATAGAATAGAATTACTGCGCGGTTCCATCAAGAAGGAGAAGTGCCATCCCTGCCAGATCCGGTCGGCCAGCATGCATTTGGCGTCAGTGCCAGGAGCCATCCCGAAGTCAACTGGATCAAACATCCGCAGTATAAAAGACAACCGTACTTGGGAGCGAGCGCCATTCTTCACCGTACAGCCTTGTATATAAAGCTTTATTATATACTGGAAAGTTCTGCAGTATTTTAACCCCTTCCTGACGTCCGCTGCACAGTGTATAATGTTATAGCTGAGCCCGCTCTAGTGGAAGGCGTTGCTTCAAGGGACTGTGACCCCTGCCGTCAGCCCTTCAAATGCCAAGGTCCGTCCAGACAGCGCCATTTAAAAGGCCCGAAAGAGGCAAAGAGATCATGGGCTGCCGTTTGGTTACCAAGACAGCCCGGTGCCTTGGGAGCGCCCCCCGTAGGCATTAAACCCTGAGACTGAAGGGAACCTCTGCAGTCTACACAACCCTGTGAGGTGAACACGGATGTGTCTGCTGCGCTGATACAATGTAACAATGCATCAGTGCAGGTAACATGTATCAGGCTGGAGGAATGTCTAGGCGGAACAGAATTGCAACAAACCCTCAGCGGTGTGCAGCATTAGATCAGGAGTTGGCAGGAAGTACACAGAAATGTTCCTATTCACTGCTTGCAGCAGAGGTCTTAACTAGAAGTGTGTGTTCCAAAAAAATTGACATCAATTTCCATCACCACCTATCCACAGAATAGCGCATATTCGACCACCGTCTTATTCCACCTCTGAACTTTAGGGCCTTTAGACCTCCATTCTGGTGATCGGTGGGATCCCAGCAATCCTGGGGATAGGTGATAATTGTCAACTGTGAGAAAAGCCCTTTATTTGGCCCGCAGGGAGTATATCTGGTGCTGAACCCCCGCAGGAAGAGGAGAAAGCTATGCAGAATGTCACTTTAGAAGAAACTTGGTCGGCAGCCAGGGTGCGAGTATATGGAGCGGCTGCAGAACACCAGGCACACATGACGCTTTGATGTCAGAAGAAACAGGACCGAGCTGCCTAAACTAGGACATCTGACCGGGTGGACATAAAGCAGACGCCCGGACTGGTGCAGACTCTACCTGGGGGGGCTACATAAAACACCCCCCTGCTGAGACCAGGTCTCCTTCCTCAGAGATGAGAGCCTGAAGACAACAGGCACATTGTGAGGACACAGAAGGGCCCGTTGACACGGGAGGAATGATTCCATCAGGACACAGCGGGATTTGATACAAAATTGAAAATGGCTTAAATGCGCCTGCAACTCCGCATCAAAATCCGCATTCAGCCAATGTGGATTTTGGTGCGGCAAATTCCGCTGCCCCCTGGTGGAATGATTCTACCAATGTCAAAAAGCCCTTAAGGTGGCCATACACACAATGCCTCGCCAACCACTAATGTAATGACTCTGGGCCATTAGGAAGCCGACGAATGATCAGTCGGTGTGTGGCGAGCTGCAGACAATAAGATCAATGCAAGGATTTCCTTAGAAGTATGCTAAAACACTGTGCTCCCGGGACCCCGCTCCTTCCACCGACCGTCCGGGGACCCCGCTCCTTCCACCGACCGTCCGGGCACCCCGCTCCTTCCACCGACCGTCCGGGGACCCCGCTCCTTCCACCGACCGTCCGGGGACCCCGCTCCTTCCACCGACCGTCCGGGGACCCCGCTCCTTCCACCGACCGTCCGGGGACCCCGCTCCTTCCACCATCGGTCCGGGGACCCCGCTCCTTCCACCATCGGTCCGGGGACCCTGCTCCTTCCACCATCGGTCCGTGATGCACTCTGTGCTGCTTGGACCCGGCTCCTTCCACTATCAGTCCGTAATACACTCTAATGCCGGGACCTTACCCCTTCCACCGTCAGTCCGTGATGTACTCTGTGCTGCCGGGAACTTGCTCCTTCCACCGTCAGTACGATACCCTCTGTGCTGCCAGGACCTTGCTCCTTCCACCGTCCGCCCAGGACGTCCCAGAAGATCCAATCTCTTCCTGATATACTCTGTGCTGCTGGGGGTTCCTGCTCCCCTCTTTAGATCCACTCCCCAAATACGTGTAGAGGCGCAGACAAATAGTACAACCAAATGATGCAGCATCTTGCACCATTTTGTCCTGCAAATGCCGGAAACTGAACGGATCCCATTATAGTCAAAACGGTCCTTCGACAGCATCCAGTGCCGTGAGACGACTGTTCCTTTTGGGCACAGAGTGTTTTCCGGTTCCGTAACAAAGAAAATGGAATTCAAAATGAGCCCCAACCCACTCCTCACTAAGTGACCCCCCTCCTGAAAGACTCTGTGCTGCTCCGGGTCACATCCCATCACAGAGGTTGCGAGATACCGGCAAATGTCCTCTAGTTGTTCTGCAAGCATCAAGAAGAACAAGAACTTTCCATGAACGGCATTTGATCATTCAGGTTGTCGCCGTTACCTGCGATCTGTCCGAACGCAGCGGCCGACGCATCGATTTAAAGTTCACAGGATCGATAAACAATGGAAACAGCGAACGATCCACAACTAACCTGCGCAATATATGACCGTGTCCTACAGGCATCGGCGTGTCGGCGACCGCACAATGACGGATGGAAAGGCAGTGGATTAGCAGAAAAAGCACTAAAGAGCCGCCATAACCTGATGGGGTCCCATAAGGACATGTGCTGTTGGCATGACACTACGGCTCATCCGATTGGCCGGGAAGGATGCGCCACTTCATTATGGCTTCATTGTGGGTAGAAGGCCTTAAATACCATTCTGTTAGTCACCGTCCTCTGTGCAAGCTTTTCTAGATCTTTTTGAATCCTCTCTCTCTCTTCCGTAGTGTTAGCTATCCCTCCTAGCTTTGTGTCGTCAGTAAATTTGATCAGTTTGCCATCGATTCCCTCCTCCAGATTATTTATAACAATGTTGACCAACACTGGGCCTAGGACAGAGCCTTGCGGTCCCCACGTGATACATTCTTCCACTTGGATGTGCAGCCATTTATGACCACTCTTTGAACATCATCACTCAGCCAGTTGTGAATCCACCTAACAGTTGCCTTGTCAATCCCAGATTTGGTCATCTTTTCCATAAGTATGATATGAGATACTTTGTCAAATGCTTTACTAAAGTCGAGATATACTATATCCACCGCATTTTCCTGATCAACCCAGTCGGTGATTCTGTCATAGAAGGACATTAGATTCGTCTGGCATGACTTGTTTGTTACAAACCCATGCTGGCTCTGGTTAATTACTCCATTTTCATCCAAGTTCTTGCATACATGAGGTTTAATAATTTGTTCAAAGATCTTTCCCGATATAGAAGTCAGGCTCACAGGCCTGTAGTTTCCTGGATCCACTTTTTTTCCCTTTTTTGAAGATAGGGACAACATTTGCCCTTTTCCAATCTTCTCCTCCTGTTCTCCAGGAATTTTCCAAGATTGTGGTGAGTGGTTCTTTGAAAATTCCTAGCGAACAGGAGGAGAAGATTGGAAAAGGGCAAATGTTGTCCCCATCTTCAAATAAGGGAAAAAGGTGGATCCAGGAAACTAAAGCCCTGTGATCCACCTTCTTCACTTTTTTGAAGATAGGCACTTCCAGATCTACTTGGGTTTCAACTCCTTTATATGATCTCTGTATTCTGCCTGTGAATGAAAACTTAGTAAGAGGTTGCACCTGGACCCCTACTTAGTCCAGCAGAGTCATCATTGAAGTGGTTGCACCCCCAGTATGAGGGATCACTGCTGGGGTTTCCATATTAGCGTCTTTATAGGTAAGCTTATACTCACACTGCCTCCATTTCCAGATCATCTGTGTCCTCATCTTGGGGAAGCTGCAGGTAGGGGTTGTCCGACGCCGGCCGGAACTTGTACCCGGTTAACACGAAGAAGATGAAAGTGGCCAATTCATCCAGAAGCTGCAAGGAAAACCAGGACATCATTTATAACTGGCCGTCGCAGTCTATATAAATGTCACCCTGAAAAAGGATGGAAGCCGTCACCCAGTGGATAATGCAGCAGGAACGGGAGCATCAGGTCATACCACTGTATAATGAAATATTGTGCAACTTTAATAATTTGTGCCTTGAATCTTTAGCCCTTCCAATAGCTCTGCTTGCTGTCAGTGAATATAAGCAATTTTTATTTTACATTCAGAAGCTAAAAACCCATCAAAGCCCAAAATTACACACAGCTAAAACACGTCTGCTCAGTTACAATGCATCAGTGCAAGTAAAATGTATCATCCCGCAGGTCCAGGCGCTCAGATAGGACTGACTACACTGAATACAATGTGGCAAACCATCAGTTACTACATGTGAGCACTATAAAACTACAATGTGGTGCTCCTTGGCCGGATCCAGGAGTCTGAGGATGTAGTAGTTATACTCAAACGGCTCCCTGTTCTTGTGCCGTCACCTATGAAAGTCAGCACTAGCAAGACTCCTCTTGCACCCCATAGAAAGCAGCGTGCGTGAGTCTGTTGTACACACACACTGTCCTCTATGGAAGTTTCCACAGAGCTGCAAAACTAAAAAAAAAAAAAAGTTTGGTCCGGTGTCACCAGTAGAACAAAATGCGATTGTTCTCAGTAAGAGGAACCAAGTAATCTTGTAGATATGAGACCTTTTAATGGCCAACAAAAATACATGATGTAATAATAGCGAGCTTTCCAGCCTACTTATGGTTCTTCTCCAGGTATACATAATAGGATAGATCTGAAGAAGCAGAATACTAAATATTACATCTATTTCTTTAGATCTATCCTATTATGCCTGAGGAAGAACCCCAAGGAGAAGAATTTGGGAGTACAAATTTATGACCATCTTTGACACTCTCACGACAGGCATAAATACAGTGTTTCCCCGAAAATAAGACACTGTCTTATATTTTTTTGCCCCCAAAAAGGGCACAGTGTCTTATTTTCTGGAGAGGCCTTTTACTTACCTGGTCCGCGGCGTCCGGATTCCTCCCGATGGTGTCCGGTGGTGGTGCGGCGTCCTCCTGGTCTACAGATGCCTTCTGCTGGCAACGGGGCTTTGAATACCCCGCCTTCAGCAAAGCGAGCGCTGTAATTGGCTACTCGAGCCCTGTCAACCAAATCACAGCCGGCGCTGAATGCGCTGTCAGCCAATCACAGCAATTCAGTGATGTAATTCACTGAATGGCTGTGATTGGCTCATCGGGCGCCGGCTGTGATTGGCTGCCGATTTTCCAATCACAGCACTTGCTTTGCTGGAGGCGGGGTATTCAAAGCCCCATCGCCAGCAAAAGACAGCTGTAAGATGGAGGAGGACACCGGCGGGACATCGCCGATGCAGACACCGCCGACCATGTGAGTTGTTTTGTTTTGTTTTTTAAGTGGGGCACCCGAGATAGGTCCTATTTTCGGGAAAGGCCTTATATTTCAAGCCTCCCCCGAAAACCCAATAGGTCTTACTATCGGGGTAGGACCTATTTTCAGGGAAACACGGTACTTCAAAAGGTTTCATGGTAGAGTGGAGCATATGAGAAATCAGGAGCAAATATACCACGCTGGCCCGGTGACCCCCAACACCAATTTAGAAACCTATATAGATTTCCTTTACATACATGCAGACACTTCGAATCTATCTTATATGTCCGAGAAGAACCCCAAGTAAGTTTGAAAGCTTGCTGTAACATCCTCCCTTTTTGTTGGCCATTAAAAGGTCTCATATCTACAAAGTTACTGACAACAATCACAGGCAGCTGCCGACATGAGTCCGCTAGCGCCACCTTCAGAGGGTGACACCGCGGGAACGGGGAGCTGGAGGAGTATAAATAGTACCTCTCCGGGCGCCTTGTAACTGGCTGGCCTATGAGCAACATATCTTAGTACACGCTGCTCATTGTGGTGACGGGTTCCCTTTAAAGAAGTTGTCCCACAAAAGCAAGTCCTAAGTGAACGACTGCCTGTTTACACTAAAGGATACGGCGTCCAGTGACCGACGAACGAGAAGTAAACGGCGTGCGGTCGGTGCGTGCGTTTACACTGAACGATTATCGTGTAAATCCAACTAATGGAAGGAAGGCTTTTTACATTCTGAATGCACCCCAAAATGTTTCTATTCACCGACAGATAGCAGAGATCTTTAAAAGGGTGAGGAATTCTACGGCATGGTAGATTAGGAAGATGCAGATAAAACCATCTTGGAGAGTTTCCTGCAGCTTCTTATACTTATTGCAGTGGACATGACCTTGTAACTGGATTATGCCAGCGGATGTTCAGATAGCAGCGGGCATCTCATGGGGCAGGCTGGCGAGCACCTACCTGGTACACCCATTTCCACTGGAATGGGACAGCTAGCTTGATGAGGAAGGCGATGATCCGGGTGAAGTATATGAAGCTGACAATCTATGGCAAAAAAAAGACGAAATTGGGACATGTGAGGTTTTACTTGTCTGCAGATTGGCTCTTCCCGAAGCCTGCGCCCCCCACCTCGTCTGTGCTGCCATCTCAGAGAAGCACATGTCAGGCTGCGGATCTGGGATTAATCTCCCTGAGAGGAATTTATGGCACCCACTTAATAGATTGCTCCGTGAGCTGCAGGTTATTATGTCTGCATCTCAAGCATCCCCGGCCATCTCAGAGATAGATTACTGTAATGCAATTACTGCAGGAGCCAACTATCTATCCATCCAGCCCGCCATCCCAATTATCAGAGGGAGCAAGAACCTCAATGTCACTGCGATGCAAGGATTTACCGAGCGGAGAAATGGGGAGCGCCGCTATAAGAGGAGAGCAAGGAGGGTGCAAGCACCATGTATGTACAGGGGGAGGGAACTGTAAGAGTGGCAATGATATGGTTAAATGCTCTATCCTTGCACATAGGGGGCAGTATTATAGCAGTTATATTCTTGTACATAGGGGGCAGTATTATAGTAGTTCTATTCTTGTACATAGGGGGCAGTATTATAGTAGTTCTATTCTTGTACATAGGGGCAGTATTATAGTAGTTATATTCTTGTATATAGGGGGCAGTATTATAGTAGTTATATTCTTGTACATAGGGGGACAGTATTATAGTAGTTATATTCTTGTACATAGGGGCAATATTATAGTAGTTATATTATTGTACATAGAGGGCAGTATTATAGTAGTTATATTCTTGTACATAGGGGGACAGTATTATAGTAGTTATATTCTTGTACATAGGAGGCAGTATTATAGTAGTTCTATTCTTGTACATAGGGGGCAGTATTATAGTAGTTATATTCTTGTACATAGTGGGACAGTATTATAGTAGTTATATTCTTGTACATAGGGGGCAGTATTATAGTAGTTATATTCTTGTACAGAGGAGCAGTATTATAGTAGTTATATTCTTGTACATAGGGGGCAGTATTATAGTAGTTATATTCTTGTACAGAGGAGCAGTATTATAGTAGTTATATTCTTGTACATAGGGGGCAGTATTATAGTAGTTATATTCTTGTACATAGGGGGCAGTATTATAGTAGTTATATTCTTGTACATAGGAGGCAGTATTATAGTAGTTATATTCTTGTACATAGGGGGCAGTATTATAGTAGTTCTATTCTTGTACATAGGGGGCAGTATTATAGTAGCTATATTCTTGTACATAGGGGGCAGTATTATAGTAGTTATATTCTTGTACATAGGGAGCAGTATTATAGTAGTTATATTCTTGTACATAGGGGGCAGTATTATAGTAGTTATATTCTTGTACATAGGAACAGTATTATAGTAGTTATATTCTTGTACATAGGAGGCAGTATTATAGTAGTTATATTCTTGTACATAGGGGGCAGTATTATAGTAGGTATATTCTTGTACATAGGGGGCAGTATTATAGTAGTTCTATTCTTGTACATAGGGGGCAGTATTATAGTAGTTATATTCTTGTACATAGGAGGCAGTATTATAGTAGTTATATTCTTGTATATAGGAGGCAGTATTATAGTAGTTATATTCTTGTACATAGGGGGCAGTATTATAGTAGTTATATTCTTGTACATAGGGGGCAGTATTATAGTAGTTATATTCTTGTACATAGGAGGCAATATTATAGTAGTTATATTCTTGTACATAGGGGTAGTATTATAGTAGTTATATTCTTGTACATAGGGGGCAGTATTATAGTAGTTATATTCTTGTAAATAGGGAGCAGTATTATAGTAGTTATATTCTTGTACATAGGGAGCAGTATTATAGTAGTTATATTCTTGTACATAGGGGGCAGTATTATAGTAGTTGTATTCTTGTACATAGGGGGCAGTATTATAGTAGTTATATTCTTGTACATAGGGAGCAGTATTATAGTAGTTATATTCTTGTACATAGAGGGCAGTATTATAGTAGTCACAGTCTTGTACATAGGAGGAGTAGGAGGTTTCCGTGCTGGATACATTGCGCCCGTCTCACTTACCATTACGTAGTAGTGTCTGAAAAGCTTCAGTTTTGCCAAGTTGATAGCAGCTGACAAAAAGGAGAAAGAAGAAAAATCATAATGAAGGAAACGCTTCTACGTCAGGATGGAAGATCCTCACAATCTGCTGGATTACAGACTTCCCATCTCGTCTCCAGGTTCTGCACATGTCGTCATTTTGGTCAAATGATCACAAAAGGAATTGCATGACCCAGCGATTGCACCGTCTTACATGGCGAATAATCACCATGAGCAGACATGGGGGCTGCTAGTCTGAATTGCAACATGCAGCACAACCAAGCTTCTTATAGGGGAACTGCACCCTTAAATTATCTTACTAACCAACTACAGTACACTATATCTGCACTGGTGGTCCATGAGACAGGACTGGTGATCGAGCTCCATATAAGGCGGAGTTCTCCTTTAACCAGGCTGCCCATTAGCAGATCCCAGGGGTAACGGGAATACTCTAGAGAGCGGATTATTGCACGGAGGAGATCCATACTTGTCACGTTCTGCTTTGCTAATTGAACATCTCCAAGAACTCTTAAGAAAACATTGAGCGGAGGCGGGGCGGCGGGGAGAACTCCGGCCTCGGCAGGGCCATGTGGGGATCGTCTCATGTTGTTCTCCTGGTGCTTCAGGACTCTCTTACCGAGTATTGCACTTCAGAGAAGAACTAACAGCTAACAACAAATGATTTATTGTGTGGTTCCCTATTAGCAGGTGTCCTGGCCGCGCCAAACTCACGATCTTAAGAGAGTCTTTATAGTAAAGAACTTACAAGATGCGCTTTTAAGAGGTAGTCACAGGGCCCCCATAATGATGCGAACCGCTCGGCCCCCATGATGCGAACCACTCGGCCCCCATAATGATACGAGCCACTCGGCCCCCATAATGATGCGAACCACATGATCCATCACATGCCCCATAACAGCCAGCAATGTTCTCCATCACAGCCCCCACAACTATGCAAACCAGT
The DNA here is from genome assembly GCF_035609145.1 of Eleutherodactylus coqui. Taxonomy (NCBI): domain Eukaryota; kingdom Metazoa; phylum Chordata; class Amphibia; order Anura; family Eleutherodactylidae; genus Eleutherodactylus; species Eleutherodactylus coqui. The sequence continues at coordinate 10,329,778 of NC_089846.1, read as the reverse complement.
GTCCCATCAAAGCCCCAGCAACCTTACAAATCAGTGAACCCCGTAACAGCCAGCTACATTATTTATCACAGCCCCTACAACAATGCAACCCACAGCGTCCCCATAATAGCCAGCCGCATTATCCAACCACAGTAACCCCATTGCAGCCAGCCACATTACCCATCACATTCCCCATAATCATGCAAACCATAGTGTCCCCATAGCAGCCCCCACAACTATGCAAACCAGTGCCTCCATCAAAGCCCCTACAACCATACAAATTAGTGGCCCCATAACGGCCAGCTACATTACTCATCACAGCACCCACAAGCATGCCAACCACAGTAACCCCATAGCAGCCAGCCATGTTATCCATGACAGCCCCTATAACTTCCCAACCTCAGTGCCCCTATAAACAGCCAGCCACATTATCCATCACCACCCCTATAACTACCCGACCACAGTAACCCCATAGCAGCCAGCCATGTTATCCATCACCACCCCTATAACTACCCGACCACAGTGCCCCTATAAACAGCCAGCCACATTATTCATCACGGCCCCATTAACGATGCAAGCCACAGTGCCCCCATAATAACCAGCCGCATTATCCATTGCAGCCCTTTAGACCATGCAAACCACAGTAGCCCCCTTGCAGCCAGATTCTCCACCACAATCCCCAACCAACTCAGTGTCCACTTAATAGCCACAATATCCATTACAGCCCCCATAACCATGCAAACCGCTCCCCCCCCCCATAACAGCCAGCCATGTTACCCAACATATCCCCCACAACCATGCAAACCACTTCCCCCCCATAACAGCCAGCCATGTTACCCAACATATCCCCCACAACCATGCAAACCACAGCGTCCCCATAAGAGGCAGCCACATTGTCCATCACAGCAGTCATACGAGCCAGTCATGTTATTCATCTGAGCCTGCAGAACCACGCCAGCCATAGCGCCCCCCATAGCCCAAACACTGCAAACCTATAAACTCCCCCACACGGCCCCTTAGAACCCCCAAAATAGAAAGAGATGAGTCGAGGCCCGCCGTCACTATGTGTATATAAAGCTCCGCTATCTCCAGCGTGACGGAGTCTATACCAAACAATTACGGCGGCAGCAGCAGCGGGTATAATCACCGGCGGTGAGCAGCGGGTATAATCACCGGCGGTGAGCAGCCGGACAGAAGAGGAAATTGTTCCTAGAAATAGTGTGAATCACTACACTCAGCTGACGTAAGCCGCGCCGGCAGAGCAGTAAGCGGCGGGGTGCACAGAGCCCATCTGCGGCGGCGCGGCGGCCAATGTTGTTGGGGAAGGTTGTGTTCTGCTTCAGGGATTGGTTTTTCAACAAGTTGAGTTTTTGGCCTTGCTGCCATCAATCGACCCTCTTCACAAACAGCGGGGAACGTTTTGTTTCCTTTTCCACGGCTCAGAGCATTCGTAAAAAAGTGCGTGGGGCGAGACGGGAAGAATACGGAGGGCGAGGCAGCGGTGTCTGGGTGGGCAGGAGCGTGGTCATGGTGGAGGAACCAGTTACCCGGCCACCCGCACAGCACTGGGTGTGAGCAGTTTTTGACGGAGGGAGCGAGAAGGGGCGGGCAGAACGGAGCGCCCATGGAAAGCAGGGATGGAAAACCCCTTTAAAAGTAAATCCGTGTATTCAGACATACGGTTTTGTTTTTTTTTTTACGTAGGACACGGATGTTACATGCGTGCCGGGAGACTGTGAAAACGGAGAAACGAGAGACCAATTGGGCCTTCTGGTTTTTTTTTATAGGGTGTGTGAAAAACTGTTGACGGCACAAACGCGCAAAAAACACCCGCAAATCCGTAATATAAAGCGCATAAAACATGCAGACAGCGATTCAGTCCGTGAAAAGCAGACCGATATCCCTGCCTATGGGCATGCTGCATACAGCTGTGTGAATGAGCCCCAACATACTCCAGCGACCAATCGGGGCAGTCCAAGCTGACGCAATGTCCAAATCATCTACTGGAGAGGGGAACCCCCTTCTGATGCCTCGTCGGCACCCCCTACAGCACGATCTTGGGTGCTGATGGGCCAGCATTGCAGCTTCGTGACTACTGAAGGCTGGCATGTATAGATTGCCCATCGAGCACCGCTTGTGGCAGGTCTCAAGGGGCAACAAAAATCAAGTGATCGCAAGTTCAAATCCCCCGTAGGAGCTAAATAAAAGTAAAATAAAGAAATAATAATAAAAGGTTTTTAACCGTTAAAAAAAAAAATAAACACACCTTTTTTCATCTTCCCCATAAAAAGTAAAAACAAAAACCCTACATATTTGGTATTGTCGCGTACATAAAAGTCCAAGCTGTTAAAACATCCCAATATTTATCCAGTACGATGATGGCCAGGATTGTCATTTCCTTATTATTACCCTGTTTCCCTGAAAATAAGACATAGCATGATTTTCCAGGATTTTTGAGGATGCTAAATGATTTTTCAGGCTTTTTGAGGATGCTTGAAATATAAGCCCTCCTCCAAAATTAAGCCCTGCTAACAGTTAATTTAAAAAGTCAATTTAAATAGTGTCCAGGCAGCTATACATGTAAAAAAGTTAAACCTTTTTGAACAAAAATTAATATAAGGCACTGTCTTATTTTCAGGGAAAAGGGGTATTATAGTATCCCAAAAATTTAGATTACATGTTAAGAGTTTTTCCGTATACTATATGATACATTAAGTAATACCCTTATACGGCTAGGTCAATGATAAAAAATAAAAAGTTACGGCTCATGGAAGACCCCAACGAAAAAAAAAAATCTCTGGTCCTGGAGGGGTTAATATTGTAGCTTCTGCACCAACACAACATCTCCTATACTGGACCCTTATAGACAGGAATTCTGCACTCTCCTAACAGTACGGACGACCCCAGAAGAGGATGACCCCCATCAGTCCTAAACTCTGGCTGAACATGACAGCAGCGCACATGACATCCAGCCGGCCGTCCTCACTGAGCCGCGTGCTTCTTAATTAACCCTCGCTCTTGGAATACCTTGTGGAACGCAGCGCTGCCAGATGACAGTAAATAAAGCGCAGCAGCCGCTGCCGACCGGTTGAGGCCAATGTAAGTAATGGAGGTTGTGTTTCCACGTGTAAACATGCTGTGTTCCCGGGTCACGGCGGCAGGCGGAGGCACAGCAAGCAGCCCTTATATAGACAGGTCAGGGGAAGGTATGTGACAGCAGATCTGCCACCTAAACCACGGTTATTAATGGCAGACCAAGCAGACCATATGCAGTGATGGAGCGCCGCCGCCTCCCCGGCACGTCAGCGCATTGGTCGTTAGCCGCAGGGAAGGTACTAAACATCATCAATTGCGCACTAAGAGGGATAAATAACACTTTATCATAGTGTAATAAAAGCTTCTGGAATATTCTACAATATTACCGCCTTTACTGCATTTCAAGACCTCTGCTTGCTGTAAGTGAAGGGGGACAATCCTCTGACTCCAGACTGATACATTGTAACAAACGATCAGGGCAGGGGGAAGATTTAGGCAGCTTTTACACGGCCGAGAAAATCGTGCGACATTTGTGCATTAAGAGACAAACGCGGCACGGGAAAGAAAAATGGCGGCATGTCCTATCTTTGGTTGTTCCCTCGGAATGCTTTGCATCGCCCTGAAAGGGGCCGGCACAACATCACACAGCGTGAGAGGCATATGATAGCGCAAAGTGATGCGAGGCAAAAAAAAAAAAAGTATACTCACCCTTTTCCTGCAGCCGGAGTTCAGCCGCGGCCAGCCAGCAGTTTTCCTGAACTGCTTTCTGTAGTATTCAGCAGGCGGAAGTTTTAAATCCCCGCCTGCTGAATGGGCTGCCTCTGATTGGCTGAGGGCTGTGACCAATCAGAGGCAGCTCTCACTCACCCATTCATGAATGGGTGAGTGAGTGCTGCCTCTGATTGGCTGAGCGCAGGGACCAATCAGAGGCAGCTCTCAGCTATTGAATGACAGCTGAGAGCTGCCTCTGATTGGTCCCTGCGCTCAGCCAATCAGAGGCAGCACTCACTCACCCATTCATGAATGGGTGAGTGAGAGCTGCCTCTGATTTGTGAGGGCTGTGACCAATCAGAGGCAGCCCATTCAGCAGGCGGGGATTTTAAATCCCCGCCTGCTGAATACTACAGAAAGCAGTTCAGGAGAACTGCCGACCGGACGCGGCTGAACTCCGGCTGCAGGAAAAAGGCAAGTATACTTTTTTTTTATTTTTACACATTTTCAGGATGGTTTTCAGGGAAGGGCTTATATTTTAAGCCCTTCCCCGAAAATTCATCCAGCGCTTGCTGTATTGCCGGCTCCATTGAATTCAATGGGCGAACACCGTTCTCCTGTGGCAGAGAATAGCGGGCAGCACTGGGCAGTTTTGCTGAAAACTCTGCTAGGTGCAGATTTTTCAGCGAATCATCGGCCCCGGTCACGCGATTTGCGGATGTGCATCCGTTATGCGATCCGCAAATCGCGCGAAAAAAACGCCCGTGTGACTGAGGCCTTAAAGTGTAACTGCGTTTTCTAAAAACGTCTGACATCTTGTGGATAGGGGACAACTTTATAACTTGGCACAACCCCTTTGACTCGCGAGCTGCAGTAACAGAATGGCTCACTGTTCTACATGGTTTCCAGAACTCCCGTAGACTTCTATGGGAATGACCGACACCGTGTAGCGATGCCTGTTCAGCTGCGTCCTAAAGTCCCGACTGCCCACAGCGGCCACATTCAGCCAGACGGGGAGCGGACCTAAAGGAAGGTGCCAGTCTCAGGGGCGGCGCCCGCATCGACCATTTATGGCGCATCCGATGGAAATCCTTTTAAGTCAGAAAAGGTTATTTAGATTTTCTGAACGCGACCAGAAAGCTGGAAACCTCTTTAAGGGTGTGTTCACATGTGGCGGATTTTGGTGCAGATCCACGTTAAAATCAGCAGCATATTTTGTGCGTTTGGTGTGAATTTTGACATGGATTTTGCGGAGTCGCAGCAAGTCAATGGAAGCCGTCCGATCCGCGTCACGTCCAAAACGTACACTGCAGACGCGCCGCGGATCCTGCGGGAAAGCAGGAGATTTTGATTTAAAAAAAAAAAAAACCTCCACTGCGCATGTGCGGCGGCATGCCCGACCGCCCACATCCACATTAGAGAAAATGGAGGGACCCCCACAACCACACAGAGGATCTGGTCAGGTAAGCAGTGCCCTCTCACCGTGGGCAGGATGCGATTCCGCTGCGGGCTCCTGCCCACAGAATCTGACCTGCCTGAGGACATGAGGCCTAACAGTTCGGCTGGTCCTCCTCGGCACCCGAGGACAAAATAAACAAACAAAACTGAACTACGGTCCCTTTACTCCCTTTAAACACTATTCCAAATCTCCAGCAGTACAGAGGAGGAGGTACGCCCTGCCTCACCTAACTACAACTCCCAGCATGCTCCGATACCTCACGGCTGTCAGGGCATGCTGGGAGCTGAAGTTCCTCAACAACCAAGGAGTCAAAGATTGGCAACCATTGATTTTCAGTATTCATAAGCCTTCCTGCAAGTTGATGCCACTCCAACACCCCCCCTCCCCCTCCCCCCCCGGACACTTTCTTATCACCATTAGAGAACCCACAAGCCCCGACACATTACGGAGCACTTACCCTGGAAGGAGTAAACATCTGACTTCACCCTGGCAGGCGGCTTCTACCAATTATAATCTACATTTCCAGCCACTCTCGGCACAATTAGCAGAAGTTTCATCAACCACCAGCAAAGACCATTAACTCACCGCCGCGGATCGATAGCTGGCTGCCGAGGGAGAGGGTGGCGCGAGCAACGCAGGAGGATGGGTGCGGGCGGCAAGGGAGAGGCTGAGGGGTTTTAGGGGAAGGGTGGGTCATGTTCCTTCCGACGGAACAAAGAGGGAGCGGTGAAGACGTCCGGGTATATGGGTGCTATTCCCCAGAGACAAGATGAACGGACGCCCCAGAAAACACAATGGCAGCCATTTATAGTCATGGTTCACAGCTGTATAACGGTCAGCCTGCAGGCGCGGGTGTAAACCTCCCTGGATGGAAGAGCAATGGTATCAGCGACCAGCTGGGGAAAACCGATACACCGCCAAGATTGCGGCTAGTGCAAGAGAGCCAACAGGGTGGCAGCAGGGGGCACCATGGGTATAACATATGCTAAAGGGAATGTGAAGCTCCACTAACTAGCCTCATGGGCTTGCAGGAGATGGGGCTATCATATTTACCTTCTGCTGGCCCGCAGCGGCTGCAGGCATCCTGCGACCACATAGGAGGACGAGGAGTGCACACGTATGTATTACACGGGATGCACGCAGCCGTGGCTTTGTAAGTGGACAGGGCAGGAATAGTGAGGAAGGGAAGTAGGATCATCTCCGGACTCCCATACCTCCAGTTTACAAGGCTCAGAGGCGCGGACACCGTCCCTTTAACACACTGCGGTAACCATTGGCACATTCAATGTGGGGGCATCAGATGGGGAAATAGAGTCGGCCGTGGGGGTGCTGGAGACGGCCGTGGGGGGCATCAGATGGGGGGGCTGGAGGCCCACAAGTCTGCAAGTGCTGGATTATCCAATGCTTGCTGGTCTGCAGACATTTTTACATATACGGTGCTGTGATATCCTGTCACACATGCTGGGATTTAAGTCCCACAAGGCTAAGGAATATGGGGGCAGTGCCCATTATCTTCAGGGATTCCTGTGCACCATCATGACACCGCAGAGAAGATGTCCCAATGTGCCTGCATTCTCCACAGATCCTGCATGGATGATGTGTCTTTCAGCACATATTATACAAGCGGCAATGCCTTTTCCTTGTATGTGAGTGTATACAACACCCATGATGAAGTGGCTGCATGACAAGCCAGGAGAGCAGCAGAAGATTTACTGTGCAGAGCGCCACCTGCTGGAGAAAGAAACCCACTCCACATAGGTAATGCAGCAGCACAACGTGCTGTCGGAGATCAGAGCCTGCAGCAACGACCGGGCGGCTTACAGGCAGCCATTAATATGTCGGCGCTGGCCTGGCAGCAATAACTGGTTCTATATACAAACAGTAGTCACAAGAGTCATCGGGGAGACTTACCTTTCCCATCTGTTGCTGAAGCTTCCTGAAGATGTCGGATGGACCTGGTTGGGAAGAGAAGAAAAGACCTCAGGGGGACGGAAGTGGAATATAAGACGATGCTACGGGGAAAGAGGAATCAAAAACCAACCCCGACCTAAGCGGCTGACCCTGGATCCTACTACCCGAGCGGTGACCGTAGTGACCCCGGGAGTATTTAGGCAGTCGGAGCCATTAACACAGTTGTACTTGTTGTCTCGATAGGTCGGCAACACCTGCACAAGGACATTACATATAACGGGCGGCGCGAATGTGCATGACGTATTACCATATAACTGGAAACAAGATGGCGCCGCAGCACATGAGGTCGACGAGGAACAGGATCTCTTTCCACAGGCCGGAATCTGTAGTGCCCTCCTCCGTGGACTCAATGATGATATAAGCCACGTTGGCCAGAACCTACGAAGGAAAGGGAGATCTTAACCTCAAACTCTCAACACCCAAGTCCCACCACAGACATGCGATTTCTGTATAATGTCCTCAGTGCGGCCCCCCCTGCATTGTGGGGAATGGGCTGTCGGGCCGTGCCCCGGGAGACGGACTGAAGTTCTTGAGTACCCACAATTCTTATTTTACTACTTCTGAGCCTAGGACGGGTCAGAGAGACGTGATGCTCCCCCCATTCCAGAGCTCGGGCGAGTGCCGCATAACTATAGGCAGAATGGAAGTCTATTTCTAATGTAAAGCCCTTCACCTTATAGACAGAGCTAAAAGGAAGGCTTTATTAGGGCACTTAGGGCCGAGACACACATAGACAAGCAGAGGAGGGGGTTCTGCAATCTGCTTCTCGGAACAGGTGTGCCAGGAGTGGAAATGCAGACCCCTCGAAATACACGCAGCACACGGCGTATCAATCAGCTTAGGTAGATAGAACGGCCAACGGTTCTAGAACGGAATCTCTTGGCCAATCGCAATACACCTATATCCCTAAAAACAAAAAAATAATCAGACTCTGTAATGATGGGGTAGGAGGGTCTGATCACAGCGATCGCTCATAGTGGGATAGCTGATAAAGAGTACTAAACTCTCTTTTCTCTCTCTCCCCCCCCCCCCCCCGATTGAGTTACCTCTCCTATGTTAAGACATCATTGATTTAGTCTACGGGCATTGAAAAGGCGACACTTGAAAACCGCCTAGTACACTGCAAGTCAAACTTTTTTGTTCGGAGTCTAGGTCATATTTGCTTTGCTTATCCTAAAAAAATGCAACAACTCCCTCCGCCTTGGGGGAGGGGGGAGAGTGGAAAGCATACTTTTATTTCTTCTTTCTTCTCTTCTTTCTCTTTATCTATTCCTTACATCTCTTCTCCCTTTCATCTCTTCTCCCTTTCAAGCCCGACTCAATGCATACGCTCCATACCTCCTGGGCGCTGATGTGGCACACCGCCCTATTAGTTGACTATTCTCAAAAATGTTCTGACTGTTCTTTTACCGCTTGGCCATTGTCTCCCATCCCCGTTACTGTAACCTCAACACTCATCTCATTCATTCAAAACACTACTGTCAAAGTACGATTTGGTCAACCCGTGGCGCAAATTATAATCCATCTACTCCAGAATACATCATATTTGGACACTGGACACCTTTTTATCACAGATAAAGCAATCTATAACACCGTCCGTTTCCCGGTCCGACCATAGCCCGGTCGCTACTTCTTGCAACTCTTTGATGTCTACACCTGGACCACCATCATGGGCGCTTAATGACTCACTCTTAACTATTCCAGAAGTCCTAGCTACATTGCAGGGGCAAAACAGAGGAAGATTTGAAAATTAATGGCCCCTCGGCTCCCTCCTCTATATCATTATGGGAAGCACACAGAGTGGCGCTCATGGACATCTTATTTAGCTCAGTCAGGCGGAAAAAGGAACGCCTGGTCCGTCAGGAAGAACTTCAATTAAAAGTTTCCCAATTAGTGTAAAAAGCCAAAACACAACCCAATATGCAGGCCCTCTCCCAAGCCAAAACTGAACTGGATCCACGTCTTACAGACACTATAGAACGTAGAATACGATTGTCACTACAATGCTATTATACCCTGAACAACAAGGCCTCTACACCATTGGCTCCGCTCAGACCCCCCAACGAACCCCTCCTATAAATTAGGTACTAGAAATGGTACAATTTCTGAAAACCCATTAACAATAGTAGCATCAATCAAACAGCTTGTAAGAAAGTTATATTCTCAGACCAACTCCATTCCATCAGGTCAGCTTGGTGATTCGTATCTTCAAGACCTAACCTTTCCGGTCTTAAGTGAAACATTCCTACTTTTTAATTCAGGCGCACAAAGCGTTCTCCGAAAGGTATTCTATGGGCGACACTTCGGCTTTTCAAGACATCCTTCACAGGAAAATAAGTGTCACCAGCAAAGACTTCCTTTGAGGCAATAGGGCTGTCGCTAAGGCTGGCATTGGCTTCTACTTGGGTCAGCAGGGCCTCCACTGAATGGGCTAAACTACGCCAAGGTATTCATTCCCATTCTCCCATGGAAGAATTAGCAGATATTGCACATAAGATAGCCTGGCAGGGAAGGTTATATGTGAAGCTTCCCTGGATATGGCCAGAATCTTAGCTCATGCATTGGCGGCTTCCCTAGCCACACACTCTCCCTATGTCTTGGACGCCTAGGTTCGGGAGATCATGTTTTCAGGCTACGCCATAGAATCTTCTGCCCCACCTCCAGGATTTTGAGGTCCCTTTCAAAGGCCAACGCTTTCATTTGAGCTATACAACCTGTCCTCTCAAGGGGTCATCGTTCACGCTCTTCATTCTCAACGCTTTGTAGGTTTCTAATCCAATCTATTCGTGGCACCCAAGGATGGCAGTCGGGCCCGTTCTAGACCTGAAGGAGTTGAATCAGTATCTTACAGTCCAACATTTCTGCATGGAGTCAGTGAGATCTGTCATTGCATTCATGGAACCACAGGAATTTCTGTCATCCATCGGCATCAAGGGTGCCCATCTTCATGTACCCACCTCCCCAGCGCATAAACGATTTCTCTGCTTCGCCATCCGTTTAAATCACTATTAATTCACAGCTCTTCCATCCAGGTTGGCCATGGCCCCTCTGAGTCTTCACGAAAGTTCTGGTGTCATTGATGGGTATCCTCTACTCAAAAGGGAATAGTAGCCATTCCCCATCTTCACGACATCATGATAAAAGCCTAGACCCCGTTAGCCAACTTGGACAGTCTCCACATCCATCTGGACACCCTGTCCAGGTTCGGATGGATCAACCATCCCAAGTCTTCCCTCACACAGTCACGTCTGGATTTTCTGGGTCTCTCTTTCGACATAGGTCAAGCCCGTGTAATACTGCCGACGCCAAAAACTACTTCTCCAGAAGCATATACGCTCGCTGCATGAAAGCGCTGCAACTGATTGTCTTCCTCTTTGAGGCAATTCCTTCGGCCATTATCACGCTCAGCCTCCCTAAGGGGCCATTCTCTCGAAGTGGGGCAAATCCGTGGAATCTCTCAATTGGAAGATCTGAATAACTCTACAGATACGGCACACCTCTCTTTGGTGGCTGGATTCCCCACAAATTCATCTAGGATGCTCCTTTCTGCACCCTCAATGGCAGGTATTCACCATGGATGCCGGCTTGGGGAAGGTGGGGTGGGGGTTTCAGCGAAATTTGCGGCTCAAGGCACTTGGACCAGACAGAAGTTCACACTACTAGTAGATGTGTTGGAGCTTCAGGCTCTTCTCTTGTCTCTTCATCACTTCGCATCCCAGCTGACCGGTCTCCCAGTTTGGGTCCAAACCGACGGCTATCGTGTACTTAGATCATCAAATCGGGACCCACAGCATGAAGGTTGTAGCAGAAGCAGAACATTTCTTGACATAGGCAGAAGATCACCTTCCGGCGCTCTCGGCGGTTCACATACCGGGGTGGACTATTCATACCAGACCTCCTCGACAGAGAAAAACAGTCGACCTGGGAGAATGGGAGCCACATTCTTAAGTCTTTTGAACACTCTGTTGAAGGTGGGGTCAACCAGACGACGACCTCGGGGTGCCCAGATTCAATCTTGGTTTCCAATACTTTGGTATTGCACTCATACCGGCCCGCAAACAAAATGTATCATGTCATTCATGCTGCGGGATTAATGCAGAAAATAAAAACAGCAAAACAATAATGGCAGAATTCATGTGTTTTTTTCTCGATTATATGTACCCCCAAAAAATTGTGCCAATAAAAACTACAGCTCACAACACAAAAAAACAAGCCTTCATACGGCCAGGTCGACGGAAAAATCAAGTAATGGCTTTTGAAAAGCAGAGATGAACCCCCCCCCCCCAATTGTCGTGCACTTCGGACCAAAATGGGCTGCGTCACTAAAGGGTTAATAAGCACTATTATACACACTGCTCTGCAGAACGCCTCCATTGGATGCATTTACCGCTGTAATTGGGACATGCAACACATGGAAGCCCGAGGATGAAAACAGCATAACGGTAACAAGTCCTCACCTGCAGCGGGATCACAATCATGAAGATCTTCTTATCCTTATCTGATAGGATGTGTTTGACGAAGGCCCAGCCCGTCCCTATCAGAGCGATGGTAATGAAGAGCAGCGCTCCTTTCAACCTGTCAGGTAATGAGCCTTACGGTTAGCATCGGAGCTAATGGGAAAAGGCTTTGAGGTTATCAGATATTCTCTATTCCAGTAACCGAGGGGCAAATTACCAGAGGGCTACGAATAACGGCAAGCAACATGTGAGGATCGGCTATTGATCTTGAGTTACACGATACCTTGTGGTAATATTCAGATTTAAATTGGGAGAGACGGTCGCCAACTGGGCCATCAGACTGCGATGTGCAACGAATACGATGCATGCGTCTGACTCCAATTAAAAGGGAGTGTCCCATAAAAGCAAGTTATCCCCTACCCACAGGACCGCTGGAACCCCCAGCAATGCTGAGAACGGGGTCGATGCGTCCAGTTAACACTGGAGCGGGGGTCCGGCACGTGCACCAACACTTTGTTCACTCCTAGACACACTTGATTCCTGTTCTTTCATTCGGTGGAGGTCCCAGCGGTTGGACCCCCACCGGTCAGCAAATGATCCCCTATCATGTGGATAAAGAATAAATGGCCTTTGTGGGACCCCTTTAACAGCACCCGAGTACAACACTCGCTAGACATCAGATGGTTGCCTTCACATCCTGGCCACCCGGCATGCAGCTACACCGCTCCACATTCAAAGTCAGATCGGGCGGGAATGTAAATCTGTAAAATCCCTTTAAGTGGCAGTCAGCAAACTGTTAAGGGGGTTTTCCAACATAAAAAGTCACAGGGGGGCAGATAATGGTATAAAACAGTGTAAAAAGCCACACTCACCAGTCCAATGGCTTCCTCCATCGCCGGCCGATCCCAGAAGTAAATGCAGCGGTCATTTCCCTTCACTGCACATGTGACAGTTAAACCAATCACAGGCCTCAATGGTCACATAGAGATGCCCAAAGAGACAAGTGACTTGAGCGGTCACGTGACTGCTGCAGTCACTTTCGGGATCGGGCCAGAGGTGCTGGATAGGGGCCGACCATTGGAAATGGGAGTATGCCTTATTTATTTACACCATTATCTGCCCACCGTGATGGAAAACCTTCTTAACCGCAGCTCTGGATGTGATTGGAGTATAGAATGCCACTCAGGATCAGTAATGAGAAGGGTTCATGAAGTTACTCAGAGAATATCCATACACCCGACAGTGCAGCTGCCACCCCATATGTAAATAGGTCATAGATGGCTCAGACTTACAGATGAGTGATGTAATACACCACGGCCCAGCCCTCGATCGGATAACCCTGAGTAGCGATATAGTGATAATCAATCTAGAGGCAAGACAAAGGAGGAAAAATTAATGACCAATTAGTCTTTAAGTTTGAGCTGCAGCGTTGATAAGTCGCAGCCAGCCCACCGTGATGTCCAGGTATAAAAGGCACCTACCGTGTGGAACACCAGAGAAAGGGACTTGGTGAAGGGCAACGCGGCCATCAGCCAGTGGATCTTGAAGACGTCACTTCTAGAACACAGAAAGCAGCAATTACTAACGATCTGGGAGCGTTTACATTCAGGTCAGATGTCTGCAAGGAGCAAGACAAGCTACCGTGTTTCCCCGAAAATAAGACAGTGTCTTATATTAATTTTTGTTCAAAAAGGTTTAACTTTTGTACATGTATAGCTCCCCGGACACTATTTAAATTGACTTTTTTAAATTAACTGTTAGCAGGGCTTAATTTTGGAGTAGGGCTTATATTTCAAGCATCCTCAAAAAGCCTAAAAAATCCTTTTGCATCCTCAAAAATTCTGGAAAATCATGCTATGTCTTATTTTCAAGGTAGGTCTTATTTTCAGGGAAACAGGGTAGATGCCAGAGGGGAGGGGCTCCGAATTTGCTGATAAGTTATTATCTATGACTGTAGGAGTCCGACAGAAGTCGTCTATAACGTGTCGCTTCTTAGACGTACTGTGCAAAAGTTTTAGGCAGGTGTAGAAAAAAATGGTGTAAAGGAAGAATGATTTCAGAAATAGAAGGGTTAATAGTTTAATTTTTCTCAATTAAACTGCAAAGCTAACTGCACAAAAAAGGAATGTAAATTCCATCAATATTTGGCGTGATCAGCCCTTACGTTCAGTTCTTCTAGGTACACTTGCACACAGTTTTTGAAAGAACTCGGCAGGGAGGTTGTTCCAGACATCTTGGAGAACTAAGCACAGATCTTCTGTGGATGTCGGCTCACTCCGATCCTTCTATCTCTTCATGTAATCCCAGACAGACTGGATGATGTGAGATCAGGGCTCTGTGGGGCCAAATCAGCACTTCCAGGACTCCTTGTTCTTCTTTACACTGAAGATGTTTTTAATGACATTGGTGGATGTTTAGTGTTGTTGTCCTGCTGCAGAATACATGTGGAGCCAATCAGACGCCTCCCTGATGGTAATGTATGATGGGTATGTATCTGTCTGTAGTTCTCAGCATTGAGGACACCACTAATCCGGACCAAATCCCCCAACTGCACTTGCTAAAATGCAGCCCCAAAGTATAAAGCGCCTCTCCACCATGCTTCACTGCTGCCTGCAGACACATTATTGTACCGCTCTCCACCATGCTTCACTGCTGCCTGCAGACACTCATTATTGTACCGCTCTCCACCATGCTTCACTGCTGCCTGCAGACACTCATTATTGTACCGCTCTCCACCATGCTTCACTGCTGCCTGCAGACACTCATTATTGTACCGCTCTCCACCATGCTTCACTGCTGCCTGCAGACAGTCATTATTGTACCGCTCTCCACCATGCTTCACTGCTGCCCACAGACACTCATTATTGTACCTTTCTCCACCATGCTTCACTGCTGCCTACAGACACCCATTATTGTACCGCTCTCCACCATGCTTCACTGCTGCCTGCAGACAGTCATTATTGTACCGCTCTCCACCATGCTTCACTGCTGCCCACAGACACTCATTATTGTACCTTTCTCCACCATGCTTCCCTGCCGTCTGCAGACACTCGTTGTTCTGCTCTCCCCCATGCTGCACTCCTGTCTGCAAACACTCGTTATTGTACTGCACTCCACCATGCTTCACTGCTGCCTGCAGACACTCGTTGTACCGCTCTCCACCATGCTTCACTGCCGTCTGCAGACACTCATTATTGTACCGCTCTCCACCATGCTTCACTGCCGTCTGCAGACACTCATTATTGTACCACTCTCCACCATGCTTCACTGCTGCCTGCAGACACTCATTATTGTACCGCCCTCCACCATGCTTCACTGCTGCCTGCAGACACTCATTATTGTACCGCTCTCCACCATGCTTCACTGCTGCCTGCAGACACTCATTATTGTACCGCTCTCCACCATGCTTCACTGCTGCCTGCAGACACTCATTATTGTACCGCCCTCCACCATGCTTCACTGCCGCCTGCAGACACTTCTGGTACTACCCTCAGCTTTTTAGCTACAATTCTTCCATGAAGACAACTTCTGGACAGACTTCCAGTAGATGGGTGTACCCAAGCCTCACTGGTTTCTGCCAGTTCTTAGTTGACAGCACTGCAGGACATCTTCTGTGTTTACGGTCCTCAACATCAGTTTATTTGTGCTTTAGCCAAAGAGTTTGAACAACGCATCATGAAACCGCAGTCAGATGTGAAATCATTACGTGGGAGAGACCTTGCTGATGCAGTAGAACTACCTTGTGTCCTCTTGCTGTGCTCAGTTTTGCCATGGTGTTTGACTTGTGACATGAACCTGTCTTCCACAACCTCACCTTTTAGCAGAGTTTGGATATATATCTCCTCCAACGCTGTGATTATTGTAGTCTTATCCTATACGGTATATCAAGCTGCTGCAGTCATGGGGCCCGCTCAGCGACAGCCACATAACCGTGTATAGGCAGCTTAATGACATCCCAGATCGGCTGGGATGTAATCTGGGAAATGACAATGCAGTTATCAGATGGAGCGTCCCGAGGACCGGCGTTACACTGGATTACTGGAGGCATTATTTATTTCACATTGCTGTGATAAGAACTCATCAGAAATGTATTAACCCCGTCATGTTTAAAGGCAAAACCACGAGTCGTTTCAGAAGCGGTGCCCCCTAGTGACTTGCATGGACTCTTCTGGTTTTCAGGAACCAGGCATGCTACTTTCCAGCCTTCAGCCAAAACAGCAATAGATTTCCTTGCAATGTGCCGACTCCAAGCTTCTCTCTGTGATGAGGCTCCAGCAGCAATCACAAATCCATATGAATGACCGAGGATGGTATATATCTTCTTGAACTCACCTTTGTATAAGGCTTCTCTGCTGCCAACTGACAGACGCCGAACAGCCCCCTTTATTAGACACTCTGGTCCTCTCACAATTCGAGCTTCTCTGTACTGTAAGTCTCCCCGTGACCCCGAAGCATAAAGTCACGTGACAAGTTTTTTGTATCCAGTTTCAGTGTGAATCCACATTAGATGGGAAAATCTAACAATCTGAGTGACTTCCAACGAGGCCGGGTCATCGGTGCTAGACTAGCCGGGCCGGGATGTCACTGCCAATCGGGGGGGGGGGGGGGGGGGGGGGGGTATGTTCTAATAGCGTGGAAATTTTACAGAGCTGGGTGTGATCAAGCAAAAACATCGAGTGAAATGGAATTCTGTGGACAAAAACAACTCATGACCAAAAGGGGTCGGAGGAGGATGTCAGGAATCACTGAGCAGCAGAAGAACATCCTGGTCAGATGGATCCAGATTTCTGTTGCCCCGTGCTGATGGGAGGTCAGAATTTGGTGCAAGCAGCACAAATTAATGACCCCTTCCTGTCAGCTGGTCAGAACATGTCAGCACCTCCATCTAATCTGCAGCAACTACAAGAAGCTTCCTGTCCGCAGGGGCCGATATTCCTGCAGAACGATTTCATCTCCTAGTGGAATCTACGCCACAATGAGTTGCTTTGGTTCTGAAGGCCAAAGAAGGTCCAATGGTTACTAGATGGGGTCTCTAATCAAGTGGCCATTCAGTGTGCAGTCCTGGCACAGACATACAGAAGTGTAGACGTGACCTGACACATAGGTGCATGCAGTAAGATAACCAACACAAATAAGGAACAGATTCCTCACCTGCGCTTCCGGAGGATGTGAACCCAGACGAGTCCGGAGATGAAGAAGAACAGAGCCATGGAGATGTAAAGTTTAGGCAGAGGGATCTCATCTGCAGACAAGAAGCTGTCAGGATTTCGCTCGGTGATGAAGATCTATATGACAGCAAACAAAATAACAAAACCCAAGAGTAACTTATAATGTAGACGAGGCAAAACTGTGCAGGGTAAAACTACACGTCTGACCTGAAGGACCCTCAATAATCCTCCAGGGGGCGACACTCACCTCCAGACTGAAGCGGTTCTGCTGCCGGTTTTCACTACTGCAACTGTGGAAATAAAGGCTGTACTGTCCCTCCATCTCCGGCTTACTGACATTAAACGAGAACTGAGGAAAGAGGAAACGGATTAATAGAAGAAGGCGGCAAACTATACGGTCCACAACGCACCACCACCACCCAGGAAATGCCAATACTGCCCGGGGGGCGATTGGCATCACCGCCATGTACCACGGATAGTTATAAACATATGTGACGTACCTGAAACGAGGCTACCCGATCGTTCACCTGCATCGGATGGCACTGGAAGTGACAGAGACAAACCGCGTTAGTAAGTGAATTTCCTGAAGTGTCCCCAAGAACGTCCCAGACTCGAGCCCACTACCTCCACCACTACTATGCCTACACTCCGCATCATTCCTCAGCTTTCAAACCAGTAGAAGAGTTTCTTGGGAGATTAGGAAAGGCCAACTACATCCGAGCAGTGGGGGCACAGCGCTATACGTAGGGCTGTGATGGGTATCGCACTCCCTTTCAAGTCAATGGGAAGAAACAGCAGTATCCGGCTCAGACACAACCCCAAGGGTGGCCAACAGAAGAAGAGCTAAACTGGCCAAACCTTCTGGCTCGGTGCGGCCGGTGATCATGCAATGTGTACGGCGGCTTGCCAACTTTCCTTCGAGAGTGGGCACGAAATAGCCGTCAGCAGCCCAAGTATGGGGCCGTACCTGTGTAACGCAATCTTATAGAAATGGCTATTGATGTTCCTTCATCCTCCATGTTGTATCTTAAATATGAATAGCTATGAACACTCATGTGGACTATAAACCTGTTTGGTGTAGGATTTGGTTAAAGTTTAATAATGTAACTTGTTTATTCTTTGTATAAGATAGCGGTCTAACAAACTTCAATGTATTGGTCTTAGTTATCTAGAACAAGGTTCATTGTATCAAGTACAATTCTGTTTGTATGGCTTTCCTTAAACTCGGTCCACATCCATTGTATCTCCATGAATCTGTTGAGTCTGTTAATCCTGTGATATCATCATCATTGTCTAGGGAATGGAGTTTGGTTGATCCTGAGTCTTTCATCAATGAAGGTGGTGGTGGTTCTCAGATTAATAACACTTTGTTCTTTTCAAACCAAATATGCAAGTTTAGGTCAGACTAGCAGATTAGGCTATTTTTCTTAGTATATAACAGAGGTGGCGAACCTATGGCACGCGTGCCAGAGGTGGCACTCGCCGCCGTTGGCCGCTCCCCACATCAGTAAATACCGGCAGGAGTGCTGCAGCTCCACTGCTGGTATTCACTCAGCAGCGCTGCTAGCGGCGCTGATCCCGGCACACACTGTGATGTCAGAGTAGAGCCGAGATCCTCCTCCCCCCTCCTCTGACGTCTCCTACTTGGTTCCGCGAGAGCTGGGGAGGGGAAGAGGTGTCCGGCAGCACGTCACAGTGTGCTACTGGGTTCAGTGGCAGCAACAGCGCCAAGCAGAGGAGGTGGGGGGGGGGGGGGGGCTATTATTTCAGGGGCCACTGTGGGATGTTGCTATTACCGCTGGGGCCGCTGTGGGATGTCACTATTGCCGCTGGGGCTGCTGTGGGATGTCACTATTGCTACTGGGGGCTGCTGTGGGATGTCACTATTGCTACTGGGGGCTGCTGTGGGATGTCACTATTGCTACTGGGGGCTGCTGTGGGATGTCACTATTGCTACTGGGGGCTGCTGTGGGATGTCACTATTACTACTGGGCTAATATGGGATGTCACTATTACTACTGGGCTAATGTGGGATGTCACTATTACGACTGGGGCCGCTCTGGAGGGGTCACCCTTACTGCTGGGGCCGCTCTTGGGGGGGTCAATATCACTGCTGGGATATGTTTACACGAGGTGGAAATGCCGCAGAATGTCCTCAGCGGAAATTTCCGTGGCAAATTCCACAGCATTTCCGCATCCAAAAGAAGTCAAAATCTGCACCCTGTCTATTTTGAAACAGCCTTGTCCTTTTAAGAACGACGGCGGTAAAAATCATACGTCGTGATAAGCCCCGCCCCCTCGCGTGTTGGCACTTTACAATAAATAAGTGGGTTTTGAGTTGCAGTTCGGGCACTCGGTCTCTAAAAGGTTCGCCATCACTGGTATATAAGGAGTTGGTCAGGTGACATGACATTAGAGGTCTTTATTTGGGCACATGTTCGGGCGTACCCGCACAGTGTAAATGTCCCGGAGTTCTCTGCCTTTCCCTGCCACCTCTCCAGCTGATAAGACAGATGATGAAGGAAGGCTCGTACTGATGAGGGTTGGTTCCGTCTTCGCTGTTACTTTCTCCAGCTGACGGTCAATAGACGGATACAGTTTGTGTGTTGGGAGTATATTTATGTACTTAACCTCTGTCTAGGAGGATCGTTATACAATTGGAAGCAATATCCCCCATGATTCATAAATTGGTTTGTCATTTTAATAAATGGCTATATATCCACCCATCTGTCCTTCTTCAAAGCCGTATCCAACCTTGTTGCCTTTTGAGTTAGCAAAACAGCCTGGTAAACCTTTAAGGGGACGCCCCCCTCATTGGGCTAAAATCGTCAGAATCTGGACACCACTGACCAAATCATGATGGCCGATCCAAAAGTCAGTCCATCGACGTCAAGGCCTTTTTACATGTACCAACAACGGGCAAGAACCGTGAATGCGGTTCACATTTTGCATTTTTTGTGTGCGTTTGTGATCCGCATAAAAAACTTTTTTTAAAAATTGCACGTGTTTTTTGCTGCAGCTCAGAAATGCAGAAAAATGACCGCACCATAAAAAAAATAGCAAAGTGTGAAGGCAGCCTTAGAACGCGTATTTACCCGACTGGGCCATGTAAAGCGGCACCCAATCAGCTAAAGAACGAGCAAATGTTCGTTCATCCGCCATCGTGCAATTCGTTTAGTTTTCGTTTGTCGCTCACTTCAGCCAGCATTATAAAATCGTGGCTGTATCGCTCGCTTCTCGCTGCATCTAAACGCTTCACAGTCAACAAGCAAATACTGGCAAATGAGCGTCAGAGACTGAAGGCGCCGTGCAGTCATGGAGACCTGGTGTGGTTTCAGGTCAACTATCCCCATCAATATCTACATCCTCCCCACCGTCAGTAGACAGCGATAGATGTGGACATCGATGTATTTGGTGATCTGAACCCACAAGGTCCCCGATATTAAGATGCTTAAAGGGGTTGTCCCGCGCCGAAACGGGTTTGTTTTTTCTTCAACAGCCCCCCCCCCCCGTTCGGCGCGAGACAAACCCGATGCAGGGGTTAAAAATAAAAACCGCACAGCGCTTACCTGAATCCCCGCGCTCCGGTGACTTCTTACTTACCTGCTGAAGATGGCCGCCGGGATCTTCTCCCTCGGTGGACCGCAGGGCTTCTGTGCGGTCCATTGCCGATTCCAGCCTCCTGATTGGCTGGAATTGGCACGTGACGGGGCGGAGCTACACAGAGCCGCTCTCCGGCACGAGCGGCCCCATTCAGCAAAGAAGAAGACCCGGACTGCGCAAGCGCATTTAATCTGGCGATTAGAAGCTGAAAATTAGACGGCACCATGGAGACGAGGACGCCAGCAACGGAGCAGGTAAGTGAATAACTTCTGTATGGCTCATAATTAATGCACAATGTACATTACAAAGTGCATTAATATGGCCATACAGAAGTGTATAGACCCACTTGCTTTCGCGGGACAACCCCTTTAATTGTACAAAGGAGAAAATGATGGACCGTTGGCGTAACCCGTGTTATGTAAAGCGCATGGAAGCAAAGGGATCAACCCAATTTCTTCTTCATTAATTGATAGCACAAATAACGTGTTTCGGGGGACGCAGTCCCTTCTTCAGAAATGGCTGGAAAGAATACAGGGATGTTACTGGATGTTCATGTCTCGTACTTCCATTCCTTCCTTCCTGCAGTACAAAGTGATGAAGCGACCGGAACGGCCCGAAGCGCCAACACATTTATCAGTAGTGTGGATTCTCATCAGGCCCAAGAGTCTTGCACTGACGCTCTGAACAGTAACCCCCCCCCCCCCTCCCCAGCTGGAGAGACTGGCATCAGTCGTGAGTACCTACCTTTTGGACGGTCAGAAAGGAGCACCCCAAAAGGATCTGTAGGTAATCCAACCACCAACAAGGTCCACAAAGGCATTCTAAGGAGTTCGGGGACCTCTCCCACCTTGAGGGGATAGACCACTGGAAAGGCTGGCATGAAATTGCTTAAATGGAACTGCCTCGAAGGAGGAGGCCATCAGTCCTAACACTCTGACACAGTGGCGAATAGAGATGAAGCGAGCACGCTCGGATAAAAGCAGTTACTCGAGCGAGCATCGCTCTTCTCAAGTAACTGCTTACTGGTCCTAGCTTTAGCTAGGAATTCAATCTTCCTGTCACACGTTGTCTTTAAAAAGACTAAGCATCCGCCAAAGGAAGAGCGGTATGCTTCGTCAAACGGGACACTGGTGTATCCAATACTGGTGAAACCGACCAGAAGGGATACATGATCGAGCACCCTGGTTAACACATCGTCAAAGTCCTCATGAGGAGGAAAAGTCTTAGGAGACGTAGTCGGTGTCCGGTCTGATACCTGCCGGGTGTCCGTTACAGCCACTATTAGGCTATCCACCAAGCCTGTTCCTCATCCAGATGAGAATCAAGAGGGAAATGCAGACATTTTGCCCTCCGAGTGACTATTGTGTCTGGCGTAAAATGCTGAGCGCACATTGGGAGGCGCCGAACGGGAGGACAATGTGGGAGACCTTGATTATTGCCTTGAGCAAAAAGGGCTAAACCTCTTTAGTGGTCTACCACGGGAGCAGCCCTGCAAAATTGATTCGTCTCCATCAGATGCATTCTAAAAGGGTGGACTGGACATACGGCCCAACCTATCCAGTATCGCCGTGGATGCCCAGGGAGGCCCGGAGGAGCCCTGGCTGAGCCGATGACCCCAGAACTGGGAACATCATGGAATAGGAGGAGGGCCCGAAGAACCAATCCCAGCAGCAGGGTATCCAAACCCTCCTGCAGAGTATGCAGCCCCCACAATTGTCCACGGGAGAGGGGACAGAGGGTAAGTGACCAATACTTACCTCTGTCAGGTAGGGAAGAGCATACTTACCCCTTTATCCAGACAAGGTGTTCCGCTGTCTCCTCCCTGGCGCTCACCTGTCTTTAGTGATGAAGGGAGCGTTCCGGTGACAGGGAGGGGAGACACTATGGCTGGTGGGCCGCGTTCAGGTTAACACTGGAACAGGTCTCCTTTTCTTCAGAGGTTAGGGCAGACAACAGAAAGGTTAGGTCCGTTCTGTTCACCCACCTCGGTGGAGTAACAAGTTCTTAAAGGCAGAAATTTGAGTTCTGCGCCAAAGATATTTACATCAGATAAACTCAAATTTCGGTAGGGTTTTCCCAATTTTAATGCGACTGTCAGGGGGTTAAATACCAATTGCATGGAAGATATCTTAAAGGGGTTTCAGAGATTTAAGAAAACAAATAGATAAAAAATGTCTGAGGAGGAGATAATCGTGTAACACAAGACTCGCCCTTCACATGTCCGGTGCTCCGCTCTGCAGCGGTCAGGTACCATTCATCCTTCACAGGCCTCTGCAGCCATCTACCCCAGGACCGCAGCAGCAAGACATTTAAAGACCACATTTTTTCCCCATTGTGTTACACCATTATCTGCCCCCGGGGCAACTTTATTTAAATTTCCAAAAACCCTTTACTATGCACTAAAAAGTTAATCCTATTCCACTTACCGTGTTTTTTTCCTGCTCTTTGCTTTCATCTTTTACAAGTTTAGGGTCCACTTTGGCTGGTGCCTTAGCCTTCACACTGGGCACCACCGTGGCTGCTGCCTCAGGGTCCACTTTGGACTCCGATTTGGGCTCTTTGTTACTCTCCACATTGTCCTTCTTGGGATCAATATGTTCATCTTTTCCATCTGCTTTACCTACAGCATACGTAAAGATGTAGGGTCAGAACAACATGGAACCCAGAGATGTGCCTCCGTGTACTATGTGACGCGCCTCATTACTCACCGCAGAGAGGCACCGAGAGGCCCAACTACCCCAAAAAAATTTAGAGAGGTTTTCCTACTAGAGACATTTATTTCCTATCCATGTCTGATTGCTGGAGACCCAACTGTGAGGACCCTGAGCTATCCCAAGACTGGCATACCCTATGAGAATGGAACGGCGATGTGCATACTCAACCGTCTATCCATTCACTTCTATGGGATGGAGGGAGGTTGCCAAGCGCATCTATCTTAACTGTCCCATAGCAGTGAATGGAGCAGCGGTGAACGCGTACCGCTTGCTCTGTTCACACGGACCATTGAGGTGCACCAGTCTTGAGATGACTGAAGATCCCAGTGATTCGACATTTATACCCCATTTCTGCGGATGAGAGAAAGGTTTTCAATGGGAAAACCCCTTTAACCCCTTCCCATCAGCCATATACAGCCCATACAGTTAGGACATATATACATGTCCACAGCGTATGCAGTGGATTCGGGAGCCAAGTCTGCTCCATACATGACACGTGTCGGCTGTTTGACAACTGGGAAGCGCCAGCAACAGACACAATCATAGAACTCAAATCATATTCTGACAGCAGCGTGTAAACGTCCCAATAAATTTGGATTTTAAGAGTAACTGCACTTTTCACAAACTTTTGACATGTCAGAAACAGTTAAAGAGTTTTGATCATTGGGGATCCCACTGCTGAGACCCCCTGCTGAACGCTAGTGACCTTCAGCTGTATTTGATGCTTTTCAGCTCCTTCTGGCAGCTGAAGATAGTCACCTGCCGATCCATGGAAGCCCATAGGTGGTACGCCGCCTGCCGATCCATGGAATCCCATAGGTGGTACGCCGCCTGCCGATCCATGGAATCCCATAGGTGGTACGCCGCCTGCCGATCCATGGAAGCCCATAGGTGGTACGCCGCCTGCCGATCCATGGAATCCCATAGGTGGTACGCCGCCTGCCGATCCATGGAATCCCATAGGTGGTACGCCGCCTGCCGATCCATGGAAGCCCATAGGTGGTACGCCGCCTGCCGATCCATGGAAGCCCATAGGTGGTACGCCGCCTGCCGATCCATGGAAGCCCATAGGTGGTACGCCGCCTGCGGATCCATGGAAGCCCATAGGTGGTACGCCGCCTGCGGATCCATGGAAGCCCATAGGTGGTACGCCGCCTGCGGATCCATGGAAGCCCATAGGTGGTACGCCGCCTGCGGATCCATAGAAGCCCATAGAGACGCCGCCTACGGATCCATAGAAGCCCATAGAGAAGCCGCCTACGGATCCATAGAAGCCCATAGAGAAGCCGCCTACGGATCCATAGAAGCCCATAGAGACGCCGCCTACGGATCCATAGAAGCCCATAGAGACGCCGCCTACGGATCCATAGAAGCCCATAGAGACGCCGCCTACGGATCCATAGAAGCCCATAGAGACGCCGCCTACGGATCCATAGAAGCCCATAGAGACGCCGCCTACGGATCCATAGAAGCCCATAGAGACGCCGCCTACGGATCCATAGAAGCCCATAGAGACGCCGCCTACGGATCCATAGAAGCCCATAGAGACGCCGCCTACGGATCCATAGAAGCCCATAGAGACGCCGCCTACGGATCCATAGAAGCCCATAGAGACGCCGCCTACGGATCCATAGAAGCCCATAGAGACGCCGCCTACGGATCCATAGAAGCCCATAGAGACGCCGCCTACGGATCCATAGAAGCCCATAGAGACGCCGCCTACGGATCCATAGAAGCCCATAGAGACGCCGCCTACGGATCCATAGAAGCCCATAGAGACGCCGCCTACGGATCCATAGAAGCCCATAGAGACGCCGCCTACGGATCCATAGAAGCCCATAGAGACGCCGCCTACGGATCCATAGAAGCCCATAGATACGCCGCCTACGGATCCATAGAAGCCCATAGAGACGCCGCCTACGGATCCATAGAAGCCCATAGATACGCCGCCTACGGATCCATAGAAGCCCATAGATACGCCGCATACAGATCCATAGAAGCCTATAGATACGCCGCATACAGATCCATAGAAGCCTATAGATACGCCGCATACAGATCCATAGAAGCCTATAGATACGCCGCATACAGATCCATAGAAGCCTATAGATACGCCGCATACAGATCCATAGAAGCCTATAGATACGCCGCCTACGGATCCATAGAAGCCTATAGATACGCCGCCTACGGATCCATAGAAGCCTATAGATACGCCGCCTACGGATCCATAGAAGCCTATAGATACGCCGCCTACGGATCCATAGAAGCCTATAGATACGCCGCCTACGGATCCATAGAAGCCTATAGATACGCCGCCTACAGATCCATAGAAGCCTATAGATACGCCGCCTACAGATCCATAGAAGCCTATAGATACGCCGCATACAGATCCATAGAAGCCTATAGATACGCCGCCTACGGATCCATAGAAGCCTATAGATACGCCGCCTACGGATCCATAGAAGCCTATAGATACGCCGCCTACAGATCCATAGAAGCCTATAGATACGCCGCATACAGATCTATAGAAGCCTATAGATACGCCGCATACAGATCTATAGAAGCCTATAGATACGCCGCATACAGATCTATAGAAGCCTATAGATACGCCGCATACAGATCTATAGAAGCCTATAGATACGCCGCATACAGATCTATAGAAGCCTATAGATACGCCGCATACAGATCTATAGAAGCCTATAGATACGCCGCATACAGATCTATAGAAGCCTATAGATACGCCGCATACAGATCTATAGAAGCCTATAGATACGCCGCATACAGATCTATAGAAGCCTATAGATACGCCGCATACAGATCTATAGAAGCCTATAGATACGCCGCATACAGATCTATAGAAGCCTATAGATACGCCGCATACAGATCTATAGAAGCCTATAGATACACCGCATACAGATCTATAGAAGCCTATAGATACGCCGCATACAGATCTATAGAAGCCTATAGATACGCCGCATACAGATCTATAGAAGCTTTTAGCTGCCAGAAAGAACTGAAAAGCAGTGTAAACAGACAAATGGCATTAGCGAACAGCGGGGGTCTCAGCAGGAAGAACCGCATTGCTAAAAAACCCTTTTCCCAGTCACATCAAAAAATGCAGGGAAAAAAAAAAAAAGTGTTATTGCTGCATTCATAAAAGGTCCAATTCATTAATGAGTAGCTGCACTTTCGCTCCGGACTGCTCGCTCCGTTGGCCACTTTCAGCTTCATCTGGTAGCTGAAGACGCCCTCATATAGAGCTATATGGGTCCATCTTCAGCTGCCAGGCAGGGGAAGCCGAAAGCAGACGATGGGGCAAAAGCATTCCCAAGTGAAAGTACAGCTACTCTTCAAACTATCTCATTATTAAAGGGGAAGTCCAGGATTAGAAAAACATGGCCGCTTTCTTCCAAGTGCAGCGCCACCTTTATCCATAGGGTTGTGTGCGGTATTGCAGCTCAGCTCCCTTGAAGTGAATGGGAACTAAGCTGCAATACCAGACACAACCCACGGACAAGGGTGGTGCTGTATTTGGAAGAAAGCGTG
This sequence comes from Eleutherodactylus coqui, assembly GCF_035609145.1. NCBI lineage: Eukaryota > Metazoa > Chordata > Amphibia > Anura > Eleutherodactylidae > Eleutherodactylus > Eleutherodactylus coqui. The sequence continues at coordinate 10,303,137 of NC_089846.1, read as the reverse complement.
TAAAAATTTTTAAAAAGGCTTCCAATGCATTGTACGGCACACGTTACACGGTACCGCTGGAAACCACAACTCGTCTAGCAAGACACAAACCCTCCTGCAGCCATGTTGCTAGAAAGAAAAAAAAAAGTTATGATTTTTTTCGGAAAATGGGAATATCAGAACTGCAGAATAAGTCGCAGGAGCATCCACGACCCTGGGGCATGAAAGAGTTAACGCTACGCTTTTTTTCAGCGTCGGTAACGCTCGGTCTGTATAAATGCCCTGCCATGTAAATAATAGTAAACTGCCTCCCGCTGCCCTGCATTGTGGAAGATGTAGCCTTTACTACAGCTCTCTGCTACTTGTTGGGATGCATTATGGGAGGTTTACAAGAGACGGGGTACAGCAGTGCGATACACTAAACACTACATCTCCAACAATGCATGCGCTATACAGACCCTGACTAAGCAGATCTGCAGCAGCTCAGGCGTTACCAGTGTCTCTGCGCTCTCTCTTCGCCTGCGGAGGCTCCGGCTCCAACTTCTTCTCTGGAGGGATCGGAGTGGGCGAACTTTTGTTGCTCTTCTTGGGGGTGGTGAAAGCGATGTGGGGTAGAAGGTTGTCATCTGCGGTGCTCAGACAGACGCTGCGGGGGAGGAAAGAGGAAGTAACAGGCGTGAAGACGTTCACACAGCTAAATAAAGTTTGCAAAAAAAGAAGAAGAAAAAAACCACTCACGTTCTAGCGGAGAAGTTGAGCAGCAGGAGGGCGGCGTCTTTGGGGCGGCTGTCCATCTTCTTTAGGATGCAGTCATGGAGCTCTTGGTCCTTGTAAAGAAAAGGCAGAAAGTTATGTAATCACCCTACGAGGAGGAAGTGGACTGCAACATATAATACAAGTGGAGTCAGTGATCAGCGCTGCAGTGTAAAGCATTGGGGGAACAGGACTGGCGCTTCTGATGAGCCAGCGGAGGATTTCGGATTCCGATTTGGCACCATCTGTCTTTATAAGCCGCTGTAGTAAGTGCAGGACAGGAGGAGGGGCCAGCTCCAGGGGCCCCAAGCTGTAAGTCCCCCCCCCCCCCCCCCCCCCCATCATGGAGTAAGCCGGAAGTCTCACCAGATACGAGGAGAATCCATCATTCTTGGTTCGGTCCAAGCTGAAGCCGAACTGCGGAAGAAGAACAGAAGAATAAGAACACGCAAGGACAGCCGAGGCGCCCCGAAAATAGGGCCCCCCCAGAATGACGGAGAATCGGTCCAAGGGGTAACAGGGCAGCAGATAAAAGGGCGGCCCGACAGAGGATTTGGGAAAAAGAGGTGAAACGCCCCCTGAAGAGGCAAATGGTGACGACAGCGGCCACCGCCACTCACCAGCCGGCTGTCCGCCTCCGCATGGTCGCTGGGCCCCTTCACTGAGAGCCCGCTGACCGTCACATTCATGTAGCCATTGGTGAAGAAACCAAACGTGTTCAGGCGAACCTTCTGCCGCGGGTCATCCTGTAGAGGGGGAGAAAGACGGGGTCACCGGGTACCGCCCGCACAGCGCCAGCAACCCCCGGGGAGAAAGACGGGGTCACCGGGTACCGCCCGCACAGCGCCAGCAACCCCCGGGGAGAAAGACGGGGTCACCGGGTACCGCCCGCACAGCGCCAGCAACCCCCGGGGAGAAAGACGGGGTCACCGGGTACCGCCCGCACAGCGCCAGCAACCCCCGGGGAGAAAGACGGGGTCACTGGGTACCGCCCGCACAGCGCCAACAACCCCCGGGGAGAAAGACGGGGTCACCGGGTACCGCCCGCACAGCGCCAGCAACCCCCGGGGAGAAAGACGGGGTCACCGGGTACCGCCCGCACAGCGCCAGCAACCCCCCGGGGAGAAAGACGGGGTCACCGGGTACCGCCCGCACAGCGCCAGCAACCCCCCGGGGAGAAAGACGGGGTCACCGGGTACCGCCCGCACAGCGCCAGCAACCCCCCGGGGAGAAAGACGGGGTCACTGGGTACCGCCCGCACAGCGCCAACAACCCCCCGACTCCCCTCATCACCCCGTCACTTACCGACGGCAACATTTACTGCCCTTCTGTTACTTTCGTCCCCCAGCGGGGCCCCTCGCCCTCCCCATCCCCCCCAGCGGGGGCCCCTCCCATCACATTTCTCGCCTGCTGAACATCACCCCCAGTCGTCGGCCTGCCCCTCTCCCCCACCTCCTGTCACCGGCCTGCCCCTCTCTCCCACCTCCTGTCACCGGCCTGCCCCTCTCTCCCACCTCCTGTCACCGGCCTGCCCCTCTCTCCCACCTCCTGTCACCGGCCTGCCCCTCTCTCCCACCTCCTGTCACCGGCCTGCCCCTCTCCCCCACCTCCTGTCACCGGCCTGCCCCTCTCCCCCACCTCCTGTCACCGGCCTGCCCCTCTCCCCCACCTCCTGTCACCGGCCTGCCCCTCTCCCCCACCTCCTGTCACCGGCCTGCCCCTCTCCCCCACCTCCTGTCACCGGCCTGCCCCTCTCCCCCACCTCCTGTCACCGGCCTTCCACTCTCTGTTATCTTGTCACTCACTTCCTCGGTTCCTGTCAGCCGTGTTTTCCCCTCACCCTCCTGCCACTTTCCCTCTCCTGGCACCGCTCTCGCCCATCTGTCACCCGCCTCACACCCACTTCCTCTTTTCAGGTTCACAGACCTTGTGTTACAAGAGTTCAGGCAGGAGGAAGAAAGTAACTCTAAATCCCCTCTTATTCCTCCTGTCACTCTCTGTTCCCCCTCCTGTCACTGCGTTCCTCCTCTCAGACCTCTTGTCCCTTCTATAACTCTCTCAGCCCCCTCTCGCTCCTCCTGTCACCCTGGTGACCCTCTAATCACCTTCTCCCTCCTCCTGCCGCTTCTGTGACTATCTTAACCCCCTCTCGCTCCTCCTGTCACACTGGTGACCCTGTAATCACCTTCTCCCTCCTCCTGTCAGGCCTCCTGCCCCTTCTGTGACTATCTTAACCCTCTTTTACTCCTCCTGGCACCCTTCTCCCAGACCTCTTGCCCCTGCCCCCACGTCACTCCTCCGGCCGGTACCTTCAGGACAAGGTGATGGACCCGGGCCCGGCAGAGGGGCAGCAGCAGGAGGCTGAGTACCAGCAGTCGGCGGCCGTCACTCCGCAGCGCCATGTTTATTCCAGCATCAGCATCCCTCTCACTTCCGGGAGTCGGCCCCGCCCCTGTCACATGATCGGCCGCCGGCGACCCGGATGATAACGTCAGCAGTGTAGACTGGGAATGAACTACGAGGACCAACATCCTCTGCGACGCGCAGACTCAGTGCCTCCAGTTCTTTCAGGACGAAAGGCATGCCGGGACTTGTAGTGCAGAACGAGGAAGAGTCGTAATAAGTGTGGAGAGCAGACTGTAGACGGGGCACGGGTGGCAGCGGCCTCTAGAAGGACCTGGTGACACTTTGGGAAGTGCTGCTCAGTGGCAGATAGCTCTACAAGACACGATTATAATGCCAACCGGCTGTAGACCAGTAAAATACCCCCTGACCATCGTGGTCACGTGATTTCCACCAATGTCGGCGATCAACAAATCTATGATACAGTTTAAGGACGCTGCCCTATTTTTTTTCCATTTTCGGTTTATTATCCCCCCCCCCTTAAAAAAATTTTTTAAAAAATATGTATCCGTCACCGTCGCTGTTCTGGCTGATTTTGCTTGACAAGTTGTATTTTATAATGTACTGAAAAACTTTTAAAAAATTCTAAGTGGAGTGAAATGGGAAAAAAAACTAAATTCCGCCATCTTTGGGAGGTCTTGTTTCTACGGTGTACACACTGCGGCAAAGATGACCTGATACCTTTATTCTATGGGTCGGTACGAGACCAAATTTATGTAGATTATTATTTTTTTTGCTGTGCTATTTTTTTCCAAAGGCCAAGTTGTGGAGAAGGGGAGTTAAAGGGCCTTCTTCTTGGATAAAGTGTTTGCGGTCATTTTGTCCCATATGGTGAGGAGATCGGTGGCAAAAAGAGAATTTTTCATATTATTACTAGGTCTGTTCAGAGGCGTCAGCCATGGCGATGACCGGGTCACTTTCGAGTTTTGCCCATTGTTTAGATTTCCCAAGGAAACAATTGACGAGTCCCAATAAAATGGCGGCCGTATGATTGAGTTTAGAGTCAGGGAGGCCGACTCCTCCTGACGTCTTAGGCCTGGAAAGGGTGGGCTAGCTTCCCCTGCCGTGCCGGCCTCCCCACAAGCATTGGTTGAAGACTCATTACAAGCGTTTAAGGAAGATCCCAGGGTCTGAAATGAGTAGAGCAAGCGGTGAATAGCGTCCATCTTCAGGACCTTAATACGAACAAACCATGAAAGATATTTTTAATCATGGGTGTTTAACAATCCAATTTGTATCCTGGTTTTCCTAGGGCAGTGGTGGTGAACCTATGGCACGCGTGCCAGAGGCGGCACGCAGAGCCATGGGCCGCTCGCCACGTTAATAAATACCGGCAGGGGCAGGAAGGACCAATGGCCCTGGCAGGTGAGACATGTCCTCAGCGTACTCCCTCACCTTTCCCTAATGGTCTTCCCTCTCTGCCTTGTCAGTGTCCCTGGTGCGCTCCCTTCTTCACTGCAGTGGCAGCCTGGCATCTTCCCTGCCTGCTCCGCAGCTGCGACTGGTCACCTGCTGTCAGTCCCGGTGGGCCGGCGCGCTCCCTTCTTCACTGCAGCGACGGGCCGGCATATTCCATGCCTGCTGCGCCACTGTCAGTGTCCGCCGGCGGGACTGGTCCCCCGTTGTCAGTGTCCGCAGGCGGGACTGGTCCCCCGCTGTCAGTGTCCCCACTGGGCTGGTACGCGGGGGAAACGTACAGCGGCAGCATGCAGGCTAACAGCAGGGAGGACAGTGGCGGTGGGGGCTCATGGCCAGGCACAGCCAGCATTGAGTGGGACAACGGGGAGCCACAGGGGGAAGGGGGACCTGGGAGCGCACTGTTATGAGCGTGGCGGGCTGGAAACGCTCATAACGTAGCGGGGGTTGCCGGGAGTGCTGTGTTATGAGTCTAGAGGCACTGGCGTAACTCTGGAGGCCAGGCAAAAAGCTTGGCAGATGCTGCTGCTAGAACCTGCTTGCAAGTACCCAACAGGAAGCTAGGGGTGTGACAGGGGCGTTCCTGCATGGAAACCCTGTCACACCCCTAGTTTCCGGTGGTGACAAGATACACCAGTACTGGAGGCATCCGGCAGCACACACTGATGTCACAGTGTGTACCTGGCAGCAGCAGCGAGTAGATGAGGATGGGGTACGTATATGGGTCTCACTGGGGAAGGGGCGCTATTACTACTGCGGACCGCTGTAGGGTGTCACTATTATCGCTGGGACGACTGTGGGGTGTCACTATTATCGCTGGGGCCGATGTGGGGTGTCACTATTACCGCTGGGGCCGTCGTGGGGTGTCACTATTACCGCTGGGGCCGTCGTGGGGTGTCACTATTACCGCTGGGGCCGTCGTGGGGTGTCACTATTTCCGCTGGGGCCGTCGTGGGGTGTCACTATTTCCGCTGGGGCCGTCGTGGGGTGTCACTATTTCCGCTGGGGCCGCCGTGGGGTGTCACTATTTCCGCTGGGGCCGCCGTGGGGTGTCACTATTACCGCTGGCGCCGTCGTGGGGTGTCACTATTTCCGCTGGGGCCGCCATGGGGTGTCTCTATTACCTCTGGGGCCGCTATGGGGTGTCCCTTTTACCACTGGGACCGCTGTAGGGTGTCACTGTTACCGCTGGGGTATGTTTACACGTGGCAGTAATTACCGTGGCAAATTCCGCCGCATTTCCACATCCCAAAAGTAATCAAAATCTGCACCCTGTCTATTTTGAAGTAGCCCAGTCCTTTTTATAATAAGTTGGCACTTTGCGATAAATAAGTGGGTTTTGGGTTGCAGTTTGGGCACTCGGTCTCTAAAAGGTTCGCCATCACTGTCCTAGAGGGCTTCCTCTTTTTCTGCTGTTATATAATGGCACTATCTACTGGCTAAAGCCAGTACTGCATGAGGTGACACGTTGGATAGACTCTGACAGCAGAGAGGCTGGCGATATACAGTAAGAGAACCCCGACGGACGTCTTCCAACATCGGAGCTGTACAGCCTTAAAATTATAATGTCTTAAGACGTCAGACAGTGGATTGGAAAGGGTTAATTCTTTTATTGTACGCTCCAATAAGGGAAGGTAGTTCAGAGAGTACAATAAAGAGAGGGCCCTGGGAATTAGTATACCTAAGTATCTGATACCAGAATTTCTCTGTTGAGAGACATGGGTGATTTCAGGAGCTGATAGAGAGTGTTACGTTGTGCTGCTGAGACCTGTAGTACTATGGTTTCTAGCAGCACAGCTCCACAGGTGGTGAATGATTGAGCTGGCTGGGTGTGGTGACTTCCTGCTAGCCAATCTCCTGGGTCTTTGCTCACATATAAACCCTGCTCCTGTCAGTGTCTGTCTAGTGTCCAGAGTGAGCAGTCATGTATCCATGTCCGTTACAGCTTGCTGTGTGCTTGGTGTCTTGCTGGTTTATGTCCATTTGTATTTTTATTTTCTGTCAGTTTTGTGTCAGTTTGTTCTGCTGGACTCCTGGTTAGTGTAGGGACTAGCGGTATAGCCAGGAGCCGTGAAGTGGCCCGCTAGCTTCCATATTTTGTACAAAATGTCAACTAATACCTGGTATTTATATATAGCTTACTATCTGCTATTAGTGGTTGCATTTTGGCTGCTGTATGCTGTGTGTCCTGTTGTTCTGTCCCTGTTATATGGCATGTTTATGTATCCTGTTCTGGTGCGTGGTTCCTAGGAGCAGCTAGGGCCCAGATCCAAAGACCGCTGGGCCGCCCTTTATTGGAGCGATGACCCCGCTTAGGTAGGGCCATGTCATCCTCCTTGTAGTTCCGGGCCAGTTGTCCGAATCCCGTGTGTATCTGTCCCTCTTTGGTCACGATCGTGTGGGCCCCGTGCTTAGTTTGCCCACACGACCGTAACAGAGAGGTATTTAATGCTTCTGGGAGATCGGGGGAGCCGTGCAGGTGTCATGGCAGCTGGGGGCCTTTTGAAAGGCCCCAGGGCAGCCTTAGCAGACTGCCTATCAGGCCATCCCCGTGGGGTGGCTTGATAGACTGCCTGTCAAATGGCAGTATAACGTAATGCTATAGCATTATGTCATACTGCGGGAGCGATCAAAGTATCGCTGGTTGTAGTCCCCCAGGGGGACTTTACAGTAAAGTTAAAAAAAAAATCAATAAAAAAATCAATAAAGTTTCATTAATTTAAAAAAAAAAGTTATAAAAGTTTAAATCACCCTCTTTTTGCCATATCTATTATTAAAAAATCTAAATCATAAAATAAAAATACATATTTGGTATCGCCGCGTCCCTAAAAGTCCAATCTATCAAAGTAGCGCGTTATTTTTCCCGCACGGTGAACGTCGTCAAAAAAAATAAATAAAGAACGCCAGAAATGCACTTTTTCAGTTACCCTGTCTCTTAGTAAAAACACAATAAAAAGCGATCAAAAAGTCGTATGTATTCCTAATTGGTACTATCGGAAACTAAAGGACATCACACAAAAAATGAGCCATCGCTGAACTGCGTCGATGGAAACATAAAAAAGCTATTGTGCGCACAAGATGACCTCAGAAAATAATTTTAAAAATATTAAATGTCTTTTGAAACAAAAAGAGGAGTATAGTAAAAAAAACCTATAGAAGTTTGGTATCGTAGTAATCATACCGACCCATAGAATAAAGTTATTATGTGGTTTTTGTTGCAGTTTGTGTGCCGTAGAAACAAGACGCACTGAAAGATGGCGAAATGTTGTTTTTTGTTTCATTTTACTCCACTTATAATTATTTTAAAGTTTTTCAGTACATTATACGGTACTTTAAATAGCACCATTAAAAGTTACAACTCGTCCCGCAAAAAACAAGCCCTCATACAGCGACGTCGATGGATAAATAAAGGAGTTCTGATTTTTTAAAAGGGGGGAGGAAAAGTCGAAAATGGAAAAAAAAGGGCCGCGTCATTAAGGGGTTAAAATAATAGCATAGTAGCATAGAATGTAAGGCCGAATGAAGACAATACATAGTAACATAGTAACATAGTTCGTAAGGCCGAATGAAGACAATGTCCATCTAGTCCAGCCTGTCTATCCTCCTGTGTTGTTAATCCAGAGGAACGCAAAAAAAACCCCAAGAGCAGAAGCCAATTAGCCCTTTTGGGGAAAAAATTCCTTCCCGACTCCCTAATGGCAATCAGACTGTTCCCTGGATCAACCCCTAATAGTTCCTACCTGCCTGTATACCCGGATTAACAAATAACCTAATATTTATATCCTGTAATATCCTTCCCCCTCCAGAAAGACATCAAGTCCCCTTTTAAACTCCTCTATGGATTTTGCCATCACCACGTCCTCAGGCAGAGAGTTCCACAGTCTCACTGCTCTTACAGTAAAGAACCCCCTTTCTGTGTTGGTGGTGAAACCTGCTTTCCTCCAGACAGAGAGGATGCCCTCTCGTTACCTTCGCAGTACTGGGTATAAACAGATCCTGGGAGAGATCCTTGTATTGTCCCCTCATGTACTTATACATGGTTATTTGGTCGCCCCTTAGCCGTCTTTTTTCTAGAGTAAATAATCCCAGTTTTGATGCCTCTCTGGGTATTCCAGTCCCGTCATTCCATGTATTAATATAATTGCCCTTCTTTGAACCCTCTCAAGCGCTTTAACATCTTTCCTGAGCACCATCTAGTACAGCCTGTTTCATATCCACCCTTGTTGATCCAGAGGAAGGCAAAAAAAACTCCAACGAGGCAGGAGCCAATTCAGCCCATTTGGAGGAAAAAAATTCTTGCCCGACTCCATAATGGCAATCAAAATAATCCCTGGATCAACCTTTGAAAGTTCCTGCCGGACTCCAAGACCGGGTCAACAACCCCGCTGGTCACCTAATGTCTATATCCTGTAATATCATAGCGGTCTAAAAAGACTTCTAGTCCCTCTTAAACTCCTCCATGGATTCTGCCATCCCCACATCCTCAGGCAGAGAGTTCCACAGTCTCACTGCTCTTACAGTAAAGACCCCCCTTCTGTGTTGGTGATGAAACCTACTTTCTTCTAGACGTAGCGGATGCCCTCTTGTTACCGTCGCAGTCCTGGGTATAAACAGATCATGGGAGAGATCCTTGTATCGTCCCCTCATGTGTTAATACAGTTATTTGGTTGACCCTTAGCCGTATTTTTTACAGGGTGACTAATCCCAATTTTGATAGTCTCTCTGGGTATTCCAGTCCTCTCATTCATTTATTAACCCATTAAGGACCAGGCACAGTAAATTTAAGCCTGGTCCTGGGCTTAAAGCACCGCCGATAGTAAAATTACGGTGGCGCTTTAAGCCTCCTTTAAGCAATCAATCAGAAGGCAGGACTAAATAGTTGCATCATGTTTCCTGATGCTAGATCTATCCCAGTACACAGAATATAGGAGTCTCCTATTCTCAGACCCAGGGCTAGAATAGAGCCCCAAGGGATGGGCTGGGGCCACCCTACATGGGTGTAACCAGAGAAACAAGGACAATTCTTAGGGACATCAATTTTTCTAGACGTTAGGTAATGCAACACATTCCCTAGTGGTTAGTTCAACATTTTGTTGTGAGAATGGAGATCATGTTGTTATGAGTGTGGGGGCTATGTAGCATGATGAAACAGTCACAAAAGGGGGGACAGTTAGAGCGGTAAATATTAATCCATTTTGTATCCATCTTCCATCTTGTGTTCTTCAGCCTGTCATATTATATTAACATTTTCCTTCATGAGAACTTTGCAGATATTACATCTAGTACAATATTGCTTGGTCAGAACTTCCCGTACGTTCCGAACTTTGAGAGGACCAGATTACACAACTGGTCCTATCAGCAGTGTACCACATGAGAAGGCCACATTACAGAATTCCTATGAGAAATAGTTACATTTAGAATTAAAACATCACTGTTCTTGTTTAGGTTTAAACCAGTAATAATAACTGAATAATAATAAATTATAATTATTACAAGTGAGGGCTCAGTCACACGGGCGCCCATCTGCCCGTGTTCCTGCACTATAAGACGGCCTCACTGCAGGTGCGGACGACTCTCCGCACCACCGGAAGAAAGCACACATGACCGTCTCCATTGCCGGCCATGTGTTCTTTCTTCCGGCTGTGCGGGGAATCGTCCGCACCTGCAGTGCGGCCGTCTTAGGGCTCAGTCACACAGGCGCCTTTATCGTACAGGAACACGGGCGGATCGGCGCCCGTGTGACTGAGCCCTGAGGCGTGTTCTAGCCTTGCTGCAAATGTCTTGGTAGATATATACTTAAGCTTGTTGATGAAATGAACATGACTTCCAACCACATCCAATGTGTGTGTGACTTGTAAATACGACTTTTTGATCAGTTTTTATTACAATTTTCCATGGGGACTACGTGACCAAAAAAAAACGCAATTTTGGCTGAGTTTTCCTTCTCTGATGATGTTCACTGTGTGTGAAAACAATGCGCTACTTTTATAGATCAGACTTTTACAGTCGCAGCAATACCAAATATGATCCCATATGGGACAAAAATTTGCGATAGTTTGACCGTTCCTGCAGTGATCTGGCAAGTAACCGCACGGCACCCCGCAATCTCATCACGTGGGGCAGTGCGGGACCCCCGAACATCAATCAGGGCATTTAAATGCTGCTGTCAGAATTGACAGCTGCATTTAAAGGGTTAACAGCTCTGATCAGCGGCGTTCCTTATTGGAGCTATTGCAGGCGGGTGTCGGCTGTAAGAAACAGACCCACATTTTCGCCAAGACCAAGCATTCTCATTCTATCTACCAACCTTTTATGCGGCACAGTATAAAACGCTTTGGAAAAGTCCAGATACACAAGATCCAGTGACTCCCCAATCCAGTCTAGGACTTACCTCCTGGTAGAAGCTGATCAGGTTGGTGTGAAAGGAGCGATCCCTCATAAACCCATGCTGATACTGAGTTATACAACTATTTCCCTTGAGGTCCTCCAGGATGGCATCTCTTAGAAACTTTTCAAACATTTTACCCACAATAGAAGTCAGACTTACCGGTCTGTAGTTTCCAGGTTTACTTTTTGACCCGGTTTTGAATATTGGCACCACATTGGCTATGTGCCAATCCGGTAGAACAGACCCAATCATTATAGAGTCCTTAAATATAAGAAAAAAGGGTCTGTGTATCACATTACTTAATTCCCTTTGAACTCGGGGGTGTATGCCATCGGGAGCTGGCAATTTGTCTATTTTAATCATTTTAAGACAGTTCTGCACTTCTTCCTGGGTTAGACTGGTGACATCTAGTGGAGAGTTTACTTTATCACTCTGCATCTCATCTTACATTACATTTTCCTCTGTGGATACACTGGAGAAAACGCCATTTCATAGATTTGCTTTCTCCTCATCGCCCTCCATTTCTCCTACATTATTTATTAAAGGGCCAACACTTTCAGTCTTTTTACCATTTACGTATATAGTTAAAGAACCATTTAGGGTTAGTTTTACTATATTTGGCAATAAGTCTCTCTGTCTCCATCTTTTCTGCTTTTATCAGATTTTTTTTTACATCATGTATTTTTTCCTTATAGGTTTTTAGTGCTTCTTTGCTGCCTTCTTGTTTTAGTAGTTTAAACACTTTGTTTGCTGCTTATCGCCTCTTTTACATCCTCATTGAACCACATTGTTTTTCTTCTATTCCTAACCCTTGTATTCCTGTAAGGTATGAACCGCCCACAGCAAGTAATTAGGAGGTTTTTAAAAAATTCCCATTTGTTGTTTGTTCTCTTATTTTTGAGGACATTGTCCCAGTCAATCTCTGAGCTGATCGAATTTGACCTTCCTAAAGTTTAGTATTTTCTATAAAACTTTGTTTTGAACGACAAGTGGACATTTATTATATTATAGTCATTGTTTCCCAGGTGCCCCCTGACCTGCACCCACATTATTCTGTCAGGTCTGTTGGTTAATAGTAAGTCCAAAATGCCCGTTCCCCTAGTTGTATCCTGCATAAGTGCCCTCACAGGATGGATGCGTTTCTCAGACCGATATTGCGCACCCTAAGGGCGGATTCGCACAAGCATAAGCGCAGTGTTTTTGCAAAGTGAACATTGCTTTTTACTATACTTTTTGCATGCGCAAATGCCGCCAGCTGTAATTAGTCCAATGAATTCCAGATGTGTTCTTTTTTCTGCGCCATTGCGCTGTGTTTCATGCATCTCCTAACGTATTTCGCAAACATTTGTCCATCCCCATTGACTTCTATGGGGACGTTTGGGAAATAGAGGATGCTGCAGGATTTTTTGAATAACCAAAATGCGCAGGAAAATACGTGCATATAAACGAACCAATTGAAATCATTGGGTTCTATGCACTGTGTATTGCGTGCGTAAATATGGTCGTATGAACGCTTTGTTCATGTCAGGCACCGTTTGCCACTTCCATTGTAGTTTCCACTTAAACCCCTGGACTTAATAGCTCTGAATGCAGCAATATCTCATCCATGAAAATGTCAGTGCCTAATGGCGATGAGCAGAAAGCATTATAGTCAATGGGTTTGTTTGGCGCCATTCAGGTCCAGCATACGCTGCATCCGGCACTTCCACTTTTACTGTTATTCAGCTTCTAGAACGGAGGGCTGTTGGACAAATGTGAACGAGCTCTAAGCTCTCCTCGTGCTGTAATACCGAAAATCACTGTATGGTCCGTGGCGCCACCTTGTGGATGATTTTAGAATTGTGCACCCAAAGTTATCCTGCCATCTAGTGGCCATTTAATAGAAATGCACCAGTGCTGACATCACTGCTAGACTTTAGTGTGGACATCAGGCCCTGCATTCTAAGCCAATGTGGTAATCATGGGCGATTGCTGGTAGCTGATTGGTGCTACATAACCCCATAGGATTTCAGAGCACCTCGAAAACAGACCTATGGATGCCTCTTTGAGTGGCTAAGGCATTTGTCTTCATTAACCACGTCAGGACTGAACTGCCGAATGACTATAAACATCCTGCGATCCTGAAGTGTGTATACTGGCTATCAGCAGCCGGTAACTGCTCTGGTCGTGGCAGTTAACTGTTTAGGTGCCTTGGTCAAAGCTGACTGCTCATCTAAAACAATCAGCCGGAGGGGAAGATCCCTTTCCCCATCCCTCGCAGGGCTATTGAGGGGATGCCATGCACAGATGCCTATCAATCTCTGCTCATTGCAACAACAAAAATTGATATTTACTGCAATACTGAAGTATTGCAGTATATAGTACAAGCCATCAAATGATCACAAGTTCAAGTCCCCCGTGGGAACTCAATAAATGTGTAAAAAAAATAAAAAATAAAGTTTTTTTGGAAAAGTTAAAAAAAGAAAAAAATTAAGTTTTGTTATATTTGTTATAACCGTCTATGTAAAAGTTCGAGCTATAAGAAATATCACAATATTTATCCCACACGATGAAGGCCGTCAAGAGAAATAAGAAAGGACGGAATGCCAGAATTGTGATTTTTTTTTTTTTTTTTTTTTTTTTCCTCCTTTTAATCCAGGCTCCCAAAAATTTTTTTAAAAAGTGATGTCTGCACCCCAAAAATGGTAATAATAAAAACTACATTAAAAAAGTTATGGGTCTCACAAGATGGCGACGGAAAGATATTTTTGTTTAAGAAAAAAGTTTAGCAGTAATTTTTGACATTTACTAGCAAATTTCAAAAGCTGATTTTTTTCAGGACCAGTTTAGTCCTTACACGGATTTTAAGAGCCTATATAATCAGAAAACCTCCATGAGGGCTCAGTCAGACGGGTGTTTTTATGTGCAAATTTATGTGCGCAAAAACGCATGCGTAAAACAATTTGAGTGACCGAAAGTGTCACGCTGAAAAAAACGCACTTGGCTGTCGTTCAGTAGCAGAGTGCTGCCTCTGATTGGTGACAGTGCTCAGCCAATCAGAGGTAGCCCTTTCAGCAGGTGGGGATTTTAAGTTCCCGCCTGCTGAAAGCACTCAGCTGTCCAGGAAGAAAAGACCCAGCTGGACGCGCCTGAGCCCCGGCAGCTGCGGAGAGGTGAGTATATATTTTTTTAACATTTTTACACATTTTAGGGATGATTTTTCAGGGAAGAGCTTATATTTAAAGCCCTTCCCCGAAAATCACTGCAGCGCTTGCCAGTAGCCCATTGCTTTCAATGGGAGAATATTGCGCTCCTCTGCCACAGCTGTGACAGAAGATCGTGCTCTTCACTGTATGTTCTCAACGGGGTCGGCGCTGCGGCTGCCGGCCCCACTGAGCACAAGGTGAAACCCCTAGGTGTGACAGCATCCAGGGGTTTCACATCCAAAAAAGACGGATGCCGCAGTTACCTGCATTTTAAAATCCGCTGCCCTATATATACCGATGCACATTTTTGTGCGAAGGTAATTATCAGACATGACCGCGGCCATTGAAAAGCATTGATTCTAATAGATACGGATCGCAAGCGTACATAAAAACACCCGTGTGACTGAGCCCTGAATCACCCCGTTTTAAAAACTGCACCCCGCAAAGTATTCAAAATGGCAGATGCGGGCGCATTCAAAGCCTGTTTTACGCAAGTTTCCAGGAGACTGTGGGGAAAAAATTTACAAGAATTGGGCTTTCTTGTATTTTTTTCTGTGCGTGAAAATGCAATAATTACAGATACGATATGGACATAAAAAACGTGCAACACGCACATACACACGCACATACACACGCACATACAGATGCACATACACACGCACATACACACGCACATACACACGCACATACACACGCACATCCACACGCACATACACACGCACATACACACGCATGAAAACTGCATTTTTCACAAAACAAAATTACATTTGCTCATGGGAACGAGCCTTACAGTCATAATAACCTGATAAACGGCCACCAGCCGCAGGATATTTATGGACACATCTAACATTTTTCATGGACACTGGAAAAAGTGCCATCTTCTTATGGACAGTCCAGACATTTCTGGACAGTTGATACCCTGTTACATTTATCAGCCTCATGCATGCTCTCTCAGACCGCATTGTGCCCAGTGCTTAGGTTGCCATACACACAAGGCGACCCGGCTCAGAACCCCCAACAGACCACCAGTAGAAAGGATCATCCGATAAGCACCAGCAGCTCCATCTGTTTTGGTATCCGCCATCGAGAGACAGGGGGCGCCATCGTCACACCCTGGTGTCTGTCCAAACCGTTTCCAGGCACTTGGCTGAAGGACCTTTGGTCTCATGGCCCCCATTACATGTACGGTCTCTGACCCTCACCGTCACCTCCGTTTACAGTGATGCCATGAACGATGACACTGGACACTACGGAGGAGAACCTAGTTGTCTTCAGCGATGGATCCAGGTTTAGTTTGGGCGCTAACGACGGCCGTGTTCATGTCTGGAGACCTAAAGCAGGATAATGCTCAGCCGCACACACAAGGCAGTCACAGGAGCCACGTATCACATCTTGTATCCAAGCTAGAGGTGGTACAACAGGGTGCTAGGGCCTCCATGCCCATCTGCCTCACTTCTTGTATCCAAGCTAGAGGCGGTACAACAGAGTACTAGACCCTTTATGCCCGCCTGTATCACTTCTTGTATCCAAGCTAGAGATGGCCCTACAGGGTACTAGAGCCTCCATACCAGCTCTCTTGGCTTGGCTGGTGATTCCAATTCTGCAAAACCACGTCCGATGCATCAGAACAATGAGTGTCCAAAGCAAAAGTCTCCATGGTATGTATATAATGGCCTCCAATAGCCACGGACAACGGCTCGCAAGGGTCGGTGGTCCCGGGAGGCTCCTGCATCGTCTGCTACAACTTCCTGGTTTCTTTTTAACTTCCCTCACATTTCTCCTAGCAACATGCAGAAAAAAAGTTGCAAATACGCAAAGTAATTGTGTATGCATTACGCTCGGAATGCGCCCATGAACAATAGGGCTCTTTAATACCTAACAGTAGTGGATGCGGCTTGGAGTGGCTTGCAGTATATTCCAATACTATAAAGCCACGGTTGATGAAACTTGTAGTTTTGATCATCTATAGCTCCAAAGTGACCCATAACTCGACCATCCAAGTCATTTTTCACATGAGGTTTAGTCGACAT
Source organism: Eleutherodactylus coqui (assembly GCF_035609145.1). Taxonomy (NCBI): domain Eukaryota; kingdom Metazoa; phylum Chordata; class Amphibia; order Anura; family Eleutherodactylidae; genus Eleutherodactylus; species Eleutherodactylus coqui. Next base: position 10,286,983 of record NC_089846.1, on the reverse strand, counting down.
TCTTGACTCGTGTTCGCAGACCTTGGGAGTAACTGAAGCATTACTATTTCTACCAGTCGAAGTCCAAGGAGGAACTCTTAAATGAAGGGAAGAGCGGGGGGCGTGGCTAGCGGATGGCAGGATAAGTCGCTCACCAGACGAGCTCCTGCGTCTCCTTACCTTCCAGCGGCTCTGAGGCACCAGCAAGCAGTGGAACACGGCTACCGAGGGTGATATGGGGAAGAAGAGACCTCCGCGCTCACTTTCCTGCACTCCGGTGACAAGAGGAGGCACAATGGAGCGGTTCCTGGTGGGAACAGGGGAGCCAGCAGTGAGGCCCAAGATGGCATCAGCTGCAGCACGCGCCCCAGAATGCCAAGCGAGCCCGACATCAGAGAACCTGTAGGAGGAGAGCGAGCAGCGGGCGGATGACTGGAGGACGGCGTCGGGCAGTGACCAGAGAGGGAGAAGAGGCAGCATGAGCCCTCCAACAGAGAAGCAGCAGACACGGACTGGGGGAGCCCTGGAGAGGGAGACAATGAGTACTCAGGGCGGCAGCCCTTACACACAGCCCAGTACAAACTCCCCTCCACTGCAATCCCCTATGGCAGATAAAGGTGGCAGCCTCTCATGGGAAAGCCCCCCCCCCCCACCAATATGTTTTGCCAACAGCCCAACAAATAAAATAAATGAAGAAACCTGGAAGAGCCGCATAATGGCTATTCCAACAAAGAACGAACTGCACAAGCTGTTTCAGAGGCTTGAATCTTCTAACAAGCAAGCCATGGAAGCCATCCACGCAGACATGCGACACTTAGGTCACAGAATACTGCAAGTGGAGGAGGCACAGGAAGGCACAGCGAACATATTAGAATCACAAAGGCAAGCAATCCAGGCGCAGGCTGACCAGATCACAAGCCTCATTATGCACCTTGACGATTTGGAAAATCGGAATAGGCGAAACAACATTCGCATACGGGGCTTGCCTGAGGAGGTAAAGGGACAACAAGCTAGACGCATGAGCACAGACCTTCTTTCAAAAGCTTCTGGATCGCTCGGCTGAGAGCCACGTGGAGATAGATCGCATCCACAGAGCCTTGGGGCCCAGAACCTCTGACCCCAACCGTCCCACAGACGTCATCTGTAGAATCCATTTTTTCAAAAGGATACAATCCTTAGAAAGGCGAGGGAAAAAGGAGACTTAAACCACAATGGCAGATCCATCATTCTTTTCCAAGACCTAGCGCGCCATACCCTGCGCCTGAGAGTGGCCCTTAAACCACTACTATCGGCCCTAAATCCAAAGGGATAGAATATAGGTGGGGATACCCCTTCTCATAAACAGCAAGAAAAGACGGGAAATCAGCCATTTTTCGTGGCCTAGGTGATCTCCCCAACTTCCTAGGGACTTTTCAGTTACCGATGGTGGCGCTCCCAGACTGGCCGTCGGTCCCGTCGGTACTAGCTCACAGGAACAATGGTAGACCATGCAACCAAAAACGCGCTGAGAGAGATGGTCTCACACAAGAAAGGACACTTCATTACACAAAAGTCATGACCGGAGTGGAACCCTTTCAGCCGTTAGATCGGAAACCTCCTACTGCAGTTCAGTTTCGTAAAGCACACCGGAGGACCCTCAAGCCTGCCTCTCTGGCGTCTATCGGACCTGACCCAACTGGGAACAGCGGACTTGTTCCATATACGACCTTGCTAGCCCCCCTGACCAAGGGGGATGGTGCGGGGTGGCCGGTGAGAGGGATTGAGAGCAGTTGGCAGCATGAGCTCCGCCCCTCCTAGGGAACGGCTTGTGAGATACGACCCTAGAGGCGATGGTTGTCGCCTTGGGTGACCTGTTGCTCTCTCTCCCTCCCGGGCTGTCCTGCCCTACGTTCTTATTTATGTTTATAGTACATTCGGTTCGTTTGTGACGCAGTTTTTTCTCTTTTCTTGAACACAAAGTTTCAAAATAATGTTCTGGTGCCTCTAGAGCTACATATCAAGGTCCCTTAGTGGACCTATAGCATATCTTACACATTCTCCATCCTGGGGGGGGGACGCGGGAGACCGGGACTCTCCTTAGCCGGTACCTCCACGTTCCCCACTTAGGGTGACCAATCGCATTTTAGTGCGAACACTGGCAATACAAATGCCAGTAGTCTACCCAGCAAACGAATGCCGCCGCCTGAAGCTGCAAAAGGCCTCAACTGACAGGCCTTTCTCTCTTCTCATCTTACTACTTTCTGAACTACCTTCTCTCTACCTCTCTCTGCTCCCCATCCCCACCCCACCTTCCCCCCACCCCCGCCCCCACGACCCTCAGTCAAGCCACTTACTAACGCAATTAGATGGCTGACCTCACTTTTGGTACCCTCAACACAAGAGGGCTGAATGGATCAACCAAGAGGGGCAGATCCTGGACCACTTCCATCGTAAGAAAACAATGATAATTTTCCTGCAGGAAACACACTTCCAAGAAACAAAGGTTCCTCAGTGCAGACACTGCCATTACACCACATGGCACCATAGCCCAAACCCGACGAATAAAGCAGGCGGCACATCAATAACAATACACAAACGTCTGCCACACAAACTCTTGTCCTCAGAGGTGGATAAGAATGGGAGATACCTGTTTCTGAAAATCCAAATTAATAATGAAGTGGCTAACATTTATTTCCCTAACCAGGGGCAGAAGGTCTTCGGGATCCGGGTATTGGGGGCACTGGAGACCTTCGCAAGTGGATCCACCATCATCCTCGGCGGAGACTTCAATCTCAGCATGGACCTAACCCATGACTCCTCGGGGGGTAAGTCGGGGGTTCCCCCATCAACAACATGTAGACTCAGAACAGAACTAGCCAACCTACGACTAGTGGACTTATGGAGGACACTACACCCCAAAGAGCGAGACTTCAGCTATTACTCAGCAGCCCACAACAGCTATCACAGGATAGACTACTTATTTATATCACACACACTGTTAGACAGGCGACCCACATCTTCTATAGGCCAAATTATCTGGTCAGACCATGCTCCGGTTTGGGGATCGATATCAACAAGAGGAGGGGACAAAAATAGCTTTGAGTGGCGCCTGAATGATAACCTTTTAGATGACATCATATGCGCACAAGAAGTCCAACAGACAATAGATTCCTTCACTGTAACACACTCCTCCGACCCAACCCTGAAATGGGAAGCCCTCAAATCTGTGCTGCGGGGAATATTTATATCACCTTGGGCTAGGCTTAAAAAGCTGAGATCCGCTAAATTAGTGGAACTAATAGCACGTTTCGACAAGTTGGAAAACTCCAACAAAAATGCAGAAATTTCGGCCACCCAGATTGACATCCTACGCCTACAAGATCAGGCCTCTCTCTTCCGACGAGACAAAATGAAGGGAAGGTTTTATGAAGCAGGGGATAAATGCGGAAGGGGTTTAGCCAGAGCCATAAATCCTAGGCCCCCACAGACATACGTGTTCGCGATCGACAAACCAGGAGAGGGGATAGTACACGACAACGTGAGAATTCTTGAAAGCTTCCAAAACTATTACCAGATTATACTATTATCTGGGGGGGGGCAAAAGGCCCAGACGCAACTGGAAACTTATGGCTGGCCCCAAGGAGAATGGGGGAATGGGGGTCCCGGATATCTCCCTGTACTACAGAGCGTCATTAACTAGACGAATATTAGACCTTTTGGAGGAGAGATCCCAAAGAAGATGGGTGCTTTCAGAGCAAGACTCGGTACCGTATAGAGGAGCAGGCTTGGTATGGATCCCAGGCTCCAGGAAACGCAAAAACCTGGGGCTCTCACCATTTATAGAAGAGATCCTATCAACATGGGTGGGACCCACAACCAAATTAGGATTGATCAAAAGACCGGGCCCTCTGACTCCGATAGTGGGGAATATCGATATTATGACCTCCTACAGAGGCCTACCAATTATCGATATACTAATAAAAGACCAGTCAGCCGATATCCCTAGAGTAAGAGACATGTTCGGGACAGAGGGCCTTAAGTCCTTAAGGGAAATACTGGGGGGGGGGGCACGAATCACCAAATGGAGCATGGTTCCAATACCTCCAAATTTGCCATTATATCAAATCACTAGGAGGCACTCAAATGTTGGGATCGTCACGGACGCCCTTTGAGAAACGCTTCATCTACACCAAAACAGCTAAAGGGAAAATCTCAGAATTATACAAATTTATGATAGAAAAGAATAGAACGGAAAACAGGACAGCACTAGACAGCACTTTTCCTGTTCTCCAGGAATTTTCAAAGATTATGGCGAGTGGTTCTTTGAAAATTCCTGGAGAACAGAAGTCCCAGAAGATTGGAAAAGGGCAAAAGTTGTCCCTATCTTCAAAAAAGGGAAGAAGGTGGATCCAGGAAACTACAGGCCTGTGATCCACCTTCTTCCCTTTTTTGAAGCTAGGCACTTCCGGATCTACTTGGGTTTCAACTCCTTTATATGATTCGTGTATTCTGCCTATGTATTCTACCTCCAGTGGCAACCTGTTCCACTCACTGATCCCCCTCACTGTCTAATATCTAATCTATTTCTCCTCCCTTTCAGTGTCATCCCATTGCTTCTAGTCTTTCCTTGTGCAGATGAGAATAGGGCTGATCCCTCTGCACTGTGACAGCCCTTCAGATATTTGTAGACCGCTATTAAGTCTCCTCTCAGCCTTCTCGTTACCTGGTCAGATCATGTCCCCATATCTTTGTAAATACGTGAGGAATGTCCTCCTTCTCGTTGGGACTTCATGAATATATTCCTTCACATCCAGAATACGAATCTACACAGAAAAAAGCATTATGCCAGGCTCACACGTCCGTAAGCGTAAAACGCGGCGCGCATCATGTGTTTTCCCGCTGTGGAGCCGGTCTATTGCTGCGTATGGCAGCGATTATGGATTGTGCATGACAGAGTATCCCACGCACGCTGTGAAGCGCAGTCTTCGTGGTTTCTTTCTTTTTTTATTTCCGGCTCTGTCGCTTCACAATGGCGCACATGTAGGCGACATGCGCAATGTACAGCGATCATTACGTGTCCACAGAGAACGATCGGCTCTATACAACGCGCTGCGTTCTTTTTTGTGCGCATATTATACACAAAGTACATTTGCAAAATCAATGTACTTTCATCGACTCCATTCGCTTCGTGATACGAGAGGAGGAACCGACCCACCTGACCCCTCTGATTAACTAAATTGATTCTTTAACCCCTTAACGCTACAGGACGTAAGTTTACATCCTGGCTGGGGGACACTTAGAACAGCAGGACGTAAACTTATGTCCCCTGGATGGCGCAGGATCAGAGGGGAGCCCACGGATCCTGGAGCGGGAGCCGGCTGTGATTGACAACCGGCCTCGTGCTGCAATAGCAGGGATCAATGAGAACATTGATCCCCGCTCTTAACCCCTTACATGCTACAATCAATCTACATCGTGGAGTGTAAAAAATTTACAGAGGCAGCGCGCTCCTTTTGAGACGTCTTTGGCACTCGGCGATTCAATCATGAAGGTCCAATGGGTTGCCATACACTGGTGGGTCCGGGCCTGCCATGGACTGCAATCGCTATTGTGAGCGATACTGCATTGCAGTACAGAAGTACTACAATCTATTATCATAGCGATCAGGGCTTTTAGGCCGCCTGCACACGGCGGGATTATCCGCGGGATTTCGGCCACTAAAAGCCTGCATAGGAGTGCATTACAATACGCACTCCTATGCAGACGGCGGCACGTCCTATTTTTGTGCGGGGCTCGCAGAGCCTCGCACAGAAACGTCACTCACCCGGCCGCTGGCTCCGGTCTGCGCATGCACCGGCTGATCGGCAGCCAGCACATGAAAGAGCCGGGGCCGCCAGGCGCGGGAGAGTACGCGCTCCTCCCTGCAGGCGCTGGGGTCGGGTCCTACGGCGAGAATTCTCACCACCGGATCCGACCTGCCCGTCTGCAGGTGGCCTTAGGGTTCATGTTCCACACATATTAAGTACCTTCATATCTGTAATGAGCTGTACAAAATACCCCATAATAATGGAGGCTAAATGCTTATTTTGTTCATTTTGCCTCTCAAAAAAATGCAATAAAAGTGATCAAAAAAGCCGTATGAACCCCAAAATTGTACCAATAAAAACTACAGCTCGTAACACGAAAAACAAGCCCTTACAGAGCTCTGTTCATGGAAAAGTCAAAAAGTTATAGGACTACGAATGCAGCAATGTAAAAAATTTCCAAAAAGAAAGATTATTATTGTGGAAAAAACTAAAATAAAAACAATTTTGGCCTCGTCTAGAGATGAGCGAACGTACTCTTTTCGGGCGTTTTTGCACTCGAGCACCGCTTTTTCCGAGTAACTGACTACTCTGATGAAAAGATTCTGGGGGGCGCCGGGGGTGAGTGGGGGGTTGCAGAGGGGAGTGGGTGGGGGGAAGAGAGCTCCCCCCTGTTCCCCACTGCTACCCCCCACGCCGCCCACCGCCCCCAGCGCCCCCTGAATCTTTTAGTCTGAGTAGTCAGATACTCGGAAAAAGCGGTGCTCGAGTGCAAAAACACCCGAAACGAGTACGCTCGCTCATCTCTAGTGTCGTCGTAATCGTACCGACCTGCAAAAAAAAATTAGTCATGTCATTTATGCCGCAGGATTGTGATGAAAAGAAAAACAATGGCAGAACTGATGTGTTTTCTCCCTGCCATCCGACTGAAGAGCTCTTGAAACTGTGGGCCAAGCCTCAAAGCCTTTTGGGTGTTAAATACGATCTTATGTTCCAAAAAGTGAATATATAATGTTCTGCTCGTGATAACCGCGCCGGAGCATCATGGGCTAAACGAATGAAAAGAATTAAAGCCAAGGAAAGGGTTAAAGTCCTTCTAGATTCCAACGGGCATAAAAGGACTCGTCCGGGAAATATCTAATGCATTTGCTTCATATTATTCTTCTCTTGATAACTTAGGACACAAATACGTACCGACCCCAAGTGAGGGAGGTTCCTCCGGAGTGTTAACCTTCCTAATCAGTTGGCCTCCCCTTCTACACCGATTTCCATATCTGACATCCAAGAAGCCAGTCAATTGCTCAAACCCTTTAATTCCCCAAGTCAGGTGGATTTTCCAAATGGGTATTACAAAAAATATTCCCCCCTCCGAGCTCCCTGTTTAGTCTCGATCTTCTATACGGCAATGATGAGAGGTGTCTTCCCTTCGGACATGTATGAAGCCCATGTTGTTACCCTACCCAAACGCTCCAAGAAAACCACTTCCTCGGCCAATCTTTGTCCTATTTCCCTACTGATTACGGATGTTAAAATTAACGCCTTGATCCTTTATAACTCACTTTTCCCTATTCTTCCAACGCCGGTCACTGCAGACCAAGTGGGATTTATCCCATAGAGACGAATTCCTGACGGCACCGCCGGTTCCTGGACCTCAGTAGTACCGCTGGGCTCGGTCGTTTGCTATTCCATCAGATCCACTGGAGTTCTTTGGAGGCAACGTAAGAAAAACTCAGTTCTTCGGGTCCAATTAAGTCCGCGATTTTGGCATTGTACTCCGCGCCTTCTGCACAGGTTTTTAACCCCTCGGCGTATTTCCTCCCTGTTTACAATGACAAGCGGCACCCGGCAGCGCTGTCCCCTTTCACACCTTATTTTTGCCCTTTTATGGAACCTTTAGCTGAGCAGATGGGATCTAATAAAGACATCAAGGGAGTAAAGATAAGACATCAGGAACATAAAATGGGGTCGATGATGTTATTGTGGCGCTGATGGATCCTGTTTTTGCTTTAAAGGGGTTGTCCCGCGGCAGCAAGTGGGTCTATACACTTCTGTATGGCCATATTAATGCACTTTGTAATATACATCGTGCATTAATTATGAGCCATACAGAAGTTATTCACTTACCTGCTCCGTTGCTGGCGTCCCCGTCTCCATGGCTCCGTCTAATTTCGGGGTCTTCTTGCTTTTTTAGACGCACTTGCGCAGTCCGATCTTCTCCCTTCTGGTCGTCCTGGCACGAGCGGTGTTCTGGCTCCGCCCCCTTCTACACGTCATCGCGTAGCTCCGCCCCGTCACGTGTGTCGATTCCAGCCAATCAGGAGGCTGGAATCGGCAATGGACCGCACAGAGCCCATGGTGCACCATGGGAGAAGACCCGCGGTGCACCATTGGAGAAAACCGCAGTGCATCCCTGGGAAAGGACCGGCGGCCATCTTAGGGAGAAGATTTTTAAAACTCCATATTTCGTCAGATCGGTAAGTAGCAAGAGGTTTAAAAACCGCTTTAAATTGCTATTTTATGCCAGGGGGGTGACAGGGGGAATGGGGTAAGGTAAAATTTTGATGTTTGCCGCGAGACAACCCCTTTAAGGCACGCACGGACTTTACTTTCCGACTTTGGAAAAATGTCATATTATAAGATAAACAACACAAAATCTCAACTATTAAGTGTCAAGATGGACAATAAAAGTAAGCAACATATAATTTGGACTAATTCCTTCCCGTTTGTTTGGATTGACCGCTCCGTTCCTTATCTAGGTATTCACGTAACCAGCCCTAGTTCCCTTACATTTACTAGATGAGACCTTCCCATGCTTAAAGGGGTTTTGCAATAAAAAAAAATTTTCATTCTTACTTGTTCCTCCCCCGGCAGCCTTCTTACCACATCTTCGCCTCACCCATCTTCTCCCGGCTCCTCCAGACGGCCGGATCCTCTTCTTCCTGTGATGAAGCATACATTGCCGGCATTCTGCTTCCTGCAGGTCATTGTACCCAGTCACTACTGGCATAGCATTCACTGCCTAGTAGGGAATGCTGAATCCTCGGCAGCCTGCTTTAGCGTGCATGCGCAATATCTCACCTCTAGTGTTCTATATACTATATGAAACACTAACAACGAGATATCGCGCATGCGCGCTAAAGCAGGCTGCTAAGGATTCAGCATTCCCTGAACGCTATGTCACTCGTTGCGCTCGCTGCCCTACAGGAAGTAAAATGGAGCTAATGCACGCCCCAAAACAGGAAGAAGAAGATCCAGCCGACTTGTGGGGCGGTGACCCGGGGGACCGCAGGAGCCCGGAGAAGATCGGTGGGGTGAAGATGCAGTAAGAAGACTGATAGGGAGGAACAGGTAAGTATTGATTTTTTTTTTTTCTAATGACAGAACCGCTTTAATTATATCCCACAAATCTTGAAGAATTTTCAAGAACACTTTATTTCTTGGGCGGGAAGAAATGATTTTACCGCGTATTTTATATATTTTTAGATTCCCATCCCAAATTCTTTTTTTTACTAAATTCCAGTCCATTTAAAAAAAAAGTTGATTTGGGGCGCTCACATGCCAGAATGACATTTTCCACCCTGCTAGGCCCTGCGACATCAGAGGCATGAAGGCACCTGTTCTAATTCTAGACCAATCAAGGATTGGTGGTCTCCCTCCTCATATACAAAATGGACTTCCATAGACTCAGCCGACGTGGGAGCTCCTTTGATGGGAATTAAACCTACGCCATTACCATTCGTTCCCTGCTGAGATTGCAGACGTTATCCTGTGTTCGGCAGCAATATGTCTCCTCATCTTCATCTCTGGTTCTGATCTCCATCCTTACGGATTTTGACTTTGGACCTTGGGAATCTCTGGGCTTAAAGAAAACTGGTGATTTCTATGAAAATGATTCCATGTTGGAGTTTTCTACATTAAGGCCTCATGTCCACAGGCGGGTTTAATTTGCGAGCCCCCGCTCGGAAGATCCGCAATTCAATCCCCCCATAAGGAAGCATTCTGCATGCAGGAAACAAATCGCAGAATGCTTCACATTAGGGCAGATTCAGTGTGGATGGGCCACGGAGTTTAAAAAAAAACCAACTGTACTGCACATGTGCGCCGTCCGGCGCTTCCACACATATCCGCAGTACAGAAGACCCAGATGGGGACGCAGGGTCCTCAGTCACGGGCAGGGTCGGATCCAACCACAGATGGCCGGAAGTGAAGGAAGAGGTCCGACCACGGTTATACGGAGGTTTGGCCGGGAGGAAGTAGAGGAGGGGACGCTGCCACTGGCAGCAGAAAGCCAGCCATAGAGGAGACACTGCCGGGGCCTGCTAGTTGATCCAGTTTCTACAAGTCTACATTGTTCTCCCCTGGAGTTCTGCTGCCACCTACTGTCAAATCAGGGAATGGCGGTAGTTCAGATTTTCCATTAGCAACATAGGCCCTTTTACGGCGCTTGTGCAGAGTGGGATACGTTGGAGAATGTGTCCTTAACTTCTGCTCTACCTGGATGTAGGCACTCTGTCATGATATAATATTATATTCAACATGGATCAGCACCCTTTGGCTCATTTTCAGTATCTAAAAGAATTATTACTAAGAACAAAGGTAAAATATCGAAGACCCCATCCAGAGGCACTGTGCCAGATATGTTCGCATCTCAAGCCAGATCCTCCCTCCCTGATAGCTTCCCAGAGCCCATCAGACCCTGCGGTCAGCGATGGGACCGACAATGCAGGACACATTACTACTGGCCACTCTGCTTTGCTAGAGCAGATGAAGAAGATCTTTAAAACTGAACTGTTCGCTGCTGTGAGAGAATTCTCTGATCAGATCCGAGATTTGGGGCACAGAAAGGACGAGTTGGGAAAACGAGTAGATGACATGATGGATTCTATGGAGGACGATCGTAATCATGTGGCAGGTCTGGAGGCTAAAATTGAGCTGTTGGAGGCCAAGTATGAGAACTTGGAGAATAGGTCTCGACTCTCCAATATTTGTATACGAGAGCTTCAAAAAAAAAAAAAAAAGGGACAGGTGAATGATGTCAGATTAGGTGGAGCTACAAGGCACTCTATTTTAATAGGCTATATGACGACACACCCCTGAATCAAGGGAGGAGTTATCCACTACTTAAACCCTGTTGAGACACACTATGGGTCATTAGCCGCCAGCCTACCACAGAGGCTGGTGCTGCTACCTTCTCTCGTTCTTATTGCTTTCTAGGGGGGAATCTCTGGGGGATATTTAACCCTTTGAATGCTAGCATCGTCTACCTCTCCTTTACCTTTACAACTTCCGCTACAATCTAATTTTTGTCGAGCAGTTTAAGGACGTTGTTTACTGACTTTTTGACGTCCAGATATGGAATTTGGTTCCTGATGACGCTACTCTAACTGTAGCAGAAACGCGTCGAACCGCGTAATTATTCTTAAGAAGTGACGTCCTAAGACTATTCCATATAATTGATGGATTATCTTTCCTCTCCTTATTTTGAATTGGAAGTAATCAATTTTGGAATTTTTTCTAAGTTATCAATGGTCTATTCTCCATCAGATATAGCCACATGGGAAGTTATCTATATATAGTGGACTAGATATGGGAGGAGTGGATCTTCTCTTTTCTGCTGAGATTACCCTGAAGTCTCTATTGGAGTGCAATTTAGAGGGATTTATGTATACCCCTGTGCACTAAACTAGGCTGGAGTAACGTGTGAAGTTCCAAAAATTCTGAACCCAATCACCGAGTTAACCCCTCGATTAGAGGGCTACGGAGACTTCTCGAGGTTGTTGGTGTTCTGAGAAACTTCTGAACGTACTAGCTAGTTTGACCCTTTGAATAAAAGGTTATAGCTACACTACATAATTCTGTAGCAAATCACTGATTGTTTTGAACCTTCTATGGTCTACTCCTTTTAAAGCTGTATAGCTTTAAATTCTCTATCCCGAAATACGGCCATTCCGTCATCTCTGGGAATTTTGTTTAAGGAGTACTCTCTCTTTTAGCTATATGTGTGTCCTATTTGAGACTTGTTCATCAAGTTCTTTTTTATAAAGATTCAATAAAAGTTATATTTTAGTTCTGAACCCTACAGTGACAAATTCAGTTTGACCATCTGGTGTTCCTCCTGCTCCAGTGATTTCTATGGCTTTGAAAGACAGAGCAATTAACTTATTTCCAGCACTACTGCCGCAAATTGATCAGGCCTCTCAGCGGATCGATCGGATCCACAGAGCACTAGCTCGTCCTCCAAATCCGGACCTCCCTAGGGACATAATCCTAAAGTTGCACTACAGCGAGGTCAGGGACCAGCTGTTGGGGGCCGCCAGGATGTTATACGCAGATGTAGCTCCAACAACATTGGCGAAATAGAGAACCTTCCAGCCGATTACGCAGGCGCTGGGCTTAGCCAATATTAGCTATCAATAGGGATTTGTTCTCCTTTTTTAGCACCATGGACCATCATATTCTGTCAGATCCTTGAAGGAGGCATATGGAGGGAAAGGGCGCAGATTCGGGCCTGGATATCTCTAAGTTCCCAGCGGAGTGGGACCAGACCCTCTACTCAGGACTCTAGAGCTGAACAGTCCAGTTTATCATAGAGGACATTGCTATGCAGCCCTTCTTTTGCTCAGGAACGAGAGTTTGTGCGAAGATGGGAGACGATAGATGGTGGATGTTCATGGGTTATAGCTTTTCTATTGATGTTGAACTTAAACAGATATGGTGTTTGGTGCGCCCTATGGATTAATCGTGGAAGTACACCATAATGCCATTTACAAATGTGTCAATAAGTTAACTAATGTGATACCAAGTGCTAGTCCAACGATGGATTGATGGCTGCTGGCAGAGGCGTAACTTGAAGCTCCTGGGCCCTAATGCAAAACTTGTAACAGGGCCCCCAACTATAATGCTTTACTCATAGTACTGGGCTTCCTATATGGAGAAGAGAGGTCTTATGGGCCCTCTAAGGATCCTGGGCCCAGGTGCAACCGCATCCCCTGCATCCTCTATAGTTACGCCCCTGGCTGCTGGGAAGTTCAATGTTTGTTGGCTCTCTGATAGGGAGGACCGACTTGATACTTGATCACAAAGGTCTCAGGTCCCTGTTTATAATGGTTCTAGTTTTGGATGCGATATCTCCCCGGATTAGGCGGAGGGGAGTTGCACCATTTTTTGTTTTTTGCTGTTTTCTTTTTGCTAAGCCCACCGGTCACACAACAGATGAGGCTGCAGGACAACTCTGAGGAGGGCTGGAGGTCTCGGGAGGAAAGCTAAAGTGCTCCTAAATCAGGACATCACATGGTATGTCTAATCTCACATAATGTAAGGGGGTTTAACTCCCCAAATGACAGAAAGAGGGCCTTCCTGACGACTTAAAGCATAAGCTAGATGTGATTTGTATCCAGAAGACCCATTATTCTTATAACTCTGCCCCCATATATTTTAATCAACACTATTCTAGACACTCCATGGCCACGGCCCCCCAAAAAACATAGAGGCATTTTGACATTGCTGCACAATTCAATCGCCTTCCAAGTTGAACAGATAAAAAGTGACCAGGAAGGGAGATTATCTTATTTTTGGCAAATTACAATCTCAGCCTATGGCCATAATTAAATATGTATGCTCCCTTGGAGAATCCCTGGCCCACTATGCATGCGATTACCAGAAAGCTGTTGCAGTACTCTCAATATAAGATGTTGTGGGCCGGTGATTTCCATTTTCCCTTCAGCCCAACCCTGGATAGATCAAATAATAACCCAGATAGATTTTCGGCGTCACAACGGAGGGAGTGGGAAAATAGGCTGATGTTAGCAGAAAGCTGGAGAGAGATACACGGAAACAAGAGGGGGTATACCTTCTTCTCACCAGTAAGTCAGGCATACTCGAGACTTGATTATGCATTGATATCTACATCTCTTTTACCCCACCTAACGAGTGATATTGTTACGGTATCCAACCCGCCAGCCCGGGTTGTCCTAGAACTTACCCGCAACCCCCCGTCCCTGCCTACTTGTCTCCACTCCTGGCCAACCCCAGGCGAGCAACTGGGCGGCGGTCCCTGCTCTCACTAGGGACTGAGAGGGGACACTGGCGTACCAAGATGGAAAGGGTAGAATACCGACAGGATGGGCAGATGATACAACCAGCAGAAAAATACAAGTAGACCAAGGCAGATGGGGGAACCTGGCAGGTGTGACAGAACAAGCTGACAACGCTGGAGACTGACAGAGGCAGGATGCACGCACGCTGAAGGAAACCAAATAACTGGCAGTGAATGCAGGTCATTGAATAACGGGAAGTGAATGCAGGCCAGTCTTAAAGACACAAGCCTCCGCCCATGGGCTGACTACAGGTGCGCCCACGCATGGCGCCGCCTGGACCCGCAAGCGCATGCACCAACAGCACCATGCCGACCAGCCACCACACCTCGGCAGCCGGACAACAAGCCAGGGGGACGTGCCTCAACTGTGGGACCCAGCGCCCCGCCACCCTGGGAGGACCGCAGCCGCCGCACGGTAACAGATATGGCCCCTAGAAATATATGTAGATGGCGGCTGAATGAGGCTCTTATCCAAGATCCTATTATTTCAAGTCAAGTTTCCAATCAGATCTCTGATTTCTTTGGTCCTAATATCAGCCTTGAGACGCGACCTCAACGGATACGGTTGTCTCATAAAGCTTATATCCGAGGACATCATATACGATTATCTTCCCAAAGGAAAAAGGAAAAGTCGCCAGCTTTTCTGGCTCTGTAAAAAAAAAGCTGTTTTGGGTGGAAAATTATAACCAACGCCTTCCCTCAGGACCGACGACCGAGGAGATCATGGATGTCAAGTGGCAGCTCACCGCCCTACTGTCAGTAAGGATGGAAGGGGCTCTCCAATGGACTAAATACAAATATTACTAATACGGAAATAAACCAGGCAGGTTATTAGCTGCAACATTGTGAGATACACAAAGGATGAATTTGGTCTTTAAGGTCTATACACCCATAATCCCACCACCAACCCGGAAAAGAGTTATACCACTTTTGCCAATTTTTATGTATCTTTATACAAGGAACATAAGGGAGGTGCGGAGGTTGTGGGATTTCATGGACTCCCTACTGATTGCTAGCATTTCCCAGGAACAGAGGGAATCTCTGAACGCAAAAATTACGGCTGAGGAACTAGCTGAGGCTATTGATAACTTGAAAATGGAAAAAGCCCCAGGCTGACGGCTATACAGCCACTTATCACAAAAGATATAAAGACATACTACCCCGTTTCCATGAAAATAAGACATAGCATGATTTTCCAGAATTTTTGAGGATGCAAAATGATTTTTCAGGCTTTTTGAGGATGCTTGAAATATAAGCCCTACTCCAAAATTAAGCCCTTCTAACAGTTAATTAAAAAAAGTCAATTTAAATAGTGTCCAGGCAGTTATACATGTAAAAAAGTTAAACCTTTTCGAACAAAAATTAATATAAGACACTGTCTTATTTTTGGGGAAACACGGTAATTGAGCCTCTGCAGGACCTGCTCCAGACCTTGATTAAAGGAGACATCCCGCCTCAGGGATTCATAACTTCTAATCTAATAGTGATCCCCAAAGCCAATGATGACCCTCTTTCCCCCAAGAATTATAGACCCATTTCGCTGTTGAACATAGACTATAACATTTTTATGCCAATTCTTGCGGCCTGCATAAATTAGTTTCTTAATGATCTGGTCCATAAGGATCAGGTGGGGTTTATTCCACATAGACAAGCCCCGGATGATATTAGAAAGGCTCTAAATATCACTGACCAGGCACACAAGAGTAACACCCCCCTGACTCTCTTAGCCCTAGAGATAGAGAAGACATTTGATTCCTTGTCGTGGGGTTACTTTTTGTATGTACTGCAGCATATGGGGTTTGGGGGGCGTTCATACAAGCCCTCAGGTCCCTTTATTCCTCTCCTTCCACTCTTTTATAATTCCCTACTAGTAAGGAAACTCCCATTTCCATTAGACAGGGCACACGCCGGGGGCATCCCCTCTCGCCAGCACTTTTCGCACTAGGGATTCGACAAAATCCCGAAATAAAAGGCGTTAGTCGGGGGGAAGGGGAATATAAATTAAGCTTATTTGCAGATGGTCTTATGCTCACACTTACTCAGCCATTAACGTCTTTGCCAAATCTGGTGGGACCGCTGGAGAAGTGGGCGGCCTTCACGGGATTGAAGGTAAACTCTGACAAAAGCAAAATAGCCCATGCTATCTCCCTCCTTAATAAAATTAGTGGAATGGAGTTTTCGATTATATTCCTTACTTGGGCGTTAACCTGACCACCTACTTGTCCACTCTATATAAATGGAATTACCCCCCCTTAATTAGGAAGTTGTCTTCAGAGTTACTAAAATGGGAGGACCCGCTACCGTCCTGGAAGGATTCACGTGGTTAAAATCAATCTGCTTCCACGTATATTATATCTCTTTCGCTCTCTGCCTATCCCAGTCCCCAGGGGGGGGTCTGTCAGTCCCAAATTTATTAAAATACTACACAGCTGCTAGAACTGCCCAATGGATTGAGACTCTGTGGGGAGATGAAGCCCCGCGATGGGTGGTACTAGAGGCATCAAGAATAACTCCACACACATTTCCCAATCTGATGTGGTCAAATAACCCAACGGTTTCCGATTTGTGTAATTCTAGCCCGTTTACCTATTATTCATTACGAATCTCGAGAAACATCCACTTTAAATACCATCTCTCTACTAAGCCCTCTAGGCTGCTACCCCTGGTACCAAATGTAAGATTCCCTCCTAGCCTGGACCTAGTTCATTTCCAGTAGTGAAAAATTAAGGAAGTAACAAGCCTCCATCATTTGGTAGAGGGTTCCCACTTACTAACAATGGCTCAACTTCAAACCAAATTTAATCCCCCCCCCCCCCATCTGAGAACTATTGTGTCAATCGAGTCTTCCATTTTCTACAGTAATTGAAGCTTCCTTCTGTTCTTCCGGGCATAACAATGTTTGAAAGACTTTGTATGTGAGATCCCATGACAAAAGGCTCCCTATCATTAATTTATAGTATTCTGAATTACCCAACGGGGGAATGTGAATTGCCGTTTATGCCAAAATGGGAGCTGGATCTAGAGATCAAAATATCAGTGGAAAGATGGGGCCATTGTTGTGGAACAATCTCTAAAGGCAGTCATCAGGTTACCTTGATGGAAGCTTCTTTAACAATTTTGCACCGTACCCATTTGGTATCTGCCCGATTAAACAAATTTTACCCAGCATCATCAGCTCTTTGTTTCAGAGGGTGAACAGAGGTGGGAACCCAGCTACATATTTGGTGGAATTGTCCTGAGGTGGCTCGGCTCTGGGCTCAGGTGCCTAGGCTACTTCATAGACTTTTTGTAGGCCCATTTCAAAAATCTCCATCGGTATTTCTCCTTGGAGATCGTCAACTAATGGTAAAATATGGCCCACATAAATTGATTCAGGTCATCTGTATGGCAGCTAGGGTGCAGATTGCGGCCAGGAGATTCCTTTGAGTAATGACATCGGTCCAAGAAGAATTGAGGAGATAGCTGCTGATGTGGAAGAAACACTTTTGAAAGTGTTAAAGAACACAGAATTTGTAATGCAAATTGACGAGTCAACGGTTAGAGACAGGGAAGCATTGCTGCTAGCTGACGTTCGTTTCATTAATTGAAATGAAGAGGTAGTGGAGGAACTGTTGTTTACCAGAAATTTAACCACCGACACAAAAGGCTCCTCTATATACAAAAGAGTGGAAGAATTTTTCCAAGAAAAAAAAATCCCTTTAACAAATGTACTTGTGTAACCGACGGCGCTGCATCCATGATTGGTCGATATAGCCCATTTAAAATCTGCTATACCTGGCGTAATGGCAGTCCACTGTGTGATTCATTGGCAGCACCCTGTTGTTAAATAGTTATGTGAGAGATTGCATGATTCTCTGTGCTATGTAATTAATGCTGTTAACAAGATAAAAGCGCACTCTTTGAACAAACGTCTTTTCCGCAAGTTCTGTCAAGACCATGACGAAGAATTGGAACGTCTACCTGTACACACCGAAGTGAGGTGGCTATTAAGAGGAAAGTGCTTACGGCACTTCTACGAACCTTTTGACACAGTCGAGTTTCTTCGGCCGATTGACCCAAGCCTTTGTAATGCAATCGAACTACGACCTCTTGACGTTGCCTATCTCACAGACATATTTGACAAATTCAACGAGGTCAACACAAAGCTTCAAGGAAAGAAAATGTATTTCATTAAGGATGAAGGGTTTATTCTCTTCCTTCATTGTCAAACTGGACCTTCGTACCAATAACCTGAGTCGACGCGAGCTCTGTCAGTTTCCGAGTCTTCAAGAAATTGCACGCGAAGACGAAGACAAACTTCCAGTTGCAGACTTAGATGTGTTTTGCTCACACCTCAAACAAGCCAAAGGAGACATGCAAAGTAGGTTTCATGATCTATGTACCGTTGAAACACCAACGTGGGTACTCAATCCATCTCAGCAGACGCAGGAGAATTCCTTCCCAGATTGCAAGAGCAGCTGAACGACTTGAAACTCGATAGTGAAGCCCAAGCGTTTTTCCAACAATGTGGCTATGAATGTTTTTGGGGGAAAGTGAAGAACTCCTGTCCTATCCTGTGGCAGGAAGTTAAGTTGCTCGTGTTAGCCTTTCCATCTACGTACTTAAAGGGGTTGTCCCGCGCCGAAACGTTTTTTGTTTTTTTTCAATAGCCCCCCCGTTCGGCGCGAGACAAACCCGATGCATGTGTTGAAAAAAAAACGGATAGTACTTACCCGAATCCCCGCGCTCCGGTGACTTCTTACTTACCTTGCGAAGATGGCCGCCGGGATCTTCACCCTCGGTGGACCGCAGGTCTTCTGTGCGGTCCATTGCCGATTCCAGCCTCCTGATTGGCTGGAATCGGCACACGTGACGGGGCGGAGCTACGAGGAGCAGCTCTCCAGCACGAGCAGCCCCATTCAACACGGAGAAGACCGGACTGCGCAAGCGCGTCTAATCGGGCGATTAGACGCTGAAAATTAGATGGCACCATGGGGACGAGGACGCTAGCAACGGAACAGGTAAGTGAATAACTTCTGTATGGCTCATAATTAATGCACAATGTACATTACAAAGTGCATTAATATGGCCATTCAGAAGTGTATACCCCCACTTTGTTTCGCGGGACAACCCCTTTAATGGAGAGGGGCTTCAGTGTGGTTTAGCAGCTCCTGACAAAAGTGAGAAGCAAACTTTAGATATGTGTAAGGGATGACTTGAGACTGTGGTTGACGAAGATAGAACCAGATATCGCAAAATTGGGGTCCGCTTATCAGGCCGAAGGCAGCCATTAACCCCTTAGTGACCAAGCTTGTTTGCCCCTTAATGACCCGGCCCAATTTTGGAAATCTGACATGTGTCACTTTAACATAGAATAACACCGTAAAGGTTTTGCATATCCAAGTGATTCATAGTTCAAGTGATTCAAGACAATGTCCATCTAGTCCAGCCTGTTTAGCTTCCTGTGTTGTTGATCCAGAGGAAGGCAAAAACCCCAAAAGCAGAAGCCAATTAGCCCTTTTGGGGAAAAAATTCCTTCCCGGCTCCCTAATGGCAATCAGACTAATCCCTGGATCAACCCCTAATAGTTCCTACCTGCCTGTATACCCGGATTAACAATTAACCTTAGATTTATAACCTTTAATATCCTTCCTCTCCAGAAAGACATCAAGTCCCCTTTTAAACTCCTCTATGGATTTTGCCATCACCACGTCCTCAGGCAGAGAGTTCCACAGTCTAACTGCTCTAACAGTAAAGAACCCCTTTCTATGTTGGTGATGAAACCTGCTTTCCTCTAAATGTAGCGGATGCCATCTTGTTACCATCGCAGTCCTGGGTATAAACAAATAATGGCAGAGATCCGTCCCCTCATGTACTTATACATAGTTATTTGATCACCCCTTAGCCGTCTTTTTTCTAGAGTAAATAATCCCAGTTTTGGTGCCTCTCTGGGTATTCTAGTCCCGTCATTCCATGTATTAGTTTAGTCGCTCTTCTTTGAACCCCCTCCAGTACTGCAACATCTTTCCTGAGCACCGGTTACCAGAACTGTACGCAGTATTCCATGTGAGGCCTGACAAGTGCCTTATATAGTGGGAGGATAATGTTCTCGCCCCTATACCTCTTTTAATGCACTCCAAGACTTTATTTGCTTTTGCAGCAGCTGACTGGCATTGATTGCTCCAGTTTAATCTACAATCCACTAGTACTCCTAGGTCTTTTTCCATCTCACTTTTCCCCATCAGTACCCCATTTAGTGTATATTGGTGACATCCGTTTCTCCTGCCCATGTGCATAACCTCACATTTATCAACATTGAACTTTATTTGCCATTTTTCTGCCCAAGCCCCCAGCTTATCTAGGTCCGTTTGCCGCTGTATATTGTCCTCCGTTGTATTAATTGTCTTGTATAATTTTGTATCATCTGCAAATATTGATATTTTACTGTGCAGTCCATCTATCGGGTCATTGATAAATATATTGAACAGAATGGGGCCTAATACTGAACCCTGCTAGTGATGGTGGCCCAATCAGAGTATGAACCATTTATTACCCCCCTCTGCTTTCTATCATTGAGCCAATTCTTTACCCAATTACACACATTTTCACCCAATCCGAGCCGTCTCATTTTGTATATCAGTCTCTTATGCGGTACGGTGTCAAATGCTTTAGAGAAGTCCAGATATACGAGGTCAATAGACTCTCCCAGGTCCAGCCTAGAGCTTACTTCATCGTAGAAACTGATCAGATTTGTCTGACATGATCGACCCTTCATGAATCCATGCTGGTAAGGGGTTATTCCCTTGTTCTCCTTGAGGTACTCGTCGATGGCGTCTCTCAGAATCCCATTACTGAAGTGAGACTTACCGGCCTGTAGTTACCAGGCTCACTTTTGGTCCCCTTTTTGTAAATTGGAACCACGTTGGCAATGCGCCAATCCAATGGTACAACACCGGTCTTGATAGTGTCTAGAAATACGGTATTAGATATAGCGGCCTAGCTATCACATCACTTAGTTCCCTTAGTATCCTTGGGTGTAATCCATCTGGGCCCGGCGATTTATCGATTTTAATCTTCTTTAACCGATTCCGCACTTCCTCCTGCGTTAGGTATGACATATTTTTTGAAGGGTTCGTTTTATTCCCCTGCATCTCGTGTGGCATTTCCTTTTCTTTTGTGAATACGCTTGAAAATAAACTATTTAATAGATTTGCCTTCCCTCCATCATCTTCAATGATTTCTCCTGCATTATTTGTTAAAGGGCCAGTGCTCTCCCTGCAAATCCTTTTGCTATTAATATAGTTGAAAAATAGTTTCGGGTTATTTTTGCTCTCTTTTGCGATCCGTCTTTCTGCTTCCTCCTTGGCAGTTTTGATCCTATCTTTGCATATTTTGTTTTTTTCCCTGTACAATTTTAGTGCTTCTTCGCTGCCTTCTTGCTTTAGTAGTTTGAACGCTTTCTTTTTTTCGTTTATTGCCCCTCTTACCGTCTTGTCGAGCCACATTGGTTTCCTTTTAGCTGAGTTTCTTTTATTTTTAAAGGGAATGAACTGCTCACATGAGGCGATTAGGATCCTTTTGAACTTTTCCCATTTTTCCTCCGTACTGATACTTTTGAGGATGTTGTCCCAATTAATGTTACCGATAGTAATTCTGAGCTGATCAAATTTTGCTTTACTAAAGTTTAGTTTTAGAGATGAGCGAATATACTCGTTTCGAGTAATTACTCGATCGAGCACCGCGATTTTCGAGTACTTCCGTACTCGGGTGAAAAGATTCGGGGGGGCGCCAGGGGGCGGGGGTAGGCGTGGCGGAGCGGGGGTAGCAGCGGGGAACAGGGGGGAGCCCTCTCCCTCTCCCCCCCACTCACCCACGGCGCCCCCCGAATCTTTTCACCCGAGTACGGAAGTACTTGAAAATTGCGACGCTCGGGCGAAAAAGGGGCGTGGCCGAGTAGGTTCGCTCATCTCTATTTAGTTTGTTTGTCGCTCCCTGATAAGGCTTCTTATTGAATGACAGCTGGAAGTTGATTATATTGTGGTCACTGTTCCCCAAGTGCCCCTCAACCTGAACCCCCTTTATTCGGTCCGGTTTGTTAGTTAGCACTAGGTCCAGAATGGCCCTCCCTCTCGTTGGTTCCTGCACAAGTTGGTTCAGGTAATTATCTTTAATTACTCTCAAGAACTTATCACCCCTGTGAGATTTGCAGGTTTCGTTCTCCCATGTTATATCTGGATAATTAAAGTCCCCCATAATAATTACTTCATTGTTTTTTCGCCACGTATTGTACTTCATTTAGGCGGTAAAAATAGACCGACGGAATTTGTGTATATTTATTAAAAGCACCAAAAATGGGAACATTTTGAAAAAATTGACATTTTTTTTCACATTTTCAACTGTAATATCTCAAATATATGCAAACATACTGTACAAATTTTGATAAGATTTATATTTCCATCTTTTTACTCTATTTTGGAAGAACATTGGAAAAACTTCAGTTTTTTTTTAACCATTTAGGGGACGTGCAAATTTAACATTGATTATTAACATTTTGTTTTCCTGCACCAAGCCAAGATTACAAAGGCTCATAGGTGTCAGAATAATAGATACCACCACGAATGGCCCCATTTAAAAAACTACACCCCTTAATGTATTCGCTGAGGGGGTCAGGAGTATTTTGACCCCACCATTTCTTTTCAGGAATTAATGCAATTTAGAGGAGAAAAAATACAATGTCATAATGGATCCCCCTGTTTGTCCTGTGTTCAGAGACATACCCGTTGTGGCCCTAATCTTCTGTCCGTATGCACAACGGGGCCCAAACCGAAAGGAGCCGCCGGTGGCTTTCAGAACAGACATTTTGCTTGAAGGTGACTTAGACCCCATTGCACACTTGTAGACCCCTTGAGAGGCCAAAACGACAGAGAGCCCCCACAAATGACCCCATTTTGAAAACTAGACCCCTTAACGCACAGTTTTTGAATGAATCTGAGCAAAGCAGAAGGAAAAAATTACGATTTTCATTTTTTGGCAATTGTGTCATTTTAAAAAAACTTTTTTTTTCTACAACACACACATGAATGAAGACTTAAACCCCAAAATGGATCCCCCCTTTTCTCCCGTGTTCAGACACATACCCAATGTGGCCCTAATATTATGTCTGAATGCACAACGGGGCCCAAACTGGAAGGAGCATTAAACTTAAACTGTGTTTTAACTTTTACATAATCGCCATTATCCATTGGATAACCGCGATCACATGACTGGAGAACGCTCACCGTGGCCCGCGGTTACTGCTCCAGGCTCTCTGCTACCTGTAGTAACCAGGAGCAAAGGGACTTTAAATTTCCCAGGCCCTTTCAAGCTTCTGCGCTTGAGTCCACCATATTGCAGATGAGCGTATGCAACGCAGTTGGGGAAAGGTCCGCGTATAAATATCCCGCCGGGGGTCATCACCGGAGGCCTCAGGTAGATCATTTCACCTCCCCTCACGAATCCAATGCATGAGGGAAGGTGAAACTTTAACTTTTTTATAATTTTATGTGATCGCCTTTTTTTATTTGAAACTGGTCATCACATGACCAGGGACCGCGTACCGCGGCCCACCGTGAAGACTCCAGGCTCTTGCCTGCATTTGGTAGCCAGGAGCATGGAGATTTTAAATTACTCTGGCAATCTGCGGATCTTGCACCTGCATCCGCCATCTTGGCGGCGGGCACAGAAGCTATGATGAGGTGTGCGGATAAATCCGGGGGCCTTAGGTACATAATTTCATCTCCCCTCATGGATATGATCTGTGAGAGGAGATGAAACTTAAACTTTTTTCTTTTTTTTTACTTTACATGATCGCTGTTATCCATTGGATAGCAGCGATCATGTGACTGGGAACCGCATACTGCGGCTCCTGGTGATATCTCTCTGCTCTCGGCTACACATGTTAGCTGGGAGCCAGAGAAATTTTAAATTCTCTGGCTGCGCACCCTTCTGTGCGCGCGGGGCGTATGATGTCTAGCGCGCACGCGCAGAAGGTGCCGTTAGGACCAGGAGGCCAGAACGCCGTGGGACATCGTGGAGGACGGGGGTGAGTACTTTCAGCTGCCCTGATGGATCCGAACCATCAGGGCAGCTGAATCTTTAACTTTTATTTACTTTTCATTGAGTTTCATATGATCGCCGGCATTCGGTAAATGCTGGCGATCCTGTGAACAGGGGTCAGTGTGGGGTCCGGGGTCCCGGGGTGACAGTACCAGATTGTCAGCTACTTACTGGAGCTGGCAGCATGGAGCTGTCATGTCCAGAGCTGGCAGGGTTTTAATCCCTGCAGGGAGCATATTTTTACGTCCCTGGGGACTAAAGCTTAGCAAGCCAGGGTGTAAAAACACTAAGGGGTTAATAACACAGCTTGTGGCAAACATTATTATTAGTCAAATTTAATTGTTCTTGCATTTTAATTAGTCTTGTAATCATTAAGGATTAAGGTGTGTCTTTCATTTTCTTTATACGTTGTACGTTTCTATCGAATGATAAAGATGGTATTATTGCTTCCGTCTGCAGTAAAACCTGTTTATTATTGTATGGATGATAGGGGATGCGCCACGGGGTCCGTCTCTATATTCTTTGACCATCAATATCCAATCCCTTAGGGTTAGGGAGAGCTGCAGGATATACAGAGGGCTTCTCTTAGGCCGCCTGCAGGAATTTCCGCCCCTGGACGCCTGCATAGGATTGCATTACAATACGCAATACTATGCAGACGGCCGCGGTTTGCGTGAAATCATGCGCAGAAAACAAACCGCGGCATGCTCTAAATTCTGTGCGGGACTCGCAGATCCCCGCCCAGAAACGTCACTCACCGGCCGCCAGCTCTGCTCTGCGCATGCGCCGGCAAGCCAGCACATCAAACAGCCGGAGCCGCGGGCGCGGGTGAGTACGCGCCGCTCTCTGCAGGCGCTCGGGTCAGGTCCCGCTGCAAGAATTCTCGCAGCCGGATCCGACCCGGCCGTCTGCAGGCGGCCTTAGGCAGAGAGCCCCCCAAAAATGAACAATACACCGTTAGAGAAAAAAATCCCTGCGCTGCCCGATATGATGGTATAGAGAATACAAATGCAATCTGTCTAGTGGATACTGGATCAATAGTTAACAGAACTTACTTATTAGGTGGGGGGGGGGGGGGCTGTCCAGAATCCCCCTCCTTGAAGTGACGACTCCAAATTTGTATAAGTAAAGTACGCTCGGATGCACAAGAGTAAATTCCAGTACTTTAATGTAGAAGGCGACACGTTTCATCTGTTATTGGTTGAGAAAGGTGCCACTGTTTGGGCACCGAAACGCGTTGCCTTCTACATTAAAGTACTGGAATTTACTCTTGTGCATCCGAGCGTACTTTACTTATACAAATTTGGAGTCGTCACTTCAAGGAGGGGGATTCTGGACAACACCCCCCCCCCCCCCTCCTAATAAGTAAGTTCTGTTTACTATTGATCCAGTATCCACTAGACAGATTGCATTTGTATTCTCTATACCATCATATCGGGCAGCGCAGGGATTTTTTCCTCTAATGGTGTAATGTTATTTATTATTGTATCCGCTATTAACCTGTTGTTAAATATACTTCTTTGGTCATTTTTAGAGACGTTTCCACAATTAATGCTAATCTGTTAAACATTACCAAACTTTCCCAAAAAAAGTATTTGGTATTTTAATTAGTACTGTTAACTTTGTAAACTTTGACTGGGTTTAAACTAGTAAGGCTTGGGGGGCGCTGGCCACCATCCCAATACCTAAAGGGGGCGCTGGGCTGAAATACGTTAAACCACTGCTTAGACCACCAGAGAACTTAGATTTATGCACCTTGCTATAATGCTTACAGACACCAGAGGTCGCCGCAACTCCTCGGAGCGCTTACGTAGCCCCGCCCCCTTATGTCGCAAAGCTTTCAGGTCCCGCCCCCTCTCGTATAAACCGTTATACTGCGAGCTCCGCGCTCCCGAGCTGTCAAATCTGACCCCGCCCACTGAACCACGCCCCCTAGGACAGTTTAGCTGAGGGCGGAGCCTGTGTTCCTATACGAGAGGCAAACGGTGACGCCCCCCTTACTGCTTTTACCAATGAGCAGCAGAGGGCGGAGCCTGTTATCAGTGAGCGCACGCGGTGGGCCCCGCCCAGTCACAGGACGCGCGGCTCTGAGGTGCGCGCTCCCGCGGTTCCTCCCGTCCTGGCCGCGCTCCCGCTTCTCCGCTCATCGAGGGGGGACGCCCGGGAAATACACCCGACACCCCGAGATACGTCCGACACTGACAGGAAGCACCGGGGACACCGGAGAGGAGCGGCGCGGGCATCCAGTCAGACACGCCTCCCCGGGAGACTGCCCGTTATCCTGCGGCACTGAGCAGGCGACGGTCCCTGCTGCCCCCGGGACACCATGAGTTGGGGCACGGAGCTCTGGGTGAGTGACTGTACGACCTCCTATACCACATACAGCCCGGTATATAATGTATATACCCCTGTGTGCACCCTATAGAGCCCTGTATGGGCTGTACATACCCTATATACCCCCGTGTGCACCCTATAGAGCCCTGTATGGGCTGTACATACCCTATATACCCCTGTGTGCACCCTATAGAGCCCTGTATGGGATGTACATACCCTATATACCCGTGTGCACCCCATAGAGCCCTGTATGGGATGTACATACCCTATATACCCCTGTGTGCACCCTATAGAGCCCTGTATGGGATGTACATACCCTATATACCCCTGTGTGCACCCCATAGAGCCCTGTATGGGATGTACATACCCTATATACCCCCCGTGTGCACCCTATAGAGCCCTGTATGGGATGTACATACCCTATATACCCCTGTGTGCACCCCGTAGAGCGCTGTATGGGATGTACATACCCTATATACCCCGGTGTGCACCCTATAGAGCCCTGTATGGGATGTACATACCCTATATACCCCTGTGTGCACCCTATAGAGCCCTGTATGGGATGTACATACCCTATATACCCGTGTGCACCCTATAGAGCCCTGTATGGGATGTACATACCCTATATACCCCTGTGTGCCCCCTATAGAGCGCTGTATGGGATGTACATACCCTATATACCCCCCGTGTGCACCCTATAGAGCCCTGTATGGGATGTACATACCCTATATACCCCTGTGTGCACCCTATAGAGCCCTGTATGGGATGTACATACCCTATATACCCCTGTGTGCCCCCTATAGAGCGCTGTATGGGATGTACATACCCTATATACCCCTGTGTGCCCCCTATAGAGCGCTGTATGGGATGTACATACCCTATATACCCCTGTGTGCCCCCTATAGAGCGCTGTATGGGATGTACATACCCTATATACCCCTGTGTGCACCCCATAGAGCCCTGTATGGGATGTACATACCCTATATACCCCTGTGTGCACCCTATAGAGCCCTGCATGTGATGTACATACCCTATATACCCCTGTGTGCACCCTATAGAGCCCTGTATGGGCTGTGCATACCCTATATACTCGTGTGCACCCCGTAGAGCCCTGTATGGGATGTACATACCCTATATACCCCTGTGTGCACCCCATAGAGCCCTGTATGGGATGTACATACCCTATATACCCCTGTGTGCACCCCATAGAGCCCTGTATGGGATGCACATACCCTATATACCCCGGTGTGCACCCCATAGAGCCCTGTATGGGATGCACATACCCTATATACCCCGGTGTGCACCCCATAGAGCCCTGTATGGGATACACATACCCTATATACCCCGGTGTGCACCCCATAGAGCCCTGTATGGGATGCACATACCCTATATACCCCGGTGTGCACCCCATAGAGCCCTGTATGGGATGCACATACCCTATATACCCCGGTGTGCACCCCATAGAGCCCTGTATGGGATGCACATACCCTATATACCCCGGTGTGCACCCCATAGAGCCCTGTATGGGATGCACATACCCTATATACCTCGGTGTGCACCCCATAGAGCCCTGTATGGGATGCACATACCCTATATACCCCGGTGTGCACCCCATAGAGCCCTGTATGGGATGCACATACCCTATATACCCCTGTGTGCACCCTATAGAGTGCTTTATGTTATGTATATACTCCTGTGCACACTATAGAGCGCTGTATGTGATGTACATACACTGTATACCCCTGTGTGCACCCCACAGAGCCCTGTATGGGATGTACATACCCTATATACCCCTGTGTGCACCCCATAGAGCCCTGTATGGGATGTACGTACCCTATATACCCCTGTGTGCACTCCATAGAGCCCTGTATGGGATGTACATACCCTATATACCCCTGTATACACCCTATAGAGCGCTGTATGTGATGTACATACCCTATATACCCCGTGTGCACCCTATAGATCGCTGTATGTGATGTATATACTCCTGTGTACATCATATAGAGCAATGTATCTGATGTATATGTCCTATGTAGTCCTGTGTGCCCACTATAGAACGATGTATATACACTATATACTCCTGTGTGCACCTTATAGAGCGCTGTATGTGATGTAATACCCTATGCTCATGTGTGCACCCTATAGAGCTCTGTATATGATGTACATACCCTATATACTCATGTGTGGACCCTATAGAGCTGTGTATGTGATGTATACACCCTATATATTGTGTGCAGCCTATAGAGCACTGTGTGTATATACTCCTGTGCACGCTATACATTATACACAGTGTTCTATAGGGCATATACATCACATACAGGCTGTATACAATGTTGTAGAGGCTTTGCACATAAGTATATACCATAAATATGGTTGTGTACACCATATACAACACTATATACAGCTTGTATGTGATGTATATACTACATACAGCCATGTGTGTCATGTATATACACCTGTTTACACCCTATAGAACTTTACATACAGCCTGTATGTGAAGGGTATACCCTATACACTCTTGTGTTCCCCATATATAGCACTGCAGATAATGTATATACCCGAAATACTGCTGTGTGCACCCAATACAACACTGTATGCAGCCTGTATGTGATGTACATACTCTATTTCCTCTGTACAGCCCGTAGAACACTGTATACAATCTGCATGTGATATATATAAAACATGTAGCCCTGTGTATAATGTATATACCCTTTATACTCCCCTCTAAAGCTTATAGCACACTGCATAGAGGCTGTAAGTCATGCATATACCCAATGTACTGCCTGGAGAACACTATACAAACCTATATTGTATACCATATATAACCTTGGGTACTGCATAGACATCCCTGTATGAAGCCCATATGGCATGTATGTACACACGATATATTCTCCTGTGTATCGCCTATATAACACTTTATATATCTGGTATAGCAATGTGGCGAGGCATGACAGCCTTACATAGCCCATAAATCCCAATATATACTGTCCGTACAGCCATGTATATCCTTGTGTGACCCTGAATGTAGCCCCTATATATAGCGATATACATCCCTGTATACAGCGCTTCCTCTGTACGTCCCCTGTGTACAGTGTCTTCTACTGCTGGCCTCCTCCCTGTAGATATATATGACCTCACCATCTGCTCTCAACGCTGTCAGCTATACTGAACACAGGGAATTATGGGAAATATGGGACCCCAAGGTTATAGGGCAGAGGCCTGCATGCCAGCTCAGTAATGGAGCAATCACTGCATGAGGGCAACGTCCCTATATGTCCCTATAGTCCATCTATTCTCTGCCGCTCATATCGAGTGTCGCCGCCCAGGGGCCCCTCCAGTGTCGCCGCCCAGGGGCCCCTCCAGTGTCGCCGCCCAGGGGCCCCTCCAGTGTCGCCGCCCAGGGGCCCCTCCAGTGTCGCCGTCCAGGGGCCCCTCCTCTTATTTTTCCATCACTAGTTTCCCATAAGCCCCTATTGGATGTGGCATCACATGGCTGGTACCCGGGGTCCTCATTACCGCTGCTCCCCCTGTTATACACAGTTCTAGGGTCTCACAGCTGACTCTGCGCCATCATGTTTGTGAGGGTCCCTTGTGATATTACGCCCCCTAGTCTTCAGATGCCAGGGCATGCTTGAGGTTGTAGTCCCACAGCAGCTGGACGGCCACATGTTGCAGCGCTCATCATATAGGAAACGACCGTCACGTGCGCTGGGGATTTCTGCTTTATGTCTGGTTGTGTCACCACTGGGGGGGTCGTTACTTTGTATCTTCTGCTTTTCACTTGTGATCGTCTTTGTATCTATTTCACATCATTTGCTCTTTGATACATTGTTGTATAACAGATCCTGAAGTGATGCGGGGGAGGGGCAGCAGTCCTCGATTTCCTGCATCTCTCTGTTCTGACTAATAGGGGGGTTTCCTGATTGGGGGGGATCCCCCTCTATTCCTGTCATATGCAGTGAGGCTGTCCGCAGCAGGCCCGCCTTTGGTCACCATAACTGAACTGCACTTCTACTCCAGTCACATCCAAAGCTGCATGAACATTTCTGTTTTCACTTCTCGTGCTGGTTCAGTGTCGTCTTGTCATACATCCTACTACAGCCGCCCATAGATGCGTGAGCGAAACGGCCCCTCCCCGGGGTAACAGTCATGTTTGGCTAGTAGGTGGCGCCCCCTACGGTCAGTGCTCTCATAAGACTGTAAGTTGTGTACAGTGGCTGCAGCTCTGGATGTGACTAGAGTATAAGTATAATGCAGGATAGATGGTAGAGGAGAGATGTTCTGTGACGTGAATGGATGGAGATCACAGTGTCTAATCTAATAAGGCCGCACACACTTAATGGTTACAGTCTGCATACAACGATGGCGCACACTTAAAGGGGTGGTTCTGTTACCGCCTAACCCTGCTTCAATAGGTCTCTAAAATAAGAAACTGACACATACTTGCTCCTTCGGCTGCCGGGGTCAAGCTCTGCAGCCTTACTGTGGTCCCGGTGATTGTCTGCTGTTATAAGAAAATCTCATGATAGCCAAAGCATCATTGCCCATTCTCCTGGCATCGCGCTCACATCATGCGTGCCATAATGCCAGAAGTTCAGGAACGTGTGACTCTGTAGCCTCTGCATATGATTTCCTGGAACAACCGCTTTAATAATAACCACCGGGGCCACAGTGAGGCTGCCTTGCTGGATCTTGAGGGCCACAGAGGGGTATGTGTCAGCTTATTTGAACCCCTGCAATCCTACTGAAGCGGGGTGTCCAGTAACCAGACAGCCCCTTTAATGGTTACAATGCATCATAGAATGAAGACAGGCACTTAATGGTTATAGTCAGCATACAGTGAGGGCACACACACTTAATGGTTAGTCTGTCATATGATGAGGGCACGCGCACCTAATGGTTACAGTCTGTCTTTTGACAAGGGCACACGCACCTAATGGTTACAGTCTGTCTTTTGACGAGGGTACGCGCACCAAATGGTTAGTCTGTCTTTTGGTGAGGACACACGCACCTAATGGTTGCACTCTGGCATATGATGAGGGCACATGCACTTAATGGTTACAGTCTGTCTTTTGACGAGGGCACACGCACTTGCTGGTTACAGTCTGTCTTTTGACGAGGGCACACGCACTTAATGGTTACAGTCTGTCTTTTGACGAAGGCACACGCACTTAATGGTTACAGTCTGTCTTTTGACGAGGGCACACGCACTTAATGGTTAGTCTGTCTTTTGACGAGGGCACACGCACTTAATGGTTACAGTCTGCCTTTTGACGAGGGCACTCGCACTTAATGGTTTTAGTCTGCCTTTTGACGAGGGCACTCGCACTTAATGGTTTTAGTCTGCCTTTTGACGAGGGCACTCACACTTAATGGTTATAGTCTGCCTTTTGACGAGGGCACACGCACTTAATGGTTATAGTCTGCCTTTTGACGAGGGCACACGCACTTAATGGTTACAGTCTCGTATAACGCACACACAGTGCATTCATGCTGGTAGATATATAGCATCCACTGAGTATTGTAGCTGTACAGAGATTCTAGTGTTTGCCGTGTTAGTCGTGCCGAGGCTGCGCGGCTGGGCCTGTCCGGATAAGTTCTGTTTGTTTGATTTTGCTTTTGTCTTTCCAGCCGTCTCCAAGTAATGGCTGCCGGCCAGAAGAGTCATCTTGTAGATGAACTAATGAGCGTCCCTTTAAAATGAATTAAAGGGATGTTTCTTACTATGCTGGGATGTGCCATTACTGTATGATCATGGGGGTGATTGTTATAACATGGCGTGATCCGTCCTGATAATTGGGGCGCAGACAGATTTTGGTGGGGCCCCTCAGTAACCTGTCTGGTCACCCTCCTCCCCATAGTCCTTGGTGCATCAGCCTCGTTTTCTCGGGGCACCGATCATTGATGTGTTGCCCCCTTCTTCGCTGCGTGGTGCCCTCCTCAGTGCAGTTGATCTGTAGATGTGACTGTCTTGCGGCGCAGCATCTTGAGACGTCCTCTGCTGAGTGCTGGAGACTTGCACAAGGACGTGTCGTAATTCAGGCTGCTGCTTTCTCTGCCGCCCCCTCTGGGGTGCAAACTTCTCGCTGGATGATGGCAAAGTTAATCTTCTGCCAACCTGAAATGGCTGATAACAGAAAGCAATAGGTTGCATTCAACTGTCCTACTGTCAGCCTATACTGGCCTTGTAAGGGCTGATAACAGGGAATCATAGATTGCATTTCCCTCTCCTGCACTCAGCGTTGCACAAACCTGAACCGGCTGATGACAGGGAGCAATAGCTAGAACTCGCTTGCTCCATAGTTCTCTTTACAGTCTGATATGGCCGATAGATTGTCAGCTTCTACTCAGCTTGAAGTGGCTGATAACAGGGAGCAATACATTACATCCCCCTCTGCTGCATTTAGACGGAAATGGCTGATAACAGGGAGAAGTAGCTGGATACATCAATGGGCTGGTTCTGCAGCTTTCTAATAGACGACTTGTTTCAGTTCTTCACCTTTTTTAGCATCTCTGCTTGCTGTCGGTGAACGGCAACATTCTAGTCTACATCCAGGGAACCTGTACAAGCTCCTCCCACAACACGTAGCGCGTTCCTTACAATATCGCCGTAGGAGGACTCGGGTCTTCATAAATTGTCTCAATTATCAGGTCATGTGATTGTTTTCTTCTCCGCTCACCCCTGAAGCGGCATTCAGAACTTTGCAGGATTTGTTTGTAGGGAGCAGTGCGTTGTGGGAGTGCATAATACGCAGTCAGCGCTCAGGTGGGAGGTCACATGACTGACAGGTTGCTTTAGCTCCACCCATGCTGTGTTTTAATGCCACCAGCAGGATTTTTGAGAGCAGCTTTGGATGTGAATGGAGGAAAAAATGATGTAAGTGAAGAAAGCTGCTGACTGAGATTAACTTTTTTTTTGGGGGGGGGGGGGGGAATACTATTGATTAGCTGTCCACTGGGTAAGTCATTAATAGTTGATCCCCAGGGGTCCGCCGCTCAGGACCCCAGCTGATTGAGTGCCTGCTGTCAGCACTGCTACACATCGGGGTACAGAGCGCAAGCTGCTGCTCCATCTGCGGTCTAGTGGCCAGCACTGGTAATGCAGCTCCCATTGATTTTACTGAATGCTGCGACTGCAGTTACAAGCGCTGGCCACTACACAGGGAACGGAGCCACAGCGTCCGCTCCAACCGCTGTGTGTACTGGTGCTGGCAGTAGGTACCTGGTAAGCTGATCGGCCAGGGTCCTGGGTGGGGGTCCTCAGCTAGTCCGTTATTGATGACTTATCCGGAGGACCGCTCATTAGTAAATATGGAAAACCCCTTTAAAGTTCGGCTGTGTCAGTCTACACTTCATGTCTGTCATTCTACTCGCCACATAAATCAGAATAAGCAGAAGAAGATAACTAGAAGTGATCAGAAGGTCTAATAGCTCCAGTGACAATGCGGCTTCTCTTGGGGGTCCTGGGGTTATGGATGTCATTTGTGTTGCCCTTTTATTACATGACCTGTAAACAATACAATATGAGGGTCGGACTCCGATCTGCTTCCTCTGATGATTAAAGAATAATCCAGGGGGCCGTCGCCGCGTCCTTAATACCCCCCACCATCTGGCACAGATGACATGAGCAATGTTTAATGCAGAGATCTATTATATCACCCCCCCACCCCCTCCCCATCTATTATACTGGTCTCTTACATTGGGGTGCCATAGAATGTGTCGCTGGATTCCCGGATATGATCTGTGATGTCTCTTCCCCATTACACTGGCGCTATATGTCATGTGCTGTAACTCCCCTCCCCCATTATACTGGTGCTGTATGTAATGTTATTACACTGCCACGATATATATATAACCCCCATCTGGCACTGTATATAACGTGTCTGCGCATCACGCTGTTATGTCACCTCCTCCGTTACACTGGCACTGTATATGGTGTTATTAAATGCCCCAGCCCATTACACTAGGGCTGTATGTAATGTTATTCCCTCCCCTCCCATATTCGCACTGGCTTTATACCGTATATAATGTATTATTACCCTCTCTATAGTGCACTGTATGTAATGTTCTCGCCCTCTGTATATTGCACTGTATATATTACCCCCTCTATTACACTAGCAGGATATATAATATGCTATTACCTCACTCTGTATTACAATGGTACTATATATCATGTCTTATTACCCAAGTCTGTTACCGTAGTGGCCCTGTATATAATGTTACTATGGACTTTATATTGCACTGACATTGTATATAATGTGTTATTACCCCCACTATTTTGCAATGCATGTAATGTTGTTGCACCTTGTATAGCACACTGTTATTTCTCCCTCTATATTGCACTATACAATGTTGTTACCACCTTTATATTAGATGAACACTGTACATAATAGTTGGGTTTTTTTTGCCTCCACTATATTACATTGGCACTAAATATGAGTTAATACTCCACTTTACAACACTGGCATTATATATAATGTCCCCCCCCCCCCCCCCCCCCCCATGCACACACCCTGTGTATATTACCCCCATTATATTGCACTAGCATTCTTAGCCCCTCTATATTACCCTGGCGCGGCGTGTGACGGCATCGCCCCCTCCGCGTTGGCGCGGCGTGTGACGGCATCGCCCCCTCCGCGTTGGCGCGGCGTGTGATGGCATCGCCCCCTCCGCGTTGGCGCGTATTTTTCGTAGTCTCCTCTGCTGACAAATGTCCATCTGCGACAGATCGGCGCCAGGAGCTGCGAATCACGCGATGGTGGAGACCGAAACTACAGATAGGGAACTTAAGGTCATTATAGGGACCCTGAGACTGGATGGTCTAGCTGCATTCGGGGGAGACCCCATAACACAAGCAGCAGGAGCCTCCTATAATAACTGTCCTGCACCCCAGTGTAGCTGGTATATGGCGGGTCTTGGGGTGCCGGACGGGTAGCGTATGTATGTGCGGCCATGGCTGGCCTTGGCTGCATGCAGCCCATGCGGTGCCGGGCACTAGTCAGATGTAGGCTTGTGCTGACCGCCCTCCTTACGTCCTCCCGGCCGCATCTTGTGGAGCTACATGCATCCGCCTCCAGGGTTTTGCTGCCAGCGCCCCGCAGCGCCACCGCTGGGGCTGGATCCCGGGAATCTCATGATAATAGTTCCATGTAAATGCCGGCACAATCTGACCGACCAGTGATCATTGTTTCATTGCTCGGATCATGTAGGCACAAGAATTGGCCTGAGATCTCTGGTCTGCTACTCCTCCCTTGACTGAGCATCGCTGGGGTGGCTTCCATGTAGAAGGGCCGCACTACTGTATTTGGCATAAGCTTGGCTCCATGCTGTATTTATGCAATGAGCTTGGTTCTGGGGCTGTATTAATATACTGAGGTTAGTTCATTCTGTATTTATGAGCTTGGTAATGTGGCAATATCTATGTACCGAGCTTGGTTCTGGTGCTGTACTTGTAGTCTGAGCTTGGTCCTTGTTACAATAGGAGTTGGTTCATTCTGTAGCTATGAACGTGCTTCTAGGGCTATATACGTACTGAGCCTGGTTCTGGTATTGTACCTATGTAATGAGGTTGATTCTGCGATTGTTCTGAGCTGCTCTGGAGCTATGAGCCTGGTTTTGGGGGCTGTGTTTATTTACTGAGCTTGGTTCTGGCGCTGTGTTTTTAGGAGCTTGGTTCTGGGGCTGCGTAGATGGTACGCCCGCAGGTGATATATGTGCTTCTCTGGTCTCATGTCTTCCTCTCGCCTGTGACTGCTTCGTCCTCGTTCTTTGGTGACGCGGCGTCATAAATAGTCGCTGATTGATCCCTGGTGTATTAGGAATCTGCATGTTAATGAGGGTGTGAGGAGCTCCAGAGCGATGAGTCACATTCAGTCTAATGAGCGCCCGCATCCTGTCCGCAGCCTCCGAGCACCCAGGAAGTGCCCAGCCGCCAGCAGTACTTTCTGGGGGTCTCGGGAGACTCCAGGGGGGCTGCAGGACTTCCCTGTCTGGGTTGGAATCCCACAGTGCTGTGCATCCTGCGCTTAATGAATAGCATGTCACGTCTGCAGTATAGACTGGCACAGAGTAGTAGAAGTGATCAGCAGGGTTGGCTCTGTGCCTTGCAGGGTCTGTGGAGAGCTGGGTTTCCCTTGCAGTGGTGCCACGTCGCCTCCTGTCATATCGCTGCTGATGGAGGGAAGTGGGTCAGATCCTGGCAGTAATTAATGATCTGTATAATAATTAGCTGGTGATATTCGCAGGGCGGGCGTCCGCTGCGCACATTCCCTCAGCTCATTAATATGCATGGGATTCTTAGCGAGTTTGACATAATTATGGTAACTGGAGCTGCAGGTAGCGCCTCCCTATGGCCGCGAACATGTGGAACCCTAATAACCTGATGTCTCCTGGCTGATAACAGAGAGCAGGATCTGCAGTGAGCTCTATTTTTGTGCCCTTTTAGCTGGCAGGGTACCAGGCAGAGGCTGGTGCTTCTAATTCTGGCCAATCTGGGTGAGGCCGGTCAGTGGGTGCAGTTGCTCCCAATAGTTGGGATTCCTCAAAGCAGCGATCTCCAGCTATTGCCAAACTACAACTCCCAGCATGCCCTGACAGCCACAGGGGCAGTTCATGGAGGGCTGCTGGTCATTGACTACTGGGGAGCAGAGCCCGCTGATCCACCAGCTTATAACCGTGCGGTTATTTTCTCGCCACCTAACCCCCGCCCCCTCCCCCCCCCTACCCCCGCACCTTGGAAAGTTATTCGCAGCCTCACAATTCCCGAGGTGTCGATTGCGTTTCACAGATCTTTGTTTAGTTCGCTTGTCTTTATCACCCATGTCACAGTCTTCACCAACCCGGGTACTTAAAGGGACACCACACCTGTCTCCTATATTGTGCAGTCTATTGTCCCCTGTTATCAGCCACTTAAGACAGGGAGAGGCTGACTGTAATGTTCTTCAATGGGATGAGTGACAGGAAGTGCAGAAACCTCCCCCATCTCTACTATGTCACATATCTGCAGTGTTCTCCATCCATATGTGACCGATATCAGCTGCTTCTATTATAACGCTCCAGTACTGATATAACCTCCACAGACATGTGACCGATATCAGCCACTCTTCTTATAACACTCCAGAACTGATATAAGATGTCTGTAGAGGTTGTATGTGACTGATGTTTCTTTTCTAAGCTCTACAGACATCTTATATGTGACTGATATCAGCCCCTCCTCTTACGCTCTCCTGCCCACGGGCGATATTTCACTGTTACCCACGGTGATAATCCGCACACGGGCAGCACAGTGAACCCTTACCATAGGATAACTATGGAAAGCGCAGCCCGATGCAGACAAGCGGAAAATCGCGGAAAATCACGATGACAAAGGGCTCCCGCAGCGGAAATCCGCCCGTGGACGGGGGGCCTAAAATGCTGTAGTCCCTGATAAAACCTCCAGAGACATCTTATGTGACTGATATCAGCTGCTCCTCTTAGAGCGCTCCAGTACTGATATGATCTCAGAGGCTTTTATATCATGGGTAATGGGGTAAATTGGCTTCTGCTTCATTGTTTTTTTTTCCTTCTTCTGGATCAACAAGGGGGCTGGAAACAGGCTGAACTGGATGGACATTGCTTTTTTTCAGCCTTGCATACTACCAAATCATATATATGACTGATATCAGCCGCCCCTCTTATAACGCTCCAGTACTGATATAACCTCCACAAACATATATATGACTGATATCAGCCGCCCCTCTTAGTACGCTCCAGTACTGATATAACCTCCACAGACATCATATATATGACTGATATCAGCCGCCCCTCTTATAACGCTTCAGTACTGATATAACCTCCAGAGACATATATATGACTGATATCAGCCGCCCCTCTTATAATGCTCCAGTACTGATATAACCTCCACAGACATCATATATATGACTGATATCAGCCGCCCCTCTTATAACGCTTCAGTACTGATATAACCTCCACAGACATCATATATATGACTGATATCAGCCGCCCCTCTTATAACGCTTCAGTACTGATATAACCTCCAGAAACATCATATATGTGAATATCAGCTGCTGCACCATTATAAGCTTCACAATTTAGGGTTAATGCCCCTTTAAGCAATAGATAAGTGACTGGCCTTCCAGGGGGGGTCCCCGGGGCTCTAATATGATTAGGGGCGACATGCACATGGTGTCCGTGTATTTGAGTCCAGAAAGATCTTGTGATCCAGTTTCCAAAATCTCCATTTCCCACTGTGGGTCTCCCTCCCAGTATGGGGTCACTGTGGTGGGCTGCGGATCACCGGTCAGATGATTGCAGCGCTTACAGCTGGGGGCCGCTGATCAGCGCCTCTGCTGTATATGTGCTAACAAGGGTCATATTATAAGAGGTGCCCTCTTTTAACCCTTTAAACTACCTCTCCCCCTCTAGGATCACAGTCTCAGCAGTCCTGAAGTCGTCGTATTCTCTCCTGTCACCCAGCTTTCCCCGGAGCAGATGAACCCAGAAGTGTTGAGGTGCGGGTGCTGCCGTAGGTCTTGGCCGGTGAAGGGTGCACGTTGCAGCGTTGTTTTATTCATGACCCCCATAACACAGGAGCCGTGTTTTCTTTGTGGCCGCTCAGCACTTCTGTAAATGTCGCCCATTTTCCGCCCTCCCACGTCCATTCCGGCCACATTCCACTCCGTCCAGAAACAAAGAGCCGTCTCTGTCGTATCTCTGGCGCAGCAGCGGCGCCCGGGGCCCGTGACGTAACTCCGTGTGAAAATGTTATTGTACTGGAAGCGGCCTGGACGGCGCTGAACTGCATGCGCGGCCCGTATCTGGGTGACCATTAGTATGGCCGCTGTTAACGCGTTTTACCACCAAGGTTCCCACACCCTGGAATTCGCCCTCTTCCCGAATTAATGGTGCAATTACAAGTTATTAGAGGGGGGCTTGTCCAATAGTACAACTCTGTATTAAAATACAAGACTATTGGAGAAAAAGCCGTACCGCAAAGCGTTTCGGGTCAGTTTGGTCTACGGCTGAGCTAGTCCCGGCTTTGGCACTCGTGAAGCGAGTTTTGCGCTACGAGCTGCTCTTTTTTACAGCCTGGAATCTCCATCCCTTTTAATTGCGCGGAGAAGCAGCAACGCGTTTCGAGGGCTCGATTTATTGGTAGGGACTACAGTTGGATATCTTGGCTCCGTAATGACTTTCAGGCAACTGCGTCACGGGAGGCAGAATCCCTGCGTCACCCCTGCCTGGTACCTGCCTGTACTACTCCACGTATCTCAGCACCACACAACCTGCTCTTAAAGGGATTTTACCCTTTTATTTGCACTTTTTAACTTGTGTCCTCTTGCTTTTCACCGCAGAGACTCCCATAACCCGGCGGCGCAGCCTCGTACCGCCGTATTGTTCCCTTCGCACAATGCCGGTGTGTATAATTCATGAAGATGACGCGTTTCACAGCAGCAGATCATAAAAGGAAGGAGTGCACCCAGCCCGTATCATCATGGCCGCAGCGGTCCTGGTCTTGCAGCAACAGCTGATGAAACGCGCTCTAACCGCCGTTTGTATTCTTTTCTGATCCTTTGCTTTGCAAACAAATGTGCGACGCGTTCCAGAACAGACGGATCCCAGCTGAG
This sequence comes from Eleutherodactylus coqui, assembly GCF_035609145.1. Taxonomy (NCBI): domain Eukaryota; kingdom Metazoa; phylum Chordata; class Amphibia; order Anura; family Eleutherodactylidae; genus Eleutherodactylus; species Eleutherodactylus coqui. Next base: position 10,247,093 of record NC_089846.1, on the reverse strand, counting down.
CGTGAATCACTCTGCGTCCTCCAGCCAATAGTGGTGACTAAGAAGCGCGAAACGTTAACAAATACACCCTCAGTGGTTTGAGATTGGCGCACTCGCTCCCCTGGAAGCATGCACCCTATATCACTGTTACTCCTTAGCAGCCGGGTGCAGGAATAGAATGCCAGAACTATAGTGAAGACTGACACATACACGTGGAGGACTGATGAAATCCGCATTGGTAAAGGACCCCTGAACTTGGCCTTGGGTGGCGCTGTCCTTGCGTTGTCGTGTCCATCAGGGAAGAACTAGGAAATAGGAATTTGATTAAAAACAAATTATCTCTCGGCATCTCCGGAATGTAATCCGGCAGATATTCTAACTATGTACAAACAGAAATCGCAGGAGCCCAGGGCCCAGCGCAGGAGGCGCCAACAGGAAGAGGTGAAAGCGCAGTGGCGGGGGGCGCATAAACCCCATTTATGGAGCATTGAAGAGCAGGGGACTAGCAAGGAGGAACACCAGTCCATTATGCAGTCAGGCTCTTCCCAGCTTAAAATGGCTGATAACAGGGAGCAATAGTTTGCATTCACCTTTCCTACAGTCAGCCTTTCACCTGGCTGACATGGCTGATAGCAGAGAATAATAGATTGTGTTCCTGTCATACAGTAATTCTTCCCAGCTGGAAATGGCTGATAACCGTAATAAAGGATATATATCTGCCTCGGGCACTGTGTACAAGGTATAGATCTGTCCCTGGACATGCTGTGATCTGCCCCGATGTGCTGTATTTGGGGTGTAGATCTGCCCCAATGTGCTGTGTGCGGCCTATACACCATATCTGCACAAGTTTGCTATATGCATGCTATACACAATTTGCCATGGTTCACTCCGTCCTGAGATATATCTGCCTACATGGGGGCTATACACTATATTTGCCCCATTGTGGGGTAAGTATCTGCCTAGTTGTGCTATATGCGCGCTATACACTATATCTGGCCTGGTGTGCTGTGTGCAAAGGATATATCTGCTCCGATGCGCTATATGCGGGCTATACACTCTATCTGCTCCAGTGGGTTATACACTATATCTGCTCTGGTGCGCTATGTGCAAGGTATATATCTGCCCTGGTGTGCTATATGTGGGCTATACACTATCTGCCCTGGGTCACTCCATCCTGGGGTATATCTGCCTACATGAGGGTTATACACTATATCTGCCCCGGTGCGCTATGTGCGGGCTATACACTATATCTGCCCCGGTGCGCCATGTGCGGGCTATACACTATATCTGCCCCGGTGCGCTATGTGCGGGCTATACACTATATCTGCCCCGATGCGCTATGTGCGGGCTATACACTATCTGCCCTGGGTCACTCCATCCTGGGGTATATCTGCCTACATGAGAGCTATACACTATATCTGCCCCGGTGCGCTATGTGCGGTCTATACACTATATCTGCCCCGGTGCGCTATGTGCGGTCTATACACTATATCTGCCCCGGTGCGCTATGTGCGGGCTATACACTATATCTGCCCCGGTGCGCTATGTGCGGACTATACACTATATCTGCCCCGGTGTGTGGTGTGTATATCTCCCCCGGTGCGCTATATGGCGGCTATACACTCTATCTGCCCTGGTGCGCTGTGTGCGGCCCTCGCTGCTGATGGTGGTGTGTTTGGCGCGCCTGCAGTTTGGCTGCTGCTGCGCTTCCTCTTTCCTCCCTCTGATCTGGATGAGCAGATCTTGTTTTTCTCAGGGCTGCAGATGTGTCCCAGCGCTGGAGGCTTCATATCACCCCCACCCGCCAGGACTATCACCCCGGCCGTCCCTCCCTGCTCCTAGACTCGGGGGAGACTGACTGTGGGATCAGGATCAGCTACACCGCTCATCCAGAGGCTCCTGTATACACATCCAGTCTTACGGCTGGTGCTGTTCTGGGGCAGCTCATTCAGGAGCCCAGGAAAGCTGAGAGATCACTTCTGGAATCCATATTGGCTGCACTCCAGCTTTCCTGGGACCAAAATATACTAAATGCACATTTTCTGGCCTGTCCCTTTAAGATCAGGGGCTTTACTGCACTGAGGGAATATCTAGGTCGCCCTGTGTTTCCTGCCCCTGGGGGTCACCCCGGAGGCCAGTGCTGACAGTGATGGACGCCTCTGGGGAGCTGATTTTGGCCAGGACTCAATGAGCCGGGGATCTTCTCAATACATTCTTTCTACATAAACTCAGCAAATGCGCTGTGAGTCATTGTGAGCAACGAGATGGGGGGCGTGAGGACTTGTGCAATGTCACCGCCCGCTGCCAGGGGTACAATGGAACTAATATGCAGGGGGATCATGTCTAGCCCCAAAGGTCCTCCTGGCTGATATTGGGACTCTCATGGAGGCTCTGCGCTCACCTGAGGGATACTGCCCAGCTTTCCCTAGATGCTGAACAGTAGATTTCCTCTTGGCCACCCCTTCTCCTACTTTGAATGTCAGTCTTGACTGCATTTCTGGCATTTTGTTCATGAACTAGGGGGCTCAGGATGAGCAGCTCCTTATGGTGCCTTCACACTTGCGATCGCGTATTTTTAACGCAACTGTCAATAGGACTTTATAGTGTTAACGCATCGCGATAAAGCGGTAATATCCTGTAAACCTGGGAGTGGGGCATCTGTGCGGCCAACCCGCTCCTTGGTCTCAGCCTTACCTCTTGGAGGAATCGCTTTATCCTGAGTGTATGTAACCCAGCATCTTCTAGATTTAGCTCATCTCCTGGTACCACCGGCCACTCGCTGCGCAGATCTGGAGATAAGTGCTCACTCATGCACCTGCTATAGGGTTTCTTGGCTTTGTGCTCACCATTAGACACTGATATTGATGCCCAGAGTTCACATCAAATTACCTTCTCTGTGCTGCTCTTCACCATCTACAGACCGAACTGATGATCAGACGCTCCACACTATACACTGCATTTAGATTTAACTCTTTCCAATCCGATTTGTATCCTGTTTTTCCTAGGGGGCTTATTCTTTTTCTGCTTCTATACAACGGCGCTATATGCTGGCTAAAGCTGGTACTGCATGAGGTGACACGTTGGATAGGCTCCGACAGCAGAGAGGCTGGCAATATACAGTAAGAGAACCCCGACAGATATCTTCCAACATCGGAGCTGTGCAGCCTTAAATCATAATGTCTTCAGACGTCAGACAGTGGATTGGAAAGAGTTAAAGGGGAATTCCATCTTAAATGTATAGCAACCTCTAAACGCAACACAGAATAAATCTCCATAAGCAGCAGGGTCCCTGTGTACTCACATTACTTATACTCCAGAGCTGCACTCACTATTCTGCTGGTGGAGTCACTGTGTACATACATTACTTATCCTGTACTGATCCTGAGTTACATCCTGTATTATACTCCAGAGCTGCACTCACTATTCTGCTGGTGGAGTCACTGTGTACATACAATACTTATCCTGTACTGATCCTGAGTTACATCCTGTATTATACTCCAGAGCTGAAATCTGCCAGCATGCCAGAGTCCAGTTACCCTTGGAGTATAGCTGGGGTTCATACCCCGCGGTGCAGTTGCTGGGGTAGTCACTGCTCATGTCTCTCCTTCCCTCTCTCCAGGATCAGTTTGATAACTTGGAGAAGCACACGCAGTGGGGCATCGAGGTGCTGGAGAAATACATCAAGTTTGTGAAAGAGAGAGCAGAGATCGAGATCAACTATGCAAAACAGCTGCGGTAAGTCCAGAGCGCGCCGTGTACTGCGGGGGGGACATAGCGGGTCTGGGGGGGCCGAGCCGGGTTTGTGTGTGTAGGCTGTGCTCAACTGGTGCAAGTGGAGGCACCCTTAGATCTGGGACATCCGTTATTGGGCCCCTCCCTCTTGTACAGATTTTACATTGGGGCCCAACAGTTTTTAGCTCCGCCTCTGAACATAATATTAAATATTTACCATAATTATTTATGATATCGGCGTTTTCCGTATTGGGGAGGAAGCAGCGACGTGCAGCGTGGGTCACATCGTCTGTATACATGTAGCATCAATATATTTTGCAATACTCTAGGTAGGAACCATCACTCATCATTCCTGACCCAGGAGCTCACAATCTAATTTGCATATCCTACAGTGTTTCACTCCCATCAGCTTGCAGTCTAATCTCCATATCATTCCCATCATCCCTGATCTTCGGAGCTTGTACTCTAAGCTCATCCTAGTGGTACAGGGAAGAGTATAGAGAATGGTCTGCTGGGTATTGCTGGCCTGACATGATTTTGGACCACTCAGGAAAGTTACATGACTTCACCTTTAAGGACAACTCCCCCATCAGCCACACGGTAGGAGTTGGAATTGCTCTTTGTAGGGGCATGTCTTGTAGGCTGACCCTCCGGGTGGTTCGGTGTCACCTCTCACTATCCACATCATGCTCCATCCTCGCACTGGTGTTACCTCATATCTAATACTCCAATCACATACAAAGCTGCATTGCAAACCCTGATTGCTGCAGAAGCTCCCAGCGGCTCCCTACTTTTCACCCTACTGATTTACAGTTTGGGGATGGCTCATAAGTGGAGCGTTCCTTTAAGAGCATTTGTGGGGCCCGAATATACCGATGACCCCCAGTAACCTCCATCATTATACAGCCAATCGAGCTTGTTTGTATTTCATGCAGTCGGGGATAGCGGCCTCCAGAGGATACAGCGGTAAGCTGCGTATCCATAACACAGTGGAAGGTGTGTCCTCTCTCCCCACACCTGGGACTAGAACCCGTCGCCTGCAGGAACCAAGGCTCCTATCTATAGTCTGTGTGCAGGTGGTTTCTTAAAGAGACAGTGTCACAATCTAGCACCGGATGGGGTCTGTGTGCTGGGACCCCACTGTTGGCTACAATTTTCTTTGATCTGTTTTGCAGGGAGGTTGGTGCCCCCTTTATCTCTTGGTCCCCCATGTTCGTTGTACCTAGGAGTTCTCTAGCAGGCTCATCCGTTTGAACGCATTATAACACGAGGAAAGGAGGTGAAAACTTTGCGGCACACCCAACACAACACATCAGATTACCTAAGCCATGCCCTCTCACTATATAGTGCCCCTTAATGACCCCTTCACAGTAATAGTGCTCCCTAATTATTCCTTCACAGTACTACTATACTTCTAAATAATAAAGTGCCTGTTCTACACAATGATAGTGTTCACAGTGCAGTTACCTCCATCTCATGTTCTTTCCTTTTTTCTTTTCTACCCGGGCCCAGACCGCCACAGTGACTTCTTCTGCCACAATTTGTCTTTGCAGAATTTGACAAACCTCTTTGGCTCCTAGTTTTTCCTCTTTTTTTACATTTCTTACACCTCTACACAATCCATAGTGCCCTATGTAGTTATTAGGCCTCATACTACTGCTTCTAGTGCCCTTCACACAGTAAAAAAGTGTCTTCTTTTTCCGCTTCTAGAAGTAAAAATTCCCCATTTTCTGCCCCCGTAAGGAATTAAAATTTTTTGACCCCATACTTTACAGGTCCCCCATGGTGTAAAATAAAGCAGCTGTGATACTCTTCTCCCCCTGCTCATCCCCAATCACTGGCTCCAGTCTCCGCTGTGCTGTTTGTCAGCCTGTGATGCCCTGTAAATCTGCTGCTGCAGCCAGTGACAATGCCCAGCAATAGCCGTTATTGGCTGCAGCAGCTTGTTTGGAGACGGCTCAGGCGGTGAGCAGCAAAAGGGGAGAGTATCAGCTGCTTTGTTACACCATGGGGGGCCTGTTAAGGTGCATTTTACAGAACTCGGATAACCCCTTTAAGAATGTCTCCCTTTTTGGCCCCTGTAATTAAGAATGCCACTTGACCGACTCTATAAAAGCTGTGCTGGTTAAATAAAAAAAAGCAAATCTGCTGCGCCCCCCCCACGTCACTCTGGATGGCACCTTCTAATGTCTGGGCAGACCGTACATATATAGAATACAGAGTCTGAGAGCAGGGATTGGCCAGCGCCAGTCATGTGTCCAGCAAACACCATCCACCTGGAGGTAAGAAGGTGCGTGCCATCCGCAGCGACGTGGGAGCGCAACAGTTGAGTTTTTCTTTTTTCACCAGCAAACAGTAAAGATTCTCACCGGATCTGCCGAAAAGTGAGAATCAGTGTTTGGGGCTCCCGCAGCTGGGGGCCCCGCTCCTAGGAGCCCAGTGTAACTGTACTGTTTGCCCTGTGGTAAAGCAGCCCTGTTGGCAGGGTGAGTCTGCTGGCTCATGCTCTGCCCTCTCGCCTTCTCACTTGATACATTGTATCACTCTCTCCTTCGCTGTGTGACTCATGTTACTTTGTTCTCGGTGAGATGAGCAGAGCTGCAGATGATCACCCCACCAAATATAGAAGTGCCAATCACCGGGGTTTCCTGGGGGTCAGTGCTGAATGTTACACAGGGGTTCATATAAAAAGACACCTGCTTAAATAACTCCGTAATTGCCCCTCCGACTTCATCTTGTCACCCAGCTTTCTACACACCCTGAGTGGCACATGTGCACAGTGAATCTGACTCGCACCCTGAAGGGCACCTATATGCGCACCAGCCTTCACTAGAATGACTATAAATGCCGCGGGTGCCCGCATACGCGGTGTTTACATGATGGGACGTTGGGGGTTGTGGTTCCGGCAGTGACTGCTCCCATAGTCATTCCTCGGCTCTGGTTACACCCTTCTATCCTTGTCCTTTCCTCTGAACTCTCCGTCCCCACCTTTCTTTCCTTCCAGCTCTTCTTTCAGGGTCAAATAGCGGCCAAGAAAGCAGACAGAAATACAGCAGGTAGAAGACCTGCACTACAATAATATGTTAGAAGTCTTATCTGCTCCCGGGAAAGCTGGGTGGTGAGCAGTATGGGCCACTATTTATAGGTCTTAAAAGCAAAGAGGTCACCCAGCTTTTTCAAGAACCGATACGCCTGAGAAGATCTGCTTGAGGAGGGTCTACATTATATAACTTGGTAGACTTGCCATTCAGGACCCTGGAAATGCTGAGTCTTTAAAAAACATATTTTTTGCCTTTTGGCTTTAAAGGGGAAGGCCACTTGCATTTCAGTGAATGATTCTCCGCTGACTATGACAAGATTTAAGTCTTATCTGTTCTTGGGAAAGCTGGGTGGCTACCAATATAGGCTGCTATTAAATGAGAAGGTGTCTAGGAGCAGGTATAACTGACCAGATCTCCTGAAAAGGGGTTTATCACTACATAACTATTGGATTCGCCAATCAGGACCTTGGGAAAGCTTTATTTTCAACCCACCATTGTTTTTATCATTGTGTGTAAAGAATGTGGCCACTTGTCTTTCAGCCTTCCATGAACTTGGGGAATGATTCCTCCTCTCTGGTCCCGACGAGCAGTATGGACACTATAATAGCTCTTACTACCCAGCTTTCCCAGGAACTAGTGATATCCATGCAGGAGGGGATCTGTCATTACATAGCTAGGATGATGTGCCATTCAGAACCCTGGGAAAGCCTGGTTCTGTCAGAGGTTGTCTGGGGGCTACTGATGAGTCAGGAGTTAAAGTGAGAATAAGAAGGAGAACAAGTTTCACCGCCCTGACGGGTTCGGAGCGCGCACCAAGCGGGAAGGGGGTGCAGTTGGAGGGGAACTTGTTGCATCATCATGGAAACCGGCCACTCGCTTTGGAGAAGTTTTGCTGATTTTATTTCTTCTTTTTTCTTTGTAGGAACCTTTCAAAAAAATATCAGACTAAGAAAAACTCCAAAGAAGAGGAAGAGTCCAAGTAAGTGTGGCGGGGGGGTCAGCAAGCGGGGTTCTGAAAGCTCCAGCTCAGCTCTGCACTGTGCAGTTTAATTGGCTCCCCCCCCCCCCCCCCCTCTATGCCCACTTAGTCAGCCCTCTATGACATGGGGGTCCAACTATAGGGTGCATACAGATTGATGTCACAGCTGCCTCTAGGTGACCCGGGGTCCCTCTGCAGAGAGGACTGACCCGCAATATGAAGCAGGGTCATCATGCTAGTCCCACCCCCTTAAAGGGATATTCCTAGTATAGTTTGTGACCTGTCATTATCGATTGGTCCTTTCTCAGGATCACTATTCACAGTTCTTTACCATTGAAGGGTGTGTAGACGTTTGTATTAAAGGGGGTCTCCGGGACTTTTACTTAAGATAGACTCCTGCTGATTAACTATTGATGGACCTATTGCTAAGGTTCCCCACAGATCGCCGGGCCCACTGTCTTTATGGACAGTGTTGGAAGCAGATAGCGCCATCAGCATTGCAGTGGCCTGCTTTGGTAGTGCAGACATGGCTCCCATTGCTTGCAAAGGTTTACACACCCTTTAATGGGAAGTTATGGAAACCAGCTGGTAAGAGCGCTCTGAATGATCCAGAACTTTAGTGGAGACTTACCGCCTGTTTGGGGGCAGGAACAGAACAATGATCCCACCGATCAGCTGGCAGCGCCCATGAAATCACTGACGGGTTGTGTTCATCTGACAGGTATACGTCATGTAAAGCCTTCCAGAACACGATGAACGAGATGAACGACTACGCCGGGCAGCATGAGGTCATCTCTGAGAACATGACGTCAATGATCATGGCGGAGCTGACGCGCTTCGTGCAGGAGCTCAAGCAGGAGAGGAAATCGGTGAGTACAGCGGGGCTCTACTTCAGGCGTCACATCTGATTGGCCGAGAGACATCAGTCCTAAAGTGCAGCAAAAAGTTATTCAACTTTCTAATAGTCTTTGTTTCATTTCACTGCTTTAAAGATCTCTGCCTTCTGTCAGTGAATGTGAACACTTCTGTAGCTGTCCAGAGGCTGAAAACCTGTTAGAACCTGGTGTGATATTCTCACAGCTGAGGGGTTGTTACAATGTATCTAGTCTAGACAATGCTCTGTGAGGTGAAGCCATCAGCAGCACAACTCTCTTGTCCTCCTAGTTTGCTACAATGTATCAGTGCAGGTAACCTGTATCAGTCTGGAGTAGACAGAGGATTTTCCAGTCTGCATGTAACTGTAGCAAACCTGCAGCTGTGAGAATTGTTGGTTCAAGATGGCTTTAAAATCTCAGAATGTATGCAAGAATTTTCCGTTTCGTTGACAGCAAGCAGAAATCTTGAAAATGGTGAGGAACTAAAGCACGAAGTGTATTAGGAAGTAACCCCTCCCCAGGATGTCTTATAACCGCCCGTATGGCGGCCTCCAGCTGTGGTGCTACTACAAGTCCCAGCATGCTGGCCGTTGCAGTGTTGCTACAGTTGCAGACCATTATTGTCGACCTGTATTGTAAATGTACAGAAGATGCTTTCATAGTATTTGGAGGGGGAGGGGCGGCATCGTACTGTCCAGTCAAGCGTCTCCATGTAAGAGCAGCGCCTGCAGGGCGACACGCGCAGCAAATCAGGTCAGAAATCGCTGGCGTACCGCTGTCCATGTGCGCCGGGGTAATCTGGTTAGAGGGTGATTTGATAATGCACCATGATACTTTAGAGCTGAGCACGGCCAACGAGTCAGAGGGGCCTAAACACCGCCGCAGCACTAAGTGACGCCAGGCTGCCTCCTGTTAACCCTTCACCGTGCACATTGGAGCTACTCTGCAGGATGTGCGCTGCACCCTAGGTGAGGGGGGGCAGTACGAAGTTAGGAAATGATGCCCTCTGCTGTCCCAGGAGCATTCTGCATACCATGAGGAGGATAAACCGGGCGAGGACCCCGCTGTTTTGTGGGCCTGTGGTGAGGGGACTGATCCAGCGCATCTCTGCTGCGTCATATTGTGCACAGTCATCGGAACCACCCCGAGCCCATCGATCGGTGCAAACCTCAAACACGTGAGAGCAATTATCCCCTCTCAGCAGCTGACATCATCGCTCTGCAGCTCCCACTTTATTACAGTACATGATTCTTAATATACTCCAGCTGAGGGGCTGTTACATTGTGTCAGTCTGGACCATTCTGTGAGGAAAATCTCTCCCCCATCCTAAACTGATTTTCCGCACAAAACTGATACAGTGTAACAAACTGTCTACGAGTACAAGAGGGCTGGACGCCTTACCTGAGTGATAGAATGTTACACCACTTAGAACTTCAGAAGGGTCGGTGATCCGGGGATTGTTCCGATTGCGAGATTGGAGTCGGGAAGGAATTTTTTTGCCTTAATTGGGGAAAATTGGCTTCTACCTCATTGGGGTTTTTGCCTTCCTCTGGATCAACATGAGGGGGGGGGGGGGTAGTGGGCTGAACTGGGTGCACATGTCTTTTTCCGTCCTTGCATACTATGTTACAGAACTGCAGCTGTGTGAGCAGCGCTGGTCTACATGATCGGATCATCAGTCTGCAACTTTCTAACACTTTGTTTCTTTTTCAAGATCTCTGCTTGTTGGTAGTGAATGGAAACATTCTTGTTATAGTTAAAGACTGAAAATCTGTCCTGACCGCCTCCTGTTCACACATCTACTGTTTGTTGCAATGTATCAGTCTTGGATAATGGACTGCAGACAAATGCCTGCGCTGACACATTGCAACAACTATAAGATGCTGAGCTGCACAGAGGATGGTCTAGACCAGATGCAATCACAATAAGCCCTCAGAAGTATGAGGTCAGGACACGCATTCACACTCTGCTTGCTGTCAGTGAGCTAAAACACTTGTGTTTAAACCCAGAGATCTTGAACGTGGTGGGGAATACACTAATGAAGCAGTATTTACATAGGACTGCCAGAGTCCTCTCGCTTGCGGCACAGTGTGGCAGCAGGCTGGCGGTGGCGCCGGCAACGATTCCTCCGCAGGGCGGTCTGATTACTCTACAGAGCCGCAGCCTTTGTCTGTGAAGCGGCGCCTCCCACTGCTCATCTGCATCTCTTTCCGCTACTCTGACGCAGCTCTGGCCTAATTAACCCTTGCGTTGCCGATTGGCTCAGCAGATGAGGGCGCTGTAATCAGCCGCGGGCATCTAATAAGCAGACGGGCGCCCTTCTGTACGATCGGAGTGAATGACAGTGGCTGGTTCAGCATGGTGGTCATACAAGGCCATTCACGTCCAGTCAGCTGGACATAAAGCAGCGGCGCACAATGGAGGCCTGGCGGCTCCTGCCTCTGTTAGGCGGAGGATGTCACCACTTGTTACGGTCTTCTCTCAGGAGGGAAGGCGGCTGCCAGTGTCAGTCAGCAGCTGCCGGGTGGATGACACGATCCACCGTGATAAATAATACACTGTGTTGACGTCGCGCCATTGTGCAGGGGGAGCCGCTTCCGGTCTCTGCATTTGGCTGGTTAGCTTTTCTTAGAATACCTTGCCCGTGTCTTCCTGTGCATCGCCTCCTTTCATCCTGTGCTCATTTTACTCTTTCCATGTCCTCCCACAGTTCATTGCACTGTGGCCTGACTTACAGTACGATTTATCCTGAGCTTCCTGGTTCATGAATGGAATGCCAGACCTGCAGTGAAAACTGACGCCTAACTGTAGAAGAGGGTGTGGGACATATTGTTGCCCTCCACTGACATTTAATTGCCACTGTGGGTCTCAGGAAAGAGACCGGATCCCTGCTATATATTCTGGTGATATGATATGTACATACACATGTGACATGTATGACCTCTGTATGTTAAGGGCTGGGTTTTAAGGCGCTCAGAATCTGCTTGCATCAGATTTTTAGCCACAAACGAGAATTTTTGTGTATTTGTTACCAAATTATATGGTGATGCAAAGTTGCATGAAGGCGCAGTATGTAGGTTGTGTTTACGCAAAGTTGTATGATGGCGCAACATGCCAGGTGTAATGTTAGTATGTGCCAGGCGGATGCTTTCTGATGGGTCTGGGGGATTCGTTTAGTGTGAACATTGCCTTGGCAGGAAAGGGTTAATTCACATGTATATTCAGCAATGTTATATAGGCTTCGTCCTGCTCACACAGCTGAGGGTTTGGAACAATTATATCCAATGTAGATTCCAGAATGATACATTGTTACAACTTTCAACATGCTGGGATTTGTAGTGGTGCCAGAGCTGAAGACCACCGCTGTATTCAGTCTAGGGTGCAGACGCAGGCAGCTATTGCAAAAGGGGGACTAATAGACTTTGCATTCCCATTTTCAAGATCCCTGCTTGCTGTCAGTGACCGGTAATTTTGTTTACAATCTGAGATTGAAAGCCCATCCTGGATTAATACTTGTCACAGCTGAAGGTTCGCCACAGTTGTGTCCAGTCGAGACAACTCAGTATAACAGTATAACACACAGGAGAGATCTGTGCTGCTGATCTGGTTACCTCACAGAGGATTGTCTGCCCTGGATGCAACTGTAACAAACCCTCAACTGTGAGAAGGATTGGGTTAGGATGGGTTTAAGCCTCCTGATAGATACAGGATTCCGTGCTGAGATTTCACATGGAATTTCTGCCCGTGCCCGCTGGCATAGGATTGCATTGGTTTATGCAGACAGCCGCGATTGTGTTATTGCGTGAGTTTGCCGCGATCAAAATCGCGGCATTGCTAACACGCCAGCTCTGCACTGATGGACAGGTATGCCGCGGGTCACTGCAGCGGCACGGGTTGCGTCTCGCAGTCGGAATCCGACCTGGTCGTCTGCGTTCACCCTACCTTACAGAGGATTGTCCAGACTGGCTACAATTGTAACAAACCCTCAGCTGTAGAGAGCTCCGTTTTTTGGTTTTGTCTTTTTTCTCATATGTGCGGTTTTCAACATGGATTCTGCGCCAAAATCTGCGTTCTTTTACCATCCCATTGACTTCAGTGGGAATCTAAGTCGTAGTTCTCACGGCGCTGATTTTTTTGACGTGTGGATTAGAAATCTCGCTGAAGGGATAAAAGAACGGACGTGAAGTGGAAACTGCGATAGGAAATCTGCGCACGCTTCAGTCCCACGGAGTGGAGCGAATTCCGCACGTGGATTCGTGGCGTCTTCCACCCCGCTGTGAGTTTTGAGAATTTATGATGTGGATTTTAGTTGAAATCTGCCGATCACTTTTATTCAGTTCATTAGGCCTCGGCCTGCAGTGCCAACCGCGGCCACTGCGTACTGTGCGGCGCTGTCTGCTTCCTGCAGCTGAAGGTGGGACAGTCCCTTTAAAATGTCAGAGATTGTTCACACACGCGAATTCGTGTTTCAGTGACATAAATACGCTGTGTGTTTACGGACCAAGTGACCATTTCCTGCCTTTTTTGGCTATTCCTGCCAGTTTTTGTGTATTTACATGCTCTACATTTTTTTTGTAAAAACGTTGATTAATACGCTGCGCAAATCTGCAGGTTTCCTGCGTGTTCACGGTGTATTTGCGCTGGGTGGCACTCCTTCTCCGCAGGAATGCTGGGTGTGACGCTCTGCCAGTGTCACTGCGGAGCTCCGTTATTGTCCCGCTATCATGGTGACTGGAGCCCTTGTGTGTCCGCGATCCACGCTCGTCCTGTCAGCACTCCATAAATAAGGACAATCGCTGAGCTAATATTTACCTTTAAGCCTCTCCTTTAATACCGGGGAGGGGTGAAGCTGACAACCGCAGGTCATTGTGTTATACTGAGCGGCCATGGAAACGTAGGCCGGCACCGCACTCAGGGCACCTGTCTAAAAGAACGTCTGTGTTGCCCATAGCAACCAATCGGAGCTGCTTTTGTTTTACCTCAGCAGTATAAGAAATACCAACCAATGACAGCGCAGCTTACATTTTACCTCAGCAGTATAAGAAATGAAAGCTGCGCTGTGATTGGCTGCTATTTCTTATACTGCTGAGGTAAAATGAAAGCAGCGCTGTGATTGGTTGCTATTTCTTATACTGCTGAGGTAAAATGAAAGCTGCGCTGTGATTGGTTGCTATTTCTTATACTGCTGAGGTAAAATGAAAGCTGCGCTGTGATTGGCTGCTATTTCTTATACTGCTGAGGTAAAATGAAAGCTGTGCTGCGATTGGTTGCTATTTCTTATACTGCTGAGGTAAAATGAAAGCAGCGCTGTGATTGGTTGCTAGGGGCATCAGACAGGTTTTCTTTGTGCTCTTCCATGAGTGTGTCTCCGGCCTACGTTTCCATGGCCGCCCTGTATTATGGAATTGTTATCCGTGTGATTGTCTGAACAGTTCGGGGTTTATGGGGGGTTTCCAATGTAAACAATCGTTTGTGGCCGTGCCGGGACGAAGGGAAAGTTTATTAAGCCCGGCATTTCCAACTCCGGGCTCCTCTAGTTTTCGACTTGCGCTGAACACATGACTAGACACGTGCCTTAATGTATTCGGCGCATGCTTGGCTCTTTTGTGCGCCCTCAGAAAAGCATACGCTGGGTTTTTGACCCGGCGCGTTTCTGCTATAATTTAAGCCGGTTTTTGGTGTAAATATTACATAGATCTTGTTAGTCCAGGGGGCGCCCTCTTTTCAAGTCCCGCCCATTTTTCGAAAAAGTGGTTAGGCCAGCGCAAAAAGACGAAAAGTTGCAGATTTTTGAGCAAATGCTACTTTGAGAAATTGGCGTAAAGCCCCCCCCCCCCCCCCAAATGTATATTTTAAAAAAAAACCTATTCTCCCCTCTCCGCTGGCGCGCCACTCCAGGCCTCCGCTGGCTTATTTACTTGGTCTGCAGCGTTCACATGGGTTGTTTACACACATGACCGCTGCAACCAATAGGAGTCCTGCAACACAGCGCCATTGGTGACGTCCTGTAAATCTGCCCGGGCTCCTACGTTACAGGGCCACATCACAGGCCAGAGGACGCAGCAACGTTAAGGGTTGCACATCTTGGTGCCACAGCAAGACTGACGTTCTTTGGCGGAAGGTGAGCCCATTGGTTTAAAAAAAAAAAAAACTATTGCTCAGACAACCCCTTTAAATGCCCGCGGAGGGGGCAGGGTGCCTGGCGCTGCTGGGGCGCTTAATGTCCAGATGACAACCCCCGCCCATAGGAAACACTGTAGGAAATGGCGGCGCGGCGAGCGCTGGTCTCTTCGTCAGTAGCGGCAGGAAGTGGTTCATCAGAGCTGAAAGATGCAAATCGTTGATCTTGCACTTCTGAGAACTCGCCGCCGCAGTCACAACTTCGTAAATCCTTCACTGATTCTGACCGGCGCGTCGTTCTCTCCTCCATTCACACCCAAAGCAAACAAGATCCGCCTGCCGTCTCCTGGCCAGCTCCTACAATAAGGCGCGATTTACACGGGCAATTGCGCTCTGTAGAAAAAACATGCAATTGTGTGTGCCATTTTCTTGGGAATTTCATGCACTTTTGAAGTTTTTTTTTTTTTTTTTTTGGCATACTGCTTTTTTTTTTTTTTTAAACATGGACTGTTCGTGCACGAGGAAAAGCGCCCGTGTGACCACCCCTCCCCCCCCCCCCCCCCCCGCCCCATTCAAATCAATTTGTTCTATTTCTGTGCAATTTCAGTCCACTTTTTTTTTTTTTTTTTTTTTATGTGCCTGTGTCAGTCTTCACTGTTCTGAGATTCTACTCCTGCACAAGCTCTTGCTGTTATTTCTGGAGCGCTGTGCTTAGATGTGCAGCCGAGATTGGCTTTGATTATTATCCTGCTGAGTGTTGGTGGGAAGTGGCAACGTGTAGAGGGTCCGGGGGGTCTTCCCTCTATGTAACGCGAGACACTCGGCCCTTTCAGCCCAAACCCTGAATCTGAAATAGAAGAGGACTCTTAGTAATTTTAGACCGTGTAATCGCTGCCAAGAAGAGCGACAGGTTCTCCTGAAGTGCATGATGGGGACTATCAGCACTTAAAGGGCCAGTCATGCTAGAGTCAGTCTTTTATATGTGTTTATATGGAAGCTTCTGTTCCCTGTTATCAGCCATTTAAGGGCAGGAAAGGACTCACTTTAAAGGACCATTTACATGTAAAGACAATCTTTCAAATGATTGAAAGATTGACAGTTTTAGCAATCGTCTTGCATAAAGTGTTAATGGCCACTAATGTCCATTAACACTTGATCAGCTTTATTTGCGTGTAAAAAGGGCCTCTGGGGGCTGTTTGCAGAGCCCAGCATCTGGTCTGAGCTCTGCACACAGCTCCATTGTTCTCACACGGGTGATTGGCAGAATACAATGTAATCTCCGACTCCCGTGCAGAACACAGTTTGCGGTCCCTGTTATCTCTCTCCGGCTGAACTATGGATTTTAAGCTCGCCTTAAAACCATCGTTCATCCAAAGAGTGAACAATGGCAGCGTTTACACGTAACGATTATCGCTCATATGCCATCGTTTGAACGAATTTTGAGCAATGCTTGTTGCGTGTAAATGGGCCTTAAGACAGTTGAATACCATATATTACTCCCTGTTATCAGCCGTATCAGACTGAGCAGTTATCTGCATGACCGGACCTTCTCACTACTGTAGCGTATCTTTACCATATGATGTTGAGATCATCCTTGGGGCTCAATTCAGCATCGGCCATCAACTAGTACCCCCTCCCTCCTCCCATCTCTGATATATCTAGTCCTGTATATAGGTACACAGAGGTGATATGCTGTATCCTCCCAGCTCTATGTACAGGTACACGCAGGTGATATGCAGTTTACCCTCCCTGCTCTATGTGCAGGTGCACAAGGTGATATGCTGTATACCCCCAGCTCTATGTACAGGTACACGCAGGTGATATGCTGTATACCGACAGCTCTATGTACAGGTACACGCAGGTGATATGTTGTATACCCTCCCAGCTCTATGTACAGGTACACACAGGTAATATGCTGTATACCCTCTCAGCTCTTCTATACAGGTGGTATGTATGGCGTATACTTCCTCTCCTTTTCCCCCTGCTCTGCTATATCTTGCCCATTTATATAGGTGATATATTTGGCCTATACCTTCCCCCAGCTCTGCTATATCCTGCCCTATATACTGGTGCACACAGGTAATAATGACGTATACCCCCCACCCCCATGGTGAGCGCCCCGGGTCATGATCAGCAGCAGCTGCGCTCTCCTATTGTTTGCTTCTTATCTACCAAATGTCTGTCACCGGTGACTCCTCCAACCACCGCTGTCCCATCCCCATCCGTCTGTCCGTCCGTCTCGCCCAGGACAGTTGGAAACTGTAGATTATCAGATGACCGGTCCTGATCTAGTAGACTGGTGCGCCCCTTCCATAGTGATCAGGACGCAGTCTGTCCTTGCTGTGACCTTGTCGGAAGATGTAGTGGAGCTAACAGCGTGGCTGGACAGGGGTCTCCACACGGTACACAGCGGCAGATGATCTTACCTGTACAGCAGTTAGTTCTGTCACATCACTGCTTTTACTCCACTCGCATCCAGATCTGCAGTCAACATTGTGCTGATACATCACTTCTTAAACTCCACTCACTACCAACGCTGCAATTACAGGTCTGCAGATACACCGCTTCTACTCTACTCACATCCAGAGCTTGAGCCACAGCCCTGCTGTTACATGGAATATCCTTCAATCACAACTGAAGCTGCATTGACCTTTTGTGCTCAATTATCACTTCTTATACTCTAAATGCAGCCTTGGTGGTGAATACAGTCCTGATACATGACTTAGATTCCACTCACACCCAGCACTGAGGTCTCGGGGAATAATGTTTCCCCTTGTGTAGACTGCCAAGTTAGCCCAGGGAGTGTGATGGGCTATGCATATTCTTATACTCCATTCACACCCAAAGCTGTAGCCACAGTTCTGCCATTAAATTGCTCATACTTCACTCGCATCCAGAGCTGCATTTACAGTTCTACCATTAGATCGCTGCTTATACTCCACTCACAACTACAACTGCATTCACAGTTATGCTGTTAAACTACTTCTTCTATTCCAACCACACCCAGAGCTCCAGCCACACTTCTGCCATTAATACACTGCCTATACTCTGATCACACCCAGAGCTGCATTTACAGTTCTTTCATTAGATCGCTACTTATATTCCACCCACAGTTTTGCCGGTAAGTCATTGCTTTTTCTCCACTCACACCCAGAGCTGCAGTCCTACTTCTACTGTTACATAGCATCTTATACTCCAGTCACATGTCAGGCTGCATATGCAGTTTGGTGGTCTTTCATGCTGCAGATCTCGCATCGCCCCTGCTGGCTCAGTGTCTGGAGTGATGCAGTGCACTCCGCGCTCGGGGGTCTCCTGCAAGCAGTTCTACGTCTTGCGTTTTGCTTCCCCCCCCCCCCCTCCAACTGTCAGTGCAGTAAATTATAGCCGCCACCTTGAGGTTTTTACCCTCCGCTGTCATTGTGGTCAGCGACAAGCCGCGGCCGTCGCCACATAAGGAGCTCCACTCTACTCACTGCAGGCCACACAACCGTTCACGAAGCCCCCGATTCCTCAGGGGGCAGAGTTGCATTTTTGTACTATTAAGTGAATGTTTCAATTGCTTATTAATTTCAAGATCTCTGCTTGCTGTGATCTAAACAGCCAGGATACATGCTGCCTCACTGCTAACATTGTAACAAACCCTCAGCTGTGAGAAGTATTAGGTCAGGGCAGGTGTTAATCCTCTGGATGTGAATTGTGAAGGTTTCCATTCACTGACAGGATTGAAGCACTGAGCCTATTAGTTTCCAGCCTCTCCACTGACCTACAGTGTACCCTATGGGGCAATCAAAGTCCCGTGGTGACTGCCCCCTGTGGGCTGTGTGAGCACACTGCGGCCACGTATATACAGGGAGCAGGGCGAACACGTACAACTTCCCCCCTTCCCCTTGTCTCCCAGTACTGAACATGTAGCTGTACCGCTGCCAGCTCGGAGCTGCAGTACCTTTTATGGAGCCAAGGATTTCCTCCATGTGTCGCCCCGTTCATCAGACCTCCTGCTCCACATACCGCATGTACTGCTGCTGACCCCGATGACGCTGCAGCCGTGCTACAATCAGTCACCTATAGAGATGGACACGGTTGGGGGGCACATTATCGCACTCATATCAACAATTTGTAGAACTATAATCGTTCCATGTGAAAGGGCCTTACCAATAGTGTTCACAGGCTGATAACAGGGAGCAGTGCATTGTATTCACCTGTCCTACAGTCAGCCTCTCCCCAGCTTAACCTGGTGGCTGATAAAAGGAGCCAATAGATTTGATAATACAGGATGTAATGGCCTTTTTATAGGGGCCAACAGTAGTTTAAATGTCACCGCTAAGGTCGTCGGCGCTCGTGAGTGCAGAATAGTGAGTGCAGCTCTGGAGTATAATACAGAATATAACTGAGGGTCAGCACAGGATAAGTAATGTATGTATACAGTGACTCCACCAGCAGAATAGTGAGTGCAGCTCTGGAGTATAATACAGGATGTCACTCAGGGTCAGTACTGGATAAGTAATGTATGTACACAGTGACTCTACCAGCAGAATAGTGAGTGCAGCTCTGGAGTATAATACAGGATGTAACTCAGGATCAGTACAGGATAAGTAATGTATGTACACAGTGACTCCACCAGCAGAATAGTGAGTGCAGCTCTGGAGTATAATACAGGATGTAACTCAGGATCAGTACTGGATAAGTAATGTATGTACACAGTGACTCCAGCAGCAGAACAGTGAGTGCAGCTCTGGAGTATAATACAGGATGTAACTCGGGATCAGTACAGGATAAGTAATGTATGTACACAGTGACTCCACCAGCAGAATAGTGAGTGCAGCTCTGGAGTATAATACAGGATGTAACTCAGGAGCAGTACAGGATAAGTAATGTATGTACACAGTGACTCCACCAGCAGAATAGTGAGTGCAGCTCTGGGGTATAATACGGGATGTAACTCAGGGTCAGTACAGGATAAGTAATGTATGTACACAGTGACTCCACCAGCAGAATAGTGAGTGCAGCTCTGGAGTATAATACAGGATGTAACTCAGGAGCAGTACAGGATAAGTAATGTATGTACACAGTGACTCCACCAGCAGAATAGTGAGTGCAGCTCTGGGGTATAATACGGGATGTAACTCAGGATCAGTACAGGATAAGTAATGTATGTATACAGTGACTCCACCAGCAGAATAGTGAGTGCAGCTCTGGAGTATAATACAGGATGTAACTCAGGAGCAGTACAGGATAAGTAATGTCTGTATGCACTGGAGCTATATATACTGTACCATGAGTGACAAGGCCTTTATATGTCATGCGCTCTGCTTTGCACATTGGTGTGAGCAGGCATCCTGTGATATTACACAGGTGCTGGTCCCATTTTGGCACTCTGATCTCCTCCTGTCTTGCTTCTTCCATTGGTATTTCTTTGTAACGTTTGTCTCTTTCCTCCTGCAGCACTTTCATGAAGGTCGCAAGGCGCAGCAGCACATCGAGACCTGCTGGAAGCAGCTGGAGTCGGTGAGTGGGGGAAATCCAGGTCAGCGGGCAACACCGGACATCCAGGTCACATGACTGTACCACTGATGGGGAAGATGGCAGATGATGACTGTCCGTATCCTCAGACGGCAGCTTGCTTTAATTGTCTCATCTGTCTTGCAAACAGCATTCGGTTCCAATGTATTGGTGCCGATCCAGACTGTTCAGACTGGAGACAAATAGAACAGAGTTTAAACTTCAGAGTGATACAATGTATCATTGTGGGTGAATGTAGCAAACCAGCAGAACTGGAGAGAGATTAGGGCTGGATGCAATGGTAACGAACCCTGTGAGAAGTATTAGACCTGTAGTGGCTCTGGATTTGAAGAATTATCTTCTCATTCACTGACAGCAAGCAGAGCTATTAAAAGGGTGAGAAAGGTAAGCACAAAGTGAACATCCTTTCACCTATGGAGGTATATGGACAGTTATAGAGAGGGGAGGACCTGGCGCTCCTATGACTGGGTGTGGGGGGGATGGAAGGGTTGACTGAAGTAGAGAATGGTCTTCCACACGTGACCCCCTGCACGGGGTACGGCCTTCCACGCGTGACGACCCCCCCCCCCCCCATCCCCTTCCTGCACTGAGTATGGTCTTCCACGCGTGACCCCCTGCACTGAACATTCGGGTCAGACTTCTTATGTAATGAAATACGGCAGCTGGAACCTGATTCAACTCGCCTTTCAGGATCAGCTGCATGTTTGTCCATTCGGTGAGTCCAGGCCGGTAAACATGCGGATGCTATCAGCTGGGGACCTGCAGCAGCGCGATCATTGACTACGCCCGCTCTGATCAGCGGCTACTAGCTAAGGTCCCCTGCCTGCTATATGTTCCTAGTCCGGACCCTACTGTGCTCTGCTGCATTCTGGGAGATGTCGTTTCTTTTTTTTCCTGCAAAGCACCTTCACATCCTAAAATACAGATCAGCAAACGATGCATTGTGCAGACACTGAAGCAGCAGGGGCTGCCGGGAAGTTGGAAGTCAGAGCCAAGATGATGGCATGATGAGGTAGACTAAACATCCCATCATGCCCTGCACTGCTTTGTATTTTTATTTTGGGTCGAAGTTGCCAAACGCGCGCGCTGGACTTAAGCTCTAGAATCGCGCACGAGCGTGCAGGTGATCTCGGGACACAGTGAAGCAGAAATCCCCCTGATGGGGTGAAATAAGCCATCGGTACTCATAGTAAAAGTCCTCAGTTGACCGCAGGCTGCCATGACAACTGCACTTCCTCTAGAAGCCGTTTCCTGCTCTAACTAATAACCCCTCCCCCGCCATATAGTCATGTATTCCCACCAGTGACTATACAGTCTTGAATTGTTCTGCCTGCTTCTGGGAAAGTTGAGATGTATGACTTCACGACGTTCAGGGGGCTGGGAAAGATGGGTCACACTCTGAACTGACAGAAGAGCATAGAAGTAGTCCTTCCCTCAGCTGGTCTCCGTGTGACGATACAGCACCCTCACTGCCCCGCATTATGGTTGGGCAGGAGGTAGTTGTGCAAACTTCTGCCCCTGGGCTTGGTCTAATGCTCCTTTTACACGCGATGAGCTGTCGGGCAAACATTACCGCCGACACTCGTACCAGTGATGCCACAGGAGCGAGTATTGTTGCCATTGCTCCGAGCGCGGCCAGCATGGAGGCGGAGCTTTCTCCCCCCTCCCCCCCCCCCCCCGACTCTCCTCCATACTCTGTAAGACAGTCATTCAGTCGCTACAAATTATCCTTCAGATTTCCACGGGGCCTCAGCGATTCAGAACAATAATCATTCAGTGTTAAGGGGCCGTCACACAGTATTTAAGCCCCGCCCCCGAGGTGCAGGATAAGGTCACATTAGCAACCTGAGATCACCACAAGGTCGGCGCTGAGAAGAGGGGGGGGGGGAATTTTCTCAACATGAGGGCCCGGGTGTGATTTCATGTTTTATTTTGTCCCTTTAGAGTAAAAGAAGATTTGAGCGCGACTGTAAAGAGGCCGACCGGGCGCAGCAGTACTTTGAGAGGATGGACGCCGACATCAATGTCACGAAAGCTGATGTGGAGAAGGTGAGTTCACCCGCAGCACTACTAGTGAGGTCATGTGACCAGTGGACGGGGCAACAAGTGGTGGCATTGAACTGCCCTGTGGAAGTGAGCCGCCTTACATTGTAGTCGGTGGAAGACGGATGAAATTCCTAGTTGTGTTTTCGGAGGAGGAGGCGTGTGGCTCAGTGGGTAGCACTGGTGTCTGGCAATGCTGGGCCTTAGGTTCAAATCTCATCAAGAACAACATCTGCATGGACTTCAAAACTGCATACGGATGTTACACTTGGTCAGAGTTGGGCTTCGTTCACTCAGGTGACAAAGTCGCGCGATTTTGTAGTGTTACAATGCTACAAATCGCATGTACGTGAAGCCTGTGCTGATTCAATCACAGCCATTCATCGAGCGCTGGCTGTGATTGGCTAAGCGTCAGCCAATCACAGCTAGTGCTTCCAGTAGGTGGGGATTTTGCAATCCCCACCTACTGGATGAAAAGAACCAGTGCTGGGGACCGAGAAGAAGCTGCAGCGGCACCCCAGACAGCGCGGGAGAGATGATGTATACTTATTTTATTATTTTTTTTCTTCAGCTATGGCTTATTTTCGGGGTATGCCTTATATTTCCTTATAAATCCTCGCATAAGGTGCTACAAAGTCGCAGTGTCACTGCGAGAACTCCAGTGCTGCAGGGCAAGAGTGCTAACCACTGAGCCATCACACTTCTTCCTTGCTACAGACTGGTTGGTTGCATTGTACGGGCGCACAGACTTGTCCTGCCGCAGGATGTGTTGAGGGTGAAGATACTTCTTGCCTGCCGGCATTATCAGTGAGAGGAGCTGACCAGGAGGTTATGATAATGATGGCGCTGGCGGTGCCCCCTCCCCTCCCTTGCCAGTCCATGAATAGCGTCCAGTTCTGCCACAGCATGTGACCCCCTGGAGTTACATAACCCCTTAATTCAGCAGAAGAGCCTGATGAAGAACACATAAGACTTCATTGTTCCCTGTGCCGCCGTATAATCACATGGATTGTGCGCTGCCCACATGGTGCCGTGGTCACTCCTTGCTGTCACCCTTCACTGTCACCGACTTGATGGTTTGGAGTGTCCATACCTGATGCCTATCATCTGTGACAATACATATAAAGCTGCCTGGTTGTATCAGGAAACATTCCGCAGCTTTCTAATAGACTTTGCATTTAAATTCCTCACTATTTTCAAGATCTCCGCCTGCTGTCAGTGAATAGCTGCGTTCATGTTTATATTCAGAGGCTGAAACTTCATGCAGACCTTCTCCTATTCATAAGCCGATTGTTAGAATTGTATCCCCTATAGACCAGACTGCTACAAGCTGCTTGCAGTGATACATTGTGACAAATCTGGACTGAATTTTCAGCCACTGGATGGAAACAAGAACGTTCCCTTCTGATCTGGAAATGATGAGGAAATTAAATCGAAATCCTTCATTCTAATATAATGTTCTACCATTTCCTCGTTCATTTCAAGATTTCTGCTTGCTGTCAGTGAATGAAAACACTCAGACTGAAAACCTGTCCTGATTAGTCTCGCTTAACCCCTCAGTGTGCAGCCATACATGTGTTTGTCACTTAGAGGCCTTAAGCTAGGCCAAAGTAAAAACACGGTGTATCGCCTCTCAACAGGATCTCCAGAGCAAAGGGGGCGGCTTGCTGATCGGTGGGGGTGTCCCATCTGAACCCCCTCTCGCTGATCGTGAGAATCGGACTCCCATGTCCCGCTTTTCTTTTACTGCAGCTGTCGCTTTCCCCCCGCAGTGACATCACTCCGAATGGAGACCGCCCCCAATCAGCTAGTTATTCCCTATCCTGTGAACCGGGTGGGCGATCCCTAAGGTGCAAATTGGGGCGGCCGTTGAAGGGTTACAGCTGGGTTTTGGACCCTGGTACTCTAGAACACTTTCTGTTAGGACGGGTTTCCAGCCACTGAATCTTTTCGTTCACTTACAGCAAGCAGAGGGGAACAGTCGCAAACCATCTTGTTTGAGAGGCGTATAAGATGCAGTGGAGATAGCGGCGTCTTCCTGGAGTAGATGGGGTAACCACATCCGCGGCTCCGCTCTCCGTGTCCTCAGAGAAGCCGCTCCTGTGACATGACGCTTCGCAGCAGCTGCGGGAGGGGGGGGGGGGGGGGGGGGTCTGTGATATCTATATATAGAGAATCGTGCGAGTTTTGTGCGTTGCGAGACGCACGAGAATACAAGCCGTTGTTTGTGATGGGTGGATTTACAGGATTGTTCTTCTGTCGAAGCGATGCTGCAAGTCGGAAAAGTAGCTGCGTGTTCCATTTCCTGCGAGTCTGCCGCACATCGCACAGAACACGGATGGGGTGTGCCATGCGACCGAGAATGTCGAGTGCGGCTCTGTCCCCATGCAGATACAGCTTCACATATATAAGAGGCCTGTATACAGATTACCACAGGCCAGGAGATCGGATATGGCGCCAACATATACCGCAGCGCAGAAGCAAACGGAAGCTCAAGAAAATCTACCGACCCCAGGAGCTTACAGTCTATGGGGGAAGAACTAGAACTGTGGGACGACGCGCCGGGGAAGTGGGGAGGTTCTAGTAATGATCAGATGGCGACTTACTGTATGTCACCACATGGCGCCGTTGTCTTTAGCAAGTCAATTCCTTTAATCCGGCATTTGATCATTCAGAGTCGTCGCCTGTAAGGGCTCCTTATGATCAGGATGGTGGGGGGATCCAGGCATTATGGCTGTATGGGTCTGCAGAGTTTAGAGAGCAGCGCCCCCTGATGGATAATTCAGGTATTGGAGCTTGAGAAGGTCTCCAATTCTGTTTAGTGCTGAGTTATGTCCTTGTCTGGAAATGTTGGGTGGATGGATGGCGCTACTATGGCTGGTGAATGGGGGGCATTATCCAACTTTCCCTGACTCCTGAGTGGTTACATAGTGATCCGCGACACCGCTGACAGTAGTGAAGGGTGCACAGCTAGAGATCTGCGCCATTCAGGACTGTGCTGTGTAATGCATGCTGCATTAGTGGTCACTCCGCTTTTCTGGATTCCTGAATGGCATAGTAGAGCTGTAACGGTGGCCATATTGGTTGTCACCCAGCTTTTCCGGAAGCAGATGGAGCGAAGAAACCTCTGAATGGAGTGCGTATTAGATGCTCCGCCGCTCCCTGCGCCTAGTTTGTGATCTTCTACTCATCTCCGATCAAGCGACACGACAACTAATTAAATGATGCTGCGCCCGGGGAGCCGCAGGGTCTGTAGCAGGATCACAGGGCGCCCCCTGCACCGCATTAACTATTTATCGCCATCCATTATCCTACGGTGAGACTTCCATGCGGCTCGCCGGCTGCTAATCTTGGCTCGTCGCACTTTCCCTGCTCGCCCCAGTGAGATCAGGTGACCTTCCATGTCCTGTCTGTAATCTCATCCCCTCCCGCCATCTCTACCCGTGTACATACATGAGCAGAAGGGGGCTGGATGGTCCTGGAAAGTTCTGCAACATGGACATGGCAATACCACATGGGTTTGTGGGGGGTTTTTTTCCGTTTTTTTTTTTTATAATATGGGAAAAGGCCCCGAAGGAGGGTCAAACTTTTTTTTATAATTTTCTGGTTTTTAAATAATAAACTTTTTTCACATCTTAACTTTTTTTTTTTAACACCCTACAGGGGACTTGAACTTGTAATCCTTTGATTGCTCATACAGTATAATGCAGTCTCATAGTCTTGCATTATACTGTGTTCTGACATGCCACAGGCACACATGGCAGCCCTTGCCCATCGATGCTATAGGAAGGTCCCTGTGTAGAGGCTGAGATCGGCCGCCCCTTGCATTGCTTTTTGTATATAGTCTGAAAGCGGAGCGTGACTCGCGCTCAAGTATTATATATCTGCACGGCCATACGTGGGGCAGGCGCCATGTAGTGTATGTCCGAAGAAGTTATGTAGTCGCGCCAAGTATCACGTTCTCGGCGTGTTTCACCGCCGGCTCGTTTTAAAAAGCGACGCTCCAACTTTTGACTTGTGTAAAAAAAAAAATGAAAAAGTAACCTTCTACTTTGAGCTCGTGTGGACAAGAAGAAGAAAAAAAAAAGTGACGCTCCACCTGGGGGGCTCACGGGGAAACGGGTGAGGCTCTCGTAGCATAGCCACTCAATAAATAGCGCTGTCAGTGGTCAGGCATTGCTGCAGTGTACATAGGTGACCACTAGGGGGCTGCAGGGTGAGAGGACCCCCATAGGTGACTACCGCTCCCTGGCTCCTGCAGCCGAGGGGATCATTCCCTGCGGTGGCCTTATATTTGCACCGTTGACTCGGTGCCCCCGGAGTGAAGTGACGCCCACGGTGTTGATGCTAGGCAGGCGGTGGCACATCTTGTGTGCGGAGTATATTATGGCTGCAGCGTTAAGCCCGGAGGGATCCTCATCCTGTAATCTCGTCTCATGAGCAGCTCGTCTAAATCTAGGTCTCCCTAATTAAAGACACGCTGATAATTAGCGAGTGGATGATGCTGCGGTATTCGCAGAGGCCACAAGTGTAGCATGTGACTGGTGACGAGGCTCGAGGTGCCATTCTTGTTACAGGGTCCCAGCGCCCGGGGGTCCTCAGCACTGATATAATCCCTTCCACCATCACTCTGCAGCTTCCCACTTGTCTTCATTATCCTCCCCACGTGATTACAGGTCACTGCACCCCCAACCCCATCAGACGCTTTAAAAAAAAAATTTATAACGCTCCAGTGCTGATATAACCTGCACAGACTTCATATATATGACTGATATCAGCCGCTCCTTCTTTAAGCTCCATGCTACTGTAAGCTGCAGATTTTTGCGTTACTGGCCCTTTAAATCCTGCTTTGCAGTAAGCACAGTGTGCCCGGGCAGCAGCCACCAGTGACGGGTACCCGTTACATAATCACATAATGAGTGTTGCTCAGAGTTCCCACACCCCCTGCCACCTCCAGTTTTCGGGAAACCATCCCCACCGCCGATCCTTGTGTCATTGAAATCCTGTGTGTCCTTTCAAGTGTCCTACCAGATGTTGGCTTGGTTGCTGCTAAATCAGAGAGTTGGCAGGCGGTGCGGGCATGCTGGGCATTGGTATGCAGATGAGGGTGCAGATTCCCACTCCACATGCCCGTATTGCTTCCTGCCGGCCGCGTCTTTTCAGAGCTGGAGCCCGCTGGCACAAAGCAGGATTTGGGGCCTGCGAATTCCATCATCACAGATCGGGAAACCGGCCCCAGCTCGCTGCGCACTCTGAGAGGACAAAGCCAGCATTGCCAACGGCGCCGCTGATTTGCACACTGGCTAATTAGGCAGGTATTTGGAGATAAGCGGTCTCAGTGTGCGGCGGGAAGAGGGTCAAGAAATCTCCAGTGGATAGAAGTCCTTAAATCTTCCTTCCATTCTGCTTCCGGGAAAGTTGGGTGATTTGTCGTCACTCCTGCACAAGCTTTTCTAGGATCCAGCGCATCGGGGCTCCCGCACCAGAAAGCGAGGCATGCTGCTTTAATACGGAGATAAGCGTCCGACAGATGCCGCTGATCCCTTCTATGTGCTCTGATGTCTGACTCTGACACATTAGATGGTCATCGCCAGAATCCATGGTTCGCTGGCAGCGGTGCAATGTGTGCAGCCGCTCTGCACTCCGCCGCCGGCGGACTCCATATATGTTGGGGCTGCGGAGCCCCCGCTCTGTCTGCACATATGTCTCTGCTGTTTGTGCTAGACTTCCACTAAGCCCTGATGCTCTGCTAAACAGTTGCCATGGCGATTTCCCCGCAACACCTTGGCGATGGCGAGACCCAGATATGCAGCGTGAAGATGTGTGGCTACAAGTATTACCGTTATGTATAGCGGCCACATATACTGCGCAGCGCTATACAGAGATGGTCAGCGGTGGTCACATGTAGCGATACATTGTAACGAAGACTCACCTGTGAGATTGATGCGCAGTAACCAGCTGTTACCAATCAGAATGATACACAGTAACGGGGTCAGCAGGAGGAGCAGTATGCAGTAAGCGGGTGGCATCGGGGAGGGCGGGCGGACAGTAAGCGGCTGGCACCGGGGAGGGCGGGCGGACAGTAAGCGGCTGGCACCGGGGCGGGCGGACAGTAAGCGGCTGGCACCGGGGCGGGCGACGGACAGTAAGCGTCTGGCACCGGGGAGGGCGACGGACAGTAAGCGTCTGGCACCGGGGAGGGCGACGGACAGTAAGCGTCTGGCACCGGGGAGGGCGGGCGCACAGTAAGCGGCGGGCACCGGGGAGGGCGGGCGCACAGTAAGCGGCGGGCACCGGGGAGGGCGGGCGCACAGTAAGCGGCGGGCACCGGGGAGGGCGGGCGCACAGTAAGCGGCGGGCACCGGGGAGGGCGGGCGCACAGTAAGCGGCGGGCACCGGGGAGGGCGGGCGCACAGTAAGCGGCGGGCACCGGGGAGGGCGGGCGCACAGTAAGCGGCGGGCACCGGGGAGGGCGGGCGCACAGTAAGCGGCCGGCACCGGGGAGGGCGGGCGCACAGTAAGCGGCCGGCACCGGGGAGGGCGGGCGCACAGTAAGCGGCCGGCACCGGGGAGGGCGGGCGCACAGTAAGCGGCCGGCACCGGGGAGGGCGGGCGCACAGTAAGCGGCCGGCACCGGGGAGGGCGGGCGCACAGTAAGCGGCCGGCACCGGGGAGGGCGGGCGCACAGTAAGCGGCCGGCACCGGGGAGGGCGGGCGCACAGTAAGCGGCCGGCACCGGGGAGGGCGGGCGCACAGTAAGCGGCCGGCACCGGGGAGGGCGGGCGCACAGTAAGCGGCCGGCACCGGGGAGGGCGGGCGCACAGTAACTCGGTAAAGATTCCTTAAAGTCTTTTGTTAGATCTGTTCCTAGGAGAGCTGGAGAAGACTATCATGGTGCCACCTAGGACAACACCGCTCTCCTCGGCTCCTGAACGGCAAATCTTCCTGTTACCCCTGTGCAACATTTGTAAGAATGTCGCTATGTTTCCTGTTCTTCCACTACGTGGAGCTCTGACCTGAACTGCAGGATGTTGGGAGTTGTTGTACAAACTTTGAGTTCTCCCTTAAGGCATCTCAAGTGTTAACTTTTATTGACCAATCGCATCCCTGAATATCCTTCCCTCCAGACTTGTTGTTTAGTGTCAGTGAAGCGGTTTTGGTAGTTTTATTCTATCCTGGCATTTCTACTCTCCCTGAGAACGGAATGCGAGCAGAAGACTCGTGTGTGTCTGGATAGGTGGGAGTTTAATCCGTGTGACCTCATCCGTCCTGGATGTGAAAAAGCCGCAGCCGTCTCGCTTTGTGCTGGAACTAAAGAATAAGTTTCTGCCCCCCTCCTGTCCGATGTGTGAAGTGATGGCAGTGCAATCAACACACAATCCCACCAGGACTGTGAAACACTGAATGGAATGCCAGAATTATAGTAAAAACTGACACACGCGGAGTTGGAATATGACTGCAGACATTTCTGTTATTCAGGGTATGAGGAAAGCTGGGTGATGACCCGTATGCAGTGTAATGGGCGGTGGCGCAGGGAATCTGTGTACGCTCATGTCTCAGCACATGTTACAGAACACGTGTGATTACAGCACACAGATGTGAGGTAATGCCCAGACAACGCCCATTATATACCGACCCGGGAAAGCTGGGTCATCATGTGCCGCATATGTAGGAGGTGAGCGATGTGACATGACGTCTCCCGGAAAGGAAAGATGTGTCCTCGGGGGGGAAGCCAAGATCCACAGCTCGTATATGTAACCCCAACATTCCCAATTTTATGTAATTACCCCCCACCCCCACCAAGTCCTCTTTGAATATATATATTTCTCCTATGTGTGTTACCACCCCCCCCACCATCTGCTCCTCATATTGTATATGTGATTTCCCCCCCCCCCCCAATCATCTACTCCTAATATTGTATATGTGACACCCCCCCATCATCCACTCCTCATATTGTATATGTGACACCCCCCATCATCCGCTCCTCATATTGTATATGTGACACCCCCCATCATCCGCTCCTCATATTGTATATGTGACACCCCCCATCATCCGCTCCTCATATTGTATGTGTGACACCCCCCATCATCCGCTCCTCATATTGTATGTGTGACACCCCCCCATCATCCGCTAATCATATTGTATGTGTGACACCCCCCCATCATCCGCTCCTCATATTGTATGTGTGACACCCCCCCATCATCCGCTCCTCATATTGTATGTGTGACACCCCCCCATCATCCGCTCCTCATATGTATGTGTGACACCCCCCCATCATCCACTCCTCATATGTATGTGACACCCCCCATCATCCGATCCTCATATGTATGTGACACCCCCCATCATCCGATCCTCATATGTATGTGACACCCCCCATCATCCGATCCTCATATGTATGTGACACCCCCCATCATCCGATCCTCATATGTATGTGACACCCCCCATCATCCGATCCTCATATGTATGTGACACCCCCCATCATCCGATCCTCATATGTATGTGACACCCCCCATCATCCGATCCTCATATGTATGTGACACCCCCCATCATCCGATCCTCATATGTATGTGACACCCCCCATCATCCGATCCTCATATGTATGTGACACCCCCCATCATCCGATCCTCATATGTATGTGACACCCCCCATCATCCGATCCTCATATGTATGTGATTTCCCCTCCATCATCCAATCTTTATATTGTATATGTGACACCCCCCATCATCCGATCCTAATATTGTATTTGTGACACCCCCATCATCCGATCCTCATGTATATGTGACACCCCACCATCATCTGATCCTCATGTATATGTGACACCCCACCATCATCTGATCCTCATGTATGTGACACCCCCCCATCATCTGATCCTCATGTATGTGACACCCCCCCATCATCTGATCCTCATGTATGACACCCCCCCATCATCCGATCCTCATATTGTATGTGACACCCCCCCATCATCCGATCCTCATATTGTATGTGACACCCCCCCCATCATCCGATCCTCATATTGTATATGTGACACCCCCCCATCATACAATCCTCATATTGTATATGTGATCCCCCCCCAATCCACTCCTTATATAGTATATGTGACATCCCCCCATCATCCACTTCTCCTATTGTATATGTGACACCCCCCCATCATCCACTCCTAATATAGTATATGTGACACCCCCCCATCATTCGCTACTAATATTGTATATGTGACACCCCCCATCATCCGCTCCTCATATGTATGTGATCCCCCCCCCCATCATCCACTCCTAATATTGTATATGTGACACCCCCATCATCTGATCCTCATATGTATGTGATCCACCCCCCATCATCCACTCCTAATATTGTATTTGTGTCCCCCCCATCATCCACTCCTAATATTGTATATGTGACACCCCCCATCATCCGCTCCTCATATTGTATGTGACACCCCCCCATAATCCGCTCCTCATATTGTATGTGTGACACCCCCCATAATCCGCTCCTCATATTGTATATGTGACACCCCCATAATCCGCTCCTCATATTGTATGTGACACCCCCATAATCCGCTCCTCATTGTATGTGACACCCCCATAATCCGCTCCTCATATTGTATGTGACACCCCCATAATCCACTCCTCATATTGTATATGTGACACCCCCATAATCCGCTCCTCATATTGTATATGTGACACCCCCCCATCACCCATCATCCGATCCTCATATGTATGTTATCCCCCCCCATCATCCAATCCTCATATGTATGTTATCCCCCCCCATCATCCGATCCTCATGTGTGTTATCCCCCCATCATCCGATCCTCATGTGTATGTTATCCCCCCATCATCCGATCCTCATATGTGTATGTTATCCCCCCCATCATCTGATCCTCATATATATGTTATCCCCCCATCATCCGATCCTCATGTGTATGTTATCCCCCCATCATCCGATCCTCATGTGTATGTTATCCCCCCCATCATCCGATCCTCATATGTATGTTATCCCCCCCATCATCCGATCCTCATATGTATGTTATCCCCCCCATCATCCGATCCTCATATGTATATGTTATCCCCCCCATCATCCGATCCTCATATGTATATGTTATCCCCCCCATCAGCCGCTCCTCATATGTATATGTTATCCCCCCCCCATCAGCCGCTCCTCATATGTATATGTGATCGCCCCCCCCATCAGCCGCTCCTCATATGTATATGTGATCGCCCCCCCATCAGCCGCTCCTCATATGTATATGTGATCGCCCCCCCATCAGCCGCTCCTCATATGTATGTGATCGCCCCCCCATCAGCCGCTCCTCATATGTATATGTGATCGCCCCCCCATCAGCCGCTCCTCATATGTATGTGATCGCCCCCCCATCAGCCGCTCCTCATATGTATGTGATCGCCCCCCCATCAGCCGCTCCTCATATGTATGTGATCGCCCCCCCATCAGCCGCTCCTCATATGTATGTGATCGCCCCCCCATCAGCCGCTCCTCATATGTATGTGATCGCCCCCCCATCAGCCGCTCCTATGTATGTGATCGCCCCCCCATCAGCCGCTCCTCATATGTATGTGATCGCCCCCCCATCAGCCGCTCCTCATATGTATGTGATCGCCCCCCCATCAGCCGCTCCTCATATGTATGTGATCGCCCCCCCATCAGCCGCTCCTCATATGTATGTGATCGCCCCCCCATCAGCCGCTCCTCATATGTATGTGATCGCCCCCCCATCAGCCGCTCCTCATATGTATGTGATCGCCCCCCCATCAGCCGCTCCTCATATGTATGCGATCGCCCCCCCCATCAGCCGCTCCTCATATGTATGCGATCGCCCCCCCATCAGCCGCCCCTCATATGTATGCGATCGCCCCCCCATCAGCCGCTCCTCATATGTATGCGATCGCCCCCCCATCAGCCGCTCCTCATATGTATGCGATCGCCCCCCCATCAGCCGCTCCTCATATGTATGCGATCGCCCCCCCATCAGCCGCTCCTCATATGTATGCGATCGCCCCCCCATCAGCCGCTCCTCATATGTATGCGATCGCCCCCCCCCCCCCCGCCGTTCCTCATATGTATGCGATCGCCCCCCCCCCCATCACCCGCTTCTCATATGCATGCGACTTCCCCCGTCGTCCACTCCCCATATGTGTGTGCGACTTCCCCCGTCGTCCACTTCCCATATGTGTATGTGACCCCCCCCCCCCCCGTCGTCCACTCCCCATATGTGTATGTGACCCCCCCCCACCCCAAATCATCTGCTTCTCATATGTATATATGCCCCCCATCATCCACGTGTGACCCCGCTGTCCTCTTAGTATGTATGACCCCCACCGTCCTCCCCCATGCACTGCAGCTCTCAGACTTCTTGGCGCAGTGTGGAAGTTTCCGCGGCTCCTGGATAAATTGTTCCGTCCGCTGCTGTTTTGGAGATTAGTTGTTTGGAGCCGTCCGTCTCCAGGTGGTGGATGTCGCCCAGTGCGGGTCCAGCTAGTGGCGCCGTTTACCTGCAGACGTGGCACAGCTGAGTGCAGTGCCACCCACCAAAGTGTTAGTCAGGAGTCGGGGAAAGCTGGGTGCCACCCCGTGTGGGAGATCTCCCTGTAAGCCGGTGGCAGGTGTGTGATTTATCTTCTACAATGTTTCCGGATGACTGGATGCCGGTGTAATGGAATGTGGCTGTACGCTATGTGCTTATTATGCGGCGGTCTATGTGTCATCAGTCTGGCCCTAATCCGCCTCTCTGTCTCCCGCAGGCACGGCAGCAAGCGCAGATACGTCACCAGATGGCAGACGACAGCAAAGGAGATTACTCGTCAGTGTTACAGAAGTTCAACCACGAGCAGCAGGAGCACTACCACACGCACATCCCCACCATCTTCCAGGTGACTCCGCCCTCCTCGCTGATACCTGCTGGGGAACCACAAGTCCCAGCACCTTACTCAATGTATATGAGCAGCTGACACCCATATTATTCACATCGGGGGCTGATATGGCACAGCTAGCAGGTCACACTCTAGAGCAGGGGGCTTGTGGACACAGCAGTGATGAGACCCCTGTGCTGCCGGGTGCATATTCCATCCACTTATAGTTTGTTACAATGTATCAGTCTGGTCCTCACAAAGGATTGTCAGCACTGGATGCAACTGTAACACATCTTCAGCTGTGGAAGCAGAACGAGGCCAGGGCATTCAGTGATTGGTCATGCACATGGGGTAGCAGTGCAGCACCCCCTCCTCATCATCTCATTTATTGCCCCCTGCCAGAAACTGCAAGACCTGGAGGAGAGAAGGATAACGAGGCTGGGGGACTCGCTGAAAACCTATGCAGAGATAGACCGCCAGGTGATCCCCATCATCGGGAAGTGTCTGGACGGAATCACTAAAGCTGCAGAGTCCATCAACAGTAAACAGGTAAGAGGCCGAATAGTGAGTGCAGCTCCGGAGTATAATACAAGATAAGTAATGGATGTACACAGTGACTCCAGCAGCAGAATAGTGAGTGCAGCTCTGGAGTATAATACAGGATGTAACTAAGGATCAGTACAGGATAAGTAATGTATGTATACAGTGACTCCACCAGCAGAATAGTGAGTGCAGCTCTGGAATATAATACAGGATGTAACTCGGGAGCAGTACAGGATAAGTAATGTATGTACACAGTGACTCCAGCAGCAGAATAGTGAGTGCAGCTCTGCAGTATAATACAGGATGTAACTCAGGAGCAGTACAGGCTAAGTAATGCATGTACACAGTGACTCCACCAGCAGAATAGTGAGTGCAGCTCTGGAGTATAATACAGGATGGAACTCAGGATCAGTACAGGATAAGTAATGTATGTACACAGTGACTCCAACCAGCAGAATAGTGAGTGCAGCTCTGGGGTATAATACAGGATGTAACTCAGGATCAGTACAGGATAAGTAATGTATGTACACAGTGACTCCACCAGCAGAATAGTGAGTGCAGCTCTGGAGTATAATACAGGATGTAACTCAGGATCAGTACAGGATAAGTAATGCATGTACACAGTGACTCCACCAGCAGAATAGTGAGTGCAGCTCTGGAGTATAATACAGGATGTAACTCAGGATCAGTACAGGATAAGTAATGTATGTACACAGTGACTCCAACCAGCAGAATAGGGAGTGCAGCTCTGGGGTATAATACAGGATGTAACTCAGGATCACTAGAGGATAAGTAATGTATGTACACAGTGACCCCACCAGCAGAATAGTGAGTGCAGCTCTGGGGTATAATACAGGATGTAACTCAGGATCACTAGAGGATAAGTAATGTATGTACACAGTGACTCCAACCAGCAGAATAGTGAGTGCAGCTCTGGGGTATAATACAGGATGTAACTCAGGATCAGTACAGAATAAGTAATGTATGTACACAGTGACTCCACCAGCAGAGTAGAGAGTGCAGCTCTGGAGTACAACACAGGATAAGTAATGTATGTACGTGGTGACTGCTCCAGCAGGCTAATAAGTATAATGAAGTATATAGTGGTGAGTATAGGCACTGTTCCACACATGGCTGCTTGGTAATTTGTCTGTACTGATGTAAGGGGGCGCTCACCCCTCTGTGACTGTTGTTGTTCTGTGTTTGTGAGTCGTCTGTGGAGGAAACGGTGGGCGGAACTTCTGCTGATTTTTATTAATTTGTGCATTTCCTGAATTTATTTTTAATCTTGTATATCTTTATCTTCTTTGGGGCGATCTGGGACGGGGTTTCCAGGATTTCCTTCTAAGCAATCATAGATAATGCTGCAGTATAGTGCCCAATTACTGCCACTCAGTGCCCATATAATGCCCTCATACAGTACACAAGAATGGTTTTCATACAAATCTCACACATTGCTGTATGGTATTCAGTTCCACTTTAGCATGCCCAGACTGCAGAATCAATAGATTATACCGCCTCACCGTCCTCGGGTAATATCGCCACCCCACACCCTGATGCACTCCGCTCACAGAGGATTGCCTTAACTTCAACACAACCCCCTGGATTTTGCGGATGTGTGCTGCTCGTATGGAAGCTGGACGCAGGTCCCTGTGTAGTCGTTCAGCGCGGTTGTCGTGTGTGCGCTGTGATTTCTGTTCGGCCATTTTTACTCCTCCTTTGTCCACAACCTCAGGCAGTCGACCAAGCTGGAGCTTCCATCACTGTGATGGATATACCTGTATCTGCGCCAGACCTCCGACTTCCTTCCTGAGCGTTCGTGGAGATGTGTGCGGACGACGGCTTATCTATTGTCGAGTCCTGGGAAATCCTGCCGAGCGCAGAGGACGCCGAGGAAATGACGCTTATTGATCGGGAAGAGCACATGAAATGGTTTCTGCTGTGCCAGCAATTCCTGGCTTCCTGTTATTGGGTCAGCGGACCATCACCCCCATCATCTGCTGTTATTATAATGCACAGAGTTTCCATATATCTGACCTCATGGTACATACATAATAACCGGAGCAGCAGGGTGTATACCGCCGTGTCGCCTGCAGAGCGAACATGGTTATAGCGACAGTATTGTGCAGTTGGAGCGCTGATCCTTCTACTGGATGGTACCGGCACTGCAGCCCCCTATACTGGTCAGGGATTTCCTCAACGATGTCCGCTCGACTTCTGTGTAATGACGCGATCGCCTGTGACCTCTCTGTTATGTATTGGGGGTCATTTCCCCTTTAAGATGACTGTTCTTCCAGCGTCTTATAACCACAGAGCGCAATGCAGACGTGGCTCCTGCTCTTCATTATCTGTAAGTGGGCCACTTGAACATGCGTGGAGCGTCTGTCACATGGAAAACCTTAATATACGATGCAGCGTTCCAGCACACCATCATGTGGGTGACCTCATCAGCGAAGATCCGTCGTGCGGTGCAGAACTGGCAGGCGGCGTTAATTCATTGGCTTTGGGCTCATCACATTTGTCTTTCGAGTGCGGCCCGGATACAGAAGTTACTTCAGTGTAAAACCGACAATGTGAAGACTTTGCTGAAAACATTGGCGCAGCCGCCGGAGCAAAGAGGAATCTGTAAATGGCGTGGAAATAAAATGCTGGACGACTACTCCCATCGTGCCTCAGGTGCTGCACAGATATCTTCATCCTGTGCCCGTCCTTGCTCGTTCGCCGTTCAGTCGGGGGGGGGGGGGGGGGGATTTAGAAATCTGAAAGATTTTTGGGATCGTGTAAAAGGACCCTTACTGCAAGGAGATCTGGCAAAGACCCCCCCCCCCCCCCCCCCCCAGCTCAGTGCTTCTCCGGCCCTTTATAGGCCTCTATGAACTGGAGGGGGTGATTGCATCTCAGGAGTCTCTTCCTCTAAGGCCTCCCTCACACGGGGCGTTTGCAAAACGCTGCCCATTCATTTCAATGGGAGACTCAGCTGAAAATGCCCAAAGATAGAACATGCAGCGTTTTCAGCCTTGTGTGTGCAGCCTCATTGAAATGAATGGGAGCCTTGTACAGCGTTTAGCACAGGGCTGAAATCGCCCCGTGGGAGGGAGGCCTTAGGATTTGGAATTTTTGCACATCAAGAAGGTAGAGTTAACATGAATGTCAGGGATGCTGCAAACCTGAGGCACGTGGCGCCCTCCCCAGGGTCCCCAGATCACTACAACCAGACGGCTTCTATCCTATAGGCCTAATGACAGGGAAGAGGCTCCTAATCCGACCGCAGCATGAAAACAAGAAGAGCGTGCGGCTCCCGTCACCCCGCTGCTCTCCAGCTGTCCTTGAGCACCTCTCAAGGGGGAAGGGGTCCTGGCACTGTTCCTGGCATTGTACCCTCTGCCAGGCGTCCCGCTATCTGCTGGCTCCTCCATGTGTTACTTATTACATTACACTCCAGAAATAACTCCTGATAATACCCGAGAGCGGCCGATAAGTCATGGCTCCCCCGCGTCCCACAGGTTGTGTATCATCAGCGACTGCTGTCACTTCAGATCAGTGATATATGTGTAAAATATGTATAGGATATTACACATATATATCAGTTTGGAACCCACTTGATATTTCCTAATGGGAAGGGGCGTATGTGACATATATATCTGAGGAATCCACATCTGTGCTTAAATGTGCCGTACCTTTTATTCCTGCCAAGGTTACTCACTATTTTCTTTGCCGGCCCTCTGCGGCCTGCCGTCCTCTTTCATAGAATCCTAGACTGTTAGAGTTGGAAGGGAGTTCCAGGTTTATCGGGTCCGACCCCCTGCCCAGTGCAGGATCACCAAGTCATCCCAGACAGATATTTGTCCAGCCTCTGTTTGAACACTTCCATTGAAGGAGAACTCCCCACCTCCCGTGGTAACCTGTTCCACTCGCTGATCCCCCTCACTGTCTAATATCTATTCTGTGTCTCGTCTTTCAGTTTCATCCCATTGCTTCTAGTCTTTCCTTGTGCATATGAGAATAGGGCTGATCCCTCTGCACTGTGACAGCCCTTCAGATATTTGTAGACAGCTATTAAGTCTCCTCTCAGCCTTTGCTTCTGCAAGTTAAACCTTCCCAGATCCTTTAACCGTTCCTCATAGGACATGATTTGCAGACCGCTCACCATCCTGGTAACTCTTCTCTGAACTTGCTCCAGTTTGTCTGTCTTTTTTAAAGTGGGGTGCCCAAAACTGGACACCGTATTCCAGATGAGGTCTGACTAAGGAAGAGTAGAGGGGGATAATGACCTCACGTGATCTAGACTCTATGCTTCTCTTAATACAGCCGAGAATTGTTTGGCTTTTTGGCTGCTGCATCACATTGCTGACTCATGTTCAGTCTATGATCTATTAGTATACCCAAGTCTTTTTCACATGTGCTGCTGCTTAGCCCAATTCCTCCCATTCTGTATGTGCGGTTTTCATTTTTCTTCCTCAGTTGTAGGACTTTGCACTTCTCCTTGTTAAATAGCATTCTGTTAGTCGCCGCCCACTGTTCAAGCTTTTCTAGATCTTTTTGAATACTCTTTCTCTTCCCTAGTGTTAGCTATCCCTCCTAGCTTTGTGTCATCAGTAAATTTGATCAGTTTCCCCTCAATTCCCTCCTCCAGATCATTTATAAACATGTTGACCAACACTGGTCCTAGGACAGAGCCTTGTGGTTCCCCACTTGATACATTCTTCCACTTGGATGTGCAGCCATTTATGACCACTCTTTGAGTACGATCACTCAGCCAGTTGTGAATCCACCTCACAATTGCCTTGTCAATCTCAGATTTGGTCATTTTCTCAATAAGTATGGTATGAGATACTTTGTCAAATGCTTTACTAAAGTCAAGATCTACTATATCCACTGCATTTCCCTGATCAACCCAGTCGGTGATTCTGTCATAGAAGGAGATTAGATTAGTCTGGCATGACTTCATTGTTACAAACCCATGCTGGCTCTGGTTAATTACTCCATTCTCATCCAAGTACTTACATACATGCTGTTTTACCCCTTCCTGCTCCAGGACGTACATTTACCTCCTGGAGCGTCAGGGTATGTATGAAGACACCCGCGGGCAATAGCTGCAATAGGCCATTCGGCCCATTGCGGCTATTAACCCTTTAAATGATACTTTCTATTCTGACAGCGGCATTTAAATCCCCAGAACGATGTTTGCGGGTCCCGTATTCCCCCTTCCCCTTCCCCCTCTGGCGGTGAGGGGGGCTGTACAGGTGTCATGGTAATCGGGGGCCTTCTGAAAGGCCCTAGGGCTGCCTTGGAGGACTGCCTATCAAGCCATCCCTGTGGGGTGGCTTGATAGGCCGCCTGTCAGAATGCTATAGCATTACATCATACTGCAGGAGCGATCAAAGTATCGCATGTTGTAGTCCCCCAGGAGACTTAAAAGTAAAGTTAAAAAATAGATCAATAAAGTTTTTTTAATTGTAAAAAAAAAAAGTAATAAAAGTTTAAATCACCCCCCCTTTCGCCATATCTGTTATTAAAAAATCTAAATCATAAAAATACATATTTGGTATCGCCGCATCCGTAAAAGTCTGATCTATCAAAGTAGCACATTATTTACCCCGCACGGTAAACGTCATCTGAAAAAAAATAAAGAACGCCAGAAATGCACTTTTTCAGTCACCTTGTCTCCCAGAAAAAGCGATCAAAAAGTCGTATGTATTCCGAATTAGTATTAACGGAAAATATAGGACATCCTGACAAAAATGAGCCCTCGCTGAACTACGTCGACGGAAAAATAAAGTTATTGCGCGCACAAAATGACCACAGAAAATAATTTAAAAAAAATTAAATGTCTTTGAAAAAAAAAGAGAAGTATAGTAAAAAAAAAAAACTATACAAGTTTGGTATCATAGCAATCGTACTGACCCATAGAATAAAGTCATCATGTTATTTTTGTTGCAGTTTTGCGCCGTAGAAACAAGAAGCACTGAAAGATGGCGGAATGTTTTTTTTTTTTCCATTTTACTCCATTTTCAGTACATTATATGGTACTTTAAATAGCACCATTGAAAACTACAACTCGTCCCGCAAAAAACAACAAGCCCTCATACAGTGACGTCGATGGATAAATGAAGGAGTTACGATTTTTTTAAAGGGGGGGCGGGGCGGGGGGGGGGGGGAATGGGAAAAAAAGGGCCGTGTCATTAAGGGGTTAATAATTTGTTCAAAGATCTTTCCTGGTATAGAAGTCAGGCTCACAGGCCTGTAGTTTTTTGGATCCACCTTCCTTCAACATTTGCCCTTTTCCAGTCTTCTGAGGCTTCTCCTGTTCTCCAGTAATTTTCATAGATTATGGCGAGTGGTTCAGCAATTACCTCCGCTGCTTCCTTTACTATCCTAGGATGTAATTCATCTGAACCTTGAGACTTGAATTCATGTGTTAGCGAAGTGTTTCCTCACCATCTCTCTGCTTAGATAGTCTGCATTCTTGTATTCCCCCAATAACACAGGGAAGATCAGTTGATGTTACATTTACTTTCTGAGAGAAAACCGATACAAAATAGCAATTTAAAAGTTCGGCCTTCTCAACATCATTCTTCACCATTTTCATCTTGTAAGCATCCAATAGCATCTTTGATGTTTCTTTTGCCTTTGACCCCCAAAATCCTTTTTTATTGCTTTTGGCCTCTGTTGCAAGCCTCAATTCATTATCAGCTTTAGCTTTTCTGACACTTGCCCTACAGTTTCTGCAGACTGCATTATATTCTTCTTTAGATATTCCTCCTCTTTCCATTTGATAAACATATTTTTCTTCCTCTTTAACATGTATACAAGTTCTGTGTTCATCCATCCGGGTCTCTTTAAATGCTTCCCATTCTTCCTTCTTTTAGGGATTGTTAACAATTGTGCTTTGAGAATCTCATTTCACAATATTTCCCAACCTTCTTGGACATTTCCGACCTTAAGAACATCCGGCCATTGGATTCTTCTTCTCCTCTTTCTGAGTTCATTAAAATCTGCCTTTCTGAAATCCACCCTTGAGCTCTGAGTTTTCTCAGGTCTTCCTGCTCTTTTTATCCAACATTCAAGGCTAACATGATCACTGCCTCCTAAGAGCCCAGCCACCCTTACTTCCTCAACCATTCCTTCCCAGTTGGTAAGAATTAGATCCAAGATAGCAGATCTCCTTGTTTTCTCTTCTACCTTCTGGAAGATAAAGTTGTCAGCAAGAGCAGATAAGAATTTGTTGGATCCATTACTTTTACCTGAGAGAGATTCCCAACAAATGTCTGGATGGGTAAAATCTCCCATGATCACTATGTTGGGCTGCTTTGAGCTCTTGGCCATCTGATGTAGACAGTTTCTCCATATCTTCTGCTTGTCCAGGTGGCCTACAGTAAATGTCTACAATGGTGTCCTTTCTGTTGTTCTCTCCTTGTATTCTTACCCAAACAGTTTCTACAGAACTCCCAGCCCTGAAGCTTGAATCTCTGTGGAGATTAATGTTTTCCTAACATACAACACAGAACCTCCTCCCCTTTTATTAGGTCTGTTCCTTATAAATACGTTGTATCCTTCAAGCCTTGTATCCAATCATGTGTATCATCCCACCAAGTTTCCGTGATGCCTATGACGACATATTCCTCTTCCTGTGTTAGGAGCTCCAATTCTCCTTATTTGTTTCCCGTGCTCTGGGCATTTGTGTAGAAACATGTTAGTTTGTGATCGATGTCTCTTGCTCCTCTACTTTCCTTCTGAATTTTCTGTCTTTGTTCTTTCTTTCCACTTCTAATAACAAGGTTTTCAATTGTATTAATTAGTTGTATATTTTTACCTTTCACTTACCTTCCCATATTGTTCTAGTTTAATGCTCTCCTAATGAGTAAAGCAAGGTGCCCACCAAATATATGCCTACCTGTCTTTGTAAAGTGCGACCCATCTCTAGCAAGTAGTCCATCATATAGGTAATTCACTCCATGGACTAGGAATCCTTTCTTTGGTGACGTCACCATAGACGGAACAGGATTCTAGAGGTGAACAACTGGCTACATCTTCTTATTCCATGGCCATCCACTGGCAGGATGGATGAGAGGACACCTGTGCTCCTATTTCCTTTACCTTCTTTCCAAGGTCTTCAAAGTCTCTGCAGATAGTTGCAAGGTCCTTTTCTACAGTGTCATTTGTCCCTACATGTATTAGTAGGAATGGGTGATGTTCTGTAGGACTGAAGAGTCTTGATAGTCTATCAGACACATCTTTGATTTGTGCACCTGGAAGACAGCACACCTCTCGTGAGGTGTCAGGTCTGCAGACAGCGGCCTCTGTTCCTCTCAATAGGGAATCTCCCACAACCACCACTCTCCTTTCCTTCATCACAACACCACTTCTTTTTCTCCATTCGAGAGGACTTGCTATACAGTTCTTTGTGGGTAGAGTCATTTCTTGCTGTACCTCTGTCTCCTTCTGCTCAGGAACCAGTAACAGGCCCCCCTGTGTGAGAACCTAGTACCGGTTCCTGAGCAGTATGGGTGCTGGCTGACTCCTCATCCTCCTGCTGCTTTGGGTCAGATGCTTCCATTCCTCTGCTTCTGCAGGTACACTGGACACTCTTTGCCGGTCCTCTGCGGCCCACCGTCCTCTTTGCCAGCCCCTTTCTTTTTTTTTTTACTCCCTAATTTCTTCTTTCTCCTTGTTCCCTTGTTGCCCTGGACATCTCAGAATCTTATAAGTTAACATTTTACCATCTATGGGTTTTGCTCCACAAAGAACATTAAGACTCTCCTAATTCGATCTCCTTTTCTTTTTCTCCTCTTCTCAGGACTCCCAGACGGTCGTAGAATCCTTTAAGTCCGGCTTCGAACCTCCAGGAGATATCGACTTCGAAGACTTCACCCAATCCATGAAGCGCACCGTCTCCGACACCAGCCTCACCAACAACCGGGCGGATGTGAAGAGTGACCCCAAGACCCCCGGCAAATCCCG
The DNA here is from genome assembly GCF_035609145.1 of Eleutherodactylus coqui. Taxonomy (NCBI): domain Eukaryota; kingdom Metazoa; phylum Chordata; class Amphibia; order Anura; family Eleutherodactylidae; genus Eleutherodactylus; species Eleutherodactylus coqui. The sequence goes on along the minus strand of NC_089846.1, from coordinate 10,203,442 downwards.
TGGAAAACTGTGGCCTTTCATCAAGAAAAACAAGGTACTGTCGTCCTGCGGGCAGAGTGCCGGCTCCCGGCCACGGAGACCTTGTTACTGCTGTTATTGTTTTGTTTATTTTATTTCTGTAGATGTTTTGTCATTTTTTTTCATAAATAATAATTTCATCTTCACCATTAATTTAGATTAATGACCATTCCTGACCAGCATGCTAACAGCTCTCACCCCAGCCGCGGTTTATACCTACCGTTATAAACTCTGGTTCCACATTCTACGTCTGGTGGGCAATTTCTCTTCTCGGTTTCCCTGAACTATTCTCTGCTCTTCATGGCACAAACATGGGTCCCCTCTTCACTGAACGGGTTAATGATGCCCCTCTTTCCCATGGTGGAGGATGTAGATAAGACCTGAATCACTGAGCTGACAACACCAGTATATCGGGGCCACTCCTCCCTCAGTGATGTCATTGGTTCAGCTGGACATGCATCACTGAGGTGTGACATCACCAGTTTATCGTGGCCACATCTCCCTCGGTGATGTCATTGGTGCAGCTGGACATGCATCACTGAGGTGTGACATCACTGGTATGTAGTGACCGTTACTCCCTCCTCAGCGATGTCATCGGTTTTCATAACATTTGATTGGCCGCAGCTGCCACTGCATATTCTGGAAAGGGTTTAGACCCTCAGTTGTGCCATGATGAAATTCTGGTTGGATCTTTGGTCATTTGACTTTTTTTACCTTCTCCACTATTAGTAGATTTTATGTTTTGCGCGGTGCATGCTGGTCTCGCCATTCACCCAACCTCAACAGTGCAGCACTACAAAAGGGGTGGGAAGGAGTGGAGTTATTACTTAGTGTGGGGGATGATATTTAGAAGGAAGGTCCATAACTTAATAGAACATATGAACGAAAATTTGGGGGGTTCAAGGGCCCACTAGAGTTTCAGCTTATGGCAAAGGATGTGGTGGGATTGGTTATAACTTCATAGACAAGGCACATACAACTGCAATATGCCTCCATGGCGAATGCTATGAGTGACTGCTCTGCAGATTATGATGCAATGTGCTGCAGGTGTGATCCATGTCTTGTCCTCAGTGTATAGTGGTGGATTATCAGGGGCCGCCCGTGACAAGGGTCTGTCTAAGGTCGACTGTCCCTTTAATTAAGGACATAAGAGGCATTTCCTATCCGGATTGCGATATGAAAGGATAACTACTGGTTGAGATACTGCATCTAAAACAACGTGTGATAACAGAGTGCAATAGCGAGGACTGACTTGGAAGGTTTGCGTTAAGTGCATGGACTCTGAGCAAATTCTGGCTGAATGTCACATTGTTTCGCACTGGATCAGTTCCCACCCACCATCACATATGGAGTCAGCGAGGGTCCACAGCTTGCGGGAGACTCTCACGGGTGGATGCTGCTGCACGAGGTTTGCATGGCTTCTCGTTCTCCCCTCTAAAATCCATTGAAGCATCTGCTAAACTGTGTGTCACTCATCTCCTCCTAACACTATCCAGCTTTCTCTCAAAGCCGCTGCTGCCGCCGCCGCCTCCACGATGTCATTTGTTACTTTTTATGTGTTTTGTTTTTCTTTGTGTTTTTTTTCTTTTATTTAATGTTGTTTGTTCAGAATATCATTTTTAATATTCGTTTTGATTTTTGTTTCTTTTTCGTTCCTTTTTGTTCTTTTGACTTGGTTTCTATTCTGTCACTGCTCCTCTCTTATACATAGCTTATGTCCCTCTTAACATCCCCTCATCAGCCCCCACCTCCTCCCCCTGCCTCTGCCTCACCCTCTGCTGTTCCCAACGGCCCCCAGTCTCCCAAGCAGCAAAAGGAACCCCTCTCCCATCGCCTCAACGACTTCATGACCTCCAAACCCAAAATCCACTGCTTCAGAAGTCTAAAGCGCGGGGTAAGTTGTGCTCTGGTTGTCTCGCTCTTGCTCTTCGTTATTTCCCCTTTTTATGCTTGTTGCACGAACACTTCCAAACTGTTCATGAAATGAGTCCAACCTGTATCCATGTCACGTGTGACCACCGAACACTCACGATTGTGGCCATCGCCTAGCTAATTGCTTAGGTAGCAACAACATACAGCGGAGATGGCAACTGCTGGGCTGGCTTACTGGTATAGGAGAACTTGGACCATTCAAGAGAGCAGCGGTGACATCACAGAGAATGCAACCTATCATTCACTAGAGAGCAGCAATGACATCACTTGAACGTACCACCTATCCAATCACTAGAGAGCAGTGGTGACATCTGAGTAGAATGCAGTCTATTGCCACTAGAGAGCAGCAGTGAGATTACTGAGAATGCCTTCTGTGTAGTGGTGATTAGTCCTGTAACAGTTCAGCCCAGTAAGCCGCTGCCTTCACTTTGTGTATTCGATAACCTCAAACTGATTTTATTTGCAGATTGGGGCGGAGTTTAATCTTTTTAGTCAGGACTCTTGGTGCAGAATGAATAGTAATGCTGTATAATCTGCTAATCCCCGCCCCCGAGGAGCTGACCAAGCAGGATAGGGTTCACATTTCAGCCTAGCTTCTCCCTGCCGCAGCAGTCACAGCCTACTCCTTTCTTAAATAGTCCAGTATGTACCTATTATAAGTGGGGGCAGGGGAAAAGTATCCTATACCATAACAGTCTGTGTGCGCCCCCCGAGGATGAAAATGGCAGTGATGATGACCACCAGCACATTGCTGGAGCCCCTCATCTCTCCATGGATAGTGCAAGGAAGAACAGTCATGGGGAACCAGAATTCCTTGTGGCTGCTCCCCTGGTAATCGCTGTATACTGGAGAATTGGCATAGGTGTGTTTTGTAGATATGTAAGGACAGGCTCTCCTCCGCTGCGGGAGATGAAGGAAGTGGCTGTTCTCTGAGCATTACAGCAGGGGGCACTTTATGGAGGCTGAGAGGCTGAAATGTACAGTATGGTGAGAGAAGCATCGCATAGAGCTCACTCGGCAAATCTATAGGCAATCGATGCTACTATAGATACAGCGGCTTGAAGGGAATGCTGGGTATTCTAGTGTTAAAGAGCCCCAAGCCCAAAATGAGAACTGTCTGAGTCGGTCTCTTCTGGGAAAGTTGGGTGACAACCAGTATGGCTGCCATTACAGCTCAAAGGGTTGTTACCCAGCTTTTCTTGACTGATACATTGTTGCCTAGCTAGATGTGCCATTCAGCATTCTGGGAAAGTCAGTGACTATATTAGTTGTCACCCAGCTTTGCTGAGATCAGAACTGTCATATCTATTTCTTGGGGGAAGAACAATCTATATGGCTGCCACTACAACTCTTAAAGGTGTTTGTCCAGGGTTAGAAAAATATGGCTACTTTATTTGAAACCAAACGCCACCCCTGTCGGTGGGTTGTGTCTGGTATTGCACTTTCACACGAAACCTTATGGATAAGGGTGGCGCTGTGTTTGGAAGAAAGCAGCCATGTTTTTCTAACCCTGGACAACCCCTTTAAGGGAGCTTTCTCTGGTGTGAATGACACATGCTTAGTTTTACCACCGTTCAGAAGTCTGGGACTGTGAGCTGTAAGGGCAGCCTTATTAGTTACCCCACCCAACATACCCAGACACAGAAAGGAGGACAACTCCAGTAGGTCCAAGGAATCCTGACCAGGAACAATCCTTAGATGACAGTGCCCACCGTGTGGACCCCCCATATGTACCCGTCAGACAGGCACCAGTGACCACCCTAACACCCTCTCTGCTTTTGTCTTCTCGCTGCCTCGGCCGGCAGACTCAGTCTGTGTGTTTTAACAAGGGGATGATGAAGAGGACGCTAGGAAAAGCCACATGCGCCTTTGAGGCTAGGGACTATGTCGTAAGTGACGCGGTGGCGGTAGACCAACGGCCGGCTCCTCCATTCACTGACAGCGCAGGCCTCACAGCGGATGAAGCATGTCTGTCCCTTTAAGAGACTCACCCAGTCTCCTGTATATAAAGCTTCATCATTGTAAAACCTCCAGCTCTGCAACTTTCTAATAGACTGTTTCGTTTTTTTTGTCCATTTTCAAGATCTCTGCTTGCTGCAAGTGAAAGGAAAACCACCTCCTTTACAACTGAAGGGCCAACAGCCTGACCTCGTCCTGCTCACACAGCTGCTGTGTATTACAATGTATCCATCTATAGAATCCTCTGTGCCTGCAGACGGATATATCATTGCACTGATACATTGTAACAAACTATCAGGACTGGGGAGAGCTTTGTTTACATCCAGGAGCTGAAAACAAGTGCTGACCTCATACTTCTCACAGCTGAGGGTTTGTTACAAGGTATTCAGTGTGAACAATCCTCTCTAAGGTGAACACATCGTGTCCTGATAGTTTGTTACAGTGTATCAGTACAGGTAATCTATATCCGTCTGGATCAGAGGATTGTTTGTACTGAATGCAATTGTAACAAACTCTCAGCTGTGAGTAGTATTTGATCAGAGCATCTGAGGCTATTCCCATTCACTGACAGCAAGCAGGAGTTTGGTGAATGGTGAGAAATGGAAAGACTAAGTATATTAGAAAGCTTCTGAACTTAAAATTCTAAATATCTGGAAGCTCCTTAAGAATAATTTTTTTGACATCTGACATGTTCTAAGGTCAAACCGAATGCAGAATCCATCATGTTGTATTCCAACTAGACCAACAATAAAACTGTGACAACCCTCATCCTTCTCCTACAATAAGACTATCGCTGTAGGAACAGCACCCCTCTGGTCTCTGGTTGTTCCTGGTATTGCAGCCCATTCCTCTTCATTACCACTCCATGTGATTTTTTTTTTTTTTTTTTTAATTAAAGTTGCCGGGTGACGCATCACTCGGCAGTCGCTACGTATCAGACTCATCCCATGGAACCCAGATCTGTTCATTTTCTCTAGCATGTCCCTTTAATTGGACCTTAGTACATGTCAGTCTCTGTATCCTTGCAATCCGCCATCATCTTCCAGCGCCGTCCTGTCGCTTGTGTCACTGAATGCGCAGAGCCGGCCATGTCAGGACTATCACATGAAGCTGAACTCACTGTTCTACCATGACAGCCGAGAGGTGGAAGGTCCTGTAGGATTCTAGATCCGCTGTTACCGGAGCAGTCAGTGAGACTCCTTCCCCAGGCTGTAGTACTGGCAGAGACTTGTAGTTCTTCATCCGTGGTGTGCTTATGTCTGCTCTGGACCAATGATGTGGGTTATAGAGTGATTAGAAGAGAGCGCCCCCTCTGGTGACTATCGGTCTTGGAGTCCTCATCCTCAGCCAGTGTATCTGTTTCTGGTAAAGTTGGGTGCCAACTAATATAACCCCCCATGCAGAATCGGGCAGCCATCCTTTCGTGTCGCCACCTGTTATACCATCACATTCCTGGGCAGCTTTACTCTTCAGGAGTCTGGAAAGGCAGGGTGATGCCCACCGGGGGAGCTTCTGCCCGCTAGACTGGTTGTCACCCAGATTTGCCCCGATACAGATCGATGTTGACAACTGAGGACTTCTATTCACCAGAGAATTTTTTATTTCGGGGGTTAATGCTCCATAATACCAAATTTTAGAATCTCTACCCCTTTTTTAACCATTTCCTGCACCACTCCTCATTGATTGGAGGCCGCGCTGTTGGCTGTCTGTGCGGCGCGTTTACGTGTCTGGATTTCGCAGATGGTTTTGGACAGAGATTAGACAACTAATCACCGTTAATTGTGTCCACATCAGACCTCCCCTCCCCCGTCCCGCCGGAGACCACGCCATCGCTCTCTCAGGGACGGGTTGCATTTCACAGCTTGTTTAGATGCGTGTGTCAGACATCTGCCCACCATGTGCTCCTCGTGTGCGGCCTGCAACACATTGCCACTGGGCGCTGCGCTTTTAAAACGGGGCTGCGTGGCCCAGACATGAACCTCGCAGGTCCGGTGGCAATGATGTCCGGGCGGCACGCAACTTAGTAGGTGATCTTCAGGAAATGTCTGCATTCTTGCCATGTGTCTGTGCCCATCTCTATCTGGATCCAGATTTGTCGGGTCTGTGCCGAAGTTCACAAGCTGGCGCAGCAGGGTAGCGTCCAGGGAGCGGGCAACATGCTGGAATCCAGTAAAGGCACCATAAATGTACACTGCAGCGTTATATAGGGATACGATGTAATATGATATATAGATCACTGCACAGATTGTAAAAGCCACTAATCCACAGGAGTTTGCAGTCTAATCCCACACAATGTATCACTCCCATCATCCCTGACCCCAGGAGCTTACAATCTAATCTCCCTATCACACAATGTATCACTCCTATCATCCCTGACCCCAGGAGCTCGCAATCTAATCTCCCACACAATGTATCACTCCCATCCTCCCTGACCCCAGGAGCTCACAATCTAATTTTACACAGTGTATAACTCCCAGCATCCCTGAACCAAGGAGCTCACAATCTAATCTCACACGCAATGTATCACTCCCATTATCCCTGACCCCAGGAGCTCACAATCTAATCTCACAATGTATCACTCCCATTATCCCTGACCCCAGGAGCTCACAATCTAATCTCACAATGTATCACTCCCATTATCCCTGACCCCAGGAGCTCACAATCTAATCTCACACAATGTATCACTCCCATTATCCCTGACCCCAGGAGCTCACAATCTAATCTCCCTATCACACAATGTATCACTCCCATTATCCCTGACCCCAGGAGCTCACAATCTAATCTCCCTATCACACAATGTATCACTCCCATCATCCCTGACCCCAGGAGCTCACAATCTAATCTCCCTATCACACAATGTATCACTCCCATCATATAAAGGGAAGAACCGGCTCCCTGCCCACTCCAGATCTGACTTGTTTGACCATCTATATAAGCAAGTGAATTTGAACTGATTGGCAGCTCATCCAGAAAAATATTGAAAATCCACGTTATCTAATAAATATTTCAAAGTAAAGGATAACACCCCCCCCCCCCCCCCCCACTGCAAAAACCTCTCTGGCTCATGACTGCGCCCTACGGTCGTATGCGTAAAATGCCGTGGGTCTTGTGCAGCGTTGTACACATTACAGCCAATAGAATGTGCATGGGCTGAGTATGGCGCTGCGCCTGCCCCCCAAATCTCACGTCCCGGACTTGCGCAGTGCAGGTTTTTTTTTAGCATGTTTTAATATTTTTCTGTTGAGAGGGAATGCGTATCAAACCGCTCCCTGTAGGCCATGTATCCCATCATAGCAGAGTAATCGAGCTCACTGCCATTTATGTCTCTTGCGCATGTCCACACGCTGGTGTGCATGGAGGAATGAAAGTCCATTGCCTCCAGTCATCGCACATAATGCAACGCACACATGAAACGCTGTGACGACACGGTCGTGGACATGAGCCCATAGCAGAAGTAAACCACCAGCACCCTCCGGACATTGAACATCAATTACCAGGTCACATGACCGCAGTTACCAACATCATTTGTTACATAGTAGCTAAATATAGCAACTATAGCCCTACAGAAGATGTAGCGATCCCCGCATCACATGACATCCTATTCCTTCGCCTGATATGCGCCCTGAACCTCACAAGGGGTGCGGGGGCCACTGGCCCACAGCCCAAAAATCCACTGTTCTGGTTGGAAAGGTCCCATCATAATGAAAACCGAAATACTGTTCCCCAAAGTTCCCTCGGTTATGCAACCGCAAAAAGTCCGCTTCACTGGGAGCCGAAGTATTGCCAGCAGCTTCACCAGACGCGCGCACTGAGCTCCACCGGGACTGCTGGGGCCTTTAGTGCCTCGTCCCGTGCAAGCGCAGATGCTGGGGACAGTAGTTCCACCTTAGTATTAAACTGAATAAAGGCAATGCTTCACCCCCAAACCCACCGGTCACTAAATGTTCTGAATGGTATATAAAATGGTAGCACCTATAGACTCCGGTCAGCGGGCGGCGCACACTTTACACAAAGCTCACCGCTAGTTCCTCAACTGCAAATAATGCTAAAAACCAGTCATGTGATACCGCAAGATGGGCCAGCAACGCCACGAATAATCCACCACAGGGCTGCATGAGCAGCGCCCCCGGACTCCATCACACATGGACGGTAATTATACTGACGCTCTGGGTAACATGTAGCGTGTTCTACACCTGCTCTGCCGTATCCGTGTTTGGACAGACATATATATATATATCGCCTGAGGAAGGACCCTGTGCGGCCCGAGAGCTCGCTAGAACATCATGTACATGTATGGCACCACATCCTTATGTTTAGCTACTATGTAACAAGCCTAAGACCTTATGTCAGTAACTGATGTCATGTGACCTGCTAATTGGTGTTTAAGTGTTTGTAATTATCCTTCTGCTTTTTAAACAGCTCCAGAGGGTCTTATGGTCGTCGGCAGCGGCTGCTTTATATTATTTATGAAATAGAGGACTTCTAATATTTTTATGGGTCTCTGGACAAGTTGGAATTATTCTCAAAAACACTCATCCCTGACCCCAGGAGCTCACAATCTAGTCTCACAATGTATCACTCCCATCATCCCTGACCCCAGGAGCTCACAATCTAATCTCACAATGTATCACTTCCATCATCCCTGACCCCAGGAGCTCACAATCTAATCTCACAATGTATCACTTCCATCATCCCTGACCACAGGAGCTCACAATCTAATCTCACAATGTATCACTCCCATCATCCCTGACCACAGGAGCTCACAATCTAATTTCACAATGTATCACTCTCATCATTCCTGACCCCAGGAGCTCTCAATCTAATCACCCTATAAAACACAATGTATCACTTCCATCATCCCTGACCCTAGGAGCTCACAATCTAATCTCACAATGTATCACTTCCATCATCCCTGACCCCAGGAGCTCACAATCTAATCTCACACAGAATGTATCACTCCCATCATCTCTGACCCCAGGAGCTCACAATCTAATCTCACACACAATGTATCACTCCCATCCTCCTGGACCCCAGGAGCTCACAATCTAATCTCACAATGTATCACTCCCATCCTCTCTGACTCCATAAATTCACAATCTAATCTCCCTATCACACAGTGTATCACTCCCATCATCCCTGACCCCAGGAGCTCACAATCTAATCTCACACACAATGTATCACTCCCATCATCTCTGACCCCAGGAGCTCACAATCTAATCTCCCTATCACACACAATGTATCACTCCCATCCTCCCTGACCCCAGGAGCTCACAATCTAATCTCACACACAATGTATCACTCCCATCCTCCCTGACCCCAGGAGCTCACAATCTAATCTCACAATGTATCACTCCCATCATCCCTGACCCCAGGAGCTCACAATCTAATCTCACACAGAATGTATCACTCCCATCATCTCTGACCCCAGGAGCTCACAATCTAATCTCACAATGTATCACTTCCATCATCCCTGACCCCAGGAGCTCACAATCTAATCTCACACACAATGTATCACTCCCATCCTCCCTGACCCCAGGAGCTCACAATCTAATCTCACAATGTATCACTCCCATCATCCCTGACCCTAGGAGCTCACAATCTAATCTCACAATGTATCACTTCCATCATCCCTGACCCCAGGAGCTCACAATCTAATCTCACACACAATGTATCACTCCCATCCTCCCTGACCCCAGGAGCTCACAATCTAATCTCACAATGTATCACTTCCATCATCCCTGACCCCAGGAGCTCACAATCTAATCTCCCTATAAAACACAATGTATCACTCCCATCATCCCTGACCCCAGGAGCTCACAATCTAATCTCCCCATCACATACAATGTATCACTCCCATCATCTCTGACCCCAGGAGCTCACAATCTAATCTCCCTATCACACACAATGTATCACTCCCATCCTCCCTGACCCCAGGAGCTCACAATCTAATCTCACACAGAATGTATCACTCCCATCATCTCTGACCCCAGAAGCTCACAATCTAATCTCCCTATCACACACAATGTATCACTCCCATCCTCCCTGACCCCAGGAGCTCACAATCTAATCTCACACACAATGTATCACTCCCATCCTCCCTGACCCCAGGAGCTCACAATCTAATCTCACACAGAATGTATCACTCCCATCATCTCTGACCCCAGAAGCTCACAATCTAATCTCCCTATCACACACAATGTATCACTCCCATCCTCCCTGACCCCAGGAGCTCACAATCTAATCTCACACACAATGTATCACTCCCATCATCCCCGACCCCAGGAGCTCACAATCTAATCTCCCTATCACACACAATGTATCACTCCCATCATCCCTAACCCCAGGAGCTCACAATCTAATATCAGAATGTATCATTTCCATCATCCCTAACCCCAGGAGCTCACAATCTAATCCTCCTATAAAACACAATGTATCACTCCCATCATCCCTGACCCCAGGAGCTCACAATCTAATCTCCCCATCACATACAATGTATCACTCCCATCATCTCTGACCCCAGGAGCTCGCAATCTAATCTCCCTATCACACACAATGTATCACTCCCATCCTCCCTGACCCCAGGAGCTCACAATCTAATCTCACACAGAATGTATCACTCCCATCATCTGACCCCAGAAGCTCACAATCTAATCTCCCTATCACACACAATGTATCACTCCCATCCTCCCTGACCCCAGGAGCTCACAATCTAATCTCACACACAATGTATCACTCCCATCCTCCCTGACCCCAGGAGCTCACAATCTAATCTCACAATGTATCACTCCCATCCTCTCTGACTCCATAAATTCACAATCTAATCTCCCTATCACACAGTGTATCACTCCCATCATCCCTAACCCCAGGAGCTCACAATCTAATATCAGAATGTATCATTTCCATCATCCCTAACCCCAGGAGCTCACAATCTAATCCTCCTATAAAACACAATGTATCACTCCCATCATCCCTGACCCCAGGAGCTCACAATCTAATCTCCCCATCACATACAATGTATCACTCCCATCCTCCCTGACCCCAGGAGCTCACAATCTAATCTCACACACAATGTATCACTCCCATCATCCCTAACCCCAGGAGCTCACAATCTAATATCAGAATGTATCATTTCCATCATCCCTAACCCCAGGAGCTCACAATCTAATCCTCCTATAAAACACAATGTATCACTCCCATCATCCCTGACCCCAGGAGCTCACAATCTAATCTCCCCATCACATACAATGTATCACTCCCATCATCTCTGACCCCAGGAGCTCACAATCTAATCTCCGTATCACACACAATGTATCACTCCCATCCTCCCTGACCCCAGGAACTCACAATCTAATCCCCCCATCACACACAATGTATCACTCCCATCATCCCTGACCCCAGGAGTTTACAATCTAATCTCACACACAATGTATCACTCCCATCATCCCTGACCCCAGGAGCTTACAATCTAATCTCACACACAATGTATCACTCCCATCATCCCTGACCCCAGGAGCTTACAATCTAATCTCAGACAGTGTATCACTCCCATCATCCCTGACCCCAGGAGCTCACAATCTAATCTTCCCATCACGCCCAGTGTATCACTCCCATCATCCCTGACCCCAGGAGCTCACAATCCCCATCCTGGACTGTCATCACCCTCAGATTTATGGAGATAACTGGCAGTCACACCCTATATTGGGCAGCAGCTGGCCAGGATAAGGGGCGCTGTGCCCACTCCACAGTCGTCCGCCCTCTGTGTTTCATATTCCCCTCCTGATGTCACTGCAGTGATCACTTGCCATCTGTCACTAGGACAGTGCAAAGAAGGCCACAGTGCAGAGCGCCCCCTGTCTGTAGGTGCAGCCCCAGTGCTCATCACTTAGTGACTCCTCATTCAGCAGCGCAGCTCTGCAGGATCCTTCATCTTTTCCAGTTACTCAGGAGCCCCCGTGGTTGATAGCTGTGTTTATACTGGGCTTTCTGGTTCATGAATAGAATGCCAGAACTACAGTAAATACTGACACACACACAGGCAGTGAAGACTAATGGCATAACACTGTAGGTTTATAACCTGTTGGGTGCTGACCCCTGGCTGTTCTAATGGTGGCCTTTAGCGATTTCACCCCACTGCTGCGGCATCTGATCACAGGGTGTTTTAGCACAGACAATTGATGCTGCAGACATGAGGGGGCGCTGCAAGATGAACTAACTAGATTCCACCTACTAGCCGGTGCCAGCAGGGGGTGCTGTGAGCCCTGGGCTCTTGTGAACTTTGGCACAGGTTGTGTGTGAAGTGACGTCTCTGGGCTTCATGGCGACTTTTTCATCCCTCGCTGACGTGCACTTTTTTCCCTCTTTCTCTCTTTTTTCCCTTTTTTATTATTTTTTGGTCTCCTCTGAAGCTTTCTCTGAAGCTGGTAAGAAATGTTTCCGCATGAACCCCCCCCACCCCGTGTCCGGGCCCGGAGGCACAAGCAGATGCCCCTCCCACTATCAGGCGCTGCCCAAGGGGAACGGAATCATTGAATCTCTAACTGATTAATTGGACGAGTCTCCATAGAATGCTGCGGACGTCTGTGAATACTTTGCTATGGCTGCTCTAGTCGCATCTGGCTGCACCTCCTGCTAGTGCATATACCGCTGTAGTGCATTGTGGGAGATGTAGTGCTTATAACGGGCATTTAAAATTGTCCGCAAATCCTGCAGAGCGCAGCTGTGTCAAAACTGCATATGGATTCCAAGTGGTAGCCAACTGTAGGTGCAGCTCAGGATGTGATTGGAGTAGAAGGCAAGATGCAAGTAGCATCTTATGATTTGCATTTTTCCCCCTACATCCAATTACTGTGCTGGGATGCATTTAAACATTACATCCCCCATAGTGCAGCAGAGCAGAAACGGCAGGAAGAAAATCGTGCAGCTTTGGATGTGACTGGAGTAGAAGACAGGATGCAAGTAGCATCATATGGTAAATTTAAACACTGCATATTCAATAATGCAGTAGAGCAGACACTGAATCAGGAGCAACAGGCATAAAAACTATGCAGCTCTAGATGTGACTGGAGTAGAAAACATCATCTAACTAGCATATGACTCATTTAAACATTTACATTTCCCATAATGCAATGCAGCAGAGAGTAAAAGCACACAAGGATGGATGTGACTGGAATAGAACACATGATATGATTAGTTGAAACACTACATCTCCCATAATGCAGCAGTGCATACGCTGAACAGGAGAAGCAGGGAGAAAAAGACCTGCAGCTTTGGATGTGACTGCAGCAGATGTTGCTCAGTGTAATATAAAGAAAGCAAAGTATTGACAAACTTCTGAACTTTCTCTGTGCGCTTTAAGGGGCCCTCTGCGCAGATCTTGTGTTGTACATGGTCTGCACTGAGTGTGCTGGCATTTGTAGTCCCCTCAGATCTGGTTGTGCCTCTGGCGATGCCCCTCCTCCACCCCGTTCATAGCATGTGTTTTGTGCGTGTCCCCCTCCTCTGAGTGCCGCTGTTCTCTGTATCATGTGACCCGTCACTATCCCTGCGCTCCTAAAACGAGCTTCACGTTGAAATAATCCGCTGAACCCAACAATTGCCCTCCACCATGTGTGACCATTAACACATAACACGCCCCGGCAGTCTGGGGCTGGGACTTGTAGTTCCCCATCAGCTGGGAGAAGGCATCTGTGGATCACAAGCAACTTCCACTGATTTCTTTTATACTCTAGTCCCAACCAAAGCTGCAGTCACAATTCTTCTTACTAGAATCCAGTTCTTTGGGACAATCCTATTCAGTGATGTGCAGTAGACTTGAGCGGGTGCAGACACTGAACCGGTGGGGGGGTGAAGAGTTGTGATCCTGAGAGCCACTGCAGCACAGCTGATGATGCTCTGTAAGGACAAGAAACCAATTGATTTTGGATGCAGCTCTGGATGTGACCGGAGTACATTTGACTTGTGACAAAGTCTGGTCCTTTACACACAAAGTGAAATCGCTCTACAGTGAAGAGGTCTGAAACTTTCCAACAGACTTTGTGTCTCTGTTCCACACGGTTCTGTAGATCTCTGCTTGCTGTCAGTGAGAACTGTCTTGTTGCATCCAGAGGCTGAAACCCACCTTGATGCAATGCTGAGGGTTCGTTACATTGTATCCAGTGTAGAGGATCCTCTGTGTGAGGCAAATGTATCAGTAGCACATATCTTCCTCTAATAGTCTGTTAGGTAACATGTATCAGCCTGAAGTCCACAGAGGAGTGTCCACACTGGATACATTGTAACAAACCCTCAGTACTGGATCATGGTAAGGGTTCATACAGTTGCAGTCCATGGATACACATTGTTTTCATGGACCGCAACATTACGTATTCCTTGCTTGTGTGGTTTTTTTGCTTGCGCATTAACCCTTTCCAATCCAGTGTCTGACGTCTGAAGACATTATGATTTAAGGCTGTAGAGCTTCGATCTTGGAAGACGTCCGTTGGGGTTTTCTTACTGTATATTGCTAGCCTCTCTGCTGTTGGAGCCTATCCAACGTGTCACCTCATGCAGTACTGGGTGTAGCCAGCATATAGCGCTGTTGTATAACGGCAGAAAAAGAGTAAGCCCCATGCTTCAGCCTCTGGATGGAACAAAAAAAATTCTCACTGACAGCAAGCAGAGATCTTGAGAATGGTGAGGAATTGTAACCGAAAGTGGATTTATGTACAAAGGGGTTTTTACACCGCAATTCTGGTGTAAAAAAACAAACAAAAAAGGGCGCAAATTTTGTACAAAAATTGCGCAATTTTAAGGGCTCCTTCACGGCCCGATATCGCACTTGCCACCATGTGAAAACTGGCTTGCATCACTGCGGGTATGAAGGGAACCTCCGCTGCGGCTGTCACAGCCGCAGCAGAGGATCGCACAGTTCTCCCGTTGCTCTCAGTGGGGTCGGCCCCGTTGAAGACGACAATAGGCGATATCGCAAAAACAGGACATTCTGCAATTTTGTTTCCTGCATCGGCTCCTAGCTGACATAGATTTCTGTTTTGGCGCACAGAGAAGCCCAGAGGGGACTAATAGAGAGGCGTGCGCCTCTTCGTACATGAATCTCGTAGTGTGTCAGCAGAAACTGTATTAAGAGCGGCATTTGAAACGCCAACCTTAGTAAAATTCCCCCAAAGTATACTAGAAATAAGCAGAAATCATTAACAGAATACCGGGCACTGGCCCTTTAAGGAGCTGCAGTCGTGCCCCTCTGATGATCTTCCTGGTCACATTTTCAGGCATGTTAGATGGAGGACCAATGGGAGAACCCTCTAGCAAATGTAAAGTAGTGTATGGCGTGCACAGTCAGCAATATAGCTGCTTTCTGGGTGACCAGTCCACTACCTGCTCTACTGAGCGCCCCCTAGAGGGCACTTCATTACATTGCACCATCCAGGTCCACTGTCACTGCAGCATCTCTGCCAGTAACCAGTGACCCTCTTAATGACACCCATCTCATGTGTCGGCCATGTTTTGCACGCTACCTGTCATTGCAGGGGGAGGTCGGAATGTGGTTTTCTGCCACCCTGGTGCAAGCGGGCACAGATCTAGGCACAGGGTATTAGCATACAGCAGAGGCTGTCAGGAATGTGGGGGGGACGGGAGCTGAAGACAAAGCCCTTGTTCTCTGCTTTGTGTCTGGGATTGAGATGCAGATCAGAAGCAGATGCAGTGTGGATGGAGCGCCATCTAGTGCCAGGAGCCGCTCACTGCACGTAGTACATTATAAATGTCCCTCATAAGCCTCCTACCACCAACCATCCCACCAATCAGGACCCTGTTACCACATGCCGGCTGGTGGGCAGATTTCTCTGTAACCCTTTCAGTACTAGGAGGTTCCTGCTGCTAATATAGAGAAACGGCAGCAGCTATACAGAAAGGGAGGGATTGAGTGAGTTCGCCCTCTGCAGGTGGAGGTGAATAATGTATCAGCAGAGCGGACCCCCTACACATCATGGAGAAAAAATTTAAAGGGGTCTTCCATTTTGGTGTGAATATTGATATATCCTTCCATTAGAATCGGTGATCATTGTTTTCAAGATCACTGCTTGCTTTCTGTGAATCAGAACATTTGTTTATATCCAATTGTATCCAGTCTATAAACAAAGTATAAATGTTACCTGCACTGATACATTGTAACAAGCCACCAGGGCAGGACTGCTGATGTGTTTAGCAGCACAGAGGATTACAATCCAACGACTGTAGTTTGTTACAATGTATCGGTGTCGGTAGAATATATCAATCTAGAGTTGAGGCTGATTGTCTGGACTGGATACTACTGTAACAAACCCTCAGCTGTGAGAAGTATTTGGTGGAAGTGATGGCAAACTGAAATGCAAAGTCTATTAGAAAGATGCAGAACTTTTCTTTTAGGCGCTCCTGTAGTGATACGAGGCGCAGGGATAGGTGGGGAGATGTGATGGTAACTGGGGGCGTTACTACTTTATTCAGCAGATCTGTCGTTCCAGTGTTTGTGGTCTATTCTCTTATCTGTGGAGGATTAATATGGTGTCCAGCCTGCGGTGTGGTGGAGGCGCTCATTTCCAGCCCTGATTTGTTCCTTGTTGCATGTGGTGCATGGGTATAGTTAGTGCATGCCGCCTGAACGGATGGTAGACATGACATTTCAGTGTTTTGGTTTCCATCAGGGTGCGACACCAGAGGATTTCAGCAACCTTCCCCCCGAGCAGAGGCGGAAGAAGCTGCAGCAGAAGGTAGACGAGCTGAATAAAGACCTCCAGAAAGAGATCGACCAGAGGTGAGCCATGACTGCACCAGCAGAATAGTGAGTGCAGCTCTGGGGGATAATACAGGATGTAACTCAGGGTCAGTACAGGATAAGTAATGTATGTACACAGTGACTCCACCAGCAGAATAGTGAGTGCAGCTCTGGAGTATAATACAGGATATAACTCAGGGTCAGTACAGGATAAGTAATGTATATACACAGTGACTCCACCAGCAGATTAGTGAGCGCAGCTCCGGGGTATAATACAGGATGTAACTCAGGATCAGTACAGGATAAGTAATGTATGTACACAGTGACTCCACCAGCAGAATAGTGAGTGCAGCTCTGGAGTATAATACAGGATGTAACTCAGGATCAGTACAGGATAAGTAATGTATGTACACAGTGACTCCATCAGCAGATTAGTGAGCGCAGCTCTGGGGTATAATACAGGATGTAACACAGGATAAGTAATGTATGTACACAGTGACTCCACCAGCAGAATAGTGAGTGCAGCTCTGGAGTATAATACAGGATGTACTCAGGATCAGTACAGGATAAGTAATGTATGTACACAGTGACTCCACCAGCACAATAGTGAGTGCAGCTCTGGGGTATAATACAGGATGTAACTCTGCATCAATACAGGATAGGTAATGTATGTACACAGTGACTCCACCAGCAGAATAGTGAGTGCAGCTCTGGGGTATAATACAGGATGTGTAACTCAGGAGCAGTACAGGATAAGTAATGTATGTACACAGTGACTCCACCATCAGAATAGTGAGTGCAGCTCTGGAGTATAATACAGGATGTACTCAGGATCAGTACAGGATAAGTGAAGTATGTACACAGTGACTCCACCAGCAGAATAGTGAGTGCAGCTCTGGAGTATGAGGATGTCCTGTGTATGTATAGATAGGTAGATAGATATGAGAGAGATAGGTAGGTTCTATATTTGTAAATGTTCATTTCTGGTCCAATTAGCTTGTACTTCTATTCTGCACATTTCTCCTCCTTTTATCATGTTCTATAGAGACGCATTGACTAAGATGAAGGACGTGTACATGAAGAATCCACAGATGGGTGACCCGGCCAGCGTGGCACAGAAATTGATAGAGATTGGAAGCAACATTGAGAAGTTGCGGGTTGAAGTACAGAAGTTTGAGGTGAGGACGAAACTGTCCGTCATGTTATGGACTTGTCAGGTACCTCTATTGTCAGGCGCTGCTCATCAGCGCCACCTATCTGCTACAAACCCATCAATGACTGTCTTACTTTTTTGATGAGAAGCAGTCACCAGTACTGAGGTCTTTTACATGAGGACACCAACCGCTGCAGTGAATGGCCCCCATCCTGCTCACGTGAACGTCTCTCTGCACTTAGCAGGGGGCATCCACATTGGCTCACTACATTCTGTGGCATGCATTGGTTACGCTTCCTGTTTTTCCAGAAGGCACCATCTTGTGTGAGATTGGGGTCAGTCATGGCATTAGGGTTGTGGCAGCAATGTTGATTGTTACTAGCAGTGTGTTTGCTTAGTCCACCATTATATATAATTCTATATACGGCTCCCTTTTCTCTAGGGCTGGCTAGCGGAGGTCGAGGGACGGCTCCCTGCACGCAACGACAACTCACGCCGGCAAAGCGCACTGTACGAAACACAGAACACTGCACCGGTCAATAACTGTGCACAGGACCGAGAGAGGTACAGTATACCGGGTGTGTGGGGGCGCTCTTCACCCTGCCATAGCCAACCAGTTGTGAGACCTCCAAACAAGGGTCTATCTGCAGGCGGGTCACAATCGTGGTGGTCACTGCTACAGTCGCCACAGAGGCCGTCACCCAGCTTTCCCAAACCCCTAAAGAGGGATCTGCTCAGTGTATTTGCTAGCACCTGAATACTGCATGCAGTTGCAATCCAAACTTTTCCCAGACACCCTTCATTGCAAATTATTTTTTGCCATTTTAGACTCAGCTGTTTGCAAAAAACAGTCAAACAAGAACAATTTAGGTAGCTGAACACAACAAGTAAAACAGGTGATTTCTCCAAATTCACCACAAAATGCCACTGTTACTGACTCCTGCAGCCTCTGGATTACCTCCCCCCCACCACGAGCGTCTTTAGTACTTAGTAGACCACTTTTTGCTGTTATGACCGGCTGCAGACGTGATGTACAGCCAGACAGCAGCTTCTGACAGCGTCCCTGGGAATCCTTGCCCGTTCCCTATGGACAACGGCCTCCAGGTCTCTAATATTCCAGGGTTCCTGTGCTGCAGCCGCCGCCTTCACATCCTGCCAAAGATTCTCTATGGGATTCAAGTCAGGTGACTGTGACAACCAATCCAGAATCTACTAGAACTTCTTCTGAACCACCTATTTGTCAGGGGGAGCAAGACGGGGATACCTGATCAATCCCGCCTCTATCACCAAATTGTCACAGGTCGACTAATCCGAGCGCTCTCAACACTTCGACCACTTGGCACGGCAGAGCCTCGATCAATCACTCTAGCGGGATTGCAAGCACAAGTCATTAGAATGCAGAGAGATTTGTATCCAGCATTTCCAGGTTTCTGCGCACATGCCGAACGAAAGCTCAAATAACCCCCTAATCCGGCCTAACACCTCCAGCACTCTACAATACCTGCACACACTCGCTGCCACCACCAGCTTTTGTTTCCCAGGTAAGCTGGGACCCAGGCTAGGAATTAATAACACAATTTTCAGAGTTGTGGTTCGTTTTAAAAGAGACAAGGTTTGACTAATAAATTGCAGATGTATTCTGAAAAAAACTTGCAGTGCTAAAGATTAGAGCTAGAGCTAGAGCTAGAGCTAGAGCTAGAGCTAGAGCTAGAGCTAGAGCTAGAGCTAGAGCTAGAGCTAGAGCTAGAGCTAGAGCTAGAGCTAGAGCTAGAGCTAGAGCTAGAGCTAGAGATAGAGCTAGAGCTAGAGAGTGCTAGAGAGCGCTAGAGAGCGAGATATATATTTATAGAAAAGATGTCACAGTGAAGATGAGTATTATACGCATACACAGCAGACATTACTTAAAATAAAACAAGGAGGAAATAAAAGAAAGATACCAGATTTGGGGTGTTCGGACAAAGGTTCTGATTGTGCAGAGTCACTGGAAACAAACAGGAAAGTCTATACGCTGTAGCGCACCTCTGAAGGTCTAACACTGGGTCTCTCTGACCCCCTAGTTTTTAAAGTTTTTTTTCCCAAAACACACCTCTCCCCCGCCCCCTCTATGGTCATTCAGAGAGGCGTCGGGTAAATGTGTACGTATCTGTGAAAAAAAACAGAATTCCCCATTTCGGCCATTACTCCACAGGAGATCCTCCGATCAGGAATGTCTGCCTGGCATATTTCCGGTCATAATTTTATCTACTCAGCGATATCAAACGTGACACGGAAATTATAAGCCGGCACGCGGATACACCGTTTGGGGGTGTTCTGGGGCCCGAACCTCAATTGAGTTTAGATGCATTAATTTCAGCTGACCCGCCCGATTCAAAAGTGCAAATAGTGCAGAGGGGTGGAGAGGAGGCAGAGAGGGGGCGGGAGCTCAGTTCCTGCTCCTGGCTCTTCCAGCCTCCCCCCCCCCCCCCCCCCCTGCACATGAGGACAACGTATATCGGCTCGGCGTGAAAACCAAGCCGATATACATTCGTGTGACTTCACCCTGAGTTGGATAACTTTCCTTTGACTGCAGTAACAAGTAAATGGTCACACAATGTGGTTTCCTTATGCTAATTCTAAACCAAATAGACAGGTGGAAACAGGAGGCAAAGAAGGAGGGAAAGAAGCTTATTTACACCACAGCTCCTGTCCATGCGAATATTCAAAAGGCAGGAGTGAGGAAATGGGTGAAAGAGCAACCTACCTACACCAGGCCTGAATGGGATAATACGGTGGATATAAAGTGCAAGCCGACATAGGTCTAAGGCCTGACACACATGACAAAAATGGCTGCCGGCCCTCTAGTCTCTATCACACCTCCCCCTTTTTTGAATGGGCATGGTAGGTTGATCCCACAGACCACCTACTATGCCCATCTCCGCTGCCTCCACCGGATGGGATAGTCTGTCTGCGTTGCCATGCTTACTCCCTTTCTGGTGCTGAATGGAAAAATCCTACTGTTGGAGAGGCAGACTCCATCGGACAAGTTTGCTATTTTGCCCCGCAACCTGATGTAACCAGCTGAGAAGGTTGTGGTCCATCACATCGGTGAAGCTACGCCCGTGGAGATACGGCTGCAGCTTCTGCAGGGCCCACACAATGGCCAGGTGTTCCTTCTCTATGGTAGCGTAGGAGCTTGTGGCTGAGATATAGCACGGGGTGCTCCTCTCCGCCCAAATGGGCTTAGCTGAGAACAGTACCCAGGCTGTATGTGCTAGCGTTGGTCTGCAGAAACGGGGCACCGGAAAGCGCAGCCTTATGGTTCACGGAATTGGGGGTCCAGTCCACTACCTGAGGCAACGTCTTCTTGGTCAGTTCAGTGATTAGTTTCGCTAGGGCACTGTAGTTTGTTACAAATTTACAGTAGTACCCGGCGGTACCCAAAAAGGAAATCACCTGCTTCTTGGTTTTGGGGGTGGGCCCGGCCTGGATGGCATCCACCCTCCCAGGCTCTGGCTTTAACGTTCTGCCTCCCACTCGGTGCCGTAGATACGGCATCTCCCGGGCTTAATGGTCAGGCCTGCGGCAGGTACTTCAGGTGTTCCTGCCAAGTGGAGCTGCAGATTGCAATATCAGCCAAGTGTGCTACCGCAAACCCTTCAAGCCTTGGTGGACTTGGGATGGTTGTCCTATTGGAAGGCCCAGTGACGTCTGAGGTTCAGCCTCCTCACAGAAGGCATGATGTTTTCCCCTAGGATTTCCTGACACCTAATTGAATCCATCTTGTCCTCCGCACGCTGCAGGTTTCCAGAGGAAGCAAAGCCGCCTCAGAGCATCCTCGAGCCACCGCCATGCCTCACTGTAGATGGGGATGTTGTCAGCGTCTTCCTCCTCCAGACATTACACCGATACATAGTCCTCAAAAGTCCCAGTTGCATCGCTCCACAGAACAGAATCCCCAAACTTCTGTGGGTAGTAATCCGGTTTTGAGTATATTGGAGCGACGTTTCTTGTCTTTTGGGTCAGTAGAGGTGAACGTCTTGGAGTTCGGGCATGAAGACCTTCAGCATTTAGTAGGCGCCTTACTGAGCAAGCAGAAACCTCAGTGCTGCTGCCACCAGATTTTGCAGTGACTGTTTCCTCCCCAGGAATCCGCTGGTAGTCGGTGATGACTCTCGTTCTGCCAGGTCCAGGTAGTGCAGCTGGTGTTCTGGTAACATTAACCTTGGGAACGACTTCCAGCTGAATCTCTAGGAACATTCAGCACCTTTCGTATGTTTTTGTATCCTTTCACTTGTTTGTACAGGACAATGATCTGTTGATTAGCCATATCTCTAAAACCCCAATTACACAAACAGATCGTTCAAAATTCATCAAAAACTGACAGTTTTTAGTGATCATTTTGCATTGGGTACTATTGGGCTAATCAGCCCATTAGGAGCCAACTAGCTTCATTTGCATGTATTTAGAGAACAGCAGGTGGTCTGTTCTCTAAATACACTGCTATTGTTCTCCAGCAGGCAAGCTGCTGAAGGAATGTTATCAGCGCTGCCCACGGAGAACTCAGAGTGCGGTCCCTGTTATCAGTCCCAATGGATTTTAAGCTCAGCTGAACTCAGCGATGAACATAAAGTGCACGATGGGCACACATTTACACTCAACGATTAGTGCTCAAAAGATGGCTTTTGTAAAAAGGCCTAAACATGCAGTCAGACATGACAATCAGCAAAGCCCTCACCTGCCCAGTTATGTGATACGTTTTATCTCAAGCACACCTAATGTAATAATGAAAACCTTGATTAGTTAATCCCCATTTACACGCAAAGATCGCTCAAAAGTCGTTCAAAAGATAAGGAGAATGGCTGTTTTAAGCGATCCTTTTGCATAAAGTACTAATGTATCCCTGCTAGCCACCATCAACTGCCCCTGCAGTCACACCGATACTGCTGTCACACCATTGTCTGTGTATAGCATCCCTCACTCTCCACCTCGCCATACCGGGCACATCTCCAGCCCCTTTACCATCTGTAGTATGTAAGCTCGTTGGAGCAGGACCCTCACCCCTACTGTTTCCATCAAAGGATTATTTACTATGTAACCGTGGTTCTGTAATGTTTGTACTTTTGTCTGTATTCCCCCTGTCTATGTAAGCGCTGTGGAATATGTTGGCGCTATACAAATAGATTATTATAATTGGGCAGTAATGCACTAATACAATGTTATCTCCTGCTCCCAGTGTGCCGTCTGAATGATGGTTTTTATGCTGAACTAAAAATCATCGTTCAAACAAAGTGCACAATTGTAGCATTTACACACAACGATTATCACTCAAAAGCCATCATTTTAACAAATTGTGAGCGACAATCGTTGCGTGTAAAAGGGCCTTTACATCTGGTGCACTTGATTTGTAAATGTGTGCTCTTATGAGGGATGTTATTCAGGGAGTGAATAATTCCGAGACTGCAGGAGTCGGTAAAAGTGGCATCTTGTACTGAATTTCGATAAACCCCTTGTGTTAAGCGGTTTATTGCTTGTTTTTCTTTTTTTTTTTCTTTTTTTTGCAAGGAGCTGAAAGTGCGTAATTTTGACAAATACCGTTTGTAATGGGGGGGGGGGGGGCGTGGAATAATTTCAATTGCAACTGTAAGTGGGTAAATTTGCAATTTAGGAGTCAATAAATCCTGGTTGTCAGCCCTTATGTGTGTCCACTTGGGTTGTCACCGGCATCCCCAGCCTGTAAATGAGCCAAACATGGCTTCTCCAGAAGGTCATCGGTTCCTATGAGGCTGTTGCTGCTTCTTGCACGGGGTTGGGGTCCGCGGCATTCAGGTTGATGAGCAGCGATGGAGAGAACAGTGCAGGATATAAGGAGCTGCGGGGAGAGGAACAAGGACAATACATCCGAATAGTCACTGCTTATGGAGTCGTCCTCAGGCCTGGGTTGTGGCGCCCCCTTGTGGTGGTGGGGCGTGTTGCTATAGTGATTATATTGCTTTGTCTCTTGAGCAGTCCGGATGGGAGTTATACAGAAGATCAGAGCCAGGAGACAGAAGTGAAGGTGACACCCACAGAATTCGACGACGACTTCGATGACGAGGAGCCCCTCTCCACCATCGGAAGCTGTAAAGCCTTATACCCCTTTGACGGTAAGTTGTTGCGTCTTCCCCGTTTTGTTGATGTTTTCAGTCGTGTATGATGGAATTGGCGCTGACTCTTGTCTTATCCGCCCAGGTGAAAACGAAGGAACCATATCTGTAGCGGAGGGAGAAATCCTGAACGTCATAGAGGAAGATAAGGGCGACGGCTGGACGCGGATCCGGAGGAACGAGGAAGAGGAGGGTTACGTCCCCACGTCCTACATCGAAGTTTACTTGGACAAAACCGCCAAAGGTGCTAAGACGTACATCTAAGCTCGTCTGCGGGGGAGGGGGCGGCACCCCTTTAAAACATTGTCACGGCGCCCCTGGGGTGTCAGAAGAACAGAAGCTGTGATTGGATGAAATCTCAAATCCCCAACTTGGCCATAACAATCATCCTTCACTCCATAGTGTACCCATAATGCACTGCTCCATAGACACTGTACATATCCCGTTATAGCTGGCGTCACAATAAAATTCCGATAATCCGCCTTTCTGCTCACCAACAAGGTGCCAGATCATTGGGAAGTCTGAACCTTTGGATGGAGTCCTCACGGGTCTCTGGGTGGTCCACAGCCCACCAATGTGTCGGCATGCAGATATTTACAGGGGCGCACCGATAACGCTTCGTGTCGGAGGGAGCGCCATTGTCTGTATCTGCTGTGGCGCCCTATTACAGCGCTCTGGACCCGAGGATGATGAATGTAGTAGTATCTCATTATGGGGCAGAGGTAGGCCCACTCCGGAGTATCAGCGTTTCCAGACTATCGGACTGTATGTGAATTCTGCACAGATTGTACAGACAGAAGTTTGGAACGATAATCACCCCTTCTGTCCCATGAGCCTTTGCAGCATGTCCGTTCTGACCGCAGCTTTTCCCTCCGTGTTTCCATGCGGTCGCCCGTGCGATGTGTGTGACCCGAGTCCCGTCCGCCGTCATATTGTGGCACATAATTTATTTTTCAACATGGGGGCGCGACGCCTCCGGCCTCATAATAAATAACCTTATTTTTTATACCGGTCTGTAGATTATTGCATATGTGTGGCGTTACGCAGTCGGTGACGCTAATGAAGCCCCTCCCCCAAATAATGTAACATCCGTCCTCCCTGAACGCCGCCATCCAGAGCTGCTCCTTACCAATCCTATGATCGGTGCAGAATCTGGATGGTTCCCCTCAGAATTACGCTGCTCAGGGTCCCCTTTCATCAGCAACAACAAAAAAAAACATTTTCAAAACCTCTGCTTGCTGTCAGTGAATGGGCCCGTTCTTATTTACATTCTAAGACTGGAAACCATTCCTGATCTGATGCTTCTCACAGCTGAGGGTTGGTTACAATTGTGTCACTGCAGGAGAATGTAACGATCAGCCCCTCTAGGTCAGGCTTCTTCCGTTCACTGTCAGCAAGCAGAGATCAGGAGGATGGTGAACAACTGAACCACACAGTAGCCCTTGTGATAATTTCCTATTGTTTTTTTGTCGCTCTCTAACGTATTTCCTGTGTGTTTTGTCGTAGATTCGTAGAGGTGTTGCTGACGCAAGGACCCCGGGGCGAGCTTTATACAGGAGGAAAATCACACCCCACCCCCACCCCTCCATATTGACAGTCGGACTGCGTAGCCAAAAAATATTAAACGCCATCTCGCCCCGACATACGAGAAAGCTGTGAGCGACCAGCGATACCATAAAACGGACGTGGTTACAGTGTTATAATGTATCCTGGTGCGGACCTATTGACCCCAAGTGACCCCCCACCCTGATACTGGGGCCCCCGTGTCATATCTTAGGAGCAGATCCCAGGCTTTGCCACTATGTTTAACCAAATGACCGCCCTTTGCGACAGTCCGGCCCGACCGTATTGACACGCGTGCTTATTTTTTTTGTTCCTCACTTCACCCCTCCTACTTCCTCTACTTATTCCTCCCCTTCCTGCCTTTTTTTTTTTTCTTTGCTCTTTCCTCCAGCTTCTCACTTCCTGTGTGGTTGTGGCCCCTTTAAGGGCCCCTCCCACCCTGGTCCCTCTTTTTGCTTTTTTTCTGCCTGCATGCTCGCCCTGTCTCCTTGCCTATGCGCACCTTTAAGGGGCACCACCCTTAAGTACTTTTGGGTTCTTTTTAACCTCGTCCTGCTGCATGTGCGCTAAAAACGCATCACCCTTGTCTAAATTCGCCCCTGTAGACTTAAAGGACGGGTCAAGACGTTATTTTTTATATCACCGGTGGATAATGGCGGTCTGTCACCAGCGCCTGGATTATAGGAGATACGTGTAATAACCAGTCGCCCATCAAACATGAGCCTGTGGGGGCCGCACATCAGGAGGCGCGAGGTACCACGGAGCCTCGCTTTCAAGGAAGCGCACTTTTATATCACAGTCCTCGGACAAACCACTAATGTGTGAAGAAAGGACTTCTGCTGCCTTTGTCCGTCTGCTTGTCCTTTTCTGCCGTTCTGTCCGCTTTTCTTCAGGCACAAGATGGCGGCTTACCCAACCTTCTCTCCCTGTGTGCGCTGGCGGCGCGAGTTGGGCCGCATTTTGTCGCTGGACTGATATTGTTGGAATCTTGCCAGAGGCTGTGCCAAAGCTGACTTAAAGGGCAGCTCTACTTTTGGAAGGACTTAATAGTGGAAAATCGCTTAAATAGTCATCTAATATGTTTTCATTACCAGAATCGCTCAGATGTCTATGATCCGCGTCCTATTTGTCCCTTACAGGCTGCCGTACCATAAAGTCTGACTTACCCTTAATGACTACCCTGCTCCACGTTTCGATCGCTCCTACGGCTAATGGGAATCAATCTGCTAATGACAATATATTAGGAAATTGCTATTCAGGTCCTTCCCTATCATATTCTACAAAGTCGCGCCAAAGGTGGAACGACCCTTTAACTCCTCCACCAACTGTCCCAGCTCCTCCCTCCCTCCATTACAGAGTGACTATTGTTAGTGTGTTATACGTGGCAATGACCTATAGAGCTTTCTGTAGAAGTTAGTCTCGGTGGACAGTATATTATTGTCAGCACTGGCGGCATCTCCAAGCTTTAGCGCTATCTTTGTGTCTCGTCTACGGGAAAGAAAACGTTTATTTGTTCACTCAGCAGCTGCTGCTTCATCTTCAAAGTGTAAAAAATATATATAAAAAAACAAAATAGAAAATATTAACCCCCCCCCCCCATAATGTGCACTGTGCCCCTCCCCCGCCCCCTGATGTAAATAGGAGGAGACTTCCTCGCCAAAGCTGTTACATTAGTATTTTCAGAGAAGACTTTTATGCGCCGTTCTCCGTAACGTTACCAGTTTTTGTTTTCCCCACTTTTTACGTTGTTTTTAGAGGTTTAAAGGATAAAAAAAAACAAATTCTATATATAAAGTTACTGCCAAACTGTATAGATCTATTTTATTCTCCATGTTCCGGGGCGCCTGCGCTCATATCACCCCCCATAATTATCCGTGTGCCATAACTGTCAAAAAGAAGACCTCTGATGTTCAGTGTTCCTGTGCCAACTAGGACTGGGCGCCGCCCCTGCGGAACAGGAGGCCAGGAGTGTGCCATTACCCAGAGGCCTCTGCGTCTTGTGTGTTCCGTTGTGTGTCCGTGGCCAGTCTATATATAGAGCCCCCCTATCTTATGGAGAAGAGGGGTGTTCACAGCTTCTATCCCCCCCCCCCCCCATCACTTTCTACGTCTCCGTCGTAAAGGCCGGCCCGTGTACCCCTCCACCTGCACCCTGACTGTTCGCTGGCTCGGAGAAGCTTTAAGAATAAGGAAGTTTCCATACGCATGATACAATATGCCATTCAGTTCTGAGAACTGCCGTATCGCTGGAAATAAAACTACTACCAGAAACTCCTGGCCCCGCCTCTTATTCTTCGATGTCGTTACCCATGGCAACTGTTGATGGCGCCGTCGGCATGTAATGAGTGCCAATGTTGTCAGGTATATACTTAAAGGGACACTGCTTGTACAGAACTGAGCTACATTGTGACTTCCACTCCAGTCACCTCCAAAGCAAAAGTAATCTTGCTGAATGTTACTCGTCATCCCTTTAACCCCTTGAGTGGCACGCCCGGAAATTTTCCGGGACGAGCTACACTGCTCATAGCGATATAGCCCGGAAGATTTCCGGGCTATGTATCACTATGGGAGCTGCAGAGCACAATGCCACAAGCTGTGACAGTGTGCTCTGCCTGCACAGTCCCACAGAGAACAAAGCAAGGGCTTTGAAAAACCAGCAGAAGATATTGCCGATATGCCGGCAATCTCCTGCTTCTAAGTCTCCTGCTTTGTATACAGGTTGCTATAGAGACCATCGGCTTGTTAGAAGCAAGCCGATAATCTCTGTTGCAGGGAGAGCTGGTGCTTGGCTCTCAGAGGACAAGCAGGCACCAGCTCTTACAGCAGAGATCAGAGAAAACCTCCGATCTCTGCCGTGTTAACCCTTTACATGCTGCAGTCTGTGACTGCAGCATGTAAAGGGCTGTCACCATGGGACCCCCCCCCCCCCCAGAATGTGATCAGAGAGTCCTGATGGGTCTCTGTGGAAGTCCCCCTAAAGGGACAAAATTTTAAAAAAAAGTAAAAAATTATTTAAGAAATTAAATTTAATTAAAAACACTTGTCTCCCTTTACTTTGTGAAAAATTAAAAATACAATCACACATGTGGTATCTGTGCGTCATAATGACCCAGAGAAGGAAGTTAATACATTATTTAACCCCTTAATGACACGGTCCCTTTTTTTCTTCTTTCCCCATTTCTATTTTTCCTCCCCCTGTTTAAAAAATCGTAACTCCTTTATTTATCCATCGCCGTCGCTGTATGAGGGCTCGTTGTTTTTTGCGGGACGAGTTGCATTTTTCAGTGATGCCATTTAAAGTACCATATAATGTACTGAAAAACTTTTACAAAAATCTAAGTGGAGTAAAATGAAAAAAACGACATTCCACCATCCTTCAGTGCGTCTTGTTTCTACGGCGTACAAACAGCAACAAGAACGACCTGCTAACTTTATTCTATGGGTCGGTACAATTCCTACGATACCAAATGTGTATACTTTTTTTTTTTGCTGTAGTACTTGTATTTTTTTTCAAAGACATTTCATTTTTAAAAATTTTCTGCTGCATCTTCGCGCAATAACTTTTTTTTATTTTTCCATCGACGTACTTGAGCGAGGGCTAATTTTTTTGCGGGATGTCCTGTAGTTAACGTTGGTACCATTTTGGAATACATACGACTTTTTGATCGCTTTTTATTGCATTTTTTCTGGGAGACAGGGTGACTGAAAGTGCATTTCTGGTGTTCCTTATTTTTTTTCGGATTACGTTCACTGTGGGGGGTAAATAATGCGCTATTTTGATAGATCAGACATTTATGGACGCGGCGATACCAAATATGTATTTTTCTTTTATGATTTTGATTTTTTTATTATAGATATGGCAAAAGGGGGGTGATTTAACTTGTATTACTTTTTTTCCCTAATCTCCCTACAACTTTTTTCACAAAAGTTGTGCAATACATTATATATACCCAAAAATGATGCCATCAAAAAGTACAACTTCTCCAGCAAAAAACAAGCCCTCACATGGCCGTGTCAATGGAAAAATGAAAAAGTTATGGCTTTTGGAACGCGACTGCAAAGTTAGTTGAAATTAAATGATTGGCCCATTTAAAAAACCTGCCCTGATGGGCACGACAGGGGGGTAAGAAACCCGCCACTTAAGGGGTTAATGGAACCTTTATTCTTTATAATTTAAAAATGGCGTCTCCACAGACCACATAACAATATAAGTGGAGGTAATACCAGTAATGTATCTTAATATATTTATTACGCTCCACTGTTTGTAATGGATCTCGGTGGATACGTGTTATCGCACTGTTCTATCTATAGATCTTAGTATAGAGGGGATACTGCTAGTCGTATAGAATCCGTTAGACCGCAGTACTATCCCTCTGATCACTAATAACTGGTGAGGTTAGAAGCGACAGGTGAACAAAAGGAGAGCCGCTGATTGCCTCTTATATATTAGGCTGCAATCCGACTCCTGATGCCGAGGCCCGCGGAGGAGATGGTTTCACAAGTCAATACGTGTTACGCATCATGGACCTTCAAATGGCAATCACTAATCCTACGTCAGCAGTAATCAGTGGTCCATACACTGGATAGAACGCATGTTATGTTACATCAGATTCGGCCGTGATTGGTATATTTCATAAATCACTTGATAATCCACCAATCTATAGTGGGCATCATATTTCTCACACTCAGTATAGTATTAGAGCCGCTGTCTGTTCGATATTTGGAGAGAATTAGCCTCACATCTTAGTGCTCAGAACATGGTATGATCAATAGCCCGATGGTTCTCTCTTCTGATAAACCTCTATCCTAAGTGATCTGTCATAGATACGGACCATCCCACCATTGCTCATTGGAACAGACGGGACGAGCCCCTGATAGGTAGGTGGGGTGACAGATACATAAGCCCGTATGTGGAGAGCTCCTACCATCTCTGTCCATTTGCTATCAAGCAGTCGTAGTGGCTGCATGCTACCTCTATAGATATACCATCCTGATGATACAGCCCCAAAAAAAGGGGGCTGTTGAAACGCGTCGATGGGAAAAGGGGAACTGTGTTATGTTAACCCTAGTGACCTATAGAGATATCTATATATGACAGATCACTTAGGATAGAGGTTTATCAGAAGAGAGAACCATCAGGCTACTGATCATACCATGTTATGGGCACTAAGATTTGAAGCTAATCAGAGGCATAACTTGAAGCTCCTGGGCCCCAATGCAAAACCTGGAACGGGGCCCCCAACTATAATGTTTTATTCATTGTACTGGGCTCCCTATATGGAGAAGAGAGGCCTTATGGGCCCCTAAGGCTCCTGGGCCCGGGTGCAACTGCATCCCCTGCTCCCTCTATAGTTACGCCCCTGAGGCTAATTCTCTCCAAATATCTAACAGACAGCGGTTCTCATACTATACTGAGTGTGAGAAATATGATGCCCACTATAGATTGGCCGATTATCAAGTGATTTATTAAAGGAGATGTCCCGAGGCAGCAAGTGGGTCTATACACTTCTGTATGGCCATAATAATGCACTTTGTAATATACATTGTGCATTAATTATGAGCCATACAGAAGTTATAAAAAGTTTTTTACTTACCTGCTCCGTTGCTAGCGTCCTGGTCTCCATGGAGCCGACTAATTTTTGGCCTCCGATGGCCAAATTAGCCGCGCTTGCGCAGTCCGGGTCTTCTGCTGTTCTCTATGGGGCTCCGTGTAGCTCCGTGTAGCTCCGCCCCGTCACGTGCCGATTCCAGCCAATCAGGAGGCTGGAATCGGCAGTGGACCGCACAGAAGAGCTGCGGTCCACGAAGATAGAGGATCCCGGCGGCCATCTTCAGCGGTAAGTATTGAAGTCACCGGACCGCCGGGATTCAGGTAAGCGCTGTGCGGGTGGTTTTTTTAACCCCTGCATCGGGGTTGTCTCGCGCCGAACGGGGGGGGGGTTTAAAAAAAAAAAAAACCCGTTTCGGCGCGGGACATCTCCTTTAACTATACCAATCACAGTCGAATACCATGCGTTCTATCCAGTGTATGGACCGCTGATTACTGCTGACGTAGGATTAGTGATTGCCATTGGAAGGTCCATGATGCGTAACGTATTGACTTGTGAAACCATCTGATCACTGTGCCTCGGCGTCAGGAGTCGGACTGCAGCCTAATATATGAGGCAATCAGCGGCTCTCCTTTTGTTCACCTGTCGCTACTAACCTCACCAGTTATTAGTGATCAGAGGGATAGTACTGCGGTCTAACGGATTCTATACGACTAGCAGTATCGCCTCTATACTAAGATCTATAGATAGAACAGTGCGATAACACGGATCAACCGAGATCCATTACAAACAGTGGAGCGTAATAAATATATTAAGACAGATTAGTGGTATTACCTCCACTTATATTGTAAGGTGGTCTGCGGACGCGCCATTGTTTAATTTTAAATAAAGGTTATATTTTAATTTTATTGGTCCTTTCGGTGATGATCCTTCTAGTTAAAGGGTGTTACTGTCGCGGTGACATTCATCCCTTTAATGCGGCCCAATTTTATTTATTTTTTATTCTTCATTTTTCTTCACTTTCAAACCAAAATCATAACTTTTTCCGTGGACGTTTGTCGGCTTTTTTGCTGGATGAGTTTTAACTTTCAATAGCTCTACGTAATGTAACAATGTATTCGCCGCCTTGGAGGGGGAGGGGCGGGGTTAAGGCAATGATACAAAATGGTCAATATATATATATACACACACACACACTTATATACATTTTCTTTTGGTGCGCTACTTTTAACCCCAGAAGGACCAAGCGCTGTAAGTTTACGGTACTTGGTCCTTGGCTTTAATCCCAGCCAATAGCAAAAGTACGCGCAAGATTAAAGCCTCTGCTGCTGCAATCAAGCAGGTGGAGCAGTCAGCTGTTGATCACAGCCGAGACCCCGAAGGAGAAGGGAGAAGCGATTTATTTTCCAAGTACATAGCACTTAATGAGCGATATGTACTAAGCTTACATATCTAAGATATGATTCTAAGAAGTGAAAGTGGAAGGGTTACTTCCACTACGTGACCCGGCGATCACATGACCACCCAGAGCCCCCTGGCACAGCAGAGCTACAGGGTCCTAGCAGATCAGCTCTGCCAGTGACTATTGTCACTGCAGGGGATGTTTTCCCTGTAACTGGGGAAGCCCCAGCTACAATGGGGAAGTGTAAAAAAACAAAAAAAAAAAAACATGAAAGACCCTGGAGGTCTTATATGACAACATGGGGTCATAGATGGTACAAAAAAGTCTCACAAATAAGTAAAAAATTACTCAATAAAATAAAAATATATGCATAAAAAAGTGACCCAAAGCCGAGGTCAACCAATGCTGTCGGTTTTTGTTTTTTTTACCCTTTTAGCCCCAATAATACTAAAAAAACGAAAAAAGTCAGTGAAAAATATATTTAAAAAATAGCCCCATATGTCACGGGGAAAAAACGCAGCAAAAATCATTTTGAGCAGTAGAGCCGCCACAGGGGTAAAATCCCTAAAAAGTGCCTGGTACTTTAGGTACAAAACAGCCTGGACACTAAGGGGTTAAAAAATAAAATGCCTTTGAAAAAACATTTTCTGTGACCACGATAACATTTTAAAAGCTTTTCCTCCTCCATTCTTGCGGGGCGCGGGCCGTCCTGCGGGTCCTAGCGGTACTATTGTATCGAGAATGGGCGGCCAAAAAAAATTAAAAAGCGCAATCCAGTCGCGTGTTTGACGTTCACCATGCGGGATAAATAACTGGTCACTGTGATAGATCGGACGTTTACGGGGGCAGCGATAATTCATATGGGGTCGGGCTTATTTTGGTCATTGTTTTTTTTACTATAAATATGGGAAAAAGGAAAACTTGACATTTTTATTACCTTATTTTTATTTTATGGCAAAACTTTTTTTTACGTTGCTTCCATTAGGGGCCTTGAACCTACCCCAGCAATCCTGATACCACACGCTGACAGGCAGTCAATCAAGACACCCGCAATACAAGCTCATCAGACCCCCACCAACACCAGTCGGGGCATTTAAAGGATTTGTCAGCTGGCACCCGCCATGTATGCAGCGGGATAGGATTGCGATCCGACTCCATGCAAACTCTGCGCATTCAGTACATAAATGTACGCCTCGGGGTGTGAAGGGGTTAAAGAGGCTTGGGCAAAAAAAAAAAAAAACACCCAACACTAGCATAAAAGTCTGGGGGGTGTCTCATCACCAAGAACAGGGGTTCCCCCGACCGTTGTTGCACCCACAGTGAGGAGGTGGTTGCATGGAGCGTTGGTCGCACATGGCCAGCACACAGGTAGGTGGCGCTTGCACTCTACTATTTCAATCAGCCCCATTGAAAATAAATGGAGCTGTGCCGAACACGTGTGACCACCGCGCCATTCAACATCCTCATAGAGGTCGGGTGACATGGGACTTCTCAGGATCGGTGGGGGTCTCGGCGACAAGACCACCACTGACCAGATTTTTATGGCCTAAACCTGTGGATAGATAAGTCATTCTTCGTGAAACCTCCTTAACCCTTTCGAAGCCAAAGTTTGACATGTTAAGACATTATGATTTAAGGCTGTACAGCTCCGATGTTGGAAGACGTCCGTCGGGGTTCTCTTACTGTATATTGCCAGCCTCTCTGCTGTCGGAGCCTATCCAACGTGTCACCTCATGCAGTACTGGCTTTAGCCAGCAGATAGCGCCATTGTATAACAGCAGAAAAAGAGTAAGCCCCCTAGGAAAACCAGGATACCAATTGGATTGGAAAGGGTTAAAGGGACCATCTGGACAAACAAAGATGGCCACCCCACTTTTCTGACTGCCTGGCACTTCCTGTGCATAGGATCATCGTTGGTCTAAGGCCTCTGACACACTAGAGTTTTTTTTTTCCAGTTTTAGAAAAACATGGCCGCTTTCTTCCAAAAACAGCGCCACTCTTGTCCATAAGGTTGTGTGCGGCATTGCATCTTGGCCCAACTGAAGTGCAGGCCAGTGCGAGCAGCATGTAGACTACTGAGGCATACTCTACAGTATGCATCTGGTATTCTGAGGAGCCGTGCCGCCATCTTTGTTTGTCCAGGCCGGAAGGTCGCTTTAAGTGTCACGTTGGCTCCCATAATGCACTGCTCTCATAGCAGCATAATTGTGATTGTAGCCGTGGGTGTGGCCAGAGTGCAGGGTACGTCCGTAATAATGTCACATGGGTTCACAAAGATGTTACGTTATTTAGAGGATGCCCTTGAGGTACATTTACACGGAACGGAGGCGCGATGGAATTTCCCTGGCAAAATCTGCAGCCTTTGCGCTGGGTGTGAACGTACCCCCTCGCCCGGGCGCACGGGCGGGAGTCCGCAGGCGTCTTTAAACCTGAGACTAAGCAGCAAAGTGGATGAGATATTGCAAAAGTCTCGTTCACACGCTGCCAACAAGCTGCGCGGAAACCGACATGCGGAGCGGAATTCAAATCTGAAACATGTCAATTTTGGCGCAGTTTCTGCCGCGGGCTCTCTCCTCTATGGGGAGAGATTTCCGCAGCGGAAAACAGACTGAAAAGGCGCTTAAAATCTCGTGGAATTTCCATGCGGCCAGGCCG
Organism: Eleutherodactylus coqui; assembly: GCF_035609145.1. Lineage (NCBI taxonomy): Eukaryota > Metazoa > Chordata > Amphibia > Anura > Eleutherodactylidae > Eleutherodactylus > Eleutherodactylus coqui. The sequence goes on along the minus strand of NC_089846.1, from coordinate 10,168,344 downwards.
CAAGATTTCCCTCCCGTGGAAACGCAGCCTTAAAGGGATTCCTCGCTTTTATGTAAATTAAGCTTAGAGCGGTTGTGTAGAAAAACACAGCGCCACCCCTGTGTATGGGTTGTGTGCGGTATTGCAGCTGTATTGGAGTGACTGAGCTGTAATACTGGAGACCTCCTGTGGGTGGACCTGGTCCTGTTCTTGGAGTGAAGCAGCCATGTAGATCCAATCCTGCTCAACCTCCTTGGAGTGACCCTCGGGGGCCGGGAGAGACAAACATGGCGGCTCCGCTTCTCTGACTCCCTGCTGCACTCTGTGTATTAGTATATGCTGCGATTGCTCAGTGCTGCCCCCATGAGCGCCGGCCGGTCAGCAGCGTGTGGCGTCTTAAACAGTATTTACCTGGACGAACGTATAAAAATTCTGACGGATATTGCGCTTGCAAGCATGCGATTTTTCTGCGAATTATGTGTTTTGCGCAAACATTTAGCGCCGCTGTACATGTTGGTTTGATGTCGCATCATACTTGCACGTGGCTTACGAGCGCGATTCGGTTTTTGCCTCCCATCGGAAACAATGGGCGATATCGCCCCAAAGCAGGACCTGCTGCACTAATTCCGTCTCGCCCCACGAGAAAGCTCGCACATGTAAGTAGTCCCACTGCGCACAACGTGTTCTCTCTCCGTGCGTCTCACAATGCACAAAACGCGCTCTCTTCTCTCACCCGTGTGACTGTACCTTTAAATGGATCGTCCAGTCCTGGACAAACAATGATGGTCGCTCCGCTTCTCTGACTTACCGGTCGTAGTATCTGTCATTACTCTAAGACGCTACACGCTGCTTTGTATGACTCTCGCTGCCCACATGACCTCCTCTGACCAATCACAGCAGCATGTAGTGTCTTAGACCAATGCAAACTAACATACAGCAATGAGCGGAGAGCAGCGGCGCCGCCGCCATCTCAGGACCAGAAGGTCACTTTACATCCAGAGGGTGAAAACCTTAAACAAGGTTTTCCATTCTCTGACAGCAAGCAGAGATCTAGAACATGGTGAAGAAGTGAAACGATAAAACTGCCCATGTAGATCCGGCCTCAGAGCAGCGATGTATGAATCCACCGCGGGGCTTATTCACTATTCAAAATACAACCGTTTTCTAGGGCAAATTATGCCATAAAACTCTTCGTGCTCGCGCCACATTTATCATGTTTATTGACACTTTTGGACTGTGTTTTCGACTTGTCCGAAAAGGGGTGTGGCCTAAGACCTCCCGCACGCGGATGTTTTTTCAGCGCAGCGCTAAATGCTGTCATCGGCTCCCGTTTTTAATGGAACCTCTCAGACCGCAGCCCGATCGCGGCACTGACTCAGCGCTGCAATTTTCTAGCAGAATCTGTTCTATTTTTGGGCGATTTTGGCACTGAATGATACAATTGTCGCAATAGTCCGTCTGCCAGTATTTGTAAATAAGCCCCCTTGAGCGCCAGGTAGTCACAGAAGTGGTGCGGCCATCTTGGTTTGTCCAGGATCGGAGAGTCACTTTCAGGCCCAATGCACACAGCTGTATTTGCACTGCGGGATCAGGAGCAAGCGTTCGCCTTCGGATCCCGCAGCGAATACTGCCCCCAGACATGCCATGCAAAACGCTTTTCCATGCCTATGCGCAGAAATCAACTGCGATTTTCAGCTTGCGGGGGGAAAATCGCAGCATGTCGTGTTCTAGTGCAAGCCTCGCACTGACTGCTTCCATTGCAGTCAATGGCAGCCGTCCACCCAGCGGCGATTTGCCACGGATCTGCGTTATTGCTAGCGCGTCATTCTCTGCACGGCACATGTGGGGTGGCATGCCAGCCGGCACATCCACAGCACAGAGAAGAAGACAATTGACAGGTACACGGGGGTCACCGCCGTCTGATTCCGCTGCAAGATCTCGCAGTTTGAATCCGACCAGGCCGTGGGCATTCGGCCTAGAGGGCAGCTTAGTCCTTAATAAAACAGTATGCAGGGAGCTCCCCCTAGTGGAGACTTTATATATTTCAAATTTTATAATGTACCTCTATGCAGTGAGCTCCCTCTAGTGGTGGCTGAAGGCAGCCAGAGTGTTATATGATATAACTATGTCTGTGCAGGGGATTTGGAGCAATGTATCAGAAAAACAGACCTTGGAACGATCTTAAAATACATTCAGAAATTCATCCATGCAGAATTGTGAACGGAAAAAATGGTGTCCAAAGAAAATCCAACGGGGCGGAGTTACCACTAGTGTCTAATAGAGGGTGCAAGCGTAGACCGTGCTAAAGTGCACCAGATTTACCAGAATGAGACTGCTGGACGACACATTTGGCGCATGTTTAGCTGAATTGTCCAACAGATTTAGTACCAAAATTTGGGAGCGTTTTAGCAGGAAAGGTGGCATTTAGGCGTCGGCATTTCCCATGAAGCCACACCCCCGATCAGAAAACTGTATTCTATGCATTGGATGAGATTTATCTGTAGGTCAATTTTAGACACTTTTTGCACCATTTTCAATAGTAAATCTGCCCCAATATCCGTTTTTTTCTGGAAGATCTCTGCTTGCTGTCAAAGACTGTAAACCTGTGCAGACCTGGTACTTCTCACATCTGAAGGTGTGTTACAAGTCTGCAGACATCACCAGCACAAATCCCTCCACTACAGAAGAGGTGTGAATCCTAAAGATGTGACTTACCTCTATTGCCACAACTTACCTCCCCCAACCCATCGCAGAAGTCGCCAATCATTTAGCCCTTTTTTGAGGATTTTCATCTCAACTTTTCAAAAGCCATATATATATTTTTTTTTTATTTTTTCATCAACATGGCCGTTGGAGGGCTTGTTTTTTGCGTGGCGAGCTGGAGCTTTTTTGCCATTTTTTTTACAGCGGTAGGCCACCTTTAAACTGGCGAGAAAATCTTGCACAAATATGAACTCCATTCATGGGTCACACACACGAGCGACGTGATGCAGGAAACCAACAGCGTCATATTCTATCGTGCTGCGTGCTCGCGCATCGCACCGCCCATTGTCCTGAATAGGTCCGCACCACATGCTAGGCGCACACGATGCGTGGTTTCCCATGGAGAATAATAGGAGGATCGCTTCTTCTCGGACTTTTTGCCATAAAACCGCCTCGCATCCACCGGCAATTCATATGATGGCGAGCGCAAAATCGAGCAGTGAATCGTGGCCCAGTATTGCGCCCACCAGTGTGAAGTTCGCCTTAATCATGTAGCATAAATGACGGTATATTTTTTCTGCAGGTTGGTGCGATTATGATACCAAAATATCTATTTTTTGTGTTTTTTACTTTTGCACGCTATTTGCCTCATTTTAAAAAAAAAGTTTGCATCGCGGCATTTAATGTCCCAGAACATTCCATCGCCGCCGTTCTGTGAGGTCTTGTTTTTGGGTGATGACCTGTCATTTCTATGGGTACCATGTAGCGGCACATGTGGCTTTTTTACCAATTTTATTGCTTTTCTTTGAGGGAAGGCAACATGAACAAAAAAAACATATTGGCTCCATTTTTTATAGTGTTCGCCTGTGACAAAGCGTTCCGTATATCGGACAGATCTCTTACGGATGCTGCGCTGCCAAACATGTTTAGATTTTTTAAACAACGTGGGAAAAGTGTGCAAAAAGGTTGAAGTTTTTTTTACATTCATGTCCCTGTAGGGGATTTGTACGTGCGATGCTATGATCACTCTGATAATAAACTGCACTACTTCAGTACTGCAATGCATTATCACAGGCCAGAGCTGACCCGGATGCTATTGTCTGATGTCCTATTGCAATGGCAACCCATAAGCCCTTCCTGATTACAAGCTAGAGGGCTGATGATGTCCTTAAGGGGGCGCCAATCCTCTGAGAACTCTAGGATTTAACAGTAGGGCTCGATATTTTCACTGATCCCAGCTGTTGCAGAAGGTACCTGGCTGTCGATCACAGCCCGATCTTGCTGCACATGCGCAGGGCTCAGCTTCTGAGGCTGCTCCATCTGTAGGATGTTCACAGGAACCTCTTCTCACCAAGGAGTAAGTAGCCCACTTACCTGTCTGCAGCCAGCGGTAGTCGGAACTTGGAATGTCCGTTTACCAAAAATACTTTAACTCACTGACAGCAAGAAGAAATGCTGACATTTTATTATAGGGTGGAGCGTAGTTTGGAGATCTTCCAGTGCCCCCCCACCTTCTTAGTTGCACCCCTATTTAATTTAGGGGGTCACTTAGCGGGCAGAGTGTTGGCTGCAGTCTGTCTAATCCGCGTTACATAAGCAGTGCTCATAATTATCCCAATATCCTCAGTCCGCTGGATAATGGTTAATCGGAAGTGTCAGCTGCCGCCTCGTGTTAGAGCAGAGCATCACCTCGCCCCTCACACCCGCCACACCTGAGAATGCGGGGCAAGACGAGACCTCCACAGCTGCTGTTTACAGCAAAGCAGCCGCCATGATTAATGAGGTGAATGGAGGTGATGTGACCGGCGGCTCCCAGGGACGTCGCTGCTCTCGCCGCGTCCCTGATGTGCTGCTGCGCTTAGTCTTCAGCGGTGGGAAGTGTTGGGGTGCATTCACATGGGCTGACAGTAAGCATCAGATCGCAAACGGACATCCGACCCGTATGGGAGAGCTCACATCTGCATGTAGTATTTTTCGTGACAGTATTGTTCGTCTTACAATGCGCAAAACTCACGCAATTTTCTCGCCCGTGTGAATGCACCCTTAAAGCGACCGTCCAGTGCTGGAAAAAGAAAGATGGCCTCTCCGCTTCTCCAACTACCTGTTGTATTACTATGTATCATTAGTATAAGACTCTACACCTGCTGTCATTGACCAGCGCCGGACGGTCAGCATACATGGCGTCTGCGACTACCAACGCATGCCATACACCATGTACATCAGGTAGTCAGAGAAGCGGCGCCGCCATCCCTGCTTCTCCCGACCCCGGAGGGATGCTTTTGGTCTGTTCAGGTTTTCACTCTCAGGATAGAAACAAGATGTTTCCATTCTCTGACAGCAAGCAGAGATGTAGAAAATAGAGGAGAATTAAAACAAAGTGTCTCTTAGTAAATTTGCAGAACTTTTCATTATAGGGTAAAATTCCTTTCATCCGGTTCTGAGAGGTTCTGGATCGGCCAATGTTCTGGATTATCGGAAGGACAGGTAACAGTATAATAACATCTGTCCGAGAAAACGGGATGGAAATAAAGAGCATTAAGTGGTTTTATTAATCCGTGCGAACGGATGATCCGCCAAGTAAAATAAATCTCGCCGCGTTCTCTTGTGTTGCTATTTTCACCCATTCGAGTCGATGGCGGTGATTTTAAAAAAACCCTCAGATTGTGGCAACTTGATGCGATTGTGATCTGTTTTTAGTGCGTGTAACTATGGTAACCAAAAAATGTGCCTAACCCATAATTACACCGTTTGGCCCATCATGCAACTTACATAAAAATTGGATGAAAATTACACGAAAAATCACCAAAAAAAATCTGGTGCGACTATAAAGCCGGTCAGTTTGCTGCGTGCTCTGGATGATCAGATGCCAGATTAACGGTATGTAATGAAGACACCTGGGGGAGGTCACAGCCCCCCACATCCAGCGACGCTTCTGCTGCCCCTCGCAGCGCAGGTAACATCAGCGATCCGGACCGCTGTACATGATGGCGGCAGCGGCTGGTATGAAGGTTACACGGGCAGGATGGGGACTTGGGTTTCGGCCAACGCTGTTGCAATCTGCTGACACGTCTGTGACCCTTTCAGGTGAAGTCAGATGACAGCGGCGGCAAGCAAACAGCACCGCGGCCTTGACTTGGTACAAAGTGGCGAACACGACCCAACGGGTCACCCCTGACTGCAATATGGGGTGGGGACATGTAACATGTAGAAACCTCCCCCATACGACTACTAGATTTCCTGTCCCTCGTCCCATTGAAGAATACTACAGTCAACTTCTTCTCAGCCTGACAAGGCTGATTCCAGGGAGCAATAGCTTGTAGTCATTTGCGCAACCTTCAGCCTATTACCATTTTAGAATGGCTGATAAAAGGAAGCAATAGATTACATATGCCTATCTTAAAGTCGGCCTATACCCAGCCTCAGATGGTTGATAACGGGGAGCACTAGTTGGTGTTTAAAGGTAAAGTGCAGTTCTAAAAGACACCACTAGAGGGAGCATATAATCTGGGATCAGGTGTTTGGGCCGCTGTGTTCAGGCTGTTTGGGGTTTCTTGGATTTGGGGTGACTTTGTGCGCAACGTTTTTTTCCCTCCGTTGTAGCGTAAAAAAAAATGACAAATCCGTAATGAGTCACCGAGAAGCAGCGCCAGAGGAGACCGCGCTCATATCCTCAGCGCTGCTCCACTAATCAGATTTGGACCACTATAGAACCCTACTGTGCCCATATACATTCAGTGGGACCCCGGGTGGTCCAGGTGCGGCAGAGATGCTAAAATGTGGCAATGCTGCGTCCGTCTGTACATGACCTCAAGGGGTGCGCTCCATATGCAGGGCCTCTTGCGCGCACAATGATGGTGGTTGTTGTCCGGCATTGTTGCGGGCACCGTGACGTAGGGACTGCATACGGTTTTTGGATTCTGGTTCCTGTTGACCCCCATCACCTGCTTATTTCCCAATTCTTGATGGGTTACGAAACCTCCTGGCACGCCGCCGCGCACTGTTTGATCTGCATCACGTTATCAGCCACATCAATACTTTGTACTTTTTTCTAAATCCCCCATCACATGGTCGCACCTCGCTGGGAGGTCAGAGGTCGTGTCATTAACCGAGGGAAGAAATAAGATGAGACAGCGGGGAAGAAGCAGCAGGAAAGGGATCCGCGAGCTGCAGCTGATCCAGGCAATCCTCTGGGTTCCTGACTGATACATTGTAGCAAACTCTCAGGACAACAGAGACAGATGTGCTGCTGATGTCACAGAGGATTGTGGGGACTGGATACATTGTAACAAATCCTCAACTACCACTTTTATGGGGGGTCTGTGGAGAACACGCAGCTATGGGGGATGTGGGGACATGTGATGACACACTGTTATGGGGGTCTGCAGAGGACACTTATTAGGAGAACGGAAGATGGCGCACTGTTATGGGGGGTCTGTTGACACAATGGGTGGGATCTGGGGATGATGTTCTGATATGGGGGGTGTTCTGTGGAGGACAGACTTATGGGGGGGTCTGCAGAGGACAGTTATAAGGGGGGTCTGTAGAGGACACGTGTGTGTGTGGGGGATCTGCATAGGGCACACTTATGGTGGTTCTGTTGATGACACACTGTTATTGGGGGTCTTAAGAGGATACACTGTTATGGGTGATCTGTGGATGATGCACTGTTATGGGGAGGATCTGCAGAGCACACAGTTATGGGAGGTCTGTTGATAACACGGTTTTGGGGGGAGGTCTGCAGAGAACACACTTATGGGGGGGGGGGCTGTTGACACACTGTTGTTGGGGATCTGGGCTTTGAACTAGTATGGGGGGGGGGGTGTCTGTTGATGACATAGAGGGGTCTGCAGGGGACACATTTATGAGGGATCCATGGAGGACACACTGCTATGGGGGTCTGTTGATGACATATTTATGAGGGATCTGGGGAGATCACACTGTTATGGGGGATCTGTGGATGGACTTGTGTGTTACATCACTGATACAATGTAGCAGGCTGATGAAGGCTTCCAGGCTGCACATCCTTGGTATGATGAAGACTATTTCTAGAAGTCTCCTGCGCTGGGGGATGAGAGATTCCCAGGTGACCCATCATTACTGGAGCAGCAGTGCTGTAAGCAGGGGGTGAGGCAGGTACTGGGCACATGACGTCACATCCACACCCCCTGCCCTCCCCTGCCTGCCTGTATGTAAGGCTCCGGAGGAGGCAGGAGGCAGCGGCACTGGATCCAGCAGCAGCACTGTGAGTACCCTCCTGATGCCCCTCTGCACCCTGCCTGATGCCCCTCTTCTCCCTGCCCTCCTATAGCTCTACATGTCTATGATATAACTGCCTCTCTGCCACAGGATGGGGTAGCAAGCAAATCAGGTGCATCACCCAGAGTCTGGCATTTCAGCATCTAGGTGCATGCTGTAGGTTTTGGTCAACCTGTTGCTCTTCAGCTGTTGTAGAACTACTACTCTCATTATACTCACCCACCACTGCCCTCCTCTGTCATGCCCTAGGCGCTGGGCGCTATGCATGCTGTTCTATCTGTACATGTAGGAAGAGCTTACAGAATCTTGTATTAGGGAACTTGTCGCTCTGGAAGGGGTTCTGCTAGATCCAGGAATTGCTACTTAAGCCGTTGGCTTGTATTGTGCTCAGTGGCTCTTCACACATCGTATTGTGTCCGTACAAGAGTTGCTCTAGAAGGCGGCTCCTGGGATTTAAAGGGTCCTTACAGCCAACAGTCATTCTTGTTTGTGTTCAGGAAGATTCCGGGTAAGAAACCGAATTAAACGTTTTATTTTTTCCCCATTGATGTTCAGTTTGCTTCTGTTCTGTTACTTAATGAAATGGAAGTGAATGGGAAGCGATCCGTTTTTATAAAACCCACTGAAATCAGCAGGAAAAAAAGAGAAATGTTTAACTCGATTTTAATTATCTTCCTCTCTTCCAAAAATGGAGCAGAGACAGAAAGGCCAAACGCAGATGTGAGCAGAGCGAACTACAAGGAACCGTCCACACGGGCCGGATTTAGGACGCACCACAAGCCGCGGTAACGTCCGCCTGGAGGGTCCCTGTGGGGCTAACATGTTAAGGCTGAATTCACACGGGCGACTGCGCTGTTCGGTGAAGAAACCCGCACAGATATCGCACTCGCAAACTAGAGATTGTGACTGCGAGGGCAATGTGTTTTGCAAGAAATACGCATCACATCGCTGCACAGGAGATTGCCACTAGGAAAAAGTTAAAAATCGCATTAAATTGCATGTAGTTTTGATAGGAAGCCTGAAATATTGCATCGCATGGAACTCACATCTGCATTAGAGATGAGCGAGTAGTGCCTTAGCCGAGTATCTCCCCACTCGTCTCTAAAGATTCGGGGGCCGGCGCGGGTGACAGGTGAGTTGCGGGGGGGAGAGAGAGATCTCCCCTCCGTTCCTCCCCGCTGGCCCCCGAATCTTTAGAGACGAGCGGGGAGATACTCGGCTAAGGCACTATTCACTCGAGTAATGTGCCTTAGCGAGTATACTCGCTCATCTCTAATCTGCATGCAAATATTTTTTCTGCTCCTATGGAGAATAATGGGAAATGTCTCCCAAAAAATAGAATATGCTGCAACATCTCTATCTTGGACTCTCAGTCTGAGAAAAAAGAACGCCCATGTGTATATAAAGCTGGAGAATAATGGGCACCTTTCTCATGTGAGTTCTGTCCAGATCGCAGTTGGACGGCGGTCATATGAAGTAATCGCCTGTGCAAATACACCCTTAGAACTAGAGCGTCCGCTGACAACCATTTGTTCTCCTGCACAGTCATAAAAGTTCTGTCTAGGGGCGCAGACTGCATACCATTATACACTACACACTATATGCAGTGAGCTCCCCCTAGTGGTGGCTGCCGGTGGACAGGGTTTGGCCCTCCTGCTCTTATTTGCCATTTTCTGGTTTGGAGCATTTTATGGATTGTATTAGAGATTTGCAGGACTGGTAATGGCCATATACATGTGCAGTCAAAAAGCCGTATCCGGCGCTATATATCAGTCCTGGTGTCCTGTAATGAAATAACAGTAGTGTGCTTGAATAGGAAGACAAGGATGCGCTACACAATGGGATGGTGCATGGGCGATCGAGGGCCCCGGAACATGAATTTCTATTTTGTGTTATGGCCCCTTTAACAGAGAGTAAAACCCAATTACAAAGTTGAAGAGTAGCATGTAAGAAGCAGAAATCCGCTTCCCGCGTATCTCTACCGCTGCTAGGACTGAAGTAAGGAAAGCCGATTAGAAGTGGCTGATAGGAAAACTAGTTTATTGTAATAGTGTCTGCGCTCCAAGCAAAAGAGAATGTAGTGGTAATATATATATATATATATATATATATATATATATATATGACTCGCCTGATGGGGGGGGGGGGTCCGTCAGGTGACAGAACTCCACACCTATGGTCCAAGTTAACTTCCAATGAAGCACATAATCCCATCCGGTGTCAATGGAAATACCCGGGGCTAGATGAGCCCGGTCATAAAAATAGTCACAAAGTGAGAGATAAACATAAAGTGCAGCGCTACAATGTGCTATATGGTATAGTATGTGGAAGGACTTACCTCACAGGGGGGACTTGGATGCCAACAATCCCCCCCCCCAATCCTAGTAGGTGATGTGGATATGATCCAGTAATTCATTCCATATAAATATGTATAACAGATAACAAGGGCTTGAAAAGGGGTTACCAAACCCCGAAACGCGTTGCCAGGCTATTTGTATACATTTTGTTTTCTGTTGTGTTATCTGTTATACATATTTATATGGAATGAATTACTGGATCAGATCCACATCATCTACTAGGATTGGGTGTGGGGGAGGGGGGGGGGGGTTGTCCGCATCCAAGTCCCTCCTGTGCAGTAAGTCCTTCCACATACTATACCATATAGCATATAGTAGCGCTGCACTTTATGTTTATCTCTCACTTTGTGTCTGCTCTGATTGGGACAGATCATCCAGGAAGTCGTCCACCATCGTCTGCAGGGGATTCTGATACCGATTTGTGCTGAGAATCCCTGGAGTGAACACAGGTCCAACGAGGTGATTGCGCCAAATTCCAACCCGCATGTTCACGCTGAAATCTGCATTGTCCTCTGCTTGGGTCGGCTCTTACTAGTAACTTGCATCGCATCTGCACTGAATGACCTTCATTAAGGGCCCATTTACACAGAACGATGATTGCTTAAAATTCGCTCAAACAGCAGTTTGAGTGACAGTTTTGAGCGATCACTTTGCATAACTCTTAAGTAGCTAATTAGCTACTTAAGAGGTTATTGGCTTGTAAATAAAGGTGGAGCAGGATACCACTGATACCTCTAAGAACAGCAGCAGCACTGACAGCATGGAGAATAAAGCAGCTATCAGCGGTATCCCACTGAGAACTCCGAGCGGGATACCAGCTGAAAGAATAGTATCAGTGGTATCCCGCTGAGAGCTCAGCGTGCGGTGCTGATAAGAGTCATCACTTACTTTTAGCTTGCTTAAAGTCAGTGATGAACGAATAGTGCACGATGGCCGCACGTTGGACGCAATGATTAGCACTCAAAAGACGGCTTTTGAACGACTTTTGAGCAATAATCGTTGTGTCTGAATGGGCCTTAACACGGTCCTGCTATGATAGTGCGAGTCCCAGACTGCACTGTCCAGCGGCTCCATCAGGGGCGTAACTATAGGGGATGCAGTTGCACTCAGGCTCAGGAGCTTTAGGGAGCCCATAAGGCTTCCCTTTCCATATAGGTAGCCCAGTACTAGGACTAAAGCATTATAGTTGGGGGCCCCGTTACAGGTCTTGCATTGGGGCCCAGAAGCTTCAAGTTATGCCTCTGGGCTCCATGCATGTATCATAGCAGGAGGCGGCTACTTTAAATACACTTTTCTTACTTTGAGTTATAGCAGCGGTCCCACGGGACTATAAGAGACGCGGAAAGCTGATTTCTGCTACTCTTCAACTTCGTAATTGGGTTTTAGTTCCTATCTCTTACAGGGGCACAACAGGGTCTGTTCTCCATCCCATTCTGTAGCACATCCATGTCTTCCTATTCAAGTAAACTCCTGTTATTTCAGTATAGTACACCAGTACTGAGATATAGCGCTGGAGCCGCCACCATACACCATATATAACGTAATCTCTAGCATTTATCCCTTAGCAAACCTCAAGCGATGCAAGAGCCACCAATATTATATTTGTTGATGCTATATAAACTTAACAGTGCCGGCCAATCAGAACCTACAATGCTGTGTGCAGTACCACGTGTGACCACTAGATGGGAATGTAGAAGCCTCACTAGAAGTATGTAATTTGTAAACCTGCTCACCAGTCCTGTATACTGCAGAATATCAGTCACCGTCAGAGTTCCAGTTCGACACCAAAGATAGACTTTGCATTATCCTCTTCAATCGAGTTGTAAAACGTTCTGCGGCTTCTGGGAAGGCTGGGTGGCGACCATATACTGCTTATATGTACAGTGGAGATATTGGGGGAGCTGCTGCAGTTAGGATAAGTGCAAACAGCAGATACCGAGCGACTCAGAAGTTCTGTTCTTAATTCCAGATGAGTAATTTTGTCTCTTGCACCTTTCACAACGGAGAAAAAGGTCTGATCCTGATACTTCCTGACAAGTGTGCACACCCAGGACCTAGTAGATTATACCTTATTACACTCCAGTGCAGACAGAGCCCAAATTATACAAGTCCCATCCTGGCAGCACAGGCAGTCCCACTCCCAATGTGAGGAATCCAGTGCAGCCTCCTGTCTCTAATGAGAGATGACATACAATCTGTACAGTCTCTATAGGCTATACACATGACTTCACCCGGGCATTGCCCATCCTGACACCGTAAATCTACCTCCAGGATACAAAACCTAAGCACAGCATATAGCAGAAGCAGAGTCAAACTAGGAATGTACAGATATAGACGTACCATAATCCTGCCCCCTATGTACAAGAATATATCTACTATAATACTGCCCCCTATGTGCAAGAATATAACTACTATAATACTGCCCCCTATGTACAAGAATATAACTGCTATAATACTGCCCCCTATGTACAAGAATATAACTACTATAATACTGCCCCCTATGTACAAGAATATAACTACTATAATACTGCCTCCTATGTACAAGAATATAACTACTATAATACTGCTCCCTATGTACAAGAATATAACTACTATAATACTGCCCCCTATGTACAAGAATATAACTACTATAATACTGCCCTCTATGTACAAGAATATAACTACTATAATACTGCTCCCTATGTACAAGAATATAACTACTATAATACTGCCCCCTATGTACAATAATATAACTACTATTATACTGCCCCCTATGTAGAAGAATATAACTACTATAATACTGCCTCTATGTACAAGAATATAACTACTATAATACTGCCCCCTATGTACAAGAATATAACTACTATAATACTGCCCCCTATGTACAGGAATATAACTACTATAATACTGCCCTCTATGTACAAGAATATAACTACTATAATACTGCTCCTATATACAAGAATATAACTACTATAATACTGCTCCTATGCACAAGAATATAACTACTATAATACTGCCCCCTATGTACAAGAATATAACTACTATAATACTGCCTCCTATGTACAAGAACTACTATAATACTGCCTCCTATGTACAAGAATATAACTACTATAATACTGTCCTCTATGTACAAGAATATAACTACTATAATACTGCTCCCTATGTACAAGAATATAACTACTATAATACTGCTCCCTATGTACAAGAATATAACTACTATAATACTGTCCTCTATGTACAAGAATATAACTACTATAATACTGCCCCCTATGTACAAGAATATAACTACTATAATACTGCTCCCTATGTACAAGAATATAACTACTATAATACTGCTCCCTATGTACAAGAATATAACTACTATAATACTGCCCCCTATGTACAAGAATATAACTAATCCAATACTACCACCCTATGTACAAGAATATAACTACTATAATACTGCCCCCTACGTACAAGAATATAACTACTATAATACTGCCCCTATGTACGAGAATATAACTACTATAATACTGCCCCCTATGTACAAGAATATAACTACTATAATACTGCCCCCTATGTACAAGAATATAACTACTATAATACTGCCCCCTATGTACAAGAATATAACTACTATAATACTGCCCCCTATGTACAAGAATATAACTACTATAATACTGCCCCCTATGTACTAGAATATAACTACTATAATACTGCCCCCATGTACAAGAATATAACTACTATAATACTGCCCCCTATGTACAAGAATATAACTACTATAATACTGCCCCCTATGTACAAGAATATAACTACTATAATACTGTCCCCTATGTACAAGAATATAACTACTATAATACTGCCCCTATGTACAAGAATATAACTACTATAATACTGCCCCCTATGTACAAGAATATAACTACTATAATACTGCCCCCTATGTACAAGAATATAACTACTATAATACTGCCCCCTATGTACAAGAATATAACTACTATAATACTGCTCCCTATGTACAAGAATATCACTACTATAATACTGCCCCCTATGTACAAGAATATAACTACTATAATACTGCCCCCTATGTACAAGAATATAACTACTATAATACTGCCCCCTATGTACAAGAATATAACTACTATAATACTGCCCCCTATGTACAAGAATATAACTATTATAATACTGCCCCCTATGTACAAGAATATAACTACTATAATACTGCCCCTATGTACAAGAATATAACTACTATAATACTGCTCCCTATGTACAAGAATATAACTACTATAATACTGCCTCCTATGTACAAGAATATAACTACTATAATACTGCCCCCTATGTACAAGAATATAACTACTATAATACTGCCTCCTATGTACAAGAATATAACTACTATAATACTGCCCTCTATGTACAAGAATATAACTACTATAATACTGCCCTCTATGTACAAGAATATAAGTACTATAATACTGCCTCCTATGTACAAGAATATAACTACTATAATACTGCTCCCTATGTACAAGAATATAACTACTATAATACTGCCCCCTGTGTACAAGAATATAACTACTATAATACTGCCCCCCTATGTACAAGAATATAAGTACTATAATACTGCTCTCTATGTACAAGAATATAATTACTATAATACTGCCTCCTATGTACAAGAATATAACTACTATAATACTGCCCCCTATGTACAAGAATATAAGTACTATAATACTGCTCTCTATGTACAAGAATATAACTACTATAATACTGCCTCCTATGTACAAGAATATAACTACTATAATACTGCCCCCTATGTACAAGAATATAAGTACTATAATACTGCCCCCTATGTACAAGAATATAACTACTATAATACTGCCCTCTATGTACAAGAATATAACTACTATAATACTGCCCTCTATGTACAAGAATATAAGTACTATAATACTGCCCTCTATGTACAAGAATATAACTACTATAATACACAATGTTTAATGTTATGGCTGTATATCGCCCCCTCTTGGTAGCAGCTCCTGTCTGCATGCTGTGATGTCTGTCTGGTGTTTCCACCCTTACTTTGGTGATATATCATGTACTGAGTCTGACCTCCCAGTAGCCTCCTCCATGCTTTGCATTAACAGCTGGCACCACCTAGTGTCCGTATTTTCATAAAAGATCACATTAGATTCTATTTAGTAATATTGGCGGATCCCTCTGAGTAATCGACTGTCTCTTTCTGCAGCAGGCAACATGTCTCAGACTAAAGGCACGGTGGTCCTGGCATACAGCGGGGGGCTTGACACCTCCTGCATTCTTCTGTGGCTGAAGGAACAGGGATATGACGTCATCGCTTATCTGGTGAGTTGGGGTCAGTCTTGTCATTTGGCCCTACATGGTAAAGAGAGTCACACTCATGCATATCTGTAATGTCCTGAAGTAGGAGGGGCTAATAAAATTGGCATGGTGGGGAGGTTATTACCACTTGGCTCACCATTGTGGTGACGGACTGTGGATGGCAGCACTGTGATTGGTGAATGATCTCGCAGATTTCTAGGCAGGTTTGTCATTCAAGTGGGTGAAAGTTAGGCAACGAGCACTGGAGAGGCATTCTGTTGGCTCCGAGGTCCTAGGGTGGGTGAAGCAGCCCCCATGACCTCCCCATAAAGTGCCACGGCCTCCACTAAACTATTATCTGTTATATTGTGTGAGTACATCTGTCTGGGATGATTTAGCGATCCTTCATTGAGCAGGGGGTTGGACCCGACGACCTGGAGGACCTGATGACCCCAGAGGACCCTTCCAACTCTACCATTCTAGGATTCTATGTCACCTGTAGGGATTCTGCTGTCGCTGCAGATTTGGCAATGGAGAAGATAACGCCACATAAGCATTCACCGTTGCGACCATTTTCCCCTTTGCTGCGCCGTCACTTTAAATATGAGCTCTAGTTGAGCAGCTGATGACAGTAAAGTGAATAATAGACAAGTCAGAAGAGAACACAACAGCTGTGGAGGTCATAATTACTACTGGGTCTACTAACAGGAATCCCTACTACTATTGGGGCCACTATCAGGGGCCACTATTACTACTGAGTTCACTATGGGGGGGTCACTATTACTACTGGGGCCACTAATGGGGATCACTATTACTACTGGGGCCATTTTTAGGGTACACTATTACTACTAGGGTCACTATGGGGGACACTTAATACTGGGGTAACTATGATGGTCATTGTTACTACTGGGGTAACTATGGGGGTCACTATTACTACTGGGGCCACTAACAGGGGTCACTATTACTACTGGGGCCACTATCCGGGGACACTATTACTACTGGGGCCACTATCAGGGGACACTATTACTACTGGGGCCACTAACAGGGGTCACTATTACTACTGGTGACACAATTACTACTGAGGGCACTATCAGGGAACACTATTACTACTGGGGTCACTATGGAGGACACTATTACTACGGAGTTAACTATGGGAGTCACTAATTACTACTGGGGTAGCTACGGGGGTCACTATTACTACTGTGGACACTATTACTACTTGGGTCACTATCAGGGAACACTATTACTACTGGGGTCACTATGGAGGACGCTATTACTACTGAGTTAACTATAGGGGTCACTATTACTACTAGGGTCACTATGGAGGACACTTACTACTGGGGTAACTATTAGTACTGGGGCCACTATCAGGGGACACTATTAGTAGTGGGGTCACTATGGAAGACACTATTACTACTGGGGTAACTATAGGGGTCATTATTACTACTAGGGCCACTATTAGGGAACACTTATTACTTGGGCCACTATTACTACTGGGGCCTCTATCAGGGGTCACTATTACTATTGGGGCCACTATAGAAGACACTATCACTACTGGCGTAACTATCGGGGTCATTGTTACTACTAGGGCCACTATCAGGGGACACTTATTACTTGGGCCACTATCACTACTGGGGCCACTATTACTACTGGGGCCTCTATCAGGGGTCACTATTACTACCGGGGCCACTACTGAAGGACATGATTGCTACTGGGGCAACTAATGGAATACTATTACTACTGGGGCCACTATTCGTACTGGGCTCACTATGGGGGAAACTATTACTAGTGGGGCCACTATTATGCTGTTGCTTTAGATAAGTCTCAATGCTTGTAAAATAAGTGTTTTTTCTTTTTTGTGAGAAGGGGGCGCCATTGCACACTTCACTGGGGGACAAGGGGAGTCCATGAGCCAACAAAAGGGACCAGACACCCTGCAGAGCCCACAAATCCTCAGATTGGAGAAGGTTGTTACTTGAGATGGAGCAACTAAGATATTGTGTTCCCCATCGCTGCTGTGTGGGGGAGGGGAAGTGACAACCTCACAGTGCCACAGAACAGGGCTGGGAGCCGTTGTCCACAGGGTGGGGGAGGGGCAGCTCTGCGGGTGGATGTCGGAGTAGTAGCAGTAAGGTTCTCTGTCTGAAACTTTCTGTGGAAGGAAGCTGAGTCAGGCAGGGAGCGGCACTCCTCTCCTACAAGGAGCAATAGACTCATTTCCTCCAGGCTAATCTTGGATGCCAGGCCGCCTGGCAGCAAGTCCTTACAGATGCCAACGTCGAACACCCATGAGAGGAAGATGCAGAGTTATGTCACAGCTGCACGCTGCCCGAATATCAACTGCAGACAGTTACTATGGGGCAGATCTACTAATAAGGTCTAATAGACCGCTACTGCGCTCACAGTAACCCGGCCGGTATTCGGAGATAAACAACTGCCTGTATACCCTGGACCAGGGGCGTACCTAAAGGCTCAGGGCCCGGGTGCAAAAGTTCAGCTCGGGGCCCCCCCACCCCGGGCCTCCACCCCACACGCCCCCGTACCCATACCTAGATCGTGCTGCATACATGATCTGTCCCTTGGCGTAATCTTTCCAAACATGATGCATTTCCTGCACTACATAAAGCTTTGTTTGTAGCCCCGCAGGCCACTCTCACACACCGCTTTTTACCGATATTAGCACAGCGCCCCGAGCGCCGTACTAACCGCGGTACAACACTCCCATAGATTTTAATGAGGTTACTCAAATCTGCGCTCGAACGCGGTGTTTCTAACGCTGTGATTTTCGAGAGCTGTCTGTTCTGTTCCTGCATTTTTGTGGTTTTTAACACATCTCATCACCCATCACAATGATGGGGTGCATTGAAGAGTGCTGTCACACGCTGTAACCTGTGTTCGAAAACGCTGCTCGAAATTACGGTAAAAATGCCACGATTTTGAGCTGCGTTTTCTGAACACATGTGAGAGCGGCCTTAGGGGGGTCATGTTTATGTTGCACTTTAGAACCACAATTAAGACACATAAAAAACCTGCATGCAGTATATAAAGACCGCGTACGGTATTAGGGTGACCGCCCACTAGAGGTTTTTTTCACGGCGAAATTCGCAGCGTTTTTTTTCTCTGCAGGGGTCTATGGGACTTGTAATGTGAAAATCACGATCACACAAAATCGCGATTTCGCGGTAAATTGCGATTTTGCGCGATCGCTATTTTAGCATTACAAGTCCCATAGACCCCTGCAGAAAAAAAAAACGCTGCGAATTTCGCCGTGAAAAAAAATGTAGTGGGTAGTCACCCTAAAGGAGCCGCAGACACTATTAATAACAGCATGTGGTTTTGACGCGTTTTTTAATTGCGTGTAAAGGGTGCAAATAAATACAGTAAATCCAGCGAGATGTGTAACTTATACCAGAGAGAGAGAGATATGTGATAGAGAGATATGTGATAGAGAGATATGTGATAGATAGATAGATAGATAGGAGATAGATAGATATGAGATAGATAGATATGTGATAGATAGATAGATAGATAGATATGAGATAGATAGATATGAGATAGATAGATAGGAGATAGATAGATATGAGATAGATAGATAGATATGAGATAGATAGATAGGAGATAGATAGATAGGAGATAGATAGATAGATAGATAGATAGATAGATAGATAGATAGGAGATAGATAGATAGATAGATAGATAGATAGATAGGAGATAGATAGATAGATAGGAGATAGATAGATAGATAGATAGATAGATAGATAGATAGATAGATAGATAGATAGATAGATAGATAGATAGATAGATAGATAGATAGGAGATAGATAGATAGATAGATATGAGATAGATAGATAGATAGATAGATGTGAGATAGATAGATGTGAGATAGATAGATAGATAGATAGGAGATAGATAGATAGATAGATAGGAGATAGATAGATAGGAGATAGATAGATAGATAGGAGATAGATAGATAGATAGGAGATAGATAGATAGATAGGAGATAGATAGATAGATAGATATGAGATAGATAGAAAGATATGAGATAGATAGATAGATATGAGATAGATAGATAGATATGAGATAGATAGATAGATATGAGATAGATAGATAGATATGAGATAGATAGATAGATAGATAGGAGATAGATAGATAGATAGGAGATAGATAGATAGATAGATAGATAGATAGATAGATAGGAGATAGATAGATAGATAGGAGATAGATAGATAGATAGGAGATAGATAGATAGATAGATAGATAGATAGATAGATAGATAGATAGATAGGAGATAGATAGATAGATAGGAGATAGATAGATAGATAGATAGATAGGAGATAGATAGATAGATAGGAGATAGATAGATAGATAGATAGATAGGAGATAGATAGATAGATAGGAGATAGATAGATAGATAGGAGATAGATAGATAGATGTGAGATAGATAGATGTGAGATAGATAGATGTGAGATAGATAGATGTGAGATAGATAGATAGGAGATAGATAGATAGATAGGAGATAGATAGGTAGGTAGGTAGACAGATATGAGATAGATAGGTAGGTAGGTAGATAGACAGATACACACACATATATACACTTACCCCAGGGCTCGGTCCACTTCTCCTCCATGTGACAGCAGCAGCAGGAGAGGTAAACTCAGAAGCTTCCCCGTTCAGAAGGAAGCAGGGGGGGCAGCACATGATCCCTGTGCCCTGCCGTCTCATGTGACTTCCTCCCCTGCCGTCCCATGTGACCTCCTCCCTCCTCCCCTGCCGGCCCATGTAAGTACCTCCCTGCTTTTCCTCTCAGGCTGGCTGTTCTGACTGCCGCATCATGCGGGGGAAAGAACGGTCAGCCATTAATGCACTGAATGTGCATGGGGGTATGGGGAGGGCAGCCCCGGGGCCCCCTGAGCTCATGGGCCGGGTCGCCATGGCGACCCCAGCACCCCCTGATGCTACGCCTATGCCCTGGACGATTGTCTTATTTTACTGGCATTGAAAGCGCCAATGCGTAATATATACAACATATATTTGAACCACTGAGACTTGTCGGAGGTGATAGAGTAATAGTGCCCCCAGTAGTAGCCCCAATAGTACTTGTGACCCCCTTAATGGTCCTAGTAGTAATAGAGCCCCCAGTAGTAGCCCCAATAGTACTTGTGACCCCCCCCTTAATGGTCCTAGTAGTAATAGTGATTCCCATTAATGGCTCTAGTAGCGATGGTGACCCCCCCCCCCCCATATTGTCCCCAGCAGTAATAGTGATTCCCATCATTGGCCCCAGTAGTAATAGAGTAATAGTGTCCCCTCTA
Organism: Eleutherodactylus coqui; assembly: GCF_035609145.1. Taxonomy (NCBI): domain Eukaryota; kingdom Metazoa; phylum Chordata; class Amphibia; order Anura; family Eleutherodactylidae; genus Eleutherodactylus; species Eleutherodactylus coqui. The sequence continues at coordinate 10,147,457 of NC_089846.1, read as the reverse complement.
GTGACCTCTGCAGTAACAGTGACCCTTATAGGGGCCCCAGTAGTGATAGTGTCTCCCTTAATAGACCTAGTTGTAATAGTGTCCCCCATAGTGACACCAGTGTTAATAGTGTTTGACATAGTGGCCCTAGTAGTAATAATACCCCATAGTGGCTTGTGCAGTAGAACATGTCCCCAATAGTAGCCCTAGCAGTAATGGTGTCCCCTGTAGTGAACCCAGTACTGATAGTATTCCCCATAGTGGCTCCAGTAGTGATAGTACCCTATAGTGGCCCCAGGAGTAACAATGTCTCACTTAATGGCTCCAGTAGTAATAGTCACCCTGTTAGTCGCCCCAGTAATAATTGTATCCCATAGTGGCCCCAACAGAAATAGTGTCCCCCTTTATGGCCCCAGTAGTAATACTGACCAGGTTAGTGGCCCAGTACAAATAGTCACCCTCATAGTGGTGTCAGTAATAATAGTGACCTTTATAGTAATAGTAGTCTTAGTAGTAGTAGTAATGACCTTAAAGGGGTTGTCCCGCGCCGAAACGGGTTTTTTTTTTTTTCAACCCCCCCCCCGTTCGGCGCGAGACAACCCCGATGCAGGGAGGTAAAGAAAGCTCACCGGAGCGCTTACCTTAATCCCCGCGCTCCGGTGACTTCTCTACTCACCGCTGAAGATGGCCTCTTCCTCCGTGGACCGCAGCTCTTCTGTGCGGTCCATTGCCGATTCCAGCCTCCTGATTGGCTGGAATCGGCACGTGACGGGGCGGAGCTACACGGAGCTACACGGAGCCCCATAGAAGACTGCAGAAGACCCGGACTGCGCAAGCGCGGCTAATTTGGCCATCGGAGGGCGAAAATTAGTCGGCACCATGGAGACGAGGACGCCAGCAACGGAGCAGGTAAGTATAAAACTTTTTATAACTTCTGCATGGCTCATAATTAATGCACAATGTATATTACAAAGTGCATTATTATGGCCATGCAGAAGTGTATAGACCCACTTGCTGCCTCGGGACAACCCCTTTAATATTGGCCTCAGTAGTAAAAGTGTCCCTCATAGTGACCTCAGTAGCCTATAGTGGCTCCAGCATTAACTCCTTAAGGACCAAGCTGGTAAATATATGGCGCTTGGTTCTAGGATTTAATCCCCACCAATAACAAAAATACAGCGCAGGATTAAAGCAGGCTTGCTTCTTAGCTGTTAGTCACAGCTGAGGACCCAGAGGAGAACGGAGAACTGCTTCTGTCTTCTCCTTTACCGGGTACAAAGTGCTCAGTGAGTGCTATGTACTAAGAAGTGAAAGTGGAAGTGTTTCTTCCACTAAGCAAGCCGGCAATCATGTGACCACCAGGAGCCCCCTGTTAAAGCAGAGCTGCAGAGTCCTAGCAGACCGCGATCCGTTCTCTCAGTGACTATTGTCACTACAGGGGGATCCTTTTTCCTGTAACTGGGACTCCTATGGATGCCCCAACTACAGGGCAAAAGTATGAAAATTAAAAAATGTGAATGACCACCAGGTGTCTTATAGGACGACATAAAAAATGTTACTAAAATAACACAGTATGTTGGGCTGAATGAAGACAATGTCCATCTAGTTCAGCCTGTCTCCACCCTCTAGTTGATCCAGAGGAAGGCAAAAACCCCAAGAGGCAGAAGCCAATTAGCCCATTTGGGGGAAATGTCCTTCCCGACTCCATAAAATAAGTTGAAAAAAAATGACAGAATAAAATATAAATATATACATAAAAAAGAAAATGACCCGAAGCCGACACCAAACAGAACCGCCGCCGTATGCGCCCTGTGATCCCAAACCATCCATATTATATATCAAAACGGCCGAAACAAAATAAAGAGCCCGTTCCCGCACTTCATTTTAGAGTAAATTTACTAATTTAAAAATAACCTATAAGTAAAAAAAAACACTTGTTTTTCCAGCTTTTTACACCCCAAAAGGCTAAAAAAACAGAGAAAAAAAAGTCAGTGAAGAAAAGATTTTAAAAAATCGCCCTATATGTCACAGAAATAAAAATGCAGCAAAAATAATTTTGGTAGCTGAAGGAAAAAACATAGGGCAGTAAAACCGCCACATGGGTAAAATCCCTAAAAAGTGTCTGGTCCTCAAGGTATAAAACAGCCTGGTCCTTAAGGGGTTAATAGTGGCCTCAGTAGTGATAATGCCCCTCAGCGGTAATGGTGGCCCCAGTAGTAATTATGACCTTCATAGTGGCACCATGGGCAACGAATATGGCTGGTAAAAAATAAATCGTGGCGCCCCTCTACGGCCCTGCAGGCTCGGACCCTCCTGGTTGGGGGCCCCTCTACGGCCCTGCAGGCTCGGACCCCTCCTGGTTGGGGCGCCTCTCTACGGCCCTGCAGGCTCGGACCCTCCTGGTTGGGGCGCCCCTCTACGGCCCTGCAGGCTCGGACCCTCCTGGTTGGGGCGCCTCTCTACGGCCCTGCAGGCTCGGACCCTCCTGGTTGGGGCGCCCCTCTACGGCCCTGTAGGCTCGGACCCTCCTGGTTGGGGCGCCCCTCTACGGCCCTGCAGGCTCGGACCCTCCTGGTTGGGGCGCCTCTCTACGGCCCTGCAGGCTCGGACCCCTCCTGGTTGGGGCGCCCCTCTACGGCCCTGCAGGCTCGGACCCCTCCTGGTTGGGGCGCCCCTCTACGGCCCTGCAGGCTCGGACCCTCCTGGTTGGGTCCGCCTGCATAAACTTAATGACGAATGATAAACAAATGATCATTTATCGTAGAGTCGCTGTCAGCATTTATACTCAAAGATTATCCTTCACATTTGCACATTTTGGCACAATTTGATGCAGTTTAGCGCATTTTTTGCCGCAGTTTAGGCCTCGTCCCTTGTTTCTTCATGAAGGAACCCACTTTTGTCAGACAAAGCAACAAAAGTGTCTAAAACACAGAAAACGTGTCACAAAGCATGTTTGACAATTTTCTGGTGCAATTTGCAGCAAAAAAGGTGGCATTTTCAGTAGTAAGTAAGCCCCGTTACGTATTTTAGATCTTCACAATTTTCTAGAACTCCGCTTGCTGTCCCTGAATGGGAACATTCCCGTCTAAGTGTTAGCGAAATTAAACTTCCCCAACTCAGAGGCCTCTGGAGGGCGCTCCGCTGCTCTAAATGGGATGAAATTTGGACAACAGCCCCTTCAGACGATGCACTTGCCATTTGTGAAAAAAAAAAAGAGCAAAAAGTCGCTGATAGGTGGCGCTGCAGCTATGCAAATCACAAAGGTTCAATAAGTCTCTCTTATCACTGAATGCATCCAGTCAGCTTGTCCTTTGGGTCTGTCCCTGACGCAGGTCTGTCACGGTAGACCTGCTCCACTGCAGCGCCACCTGTCAGCGCCTTTTTTTTAATAAAAACTATTTTTAATAAATGGTGAGCGCATCATCAGAAGTGGTTGCTGTACTAATTTTGCCTCATTTGGAACAGCAGAGCGTCCTCCAGAGGCCGCTGGGTTGGGGAAGTTTAAGTTTGCTAACCCGATATATGCAGTAGCTGAAACCCCATCCTGACTTCTAACTTCTCACAGCTGACTGTTCGTTGCAGTGTATCCAGGGCAGACAATTCTCTGAGAGCTAAACACATCAGCAGCACAACTCTAAGCCTGCGTTCGCACAGGGCGGATTTGCTGCGGTTCTGCTGTGGTTTGCCGTTGCATATCCGCACCGCGACAAAACCGCTGCGTTTGCCGTGCAATGCAGTACAAATGTGTTTGGGCAAAAAGCTGTTCTCACAGAACGGATTCTTTCCGCACTGCCGCAGTGCGGAAATGCAGCTGCAGCGCGGTTTTTCAAGACGCAGCATGTCCATTCTTTTGACTTTTCCGCAGCGCTTTTTCTGTCCACTCTATGGACGCAGGAAAATCCGCACCAAAATACACTGCAAAAGTAAAAAAGCGCTGCGGAAAAAAACACTTGCGGATTTTCCACGCGGAAAATACGCAAGAAAATCCGCAAGACAAAAAATAACCTTTGAAGCGGTTTTGTCGCAGAAGCAGTTCCTCTGCGGCAAAACCGCAACGGAAAAAACGCAGTAAAACCGCAACAAATCCACCCTGTGTGAACCCAGCCTTGGCACAATGTCCACGGGCAAAATAGATTTAACACCTGGTGACATTTCACCACCAGACCCCGTTGTCAGCTCTACACCTGGTGACATCCCCCCACCAGACCCCATTGTCAGCTCTACACCTGGTGACATCCCCCCACCAGACCCCGTTGTCAGCTCTACACCTGGTAACATCCCCCCACCAGACCCCGTTGTCAGCTCTACACCTGGTGACATCCCCCCACCAGACCCCGTTGTCAGCTCTACTCCTGGTGACATCCCACCACCAGACCCCGTTGTCAGCTCTACACCTGGTGACATCCCCACACCAGACCCCGTTGTCAGCTCTACACCTGGTGACATCCCCCCACCAGACCCCGTTGTCAGCTCTACACCTGGTGACATCCCCCCACCAGACCCCGTTGTCAGCTCTACACCTGGTGACATCCCCCCACCAGACCCCGTTGTCAGCTCTCCACCTGGGGGCATCTGATGGTTTCTGTACTGGGGTCTCCTGTGGGATCCTCTCCTTTAGGCTGCCTATCCACGGGCGTTGCGGTATCCAGCGACGGATCTCCGCTGTCAGCCTATCTGACAGAATCGCGGCAAATCGCAATGATTCTCCGCTCGTGGACAGGGGGAAGCTCTCTCCATAGCAACACTATGGAGAGCTTTCACTGCGTTCCCCGTGGCCGGATTATCGGGGAACGCAATTTAAACCCGCCCGTGGACAGGCAGCCTTATACCTGAGGCTCACACATCACCTGACCGCACATTGGGGGGGGCAATACTTCTGTCAACATGAAGTATCTACTATACTGAGGCAGATCTGGTCAAATTTTGCTGCTCAGGACTCTGGGAAAATCAGGTGAGTTGTAATATTAGCCCTTATGGGGGGTGTTGAGGTTTATTTTGAGTGCGGATTTCCACATTTTACTACTTTGTCATAAAGGCACCACAGCAGAAGATAACACTATGGGGGTCCTGGGAGATGGACCCCCAATGATTCCCAAAATGCAGGGGACGTGTGTTACCTAAAGTGCCTCTTTGCTTCTAGTCTAATATTAGGAATATTTATCAAAGTGTCACCTGATTCATTTATAATTATCCATCTCATCATTAGGCAAACATCGGGCAGAATGAGGACTTCGAGGAGGCGAGGAAGAAGGCGATGAACCTCGGAGCGAAGAAGGTAACGCCAAGAGTATCATTACTGTATCTTGTTCATCTTCCATGATCTATGTCTTAAAGGGCAAGTAACCCTTAATTCTTGACCTGTAAGTCAAGGGTTATCTTCTCCTTATCTTGCAATGTCCAGTGGGGGTAGGGGGTTTTTAGTGGTTCCCCTAAATTTGGCCTCCTGTTCTTTCCTTGCTGAGGATGCTGATCCTTCTCCCTCCTGCAGGTCTTCATCGAGGACATACGGAAGGAATTTGTGGAAGAATTCATCTGGCCAGCAGTCCAAGCCAACGCCATCTATGAGGACCGATATCTGCTGGGCACCTCACTGGCCCGTCCTTGTATCGCCAAGAAACAGGTGGAGATCGCTAAAAGAGAGGGGGCAAAGTACGTGTCCCATGGGGCCACCGGGAAGGTAAGTACTATTCTTGTATATTAGAATGCTCCTATATAGGGGGCCCAAATGTAAATACCCCCCACCCCCTGCTGATCTGTGTCCCCTTATAATTGCCCTCTTCCACTGATCTATACCCCCCTATAATTGCCCCCTCCTACTGAAGTATGCCCCCTTATGATTGCCCCTTGCTGTGTGTCTCCCCTATAATTACCCCCTCCATCTGAACTGTGATTCCTCTATAATTAGCACCCCCCCCCTCGATCTGCGTCTCCCCTCATAATTACCTGTCAAACAGTGATGTGTCCTTCCTATAATTGTGACCTCCCTCTGATCTATTTCCCCCTCCTCTTGACCTGTGTTCTCCCTATAATTGCTTCCTTCCTCTGATCTGTGTGTTTGCCCCCATATAAGTGACCCCCTATAATCGCCCCCTCCCTCTGATCATTGCTTCCACTATAATTGACCCCAACCCAGCCTGTGCCTCCCCCCCCCCATAATGGCTCCCACCCACCTAGTCTGTGCCCCCCTGTATAACTGTCCCCTCTGTCTGATCTGTGTGTCATCCCCCCCCCCCCCTATAGTTGTCCCTCTCCTAAGATTTCCCTTTGTGAGACTCATAATGCAGCAAAATTCTGTTCTTCTGATAAGAAAGGAAATTCCGTAGGGGGGAGGATGAAGATCACATAGTAAAGCAAACATAACCCCTCATGGCCTGTAATATGGAAAAAGTTAAGCAAACTTCTCAGAAACCTCAGTGTCTGTTTATATAACGTGTCGCCCCCCCCCCCTCCCCCCCATATTGCCCCATCTGGGAAAAAGTCTATTATTTTATGTCCAGGGACAAAACACCAGATAAACTCCAGGAGCAGCAGAAAGAATTCATAACAGTCATTTTCTGGTCAGCCACTAGATGGTGCTGCAGACTAACATTTGGTTACCATTTACATCAGGACATGCTGGCAGTTGTAGTGCCCAAACAGCTGGATGAGCGGAGGCTGCAGATCGTTGGTTTCTCTAACACACAATTACTGATAGGTACAAGTGCCCTTATATATACCCTCTATAGGGTCCAGGTACTGCAGGTTCAGGTTTGTAGCACTTTCAGCACTGCCATGCGGACAGTTCCCAAAGCACTGAGGTCAAAGCAGATCACCTCCACTTCATTACATGGCCGGGAGTCCCTTCACATAGGAATATGGCTCCCCGCTGATGGCAGCAGCCTGTATTCTGACTAAGGAGCAGCAGACACGAGATGCCAAAAAACATCTCATAACAGCTGATAGGGGGACAGAAGAGCCAGCCGTAGAGGTGTGGGACCACACAGGGCAAACCACTCCTCCCAAGTCCGGGCTGCGCTGCTGCCTTTAGTCTGTATGATATGGTCACATGTCCACCCACCCCCCTATAAGGCAGCTCTGTCTTATCCCGCCGGTTGGCACCCTCTCCTCTCTACACACAGCTGCAGTTATCAGCAGCTCTTCCACATGGCACTCACAGCTCCTATATATAAAGTGGGAGGAGCCTCTCTGATTATACAGCACAAGAGCTGTGAGAGGGGGGAAAGAGCTGCTGATAACTGCTGCTGTGTGGGGAGGAGAGGGTGCTGACCAGGGGGAGAAGACATCTGCCTTCTGTTAGTGAGGACGAGATATACATACGCTGTTATATGGGATATTTATATACACTGGGGGAGAGATATACACTGTATACTAGGGTAAAGCAGAGATGATACTGTAGGGGAAAAAATGACACTGGAGGCTAATGAGATGATATTGGGGGAAGGGAAGATACTGTAGGTGGGTAGATACCGTGAGAGAGGCATAATACTGGAGGAGTCAGATGATACTAGGGGCAGGGAAAGTTATATTAGTGTGGGAGGGGGGACAGAAGAGAGATGGTACTAGGGGCATGGGAGATGATATTAGAAGGAGGAGACAGATGATATGGGTGGGGAATGATACAATCTGATGTACAGGCTATACTGGAACAGCAAAAAAAGCATATTGAAAATAAGAAAACTATTGAGATAGTTAAGAGTTCTTGGTAGTGAGGGCGGTCAGTGTTCTGCAGTCTTGGTAGTGAGGGCGGTCAGTGTTCTGCAGTCTTGGTAGTGAGGGCGGTCAGTGTTCTGTAGTCTTGGTAGTGAGGGCGGTCAGTGTTCTGTAGTCTTGGTAGTGAGGGCCATCAGTGTTCTGTAGTCTTGGTAGTGAGGGCGGTCAGTGTTCTGCAGTTTTGGTAGTGAGGGCGGTCAGTGTTCTGCAGTCTTGGTAGTGAGGGCGGACAGTGTTCTGCAGCCTTGGTAGTGAGGGCGGTCAGTGTTCTGTAGTCTTGGTAGTGAGGGCGGTCAGTGTTCTGCAGTCTTGGTAGTGAGGGCGGTCAGTGTTCTGCAGTCTTGGTAGTGAGGGCGGTCAGTGTTCTGCAGTCTTGGTAGTGAGGGCGGTCAGTGTTCTGCAGTCTTGGTAGTGAGGGCGGTCAGTGTTCTGCAGTCTTGGTAGTGAGGGCGGTCAGTGTTCTGCAGTCTTGGTAGTGAGGGCGGTCAGTGTTCTGCAGTTTTGGTAGTGAGGGCGGTCAGTGTTCTGCAGTCTTGGTAGTGAGGGCGGTCAGTGTTCTGCAGTCTTGGTAGTGAGGGCGGTCAGTGTTCTGCAGTCTTGGTAGTGAGGGCGGTCAGTGTTCTGCAGTCTTGGTAGTGAGGGCGGTCAGTGTTCTGCAGCCTTGGTAGTGAGGGCGGTCAGTGTTCTGCAGCCTTGGTAGTGAGGGCGGTCAGTGTTCTGCAGTCTTGGTAGTGAGGGCGGTCAGTGTTCTGCAGCCTTGGTAGTGAGGGCGGTCAGTGTTCTGCAGTCTTGGTAGTGAGGGCGGTCAGTGTTCTGCAGCCTTGGTAGTGAGGGCGGTCAGTGTTCTGCAGCCTTGGTAGTGAGGGCGGTCAGTGTTCTGCAGCCTTGGTAGTGAGGGCGGTCAGTGTTCTGCAGTCTTGGAAGTATGGGGCGGTCAGTGTTCTGCAGTCTTGGTAATGAGGGCGGTCAGTGTTCTGCAGTCTTGGTAGTGAGGGCGGTCAGTGTTCTGCAGCCTTGGTAGTGAGGGCGGTCAGTGTTCTGCAGCCTTGGTAGTGAGGGCGGTCAGTGTTCTGCAGTCTTGGAAGTATGGGGCGGTCAGTGTTCTGCAGCATTGGTAATGAGGGTCGTCAGTGTTCTGCAGCCTTGGTAATGAGGGCGGTCAGTGTTCTGCAGTCTTGGTAATGAGGGTCGTCAGTGTTCTGTAGTCTTGGTCATAAGAGTGACGGGCACAGCATTTAATTTTGTTCTTTCCACAATGGTTTGCAGAAGAGGGGGCTGTATAATTTCTGCACAGGGTGCCACCTAATCACTGGCCGGCTGTGGTTGAATCCATTCTGCTTATATATGTATTTCTCTCTCTCTCCTTGTGTGCTGTGTGCAGTAACTTCACTATACTGCTATATCAGGATGTGGCCACTAGAGGGAGACACAGACCACTCTACAGCTTTCTCACACTCTCTTGACGCTGCAGTACCCATTACAGCCACAACTAGACGTATAGCATGCAGGTGTCCAGTACAAGGAGGAGGTTGGAATGCTCACCTGAGCACCACGGGCCCTTCAAACAGCTGATGGGCAGGGGTGCTGATAGTCAGGACCCCCTTGCTGATCTGATACTGAGGGCCTGTCATAATGATAAACGATCAGTGTTCTAATGCCTGTATACAACTACAGATGTAGCAGAGCTGACATTGTATTGATATGTGTGCTCTGTGACAATATACGGGTATTCCCTGCAGTCCGATATAAGAGCACTGATGACACATTGTGACATATGACATGACAGACTCAGCTCTGCTACATTCATAGCCGTGCAGTTCACGGACTCTTCTCCGCTCACCTCTTGTTCTTTCTTGCAGGGTAATGATCAGATCCGCTTTGAACTGACCTGCTATTCTCTGTATCCGGAGGTGAAGGTAAATCTGATGATCTCCTCATCCACATGTGATCAGTGTAAAACCTGCGCATAAAGGGGGTGAAGAATTATGTAAATTGACTAATATTTTAAGTCATTATTAGGGTGAGGTGAGACACTGCAGGCACCTCTGTGCGCCAAATACAATCCAAGGGAGGACCTAGATACTGCTAATATTCTTACTTTACCTTCCCTCTCTGCAGATCATCGCTCCCTGGAGGATGCCGGAATTTTACAATCGTTTCAGGGGTCGCAGTGACTTAATGGACTATGCCAAGGTACCTCTCTACTGAGTGCATGTCTGTAGGGGGCAGTATTATAGTAGTTATATTCTTGTACATAGGGGGCAGTATTATAGTAGTTATATTCTTGTACATAGGAGGGCAGTATTATAGTAGTTATATTCTTGTACATAGGGGCAGTATTATAGTAGTTATATTCTTGTACATAGGGGGCAGTATTATAGTAGTTATATTCTTGTATATAGGGGGCAGTATTATAGTAGTTATATTCTTGTACATAGGGGGCAGTATTATAGTAGTTATATTCTTGTACACGGGAGGCAGTATTATAGTAGTTATATTCTTGCACATAGGGGGCAGTATTATAGTAGTTATATTCTTGTACATAGGGGGCAGTATTATAGAAGTTATATTCTTGTACATAGGGGGCAGTATTATAGTATTTATATTCTTGTACATCGGGGGCAGTATTATAGTAGTTATATTCTTGTACATAGGAGGGCAGTATTATAGTAGTTATATTCTTGTACATAGGAGTAGTATTATAGTAGTTATATTCTTGTACATAGGAGGCAGTATTATAGTAGTTATATTCTTGTACATAGGAGGCCGTATTATAGTAGTTATATTCTTGTACATAGGGGGCAGTATTATAGTAGTTATATTCTTGTACACGGGAGGCAGTATTATAGTAGTTATATTCTTGCACATAGGGGGCAGTATTACAGTAGTTATATTCTTGTACATAGGGGGCAGTATTATAGAAGTTATATTCTTGTACATAGGGGGCAGTATTATAGTATTTATATTCTTGTACATCGGGGGCAGTATTATAGTAGTTATATTCTTGTACATAGGAGGGCAGTATTATAGTAGTTATATTCTTGTACATAGGGGCAGTATTATAGTAGTTATATTCTTGTACATAGGGGCAGTATTATAGTAGTTATATTCTTGTACATAGGAGCAGTATTATAGTAGTTATATTCTTGTACATAGGGGGCAGTATTATAGTAGTTATATTCTTGTACATAGGGGGCAGTATTATAGCAGTTATATTCTTGTACATAGGGGGCAGTATTATAGTAGTTATATTCTTGTACATAGGAGGCAGTATTATAGTAGTTATATTCTTGTACATAGGAGAGCAGTATTATAGTAGTTATATTCTTGTACATAGGGGGCAGTATTATAGTAGTTATATTCTTGTACCTAGGGGGCAGTATTATAGTAGTTATATTCTTGTACATAGGGGGCAGTATTATAGTAGTTATATTCTTGTACATAGGGGGCAGTATTATAGTAGTCATATTCTTGTACATAGGAGGCAGTATTATAGTAGTTATATTCTTGTACATAGGGGGCAGTATTATAGTAGTTATATTCTTGTACGTAGAGGGCAGTATTATAGTAGTTATATTCTTGTACATAGGGGGCAGTATTATAGTAGTTATATTCTTGTACATAGAGGGCAGTATTATAGTAGTTATATTCTTGTACATAGGAGGCAGTATTATAGTAGTTATATTCTTGTACATAGGGAGCAGTATTATAGTAGTTATATTCTTGTACATAGGGAGCAGTATTATAGCAGTTATATTCTTGTATATAGGGGGCAGTATTATAGTAGTTATATTGTTGTACATAGAGGGGCAGTATTATAGTAGTTATATTCTTGTACATAGGGGGCAGTATTATAGTAGTTATATTCTTGTACATAGAGGGCAGTATTATAGTAGTTATATTCTTGTACATAGGAGGCAGTATTATAGTAGTTATATTCTTGTACATAGGGGGCAGTATTATAGTAGTTATATTCTTGTACATAGGAGGCAGTATTATAGTAGTTATATTCTTGTACATAGGGGGCAGTATTATAGTAGTTATATTCTAGTACATAGGGGGCAGTATTATAGTAGTTATATTCTTGTACATAGGGGGCAGTATTATAGTGATTATATTCTTGTACATAGGGGGCAGTATTATAGTAGTTATATTCTTGTACATAGGGGGCAGTATTATAGTAGTTATATTCTTGTATATAGGGGGCAGTATTATAGTAGTTATATTCTTGTACATAGGGGGCAGTATTATAGTAGTTATATTCTTGTACACGGGAGGCAGTATTATAGTAGTTATATTCTTGCACATAGGGGGCAGTATTATAGTAGTTATATTCTTGTACATAGGGGGCAGTATTATAGAAGTTATATTCTTGTACATAGGGGGCAGTATTATAGTATTTATATTCTTGTACATCGGGGGCAGTATTATAGTAGTTATATTCTTGTACATAGGGGGCAGTATTATAGTAGTTATATTCTTGTACATAGGGGGCAGTATTATAGTAGTTATATTCTTGTACATAGGGGGCAGTATTATAGTAGTTATATTCTTGTACATAGGGGAGCAGTATTATAGTAGTTATATTCTTGTACATAGGGTGCAGTATTATAGTAGTTATATTCTTGTATATAGGGGGCAGTATTATAGTAGTTATATTCTTGTATATAGGGGGCAGTATTATAGTAGTTATATTCTTGTACACGGGAGGCAGTATTATAGTAGATATATTCTTGCACATAGGGGGCAGTATTATAGTAGTTATATTCTTGTACATAGGGGGCAGTATTATAGTAGTTATATTCTTGTACATAGGGGGCAGTATTATAGTAGTTATATTCTTGTACATAGGGGAGCAGTATTATAGTAGTTATATTCTTGTACATAGGGTGCAGTATTATAGTAGTTATATTCTTGTACATAGGGGGCAGTATTATAGTAATTATATTCTTGTACATAGGGGGCAGTATTATAGTAGTTATATTCTTGTACATAGGGTGCAGTATTATAGTAGTTATATTCTTGTACATAGAAGCAGTATTATAGCAGTTATATTCTTGTACATAGGGAGCAGTATTATAGCAGTTATATTCTTGTACATAGGGAGCAGTGTTATAGTAGTTATATTCTTGTACATAGGGGGCAGTATTATAGTAGTTATATTCTTGTACATAGTGGGCAGTATTATAGTAGTTATATTCTCATACATACGGGGCAGTATTATAGTAGTTATATCCTTGTACATAGGGGGCGGTATTATAGTAGTTATATTCCTGTACATAGGGAGCAGTATTATAGTAGTTATATTCTTGTACATAGGGAGGCAGTATTATAGTATTTATATTCTTGTACATAGGGGGGCGGTATTATAGTAGTTATATTCCTGTACATAGGGGGCAGTATTATAGTAGTTATATTCTTGTACATAGGAGCAGTATTATAGTAGTTATATTCTTGTACATAGGGGGCAGTATTATAGTAGTTATATTCTTGTACATGGGGAGCAGTATTATAGTAGTTATATTCTTGTACATAGGGGACAGTATTATAATAGTTATATTCTTGTACATAGGAGGCAGTATTATAGTAGTTATATTCCTGTACATAGGAGCAGTATTATAGTAGTTATATTCTTGTGCATAGGGGGCAGTATTATAGTAGTTTTTTTCTTGTACATAGGAGGCAGTATTATAGTAGTTATATTCTTGTACATAGGAGCAGTATTATAGTAGTTATATTCTTGTACATAGGGGGCAGTATTATAGTAGTTTTTTTCTTGTACATAGGAGGCAGTATTATAGTAGTTATATTCTTGTACATAGGGGGGCAGTATTATAGTAGTTATATTCTTGTACATAGGGGGCAGTATTATAGTAGTTATATTCTTGCACATAGGGGGCAGTATTATAGTAGTTATATTCTTGTACATAGGGGCAGTATTATAGTAGTTATATTCTTGTACATAGGAGGCAGTATTATAGTAGTTATATTCTTGTACATAGTGGGCAGTATTATAGTAGTTATATTCTTGTACATAGGAGCAGTATTATAGTAGTTATATTCTTGTACATAGGGGGCAGTATTATAGTAGTTATATTCTTGTACATAGGGGGCAGTATTATAGTAGTTATATTCTTGTACATAGGGGGCAGTATTATAGTAGTTATATTCTTGTACATAGGGGGCAGTATTATAGTAGTTATATTCTTGTACATAGGGGGCAGTATTATAGTAGTTATATTCTTGTACATAGGAGCAGTATTATAGTAGTTATATTCTTGTACATAGGGGGCAGTATTATAGTAGTTATATTCCTGTACATAGGCGGCAGTATTATAGTAGTTATATTCTTGTACATAGGGGGCAGTATTATAGTAGTTATAGTCTTGTACATAGAGAGCAGTATTATAGTAGTTATATTCTTGTACATAGGGGGCAGTATTATAGTAGTTATAGTCTTGTACATAGAGAGCAGTATTATAGTAGTTATATTCTTGTACATAGTGAGCAGTATTATAGTAGTTATATTCTTGTACATAGGGGGCAGTACTATAGTAGTTATATTCTTGTACACAGGGGGCAGTATTAGTAGCTTGTATATGGGGGCAGGCTGGGTATTCTTTTCTGTGTCTGTAGCTGTGTATTTGGGAGCAGTCATTCCCTGTAATTAATTCAATAATCAATCATCATTAGTAGGACTGTAGTTGTCATTAGCTCTTCTCCTGGCTGGGCAGTGAGTGGCTCCTGTGTAGGGGGGTAATTAGCTCTTATACGGATGCTGGGATGATCAGTGAGCTGTGGGTGCAGATTGTGTGCTGTGTGTGGGATTGTGATGATGCGGTGTCAGTAGGTGACAGATTTGCCCCCTGGCACAGTCCGAGCTGCTGATTATTACCCATTCAGAACAAACAAAGAGCGTCATTAATTGACTAACAAGCTTTTGTAAACTAATGAGAAGCTGGGAGCAGCGGAGCCGCTGGAGCGTGACGCTGCTCCCTATGTTACAGCAATGGTACAATAGGTTGCTCTGTCCCATCTGGGGACCACACTGCCGTCCAGCTGAGGAGCAGAATCCAGAACGGCACGGTGCGTTCCCGTGTGATGCAGTAAACGGACGTCCCTGAGTGTCAGATTCACAGCTGATTCTAAGTTGTATCTGCTCCTGGGAAAGTTGGGTGTCAACCAGTATGTCCGCCATAATGAAGTTTGTCAGCCAGCTGTCCTAGTCAGTTTCATAGGATATTAGGTTGTGCCAGAGTGATGTGAATGTTGGGGCCCTTCTGGATACCTGGTTGCGAATGAGTACTTTGCCTCCAAGCTGCAAGACAGCAGGATCATCAGTATGGTTCTATTATTTAGCTGCTATATGGCGGTATGATTTTGGCACTTCTTGGCTTGGTTATTTGGCTATGATTTGGGTATTGACTGGATGAACTATTAAGTCACTATATGGCCATATAATTCGAGCACCATTATGGAGCCGTATGATTTGGGCACTGTGCAGCAGCATTATTTAGTCACTATAGGGCGGTATGATTTGGACACTGTATGGCTGCATTAACCACTATAGGGCGGTATGATTTGGACACTGTATGGCTGCATTAACCACTATAGGGCGGTATGATTTGGACACTGTATGGCTGCATTAACCACTATAGGGCGGTATGATTTGGACACTGTATGGCTGCATTAACCACTATAGGGCGGTATGATTCCCATGGTGGTAGTAGTATTATTGTAGTATGGTAATTTTGACACTGCGTGGCGGTGTTGTATGGACATTGCATGCTACCGGTTTAGGTGCACCATATGGTCGTTACTGAAGGCTCTTTCATTGTAGCGGTACAATTTTTAACTATTACCTGTAGACTGTTTTTTCCTATTTCCTTCCCTCCGACTAAGAGGAAAGGCCCCTGCACACGGCGTCCTGCCCGGGGGCCCACATACATTGATTTGGCTATGGGTGAGCACAAAACAAGTGTTTTATTGGAATTTTTCATGCGAGGCGAAGCAAATCTCCCCCTCATGATATCTTTCCTTCTGTTCTTGTCCTGCATGCCCCCCAGCCGCAGCTTATCACAGGGGCACCTCTTTGTAAACAGATCGCTATCAGGGAGCCCCCTATAATTGGTGCCACTCTGGGCATAGATAAAGTCCCACCAGCCCCAGGCCAGGATAAGTAAAAGCCTCTCAGTTAACTCCGAGCCCGGCTACTTATTAACTGGCCGCGGCTCACACCGACCTAGCAGGGTCTTCCCAGGGTCTTCCAGGCCTTTCAGCGCAGGGGCACTTCATTCAGGGCACCATGAAAAGATACAAATTGGAGTTTTGTTGTTGACAGGTTATAAAAGCCTCAGAGGGACAATGAGAGCGAAGGAAATAAAGGTAGCAAGCGGAGACGAGCGTCAGGGCGTATAATGTTACAAGGTATCTAAGCACTGGGAATAGAGATACATTATATTACAGGATATCGCAAGGTATCTAAGCACAGGGAATAGGCACGTATTATAATACAGGGTATCTGAGCACTGGACATAAAGATACATTATATTAGGCCAGGTTCCCTTATATCTGGTCTTTTTTTTTTTCCTGCGCCATTTTAGTCACGCACCAGAGGGAAACCGATATCCGACCGGGTCTCCTAGGTTTTCATGGCATCCAGCTTGTCAGTTTAATGCCAGATAACTGCTTGTGCTGGGTAGAAAAACTTTGCTTGCTCATTTACCTGACCAGCTGTGACCGGCTATGGACGCCACACGGGTGCAAAAAGTGCAGCCAAGTTGCATCACTTATGTCCATTTTTGGCTTAACATTGCTGGCCGGTCACAACCGATATATGGGACCCCACCCTGACTGCAATCCGAGCGCTTCACATAGTGATACATCGTATTACAGGGTATCCGAGCACTGCACAAAGTGATACATTCTGTAACAGGGTATCCGAGCACTGCACAAAGTGATACATTCTGTAACAGGGTATCCGAGCACTTCACATAGTGATACATCGTATTACATGGTATCCGAGCACTGCATATAGTAATACATCGTTTTACAGGGTATCCGAGCACTTCACATAGTGATACATCGTATTACATGGTATCCGGGCACTGCACATAGTGATGTATCATATTACAGGGTATCCGAGCACTGCACAAAGTGATACATTCTGTAACAGGGTATCCGAGCACTTCACATAGTGATACATCATATTACAGGGTATCCGAGCACTTCACATAGTGTTGCATCGTATTACAGGGTATACAAGCACAGGACATAGTGTTAGGCTATATTACAGGGTATCCGAGCACTACACATAGTGATACATCATATTACAGGGTATCCGAGCACTACACATAGTGATACATTATATTACAGGTTATTCTATTGCAAAAAATGTAGAAATAATTGATAAGCTTTTGGTGTGACTCAGTCGTTAAGATCACCTCCGCCATATCAATGATTGCATGGACTTGGATGAATAAAATATGGAGGAAACGTCTCGCCCGGTATGGGAGGTGCCGTTTTCCTGGGGTGCAGTGGCAGCACTCGCCCTGTTTTTGCTTGTATTGTGGGGATTGTTTACCCACTGAGCCCTGGGAGACACATGCGATCTGCAGTGCATTATAATGAGGTGTCCCCTGGCTTGTGACATCTTCATTACTTCAGCTCTAGGTATTCTTTATATAGAGGCAGCTCATAAGTGTGAATGCTTCTACAGGGGCCGCGCTGCTAAACATTAGCCCCCGGCCTTTCTTCTACGTGTGGGTGGCATCACTCTATTAGGAGGAAGCTTTCTGACTGTGTGTAGGGGGTCTGGGGGTCTTTGTTGTGTTCATCATGGGTGCATTGCTTCCCCTTCATTGCCCAGCCCAATGAGGGGGGATGCATCCCGAGAATGCCTGCCGACCACCTAAGGGGGTCTACCTAGGTCCCAGTTGGGAACCTCTTCTTCCCGAGATGGGTTTGTTAACATATTAGGGTCCCCACTGAGACGGAAGCGGCTGTGAGTTATTCTGGCTAGGTGGACGCTCTGGCCTAGAAGGAGAAAATGGAGATTTTTCGTCTTTTTTTGATTCCTTATTGTGGGAAGGGAGGAATATATTTTCTCGGTGACTCCATGAAGTGTGAGGGCTTTCGTGAAGGACTTGTGATTAAATTCCCCCGGAGGGACCGCGCGGGTGTTTATAATGCATAGAATCCATCTCTCTGCTCGCTCGCTTCTACATGAAGTGCGCCCCTTTGGCAGCGCCAGCGCACTTTATACTCCCATTTACTGTGCATTCTGAGAACGCGAAAAGTGTAAAATCCAAACCGGGGATGAATTCATGCATCCTGATCAGCGCCGGACACAAAGTTCTGTCTGCAGCGGGTCGGTGTGCGGTCCGTGCGCAGTCAGGTGCAAATACAGACGTGACCGTACTGCAGCGAAAGTTCTCAGGTGTCAGTCATTCATTCGTGTCAACAAGTGAACATGGATGAAATTCGCGTGCCTCCATTTTTCGCAGACTATTGCTGAGCAGTACTAGAAAATAATTGACTTTTTTGCACACGTGAAAAAAAAAAAACGGGTAACACGGAAATTAAAGTAATTAACGCATGATGTATATAGATGCATGCAATATGAACGATACTGAATGAGTCCTTAGACTATGTTCACACGGGGCGGATTTGCCAGGGATCCTCTCTCCTCTTTAAATGAGGGGGTGAATTCCGCACCAAATTTAATGTAAAAAATTTTGGCAAAATTTGCACCAAATGATGTATTTTGTCACAGATTTAGTACTGTGGATCTCATCTACTGTGAAATGTCCACTGTGAATCCCACCCCATATGAGCATAGCCTTTAAGCAGCCCTCTGGTTCCCGGACTGGAGGGGGCAGTTATGTTACCTGCTGTTGGTCTTCTCTGCCGATGTCTCTAATCCAGTTCTAAATCCCCAGATTATGTAATCCCTAGAATGCATTGCTAGTTTCAGACTACCGAAGATCTATACCTGCTTTCTGATTGGTCAGTACGGCTCATGTGATCAACACTGGCCAATCAGACAGCAGTGGTAGTTAGATAACTATGGCAGCCATCTTGGAAGACTAAAAACATGGCCCGGAACCAGCGGATCAGAGGGACAATAGCTGAGAAAAACAGGACTGGGGGGCACTTTAAACCATCTCGATGACCTGTAGGGCGTGGGCCAGGGCAAAAAAGTCAAAGATGGCCAACCAACCCTCAGGCCAGGTTCCCTTCCAGTGTTGTGCTGCCCATGAGGATGTGCGGGTTCATAGAGACCTTTACGTCATCTGTCCCTCCAGGGGTCCCATCGCCATCTCTGGGGACCATCTCTACAATGCTTATACCTATCTGGGATCAGGTGACCCTCCTACGTCCTAACGCTATGGGGCCCATCATGTAGGCCTACTCATCATATACCAACAGATTGCAGGATTTGGCTGCCCCCGATGAGCTCATTATAAAGCTGGTAACCATCAATAAATCACTCGGCTTACTTATAGACCAGAGGACAATAGCCGTCGCCACACAGCATGGAGAATGATGGACTGACTTGTGAAGCGACATTCATTTTATAGATTAGTTTCCTAAAACTTCAGCGTCAGGATGAGGGGCGTAGCCGGGCTCAAAAGACCTGCGGCCGCACAATAAACTGCATTCGTGCTCATGCATATAGTCTATAGATGACCACCCAAAGCCCTTAACGAGTGGCATAATGGGCCATGGTGGAGGCAGAAGGGTCCCAGGTATTGAGCTGAACCCAAGGCCGGGGTGTAGATGCGTGCACCCGCTCTAATACAGCATTCCTAAAGACCAAGCATTAAAAGTTTGAAAAACATTTTGTAATATCTTATCTCTATGCTGAGATGTCCGTATATGAAGTTACAGGCCCGAAGCCTGAGGCTGCACTACTGAGAGGGTGTGCAGTGTTGTCCTCATCATCAGTGTACACATGTGGCCACGCAGGGATAAGGGGTCAGGGATATTAATGTGTGGTACATCTCATCACAGAAACACGGGATCCCCGTACCAGTGACCCCCAAGAGCCCCTGGAGCATGGATGAGAACATCATGCATATCAGGTAAGAAAAGCCAACAGCTCTCGCTGACACTTGGGGGCGGGATAATGACACACTGACACTCGAGGGGCGGGATAATGACACGCTGACACTTGGGGGACGGGATAATGACACGCTGACACTTGGGGGATGGGATAATGACACGCTGACACTTGGGGGGACGGGATAATGACACGCTGACACTTGGGGGACGGGATAATGACACGCTGATACTGGGGGGACGGGATAATGACACGCTGATACTTGGGGGACGGGATAATGACACGCTGATACTGGGGGGACGGGATAATGACACGCTGACACTTGGGGGGGACAGGATAATGGCACGCTGACACTTGGGGGACGGGATAATGGCACGCTGACACTTGGGGGACGGGATAATGACACGCTGAGACTTGGGGGACGGGATAATGACACGCTGACACTTGGGGGACGGGATAATGACACGCTGATACTTGGGGGATGGGATAATGACACGCTGATACTGGGGGGACGGGATAATGACACGCTGACATTTGGGGGGGACAGGATAATGACATGCTGACACTTGGGGGACGGGATAATGGCACGCTGACACTTGGGGGACGGGATAATGACACGCTGACACTTGGGGGACGGGATAATGACACGCGGACACTTGGGGGATGGGATAATGACAGGCTGACACTTGGGGGACGGGATAATGACACGCTGACCTTGGGGGACGGAATAATGACACGCTGATACTTGGGGGATGGGATAATGACACGCTGATACTTGGGGGATGGGATAATGACACGCTGATACTTGGGGGATGGGATAATGACACGCTGATATTTGGGGGATGGGATAATGACACGCTGATACTTGGGGGATGGGATAATGACGCGCTGATACTTGGGGGATGGGATAATGACACGCTGACACTGGGGGAACGGGATAATGACACGCTGACACTGGGGGGACGGGATAATGACACGCTGACACTGGGGGAACGGGATAATGACACGCTGACACTGGGGGGACGGGATAATGACACGCTGACACTGGGGGAACGGGATAATGACACGCTGACACTGGGGGGACGGGATAATGACACGCTGACACTTGGGGGACGGGATAATGACATGCTGACACTTGGGGGGACGGGATAATGACACGCTGACACTTGGGGGACGGAATAATGACACGTTGACACTTGGGGGGGACGGGATAATCACCGCTGACACTTGGGGGGAACGGGATAATCACCGCTGACACTTGGGGGGGGACGGGATAATGACCGCAGACACTTGGGGGGGGGACGGGATAATGACCGCTGACACTTGGGGGGGACGGGATAATGACCGCTGACACTTGAGGGGGACGGGATAATGTCACGCTGACACTTGAGGGGGACGGGATAATGTCACGCTGACACTTGGGGGGGACGGGATAATGTCACGCTGACACTTGAGGGGGATGGGGAAAATGGCACACTGACACTTGGGGGATGGAATAATGGCACGCTGACACTTGGGGGACGGGATAATGACACGCTGACACTTGGGGGACGGGATAATGACAGGGTGACACTTCACGGGACAGAATGATATGGTGACACTTGGGGACAGAATGACACTTGGTGTAAAATCCACATAACACATGTGAGCTTCCTCTTGTTTCAGCTATGAAGGGGGGATCCTGGAGAACCCTAAGGTAAGTTAGTTAAGTAACTTTCTCCCTTAGGCAGCCATGATACATGAGGCCCAGTATAATTTGTCCTGTTTCGCCCCTCCTGGCACTGAGCGCTGGTACAGTCACCCCTCTACAATGACACCAGAGGTTGTTACAGGTCTTCTATAAACTGCAATAGAGAAGACAACCTGTTGTGTCCCAAGGAGCTAGCAATCTAGAATGAGTGAGCTGATGGTTCACAGTGATGACTGCGCTGTCTCCTACTCCTGTCAGTGATGGGAGCTGCTGCAGGTAACGATCTATCAACACTAATTACCCCATCAGTCAGGAAGAGCGGCCTGCAGGGATGTCGCCGCTGCTCCAGTCATCAGCCGGAGGGGAGACGCCGCTGTGTTCCAATATTTTGATAAACAGTTCAGTCTGTGATCTGTCAGTCAGCGCCGCCGTGTAATAACGCCAATACTGACAGTGACATGATGAGCTCCTGTGCTCTATCTATCTATCTAATATCCATATTATATCTATCTCTCTCTCTCTCATATCTATCTATCCATCTAATCTATCTATCTTATATCTAACGTCTATCTATCTATCTATCTCATATCTATCTATATCTATCTCATTTCTATATTATATGTATCTATCTATCTATTCTATATCTAACTTCTATCTATCTATCTATATTGTATCTATCTCATATCTATCTATCTCATATCTATCTATCTATCTATCTATCTATCTATCTATCTATCTATCTATCTATCTATCTCATATCTATCTATCTATATTGTATCTATCTCATATCTATCTATCTATATTGTATCTATCTATCTATATTGTATCTATCTCATATCTATCTATATTGTATCTATCTATCTATATTGTATCTATCTCCTATCTCTCGATCTATCTATCATGTCCTCATTATCCCACTTTCCTCTCTCTTTTCTCGCGACTCATCCTCCCAACTGCAGGGATTTATAGAAAAAAAAAACAGATGGTTGGGCCATTTTCTGCCTCCCTGAGACCCGATTGAGGGGCAATGAGGCATTCTAATGTTAGAAAGATAGAAATTTACTTGCTTTAACTTCATATGGCGCTTTGAAAGAGTTCATTCAGACTCGGACACAACAAAATCAACTGGGTGAATAAAGCATTGACGGCACAAGCATCCTTACACTGGCCTTCACTTCATGCCCCATTTCCTCCTAATCTCCCTCTCCCCTCGCTGCCCCGGCGCTCCCTTTTCTCTCACACTCTCCGCACGCTGCTCCTCTCCTCCACCTCCCAGCTTATTATTAGCAGGTTTTTTCTATTTTTCCTATATTCTTTATAAATATTTCTGTATATATTTTTTTTCCGCTTCCCCACATTCTCCCCCTGACGCCGCTGTCACATCACCCCTGCCGGACCTGACAAGTGGGAGTCTGGTGACACCGGGCTCTTGTCATATGAACTGAGGCTAGAGAGGGAGTCGCAGCAGCATGGGCGACAGAGAAACGTGGCACCAGCGTGAGCGGCACTTTATTTGTATCTGGTTATTTTATTTAATAGGTCGGGTCGGTGTCGGCCCAGGAAATTGCCATGGCTTAGGAAAGAGTTTCAATCTTGGAATTTCCCAATCTGACCCCCTCACTTAGCATGATCCCCTTTCGTAGCTTCCGGCAACTTAAATAGGACCCCTCTCTTAGCCTGACCCAGTCACTAAACCGAAATCCCTCGCTTAAGCCAAAATTCCTAGCCTAACTGGATCCCTTTGCTTGAGCTGATCCCCCTACCTAACCCAAGCCCCTCACTTAGCCTGACCCCCTTACTTTGTAAAATCCCTTCATCTAGCCTGAACCCCTCACTAAACCCAAGCACCTTATTTAGCCTAACCCCCTACCTGACATCTCATTTTGCATGACCCCCTCATTATAATTTTAACCCCTCACCTGACCCAAATTCCTTGCTTAACTGAACCCCCTGATCCCCTTACCTTGTGTAACCACCTCCTAACTCAAACAGTTTGACCCTCTCATTAAGTTCAAACACCTCACTTGGCTTTACCCCCCATTAGCTAACCTAAATCCCCCACTTTGCATGACCCCCTCATTTACTTCTAACTCCTCACCTTACCCCTCACTTAACCCCCCCCCACCTAACTTGAATTCCTCATGTAGCCAGACCCTTCACTTATCTATAACCCCAATCCAACTCTTTGCTTATCCTGACCCCTTACTTTGTGTAACCCTCTCACTAGCATGAATGCACACAGGTGGATTTGAGTCGCAGAATTGGAGCGGGTGACCGCCTCCAGATACGGCTCATAGCATGCAATGCAAAAGTGATTCTTCATGCACACAAGTGGACGGGCTGCAGAGACCGCGGAAGAAGCGGGAGTTTAAAAAAAATCTGTACTGTGGATGTCCGACGGCGAGCCGTGCGGGCCATCTGCAGTACAGATAGAAGAAACAGAAAGCAGGTACGCGCGGATGCCAATACTGCCAGGGCCCATGTGCATGCGGGTGAGCCTGACTCCCTCTCTTAGACTGTACACTTCAGCTTGTTATTCCGAACTATTGGAATTCCTCTTTGGAGGCTCAGTAGTCCAGAATTTGGGTTAGTCTGACATCCTTTAGACAGAACCCAGCAGCCCGTCCACCCCGAGCGGTCTCCCTCGCCCTGGGCCCCTGGCGTCTCCAGAACTCGGCCCTCTTCCCAGCTAGGAATGCTGCTCTAGCAGTTTTTGTAGGTGTCTGTGGTTTTCTCCGAGCCTGGAACGCAGGGTGCCGGAGTGATTGACGGGCATTACCACGCCCACGAGTCAGGGACAGCAAGCAATCAAATGGGCCAAAGCAGATTTTAGCCACTAACCCAGAAAGGGCGTGAATGATGAGCGCTAAGAGAAGGCGCCTTCTTATTGTAACTCTGCCAAGGCTGGCATTAGGCTGATATGTTTTTAGATGAGTTTCTGCTTTGTTCCTCTCCGCTCCCCCGGATGTATTAACCTCGGGGACACTGTACGAGTGCGTTCCTGCGGTGCACCTGCTGGGGTCACCCACTCTGATTTCTTTCTCTATTTTTGCAGAATAAACTGCTGTGATATAAGCGGGGCTCTGTCTGCAGCAGAGAGACTTCAATCTAGCGGCTTCTGATTGTGCAACGGTTATTGGCACTCCCCTCCGCGCTCGGCCGCCGCCGCCGCATTGCCTTAAATGACACTGTTGTAATTTTCTGGTATAAAATCTTTCGTTACTGCAGATATTATAATTCGGGGGTACAAGTCAAAATGGCGTCTGTCTTTTTCGTGGTTGTACCCTCTACCCCTTCCCAATTTCCGTAAACCGCAGGAAAAATGTGCGGGATGGTTCCCTCGTCATTTGCGGTAATGTTATAAGCCTTGTGGTCGGCTCGAATGTCCTGCACCATCGTGACGCCAACAGCCGCAGGGTCTGGATTTTATCCATTGATCTTCCCTACAGATAAGCGGCGCCATTGTCAGTTGACCACTTTTCTCCTCTCTCACCATATGAACAGGTCACTTTGGTCGACTTTGCAAACAATTGTCATTCTCAGAAACATAATTTGTTGCTGCGGGGCTTCAATGCAAAATGTGGAACAGACCCCTCAAATATAACGCTCCATTCATAGCACTGGTCTCCCGGGCCGGGGTACAACCGCATCCTCCGTACCCATTGGGGTATGTACGCATGGCGGAATCCAACACAGATTATGTCATATGGAATCTGAAACCCACAGCTGTGCTATGCAGATACAGGGCAGGGGATCTACTAGTGCTTTGCAACGGGTATATCCGCTTGCGGAATTCGCGACGTGGATACGTTACGGAATCTGCCTCTAGAAGTGATGCGCCATTTTTTTCCCCCACACACGCAGATTTTAAATCCACATTGAAAAAGCTCTGTATAGAGTACGGTGCAGACTCCCACTGAGTGGGATGTGGATACAACAGCAAAAATACCTGAGGGGAACATATATTTACGGTTCACCCCCCCCCCCCCCCCCCAGCTCTTCTCACGGTTATCGATATTCCCAAGAAGCACTTTTATCACCCATCGATAGGATGAGATCCCGAAAATAGGGTCCCGTGTCCTCCTCATTGGGGGCTTGCTGCACCTCCCGCAGTGAGGTGGAGAGTGAACGCAGCGGTGGTCATGTGCGGTGCCGCTCCATTCATCTTCAATGGGACTGCGGGAATGGCTAAATGCTTGTACTGCGCCATTTACGTCAGCCCCAGTGAAATGAATGGAGCGGCGCTGCGCATGTGCAGTGAGGAGGAAAGGGAGACTCTGGACCCCCATTCTTGGGACTGGTGGAAGTGAGACCCCAACAATCAGAAAATGGGCAGGTAATAAAAGTAAATCTTGGGAATATCCCTTTAAGGCCGCATTTCCACAGCTGATTTTCTCGTGCGAGTTTTGTGTCTCAATTCTGAAAATAGAACCTATTTTTCTGAATGGGTCTATTTACACGGCGATCCGTTGTTCAGAGCGATGCTGCGCAATAGAGAAATCGCAGCATGCTTTATTTTCCCGTAATTCCGCCTTAAACTCGCCCATTATATGCTGCGGGCGAGTTTAAAAAAAATCACATCGTACTTTTATTTACACGCAAGCGCGATTTGATCTTTATTTTTTTCCTATTGAGACAACGTGAAAATCCCGCGCCGCGCAGTGCGAAGCGATGTACTCTCAAGGTGCGCCGCAGTGAAAACCGTGGGCCTAAGAGTGCGATATCAGTCCGAATATCTCGAACCAAGATCACGCTTGCACGTGTAACTACACCCTGAGGCTGGCGATAAAATAGCGCAATGCGAGAGTGAGTGAAAACGCAGAATTATGACACCCATGCTTTTCAGTGCTTTCGTTCCCATTTTGCGATGTTTTCACTCAAGCGATGTGGTGTGGGGAAAAAAAATCGCTGCCTGCCCTATCTTTCAGCGTTTTACGTTTTTCCCCTATGGGCCTTATTGTTATCGCAGCGCACAAGCTTGCGATATTCATCCGATGCTTTTTTTTTAACATTAGAAACTCCTATTGACTACCGCGGTCAAAAATCATGGCGGCAGCGATGCACGATTTTTCACAAGAAAAAGCATTGCTGATGCTCACTAATCTCCTGAACGCGCCAATGTCGCAATCGCCAGTGTGAAGGAGCCCTAAGATGTATGGCCTGGTGGTCGTTTCGCATTACGTGCCCTTTTCAGATGACCACTGCGCCAATTCTCCACCTCGCTGTTCCTCTTTGGAGCAGGTCCTATATATCTCCCTGTAGTAAAAAGCACGGAGCAATCCGAGTTGGGGCCCCCTCTGTCCAAGGGCCCCTTAGCAGCCACATGCACCCCTCCCCCGAACGTTCTAATCAGTCACATTTTACACTAACCCAATCACTAGATAGAGGCTGGTGCAGCCAATCAGATCGCAGCTTTCATTACATTAGTGCAAGTTTTGAAAATGCCAGACATGATCCGATTGGTTGTTGGAGGCAGCACCTGAGGGCCTCATACATGAAAGGTCGGTGTTGCCCATAGCAACCAATCAGACTGCAGCTTTCATTGTTCCAGAACAGGCTTAAAAATGAAAGAAGTAATCTGATTGGTTGCCATGAACAACAGCCAATCCGCTCTTGTTATAGTGCTGCAGGTCAGTGAACGGGGCTGTCTGACTGGTTGCTATGGTCATCTCCTCTATGTCGCCGTGTTGGGTATTTTTTACCTCAGAACTTACCAAATTACCCTTTTTCCCACAGAATCACGCTCCAGACGGGCTGTTTGTGAAAACTAAAGACCCCAGCACCGCCCCGAGCGCCCCCGACGTCCTGGAGATCCAGTTTAAGAAAGGTGAGTCAAGAAGGGTGCGTGAAACAGGACCGTGACGGGCGCCTACTTACTACACAGGCGGCGGCTTCAGCGTGGTCGTCACGGCGACGGGTCATCGTATGTAATAATGGTCTATACGGTCATGTCACAACATAGACTTTTGGGTCATGTGACGTGTGGCGCCATGTCGCCCTTATTACTACTGACATTATATTATTACATGGGAAAGAAAATACTGTTCCATCGACTGTTCGTCTCCAAGAGTCACATGATGCTGCGAACGTACGAAATGTAAACTTATTAGTTGCAACCGTGGGAGGGGCATAGCGGAATGTACCAGAAGCGCTATAATAATGTAAATAATCCTGACGCGATCCAGCGTAATATAATCAGATAACGATTACTACTAATAATAAGGCATACAATGTCAATACCAATAACCGAATAAGGGCGCTTTCACACGAACGGAAATACGCGGCGAGTGTTTTTTTTTTTTTTCCGCCAGTAGATTTGAAACCCCGTTTCCTGATTCACAATCGCATTAAACACATACTTGCGCAGGTTGATAAGTATTCCACGCGGTTGTGGCCAAAGTAGTGACCTGTTCCTCGCATGGGCTAAATCCTCGCGCTGATTGCAGCATCTGCATGTGATGATCCGCAGCTCAGCCGCACGGTTTGAAGCAAATTCCACGTTGGATTTCTTCCGGCGTGGATCTCGCCACGTGAAGCTGATATAGAGATCAGATAATAATCTGCTGGATCCGAGCCACAATGGATAACGATGCAACTTTAATTCCTCGTGGCTATTCCGTGGCAGTAGCGTTACTATAGTGCTGCGTGTAAATGAGCCACTTGATGCATCTCGATGCCCTGAGCAGCTGCTAGACGCCGCCTCCTGCTAAATGTTGCAACGGCACATCATTCGTGGTCCACGCTGATAATATGAGCTCTGCGCAGTCCGGGCGGTAAACATGCGTTTATTTACTACGTTAAGAATGATGCATTCTGGGGGATGAGCGGCTGCAAGATGTTCAGATGCAGATTTCGCGGATGCATAGACTTCATATCATGGAGTACGTGTCATAGCGAGTGAGGACGTGGCCGATTTTCGTTGCGAAATCCTCGCTGTTTCGGCATCTCCAAAGCGGAACCATTTATTGGAATACAAATCTGTAATGTAGATTATACCGCGAAAATTTGAAATCCACGTGCGCCAAAAAAAAAAAAAGGCGATATGTCTTTTTTTTTGCACACATTTCGAATCTGTGAATGGAAAAAAACCTTCGTCCTAAAGACTTCGGCATAGATTTACAGATTTCAGTGCTTTCTTGATGGTGGATGTCATCATTCAGCTGCGCTAAATCCGCGTCCAGAACGCGACACCCGCAATCGTGACAACACTAATATAATAAATCCGTCATTAGTAACCAGCAGGGACCAGAACTACTGGGAATAAAGGAAATGGTTCCTTATTTTTTTCCTCCATTTTCCCGTCCGCCCGCGCCGATCCTCACTCCTACTGACCCTCGCTATAACACGTGCTGCATGATATGAAGTCTATGCATCCGTGAAATCTGCATCTGAACATCTCGCAGCCGCTCATCCCCCCACAAATCCATTATTCTTACTGGAAACCACCATAATAAATAAATGCATGATTCCGTCCGGACTGGGCAGAGCTCACATTGTCAGCGCGGACCCCGAGCGATGGCGCTGCTGTCACCAGTCTTGTAGGAGACGGTGTCTGGCAGCTGCTCGGAGCCTGCGCCGTCGCCACTGACTCATTTACACGTGGCATTATAGTAACTTTATGCTATTATCACGGAATATCCTTGAGAAATTAAAGTCCCATCGTCACCCAGCGAGGACAATGGCGGCTCCATTCACCCCGGCCCATCAGATTATCTATTCATCGCCCCTCACTTTTATTTATTTGAAGTTCTAATCTAATTATTGACTATTTGAAAACTATAAGCTGCGGATCAGGGAGCAGAGCGGCCGGGACAGGCGGCGGAATATGGCCAATATAAAAAAAAAAGACCCCTGAACAAAAAAAAAAAAGCCTTTAAATATAAATAGGATCCGCAGACGGACGAAGGCGGCTTAAAGTTCATTATTGCAAAGAATTACATTTAATGGCATAAGAGAGTGAAAGTGCTCCGTTAAGAGGTGATTGGCATTGAATAGTGCAATCAATACTAATGGGGGCAACAGATGGAGAAAAGATTAAGCACAAAACTAGTCCCGGCTCCGCTTTGTGGCGAAACAACCCCTTGTCAGATCGCTGATACATTTATTGCTCATTTCAGTTTGCAAAAAGAATAATGCGGCCTTTCTTTTCATAGTCTGTCCTCTCCCTCCCACCCAGAGCCTGAAAATCCCCCCAGCTCGCCCTCCCCAGGGCTCAGCCTGTACACCACACCCTTCCCTCTGCCTTTCTTGTGGAAGGTGTAATAATTAATTCATGGGGTCTCCCTATGGCTGTGAGGCTTTAACTTCTTACTGACTGACCCCCCCTGTTCTTTTGAGTGTTGACAGGTCTAGAACTTGGTTGGCGCTCATTGAAACAGACATTATGGGAGGGTTGGATGGGTGGGTCGGAAACCCACCAAGCAACTGGCCACCAGCTTCCCCCTCCTCTGCGCCCATTTGTCAGGCTCAAATCTCCGAGTGGTGAGACAGAAGGTGCTGTGCCGTAAGACAATGGAGGACCGTGAAATGCAATTAAGAATGGGGCTGGTGGCAATTTCACAGTGTATGAAATGAAAGACAGGGTGACAGTAGAGACAGGCAGCGGGCCCGGGGGGAGTGGGGGGCTCATTTTATTGCACTTTCTATTTTACCCTAAATCTGTAACCTCTCCCCCCCCCCCCATCCCTTCCCCGCCACCTTCTGGTTCTTAAGGAGTTATTTAGAGTTCATATCTGTCTCATCCATTAAATGCTGCTGTGTGTGGTGGAACCGCGGAAAGTGTCCCAGAGGGGCTCATTCTCAGTCTGTAAAACGTCCCCTTACAATTCCCCTATGTACACAAGCCACGTTGTTGTTTGCTTCTCCATCACAGGTGTCCCCGTGCAGGTCACGAATGTCCGGGATGGGACGCAGCATCACACCTCGCTGGAGCTCTTCTCCTATCTCAACGAAGTTGCGTAAGTTCTGCACCTGCTGCTGGGGTAAAACTGTGGAAAGGCTCCTGATTGGAGGTATCTAGACT
This sequence comes from Eleutherodactylus coqui, assembly GCF_035609145.1. NCBI lineage: Eukaryota > Metazoa > Chordata > Amphibia > Anura > Eleutherodactylidae > Eleutherodactylus > Eleutherodactylus coqui. Next base: position 10,116,992 of record NC_089846.1, on the reverse strand, counting down.
AGCATTGGGGAAGGTTGTAAGCTGCAATACCCTAATTGCGGGTTACGGGTACCTCCAAACTGGAGATATAGTATAACCGTGGAGTGCACTGTAAAGACCCCATCTACTTGTGCACAGCTCCTTCTCGCCACGAGACCAGGGAAGTGGAAGTGCCCCAAGGGGTAACATGGGATCAGGTTGGTGCTATCCTCCTTCCCAATTACTAATGCGATCCAATGTACAGCTCCTTCTCTCCACATGACGAGTAAAGGACATATGATTTGTCCATATGGGAGAATGGCGGTGTGAATAGTCTCATAGGCTATTATGGGGCCATGTATATGGACAGCACAGGACCCAAATATACGGCCATCTGAATGGGCCTTAAGGAACCATGGGAAGAGTCAATGGGGAAGAAATCGCAGCACGTCCTGTTGTTGTCTGTCTTTAGGCATGAGGACAGCGCATGAGTCTGTGGCTATTGCACAGCACGTAGGCCGGTGTCCGTGCGCTCTACGATGCGCGTTGCACCTGAGCTCCTCAAAATCTGATTTTGCGCAGATTTTGTTATAGATTTTGGGGCGGATCTGCAGCTCATTTCGCTCTTTTAATTAATTTCAAATTGAAAAGCTGAAATCTGCTGCATATCTGTGGCAAAATCTGCAGCAAATGTCCAGATAGAAAAATTGTGAAATATCTTATTTTTGGGCAATATCGCCTATTATTGTCTATAGGAGCAAAAAAACCCCATCACAACGCATTCACATGTGATGAGATTATCCTACGGCCACGGTCACACAGGGTGGATTCCCGACGGAAATGTCACTGTTTGGCGGCAGCAAAAACCGTGACATTTACGCCAGGAGAACCGCCGCGGAAAAAGCCGCGGCGGCTTTGAAGCGGTCCGGCCGCTCGCTCTTCCACTGCAGCCGGCGCTCCCATAGAGGAGAGCGCGGCCGCAGCAGAAAAAAAAATAGACATTCTGCATTCAGCAGATCCGCTAAGCCGCAGCGGATTTGCCGTCCCGTGTGGACGAGATTTCTGAGAAATCTCGTCCACATGGCTGGCTAATCCCGGGATTAGCGGCCGCATGCGGATTTGCCGTGGCGAAATTCCGCACAGAATTTCTGCGGCAAATCCGCCCCGTGTGAACCCAGCCTACAAGTGTGATGCCATTTTTTATTTTTACTATTTAAACAATATGTGATTTTCACGCAAAACGCATCGCACTCACACAATAAATAGCAGGTTTGTAAGTGCGAAATCGGGCTGAGTTTCTCCAAACGATATGCCACCCACCCATGTGAATTCACATTAAGCGAGTGATTTTTGTGCGCCTAGCTCCCCGTGTGAACGAGCCCTTCGACTGTATTCACACGGGTGAGTGTGAGACAGTTGGACACACTTGTGAGGGCTTATTCTACATCAGTATTTTGAGAGCCATAACCAGGAGTGGAGAGAAAGTAGAACGGAAAGATTAGCATGTTTGGGGTATTTTGGACCCCCTCCTGGTTTTGATGTAAAATCCGTTCGTCTGAATAAACCCTAAGGCCTTCTTCATACAGGCATCGTTTTGACGCGGAGTAGGGGCGTCAAAAAAAATCGCATCTAAAAGAACCAACGGTTTCCGATGGGTTCTTTCAGATGAACTTTTTTTCTTTCATGTGCCGAAAAAATCCTGTGCAAAATATATTGCCCGTGTATAGCCTACGTGGCTATAATGGGTCCGTGTGCGGTCCGTGAAATACACAAATGGGAAATCCGCCCATGTGAATGGGTCCTAAGGCCGAAACCCAGTCAAAAGGTTGCACATTCCCTTCAGATATTTTGTATGCTGCTGGACTCTTGTCATGTACCCCTCTTGATGGCCCCACCATACCCCCTGCTGTGCTACCCTGAGTAATATGGCTTGCCATGCTATGCTGCTGAGGGCCCTGGTCCAGAACACACATGAATGTACAAGCTCTATAAGACCCCGACAGCCATCAGTGCGCTGACCAGGCCACCACCCCTGGAAAATGACATCAGGCAATAAGTGCAATTAAAGCAAGGCCTCTGTGACCCTGCAGCCACCCATTAACCTGCGGACCTTCAATGCCACATTAAATTACCGCACAGCGTCACGGCTTCCATGAGTCCCTCCAGAAAGAATGCAGAGCAGTACGGCGACCGTCACAATACAACCACACCAGCCTAAAGTGGGGGATATTATAATGCACTTATATACTGTGGCTATTGTGGCTGCTCTTCATTATCTCAATCATCCTTGTAATGGCTTATTGTGGATCAAGAGCCTTCTCTTCAGTTGTGGCTAGATAGTGTGCGCCCCCTACTGGAGCATAAAGGAACTGTGTATAATGACTGCCGAGCCCAGGGGGGAGGATTACTCTATGGGAAGTTTGCAGTGTTTGATAATAAAATGTATCCAATCCGCTAATGTGTTTAATGTGTTTTTTGTGTCTACAGGGGGAAGCACGGCGTGGGGCGGATTGATATTGTGGAGAACCGATACATCGGGATGAAGTCGCGGGGTAAGTAACGTATGAAATTTACGAATTATAAGAATGTGCTCTCCATTAAAATGCAGCTGCAGTGCTTCTATCACGCTACATCCCCTTCTGAGATCTCCCTACATACAAATGCACCCGGCTGCGCCACCGTACTGACTTGAAGCCGGTGGCCGGGCGCCGCTGTGCAGAGAAAACACTAAAGAGAACACAGCATGAAGGCAGCCCTTTCATTCTCAGAATTGCTGGGGGTCCTAGAGGTCAGACCCTCACTGATTATAAAGCGGTGACATGCCTGGGCCATATACAAGATGGGAATACCCCTTTAAAGGAAACCCGTCACCAGGTTCATGCCACCCAAACTGTGGGCAGCATAAACCCGGGACAGATATACATATTGCACCTGCGTAAGTTTTATTCAGAAATGGAGCAGCGTTTCAGAACAAACGCTTTGAAGTTTATCTCGGAGGGTTGGGCCGTGCCAGTGTTTACCCACCCACAGCAATTAGAGTGACTGCGCTCTCCCTGCTTGTGTATAGGGCAGTCTAGATGATTTGGGTGGGGACAGGCCTGCACGGCCCACCCCTGTGACTCTGAGCACTCCTCCGAGCTAAACGTATAAGTATGTTTGTTCTGAAACGCTGCAGCATTTCAAATTAAAACATACACGGGCTCAATATGCATACCTGTCCCGGGTTCATGCTGCCCGCCTAACCTGGTGACCGGTTCCCTTTAATGATTGCGCAATAAAAAGTTCTGCAACTTTTTAATAGAGTTTGTGGGGACTTTATTTAATAACTTGTGCCAAATGCCCTTTTATGCTGTTTTATTCTACCGTTGCCTTGGATCAAAGGTACTGAGAGAACTGGGCAGGGATAGCAGAGAGGGCACGGCCTCCGTGGGCAGGAAGACTTACTAGACTTTGCACCAGAACTTAATTATGCGTATACTAGGCGGATATTTACATTTCTGACACACAAGACCAAATGTACGGCACAATATACTGAGTCGTGCGCCTCTTAATACAGCGCCAGTCTTTGAAATTTCTGCCTTTGTGTTTCAGTTCACATTGTTGTCAAAATTTCTGCTTGCTGTCAGTGACTAGAAACCATCTAAGGGCTTGCTCATATAAGTGTTTTGCTTGTTTTTTTGTTTTTAACGGATCTTTTTGTTTTTTTAATGAAATGGATAGCAAAGCAGACTTAAAGGGGTTTGTGATCACAAAAAAAAATGTAAACATCTGACTATAGGTTTCAGCCACAAAAAGAGGGCATACTTGCCTGTCTTCGGCCCCTGGGACACAGCTGAGGACAGCAAGGACACCAGGAGTTCAGGACAGTGACACTGTGGCCACTGATTGGCCACAGCGATCACCAGACCTCCTGACGATGCTTAGGATGGGGCCCAATGAGCCTCTCAGCTAGGGCCGAAGACAGGCGAGTTACCTTCTTTATTTGTTTTAACTCATGGCCAGCCGTTGAAATCTTTTTGTCTTTTCACACAACCCCTTTAAAACTTAACCGAACGGAAACCATAGTTGCCTTTTTTTTACGGATCCAGCAGACAGATTAGTCAAAAAAGGACAATTTCTATCAGTTTGTTCCCGATTCCTTCTGTTTCCATGCGTTCTTCGTGAATTCATTCTGTACGTTGCCTTCCTAACATTCTGCATACTCATTTAAAAACGGATCCATTTAACAGACAGCAACATCTGAACCAAGGGGAAACCTTTCTGTTAACTTCTGTCACCCATTGACTAGAATATAAAAAAAGGGGGAAAAAGTGCTGAATCTGCGGTTTTCTTTCTGTCAAAACAACAGAAATCAGACGAAGCGAAACATAACTGAGGCTCCGAAGACCCCACTGAAATCAATGGGAAATAAACAGAATGAAAAACAAAGACACTGGTGTCACTGAGGCCTAATGCTTCTCACAGCGGAGCGTTTGTTACATTGTATCCAGTGTAGACAATCCTCTGGACTCCAGGCTGATACATGTTACCTGCACTGATACATTGTAACAGACTAATCAGGACAGGAGAGACAATGTGCTGCTGATGTGTTACTCTACAATTCTAAGGCTATAGTCACACAGCGGATTTTGTCGCGGCTCTGATGCAGAATTTGCTGTGAAATTTGCGCCTAAATGTCTCCCCTTCACTTTAGCAGGAGTCTGTGCGGTAGTCTATGCATGTCACTTCTTAATCCTTTAGTGACGCGGTCTGTTTTGATCCTAAGAACGCGACAATATTTTGGGGATTTTCATCTCCGCTTTTTAAAAGTCATACCTTTTTTATTTTTCCGTCAACATGGTCGTATGAGGCTTGTGTTTGGCGCGGCGAGCTGTTGTTTTATCGGTACATTTTTGGGTACATGTAATTGTATAACCTTTATTAATTTTTTGGGGATGCAGAGAGAAAAAAATTCTAACATTGCTTTTTTATGGAGCAGAAATGACATGGATTTTTTTTTCTGCAAGCTAGTATGACTACAAAAACACCAAAATTATATGTATTTAAAAAAAGCCTTTTTTTTGTAAAATACTATTTTTTGCATTGCTGTATTTAATGTCCGTCCTATAAGTTTTTTATTTTTCCATTGTCGGAGATCTGTGAGGCTTGTTTTTTACAGAAAAAAATGTAATTTTGTTGGTACCATTTTGGCGTACAAATGGTTTCTTTGATCACTTTTATTACATTTTTTTGGTGAGGTGTACTGAGAAAAAAAGCATTTTGTCTCAGAGTTTTTCTTCTTTTTTGTTTTTATAGTGTTTGCTGGGCAGAATAAAAAATGTGCAATTTATTGTAGGGGTCATTACAGATGCGACAATGCCAAACGTGTTTTTTTTTTCTTTTCTTTTTTTCTTACACGGGGTAAGTGTGCAAAAGAGGTTTTATTTTATGTTTTTTACTTTTTTGTAACATTTTTTATTTCCCTGTAGGGGACTTAAACCTGTGATGCTATGACTTCTCTGATACTACACTGCATTACTTCTGTACTGCAATGGATTATCGCTTCTGATAGTGGTAACCGTTGTCTGGCATCCAGTTACCATGGCAACCCATCGGCACTCAGCGATTATATAGTGGAGGGCCGATGACATTGCAGAGGGAGCGCCCTCCCTCTATGAACACCTTACATGCCATGATTAACATTGATCTTGGCATTTAAGGTGTTGGCGGGGATCAATGTTCTCGCAGATCCCTGCTGTTGCAGCTAGAGGAGCGTTGTCAGTCACAACCAGCTCCCACTGTGCATGGCTTCTGAGCCCGTGCCATCCATACGAAGTAAGTTTACATCGATTTACGCAAACCCCTTCCCAGCCAGGTTTACATTTATGTCCTGGGCCGGGAAGGGATTAACCCTTTCCAATCCACTGTCTGACATCTAAAGACATTCCGATTGAAGGCTGTACAGCTCCGATGTCGGAACACGTCCGATAGGGTAATCTTACTGTAGATTACTGGCCGCTTTTTTGTTGGGGGCTTGTTCGGCATGTCTCATACCACAGTACTTGCCCTAGCCAGCAGATGGCGCCATTGTATAATGGCAGAAAGAGAAAGCCCCCTAGGAAACCCTCAATCCAAAATTAGATTGCAAAGGGTTAATGTACATTCTGTGTAGAATCTGCATTGGGAAATCCGCATGTAGATTTCCCCCAATGAACTAGGCCAAATCTGTGTGCGTATGTGTGGTTGCTACGAATGAAAATCCATGGCAGCAATCTGCATTTAATACCGTGATTTCTGCTGTGGATTACATTGGAATCCGCAAAGGATATTTTCAATGTGGATTTCAGCTGTGTGGCCACAGCCTAACAAACCCTCAGCTGTGAGAAGCCTTATAGCTGTCCAGGCTCTGGAAATAAAAAAAATGAAAATAATGATGTTTTCATTCACTGACAGCAAGCAGAGATCTAAATAAAACAACGAATATTAGAAAGTTGTAGGAGTTCGTACCGTAAGACTGGATCGTCCCTTTCATAGAGCCGTCTGGTTTGTGCGCTGCGCTCCTCCTGCGGGTGTGCACGGTTTTCGTCTCACTACTACTCCTCTAACAATAGGCAGTTCCCGACTCGGCGCTCGGGCAGCTGAAATTACAATGGATCTGATGCGTATTATGTCTTTTCACAATCTCATTATCAAATTATGTTTTTTGCACTGAAGGAGGCCTAATTAAGTCAAGTAAATTAAATCTGTGGGAGGGAAAAAGTGCGGCACGTTCCAGCTTTTAATTCTGCCAAAAGAACAAAGGGGATTTTTTTCATGTTAATTTCCCTTCTTGCCTCTATTTTTTTTTTTCTTTTACTGTCTGAATAGGGAAAAGTTTCTAAAAAGTTTGTTTCGCAGCCTGACCAGGAAAGGGTCGTCCCTCTAGTGGGGGGTCCGTGTAAATCCTTTAGATTGGATCATTAACATCCGAAAATTTGTGGTGTTTTTGTCTTCTCTCTTGTTGTTGTACAAAAGGAAAAGATTGTGGAAGCTTTCTGTATAGACGGATGATTGTAAGTGGACTGAATACGCATAATGCGCTTCACTACCTGACCGGGGGTTACACTGCGTCTTCTTGATCTCGGATGGCTTAGAGGTCAGAGAGGCTTTAGACTGTATTTGCATGGGCAATGCGAGTTACACCCGACATTCTTGGGCGCAGTTGGCATTGCACAGCACATGGACACCGGCACGAAAATGGGACTTGCTGCGATTTTTCAAACTGGGACCATAGGTCCTAGTAAAACATGGCTTGTGTGAATGAACCCTTTCGCGTTTTCCGTGTGAGTCCTGTCCGTTTTGAATGGGACAGAATTCGCACGAGTTTAACGGCCGTGTGACAGTGGCCTTACATGGGGCAACTGTTGGGGCTCAAAATAGTCACTAAAGTGGACGGACAACTGTTGTTTGTGTGCTTTACACAAAGAGATTGTTGTTCACTGCGATCGCTGAGCAAATTGTTGGAAGCATTTCTATGAGGAGGGCCAGCCGGATGGGGGTGGTAGTGCGGGCAGCAGCCCAACGGGCAAGGATACAGTTCTGGATGCTTTCGAGTGAACATTCTATCCCGGGCTTCATAAGGGACGTGCATTAGAGTAGATGGGGCGCACTGGACGCGATCACATGGCACTGAGTTGATGATCAAAATAAACTTTTAATTCAACAAGCCAACCTTTCGTTGCAGAGTCATGACCCATTAGTGAAGGTGGAAAGCTGTGCACAGGGTGACCACCTAAGATTCACAATTCTGAAGCCCCCTTGGCTGAAATGACCTGGCGTTGGTATAAAGTTTTGCAGCCTCCAACACCAGACCTAGCCTAAGCCGCAGGACGCTCACAACACCAGACCTAGCCTAAGCCGCAGGACGTTCACAACACCAGACCTAGCCTAAGCCGCAGGACGCTCACAACACCAGACCTAACCTAAGCCGCAGGACGCTCACAACACCAGACCTAGCCTAAGCTGCAGGACGCTCACAACACCAGACCTAGCCTAAGCCACAGGACGCTCACAACACCAGACCTAGCCTAAGCTGCAGGACGCTCACAACACCAGGCCTAAGCCGCAGGGCGCTCACAACACCAGACCTAGCCTAAGCCACAGGACGCTCACAACACCAGACCTAGCCTAAGCCGCAGGACGCTCACAACACCAGACCTAGCCTAAGCCGCAGGACGCTCACAACACCAGACCTAGCCTAAGCCGCAGGACGCTCACAACACCAGACCTAGCCTAAGCCACAGGACGTTCACAACACCAGACCTAGCCTAAGCCGCAGGACGCTCACAACACCAGACCTAGCCTAAGCCACAGGACGCTCACAACACCAGACCTAGCCTAAGCCGCAGGACGCTCACAACACCAGACCCAGCCTAAGCCGCAGGACGTTCACAACACCAGACCTAGCCTAAGCCGCAGGACGCTCACAACACCAGACCTAGCCTAAGCCGCAGGACGCTCACAACACCAGACCTGGCCTAAGCCACAGGACGCTCACAACACCAGACCTAGCCTAAGCCGCAGGACGTTCACAACACCAGACCTAGCCTAAGCCGCAGGACGCTCACAACACCATACCTAGCCTAAGCCGCAGGACGCTCACAGCACCAGACCTAGCCTAAGCCGTAGGACGCTCACAACACCAGACCTAGCCTAAGCCGCAGGACGCTCACAACACCAGACCTAGCCTAAGCCGCAGGACGCTCACAACACCAGACCTAGCCTAAGCCGCAGGACGCTCACAACACCAGACCTAGCCTAAGCCGCAGGACGCTCACAGCATCTGTATTAAGTGTATTCTCAGCAGTATTCACTTGTGCATTCGCAATTCTTTACTTTTGGTTCTTCAAGAGAAGCCCTAGAACTTCCCTATATCTACTGGCCTCCCCTTTCGCGAGAGTGAAGTGGTCACCTATCTGCACTCCGCAGAGCCATAAAGGAGCCATAGCTCAAGCAAACAACTAAATAAAAAAAAAAACAAGGGTTAACGCAACCAACCTGCACCACATTAAATTTATGTGGGCCAAAATATCGTTAAACAACTAGGTGGGGGAGGTGAGGTTCTTTGGTGGGGTGTATTTTTGAAATTTTGACCAATGCACACTCATTGGTTGCTGAGTCCGCTGAACGCACATAAATACACTCGAAGGGTCTTCAAATGAATGAGAGCCGCAGCAGCGAGTGTTCCATTCTGGTCTAAACCAGTGACCGACCGCAGCGGCAAGTGTAGCCTCGAAAATCAGCAGGGGCTGTTCAGTCGAGGATCACTTGCACATATTTATGTGTTTTCGGGGACCAATGGGCGTTAAGTGGGAGGGCAAAATGTTCAAAAAAAGGAACCAGCTAAATCAGCATTCAGTGGGAGGCGCACGGAAGAACAGTCTCTTACTGTTCGCATGATTGTTGTCCCATATAAAGTCACCTTTAATCATCATATCCCGGGTGGACTGGGGTGGCATGAAGGTTAGTACTTAAAATTCCCTTTGGTCTATGGTGATTTAGGAGTTAACTGTTGTATATACGTATGGGGTCTGTGGTGGTTTAGAGGTTAATGATAAGTTAGAAGTATTTCTAGTGATTTATCCCTGGTAGTCTAGGGTTGTGAAAGGGTTCTTTTTAATCTTGGTGGTGGTGAGGCAATAAAGAGGTTAATGGCAATGACCCTGGTGGTCTAGGGTTGTGAAGGGGTTCATTTTAATCTCCCTGGTGGTAAAGTAATTAAGAGGTTAATGGCATTGACCTGGGTGGTTCTAGGGTAGGTATGCAAACCTGAATACACAGTTTCTTTTCTGGACAGCCCTGGTCTTGGGCCATGAGGGGGTTACAGATAACTTTTTCTAGTGCTCTAGGGAAGAGAATGGCTTACAGGAGTAGTATCTGATTGTTTTCCAGAAACGGCACCACTCTTGTCCATGGTTTGTGTGCGGTACTGCAGCTGAGGCTCATTACTGTGAATATATATGTATGGGGAGACACGATGGAGACCTCCTGCCACCGGTCTGCTGTGTTCCTACCAGCCGCATAGCTCTCTCTATGATACGACGCCATCCGTGAGGGCTGTACTAGATCACTATGGTAGTGGGATGGTGTGGGGCCCCGGCACACCCCTCAGGGGCCCCAGCACACACCTCTCCCCATCCACCCTGGCTCCTCCAGCCAATAGAGTGACATGGCAGCTCGTCAGACGTGGCTGTTTCTGGATGCAGTTCCGCCGGCTGTATAATCAGTTACACTCATCAGTTCTTGTACAGCGGGGAACAACATGTTTATTCATCAAACGTTAAAAATAATTCAGTTTACTGAAAAGCCGAGCGGCGAGCTTGTAACAAAGCCAAAAATCTGTTAAATTACACCCCCGTACGTGAAAATATGAAGACGCTATGAAGTCTCACATGAGATAATGGGAAGGAATCAAGGAGTAAACTAGAGAGATTTACTTACTGTTTGCCAGAGGCAGACAGCTGAGCCGTGTATCTAATCCCATCGTGTGATACTGTCTGCTGAGCCACTGTATCTAATCCCATCGTATGATACTATCTGCTGAGCCACTGTATCTAATCCCATCACGTGATACTGTCTGCTGAGCCGTGTATCTAATCCCATCACGTGATACTGTCTGCTGAGCCACTGTATCTAATCCCACCGTGTGATACTGTCTGCTGAGCCGCTGTATCTAATCCCATCATGTGATACTGTCTGCTGAGCCACTGTATCTAATCCCATCGTGTGATACTGTCTGCTGAGCCGCTGTATCTAATCCCATCGTGTGATACTGTCTGCTGAGCCGCTGTATCTAATCCCATCGTGTGATACTGTCTGCTGAGCCGCTGTATCTAATCCCATCATGTGATACTGTCTGCTGAGCCGCTGTATCTAATCCCATCGTGTGATACTGTCTGCTGAGCCGCTGTATCTAATCCCATTGTGTGATACTGTCTGCTGAGCCGCTGTATCTAATCCCATCGTGTGATACTGTCTGCTGAGCCGCTGTATCTAATCCCATCGTGTGATACTGTCTGCTGAGCCGCTGTATCTAATCCCATCGTGTGATACTGTCTGCTGAGCCACTGTATCTAATCGCATTGTCTGATACTGTCTGAGCTGCTGTATCTAATCCCATTGTGTGATACTGTCTGCTGCTGTATCTAATCCCATTATGTGATACTGTCTGAGCTGCTGTATCTAATCCCATTGTGTGATACTGTCTGCTGTTGTATTTAATCCCATTGTGTGATACTTTCTGCTGTATCTAATCCTCTCATGTGTGATACTTTCTGCTGAATTGTTGTATCTAATCCCATCATGTGTGATACTGTCTGCTGCTGTATCTAATCTGATTCTGTGTGATACTGTCTGCTGATTAGCCAATCTGATCATGTGTTATACGATCTGCTGATTCACTGTATCTAATCCTATCATGTGTGTTACTGTCTGCTTAGCTCTGTATCTAATCCTATCCTGTGTGATACTGTCTGCTGAGCTCTGTATCTAACCCTCTTTTGTGGTACTGTCTTCTGAGCCGTATCTAATCCTATGATGTGTGATGCAATCTGCTGAGCCTTTGTATCTAACCCTAGCATTAATGGAGCTGCTGTATCTAAGGTTGTCCTTTGTAATACTGCCTGCTGAGCTGCTGTATCTAAGCCTGTCCTTTGTGATACTGCCTGCTGAGCTGCTGTATCTAAGCCTGTCCTGTGATACTGCCTCAGAGTACTGCTGACCAGTTGCAGTAATCACGCATACGCACACGTGTTTCTCAGTACACGTATATAAACACGTTTGTGTGCGTTGCAGTGAAGCAGGTAGCATGCGGTAATGTGGGAGCCGTGTCATGTTGACGGCATCCTTTCATCGCGGCCTGGTGGGTGGCGAACGCTGTCAGAGGATTCAGCGCACTTTCTTTTAGCTGTTGTCAGCTGTCACAGCATAGAAAACATGAAAACAAGAACCCCCCCATCCCCGGCCCGCTGCGCCAGAGCTACACCAGCAAACAGGCTGCAGGCGTGCCGAGATGTGAGCACTGATTGTGTTCCCACAATCCCTTGCACTCCTGCGAATATCCCGCATGTAGGGCCAAATCATGAAGAATAGGGCCACACAGACAAATGGAGAATGTCAGCATGGTGGACTAGACGGCTCAGCAGCACATGATGGGGGATGTAGTGCTTTGTGGTGCTCTGGGACAGCATTGCAATTTGAGATACAGCAGCTCAGCAGACCGTATCACACATGATAGGATTAGATACACGGCTCAGCAGACAGTATCACACATGATAGGATTAGATACACGGCTCAGCAGACAGTATCACACATGATAGGATTAGATACACGGCTCAGCAGACAGTATCACAGATGATAGGATTAGATACACGGCTCAGCAGACAGTATCACACATGATAGGATTAGATACAGCAGCTCAGCAGACAGTATCACACATGATAGGATTAGATACACAGCTCAGCAGACAGTATCACACATGATAGGATTAGATACACGGCTCAGCAGACAGTATCACACATGATGGGATTAGATACACGGCTCGGCAGACAGTATCACACATGATAGGATTAGATACACTTCTCTTCAGACAGTATCACACATGATAGGATTAGATACATGGCTCAGCAGACAGTATCACACATGACAGGATTAGATACAGCGGCTCAGCAGACAGTATCACACATGAAAGGATCACACATGATAGGCTTAGATACAGCGGCTCAGCAAAAGGTATCAAACATGATAGGATGAGATACACAGCTCAGCAGGCGGTATCACAAATGATCGGATTAGATATAGCAGCTCAGCAGACGGTATCACACATGATAGGATTAGATACAGTGGTTCTGCAGACAGTATCACACATGATAGGATTAGATACACAGCTTAGCAGACAGTATCACACATGAAAGGATCACAGATGATAGGCTTAGATACAGCGGCTCAGCAGAAGGTATCAAACTTGATAGGATTAGATACACGGCTCAGCAGACAGTATCACACATGAAATGATCACACATGATAGGCTTAGATACAGCGGCTGAGCAGACAGTATCACACATGATAGGATTAGATACAGCAGCTCAGCAGGCTGTATCGCACATGATCGGTTTAGATACGGCCGCTCAGTAGCACGCTGTCCCTGGTCTCGGCCCCCATCTTTCCTACGCCTCTCCTCCGGTGGCGTCCACTCTCCGTCTCCTGCCAGTTAATTTTAGCGCTGACTCCTGAGGACTCTGAAGGGAGTAATTTTGGAGTCACTGGAAATGGGAAGATGTCCCCCTGCTCACCGGCAGATTATTTTGCAGCTGGTTTAGCACAACATCTCTGCTGACAACTCCCGGCCGTAATAAGCTGTCAAGATGTCAGCTGGGTCAGCGGCAAATAAAGATCTCTGCTGGATGGTCCTGGACCGCCACCACGTGGGGCTCACGGCCGCATTGGCTCATCACCGGGGAGAGGGAGCCATCAGTAGTCATCTGAGAGGACCAGCTGAGCCTGATTACGTGCCAGTGGTACCCGGGTGCATGCCATACACATAGCCCAAAGGTAAGGGGAGCCACAGCTCAATTTCTGGCGACATCTAACCAGCCTGAGGGTCCTGCCACTAGGGGGTGGTGGGGCTGTACCTATCGGTGGGCACTGACTGGAGGACAGCAGACTGACGCTGATGTAGCCTCTGTGGGTGTCTGAATGACTAAGTCAATGGGACCCCCATTATCAGCTGCTACGTCCCGTTCAACCAGCTCTAAGACCCCCCAATAATAGTGCATATAGAATAGGATTGTGTAAGGCCTTATTCACACAGGTGGAAAAAACAGTCTGATTTCCCTGCTGGCGTGCGTGCGTTATATATATCAGTCTTTGTACCATTTTTTGCTATTCAAGTGTCACCTGAGGGTCATTCGTTTTTCATGCGCATCCAAACAATGGAAGGTGGCCCAAGTGAAGGAATTCTAGACTCCCACTGAAGTCAATGGGGGGGGGGGAATAAAATCTTAGTCGCATCCCATTTTTTATTGACTGGAATGTGCGATTCTGGTTTGAGAATGACACCAAAATAGTGCAGCATGCTGCGATCTATCAGTCGGAGTGAAGAGTCACATGCAGATGAATGGCTTCTCTTCTCTATACGCGTTCTCTCTCTCTCTGGATGATTAATTATGGTCCGGTGTAAACGGGAAATCATTGTCTTTCAGAGACTGGCCAACAACTTTGCAGGGAGGTGTCCTTGCTCATTGTGCTCCTCCCACAGGACACTTGATTGGTTCTTGCTTTTTTTTACCATTTTGCCTCCTGCCCCTGCTTACAGCTCATTGGTTCCTGACAACACATATATATGTACGTGTGATCCTCAACTGAAGGGTCCCTGCTGGTCCTCATTTCCTGCCGCGGTCTCTCGTTTCTTTGGTCTTCAAAAATACACTCATCGCAGCACGGACTGTCTAGTTGAAAGCGTGAATCCGCAGCAGCGAGTGCGCACCCAGATCACCTGCGCATATTTATGTGATCCAGTAGATTCGACAACCAATGGGTTTACGTTGGGGAGGGGTCAAAATTGCAAATACAAGCCTGCTAAAGAACCTCACACCCCCCAACTAGCAGACGAACGTATTTGGTCCCATGTAAATGCTCCCAACAAGTCTTTCGGCGATCGCAAGATCGAAGAACGAGTGAACAACAATCTCTCGCACAAACAGTAATTCATTCGCCGTAGCGACTGTTTCAAGCGATTCTTCAGACGATAGTTATTCCATGTAGAGCCGGCTAAACACAAACCGCGCCTTTAATCTCCTCTCCTGGATCTTCTTGACCTATTCACGCTGTTACCTCCTGTAATGCGGCGGTGCAGACCCGGGCAGGCAGCGCAGTCGAGGATTTTTTTTTGGATTATAGGAATAGTGTAAATATCTGATCATGGAACACTCTGCACAATCTGAATCTAGGCCTCCAGATAAAGGGGGCTTTACATCTGCGTTGGGACCTCCGATTGGAGATTCTGCCACAGATCAGTCTCAAAATACCGGAAGAGAAAGTGCTTTTTCTTACATCCGGGGGAAAGCGGCCGGACCCCATTATAGTCAATGGGGTCCACTCGGCGCTGTTCGGTTCAGTCCTGAGGCGCAGCCTTAATCTGTCAGCTCCTCGCCTTGGTGATAGTCATATGTTGTATGTGTTCTGTGATGAGTGCAGTGCGGATGTAAATATGTGCACCTGCATACATTATATCATTATATTGTTACTTTGTATAGACACTACATTGCAGTAAAGATACAGCAGATGTTCCCAGGGGGGTGCATCGTGCTCATCAGTGGGACCCCCTCTTCTCTTGGGATCTCATTGGCCATCATATTATCGGGTAGGAAGTGACTAGAGATGAGCGAGTATACTCGCTAAGGCACATTACTCGAGCGAGTAGTGCCTTAGCCGAGTATCTCCACGCTCGTCTCTAAAGATTCGGGGGCCGGCGGGGAGCGGGGAGGAACGGAGGGGAGATCTCTCTCTCCCCCCCCCCCCCCCCCCCCGCAACTCACCTGTCACCCGCGCTGGCCCCCAAATCTTTAGAGACGAGCTGTGAGATACTCGGCTAAGGCACTACTCGCTCGAGTCATGTGCCTTAGTGAGTATACTCGCTCATCTCTAGAAGTGACAGTTGATGGTGAAGTGGATTGTCACTCCCGGGAACAACCAACTCTCTGTTTAAAGGGTTGTCAGAACCGTCCATCAGAAGTACCTAAGCAGTTAGGATAACGAGGGGCCTGATGTTACATAAACACCCCTGAAAACTAAAGTTTTACTTTGTGGGTGGAGTTCTCCTTAAGATAATATATGTAGTCTTAAAGGGGTTCTCTGGGACTTTATTATTGAATAACTCTCCTTAGGATAGGTCATCAGTAGTTAGTAGATTGTCGGGGGTTTGATCAATATTAGGATCTCTGCCGATCCTCCGGCCAACTGTCAATGCAGCGGGCTGGACCTTGTCATTGGAGGTCAGGGCAAGAAGGGTAATAAGGACTTGAGTCCCAATGAAATCAATGGGAGTGATGCCTCCTATTATACGTCCGGCTCTGACCACCAATGATGATGTCCGGCCCACTACACTGACAGTAGGCTGGAGGATCAGCTGATCGGCGGGGATCCTAAGTGCTGGGAGGATAGGTCATCAATGTTTAAGTGCGGATGTCTGCGGGGAATTTTCGCACGCCTTGTTGTGGATGCACGTGCGGATCTAGTACATCCACATGTGAATTTCAGGATGCAGAATCGGTGTTAGGAAGCGGTGGATATCAAAGCAGTGAGCGGCAGAAATCTGCACAGATACCCCACCGAACTGAATGGGGCACTGTTGGGCATGGATTTCATGCGGATTTTGCGTCAAAACTGTTATGAAATCCACAGTAGCTTTTCTTGTTTTCTGTTCTATCCTTTCGTGGGAAAGTGCATTGTCCGCCAATGCGGCCACCAGTGTGAAGGGAAGATCTGCTTAAAGTAGTTGTCTGGGATTAGAATAAATATAGAAGCCGTTTTCCAAAAACAGCGCCACTCTTGTCCAGTGGTTGTGTCTGACATTGCAGTTTTGCACCATTAAATGGAACCTACTAGCACTCACGAGCATATCAAACCGCCTGCAGCTCCAGATGACTGAGGTCCAGTTGGTTCCACATCTCATCCCATTACAGTTCCTACTGACATTATACCTCCTTGGATTATCTTGCTGCCCAGAGTTCCATCCATAACCTGTTCTATGACTGTCCGTTGTGTGTGATGTCCCCTACGTCATCTACGGGGTGATTGATGAGATTGCCGATCGGCGCAGATCAGTAGGTCCTTTTGGGAGCAGATTCGTCTCAGTCATTTGCGCATTTTATGGCAAGTATCTTCCAATCAAGGCTCTCCGATCAGTGGTGCCACTCATGTAGAACATGTCATCGCCATCGCACAGTTAGAGAGAGGCGGGGTTATGGAAAGAACTCCAGCCAGCAGAGACGGTCCTGCCTCCCACCACATGGGTCAGCCGAGCCTTGAACGCAGTATGGGGAATTGTTAAAAGGCAATTTCTGGTGGTATGTTGTCCATAAGAAATGTAAGAGATTTTCAACCAGCTCTAATTCAGTAATCTGTTCGAATGCAGGTAAGCTGCAGTACCACAAACAACCTGCGGACAGGTGTGGCGCTGTTTTTAGAAAAAAATGACACCATGTTTTTCTAATCCTATGCAGAGTGTTGGGGATGTATCATTATATATCGAGGCTTCATGAGTCAGAGAAAGTGATGACTTCTATGGCATTCCCCGGCTTTCCCGGAAACTAATTCCACTCTTTCTATATATTTAAAGGGGAAATGACGTAGCCTATCAGGTGCGGATGGCAATGGGATACTATTGCCAGCCGTATTGCATCTGCAGGGCGATCTTTTCGCTGCCTTTCTAGCCCTACGTTGGCTCGGCGCTCAGAACCTACCAAGTTAGAGGTTTTGGTGTCCAACATAGTTTAACATTGTTCTGACAGGCGGAGAATTAACCTGTCACTCCGCTCGGCTGCCTTCCAAAGCTGGCGGACACTTATCTAAATGAGCAGTTATCCTCGGGAGAGAGAGACTTTCGGCTTTGTTGCCTGGCGTACAGCTCTCCATCGCGACGTGAGCCGACGAGCCTTCCAATCACGGCTGTTTTTAAATAGTATTATTTCCTAACCGCTTATGCTTGGCCGAAAGTGAGAGTGAAGTAGAGGAATAAAGGGAGGGGAGGCGAGGAGGGGGGTCTATAGAGAACTGTTATTTCAGGCCCTTCTCCTCCATGCCGCCTCTCCTTCTCCTTGGCTTTAATTACAGCCTTTCTGCGGGAGTCCGGTGGGCTAGAGACGGTGAAGCGATCAGTTCTTGAAACCTGTCATTTCAGCCTCTTCAAAAAAGAGGAATCTACACATTTTCACCACAAGGTGCGAAGTGGTCTGTCTTTGCCCCCAGCGGGGTAGTAATGACACACACACTTTGCAGCAAGCTGAGAGTGAATGAAGTCCGTCTGCAGTTCTGCTGTCACCGGCCTCATTAATGGTGTCATTTGACAGCAATTTGGGCTTCATGTATTCATGTATCCTTGTCTTTTTTTTTTTCTTCCTTCCTCCCTTCCCCCTGCCTGACTTAGGTATCTACGAGACGCCGGCTGGAACCATACTGTACCACGCTCACTTAGATATCGAGACGTTCACCATGGACCGAGAAGTGCGCAAGATCAAGCAGCAGTTGTCCCTGAGGTTCTCCGAGCAGGTCTACAATGGTAGGTGACCCGCGACTATCACATGTTTCCAAAGTCACTGACTTGTGACATCCTCTAATAAAGACATTGTCATGCCTGCACACCACAGCGATGACATCAGAGTGCTCCTAAATGAAGCGGAACCTCAATGTCCCCAGTTTAACAATTGGTCCACTTGTAGTCCAACATTCTGCTCTAATTAAGACATAATTTACCTTTTTAGTGGTTATTTTACTGACACAGATCTCCAAATCCTCTGCAAAGACATAGGGTAGAACGATACAATTCTGTTTACCTGCAGCCACCACTAGGGGGAGCTCACTGCAGACAAATTGAATATTGAGTTTAATGTTCGATATAAAACGTATACAGGGAGCTCCCTCTAGTGGTGGCTGCAGGTGGACAGAATATTATCATCTGTTTCTAAAGAGGGGATTTGCCCTCAGTGTCAGAGAAACGGTGCTCCCACCAACATAAAGATGGATTAGAAAGGAATTAAAGGGGTATGTCAGCCTTTTACAACTGCTGACATATCCTCTGGATAGTTTATCAGTAGTTGATCGACGGGGATCCACGGCTTGGGATCCCTGTTTATCAGTTGATTATCTGGCCTGCTGTTGGTGCCCTGGGTGAGGCGACGTCATCAGCAGTTGGGGCAGGAAGTGAAAGCACTGGCTTCACTCCCATGGAAATCAGTGGGAGCGGTGTGCTTCTATTGAAATGAGTGGAGTGACAGCACACGTGCAACCACCGCTCCTTTGATTCATGGACACTACAGATAGCTGTTTTTGAGATTGTTGAAGGTCCCTGTGGTCGGACCCCCACTGATCAGTGGTTGGGGATAACCTATTTTGGTGGAGCGACCCCTTTAACTCTATATGATGAAGAGTTCTGGAACTTTCAGATCCTCAATTCAAGATCTATCCCAATGCCAGCTGAGGGTTTGTTACAATGTATCAGTGTAGCTGAAATTAACAGGAGCCCAAATGTCTCTTCTGTGCTCCAGAGAAGACACTCGCTCTAGTTATACAAATATTTTACTGGGACCACACCCTTTCTTAAAGAGCTGCCCCTGTAAGTGAGCCAACTATCATAACTAAAAGGCATTTGAAAATTCGGAAAAACTACTTAATGAAGAACTCCAGCATTAGACAAAAAGTTTACTGCCCCTCCTACTCCTCCACAGAGTCGGGATAGATTCTACCTCTTCCACCAACTGCGGTGATGTCATTATTGTGCTTGCTCTGAGGTTACTATGGCAGCATCAAATGATGGACTTCCTGTCACATGATCTACACTCCTATGAATGTGCTTTTACAAGTGGAGGTTACATGATACGAAGTCTATGCAGAGTTACCCTATTGATGCTACCATGGCAACCCCAGAGCAAGCACAATAGTCACATGCCAGCTGCAATGATCAGATCAGGAAAAAAAAATAGGAAAAACTAAACAGGGTGATTTTTTTGAAAGCCTTTGCATGGTGCATTGGGCGCCTCCTTAACAGACTAGTCAAGATGACCATACATATCATGCAGCCAATATATCATACATATCATCCAGCCAGTTATCAATCAATATTACCCTGCTCATCTCTGGGAGAACAAAACATGAAGGTGTAAAGAATCCTGATGGCTGTTTCTTCACATTGGCCAGGCCCCATAGGCATTATATCGTTGTTGGTGCCCATCGACATTGTCAGAATAAATAAAACAACCGAAAATAAGTGATATAGACATTTGGTCACATATGAATTGATCCTTATAAGCCACCTCCCCTTCAAGAGGTTTGTCCAGGATTAAAAAAAACAGGGCTGTTTTTTCTTAAAGCAGCATCACACTTGTCTATAGGTTGTATGTGGGATTGCAGTTCAGCCCTATTGAGTTCCATTTAGCTGAGCTGCAATACCATACACAACCTGTGGACAGGTGTGGCGCTATTTGTGGAAGAAAAAAGCCACGTTTTTCTAGCCTTGGCCAACCCCTTTGAATTAAAGACTTTTTGGTACACAAACACTTAAGATCCTTTTACACACCTCATATCGAGTCATGTAATGAGTGCCAATTACTGAAATCGGCGCTCATTTAAAAGGCCCTTGCACAAGGCGGTGCGCTCTGCATTGCGGACAAACGATCTTTAATGTGATCCTTCGTCTCCAATACAGTGTTGTCCGCAGCACATCGCCCGCTCACATGGTGAGATGGGTTGATGATAATTATTTCTGTAGCGCACAATATGCGATCACCTGATGAATGAGCTTGTTTATTGGCTGATGGTTCAGCTTCACACAACCAATTGGACAAATCTGCGTTCTTGCCCGATCATTCACAGAGGTTTGCTTTAACAATCCCATCGACCAGTATGGCCACCAGTACAGCTCCCCCAGGGGTCATCAAGGCTACCTCAGGGGTCATTACCCAGGTTTCCTAAACTCCATTGGACAGAGTTGCATTACAACTATGGGAGAGCTGAGTGACGACCCCTGTGGGAGCTTGAATATCGGCCATATTGGAAAAGATACAACTAAGAAAGGGGGTTGTGCTCTTTAAGGCCCTTTTATTCCCCCGCCGTGTTACAAAAAGCTCCTTTTCTGTTACTTCAGGCCCAGTTAATTGATAACGTCAGCTTAGCCCAGGGGAACGGCCGCTCTGGCGGAGACTTAGGGACAGATGTGCTCTGGTATTCCTTTCCCGGGAGGAGAGTGGAAGTCCTTTCTTCTGACTGTGACTAATATTACCTTAGGAGAATGCTATGGAAGGTGAGCTCACCTGAGCCGGCTCCCAGCGCTCACAAGTCCATATGGTCCCTGATTCCTGACCCTGATAAGGCACAAGGTCAGGCCGCAGCCTGGCGTCTTTCATGGCGGGGCGCGGAGTCATCCTATGTGGCCTCCGCTCTGCCCATGTAGACTGCTGCTTTTCTAGGATTACAATACAAATGTTTCAAAGTCACCGCCGCGGTTCCTCTCGCAGTTCACGGACGGCGATAATAGGAGCGCACACTGCAGCCATGTGAGAATAGATGGGAACGTATCAGGGTCCTTTCCAAATAATAACCCAGATCTCGTGTTTAATGTGTCACCGGCCAAAAATGGACAAGAAAACGAGACTTAAAGTGAAATATGAGCGACGCACCGGTCTGGTCTCGGGTGGGTACAGCAATGTTTAGACAAAATCTGCGCAACTACTGTTTGGATGGAGAATTACTGTTGGCGTTATTTTTCACCGCAGTCCATAATGTCAGTGTGGGAGCCAGAGGGGGCTAAAAGTATGGGTCACCTATATAAGCACGAAATACCGCCAGTGGAGTAAACAGAATGTGGTAACCGTTAGCGTGTCACAAGGTCACCTATAGGCCTCGGATAATCGGAAACAGTGGGGCAAATACCCAACTTACCAGGTGACCGGTCAGGGTTTTTTAGGTTCTGGACTGTCTCTGTTCTGATCCGTTCTCTGCTCTTATGTCCGCAGGTTTCTGGTACAGCCCTGAGTGCGAGTTTGTCCGCTCCTGTATCGCCAAATCCCAGGAGCTGGTGGAAGGCAAAGTGCAGGTGTCTGTCCTGAAGGGGCAGGTATACGTGCTGGGCCGAGAGTCGCCGCAGACCCTGTATAACGAGGAGCTGGTCAGGTAAGGTGCGGTCGCTGGAGGTGTGTATGGGTGCTTTCACACATTCTGCTTCTGAACATTCAGTTGATAAAATCCGAATGTCTAAATGCAGATTTTGACGCGGATTTGCCGGCAGGATTACGCCATTTTCAAATGCATGTCAAAATCTGCACATTAGACTTGTAGATTTTGGTGCGGATTTTTCTGCACAACGAAATATTCTGCAGAGTCTTGTGAAATATTTTGGTGTATGCGATAGCACTCTTAGGACGCTCTCACGCCGGCCGCCTATTACCCCATAGGTCCCAAGGGCTGTGCTAATCTTGATACAACGCTCCCATTGATTTCAATGAGGCCTCACAGACTCGTCTGGTCTATTTTTTTGTATGTTTTAGCACTTTTTAACACGCCTCATCACCCATAACAATGATAGGGTGCATTCCTTATTTGCATAAATTACCCAGAGGAGCTTGCATGGCCTTATAAGTCTCCTCACTTACCTCTCCGGTGTCTTCTCACACCACTTCTGGGTGCTCTCCTTGGTGAGAGACAATGCCCCCCCTTGACCCACTCCTGCACTAAGTGTCTCCACACACTTTTTGGGTGCTCTCCTTAAGAAGAGACAACACCACTCTTGACCCTTAAAAACGCTGTTAACCTCTGTGACGTATTCAAAAAACAGCGCTCAAAATCGCAGTAAAAATGCTGCGATTTCGAGCTTCATTTTCTGAACGCATTGCAACTGAAAAAGACGTTGCATTCATGTTAATGTGGTTGCTTCTGTGACAAGCACACAGATTTCTGCAGCGGCTCCATTCAGATGAATGAGACGGTCATATAAATTTCTGCAGCAAATCTGCCCAGTGTGAATTAATGCTTCTATTCACTCCCTATTATTGTCTCCTAAAAGAGTAGGATCCCTTTAAGACAACACAGATCTGTAATATACCTTCATTATCAGTCCAGCTTAATTTATCTCTTGTACTGTAGCTTCCCTGACTACACTGCTGACTGTCTGTGTAGTCTGGCCCACCCCCTCCCAGCTGTTATCCTGCAATTAGAGGCGGGGCCTGACCACACAATCAGTGCAGCAACCAAGAGCTGAGGATGCCAAACGATGCAGCAGAGCTCATGACCTGTATTACAAATCCTGTGTTTATTTTGGGATTTTTCAGTCCTGTAGAGAAGCCTACGCCAAAAAACACAATATGTAGAGAGTGCTGCGTTGTGAAAAAAAAATAAAAACTCCACAAACAAAAACGCTTTGCATATAGCGCTTTATATATTTCACTTTAGACTTTAACGTGACCCTCCGGTCCCAGACAAACAAAGATGGCCGGACCAGTTCTCTGCCTACCTGATGCACACTGAGCACTGTTGATCCATGAGAAGTCCAAGGGTACCTTCATACGAAGCCGGTTTTGGTGCGAACCCATAGCAAAAATTGCAGCATATTTTGGATTTTGCTGCGGATCCACAGCGGATTTCACTCTTCCAATTGAAGGGGTTAAGTCTACTGCAGATCCGCAACCAAATCTGCACCGACGGATTTTGATGTGGTCTTCGATGCCAAATTTGCTGCAAATTTTGGTGCAAATTTTCCACACCAATTACGTTACATGTAAACATCCTCTTTACCTAGATTGCTTGGTATATAGAGTATCGCGCCGTTCGATGCTTTGGGGTTGCAACGGGTGCAACATTGTTGCTACCAAGTCGAGTCGGCGGTGACGCGCCGGTCTTACATGGCTTCCACCAATCACTGCTCAGAGTTCACATATCACTGCCCCAAGGGCTTTAATGATCTTGTAATGAGCCCGCCACGAGTGCTTTCTGTAAACATCGAAGCCGCGATATCCCACCTCTGTTTATTTTACCTGAGCGGAGGACGGAGCTCTCGTATTATCTCCACCACCCACTTACCTCGGGCGCCTTTTCCTCCCACCTCCTCCTGTCCGTTTCCAAATCAGCAGCTTCTCAATCCGCATCCAACCCCTCTCATTATGTCACTCTCTCGCTCTCTCTCTCTCGGGGAGATTAGATGAATAAAGTGAAAAGAAGAGGAAAAAAAAAAATAAAAAAAAACAACCCGCTAAAGCGAGCGCGATCAGTAGAGAGACGGCTTTTATACTCACCGCGTCTCCAACCATTTGCCTTTCTTCTTCTTGACTTTTGCATCTTTGCTTTGAAAGCTTTTGAATGACAGCGTAACGGGAAGCAGGGGGAACGAGCATGCTGCTACAACCAGCGCCGGGTGGAAATGCCTCCGCTCAGTGGGTATAAAGTAATGTAATTATAGAGCAGGTCAGAGTCACTTCAATGAGCAAAAATAAAAGGCGCCGCTTTTCTTCTGTGTCTCTTTCCTTCATACTTTACTTTCACGTCAAGGGAGGTAAAATCATTCTCAAGGCTCTTTTTTTGGTGGTAATTTCTATTTGGGGGGGTGGGGGGCGCTGGAAGCCGGCAGGACACGGCGGCGGTTTGATTTTACAATTCCCGTGTTTCAATCTCCTTGTAATAGTAAGTTTGATATTAACAGCAAGCGGGAAGCTAGGAGGGGACGGTGGGGACACGGAGAAGGGGCTTGGGGGGGGCTTAAGAGTCTTAGAACAGCATGTATGGCCGCCATTATCACCCAGGTTTCCCAGACTCCTGATTGGCCAGTGATACACTCCCTGCTTATATATATTACTCTAGAAGTAGTCATGGCTGTCATTCTGGGGTGTAGGAAAGCTGGAGTTTCCAGTGTTAAATATGGCCGCCATGACCCGTCTAACCACTCAGCTTTCCCACACTTCTGAATGGTACATCTGCCGGGTTACTCTGCACATCTCCCAGTTTCTTCTCACCTCTTTCTCTCCCCTTTCTGCTCTGGTGCGCGCCGTTCTGGTTCCCTTCTGAATTTTAGGTAGCGTGATCATGGCAGCTAGCACATGATCGCTGCAAGCAAACACTGGCATCAGCGGTAGCAATGCTAAGGCAGAGGATTGGCCACAGCGATCAGGTGATCATGAGCAGGGGACTGGAGCTGTGCAGACTAAGCAGCAGGGCGAGCCAAAGGGGGGGCTTTATTGGGCAGGGGCATTATTACTGAGGGGGGGCATGCAACGGCAATATTGCTGAGTGGGGGCATGAAGGGGCATCATTGCTGAGAAGAGGCATGCAGGGCATTATTACTGAGAGGGCATATGGAGATATTATTACTAAGGGGTGATATGCAAGTGCATTATTACTGAGAAGGGGTATTATTACTGAAAGGGTGCATGCAAGGGCATTACTACTGAGTGGGCATACAGGGGCATTATTGCTGAGTGGGGGCATGTAGGGGGCATTATTACTCAGCAGGGGCATAGGGAGGCATTATTGCTGGGAAGGGGCATTATTTCTCAGCGGAGGCATGCAGAGGTATTATTACTGAGGGTGGCCATGAAGATGTACTATTTCTGAATGGGACATGCAATGGTATTATTATGCTTAGTGTAAAATGGACATGACATAACGTGAATATATTTGCCATGGAGTGCTACACGCACCGCTACAATTAACCCTCTTTTCATTCTTTAAAAGTTGGGCGATGTGATTACAGTGATCCATGTCCAGATTCCGTATCACTGTGCTATAAGGGGTGACCACCCCTGTACCCCTATACCTCTGTACTCCTCCACCGCCTGTCAGTACTCATGTACCATCTTCTTCTCCCCACAGCATGGACAAGCAGGGAGACTACGAGCCTTGTGATGCTTCTGGATTCATCAGGATTAACGCCGTCAGGTGAGGTTTGTTCTGAGGCTGAAAAAATTAAACATGGTCTCTGATTGCTTACTATGGACAACAAGGACTTGATCTACAAGATTCCATGAGTGCAGAGAGGAGCAGTCGCCTGTAGTGACCAATCAGACGCAGCCTTCTGGTGCAAGCTAGCAGTTATCTCACTGGTTGCTTTGGGCAGCTCCCCGGCGTAGTCATTGTCATCCACGGCAGCCATACTGCTACTCTCTAGCCACTAACAAAGTACTAGATGTCCTTTATCAGATCCAGGCTTGTCGTCCAAAGCAACCAATCAGAGCACAGCTTTCATTTTCCAACCTGCCCTGGAAAAATGAAAGCTGCATTTCGATTGGTTATTATGGACAACAAGGGTGAATCTGATAAAGGAGAGTGAATGTATGTAAAAGATGAATCTGAGGAGGAAACGACTCTGTAATAGGAGTCTGCTATAGCGGATCATATGGGGTCCGGCTGCTGGAATCAACCGAGATCATCTGTAGTTGGCGGCAGAAGTGTTGAAATAACACGGCGCCTGCGGAAATCACTGGAGGTTCCCCCCTCTACTCTGCTAGAAGCATGGAGCCTCTTTAATGTGAGGTTCGTAATATGCGCTCGGGCCCCACTGGTAATAATATAAAGGGGCTCATGTACTAAGTAACCCCAGGCCCTTCTCTGAATGGAAAGCATGGAGGTATGTTGCAACTATAAAGTCATACTCCCTTTTCTGAACCCTCTGCAAGTTTTGGGGGAGGGGATGGGGGCAATGTGGCTTAGTAATAATGGCGTTGAGCCCGAATGTCATTCTTTTTAACTCTGTCTTGCTATAGGCCATACTTGTACATCCTATATGATGGTGCTAGCTTCAAAGTCAAGCCAACTGATACCCGCACATAACAATCATGATCAGACTTCATGACAAGTGTGGCTGTTGACCCTTTAAATGTCACTGTCCGTTCTGATGGCGGCATTTAAACGTCCCGATTTGGAGGTCCCAAAACACTCCACCAGCACTGAGATGGTGGAGTATCATCTGAGTATTATGCTGGCAGGGGGCCTATTAAGACAGGCCTGTGTCACATCTTAACACAATGAAGTATTGCAGTATATGGTATAAGCGATCAAACGATTCCAAGTTCAAGTCCCCTATGGTGACTAAAAAAAAAGGAAGTAAAAAAAACCTTTTTATTATTGTAAAAAAATAAAGGATATTAAAAAAGTTGTTAAAAAATAATTTTCCCATTGTTATAATAAAAAATAAACATTTTTGGTATCGCCGCATCCAAAAAAGTCTGATCTATCAAAGTAATCCATTATTTATTGCACACGGTAAAAGCATCCAGAAAAAAAAACAAACAACACCAGAATTGCGCTTTTTTTGGTCGCCCTATCTTCAAGAAAAAATGGAATAAAATGTTATCAAAAAGTCACATGAACTGCAAAATAGTATCAATAGAAACCGCAGGTCACCCGGCAAAGAACGAGCCCTCACACGACTAGATCCACGGAAAATGGAAACAATTGTGGCGGTAGAAAAGCATTTTTATTTTTAAAGATATATTTCATTTTTTTTAAAGTAGTATAGCAAAAAAAAAAGCTTCATGTTATTAGAACGACTCCCAGAATAACGTTTCTATCATTTTTGCCACAGTGTGTCTGCTGTAAAAGCAATAAGCCCCAAAGATGGCAACATTGCATTAATTTTACATTTACTCCAGCTTTTCAGTACATTAAATATTACCACTGGAAAATACAACTCGCCCTGTAAAACACCCCGAGCCCCCGGACCGCGGCGGCCGCAGAGACATCAGAGCTATGGGCAGAGGCATAACTTGAAGCTCCTGGGCCCCAGTGCAAAACCTGTAAAAGGGCCCCCAACTATAATGCTTTATTCATAGTACTGGGCTCCCTATATGGAGAAGAGAGGCCTTATGGGCCCCCTAAGGCTCCTGGGCCCGGGTGCAATCGCATCCCCTGCATCCTCTATAGTTACGCCTCTGGCTATGGGTGTTTTTGGAAATGGGGAGACAAAAACAAAAATGCAAAAAAAAATGTCCGTGTCATTAAAGGGTTAATGTAGTTGTGGTAGAAAACTGCCAACTGCTACATTGATGTATATAGACATGTCTATCCATATATTACAGAGCAAACCGCAAGATCCTTACCAAAGACGGAGCCTCTCGTTAATGGCGGACGCATCTGAACTTCTCGTATCCCCCATTATATAAACTAAATGCTATTTCATGTATCTAAAAAATGTACGTTTCAACTCATTTATGTGAAACTGTAAAAAGTATGATGCGGGGGGGGGCGGGGTGGCGAGCAAAGAAGGAATATTGTGGCCATCGGTTACATATATCTTACATGTCAGGCCCTGATGTAGGATCTACTCTGAACGGTCCCGTTATTAGAGCCCCGGCCCTTTCATGATTGGTGCTTCCCAGCATGGATATTTATCACCGTGACCCCGGAGTGCGGCATAAAATCACATGACGTGTTTTCCGTGGATCAGTTGCAGTGTGAATCCACATTGAGGCCTGGTCATTGGCGCAGTCAAGAGCAGCTGATTATACCGCTGGAGCTCCATCCAACACGTGTAAACGCACTACTCGCCATTCCTCCGCACGGATTGGCTGTAGCAGCAGACCAGCTCCAGCGACATTGTGACAAGAGAAACAGAAAGACGAGACTCCAGCGGGCGAAAGAGCGCAAAACTTGTATCACAGAGCAGCAGAAAAACATGTCCTGGTTGGAGGAATTCAGATTTCTGTTGCTGATGGGAGGGCAGAATTTGTGCAAGCAGCATGAACCGATGACCCCTTCCTGTCAGCTGATCAGAACATATCAAAACTTGATCTAATCTGCAGCATCTACAAGAAGCTTCCTGTCCGCAGGGACCGATATTCCTGCAGAATCTACGCCCCGATGCATTGCTGCAAAAAAGGTCCAACGCTACTAGATGGGGTCCAATAAAGGATCCACTTAGTGCCTAGTGAGCCACCGATGCCTTCATACGCACCGTATACAGGATAACATAGGTTGGCATGGGAGGCTGCGTCCTATACGAATCCGCCCGGTGATGAGTGATCGCCCTGATGAGGTTAACCCTTCTTACTGCTTTTGTCAGGACCTCGGCAGCATTTGCATAAAATGCTTTCTCCCCATTAGAGGTCTGAATCGCCAGTGATCTTCATTCACCCTCTCGACTTTCAAGGCGCTTCGGAATAACAATCCCCCCCCCCCTCGCCGTGTAATTCGTGCGCCTGTAATAAAGCGCGTCCTTGTCTTATTATCAGATACATTTGACCTTGTAACTCATTTCCTTTCATTTGCATGAATGACATAATGACTTTGACCTTTCACTAATTTACTCCTCCCCTCCCCCACCTTTTGTTTTCTTTTTCACAGGTTAAAAGAATATCACCGACTGGGGAAGAAGGTCACCGCTCCCGCGAAATAGAACAGGAGAAAAAAAAGAGAACCTAACAAAGCCGCGGCAACAGAAGAGGAGCGCAGCGCCTATTGCGTCTTATTCCCATCCCGTCTCTTCTTCTCCGCAATCATTGATTGGCTGCTGTGATCAATGAAGATGTTTTGTGCAGTAAATCGCAGGTTAGACGAGTCTGACTGCTCTACGAACAGCAATTACCGGGAGATTGTGTGGGGTGTAAGGGGTTAACAGCGCAGATATTAAAGGACATCATTTCTGTAGAGTCAATTAAAAATAAATAAAAGCCGTGTACTCTGAGTGGTTGTGCGTGCGGCGGCGGTCTGTCACTGGCGGGAAACGGGATGTATTGAGGATGGAAGCACAAAACCGGAGTGTGTTACTAAAGAAGATGGATGGCTAGATTCCAATTCCAACCAGCAGAATAGTGAGCGCAGCTCTGGAGTAAAATATACGATGTAACTCAGGATCAGTACAGGATAAGTAATGTAAGTATACAGTGACTCCACCAGCAGAATAGGGAGTGCAGCTCTGGAGTATAATACAGGATGTAACTCAGGATCAGTACAGGATAAGTAATGTATGTACACAGTGACTCCACCAGCAGAATAGTGAGTGCAGCTCTGGGGTATAATACAGGATGTAACTCGGGATCAGTACAGGATAAGTAATGTATGTACACAGTGACTCCACCAGCAGAATAGTGAGTGCAGCTCTGGGGTATAATACAGGATGTAACTCAGGATCAGTAAAGGATTAGTAATATATGTACACAGTGACTCCACCAGCAGAATAGTGAGTGCAGCTCTGGGGTATAATACAGGATGTAACTCGGGATCAGTACAGGATAAGTAATGTATGTACACAGTGACTCCACCAGCAGAATAGTGAGTGCAGCTCTGGAGTATAATACAGCATGTAACTCAGGATCAGTACAGGATAAGTAATGTATGTACACAGTGACTCCACCAGCAGAATAGTGAGTGCAGCTCTGGAGTATAATACAGGATGTAACTCAGGTCAGTACAGGATAAGTAATGTATGTACACAGTGACTCCACCAGCAGAATAGTGAGTGTAGCTGTGGAGGATAATACAGGATGTAACTCAGGATCAGTACAGTATAGTATGGACACTGCCCCATTTGGACTAATCGCATGTAACCCATATAAACCCACATATGTGACATGTTAATTAACAGCGCATCAGGTTGAGGCAGATGTCAGTTATTAGAGTGTCTGGATTTACTTTACTCTTTTCCACATCGGGCGTACAGTGAGGTTTTGGGTCCTGAACAAATCGGGTCATCTGGATTCTCAAATGCAATGTGTGCAGAGAACATGTGTTGTATGTATGAAAACCTGAGCCATACAGAGAGCACCAGCAGCATTTACTGCCCACAATATTGTAGAGTTACCTGCTTTACACTCTTCTTCTCTGTGTCTTCTTATGCGTCAGTCTTCACTTTAGTTCTAGCATTCTATTCATGAACCAGGAAACTCAGGATGAAGAGTACAGTAGGTTGCTTGCAAATAGGGAGGTGCTTCTGTGCATGGAATTGAGGGAGGACAAGACTTACGCTGACACCACTACATAGCACCATATAGATATCGCTGGGTCCTAGAGGGTAGACAAATAATCTGACACTTGTTTCAAGCACACAACCTCCATATTATGTGGAATCTCACAGGAACAGAAGATCATTTACATCTGAGTCTTATATCTACAGTACTGGGCCAACGTTTTAGGCAGGTGTGGAAAGAATGCTGCAAAGTAAGAATCCGTTCAGAAATAGAAGTGTTCATAGTTCACTTTTAGCCATTGACAAAATGAAAACTGACTGCATAAAAGAGGAATGTAAACCCCATCAATATTTGGGGTGACGGCCCTTTACCTTCACAATAGCATCAGTTCTTCTAGGTACACTTGCACACAGTTTTTGAAGGAACTCAGCAGGGAGGTTGTTCCAGACATCTTGGAGAACTAAGCACAGATCTTCTATGGATGTCGGCTCGCTCCAATCCTTTTGTCTCTTCATGTAATCCCAGACTGGATGATGTAAGATCAGGGCTCTGTGGGGGCAAATCACCACTTACAGGACTCCTTGTTCTTCTTTAATGACATTGGTGGATGCCAGAAAACATGTGGAGCCAATCAGATGCCTCCCCAATGGTATTGCAGGATGGATAAGTATCTGCCTGTAGTTCTCAGCATTGAGGACACCACTAATCCGGACCAAATCCCCAACTCCCTCTGCTGAAATGCAGACTCAAACTTATAAAGCAGCCTCCAGCATGGTTCACTGCTACTTGCAGACACTCATTATTGTATTGCTCTCCACCATGCTTCACTGCTGCCTGCAGACATTCATTATTGTACTGCTCTCCACCATGCTTCACTGCTACTTGCAGGCACTCATTATTGTACCGCTCTT
This sequence comes from Eleutherodactylus coqui, assembly GCF_035609145.1. Lineage (NCBI taxonomy): Eukaryota > Metazoa > Chordata > Amphibia > Anura > Eleutherodactylidae > Eleutherodactylus > Eleutherodactylus coqui. The sequence goes on along the minus strand of NC_089846.1, from coordinate 10,085,512 downwards.
CACCATGCTTCACTGCTGTCTGCAGACACTCATTATTGTACCGCTCTTCACCATGCTTCACTGCTGTCTGCAGACACTCATTATTGTACCGCTCTCCACCATGCTTCACTGCTGCCTGCAGACACTCATTATTCTACCGCTCTCCACCATGCTTCACTGCTGTCTGCAGACACTCAGTATTGTTCTCCTCTCCACCATGCTTCACTGCTGCCTGCAGACACTCATTATTGTACCACTCTCCACCATGCTTTACTGCTGCCTGCAGACACTCATTGTTGTACTGCTCTCCACCAAGCTTCACTACGGCCTGCAGACACTCATTATTGTACTGCTCTCCACCATGCTTCACTGCTGCCTGCAGACATTCATTATTGTACCGCTCTCCACCATGCTCCACTGCTCCCTGCAGACATTCATTATTGTACCGCTCTCCACCATGCTCCACTGCTGCCTGCAGACACTCATTATTGTACCACTCTCCACCATGCTTCACTGCTGCCTGCAGACACTCATTGTACTGCTCTCCACTATGCTTCACTGTTATCTGCAAACACTTATTATTGTACTGCTCCCACCATGTCCACTGCTGCCTGCAGACCCTCATTGTAACGCTCTACCCCATGCTTCACTGCTGCCTGTAAACACTCATTTTTTGTACCGCTCTCCACCATGCTTCACTGCTGCCTGCAGACACTCATTATTGTACCGCTCTCCACCATGCTACACTGCTGCCTGCAGACACTCATTGTTGTACCGCTCTCCACCATGCTTCACTGCTGCCTGCAGACATTCATTATTGTACCACTTTCCACCATGCTTCACTGCTGCCTGCAGACACTCATTATTGTACCACTCTCCACCATGCTTTACTGCTGCCTGTAGACACTCATTGTTGTACTGCTCTCCACCAAGCTTCACTACTGCCTGCAGACACTCATTATTGTACTGCTCTCCACCATGCTTCACTGCTGCCTGCAGACATTCATTATTGTACCGCTCTCCACCATGCTCCACTGCTCCCTGCAGACATTCATTATTGTACCGCTCTCCACCATGCTCCACTGCTCCCTGCAGACACTCATTATTGTACCACTCTCCACCATGCTTCACTGCTGCCTGCAGACACTCATTGTACTGCTCTCCACTATGCTTCACTGTTATCTGCAAACACTTATTATTGTACTGCTCCCACCATGTCCACTGCTGCCTGCAGACCCTCATTGTAACGCTCTACCCCATGCTTCACTGCTGCCTGTAAACACTCATTTTTGTACCGCTCTCCACCATGCTTCACTGCTGCCTGCAGACACTCATTATTGTACCGCTCTCCACCATGCTACACTGCTGCCTGCAGACACTCATTGTTGTACCGCTCTCCACCATGCTTCACTGCTGCCTGCAGACATTCATTATTGTACCACTTTCCACCATGCTTCACTGCTGCCTGCAGACACTCATTATTGTACCACTCTCCACCATGCTTCACTGCTGCCTGCAGACACTCATTATTGTACCACTCTCCACCATGCTTCACTGCTGCCTGCAGACACTCATTATTGTACTGCTCTCCACCATGCTTCACTGCTGCCTGCAGACACTCATTATTGTACCGCTCTCCACCATGCTACACTGCTGCCTGCAGACACTCATTATTGTACCACTCTCCACCATGCTTCACTGCTGCCTGCAGACACTCATTTTTGTACTGCTCTCCACCATGCTTCACTGCTGCCTGCAGACACTCATTATTGCACCACTCTCTACCATGCTACACCGCTGCCTACCTACACTTATTATTGTACTGCTCTCCCCCATGCTGCACTGCTGCCTGCAGACACTCATTATTGTACTGCTCTCCACCATGCTTCACTGCTGCCTGCAGACACTTATTACTGCACCGCTCTCCACCATGCTTCACTGCTGCCTGCAGACACTCATTATTGTACTGCTCCCCACCATGCTTCACTGCTGCCTGCAGACACTCATTATTGTACCACTTTCCACCATGCTTCACTGCTGCCTGCAGACACTCATTGTACTGCTCTCCACTATGCTTCACTGTTATCTGCAGATACTTATTATTGTACCGCTCCCACCATGTCCACTGCTGCCTGCAGACCCTCATTGTAACGCTCTACCCCATGCTTCACTGCTGCCTGTAAAGACTCATTTTTCTACCGCTCTCCACCATGCTTCACTGCTGCCTGCAGACACTCATTATTGTACTGCTCTCCACCATGCTTCACTGCTGCCTGCAGACACTCATTATTGTACCACTCTCCACCATGCTCCACTGCTGCCTGCAGACACTCATTATTGTACTGCTCTCCACCATGCTTCACTGCTGCCTGCAGACACTCATTATTGTACTGCTCTCCACCATGCTTCACTGCTGCCTGCAGACACTCATTATTGTACCACTCTCCACCATGCTACACTGCTGCCTACCTACACTTATTATTGTACTGCTCTCCCCCATGCTGCACTGCTGCCTGCAGACACTCATTATTGTACTGCTCTCCACCATGCTTCACTGCTGCCTGCAGACATTACTGCACCGCTCTCCACCATGCTTCACTGCTGCCTGCAGACACTCATTATTGTACCACTCCCCACCATGCTTCACTGCTGCCTGCAGACACTCATTGTACTGCTCTCCACTATGCTTCACTGTTATCTGCAGACACTCATTATTGTACCGCTCTCCACCATGTCCACTGCTGCCTGCAGACGCTCATTATTGTACCACTCTCCACCATGCTTCATTGCTGCCTGCAGACACTCATTATTGTACTGCTCTCCACCATGCTTCACTGCTGCCTGCAGACACTCATTATTGTACCGCTCTCCACCATGCTACAGTGCTGCCTACCTACACTTATTATTGTACTGCTCTCCACCTTGCTTCACTGTTGTCTGCAGACACTCATTATTGTACTGCTCTCCACCATGCTTCACTGCTGCCTGCAGACACTCATTATTGTACCACTCTCAACCATGCTTCACTGCTGCCTGCAGACACTCATTATTGTACTGCTCTCCACCATGCTTCACTGCTGCCTGCAGACACTCATTATTGTACCGCTCTCCACCATGCTTCACTGCTGCCTGCAGACACTCATTATTGTACTGCTCTCCACCATGCTTCACTGCTGCCTGCAGACACTCATTATTGTACCACTCTCCACCATGCTACACTGCTGCCTACCTACACTTATTATTGTACTGCTCTCCCCCATGCTGCACTGCTGCCTGCAGACACTCATTATTGTACTGCTCTCCACCATGCTTCACTGCTGCCTGCAGACATTACTGCACCGCTCTCCACCATGCTTCACTGCTGCCTGCAGACACTCATTATTGTACCACTCCCCACCATGCTTCACTGCTGCCTGCAGACACTCATTGTACTGCTCTCCACTATGCTTCACTGTTATCTGCAGACACTCATTATTGTACCGCTCTCCACCATGTCCACTGCTGCCTGCAGACGCTCATTATTGTACCACTCTCCACCATGCTTCATTGCTGCCTGCAGACACTCATTATTGTACTGCTCTCCACCATGCTTCACTGCTGCCTGCAGACACTCATTATTGTACCGCTCTCCACCATGCTACAGTGCTGCCTACCTACACTTATTATTGTACTGCTCTCCACCTTGCTTCACTGTTGTCTGCAGACACTCATTATTGTACTGCTCTCCACCATGCTTCACTGCTGCCTGCAGACACTCATTATTGTACCGCTCTCCACCATGCTACACTGCTGCCTGCAGACACTCATTATTGTACCACTCTCCACCATGCTTCACTGCTGCCTGCAGACACTCATTATTGTACTGCTCTCCACCATGCTTCACCGCTGCCTGCAGACACTCATTATTGTACCGCTCTCCACCATGCTACACTGCTGCCTACCTACACTTATTACTGTACTGCTCTCCCCCATGCTGCACTGCTGCCTGCAGACACTTATTACTTCACCACTCTCCACCATGCTTCACTGCTGCCTGCAGACACTCATTATTGTACTGCTCTCTAGTCCTAACCAAACTGCCTTCTGTTACAGCCAAATATTTCACATTCTGCACCCCAGTTCTTAAAGGGGTTGTCCCGAGGCAGCAAGTGGGTCTGTACACTTCTGCATGGCCATAATAATGCACTTTGTAATGTACATTGTGCATTAATTATGAGCCATGCAGAAGTTATAAAAAGTTTTATACTTACCTGTTCCGTTGCTGGCGTCCTCGTCTCCATGGTGCCGACTAATTTTCGCCCTCCGATGGCCAAATTAGCCGCGCTTGCGCAGTCCGGGTCTTCTGCAGTCTTCTATGGGGCTCCGTGTAGCTCCGTGTAGCTCCGCCCCGTCACGTGCCGATTCCAGCCAATCAGGAGGCTGGAATCGGCAATGGACCGCACAGAAGAGCTGCGGTCCACGGAGGAAGAGGCCATCTTCAGCGGTGAGTAGAGAAGTCACCGGAGCGCGGGGATTCAGGTAAGCGCTCCGGTGAGCTTTCTTTACCTCCCTGCATCGGGGTTGTCTCGCGCCGAACGGGGGGGGGGGTTGAAAAAAAAAAAAACCCGTTTCGGCGCGGGACAACCCCTTTAAGTTTTGGTGCATAGTTGAGTCGCTTGGCCTTGTTTCCACATGGAAGGTATGGTCTTTTGGAAGCAGTTCTTCCATGAAGAGCACTTCTGGCAAGATCTCTCTGAGTAGTAGATGGGTATACCTGGGTCTCAATGATTTCTGCCAGTTCTGAGCGGATGGCACTGCTGGGCATCTTCTGATTTTGAAGGGAAGTAAGCATGATGTCTTCCCTCTGCTGCACTAAGTTTCGTTGGCCGATTGCTGCGTCTACGGTCCTCAATGTCAGTTTATTTGTGCTTCTTCCAAAGAGCTTGAATAGCGCATCCTGAACCTCAGTCAGCTGTGAAATTGTTACCTGAGAGACCTTGCTGATGCAGTTTAACTACCTTGTGGCTTGTTGCTGTGCTTAGTCTTGCCATGATGTATGACCTGTGACATGAAACTGTCTTCCAGAGCCTCACCTTTGTAGCAGAGTTTGGCTGTTCCTCAACCAGTGATAGGCCTCCTACACAGCTGTTTCTGTTAATGACTGTGTTTCAACCAACATATGAAAAAGGTGATAATGATCAGTTTGGTATAATTGGTTAATCATACAGCTGACTGTAATCCTACAAAATCCCTGACTCTGTGGGAGTGTACGGAGAAGACTTGATGGAAGGTAAAGAGCGTCACACCAAATATTGATGGGATTTACATTTCTCTCTAACTTTGGATTAAACGTTAGGGAATGTTTCCTAACATCAGCATCGTATACAATGCCCAATCCACTTTTCCAGAACCTGCTGTTTCAAAAACTCGCAGACATCATGTCCGCAAGGTGGGGACCACCATCCTGCTGGAAGAACACAGGGATTGTGCCATCTTTGTCGCGCAGTGACGGGAACACCTCGTCATGTAATAACTGCAGATACTTGGAAGCAGTAAGGTTACCGTGGATGAAGAATGGGCGCTCTATCTTCGTACCCCACACACCGTAACTTTCCATGCGCCAACCATCTTGGATAGATCTGTCCGTGCGGCTTTGTGTCGGACCAGTGGTGAAGGTTTTGTTTATTCGCCTCCCTGTTCATGTAGATGTTTGCTTCATCGCTGAACAGTACCGTCTCTGTGACATGTGTGTCCCGTTGCGATTGCTGTGAAACCCATTCCGCAAATTCATTATGGCAATGGAGATCGACCTCCTTGAGATGATGCAGCAACTACATCTTGTCCGGTGCCACTTTTGCGTAGCTGGTATCTGTCCAATGGTGGTTCAACTCACCCTGCTCTCCTGTGCCAGACACCGGTTGCTATGATGTGGGCTCTTGCAGAAAAAAGCCAGGACGGCCATTGTTGTTGCTTTGTCTGCGGCAGTTTTGTTATGTCTACCTTTTGGCAGGTCCAACACGGAACCTGTTTGGTGAAATTTGGCAAGCAATTTGCCAAGTGTACTAAGGTGGATGGGTGGTCTGTTAAGGTGCTGACCATTGAAATCCACTGCAATAACTCAAGTACTGCAGTCTCCTGAGATCAGCACAATCTCTGTCGTCTCCTCGCATGTTAGTCTCACAGCCATATCTGTGTCTAACAAAGAGAAAATTGCTAATAGCTCTGGCAGGAATAAAGTTCTGTAACATTTGGACTCCTCACATTCTCTATCAGATATATATGTCACATGCACCTCCTCCCACTGGAAATTATTGACTTGGTTCCAAGGTCTTTCAAAATGGCTGCCTTGTTGGACAACGCCCCTCGCAAATTTGTCCCCTTCCCCTTAGCAACATCCCACACACAGGATGGCGTTCACAACCAACGCTTTCCATTTATCCGGGTGTCTCCATACCTTTGGACCGCCCTGTATTTATGTTATGAGCTTGGCTCTGGTGCTGGATTTATGTTATGAGCTTGGCTCTGGTACAGTATCTGCAGTAGTATGCTGCTATCTTGCTGCTTCCTACATAAGCAGAATCCAGGCGGACTGCCAATCGGTGCAATACATATCATTTTTTTCTTATGATGGGCGGGAGTGGGCACAGGGTGCCATCTAACCTAAGCCTGGCACTGAGGGCAGGTAATATGTATCAGTCTGGGCTCCACAGAGGATTATCTTCACTGGATCCAATGGTCACAAACCCTCAGCTGTGGGAAGTATCTGATCTGGACGGGATTTTCATTCTCATTACAGATGATGGCGGTGGACAAGCGTTACATCTACGGATGTCTTTGCTCTTTTGCATTGGGGAGAGCGGCATATACCCATACAGCGGCGGCGCGGTCTGTACATGACTCCTGGCTTCTGAATTTGTCATTTTCTTAGTTATCACCCAGAAGTTGTCTTATTATCCGCCCTGTGCAGAGCAGGTCAGGGCCCCCCGCTGGCGCACATCTCGCCTCCCGGCGCGGCGGATTCCCAGGCTGATCTGTAAGCCTGTCAGGCCTCGTGAGATGACCTCGATCAATATCTCATCTCTGGGCCTCTCCTAGCGGAAGTGATAGTCTATTGCCCGGCTCTAATGGATCCTCTCTACTGGAAAAGGCTAATCTCTCTCAGCTGCTCCGTCACCGCAGGTGTCCTCGATCTTCACAAGGTGCCACTGTCCTTACCGGAGCCGCGAGGGGAAAGAATAGGACATCAGCGGCCGCCCGGCGACAGCGAACCCAGACGCAATGAGAGTGGAGGCAGCCGACCAGATAACACCTTTTTAATGGCTGCTTTATTGGTTAACCCTGCGGCTGCCAGACGGAATACTATGCATCTATACGTTCCATACGTGATGCATCGGAGGCGATGGAGAACTCCGGAGCGGGAAACGTATCCGAGAGAACCGAATGTCTAATGTCAGCAAATAATATACAATAAAATACCCCCATCCAAACCCTGCCAACCCAGCCCCCCCCCCCCGTCATGTAATAGTCCTGAATGTCATAATATCTCCCAGGAGAATGAGCTACTCAGCTCGTTTATCTATCGCATGATACTGCCTGCTGCGCCAATGTATCTAAGCCTGTTATGTGATACTATGCTCAGCTGCTGTATCCAAGCCTATTGTGTTATATTATCTATTGAACCTCTGTATCTAACCCTATCATGAGTGATACTGTCTACTGAGCCAATGTATCTAAGCCCATCATGTGATACTATGCTCAGCTTCTGTATCCAAGCCTATCGTTTGATACTGTCTGTTGAGCCCCTGTATCTCATCCAATCATGTGTGATACTGTCAGCTGAGCCAATGTATCTACGCCTATCATGTGTTATACCGTCTGCTGACCTGTGTATCTAATCTTATCATATTGGATACTGTCTGTTGAGCTGCTTTATCTAAGCCTATCATATGTGATACTGTCTGCTGAGCTGTTGTATCTAATCCTATCATGTGTGATACTGTCTGCTGAGCGGCTGTATCTAAGCCTATCATATGTGATATTGTCTGCTGAGCCGCTGCATCTTAGAATATTGTGTAAAGCTGTCTGCTGACCTGTGTATCTAATCTTATTATATGTGATACTGTCTGCTGAGCTGTGTATCTAATCCCAACCTACCCTGTGTGATACTGTTTGCTGAGCCACTGTATCTAAGCCTCCCATGTATGAGATGTGGGGACCCTCGGACACTATGCAAGTTTTTCTGCAATATGAGGGCCAGTGCAGAAGTTTTGCCCCCCCGTTGTCACATGCGGCTCTGTAAATGATTCCAACAAGGTGTCTTTGTGTGCGCCGCGCTGCGGTCTTCTCCGTCTGCTCCCCGTCTCCTGAAAGGACACATTATGTGATGCCTCTGGGAGCGGCCGCTGTGGGGGGATGAGAGACTGAGCAGGGTAAATACACAGAAGCCCCCATATCACAGGGCGGCCGCCCCGGGGGACAGCATTCATACATACAGTGTACAAAGATGACAAGGACTTCATAGTAGGGAGCAGGGGCCGGGATGTCCATCTGGACCCTGAGTGTGAGGGGCTTAGAAAACACTCTGACAGTTCCCAGCCCCTCATACCTGCCCTCCTGACCCAGGGGCAAGTGGCGGGGCGGGGGCAGAGACCCTCTGCTGGGAAGCCTTAGACAGGTAATGTTTTGTAACTTGTATATAACACCACAGTGTCTAATGAAGGGGGGGGGTATAGGTAGAAGCAGGGGTCACACCTGCTGACCCCAGACCTTATAAGCCCCTCATCGCTGCTAAATCACATCCTGGGAAACCTTAATCTGCAGCAGGTACACTGACCGTACACGCTGCAGGCAGCCATAATGACCAGAAGGTAGGTTGCCATTCACATGAAGCCGCCTGAGAAAATGCTGCGCCGAGCTACATGACCTACAGTTTGCAGAACGCTGCCCCCTCCAACACAAGCTGCACCCCAGTTTAGTAGAGCACATGGTGCTAGAGCCATAGTGTAATGGGAGATTGTGTGTGACATTACCTTGTGAGGTCTATAAAGTTTAGTAACTGCCCACCTTTACAGGACACATATAGAAGAAACCTGCATAACATACATAATATTGCATCCTGTATTATACCCCAGAGCTGCACTCACTGTTCTGCTAGTAGAATCACTGAATACCTATATTACTTATCCTGTACTGATCCTGAATTACATCCTGTATTATACTCCAGAGCTGCACTCCCTATTCTGCTGGTGGAGTCACTGTGTACATACATTCCTTATCCTGTACTGATCCTGAGTTACATCCTGTATTATACCCCAGAGCTGCACTCACTATTCTGCTGCTGGAGTCACTGTGTACATACATTACTTATCCTGTACTGATCCTGAGTTACATCCTGTATTATACTCCAGAGCTGCACTCCCTATTCTGCTGGTGGAGTCACTGTGTACATACATTACTTATCCTGTACTGCTCCTGAGTTACATTCTGTATTATACTCCAGAGCTGCACTCACTATTCTGCTGGTGGAGTCACTGTGTACATACATTACTTATCCTGTACTGCTCCTGAGTTACATTCTGTATTATACTCCAGAGCTGCACTCACTATTCTGCTGGTGGAGTCACTGTGTACATACATTACTTATCCTGTACTGACCCTGAGTTACATTCTGTATTATACTCCAGAGCTGCACTCACTATTCTGCTGGTGGAGTCACTGTGTACATACATTACTTATCCTGTACTGACCCTGAGTTACATCCTGTATTATACTTCAGAGCTGCGCTCACTATTCTGCTGGTGGTGGAGTTGCTGTGTACTTTCATTACTGTACAAAAAACAAAATCCCTCCACTCTTCACCCTAGGCGCTCCGTTACCTCATTAATGGGGGGGTTGTCAACAGATTTGCTGACTGTTTCCAATAACAGCTTGTAGAATAGTAGCTAAGAATGTTCTGGCCTTAGATCCAATGCACACGGGCGTATCTGCCTTGCGAAATCCGGAGTGGGCGTCCGCCTCTGGATTCCGCAGCAAATACTGCCCATAGACCTGCTATGCAGAATCGCTTTTCCATCTCCATGAACAGAAATCAGTTGCGATTTTCCACTCATAGAGCGAAAACTGCAGCATGTCCTCTTCTAGTGCGGATTCCACACGGACGGAATCATGGAAGTCAATCAATTGAAGTCTATAGAAGCCGTCCGATCCACAGCCCTACCACAATGACATTGCGGAAGCGCCGCGGATTCCTCGTCATCGCGAAAAAAACATCCAGTTTCAAAAAAAAATAAATTCTGTACTGCGCATGTCCGATGGCTCGCTGTGCGGACCATCCACAGTACAGAAGAAACAGCAGGTGTGCGCGCAGATGCCGGCCGCGGGCAGGGTCTGACTCCACTGCAGGATTCCGCATGTGGAATCCAACCCGCCCGTGTGCATTCGGCCTTATCTGGTTCTTGTGGAAACAATCATGGTGCCACTACTGCCCGCGCACATGGTGGAATATTTTAGAACTGGATGTATCTCTAGAGGGCGCTCATGTGCGGGGCTTCTCTGCCATTAATGCAGTCGTCTGGTGAATTCTTAACCAGCAGAAGTTGCGCTCATCTCGGCCCTAAGCGCGGTTAACACGGGCGCCACCTCATTATGTCAGATTACATTGGACATTAAAGGCTCCTGGGCCCGGCCTGTTGGTCATAACACAGATTTAGTGTCACACATGAGGCATGTTGCGGGTCGTGGGGTCACTCATCCCTCCCTATCCCACTATTGATCTGCTTTCTGCCCCCCAGGCCGGGGCCCCAGGAGCCGTATCATAGTACACGGAGGACTGCCCCGTGCTGGAGGATGCCCAGGCCGGGATGCCAGGAGACAGATGTGAGGCCAAACCTCTGACCTGCAGCAGTCTTGCAGCCCATCGATCGCTCCAGAAGGCGCAGTGGAGGCCGCAGCTCGCACATCTGAGGGTCCGTTACTATTGATCTGACCTCTAATGTTACTTTACTGTTTATGGAGCTTTTGATCTTTAACCAGCATTGTTTACAAATATCATCAACTGTCCCTGAGACCCCAAACCTGTGCAGGGGAATGCAAGCTACTGTTTCCTGTTATCACCCTTTCAGGCTAGGGAGAGGTTGACTGTAGGACAGGTGAAGACAATGAAGACACTCTGTTGCTCCCTGTTATCAGCCAGTGGGTGCAGTTTTATGTCAATAAAGCTTAAAGGGGTTTTCTAGGCAGCGCCCACTTGGGTCAGAGTGGAGTGGCCAGCGCTTGGAATTGCAGGTGCAGCTCTCATTTAAATTGATGGAAGCTGTGCTTTTTTCTGTCGCAGGCTGGAGTCCAACTGATTTCAATGAGAGCTGCGCCTGCAATTACAAGCGTTGGCCACTACATAGGGGTGAGACTAGCAGCTTCCACTCCGACCCTGGTGTATCCCGGCCAGAACTGCTTGGGGAAAACCCTTTAATCATTGTGTAATAAAAAGTTCTGCTAAAATTTTACTTCTTTTTCCTTTTTGTTTTTCTAGATCAGGGGAGCAAGATTAGATTCCCCTGCTGCTTCCTCGCTGACACTCATAAACCCCTGATTGGACAAGTAGAGATTATGTCCCCCTGCTTCCTCAGTAACATCTAGGGAGAGTTATCAAGCTGTCTTATAGGAAGAATGTCCTTTGTTGCCCATAGCAACCAAGCTCAGCTTTCATATATTAATGAGCTCTGTTAAAATGAAAGCTAAGCTCCGATTGGTTGTTATGGGCAACAAAGGACATTATTTTACAATATCTGCAATTCAAAATTTCAATTAGTTTTTCCAACTAGTGCCCAACAGGTAACACATAGAGTCTTATTAGAATAAACCTGAGGTGTTCCTCATGATTTGCTTCCAACATATCTTGCAGAATTCATGTGGAGAGTTTGGCAAAGACTCATTTAACAACCTGCTTCTGCATATTGCAGAGAGGTTTAAGAATATGGAGCAAGATGAGGAGTAGGTCTATGTTTATAAATAAATTATCACTAAAAATATTGTCTGGGGACATAAACTCCACTACCTCATTTGTGTAAGGAACATTTGTGGCAAGTGAAGTTTATGTCCTGAGGGTATATAATCTTCATTTAATCCCTTTTTCCTACTTTTACAAAGAAGGAAAAAGAAGAAAAGTAAAGGAAAAACAATGAAGAAGAATGAAAGAGGGAAAAGGGAAAAAAAGAAGAAAAAAAGTAAGTACAAGGAAGAAGAAGGGAAAAACCAGGAGAAAAAAAGAACAAGGAAGACCAAAAAAAGGAAAAAGAAGAATAAGGAAAATAGAGGAAAAGAAGAAAAAGGGAGAAGAATAGAGGACCGGGAAGAAGAACAAGGAAGAGAAAGGAAAGAAGAAGGAAAAGATGAAGAAGAACAAAGATAAAGAAAAAACAAAGAAGAAGAATAAAAGGAAAGAAGGGAAAAGGAGGAAAAAGAAGGAAAACCAAGAAAGAATAATAAAAGCAAAGGAGGAGGAAAAGGAAGAAGGAAGGAAAAGGCAGAACAACAAGAAGAGAAAGAAAGAAAGGAAAAGAACGAAAAAGAGGTACAAGAAAGATGGAAAGGAAAAAGAATAAGGAAAAAAGTGGAAGAAGGAAGAAACACAAGGAAGAAAAATGAAAGGAAAGGAGGAAAAACAAGGAAGAAAATGAAAGGAAAGAAGGGAAAGGATAGAAAAAGTAGAAGTATAAAAGTAAAGGAAAAAAAGGAAGAAAAAGAAGGAAAGAAGAAGGAAGGAAAGGTAGAACAACAAGGAAGAGAAAGGAAGGAGAAGAACGAAAAGAGGAACAAAAAAGAAGGAAAGGAAAAAGAATAAGTAAGAGGAACAAGGAAAATGCAAGAAAAATAAGGAAGTAGAACAAAAAGGAAGGGAAAGGGTGGAAAAAAAGAATAAAAGTAAAGGAAAGAAGGAGGAAAAATGTTATGGGAATAATTAAAAATATAAAGGAAGAAGAAAGGAAGAGGCAGAACAACAATGAAGAGAAAGGAAAGAGAAGAATAGCAAAGAAGGATGAAGGAAAAAGGATAAGGAAGGAAGAAGAACGAGGAAAAACAAGGAAGAAGGAAGAAAAATAAGCAAGAACAAGGAAAAGAAGGAAGTACAAGGAAGTATGAATAAGAAGAATGAAGAACAAGAAAGAATGAAAGAAAAAGAAAGCATTATTGTTTACATCCAGCAGTAGAAAACCTGCACAGGCCTTATACTTCCCACAGCTGAGGGTTTGTTACAATCATATCCGGTCTGAAGAACCCCTTGTGAGCTATATGTAGCAGGTGCACAAATCTCCCTCCTGTCCTGACCCGGTCCTGCTCACACAGCTGCATTTCGTTACAACATTGCAGTGTAGGTAACAGTGTGTCTGTCTCCCAAACATCCCAGATTTGCCCCAGGAGGAAGGAGACATGTCCTGCAGGGCTGCTGGGAATAGAGTAAAAGAAAAGACCCTACTCGCCCTGCTCCTGCTCCAGTTTGCCCTTCTCCAGTCTCCCACTCACTTCCGGGTAGCTCAATCACATGCCATTTAGCAAACGCTGGCCCAACACTGAGGCTGTGGACTGGCAGCTGCAACCATGTGTTTGCGCTACTCCAAAGTGAGCAATGCAGCCCGAGCTGCGGGGCCGTAAAAGATGGCGCATACTGTATAAAAGAAGGCAATAGTTCTAAGAAGGGGCATACAGGGACATTACTGAGTGGGGCATATGAGGGGCATTACTACTGAGGAGGTATGTGGGGGCATTACTACTGAGAGGGGCATACAAAGGGCATTATTACTGGGGGAGGTACATGGGGGCATTATTACTACGAGGGGTATACGAAGTATCACAGTGTATTATCAGTGTGATCATAGGATTGCTGGTTCAAGTCCCCTACAAGGACATAAATATATAAAAAAGAATAAATAAAAATGGTAAAAAAAAACACACCTGTAAAAACTTTTTGGCGCACTATACCCCTTATTTAAAAAAAATGTAATAGTCCACAGATTTGGTAACATTGTATCTGTAACGACCTGTACAATAAATTAAACACACTTTTTATCCTCCAAGGCAAACATTATTAACCTCTTAACGCTATATGACGTACAGTTATGTTCGGCAGCATTGAAGTATGTATGAAGGGAGATCGCGGGGAGATCTCACTCCATACATCGCAGTTGCCGGCTGTTTCTTACAGCCAACACCCGCTCATTGGAGCTGTTAACTCTTCAAATACGGCCGTCAATTTTGACAGCAGTATTTAAATCCCCCGGCCGATTTTCGGGGGTCATATACAGCCCCCCGCGATAAGATCGCAGGCAGCTGTGCGGTTGTCATGACCAGCTAGGGGGCCTTCTGAAAGGACCCAGGGCTGTCATGGCAGAATGCTAAACAAGCCATGCCCATGGAGTGGCTTGATAGAATGCCTGGCCGATGCTATGGCATTACATCATACTGCAGGAGCGATCAAAGCAATGCAAGTTGTTGTCCCCTCTGGGGACTAAGAAAAAAGTAAAAATAAGAATAATAAAGTTTTACTTATTATTAAAAAAAAGGAATAAAAGTTAAAAAAAAACACCTTTTGCCATATTTATAATAAAGGAATCTAAATAATAAAACACCAATACAAATTTGGTATCGCTGTGTCCATAAAAGTCCAATTTATCATAAGTAACACATTATTTACCCCGCAGGTTGAACGTAGTCACAAAAAAAAAAAAGAATGCCAGAAATGCACTTTTTTGGTCACCCTGTCTCCAAGAAAAAATACAATAAAAAGCGATCAAAAAGTCCCAGGTATTCCAAAATGGTACAAACGCAAACGACGAGACATCCTGCAAAAAATGAGCCCTCACACAACTATATCAATGGAAAATTCAAAAAGTTATGGCTGTCAGAAGACGGCAGCAGAAAATAATTTAAAAAAAATTAAATATCTTTGGAAAAAAAATAAAAGTAGTACAGCAAAAAAAAACACTATATAAGTTTGGTGTCACAGTAATCGTACTGACCAACAGAATAAAGTTATCATGTCATTTGTGTTGCAGTGCATACGCTGTAGAAATAAAACGCACCGAAAGATGGCGGAATTTCATTTTTTTTTTTCATTTTACCCCACTTAAAATTGTTTTTAAGTTTTCAGTACATTAAATGGTACCATTGAAAAATGCAACTCGTCCCACAAAAAGCAAGCCCTCAAACAGCGACGTCGATGGGAAAAAATGAAAGAGTTACGATTTTTTAAAAGGAAGGAGGAAAAAACAAAAATGGAAAAAAAAGGGCCATGTCTTTAAGGGGTTAAAGAAATTTTTTAAAAAAGAGCCAAAATGCTTTTTCTGTTCATTTCGCCTCGTAAAACAAGTCAATAAAGCTGATCGAAAAAGCCATATGTATCGGAAGATGGTACTAATAGAAACGACAGCTCGTCACGCAAGAAAAACAAGCCCTCATGCGGCCATGTTGGTGGAAAAATATTACACTTATGGCTCTTGAAAAGTGGAGATAAAAATCCCCAAAAAATCATCGCGTCCTCAGGGCCAAAATAGGCCATGTGATTAAGGAGTTAATTACGGAGACAGAAGAGGCAGCATTATTACTGATAGGGGCAGAATAGGTGGCATGTTTACTATGTGGAGGGCACTATAAAAGCAGCACTTACTGCATTGGGGCTAATTACTATCTGGGGGGCTATGGATTATATAGAGGTGTGGAAAACATGGGGAGGGTGATGGAAAAGTAAGAAGCCACAGATTTCTGTGTGTCAAATTCAGCAGAGACAAGTTGTGGCTGGGAGGAGTCATTGTGATGGTCTGGGCGCGGATAGAGAAGAAAAGGAAGAGAGAAGATGCCGTCTGTGATCAGTGGATGTAGAGCTGATAACTGACTGTTATTTTGAGATTTACTATTACTATGAAGCACTATTACTGTGAGGGGATATAAAGGATGTGATCTAGAGTAAAAGGGGAGTGGCATAAAAATTGGGGGGCAGGGCATGGGGGCCACATCGTTATTGACTGCTGTGCACTGTGGGCATCCCTAATCTGGCCTTGACCATGTAAAAATCATCTGAACTTCCATCACTCTCTGTATTTCTCTTTGGATGTGAATGGAGGAGAAAAGTACATTTTGAGCAAATTCTTGTTAAAGCCGCAGCGATCTGTTTCCGCAGTCGTCATTCAATTAGCTGATCTGATGGGAAAGGGTCAGGACCTCCACCTGCGTTCGCTTTGCACGCGCTCCGTTCTCCTTTTGATGCTCTCGAGTTGTGAAATGTTTCCTGATTCACCTGTAGCGGTGTCCTTGACAGGGTGGAACGAGAGCTGCACAGCCAGGGTTGTGGTGAAGTGCTCAGATGCGGGGGAGGGGCTCTGGAGTCTCAGCTGTATTATGCCTGCAACAATATAATACTCCGCTAATTATTCGATGCCGCTTTATTGGGGCTCTGGAGCGCCATTCTTATTTAAAGCTGCCCCTGCTGAAATGGTGGGTCCCATCTGCTGCCTCTGGTCCTCACTATGGCAGCCCATTATCCCATTGCCACAGTCGCTCGGAATCTTTTCATGCCTTTTATTCTTCCTTCCCCTTTTTTACTTTTTAAGCTTTTTTTTTCTAGCGGCGGCCGTGCTTAATAGAGTAACGTCAGATGTGTGCACGGCAGACCAATAAACCTAATGCACTCGGCCTTTGTGTGTTAGTCGCTCACGCAGACATTTTCCACTCAAAAAAACCACTTAAAACACATCAGCCGCAATCCGACACAAAACAGCCACTTGTTAGCTAATTGTGCACTTACCTGCAGGGTCCCCGCATCCGCAAACACATGCTCACCTAAACAAACACACACCACCAGGAGCCACAGGACCGCTAGACACAGATAGATAGATAGTCCTGCACTTATCTATCTATCTATCTCTCTATCTATCTATCTCTCTATCTATCTATCTATCTCTCTATCTATCTATCTATCTATCTCATATCTATCTATCTATCTCCTATCTATCTATCTCATATCTATCTATCTATCTATCTATCTATCTATCTATCTATCTATCTATCTATCTATCTATCTATCGATCTCACATCTATCAATCTATCTATCTCATATCTATCTATCTATCTATCTCCTATCTATCTATCTATCTATCTATCTCACATCTATCTATCTATCTCATATCGATCTATCTATCTACCTCATATCTATCTATCTATCTATCTATCTATCTATCTATCTATCTATCTATCTATCTATCTATCTATCTATCTATCTATCTATCTCATATCTATCTATCTATCTATCTCACATCTATCAATCCATTTCATATCTATCTTCTCTCTCTCTCTCTCTCTATCTATTCCTCCATCCTTTTCTCCCTTTTTTCTCTTTCTCTACTCCCTCGCTGCTCTATTTCTCATATCTATCTATCTCATATCTATCTATCTATCTATCTATCTCATATCTGTCTATCTATCTCATATCTGTCTATCTATCTCATATCTGTCTATCTATCTCATATCTATCTATCTATCTCATATCTATCTATCTATCTCATATCTATCTATCTATCTATCTATCTATCTATCTATCTATCTATCTATCTATCTATCTATCTCATATCTGTCTATCTATCTCATATCTATTTATCTCTCTCATATCTATCTATCTCTCCATCCTTTTCTCCCTTTTCTCTTTCTCTACTCCCTCGCTGCTCTATTTCTCCTTTTCTCCCCTCTCATTCTTTTTTCTTTCTCGCTCATTCTCTCCCCACTACTCTCTTTCTCACTGTTTTGACCTTTCTCCGTCTTTTTCTCTCCCTCCTTTCTCTGTCAGTCTCTCTCAATCTTTCGATCTTTTTCTCCCTCTCTTCTTTCTCTCCCCTCTTTCTCCCTTTCTCTCTCCCCTTCTCTATCGCTTCTGACTCACTTTCTATCCATTCTCTCTCTTTCAGTCTCTCTCCTTCTCTCTGCTAACTCCCATAGACGGCAATGAGCAGGCCACAGACCTGTGATTCTTGGGGGTGGATCTCACTGACTAGACTGGTTTACAGTACTGTGTAACAGTTTTAGGCAGGTGTGGGAAAAGATAGGAATGCTTTCAAAAATAGTAGGCATCCGATTGACTCCAACTGAATTCTGCAGCAGAACGACCCCAAACATCCACCAATGTCATTAAAAACATCTTCAGCATAAAGAAGAACAGGGAGTCCTGGAAGTGACGATTTGGCCCCACAGAGCCCTGATCTCACATGATTCAGTCTGTCTGGGATTACATGAAGAGACAGATGGATCAGAGCGAGCCGACATCCACAGAAAACCTGTGCTTAGTTCTCCAAGATGTCTGGAACAACCTCCCTGCTGAGTTCCTTCAAAAACTGTGTGCAAGTGTACCTAGAAGAACTGATGCTATTGTGAAGGTAAAGGGGGTAACACCAAATACTGATAAGATTTACATTTCTCTTTTGTTCAATCACTTTGCATTTTGTTAATTGACAAAAATTAACTATTTTAATGCAAAATAAAAAAAAAAAAGCATTTTTGGGCTTCTCTCACAAGAGCGCATATTGGCAAGCATTTTCACGGCCGGCCAATATACACTTACATCTGGGGCGTAGAAGCTCGTGAACGGGTGCACAAATCTAACGTTTGTGCGCCCATTCACAAGGCATGGGGTGCATATGCACCGAGCTCACCATGCCGTCGCCCATTTCTTCTCCCTCCTCATCGGAGGCTCACCTCTTGTCTCCTCCCTGCTCGTTCTTTGCAATGGGAGGGGGCGGGGGTGGAGCTTAGCGGTGGTCCGCCCCGCCCCGCTAAACTCCCTTCCACCTACGGCCGCTGCCATGGGCTCTCATAGGAGCCCATGCAGCGGCAGACGTATTTTGGCCCAAAAGATAGTTCCAGGACTATCTTTTGGGCCAGACGTAAAAACACCCGGCGCTATATTGGCCTCGCCAGGTGCTTTTACGTCTCAGGAATATGCCCATGTGATCTGATGGATTGGAATCGAATGCATCAGATCACCTTGCGTACAGGCCGGTCATGAAAACGGCCGGCCGATATGCCTTATTTTATACCATTTTTTCCACACCTGCCTAAAACCTTTGCACAGGACTGTCTATTGTATGTATAGTGGCATCCTGCTGTGCGGTGCCTTCTGTTGGGGAAGACTAGAGTCCAATCCCCCATGAAAATCCACTTATCTCCCACCAGAGAGGTAACATCGGGAAAGAGCTAGGTTAGGTCTATGGAAAGCCTCAGGCTGGGTTCACACAGGGTGGAATTACCGGCAATCTTAAGCCGAGACTAACCAACAAAGTGGATGAGATTTGCAAAGAAGCTGTTGTGGCCAAGCCACACTGAAGCTGACACGCCGCGCAGAACTCAAGGCCGCGCCATCTCAATTGTATCGCCGTTTCCACGGTGGCCTCTCTCCTCTCTGTGGGGACAGATGGCCGAGGCAGAATACAAGCGGTGAAGCCACTTCAAAACCGCAGTATTTTTGCAGCTGAATTCTCGCTGTATTTCCATGCGGACCCGCTGCGGTCATTCTGCGAGATTTCCGCGGGATTTATGCCCCATGTGACCACAGCCTTATGGTTATTTAGGCCTAACCCATCTGTGCTTGAGCCAGTTTCACATCTGCGCTGCAACCACTATTCAGAGGTTCCATCACAGATCTGAAACAAAATTACGGAAGAAATTGCGCTGCGGTCAGCACTTTTTCTTCCGGTAAAATGCTGGGCAGCTGAGCGGAAACCGAATGGACCCCATTATATTAAATAGGGTCCATCTGACACTGTTCGGTTCCATCATAAAACGGATCCATTCGGCCAGAGAATTTACTGAATGGAGGAGGAAAGCAGAACCCTCGGCGCAGATGTGATAGCAGCCTTAGATTGTAAGCTCCACTGGCACCAGGGAGGGATGTGATACATGCCATGTACCGAGCCGCAGAATATGTTGGCGCCATGTATAACGGATAGTAAATAACAGCCTCAAGCATCTCTTTGCAGAGCTCTAGGCAAGCTCTGAGACGCAGAGGCCGCTCTGCTGGCCAGGGTCACCGCAGGGTTAATAATGCCCCGTGAGCACCTATGGCACCGATGTAATTCTAGCTTCTTCAGGCTTCTGGTTGGGCGCCTGCCGCACTGCGGCTTCAAATCATCAGGTGCCAACCAGAAATCATGGGATTAGAGGTTTTGGGGTTGGACTGTCCCATCTGTCAAGGCAACGGGAATCTACACACCCCTCCACCGGTCGCCCCTGCCCCCTCCGTGGGTAAAGCTGTCAGCGCACAGGGCTCACTGCATTTCACTTCCATTATGGCAGCGGAGCTGCGGCAAATAGCACCTGTCAGGGCTATCATCTATGTAGTAATTCACTGTACTTCACCCCCCCAACAGCATTCAAATAGCAGGTCTACCCACTGGGCCAATTTCGCCAGCTCCTTCCGTGTGTTTTTTCCCCCTCTCTTAAAGATACAGCACACATATTTAGCCCCTGCAGCTTAATGCTTGTCTGATTGTAGCCAAGAACATTAGCCAAGTGCTTCCCGGCTTCCCCTGAGAACTGATTTTCTCTCCTTATTCCTTTCTTACAATTATTTCCTTGCTACATTTCAGGTGCCGCATCTACCCGGATACAAGCCGGTGCGGTCGCCAGCATTCCGTTTAATTATTTGTTTTCTATTTCGCGTCCATTAAGCAAAGTTCACACGTGGCTTTTTGTTGTGGTTCTTCTGCATCTATTATCTGTGTGGGCTATTTTAATGAGATTTTTAATTGCAGAAAAACTGCAATTGAAAAGCCTAACAAAAACACCAAGTGTGAATGCAGCCCGGAGGATACGGTATTCTAAGCGCAGATCATGTGACAGGCCGTCCATTGATATCAGGTGATTTCTGAGCAAAGCCCTGCACGGTATAGGACAAAATTGAATCAGAATTTATTTTTGGGCTAATTGATATTGATTTCCTGCTTTGCTGCCTTTTTTGAGCCCATTGCAAAAGTAATCACGCCCGTATGTTTATAGGAAAAACTATCAGTGGTTGGAATGCCTCTGCCAAGCTTAGCCACTTGAGGACTACCCGGCGGCTAGCAGCTGTTTCTGAGAGCTGACAGCCACCGGTATCTATTGTGATTAGAGTTAGCTCTGATTGCGACAGTTAATAGTTCGGATGTCGCTGTCAAAGCTGACTGCGCGTCTAAACTGTCCACTGGACCCCCTTCCTACACCCCATCAGCAGCCCCTGCAGTGTGATCATGGGGTGCCGATGGGCTAGCATGGCAGGTTGGAGCCTACTGAAGGCTCCCAGGGTTGCCATGCATAGATGTCCATCAAGCCATTTTGCTTGTAGCAAAATCAAAAATGACTATATACTGCAATACTGAAGTATTGCAGTATATAGTACAAGCGATCAAATAATAACAAGTTTAAGTTTAAGTGGAGACAAAATAAAAGTGTAAAAAAGATTTAATAAAGTTAACTGTTAAAAAAATAAATGTTCAAAAAACTTCTTTTCCCATTTCTTCTATAACAAAATAATCAATTAAAACCCCCCACATCTTTGGTATCACTGTGTACGTAAAAGTCGGAAGTATTAAAATATCACAATATTTCTCCCGCACCGTGGAAGCCGTAAAAAGAAAAGGATGGAAAGCCAGAATTGTATTTTGTTTTTTTTTTAATCCTGGCTCCGAAATTTTTTTTTAATAAAAAGTGATGAAAAAGCTGTCTGCACCCCAAAATGGTCCTAATAAAAACTACAGCTCGAGCCCTGACACAGCCGATCAACAAAAAAAAAAAAATGTAAAAAGATACGGGTCTCAGAATACGGTGACGGTCAGCAATTTTTGTTTAAAAAAACTTTTTATTTACTTTTTAAAAATTGAGAAACATTAAAAAATACTATATAAATGTGATGTCACCGTGATCGTACCGACCCTGCACTGTGAGCACTGTAAGAGCTACACCCACCAAATATGGCACAATTGCATTTTTTTTTCCTCCCAACTTAAACATTTTTTAAAGTTTTTCCGTAAATTATATGGTACATTAAATAGTACTGTTAAAAAAATACAACTCGGCCCACAAAAAAAAGCCCTCATACTGCTATGTCAATGGAAAAATTAGAACGTTCTAGCTCTTGGAAGGCGGGGACAAAAAAACGAAAAATAAAATGATAAATCTCTGGTCCTGAAGGGGTTAAGCTCAAGATGTTCAGGTCTTGCTATCATGATGCGGTGGTCAGGTGTCGGGCTCTGCAGCACTGGAGCCTCAGGTGTTGTGCAGTGCTGGGGCTTTGTTACTATGTTTCCTCTTGACAATGAGTTTACTATGTATCGTCCATTATCCCTGCATTTACACTGCATCTCATCCGCTGTTCTTTATCTCCCTGCTTGTTCTTCTTGCGGCTCTCACCAGATCGGGTCACGTATATCCGTCTCGCTATGTCTGAAAACCTAAAGATGAGAGAAGCCGATTCCTTTCACTACAAATCAAAGCATCTCAGCAAGCAGAACTCACCTGGGAGCAGCAAAGTCGATGCTATCAGGTGAATAACATCCCTCCCTCCGGGCCATAACCTGTCAGGAGGACGCGGCCACAAGACCGGCGCACAGCTGTATTTTCAGAGGTGGAACAAAAAAAACAAAACACATTCTGCAAGATGGTGAAAAAGAAGAAGATACAAAGTAATGAGCTGTAACAATCATTATATGTCAGCTGATGCCCCGCCCCCGCTTAACCGCCAACAGATTAAAAAGGGGGAAAAATAACTGTAGAGAATTAACAAGTCTGTATATAGAATTAAAATATGAGGACCCCAATATGCCCATTTGCATGAGACCATGATGCTTTGTGGTAACCAGACAGGTTGAAGCAACCATGCTGATGATCCAGGTTTGGTTAAACTGCAGTCAACTGTTGAACTTGGTTTAAAGATGTTTTCTGAGTCCTGAAAAATAGGTGGCAATGAGGGGGGAACGGGACGTAAGGGGGTTAAAAAAAAAAGGTTTAGGGAACGTCGCCAAATGATGTCAACTGTCAGATGCCAGCGTGGTCTGGAGCCGCGGTAAGTATATTACATTTATATAGTTTTGGGCATGAGGAGACAAAAACTACATAAAAGTAATAACTCGGGTAAAGGACAAAGTAGAGTCTTAGAGGAGCTCATCGTGCTATAGCTTCCATCACTAGTTTTAGCCAAGGATTTCCAGGAGTGCTTGGAACAATGTCGTGTTCAGCTACATCAAGGATTACCAAAGAAAAAGGTTTGATACCATGTTGTTAGCCCGTAAAACAAAATGTGATTGTTCCCTGGACAGGACATTAAAAGGTATCATATATACAAGGTTACTTTGTTTCTCCATTAAGTGTGGTTAGGTGTGTTTTTTGGAATGTCTAGAACGAATTAATTGTATTTACATTAATTCCTATGGAAATAATGACCTCGAGTAGCAATGGTTTAGGTAAAGCCGATTGCTTTCGGACGGATTACCAACGTTAGTAGAGGTTTTACTGTATATAGCCTCCATTAGACAGGTAGGGCAATCTATTATACTGGACAAGCAGAAAAAAGAAGCATTTAATATCAATGTGCAGGAAAGAAGGGCCTTTTATACCCCTGAAAACAACAAGGAGATCACCATTAAGCCTGCAGGTAAAGGTGGCGCTATAGTTCTCATGAACACATCAGGCTATATGAAAGAAGCAACAGCTGACGGACACCAGATACTACCCCAAACTCAAATATGTGTGAGGGAATTGAGAAGGGTCGTCAGAAGCCCGTCTGTGGAGTCCGCAAAACTTTTGGATTTGATACTGGAGAACCACAGGGTTGGAATATTCTGAATGCTTCCCAAACTACACAAAGCTGGCAATCCAGGGAGGCCAATTATTTCAGGTGTGGGAACCTCACTGAATCTCAGGATGGGTGGAAGGTGTCCTCAAACCACTGGTGAGAAATACAACCAGCTACTTGCAGGACACCACGGACCTAATGAACAAACTGTCATCCGTAGGTCCCCTACCTGATGGCGCCATCCTGGCCACCATGGATGTGGAATCCTTATATTCCAACAACCCACATGAGGATGGACTGACCGCCTGCCATGCGCCCCTGGACACCTAGGAGGTTGCCTCTGAATCTGTGTTACCACTCACAAGATTTATCGTCACACAATTATTTCTTCTTTGGCAAAGAGATATTTCTGCAATTCACCAGGACTGCCATGGGCAGTAAAATGGCACCGCAATATGCCAACTTTTTCATGGCGGAACTGGAGAGTGACTTTCTGGCCTCCTGCTCCAACAAACCATTGGCCAACATAATCATCTCGACCAACACCGAACAAGAATTAATAAAATTCCATGAGAGATTCAATGCATTCCACCGCACCATAAACCTGACATGGAGCTACTTGTATACAGAAATCAACTTTTTGGACACCACCATAAAGATTTTAAACAACTCAATACAGAAATCCCTATACTTGATCGGCCCACATACCTCAGATGGGACAGTTCCCATCCCAAACAGATTAAAACATCCATCGTCTACAGCCAGGCCATCAGATACAACCGGATCTGCCCCAACCCAACAGACAGAGAGGAACAGCTATACATTCTTAAAAGAACATTTTTGAGTCAGGGCTACCATCCCACCTCAACTGATGTTCAGATCATCAAAGCCACTACCCAGAAATCAACTACTCCAATACACAGAGCAAGAAGAATATGATCATGTATCTCTAGTAGTGACCTGCAATCCACAGCTGTAGGTACTAAGGAAAACTGCAAGGAAACTGCATCATACCTACACAAGGATGACCGTCTGACCACCATATTCCCGGACCCTCCACTTCTGTGTTACAGGCAACCTCAAAATTTAGGAAACTTTGCCCTCCTACACACAAAAAGGAACTTATCCCTGTAAGGTCAGGAGCTGTAAGACCTGCTGACATGTACGGACCGCAGACAGGATACGGATCCTCAACACACAGCAGGACTATAAGATCCCGGGACATTCACATGTTCCACGTCTGATGTTGTGTACCTGATCTGCTGCAGTAAATGTCCTGTTGGGCGGCTTTATATTGGAGAAACAGGGCAAAGACTGAAAGCGAGGATGAGATCCCATCGCCACACGATTAAAGAGAGAGAGACAGAATTACTTATGGCCGAGCATTGTTCTAGTCACGGACACAACATAGAACACATGAAAGCTACTATATTAGTAGAACTTCAAATCTCAAGGTCATAAAAAAATTTGGGAGTACAAGTTTATAACCATCTTTGATGCTCTCAAAACAGGCAAAAAAATCTCAAAAGTGCAAATTAATCACACCATGTCTGTGCCTTTTTTATGTGTAATATATATATACTTCCTCAGATCTGTCCTATAGGGCTCTTTCAAACGAGCGCTGCGACTTCACGGCCACAGCGCGACCGAAAATCACATGAACGAGAGGCAGCCATGACCAAGTCACGGCTGCGTCTCCTGTTTATGCGCCATTCAGACGGCCCGGGTGCAGCGAGTATACGTCGAGCCTGGGATACCGTTGGGCGGGGAAGAGAGTTTAGCTCTGCTAAACTCCCTTCCCTCCCACTCTCCGCCCCTTGCCCGCTGTCTGCAATGGGAGGGGACGGGAGCTAGTGTGCTAATCTCCCGCCCTGTTCAACCCGCTCCATTTGCCAACAGCCGGCAAGGGGTGGAGAGGGGGAGGGAGTTTAGCAGAGATGATGCTAAACTCCCTCCCACCTCCCTTTTTCGGTAGCTCCCATAGGAGCCTATAGGTCACGCCGCCGTAAACCGGCTGGAAGATAGTTCCAGAACCATCTTTTCCAGCCGACGTAAAAACGGACGACCAGAATGCGCACTGTATGTGCTATCTTCGCCAGCGGGGCCGTTTTTATGCACCGCAAAAACGGCCATCTGAACTGGGGCATTTGAAACCAATGCCACAGATGGGTAGCGTATATCAGCCTGAAAATGGGGCCTATATACGCTAATGTGAATGAAGCCTTAGCTTGAGGAAGAACCTAAGGAGGCTTGAAAGCTTGCTGTAACATCATCTTTTTTTGTTAACCATTAAAAGGTCTCATAGCTACAAGATTACTTGGTTTCCCTTAGCCTGTCTGCACGAGCGTGATTCGCTGCATGCCGCTTGCATGTGACATTGAGTACTTGCTGCGGGCTGTTTCAACATATTGATACTTGTACAAAGAAGGTGCCATAGTCCAGTGATACGGGCTTACGCAGTTAGGACCACCGTGGTCCTCGTTCACAGCTGTGACATGCATAAGCATGTATCACTGGACTATGGCACCTTCTTTGTACGACTTTTAACCCCTTAACACAACATGGGTGTGTGAGGTTTATATGGAGGGGGGTCAGCTAATGCTGATCATGGCTATTAACCCTTTAAATGCGCTGATCATTGTTCAGGGGTCCCAAATAGATCCCCATGCAATGCGATTGTGGGGTACAGCTCGGCTGCCATGGTAGTCAGAGGCCGTCTGAAGGTCCCCAGAGCTAACAAGAATAAATAGCTGTCACGCGCCAAAATGCAGTGTAATACTGTGATATTATACCGTATGTGCGATCAAACGATTGCAAGTTAAAGTCCCCGACTTAAAAAATGTAAAAAAAAAAAAAGGTAAAAGAAAGTTTTTTTAATTATTGGAAAAAAATAACAGATAGTTAAAAAACTCTAAAAAGACCCCTTTCCTCATATTAATAAAAAATAAAAATATATTTGCGTCCACAAACGTCCAACCTATAAAAGGAAAACACATTATTTATCCCGCAGGGGGAACGTCGTCGGGAAAAAAAATAACAGAATCGTGCATTTTTGATCATGCGGTCTCTTGAAAAAAAAGTAACAAAAAACAATCAAAAAGTCACACAAACTTCACCGATAGAAACTACTGGACATCCTGGAAAAAAATGAGCCCCCACACAACGATGTCGGTGGAAAAATAAAAGACATGGCGGTCAGAAAATAATTTTATTTTTTTTCCTAAGATATTTTATTTTGTAAAAGTAGTGTAGCAAAAAAAACCTCTTGTAGTTTGGTGTCGTGGTAATCGTACCGACCCGCAGAATAACAATACCATATATTTGCCGCAGTGTGTACACCGTAGAAACAAGACCCCCGAAAGACATGCGGAATTTGGTGTGAAATTTTCACGCCCTCACCCCAACGTGGCGGCCATGTTTTTTAAGGGTTAATTCTGCGGCATAAATAAACATGCTGCTAATTCAGAATCTGCAGTTTTGGGTTTTTTTTAATCGCTGCGGCATCGTCGCGGAAAATCTTTGCACCGTGGCTTGTACTGTAGATGCTGCGGAATTTCCGTGGCGGCCTAAGGGTTCTTTCACACAAGCGAAAATATGCAGCGTAATACGCAGTGAATAGAGTCCATTGATTCCGGTCAAGTGACAGAAAACCTTAGGGCTACTTCACATAAACCAAATTAACCCGCATTGCGCACCTTAGTCCGCGGCTACGAACCCCACACCCAAACCTGCGCGTCTCTTTGCAGCTTTTGATGCAGAATTCTGCCATTTCCGATCACACGGAGCCGTGCAGATTGCGGTGCGGAATTTACTGCGGCTTGCGGTGCATCCTGCGGGCTGATTCAGTGAGAGGTCCGCAGATGTCAATGCAGGACTGAATCACATCGCATTAGATTTCATTCACTACGGTAATTCAACATTTCACTTGTAATTTACGTTTTTTTTAGATATATTTATGCGTTTTTATGTATTTTTGGAACAATTTACCTTTTTAGTATTTAAATAAAATAATAAAAAACATTTTTAAATTTTTAAATTGATTGAACTTCTTATTTCTATGTAACTTTACATAAATCGTTTTGTTTGTAGTTCATTCTCATTTTGTTTCATGCTTTTATTATATTTCCCTTTTTTCCCTTTTTAAGTATTAACCGACAATTTTTTTCCCCGTTTTTCTTTAAAATGCGTTTAAATAATATAGATTTTTTTCCCTTCGTTATTTACCCGTATTGGCCGACACGGCTATTGCCCTTTCCTATAAGCTGCTATTAGTGATGAGATTGTAGCATTAAAACCATCTATAGCCGGAACCACAATGTACAGAGAATCATCTGCTGAGCGGCGGCGCTGAAAGGAATTGAAAAGAAATCCTTAAGCAGCCCCCCCCTCCCCCCTCCGGGTCTGCAATAATAATAAAAAAAACACAAAATATCTCCAGTTGTCCAGACTGGGGGAGAAAAATACAGTCAAACAGCCATAATTTTCTCTGTGGGGTTTTTCAGTAATTGAACCATTATGATACAAATAAAACCGGCATCGGCGCGGAGGTAAAGGGAAGCAGGAGTGATCTAGATGCGGGGATTATGTCATCGGCGCGCTGCTCACACCGCTCACCCAAATCACTTTATTTCTCCTGATTTTCCTAAGTCGTTTACGCTTTTGTCAGCCGCCAGGTTACCGCAAGGGTTAAAAATATTGAAAAAAAAATTAAAATCTTTCATTTGCGCTGATTGAGTCGGCGGGTTAATTTTTTTATGCTCCTTATTTAAAAGAGAGTTACATCGGAAATTTGTTTCTTCGTGTTTAAGGGACGCAATTTCCTGGCAATGAATTATCGCGTCTCGTGACGTTCGGATTGAGATGCTGCAATTTTTGCTTTTTTAATTTTCAGTCTCCGGTTAACGCTGCTTCCTGACTCGTTAACTCTTGAAAATAAAGACGTCGCTTCGTGTGACGGACGAGAGTGGCGGCGATTGTGGGGGCAGCGAAGACCGTAAACTGACGACTGGGGATAAGATAAAGTCCAGTCGTTTGGCACCTGATAGTCCGGCATGTACCCAGGTGCAAAAGTAAAAGCACCCTGTAGGGCTGGAAAGTGCTGCAACGCCCTGCTTGCAGCTTATTATGGAACCACTTAGAATGGAGGGGACAGGTGGAGGTACCCCCTGTGCCGGGTCACAGCCGGGTGCTCAGCCACCCACCGAGTGAATTGCCCACTACTGCTGCTAACGTGTCTGACTCTGAGGGGTTAATGCAGCGTCATGGCGTCCCGTTGTTGAGTGGTCTGTAGATGGACTGATCTCAGTCTCATCCAGGAGTATCTAATATGTGCGATTCTGTCTGTACCTAAGCCCATTGTGTGATACTCTCAGGTGAACTGCTGTATCTAAGCGTTTCATGTGTGATACTTTTCTTGACATCTCTGTACTACAACCTTCAGCATGTGCACCTAAGCTGCTGTATCCAATCCCATCATGAGATACTCTCTGCTGAACTGCTGTATCTAACCACAATACAACATTCAATGTATGCTCATAAGCTGCTGTATCTAATCCTATCATAAGTGATACTCCCCGCTGATCCGCTGAACTGCTATATCTAATACTATCACATGTGATGTACTGTCTGCTGTACTCTGTATCTAATCTTGTCAAGTGTGATACTCTTTGCTAAGTTATGTATCTAATCCTATCATGTGTGATACTGTTCTGAGCTTCTGTATCTAATCTTACCATGTGTGATACTCTCCTCTGAGCTGCTATATCTAATCCAATCACATGTGATACTATCTGCTGAGCTGGTATCTCTAAGCCCCTCATGTGTGATACTGTCTGCCGAACTGTGTATCTAATCATGTCAAGTGTGATACTCTTTGCTAATTGTTGTATCAAAACCTGTCATGTGTCATACTATCTGCTGGGTCACTGTATTTAATCCTATCATGTGTGATACTGTTCTGAACTGCTGTATCTAATCTTACCATGTGTGATACTGCCTGCTGTATCTAATAGTGGTTTCACATCTGTAGCAGGAATTCCGCTTTCCTCCTCTGTTCGGGGAGCAGGAAAGGGGAACCCCCGCCGCCGAGCGGTTCCATCTCAGGGCAGAACCAAACCGCGCCGGACGGACTTCATTAACTAATAATGGGGTCCGCCAGCCTTCCGCCCAGATGCCTGGCTTTTGGATGGGCATTCAGTGCATTGTGCCATGATTAAAGTTGGCCTTACATGGGACAACTATCATCTGGATAGTCACTGGAAGTAGTCGTTACAGTGAGTTGTTTGTGGTTTTACACAAAGCGATTGTTGTTCATTCTTGCAGTCGCTGAAGCGCACACCTCCCAGTAACGTTCATTGGCCCGCCATTGGAAGACGATTACCTGTTTACCCCAGATTTAATCAACCAGCGACTATCTTTAGGTGAGCAGAAACATAAGGCCCATGTACACGCAACGATTATCGCCCAAAAGCCATTGTTTGAGCGATAATCGTTGTGTGTAAATGCTTTCATCTTTCACTCTTTGCCTGAACGATGATTTTTAGGTGAGCATAAAATCAGTCGGAGAGAAGACAACATGGACCGAATTCTGTGTTTGCTGTCCATGGTGCTGTATTCTCCACGGGAGCACTGATTACATTGTATTCAGCAGAAAGCCCACGGCAGCCCTGTGGCAAAATAAAGGAGCAGAATGGAGAGAACAGACCACCTACTGTTCTCTGCATACAGCTTTGGAGGCTCATTTACATGCAAATGAAGGTGATAAGCTGCTAATGGACATAAGTGTCCATTAGCAGTTAATGCAAAACAATCACTCAAAACCTATCTTTCGAACGATTAACTTAGCGTATAAATGGGCCTTAAGAGACTAGCAACTAATGAACGCATTCTCGCTCGTCGCTGTTAGTGGCCATGCTTACACGGTACAACTATCACATACATCGGGGGTGTTGTTAGCACTGGACGTCCGGAGCATATGTCCATGACCTCTAGTGCAGTGCTTCCAATCCCCATATTCATTTGCGTAACTTGAAGCTTCTGGGCCCCAAACCTGGAATGGGGCTCCCAACTATAATGCTTTATTCATAGTACTGGGCTCCCTATATGGAGAAGAGAGGCCTTATGGGCCCCTAAGGCTCCTGGGCCCGGGTGCAACCGCATCCCCTGCACCCTCTATAGTTACGCCAGTGCCCACAATGAGTACTGACATAGTTGATAGCAATGGTAGAGCAGGGAGTCGGAGGCGATGACGTCACCACAGCACACCGCCTGTGCAGGGACTCTGACAACATGAGGGAAAAGAGGCGCTGCCCTGATTGGGCTCTAGATGGGTGCAATGTTTGGGGTATTTTTTAATTCACAACCATTCAACCAAATCCACTATCTGTGAACACATCCTAAGGGGGCTCTTCAAAAAAGGCACACAGGGGGTATTATTAATGTCTATGGGGCAAAAGAGGGCACACTAGGAGGCACAGGGGGGATTATTACTTTCCGTTCAAAAGTATTTTATTCGCATAGTTTCAGATATACAAGCATATATTTGTCAATTGCATAATAAATTGGAATGGTACGTCCAGTAGTGGTATTGACATCTGTAAATAAATCCTTTTCACTTTTGAGAGTTCTGCTACGCGTCCTTTTCCTTTTTTTGGGCAGAAGTAAACACAAACATAACTGACAGACAGGGGAATTCGGGGGGGGGGTAAGGTTGGGGGTGTTATGACCATTGAATCTTTGAACACTGTTTAAGGCGGCAGGGCCCAGCTCTGAGCCGCCCCATGCCCCACTCCCGAGGGCTTCCCGGGGGAGCTCCAGAGCCCTCTATAGGTGCCCTGTGGCCACCCAGGCCTTGAATCTTTCAGAAGCTCTGAAGGTAGACCACGCCTCCCAGGTATGATGGAATGTTACCTGGGAGTCGCTCTCCTCCGCTTCCATCTCGTCGAAACGCATGAGATCATTTACTTCTTCTACCCACATCCCTCTCGAGGGGGGGGGGGGTTGTGTTTTTCCAGAGTCTAGGAATGACTCTTCTGGTTGCTGGCAAAAAGAATCTCAAAACATTTCGCTTGATATTTTTGATAGAACCTGGGAGGACTGAGAGGAGGGCCATTTCCTGAGTGAGTCTTAGCTGTGATTTGCAGATGTGGTTATATAGATCGATAATTTCCCCCCACAAGGCAGCCACTCCCGGACAGTTCCACCATATGTGGGACATGCTACCAATGTCGGCATTGCATCGCCAGCACGTTGGTGGTGTCTGTGGGAAAATTTTGTGTAGGTGTTCAGGAGTTCTATACCACCTGGCCAAAATGTTGAAATTTAGGTCCTGAGCCTTACCGGCCGAAGACATTTTGTGACATAGTGTCCAGGCTCTCTCCCAGTCCTCTTTCGGTAGACTGTGACCCAGTTCTTTTTCCCAGACTTCTATGTATGCGGGGCTTTGGTCCTCTGCCTCCCGATTCAGCATCAGTTTGTATATAGTTGAAATCGTGTGTCTCTGTGTGTTTGAGGACATGGCCATTTGTTCAAAGGGCGTAAGAGCCCTTGTTAGGTTCACCCGAGCAGCCAGGGACCCCACATACCCCCTCAACTGAAAATATTGTAGCCAGTATCCGGGACCAGATCCTCCATCACCTATTATTTCAGTGAATGGTTTCAAGCTCGTGTTGGTCATGACATCTCTGATTCGTGGTATTGGTGTAGTCTGTAACCCTAATATGGACGTTCCCCCTAGCGTTGTCTCAAATTGTGGGTTTGTCACGAGAGGTGTTAGTGGGCCAGAGACCATGCCTTCTTTATGCCCGAATTCTGTTCAGGTCTTAAGTAGTTCCCCTACAAACGGAGATATGTCGGGGATCTCTTTTATGAGTCTAGATGGGATCCACGCTGTTCCCCGGAGGGTCCCCGGGACCAGGGAGTGTTCCGTAGTGACCCAAAGTTTGTGGCTGTTCTCTTTTAGTAGGTCTAGCACACAGTTTGTGAGGGAGGCTTTATAGTAGAGATTGAAATTGGGCAAGCTCAGGCCCTCTTTTTCCTTTTGTCTGGTGAGGAGTGAGTAGCGTAGGCGTGGCTTCTTTCCCCTCCAGACAAATGCCATGATGAGGGTCCGGAGGGAATTCCAT
The DNA here is from genome assembly GCF_035609145.1 of Eleutherodactylus coqui. Taxonomy (NCBI): domain Eukaryota; kingdom Metazoa; phylum Chordata; class Amphibia; order Anura; family Eleutherodactylidae; genus Eleutherodactylus; species Eleutherodactylus coqui. Next base: position 10,052,635 of record NC_089846.1, on the reverse strand, counting down.
TTGTTAAGATCCCTTTCTAGTTCCGACAGGAACAGAAGAAAGTTCAGTTTAAAGGTCTGCGTTGTGTCTGCTGGGAGCTGGATGCCCAGGTATTTTATAGAGGGCCGTTTCCATCTAAATGGGAATTGCGCCTCCAGCTGTGATGCCTCGGCCTGCGGCAGCGTCACGTTCAGGATCTCTGATTTTTGGGCGTTTATTTTATAGTTGCTTACTGAAACGTTTGAACTCTTGAAGAATTACGGGTAGTCCTATGCGCGGATTGGACAAATATAGTAGCAGGTCATCCACGAACAGGGCCATCTTATGCTCAACTTTCCCAGTCAAGATCCCCCTGACTGAGCCATTTTGACGGATCGCCTTAGCTAGTGTTTCCATCGTTAGAACGTATAGAAACGGGGAGAGGGGGCAGCCCTGCCTGGTCCCGTTTGTTATTTGGAAGGCGTCCGACAGGGATCCATTTACCCGAATCCTGGCTGTGGGGTTTCGGTATAGGGCCATGATTCGGTCTTTTGTCCTCGGGCCTACCCCTATTTTATCTAGTGTGGCCGCGAGAAAGAGCCAGCTGACCCTGTTGAACGCCTTCTCTGCGTCGGCCGCCAGGAGGCATAGCGGGTCGCCCCTGTCTCTTGCTCTGGCAATCAATGAGAGGGATCGAACCGTATTGTCCCTAGCCTCTCGGCCGGGGACAAACCCCACTTGCTCCCCATGTATCAGCAACGGTATGGTATTTTGGAGACGCGTGGCTATCAATTTAGCAAATAGCTTTATATCTATGTTAAGAAGATATATGGGTCTATAGCTGCCGCAGACCGAGGCATCCTTCCCTGGTTTTGGAATAACTGAGATGTGGGCCATTAAGGAGTGTGTCGGGAATGGGCACCCTTGTTCCACCGCATTGAAAGCTTTCAGAATTAATGGAGAGATTTCTCCTCTGAAGATTTTATAAAATCTGGCTGTAAAGCCATCGGGGCCGGGGCATTTGCCCACCTTCAGTTCTTTGATGATTTTTGTGAGCTCCTCCTCACCAAAATCTTCGTCCAGGTCCGTTGCCTCCTCAACTGTCATTCTTTTCGGGGCGTTTGAGGTTAAATAGGCCTCAATCTCGCCATCTAGTCCCTGGGCATCGGACTGCGTTTGGTCTCTGATGTTGTATAATTTAGAGTAATATTTTTTGAATTCTTCTAAAATGTCCGTTGTGGCATGCACGTGCCCTCTGCCCTCAACCTTTAATTTGGTGACGTGAGCGGGGGAAGTTCTAGGGTGGAGGGCCTTGGCCAACCAGCTTCCACATTTGTCCGCATATTCAAATGTCCCTCTACGTAGCTTATCTCTGTATGCTAGTGAACGTTGGTCGAGGATTTTGAGTATTTGCTGCCGAACGGTGGAGATTTCGGCATTAAGCACTTCGCTTTGGCATTTTTTGTTGGCCTCTTCTTTGTTTTGTAAGTTTGAAATAAGTGTGCGTAGTTTCGTCGAGTTTTCTTTTTTAAGTCTGGAGCCATGTGAAATTAAGATTCCCCGGACCACGCATTTTAATGCTTCCCATTGGACGGGGGCGGACGTTTGGTCACTCTGGTGGTCCGCTATAAATCCTGTGATTGCTTCCTTAATGTCTGAGACACAAAGGGAGTCACGGAGCAAGTTATCGTTAAGTCTCCACGAGGTGATCCCCGGGCGAGTCGGCCGCACCGAAAACCCCCCGTAAACTGGGGTGTGGTCTGACCAGATAAAGTCGCCCAGGGAGCACCTTGGGGAGCAATCCAGCAGTCCCTGTGAAACCAGAAGCATGTCTATTCGTGTGTATGTATTGTGGACTGTTGAGTGAAATGTGTAGTCCCTGGTCCCCGGGTGAAGGATCCTCCACAGATCCACTAAATGTAGGGCGTTTAGTGTTTTTTTAAGTCGCTGTAGTGCTGATCGGGGTACAGAGGTCCTACCTGATGATGAGTCTAATTCTGGGTTCAGTACCAGGTTCCAGTCCCCGCCCAGGATGATTTTGGATCCGCTGGCCAAATCGGCCAAGTTCTTTAGGATCTTGATAGCAGCTGGCACCTGTTCCTGGTTGGGAAGATAAACATTAGCCAGAGTGTACAACATGTTGGACATTTCTAATTTTAGGAAGATGTATCTGCCCTCCTGGTCTGTTGCAGAATCTATTACGTTATATCTAAGGTTTCTGTGGAGGGCGATAGACACCCCTCCTGCCTTCTTCGTGGGATGTGGGCTATGGAACCATGTGGGGAATAATTTGGAGCTACAAGATGGAACATTGTCTGCCTTAAAGTGGGTTTCCTGGAACATAGCTACCTGAATTCTTTTCTTGTGGAGGTGCTACAGTATCTGGCTCCTCTTCTGGGGGATGTTTTAGGCCCTTGGCGTGGTAGGTACTAAATGTCAACTGAGCCATGGTAGTCTTCGGTGTTGTGGCGCCAATTCGTATAGACCCCACCACCCTCCACGTTGGGGGGAGATTTGGGAAAAGGGCGGCGGGAGAGACACATGAGGTAAATCAAGCAAGAACAAAAACAACAACAATAAGAACAAATAATTTGTATCAAACTGATGTACTATCATTTCCCGATAGTTTGCGAGGGCTATCTGTGCCATCGCTTTAAACTGTAGTGGCGAGAACTAACACACTTGCGAGCTTTCGCTTCCTCCCCCTATGGTATCAAACATTTTGTAATGCGTTTGGTTTCCAAAAATCCCCCCGGACCCCAAGAAAGTCCCGATCTCGTCGGCCCCTATGCTTCCCCCTGTTGGACTCGCGCACGGGCACTAAATGTTCTTTTCAGGTTGGTTTCGTCGACTTGGGTTTCTGTGGATCTCGCATCTCCCGAAATCTCTCTCTGCGTCGTCTTGATCTGCGTTCTACTGTTTGCCATTCGGGTCTTGGAGGGCGGGTTGGGAGGGAGGATGATTTGGGCCACTCCGGCAGAGACACGAGTGGCAGCTCGAAGGTCCCGAGGAAGCTGGGCAAGTCGCCGAGGCTGCGGAATGTGGCTGATTTGCCTCCTTTGTTGGCATGGAGTTGAAATGGGAATCCCCACCGGTAGACGATCTCTTTTTCCTGCAGTAGCGAGAGTAGGGGCTTCAGTGCTTTTCTCAGCTGGAGAGTGCGTCGTGATAGGTCTGTTAAGACCATTAGCGGAGCTCCTCTGTATGTCAGGTCGCCTTCTTTTCTGGCTTGGTGGAGGATTTGTTCCTTTAGGTTGTAAAAGTGCACTCTGCATATCATGTCTCTCGGTCTGTTCGGGTCGGTGGGTTTGGGTCCCAGCGAGCAATGGATTCTGTCTATTTCTATTTCTGCGTCTGGGGGTCGCTGTAGCAAGTTATTAAAGAACTCTCTCGCCCATTTGCTCAGCTGAGTGTTATCAATTTCCTTCGTGAGGCCTCTGATTCTTATATTGTTCCTTCGGTGGCGATTTTCCAAATCGTCGATCAGGTTATATAGTTCAGAGATTTGCTGGGAATGTTGTGTGAGCTCGTGGGCGTGGTCGTTGATGGTATTAGACACTAACTCTTGCTCGCCCTCGATTTCTTCTATTCTCTGGCCCAAGTGGCGTATATCTTGTTGTAACGCGGCGATGGTCATTTTTGTGCGATGCTTCCATCTTTTGAAAAAGGCCGTTAATCTCACTTTTGGTGGGGAGGGATCGGAGGTGTTCCTTCCAATCCCATTCCCCGGGGGGGGGGGGGGTCGGGTCTTGACGGCGAGGGGCTTATTCCTTCACTCCTGTTCTTTTTTGTGGCGGTGTGCTGTGTGGCACTTGCAGCTGGTATTGGGGGCGAGGGTGCGGAATCATCTGCGCTGGACCCCTCTGTGGCGCTAGTCTCGTTTGTGGGCTCTCCTCTCCCTGGGCCACTATGATCACCCCTCCTCTGTGGGGGTCTCTAAGGTCGGGGGGGCTTCTGGGCATGAGGGCTATTATCCCCTGCTGCATTGCTCCTTGGGGTTCTCTCTCCCCTGTTTTCTGGTGTTGGGGGATCTTCTGCCTCACTGTCCTTCGGGCCCTGGGCTGGGGTGTGGGGTTGTCCCTCTTGGGCCATGAGTTTAGGGGCCATGGGAGTGCAGTCCTTACCCCATTCTGCCGACTGCTGCTCTGCCTCTGCCTCTGCCAGGAGTGCCTGCATGCTCGTCTCGGCTACTCCTGGTCTCTGGGCTGCCGCGGCTTCCACCCCCGGCTCTGTGCTTCCTGCAATGCCTGCACCCGCCGGTGCCTCTTCCACGTGGGCGGCTCTCTTCAGTGTCGGCGGCGCCATCTTGGCCGCAGCACCTCGCTCTCCGCTGTCTCCCGCGCCTCGGAGGAACGCCAACAGTCAGCTCCCCGGGCGAATCGGCGTCTTCCTGCCTTGCTCCCGCGTCCTCCCCTTCACCATCGGGCCGGTAAGCGGGGTCTTGGGGTCCTCTCTGGGGCTGGAAACAGGTCTTGGGGTCGGGAGCGAAGTGAGTGCACGTCTCACTCGCTCATCCGCTAGCCATGCCTCTTCGGGATTATTACTTTCAATGAAGCATACTGTAGGTATTACTACTATGTAGAGCCAAAATGTGTCATTATTAACATGTGGGAGCACAATGTGGGCCCTATTATTGTGTGGGGTACTAAGAAGAGCACTTTTACTCTGTGGTGCACCAATAATGTCTGGGCACAATCTATTGTTTGCATGGTACTGTGTGTGTGGCAGTATACTTTAGAGTAATTATAGCTAGACCGCTATTCTAAAGTACAGTATAAGAGGCGGGGGGGGGGGGGGGGGGGCTCTGTTCCACACAGCTGGTACAGTAATAGGGACAGATCAGGGCAGTATCAGGTACGGAATTAGGGGTAGTGGCAGGATGAAGAGTTTGATAGGTTGTTAAAAGGTTTTAGTGTGCTGGAAAAGTCTGGAGCCAAAAATGTTCTGTTGCAAACTTGCAGAAACAAGTTGTGGCTGGAAGAAGTCACCATGGTGTTCTGGGCTGGATGCAAAAGACAAGAAAAGTGAACGACTGCAGTCAGAGAGGCCATCAGCCCGCTCACTGGATATAACGGTGCTGTAATTACTTCTACAATCTGCAGAGCGCCTGTGTAGAGCTGGTATCTACTACTATATGGTCACTGTATGGTGGTAATATTAACCCCTTAGTTATGGCAGATTATGTAGATTACTGTATGGTGTAATAATTGATCCTGGTATAGTGGTCGGCAGAGGCGTAACTTGTAACTCCTGGGCCCCTATGCAATACCTGTAACAGGGCCCCCAATTTTAATGCTTTATTTATAGTACTGGGCTCCCTATATGGAGAAGAGAGGCCTTATGGGCCCCCTAAGGCTCCTGGGGCCGGGTGCAACCGCATCCCCTATAGTTATACCAGTGGTGGTCGGACTTCACCCCATTCAGCTGAAAGAGAAATCTGCTTTTGATCCGCACCAAAATTTGTTATGTGTGAACACACCCTTCACAGACCAATTACCAATGATTTGGGGTTTCATCCCCTTTGACAACTGAGGACTGGAATGTTCCACGGGGCAGGTTGGTAGCAATCATGGGGGTTGTAGTGATGGTGACCCTTGGAGTTAGTTGTGAGGCTGGAAGCTGTTGGATGATGTTCCTCAAGGCAGGTCACCAGTGATGATGAGGGTTGTAGTGATTTTGACCCTTGGAGTTAGCTGTGAGGTTGGCGGCTGTTGGATGATATTCTTTGGGGCAAGTCAGCAGTGATGATGGGAGTTGCTGTGATGCTGATACTTGGAGTCAGCAGTGATGATGGGGGTTGTAGTGATGTCGACCTTGGAGTCAGCTGTGATGGTGGGGGGCTGTTGGATTATGTTCTTCGGGGCATGTTAGCAGTGATGATGGGAGTTGCTGTGATGCTGATCCTTGGAGTCAGCTGTGATGATGAGGGTTGTTGTCATGTTGTTCTCTGAGGTGGCCTGTAATGATGAGGGTTACCATATGTTATTCTCCGTGGAGAGCTTTGACGTAGATTCTCGCTCCGCTGCTACCCTCATCCTTTACCTGCTCAAAAAACTGGATAACAATGTGAAGAGGCTGAAACTAACCAGAAACGGGTAAAGATATATTTTATGGTGTCGGTGAGCCACGCTTTGATATCTGGGCTATGAAACCCGCACAACTACAGGGGTTGTAATCACAGCCGGGCCCCTATGACTGGGGCCACAGAAACCTTTGCCTTAGAAATACTGCTAAGTGTGAACACAATGATGTCACCAGAAGATGCCGTGATATCATACAGCCACATAGATGTCGTTGTTAGGGTGCATCTACACTGAACGATCACAGCATTAGTTACAACTGGCACGTGACATCTTGTGATCAGTAACGTGGTACCACGTGATGCCCGTCTCAAGATCTGCTCTCAGATAATGTACTGACCTGTCCTCTGGGCAGCAGAAGGCAACATTTGGCAGTCGTGGGTAAACATGGTGACTTGAGTGACTGCGGGCAGATTGTTGGCACCCGGAGGAGTCCTGCCAGCATTTCTGTTGCACTTGTTGCCTGTTCCCAAATCTCAGTATCAAGAGTGTCCCTAGACTGGTTGAAGCATGGACAGACAGAAGATCACACAGCGCAGGCCACATGTGGTTGATTCTAGAGGCGAGCGTCAAGTAGCACGTCTAGTATTTCAGAAACAATGTTTCACAGCGGACCAACTGACCCAGAAGTGCAACAGCAGGGAACTAAGAAAAAGTTCCACAATGACCATGCAGTGTATCTTGGGTTTATTGGGGTTCAATAACTGAAGACCAACAAGGATGCCTCAGATGACTCACGGTCATCGCCAACAGTGCCTCACACGGCCCCAGGAAAGACATCAACGGACCTTGGACACATGGCAGAAGGTCATTTGCAGTGACGAGTCCTGTTTCTTGCTGAATCATATGGATGACCAGGTCCGCATCTGGCCTAAACTGCATAGCCGTATCCCATGGGTGCACCGATGGGTTTCAACAGACCGGTGGTGGTGTTATAGTTTGAGGAGTGGATTCTTGGCTTTGCCTAGAACTGTTGGCCATCATACCACAATTCTGGAATGGTGAACACTACAGGACCTGTTAGCTGACCATCTGCCTCCATATCTTCAGTAAGTCTTCGTCAACCACAGCACTATCTTTCACCAGGACATCATTGCATGTCATTAAGCTCGGATCACTAGGTAGCGGTTGGAGGAACAGGACAGTGAATTCTCCGCACTGATTTGGCCTCCAAACTCATCAGACTGTAACCCCATTGAACATGTTTGGGATCTGCTGGAAGGGCTGTGAGATCTGCTCCCACTTATCCCCGAAATGGGCACCAGCTGACGGAGCTGCTGCCGCGGGCACGGGGCGAGGTGTGTATGGAGGAGGTTCACCACCTTGTGGAATCTATTCCTTGAAATCTATTCCTTCTGAAAGCTGTGGTGGCTCAAAAGGTTGAACCAACCTGTTATTGATTAGGTGTTCCTAATGCAGTGATTGTTCAGTATATATCCCAGCATGCCTTGAGTGCTGCAGACTGTTATGCTGGGATCTGTAGTGAGCTAATTTTGACTATTGTGCCTTACAAAAACAGAATAGAAACAATCAAAATGTCGTATAGATCAACAAATGGTACCATTAAAAAGTAAAACTCATCCCACGAGAAAAAATCCTCAGGGCTCAGTCAGACAAGCGGATATTTGCGCGGAATAAACCCCGAATGCGTGCGGGGAAAAATCTGCATGACTACGTCCACTGCCACCCATATGTTTTATCTTCTGCAGGTGCGGATTTTTTCCCGCACACGCGTTGCATTTTTTTTTCCCGCATGGAAAACTGCACGAATCTCGCTCGTTTGACTGAGCCCTCATACAGCACCATTGACAAAAAAAGCAAAAATGTTAGGGGTTTTTGAATTCAAAAAGTGTAAAAAAGTTGCAATAAAAAAAAATATATTTATTTAGATTTAGTATTGACGTAGCTGTACTGACCTGCAGAATTAACTTAACATATTATTTATACTGCACGGTCAATGCCATTAAGGCCGGCTTCACACGGCCATGACGGGCTCCGCCGCGGAATTCCGCAGCAGAGCCTGTCACGGCGCCCCCCCCAGAGACCCCAATACTTACCTCCGGAACCTGCGTCCTACGTCCCGTACGACGCTTCGGGCGTGACGCGCCGCAACGTCATGTGACACGCCGGCCATGTCACATGACACGCCCACAGCGCCACATGATGCTGCGGCGGTAGGCGGGGAAGCGGTTTCACGCTATCTTCCGCTGTGCTACAGCGGAAGATAGCGTGACGGACGGCTTCTATTGACTGCAATAGAACATGCCGCGGGTGAGGTCGGGAATTCCGCACCGTGAGCATTGAGCTATTGGGTTCAATAGAACCTAATAGCTGCGAGCAACGCAGCGGATTTGGCGGAAATCCGTCCATGGGAAGGAGCCCTAAAAATAAAAACCATGCCAGAATTGCAGATTTTGGTAATCTTGCCTCTATAACAAAAATGGAATAAAAAGCAATCAAGATGTTATAGGTTTCCAAAAACAAGCCTCCATAGAGAGCTGTATTGATGGAAAAATACTAATGCTACGGCTCCTCGGATGCGGAGACACAAAAGCAAATCTTTAGACAAAAATAAAGTTTTCAGTGTACAAACATAAAACCTAAAAAACTATATAAACTACATAAACGCCAGAATCGTGCGGAATGCGGTAAAAATGAAATCCAAAAAACAAATAGCAGAATTTTTTCCCCCAATCCCCCCCAAAAAATATTGGCACTATAGGGAGGTATATGGGATCGGCACCTTGGCGTTCCCTAGGCCATATTATTAGCTGAATGGAATGTATTTGGGTGTTACTTTTGTATTGTTTGTTCTTTTAGGATGTAGCAGGCGATCTGAGGAACCAGAACGGGAAGTCTTCTCTGCGCCATTTTGACGTGAATCGTAGGGACAGTGAGCTCCCGCTGACGGGTGTAGAAGATGGCAGATGACTCTGCTATGGAGTGCTACAGTGAAGCGTTCGGTCGTTTATGAAGGCAGGTGAAACTTGTAGCCTGGTTTCTTATCCCCTTAATGCCGGGGCCCGTTTTTTTTTTGTTTTTGGTTTTTCCACCCCACCTTCAAAAAATCATCTCTCTTTATCCATCCCCGTAGCTGTTGTTTTTTGCAGGACGAGTTGTATTTTTGAATGATTCTACTTAATGTACTGAAAAACGTTAAAAAGTGAAGTGAATAAAAAAAATAGCAATTCTGCCATCTGTAGCGTGGGGGGGGGGGGGGGAGTTGCCTTTTTTTTTACAGTATACACGCTACAGCAAAATCATATAACTCTATTCTGTGGATCAGTGCAACAATACCAAACTTCTATAGTCTTCTGACAATAGTTTTATTACTTTCTTTCAATATAGTTGTGTTAGAGCGCTTTTTTTGCAGCTATTGGTAGCATTTTGGAGTACATACAACTATTATGATCACTTTATATTATATTTTTGCGTGTAGACAGCGTGACTAAAAAAGCGCAATTGTGGTGCAATGTATTTCATTTTCTGACTACCTTCACCTTGCAGGATAAATACTGCGCTACTCTGATAAATCAGAATTTTTCAGACACAGCAATAGTAAGAGCTTATTTAATAACAGGAGCGTATATGCAATGGGAGTGGGTGGGTTGGGGTGGAGATAAGCTCCCGCCACTTGTCCATGGCCAGCAATTGGAGTGGGCGGGACAGAGCGGAGCTTAGCTCCGTCCCCCCTCTTCCATTGCAAATGCCGGAGTGGAGGAGAGAGGCAGAGAGCCGGTGAGGGGGAGGGAAGTGGGGGACTGCTCAGATGGAAGAGTATATCGGCCAGCTGTGGAAACGCCGGGCGATATGCGCTTGTGTAAATAAGCCCTAAATATGTTTTTCTTAATGATTTTTTAAATTATAGATATGATAAAACTTTTTTTTAAAGTTTATTAACTTTTTAAACTTATTTTTACAATTTTGAACTTGAACTTGTGATCATTTGATCACTCATAGAGTATAATGCAATAACGTAGTATTGCATTATACCACTTTCTGACAGGCAGTTCAGAAGGCCCCAGGCTGCCTTGGCAACCAAACGGCACCTCGCGATCTCATTGCAGGGGACCCTTGGCGAACCTAAAATATCAATTGGAGCATTTAAATGCAACTGTCAGAATTAAAGGGTTAACAAACGCGATCTGTGCTGACGCTAATCACGGCTTTTGCGGGTGGCTGTCAGCTGTCAAAAACAGCCGCCACCTGCAGCATATGTAGCAGGTTCGGCTCCTGATCCCACTCCTACATACCCCGCATGCCCAAGACATAAATGTACACTCTGGGGCATGGAGAGGCTAACACTGCGCGCCGCTTCTGAGACCTGCGGTCGGTGCCGAGCTACGCCATTTTGTTAATAAAAGCTATACAGCTTCGCAGCGAGTGCATTCAGGTATCCCAGTTGGCGCATCGTCAACCCTACGACAGGGAGTTCCTCCAAGCCAGCTCAGAGCGAGTGGTGGGGCGGCCATAGGGAATACCAGTGCCACCGGCGGGACAATGCTGCTTCTGGGGTGGGCAGTCTGAGGCAGACATCGCCCCAAGCTATGTCTGAACTGAGCTGGTTTGTACCGTCTTCCACCCTGCTTCAGAACCTCTAATATGGCGCCCGTACAAGCGTACAGACATCTAGGGAAGGTTATTTCTTCTTGATTCCATGTGAATGTGACAGAAAACATGGCGGCACGTTCCACCAGACGCCACATGCAAGCATTGCTGCTAGAGGGGAATATACACACAGAGCCTACATGGCGGTACATGGGGGCTATAGCGTTGCCTAATAAGCCCATAAATCAGGTTTTGCCCCCAAAACCAGGCCGGCCATGGATTTAAAGATGCAAATTAATGGCATTCTGGATCAATAGGACCATGTAAATTCGGGTTGTTATTGCCCCGCCTGGAGATCGGTGCGGACAGCGCCAACTCTCTGCTTTATAATGCTGGGGTACACTCCAGTGGGCGTATCCAGCAATAAAGGCGTAATTTGCGCTGATTTTATACTACTTCCTGGCAGGTGTACTTTGCGCCATATTTATGAAAAAAAAAGTGAACAGCGCGGGAAAAACTAGTAGATGCTCTAAAAAGATTTGAAATGCGCCATATTTTGCCGGAGTTTATGAAAGAGAAACATGCAAGCCAGGAAGCAGTCAATAAATGAGGCATAGGAAGCGAACGTGCGCCGCAATTTTGTGCTAGATGCGCCAAAATAGGAATCTGTTTGACTTTGCTCAAAATTTACCTCAGAGTGCGTGTTGAAGTGATTTTTGGCCGAGCGTCTGGATTCACCGCTGGATATACAACGTTATCCCACTGAAATGATAAAAGATGGAAGAGTTAAAAAAAAGAGGAATGCAAGCGCCAAAATGACGAGAACTGCACCAAAAAGAACGCTTAGTTGCGCCAAAAACCGCAAAGATTTGCCAAAGTGAAATAGTTTTCTGACTGCGGTCAAAATTTACCTCAGAGGCAAACACATTGCAAGCGCCATAAAAACCTGCAGAACTCGTAACCTTCAGGGCGACCGTTGGGGGTCTTGTGCGGGGAGGAGAGCAGCAACATGGCTGCCGTAATAAGGGCTATGATTACCATCCTCTCTATGGACACCTAGAGTCATGAGGTAAGTACTGCCCGTTGTCTCAGTAGTTATCACCCTCGGCATGTGAACAGCACAGACGGAGCGGCCCCTAAGGCAACTGTCATAGCGGGTGTATTGTCTGCCCTACCCTCCTACACCCACCCGCTACTTTTAGCCACACCCCTTACAGTGGTAGGGGCCTCGCAGACTGATGATGTCATCATGCTACTGCTCAGTGGTGACATCACAGTCTGACAATTACGCAGAGGATATAAAATCCCTTTGGACCCGTTCCTCTGACAGCCCCCCCCCCCTCTCCCGTAGCGTTAATCTGTTCGTGAAATTCCACCAACTGAACAAACCCGAAGGCCTTATTCACACGGGCGTATGTCATTTTGGTCCGTGAAAAAAAGCACCGTTTTCATTGTGTATGTACATTTTTGTTGTGTGTGTTGCGGCTACGTGTCAACTAAAAACAGACCAAATTCGGATGAGCTGTGAATTTTTGAACGCGCGCCATCGGTCCGCCTAAAAACCAGAAGTCTGAATACACCAATTTACTTTATTTGCTGTACGTATTCAGTCAATGAAAATGTACGCACATAGTGGGGAATTTATGTCGGCTCAGACGCCAGAATTGCGACAAAATTTGTTACTTTTCTTGTTTTTATGCCGCCACTGCCATTTGCCTGTAAAACAGCCGTGACTTTTAGGCAGGAGGCGACAAATTTATGCGTAATTTACGTGAGAAACGGACATTGTGCGCTGCGGAAAATCATACTAAAACCGGCGCTGGAAATGACGGTCAGTAAATGACCCCCATAACACAGACAGAAAATACGCCCATGTGAATGGGCCCCCAGGGCTTATTTACACACCCCATATTTACGTCCGCGTGTAACCTGCTGCACGCGGACTCACTGACTACAACGAGCCAATTCAGACATGCTGCGATTTTTATCACCAACTTGCGGTCTGCGTTAAGAAAAAAAAAAATTGCAGCGGTCTAATCTTTATCACGGACGACAGTAGGACATGGGATTCCGCTGTTTTCGGCGCTTGGGCATCACACTAACGGGCATTCTGAATGCAACCTAAAATGGCAGTATATACAACCAAAGGTAGTGGGATCCGCCATCATTGTGCTAGAGACCACGGGACGCTCACCACAGATTTAGGGCTCCGTCACACTGGCGAGAAATTCGCACGTTTTTCTCACAATGCAAAAGTGAAAGCGCATAATTATGAAACCAATTATTTTCAATGGCTTCGTTTTTATTTGCGATGTTTTCCCTCCTGCGATGTTTCGTGAAAAAAAACGCAGCATGTCCTTTCTTTTCTTTTCTCCATTGTTTTCAATGGAGACGGCGGCGATATCGCCCATGCCAGTGTGAAGGAGCCCTCAGGGCCCCCTGCACACTAGCGATTTTCTCGTGCGTTTTTTTTCACGCGCTATCGCTGCGTTTTTTTCACACGAATGTCAATAGAACTTTCTAATGTTAAAAACGCATCGCACAAAAATCACAAAACATAAACTTGCGATTTTTGTGCGAAGCGTTTTTAACATTAGAAAGTCCCATTAACATTCGCGTGGAAAAAAAACGTGCGAGAAAAACGCCAGTGTGCATGATACAACTGTAACGCGACTGCATTTTATCGTCCTTGTTACAAGTCCCTGCGCGATGGTGAAAAATATTAATATCTGACACTCTTTTATCCAAGTTTCTCTATTTGGATGAAAAATGGAAAGACCGTATATCATAAAAAGGCATCCCGCCCTACGAATATGGGAAGAAAGGCTCCACATCGGTGGTCTGCATGGTTGCTAGGGGCAACAGCTGCTCGATTTTCTGTCTAACCCTCAGCAGCCAATCAGATTCCAGTTTACATTTTCCCTGTACAGTCTAGAAAATGAGAGCTGGAATCTGATTGGTTGCTAGGCCACTCCTTGACAATGCTTGAAGAATGAAAGCAATAATCTGATTGGTTGCTAGGGGCAACTGCTCTAAATTTATATGTGAGGCCTAGTAATTACCGGCCGACAAAACTGCTAGGATACCAGAATACTATAATATATGCTATAATATTTTATCTATTCATGTCCCGGCGGCAGCAGCAGCCGCCCGTCACTGTCCTCATACACAAATGATGCCTGCCCACCCCTCCCTTGTTCTGTGATCTTGGCATTCCTTCATGGCATCCTTCCACGAATCATCTCCCGCAGGTCTGTGCCAACTTTCTGTAATTGATGTTGTATTAAGTTTACTAATCGTAGAACTAATTTTTCCCAGTTTTTGTGACAGCAACAATCGGCTGAGTAATCGGCGACAGCCGTGTAAATCTGCTTCAGCTGAGGAGGCCGAAAATACAAGATGTCTGAACGGCTGGATGTTCGGGGAAGGGGGGTTATTAATACGACTGATTGTGAAACGCTCCAAGAAGCAAGGTGGTGAATAGCCTGTTGGCTACCTGCGGTCACCTACTAAAAACACCGATCCCCGCTGTTAACCTCTTAAACGTTACAATCAATGTTAATCGCAGCATGTAAAGTGTTTACAGAGGGAGGGTGCTCCCTCTGTGACGTTATCATCCCTCCACAGATAAGTTGCCATAGCAACCAGACAATGGTGTCCGGTTCTGCCATGGCCTGTAATCGCTATGACATGCGATAATGCTTTGCAGTGCAACATACCGCAGTGTATTATCAAAGGCCCCCTGTCCACGGTAAACCGCCAGCGAATCACGCCATCTGAGGCAAGCGCCGGCCCCCTGTCCACGAGCGGAGAATCACTGCTATTCTCGCTCGCGGCCAGCAAGTCGCAGCATGCTGCGAATTTCCCCAATTCTCCACGGTCAGCCTATCCATTAGATTAGGCTGGCCGGCGGAGATTCGTCTGCGGCTCGTGCTCCCGGGTGGCAGGTCCAGCGGTGGAGCTCCGCCGCGGGATACCGCAACGCCCATGGACAGGGGGCCTGAGGGCTCAGTCAGCCGAGCAAATTTTTTGCGCCTTATAGGTGCAGAAATAATAAATAAAAATCACACATCGCATGTAGAAAAAAATCACGTGACCGGGTGCATTTGCATTCACATGTCCCAGCTTTTGCTGGTGCAAATTTTAAGCGATTCTAAAAAAACGGACGTGACCGCTTTCATTGCAAAGCATTGATTCTAATAGATGCGTTTTTTTTAAACGCGCTTATATATGCATGAAAAATTCGCTCGTCTGACTGAGCCCTAAAGAACCCCTCAAAAAACAGTGACAGAATAGATGTCATTTTTTTCTCCCTGAACTCCCCAAAAAAATGTATAAAAGTTATATAATACATTATATGCACCCAAAAAACTACAACCCATCACACAAAAAACAAGGGCTTAGTCGGCCATGTCAGCGGAAAAATAAAAAAGTTATGGCTTTTAAAAGGAGATAAAAGTTTCCAAAAAAATAATTGCGTCCTTAGGTCCAAATCAGGCTGCGTCACTAAGGGGTTAAACGGGACGTGAAGCTATAGGATGTTTATTTGGGTGTACTTTAGCCCACTCTATTGTAGACCCAACCACTATATGGAGGATGCCTAATTACTGGGGATGGGGGGACGGCTGATTATTGCAGGGGACATCATTTCTGGGAGCGTGGTGTGTTGTATAACTTATTACCGGGGGCACAGTGTATCGTAGAATTTATTACAGGCGTAATACGGTAGATTACTTCTGCGGCGCAGTGTAGCATAAGTTATTTCTGGGTGAGTGACACTATTTTCAGGCGATACAAGAAAACAGCAAACCTGGAGAACGTCCTAAAGATATAATGAGATTCTCAAAGCACAATCGTTACCAATCCCTAAAAGAAGAACGAATGGGAAGCATTTAAAGAGACCAGGATGGATGAACACAGAACTTGTACACATGTTAAAAACAAAGAAAAATATGTTTATCAAATGGAAAGAGGCGGAATATCTAAAGAAGAATATAATGGGGTCTGCAGAAACTGTAGGGCAAGTGTCAGAAAAGCTAATAATGAATTGAGGCTTGCAACAGAGGCCAAAAGCAATAAAAAAGAGGATTTAGGGGGGTCAAAAGCAAAAGAAAAGTCAAAGATGCTATTGGATGTTTACAAGATGAAAATAGTGAATTGGTTAAGAATGAAGCTGAGAAGGCTGAACTTTTAAATTCTTATTTTGTATCTGTTTTCTCTCAGAAAGTAGATGTAACATCAACTGATCTTCCCTGTGCTATTGGGGGAATAAAAGAATGCAGGCTATCTATAAGCAGAGAGATGGTGAGGGAACACTTAGCTAACTTACATGAATTCAAGTCTCAAGGTCCAGATGAATTACATCCTAGGATACTAAAGGAAGCAGCGGAGGTAATTGCTGAACCACTCGCCATAATCTTTGAAAATTCCTGGAGAGCGGGAGAAGTCCCAAAAGATTGAAAAAGGGCAAATGTTGTCCCTATCTTCAAAAAAAGGGAGAAGGTGGGTCCAGGAAACTACAGGCCTGTGAGCCTGACTTCTATACCGGGGAAGATCTCTGAACAAATTATTAAACAACATGTATGCAAGTAGTTGGATAAAAATTGAGTATTTAACCAGAGCCAGCATGGGTTTGCAACAAACAAGTCATGCCAGACTAATCTGATTTCCTTCTATGACAGAATCACCGACTGGGTTGATCAGGGAAATGTGGTGGATATAGTATATCTTGACTTTAGTAAAGCATTTGACAAAGTATCTCATACCATACTTATTGAAAAAATGACCAAATATGGGATTGACAAGGCAACTGTTAGGTGGATTCAACTGTTAGGATCGTACTCAAAGAGTGGTCATAAATGGCTGCACATCCAAGTGGGAGAATGTATCAAGTGGGGGACCACAAGGCTCTGTCCTGGGCCCAGTGTTGGTCAACATTCTTATAAATGATCTGGAGGAGAGAATTTATGGGAAACTGATCAAATGTGCCAACGACACAAAGCTAAGAGGGATAGCTAACACTAGGGAAGAGAGAGGATTCAAAAAGGTCTACAAAAGCTTGAACAGTGGGCAGCAACTAACAGAATGGTATTTAACAAGGAGAAATGCAAAGTCCGACATCTGGGCAAGAAAAATTAAGAAAGCCCATACAGAATAGGAGGAATTGGGCTAAGCAGCAACACATGTGAAAAAGACTTGGGTATACTAATAGATCATAGACTGAACATGAGTCAACAGTGTGATGCAGCAGCCAAAAAGGCAAACACAATTCTGGGATGTATTAAGAGAAGCATAGAGTCTAGATCACGTGAGGTCATTATTACCTCTACTCTATCCCGCAGCAGATCTCCGCCGCGGGAGCCGCTGCCCGGGAACATGAGCCGGCAGACGGATCTCCGCTATCAGCCTATCTGACAGATATGCTGACCATGGAGAATTGCTATGATTCTGAAAATGAAAATACGCCCGTGGACAGGCAGCCTTAAAGGGGTTGTCCCGCGGCAGCAAGTGGGTCTATACACTTCTGTATGGCCATAATAATGCACTTTGTAATGTACATTGTGCATTAATTATGAGCCATACAGAAGTTATCAAAAGTTTTTCACTTACCTGCTCCGCTGCTGGCGTCCTCGTCTCCATGGTTGCCGTCTAATTTTCGCCGTCTAAAATGGCCTAATGGCCAAATTAGACGCGCTTGCGCAGTCCAGGTCTTCTCCTGTTCTCTATGGGGCTCCGTGTAGCTCCGCCCCGTCACGTGCCGATTCCAGCCAATCAGGAGGCTGGAATCGGCAATGGACCGCACAGAAGAGCTGCGGTCCACAGAGGTAGAGGATCCCGGCGGCCATCTTCACCGGTAAGTATAGAAGTCACCGGAGCGCGGGGATTCAGGTAAGCGCTGTGCTGTTCTTTTTTTCAGTCCCTGCATCGGGGTTGTCTCGCGCCGAACGGGGGGGGGGGGGGGGGTTGAAAAAAAAAACAACCCGTTTCGGCGCGAGACAACCCCTTTAAGCAGACTTCATCTGGAATACTGTGTCCAGTTCTGGGATATATTAAGAGAAGCATAGAGTCTAGATCACATGAGGTCATTATCCCCTCTACTCTTCCTTAGTCAGACCTCATCTGGAATACTGGGTCCAGTTCTGGGCACCCCACTTTAAAAAAAGACATAGACAAACTGGAGCAAGTTCAGAGAAGAGTTACCAGGATGGTGAGCGGTCTGCAAATCATGTCCTATGAGGAACGGTTAAAGGATCTGGGAATGTTTAGCAGAAGAGAAGGCTGAGAGGAGACTTAATAGCGGCCTACAAATATCTGAAGGGCTGTCACAGTGCAGAGGGATCAGCCCTATTCTCATCTGCACAAGGAAAGACTAGAAGCAATGGGATGAAACTGAAAGGGACGAGACACATTAGATATTAGACAGTGAGGGGGATCAGTGAGTGGAACAGGTTACCACGGGAGGTGGGGAGTTCTCCTTCAAAGAAAGTTTTAAACAAAGGCTGGACAGACATCTGTCTGGGGTGATTTAGTGATCCTGCACTGAGCAGGGGGTCGGACCCGATGATCCTGGAGGTCCCTTCCAACTCCACCATTCTGTGAAAAAACCACACCATACGGCTGCCTTCCACGGGCGATAGTTTATTGCGTTATCCGCGGCGATAATCCGTCCACGGGTAACGCAATGAACTGTTGCTATGGAAAGCGCAGCCCTGATCATAGTGATTCTCCGCTCGCGGGATTTAAATCGCAGCATGCCGCAATGAGCCGATCTGTCAGATAGGCTCACCGCAGAGACCTGACAGCTCTCCCCCTCTTTCCCCGCGGCGGAATATCGCTAGCGATATTCCGTCCCAGCCGTGGACAGGGGGCCAAGGTGAGAAAAATCACGGCACAACATAGTTTATAGGGTGCTTCGTACTTTGCTACTGACTTGCAGCAAACATCTGGACACGGAGTGATATTGAGCTAAAGCCCCTTTTACATGGTGCAATTATTGTGCTGGTTGGGTGGAGCGCAGGCAGTGCAGGAACCATCAGTGATACATTGCTGATCGGATCCTTCAAGCAGACCTAAGAATCATGGTTGCTTCGCTGCTGCATCATTTTGCGTAAACAGGCAATCATTCATCATTGACCAACGGACGCTTTCATGTAAATGGAGGCCGGAACGATCTTCGTCGCGCTTCGCCTCCAGTCACTGAGCCCTGATCCTCCTGTGTAGAAGCACCGGATCGATCTTCGCTGGGACAACGGGCGGGCGCTGAGCGGCTCTACATATGTCCTGTGTCAAAGGGGCTTCAGGCCATATTTACGCGGCGGACGTTCTCACGCGGGTTTTGTGCACTGCAAAATGCGCAAATCTTGCACATAATTGGAACTTATTATTCACAACGGGCGGATTGCCATGTTTTTCCCGTGCGGCGATGTTGTTAGGTGGAGCGGTCGCAGCAGGTTTTATTTTTGGAGTGAAATTGCTCAATATTTTCTATGGGAGCAAAAAAAAAAAAAAACGATCCTCCCCTCCTCACTCGCATGCAGACCTGACTTTTATTTTTCCTACTGAAATAGCCCTGAATCGTCACGTGATGCGGTTCTTCTCACACATCACATGGCCATCGCAGATTGACAAACCCGATAAAACTCGGCCGGATATCGCGCCCGCCCCAGTGCATACACCCGACCTGACGAGCGCCTCCCAGCAGCCAGCCATGTGGCAGGTACGCTGCAGGCTGCACGTGGTAGAGCTCCGGGCCCCCGGGCTTCTCCCAGCAGATGCCGGGCAGCCGCCCCCGACGCGCGGCTCTGACACATGTCTAACAGACAAGCTACTTTCGCTTCGCCGCAGCCTCGTTTTGAAACAGCGTGACGTCATACTGAAACCTGTCTAGTCGCTCTAGCGCAGCGGCCGGGTGCGGGTGATGTAGTTCCGGCGGAAGTAGTTCGCACGGTCGATTTCCGCTTCCGGGTCCCCGGGCGCAGTGAGTGAGGTCGGTGTTGCGGCGGCGGCCTCCTCCTGTGGGTGGCGGGCACCATGGCGGAGCTGGTGCAGGGACAGAGCGCGGCTCCCGTGGGGATCAAGTCCGAGGCCTTGGCGGACGCGCTGCACCACCGGGTCCGGCAGGTGAGGCCGGCTGTGTACGGGAGGGGAGCAGGCCGCGGCTCAGCCCTGGGGGGAGGGGTGGACGGACTCCTGGCTGTGTGGCCGACGAGGGGGACAGCAGGGGCAACAGTGTGCGGTTCTTCACTCCTCGTGCCCCGGCCGTGCGTGAGAGGGAGGCTCGAGGCCTGCGGCCCAGCCCCGCCGCTTCAGCCCATCCCCCACCTGTCACTCTCGCCTGGCCCGTAGAGCTGACACTCTCTCCTCCGCAGCACCTCTGCACGACTTTCAGGATGTCCCCAGCCAGCTGCATGCTGGTGCTTGTAGTTCCCCTCCATTCTTTAGATGCTCCTTATTTGGTAACTTTTAACCTTTGTTGCAGCTGTGAAACTACAACTCCCAGCATGCCTGCACAGAGCTTACTCTTCTGGCTTCCCTGCAGCTCCCCAGATGTGTCGCTGCCCCCCGGTGACCCACCAAGTGTAGCAGCTGTTGAACTACAACTCCCAGCATGCCTGCCCTGCTGTGCCCGCAGAGCTCCCCGCCCACCACTGTGGCGCTGCAACTCCTACCATGTGTGGCAGAGTGCATGCTGGGACTTGTGGTGCCATTCCCTTGACTCCACCTGACCTCCTCCATTCCTCTTCTTGCCCGCAGAGCTCACATGCTATTTTTGCCGCTGTACGAATCGTCTTTTGCGCGGTCTCCATCGTACCGCAAACGTCTCCTTAGGGCTCCGATCCCCCACATGTCGCCGGTAGTTATGCTGGTGCTTGTAGTTCTCCTCCATTTTATATTGTAACTGTTGTAGAATCACAACTCCCAACATATCTGCACTACCTTGTCCACAGAGCTTACACTCTTCTGGTTCCCCAGATGTGGCGCTACCGGCCAGTAAACGCCTCTGAGTGTAGTCGTCGTCGGACTACAAACCTCAGCACTGCTAGCAATTGCATGCTGGGACTTGTGGTCCCATTTCCCTGCCTCCACATGATGTCCTTTCCTCTCTGTAGTGCCTTGTCTGCGGAGCTTACACTCTATTCTGCTCTCACTTTGGAGCTTCTACTGCAAGGACTCGGTTCAGTAAACCTCACCTCGGAACTACAATCCCCAGCATGCTGGGACTTGTGGTGCCACAACACCCACCTGAGTGATCTGCACACTAGTTTCTCACTACCCTTACAGCTGTAGGACTACAAGTCCCAGCATCCCACCCCCGCAGTGTAGACTAACACCTCTTCTACTGCAGCGGTACACGCAGCTCTCCTGGTGTGATACAACACTTCCCATCATGCACTGCCAGCCTGCTAGGCATGCTGGGACATGTAGTTCACACCTCGCCGCCGTCTTCTGTTACTGCATGTCTAACAAATAAAGTTTTCCGTATGGGTGTCGCTGTCTTCCACCTTTATCACCGTTCCTCAGGGTGCGTTTGCATGAGCGAGTTTCTCGCGGCGCCGTGGGGCGCACGAACATCGCATTGAAAACCTCCGTTATTTTCAGTGGGTCTATTTACATCGTGGCGAGAAAAAAATCGCAACATATTTTTATGTGAATTGCGCCCGTTTCCTTCAGGTGGGACAAATGGCGCTCGGCGGCGCATGCAATTTTTAAATTTTTCCTATTGAAAGTTCGTACTATTTTCTCGCACGTGAAAAATGCGATTTTCTCAAATCGCAACGCATTTGCAGTGAACATCGCAATTTTCCAACCGTGATTTTGGTCTGAGTTTCCCGGCCAGATACTGCGCTCGCCCATGTGAATGCCCCCCCAGTGTGGAG
The DNA here is from genome assembly GCF_035609145.1 of Eleutherodactylus coqui. Classification (NCBI taxonomy): domain Eukaryota; kingdom Metazoa; phylum Chordata; class Amphibia; order Anura; family Eleutherodactylidae; genus Eleutherodactylus; species Eleutherodactylus coqui. Next base: position 10,031,172 of record NC_089846.1, on the reverse strand, counting down.
TAGTCGCTGGCGGTGGTATGTAGAACACTCGCGGATGGCGGGACGCGATCAACCTCTCATTGAAATGAGCGCCCGGCGTCCCAGACTGCGGGGGTTGGGCTCTGCGGCCCCCGTTAGTGTTGGTGTGCTTACATCAGTAGTCTTCAGCTGTTGCAGGGCTACAACTCCCAGTATGCCCTGGCAGCCATCTGCATGCTGGGAGTTGTAGTTTGGCAGCAGTTGGCGATAATTGGCGCTTTCGCACTCGCCCATGGTGTCTGGTATGTTTCCATTCCTCACCGTGTCATCGGCGGCACCAGATGGACCCCGGATACTATATTGGCGTCCATCCGGCCCCCAGCAGTGCGGTCTAAATTTTCTCGGATTTAATAGCGGTCGGTGCTGCAGTTTTTCCCGTCGGAGTCGGCGCCGCGCCCACTTAAAAAATAGTGGCAGACTTTTCCATCTGCTCCGCTGCAGATCCGTACGTGGATTTGGCTTCGTCGGAGGGCAGGCTCCGTGTGTCAATTTCTGAAACGTAAAGAACAGACTCGTTACGACTTTATGCAGATTTTGGCGCGCATCCGCAGCGCCGTTAACCTTTTCTATTGAAGGGGCGGAGTCTTCTGTAGTTTTGCGCTCCGTCCCGGCGGCGCAGTTTTTAGATGTAGATTTATCTGCTGATTGTCGTACAGATTTTTCACCGCAATGTGTGAACGCGCCCTAAGAGCGCCCCCTGCAGCTCGAAATATCTGATGGAAGAGTACAAAATAGCAGCTCTCCAATTCCCCGTTTTGCGTCCCCCCTCCCCCTACTGGTCGGCCATGTTACAGGAATCCCCGGTTTGGCTTATTGTTGTTGGCCGATAGTTTTTGTAATATTTTGCGGCAGTTTTCCGTGTGTCTGGTGACGCCGGTGACCAGCAGCGCTCTTCTTCGCATCCCCCCCCCCCCCCCCCCCAGGCTGCCTGTCCACGGTCGTTGCGGTAGCCAACAAACGGATCTGCGCAGTGAACCTATTTGACAGATAGGCTCACTGCGGAGAATCGCAGCATGCTGCGACTTACCACCCGCGGGCGGAGAATTGCTACGATTCTCTGCTTGTGGACGGGGGGGCTGCGTCTTCCATAGCAACGCTATGGAAAGCGTTTGCTGCGTTCCCTGCTGCGATAATCCGACCGTGGGGAACGCAATGCAAAAACGCCCCTCAACGAGCCGCCTTAATCTACCTTCAGACGGGCGAGCGCGATATCGGGCTGAAGAACACCCCCCCCCCTTCTGTTGGCAGTCTGACCCCGGGCATCCTTATAGTTAACGCCTCAGGACATTGGCGCATGTAGTGCTGTAATTCTAGTCCATGGTGATCTGCGCTCTAGTTTTCGCATTTTGGGATAGAGAAATGGCGGTCGCAGGTGATTTCGCATTCATCTTGCCGCGGATTTCCTGTGATCGCCGCACGCTCCAGCTCAGGCTGGATAGTTTCTGATGGATTATGGCGCAGCTATCCGGTGACCGCGATTTAAGATCTGCGATGGTAACGCCTATAGCGCGATGTCGGCAAGGCATAAGTGATGAACATTGCCGTAGGACTCGGTACAGACCTGCATTGTCTTCCATCGTACGGCCGGCCTTGTTGACTTGGTTCACTGGGTTTTGCCGCCATGTTGCACCTAGCCACCCGGGCCGGCTCGGACTCTGTTATGGAGCGCATGGTCTTTACTACGCTTGTTCATCCCCGCAGAGCTGCCATTGGTCGGCTGCACGTCTTCATGAGATCGGCGTCCTCCAGCAAGTGCTTATGAGCTAAATGAGCCGATCTGCCGCAGAATGAACGTTTGCCCGTTGGTCAGCAAACCGCTCTTTTACTTGGGTGGACTTTCTCACCTGATTATTGGGCCGCGTAAATGTCACTTAAAGGGGGTGTCCAGCGTTAGAAAAACATGGCCGCTTTCTTCTAAACACCCTGGTCTGTGGGCTGGCTGGTATTGCTGCTCAACTTCCATTCACTTCAATGGAGCTGAGCTGCAATACCAGACTCAATCCTAAAGACAAGGGTGGCGCTGTGTTTGGAGGAAAGTGGCCATGCTTTCTACCCCTTTAAAGGGGTAGTGCCAGAATACAAGGTGCTCTCCTCTCCACCGGATAAGGGGTAACTATGATTGGTGAGGGTCCGACTGCTGGGACCCTGAGAACGGGGATATCAAAATGAGCGGAGCTGCGGCACGTGTGTATCAGACCGCCAGACGACAACTCGCTTTCCATTTGTCTATTTTCTGCAGGCTCGTCCGGTTCCTCTCGTTGAGGTATACGGGGACTGAACGAGCCAGCGATGTATCTGCCCGTCTATACGGCGCCGCGAGAGCCAGCGGTGATGTCACTCGTTCTAAGGAGAATCGGTTCGTCCATAAGGACCCGCGTGGGGTGGATGAGTCTCACCACTAAGAACAGGGGTCCCGTGTCCCCTTATTCTCATAGTGGACTCGCTGCACCCCTCCTCCATCCTCAGTGGGACCGCCAGAAATGGGTGAGCGCTAGTACGCGACTATTTCCATCAGTCTCATTGAAATAAACGGAGTCGCGCGGCAAATGCGCGACCGCCGTTTTATTCCGTCTCCGCGTTGCTGCAGATGGGTACAGCGAGCCGTAGTGACGGAGAGAGGGCGTCGTGGGACCCCCGTTCTCGGGATTGGTGGCGGTCTCACCCGTGATCACTCCTATGGAGACAAAAGTCTATTTTTCTACAACCCATTAACCCCGTAATCCCCTACATGCATCATTGGTTGGCGATATATATCCCCCTACCCACGAGGAGACGCAGCCGACTCGGCGTAAACCAGATCAGCTGACCAAGGAGCGTTTACTCGTTTGTCAGCTATGTGTTAAACAGGCCAGTGATCAGGGACGAGCGTTGGTGCCCAATAATCGGACCGCGTACGTGCGCTGTGGGGTCCATTCTCGGCCTCCGGCGCAGATCGCCGTACGATCCCGGGCGGTCTAGCATATGCCGTATCTGACGCTGCCCAGGACGGAGCCATACAGCAGAGCCCACAGATATGAACGTAACCTGATTGGTCAAGAGGGGTTATCAGCCTCTGCTTGTAAACAAGACCATCGTCATTCACTGACAGCAAGCTCTGATCTTGAAACGGCGAGAAAGTGAAAGTCTTTTAGAAGGTTGTAAAACTTATGTGAGTGTTGATGTGTAGAGCGCGGTGACGGGACGGCGGAGAGCGAACGGCGCCCCGGAGCTAATAATGCCATATAATGGCTCAGAGGAAGTCGCAGCGCTCAGCCTTGAATCCCAGACGGTCTGCACTCTGAGGTCTAGAACGTTCTGCTGTACGTTGTCCATGTATGTTGTTTCCGTGCTTGTGGACTACAACTCCCAGCAGGCTCTGGCCGCTGCAGGCTAGCAGCCCCGGTTAGGGAATTGCATTGCGAGCAGTTTTCTGGTATATAAGGGCATGGGGATTTTCCTCCCCTTCAGGCCGGTCTCACGACCGGATTTGAATTGCGGAATCCGCGATCATTACCCGCGCCAATGATCAGCAATATTCTGCTCACACTAAGCGAATAGCGCATTCTCATGTCCGCGAACAGCGATTGCAGGAAATTAAAATCGCAGCATGTTCTATTCTTGAAGTCAGTGGAAGCTGTCCAACCTGCGGCCCGTCAGCTATCGACATTGCTGGTAGGTGGCGGTACGCGCGTCCTCACCCGGCGACGGAGCTGGAAAAAGAAAGGTACTGTGCGTGTTCGGCGGCGAGCGTCCGCGGTCATCTGCGACACAGAAAACACGTACGCGAAAGCATCGCACTTACTGAAAAATCAGTTTAGAGAGCGCAGCGGCGGACGGCGTGTCTCGGACCGGTATCTCGTTCGACCGTGTTAATCCCGCCTTTCTAGTGGTATTAACTCCTCGCTGTACGGAGCCTTCGCACCCTTGTTAGGCCCGCTCTGTGTGTCATCAGGGCTCTGACAGTGATGTGACACTCGCTCCAAGGTCACACAGCCAGATTAAGGCTGAGAGCGGACTAGTCGCTTCTATCCCCTGGTGTCACATTGGCTTTCAGCCTCGCGGTATGAACACTGCAACCTGTCAGTCACCGTCCTCGGCCCCCCTCCAACTATTAGGCCTGTAATACAGTAACCTCTGTCCCGAGGCCCCCCTATGATCTATGTACCACCCTGCTGGTGTCAACAGGTGGCAATGTGCAGCACTTCCTGTAGTCAGCTAATGGGGTTTAACCCTTTCTGTTCTGCTCCTCTCCCCCTTCTCACAGGTTGATCATTATCTTCTCCGTCTCTTTTTTCAGATCGCTGCTAAAATTGATGGAATCCCACACTTGAATAATTCCGGACCACTCGTGGACCCCTCGTTGTACGGATATGGCATCCAGAAGAGACCGCTCGATGACGGAGGTAGCGCCACTTCTGCACGCTTTGACTGTTAGTTCGTGTTTGTATTGAATGATGTCAGTGCGTCCTGCGCCAATCTGTAGCATCAGCGTACGTGACCTCACTGCCAGCTCTGAAGTGAAGGAACCTTAACACCGGGTGATTATTGCCCGATTAATCACTGGAAACAGCGAATTTGGGCGATAGTCGTTTCATTTACCAACAGCCGACGACCGGGCGCGAAGTAATAAGTCGCTCATTTGTCTTGGGTTTTAGCTCACCTAAGAACCTAGTGACTGTTGGGCCGTGTAAACAGGAGGCGCTCAATCTTTGAGCAACTGCCTGTTTACTGTGATTGGAGGCGGGCGGCTGGAGGAGGTTTTTGGTCCGCTTTGCCTTCATTCACAGAGCGACTATTGCCTCTATGTAAAAGCAAGGAGCGTTAGCCGCTAGATCGGCTGTTGGGCGGTTATGTGCCCGATAGTTGTACCATGTAAAGGGGTTGTCCAGGACTTTAATTATTGATGGCCTATTCTCAGTCTGCCTCTCAAGATCACCACTGATCATCTGATTCCCGGGCCCAATGTCAGCGCTGGAAGCGGATAGCACTGACATCAGGCCTGCAGTTTGGGTTAACGTGGCATTGAATTCAATGGCACTGTGACTGCATTACCAACTTGGGCCACTGCAATGCTGACAGCACTATCCACACTGAAAGCAGGATCAGCTGATTGGCTGGGACCCGGCAGTGGGTCTCCGCTGATCAACTATTGATGATCTGTCCTGAGGTTATGTTACCAATAGTAAAAGTCCTGGCGTACCTCTTTAAAGCTGAGATGTGAAACCCCTACTAGAGTTACCAGCCATCCGGTCGGAGCCTATGGTAAGAGCCGAGTGCTTCAGCCAAGCGTAGTTTCTTTAGCCATTACTTCTCTAACTCCCCGAGCTTTAATGAGAGTTATGATCATGGTGGTCAGTTGAAGCACTTGGCTCTACCGGAACCCTCTGATTGGAGTGCCGCCTGGTCCCATCACTGGTTGTGGCTGATATAAGGGGACCCCAGCCTTAGGACCCCCATGATTAGCAGGGGGTCTGCTCTGTCTCTTTATAGACTGTGTGTTGTGATTGCATCCAGAGAGCGGCGCGACTATTAGAGGAGCGCTATATGATGCTGTATTTCCCGCACTCGCTGTACGTTCTGAACGCAGGGGAAGCAGAAATGGCCTGGCAAGAATTGGATGCAAGGTGAAAGCTCTCGTCCGCTCTTATGTGCTTCTGGCTAAGATCTCTGCTTCCTGTCAACGGATAACATTCACATCCAAATGCTTAAAGCGAGTCTTGATTTAATGCTTTTCACAGCTGAGGGTTTGCTTCCGTGAAGGTGGAATCCAGGCATTTAGCTCAGAAGGGCTTGACTAAGCTTATGCTTTGTAGGATACCCACAGCTGTGAAAAGTACTCAAGGGATATACCCAAGTTTTCGCCTGCCCATAGGATAGGTGGTAAGTCTGATCAGTGGGGGTCTCGGTGGTGAGACCCTCGTGATCTGTTTCCTCGCTGCACTCGCTGCGGTGAGAAGGTTGAATGGCGCAGTGGTCGTACATGCGCGACGCCGCTTCGTTCAGCGTCAGTGGGGCTTACTGAGATAACAAGCACTTGTACTTGGCGATTTCAGTCAGACCCATTTGGAATGAATGGAACAGCGAGATGCATGTGCGACCGCCTCTTCATTCAGTCTGGATGGGTGCAGCAAGCCTGCAGTACCGAGAAGTGGGGGACATGGGACCCCTGTTCTCAGGAAAGGTGGGGAGAGGGTTGGCAGGGAGACCCTCAGCGATCACCTTTTTATCACCCATCCTGTGGATCGGGAATACTCCTGTAAGGCAGACGGGTTTTGGGAAATAAGCAAGAATGATTGCATTCACTGACAGCAGGCAGGGTTCTTGAAAATGGTAAGAGATTGAAATACAAAGCCTATTAGAAAGTTGTAGAGCGTTTCATTTTATAGCCTTTCTGTCACAATGGCTGCGGTGGCTCAATGATTGTCCAATCAGAAGCCTTCACAGCCTGCGTGATCGGGGAGCGGAGCTGCTTCTGATGGACCCGCAGCAGACATGATCTTTGCAGACTTACTGTAGTTTTGACTTGTCCTAGCAATGCGTCAGAGGCTCTGATCAGCGTGGGGTAGAAGTCTACAGACCCCTGCGAGCCAGTATTCAGCTGCCGAGGAGCGACACTCACAGCTGAAGGGACCCCACTGATGATAACTTCTGATTCGTCACTTTGACATGTCAAAAGTTTTGCGAAAGTCCTCTTTAAGCCTCCTGATTGGAGGACTAAAGTGACAGGGTTGTATGGAGGGGATAGAGAGCCGTTACCACTCCACACAATGCGGGTGCCGGCTGTTTCTCACAGCTCACACCCACCATCAGCATTAACGCTGGTCGTGGTTGTTAACCCTGTAAATACCTCCCATCAGTCCTGAATGGGCTTCCCATGATGAGATCACAATGAGCTGTTTGGTTGCTTTCTGAAGGCCCCCAGCGCTGCTATGGCTGATAGACTATCGAGCCAAGCCTGTGTATATACTGTCAGATCGAGGTATAATAGAGGGTTTTACATTATACTGCCGGTGGGATCAAAAGATCACAAGTTCGCTAAGGGGACAAAAGAATGTAAAAATTAGCTTTTAATTTTTAAGTTTTATTAATTAGAAAAAATTAAAGGTTTAAAAAAAAAAACCCTCCTATGTTGATGATAAACAAATAAAACAAGTTAAAAATTTATATATTTTGCGATCTATAAAAGTCCAATCTATTGAAGTCTGTTCGTCCCGCACGGCAAAAGAATACACCTCGGCCAAGAAAAAATGTAGTAAAAAGCAATCGAAAAGTCCTATTTACTCCAAAATGATACCGATAGAAACTCCAGGACGTCCCGCAGAACGCGAGCCGCTGCGCAAAACTGGATCAGTGGAAAAATAGAAAAAATGATGGCGGGCGGATTTTTTTCCCCACAAAATATATTGTCTTTTTTAAAAGTAGTTCAGCAAAAATCCCATATAAACTTATCGGAATCGCACCGACCCCCAGAATGAAGGCGTCGTGGCATTATGGACATCGTGTACTGCATAAACACAAGAGAACCCCTCCCACCCCTCCCCCGCATTTCACTCCAGTTAGGAGTCTGTAAGTTTTCCAGTACATTAAATGGTTACATTGAATAATACAACCAATCCAGCAAAAAACAACACCCCCCCCCCCCCCCCCCCCCGACAGCGCCAGCGAGTTCGGACTTTCTGAAAGTGGGGAGAAATCTGAAAACGAAACAAAAAGGGTCGGTCTTTGGGGGTTAAAACCCTTAATCAACAATATGGTCAGGTTTTACCCCAATCGCTAAAAACAGGGTTGGGGGGAAGAATACTGGGGGTTGTCGACAGGCTCTTGGCCTCGGAACGAACAGCCAGATGACTTGAACCAATATCCCTCCAGACATTTGTTCCCCCGATCGTCTGCTGGTGTAAGGGCGCCGCTGATCACCTGGCAAAACGGGCAAATGCCCGTCCGTTGGGTGATGGCTTTTTGTATGTGGCAGTAAACCTCCTGGTCCTCGGCGGCACATCTCCATCTTGTGAACCACCGGCCTGCGCTGTCCTCTATGGGGAGGTCATAGTATGAATGCTGCTGCCCCGTACTGACTGTATCCACCTCGCTGAGTGGCATTTGTCATCTGACTACTAACGAGGTGTGTAAGAGGAGCCTTCTGAGGCGTAACATAATAAACGACCCCCACGAGGTGCCAGTCAGGCGTCGGGTTCACATGGCGCTACCCTGTAGTCTTACGTAGAGGGACCAGATGTGGGACTAGCATCTGTTGACCCCTTGGAAGGTTGCTGGGGTCCCGGCAGCAGACATTTGAGGTGCTCTATGGCTTCTCTGATGTCGGACAATTGGAATTGGTGGTCGGTGACGATTCAGCGGCGCCTCCGTTTCGCAGACCGGGACGACAGATTATCTGCAGGTTTTGCGCCATCCCCTGGAATGATCTCGCTTAGTAGGTAGAGGTTCTAGTGCCGATGTTAGATGGTCGGTGATGCTGCGGGATTATCTGTCGCTCCACGTGTCGCTTTCCTGGGACCTCCGGCATCCTTTGCCCCAGGGGTTTGTGGTCCGCTGCCTTGACTGCTGGGAGTTGTAGTTCAGAGCCTCGAGTGTTTGCGGGTCCGTGTTACTTTTTGTCGGTTCTTCTTTCGCTCGGCGTATAAATACCATCTGCTGCGTCATCTGATCTCCTGCAGTTGTGGTTTACACAGCCGTGTAGCGAGCGGCGGCGCGAGTCAGGTGAACAGCTGCTGCTCCCGGCGGTAAAAATAACCATGTTTATCAAGAGCAAACCTCGCCGTCTACGCCGGAGGCCATGATGGCCGCACCTGCAGGTTGTTCCCAGGCGTCGCCGCTGCTCCGGGTGGAGGCTATGTAGTCGCTCTACAGGAGCCGCCATTACGGGGGGGGGGGGGGGGGGGGGGGTGTGACACCCAGCTTTTCCTGTGCCCAGAGTGGCGCGTCCATACATAGCTGCTTAACTAAGTAGATATACCATTTGGAGTGTTAGAGAAGGTGGGTGCCGGTACTTCACAGCTGTAATGGCGGCCGCGTACATTACTTTCAGAGGATTGCTAACGACCCTTAAACCATGTTCACACGGACGGATCTTACAGCATTTACAGTGAAAGTGGATGAGATTTTGAAAAATACGCAGCACGTCAATTTTATAGCAGTTTATGCTGCGGGATCCATTTCCTCTCAGTGAGGGGTGAAATCCGCACCAAAATCCGGGTTAAAAATGGCGCCAAATCTGCGCCACATAGTCTGGGTTTTTATCCAACCTTTCAGCTGCGGACTGTCCGCCCCGTGTGAACATGGCCTGAGGATGCTGCAGATGACTGTACATTCGCTCCATGTTTTGGTAACCTCCATACCATTCGCCTGCGGCAACCCCACATGGATTCCACGTCAAGAAGGGACAGATGACTTCGCCGCCCGCTCCCCCCCCCCCCCCCCCCGGGTCACACAACGTATTATTGGCACATTCCCTGTTGAATTCTGTATCGTTTTACCATCCAGTTGACTTGAGTCGGACTCCGCGCCATTCTTCATTCTACTTGCATCTGAAGTCAGTGTTAAGGGGAAAATGAATTGCCGCAGTTCCCATGCAGAATCCCCATCTGGTGGCGTCACATGCAGATTTCTGCGGATTAGGGCACGTTCGCAGTGCCGTTAGTTCCTGTTAAACATTTCCATTTTTCACGTTGATTTTGAAGGTAATATATATATATATTGACCGGAACCAAACCGAAATAAACTGAAATATTTCCGTTTTTTATGAAAACCCATTGAAATCAATAGGGATAAAACCAAAATGTTTACGCCGTGATATGGCGTAAACACGCAGGTCTGCAGTCACACGGGGCCGTTCACCTCACTGTCATTGGCTGGCGTTTTGAAGATCACAGAAGAGGGCAGATGTGAACCGCCCATTGGACGGTTCAAGGCTAATTACCATACGGCGCAGGTAGCCTCTGTGTGGCTTCATCTAGGGGGGTCCCAGCACACAGAGGTAATGGGCCCGGTTTAACCATCATTTAGTCGCTCATGCGTTGGGATATTGCGTTCAATAGGCAAAAATTAGCAGACCCTTTCAGAGGCCCCCGACTGCCACAGCAACTGAATGGAACGCCACCACAGTCTCATCGCTGCCGGTCATTCGGGACGCCCAAACACCAATCCGGGTATTTAAATACTGCTGTGAGAATAGACAGCAGCATGTAAGAGGTTAACAGCTGCGATCAGTATTGGCACCCGATCCCGCTCCATACAGACCAATGGCGTCAGGCAGACCCTGTTGGTAATGGAATCTGTCCGGCCTGCCAGCCAAAGCTTCCCTGGATAATAAAGGTGCCATCCTGCGCTAGAAGCTATAAAGACCGCGACATTGGGAGCCACAAACCTCTTGGGTTTTGCGGTATGCACGCGATTTTCAAGGTTTTGTAGCCCGTGTTTCCCTTGCATGAAAACACGATTTTTGTGCGCTGCAATGCAACTTTGACATTAGGAAATCCTACTGTCAGTCTTAAACCAAGTCCTAGCTGCACGGAGAAAAAAAAATTTACCTAGAAGCAGTGTCCGGCTCCGCTGCGTTGTCTTCCCGGTCCCTGATACTGGTCTTCATCATCTCTTCTGGCTGGGGATTAAAAAATCCCCGCCTCCTGGAAGCGCTGCTTCAGGTTGGCTGACGCTGTCATGCTTAGCCAATCAGAGACAGCACTCAATGAATGGCTGTGATTGGTTCATTGAGCGCTGACACTGATTAGCTAAGCATCACAGCACTCAGCCAATTAGAGGCAGCGCTTCCAGTAGGCGGAGATTGTTCAATCCCTGGCCAGAAGAGATGCTGAAGACCAATGCCGGGGACCGGGAAGAAGACGCAGTGGAGCCGGACACCGCTTCTAAGCTGATGTATTCTTTTTTTCTTCTTTCTTTCTTTTCAGCAGCTAGGGCTTATTTTCGGGTTAGGGTTTATATTTTTGTTGTGTGACTCCGTAACGCTACAAAAACGCAGTATTTCCACAATAAAACGCAGCTGTATCGCACGGACCACTGATGCAATATCTTGTGGCGATATCGTGTCGCCCATTTGAAGGGGGTCTAATATCACACCATAGGATAGGTGATTAGTCTGTTTGGTGGCGTCTCACGGCTGAGTCTCGTGTCCCCCTCTCCTCCTCCACTGTGGGCCTGTTGCACCCCAACAGTGAGGAGGAGATTGAAGGGGTGCGATGGCCACACCGTTACATACATTTTCAATGAAGCTGACAGAGATAACGGACTGCTGGCATTCTGCTCTTTCCATAAGCCCCATTAAAATGAGTGGAGCAGCGGCCATTGTTGCATTCAATCTGGTGTTACTGCAAGTGGAAGAGGCATCCCCGCAGTGATAGAAGAGGGGGGACCACGGAACCTCTGTTCTTGGGGTCGGTGGAGGTCTCAGAGGCAAACCCCCCAGCCCCCCTATCTTTTAGATAACTTGTCTCAAAAACTTATTACAGTCAGGTTAAGTTTTGCTACATCTGTAACTCTGTGGCCAAGAGATAAGGATCCTGAACTGGGGACCCCCGCTGACTCTGAAACTAGACAACCCCCCCCCCCCCCCCCTAACTATCCCATGATGAAGAATTCTGCGACTTTCTGTAAGACTTTGCATCTATTTCTTACCATTTTTTAAATCTCTGCTTTCTGTCAGTGAATGGGAACGTTCTTGTTTACGTTCTTGAAACCCTTGTTACAATTGTATCCAGCCTGGACAATACTTTGTGATATGAGACTCCAGACTGATACATTGTAGCAAACTATCAGGACAGGAGAGCTTTGTGCTGCAGATGTCTTTGTTTCACAAAGGCTCTTCTAGACTGGATAGAATTGTAACGACCCCTCAGCTTTGTGTGCAGCAAAAAGTCAAGATTGCAAATGTTTTGGTTCACTGACAGCAAGGGGCGATCTTGAATGACAAAAAGTTTCTATGGCATCGTCTCCAGAAAAAAAACCAACTGGCCGTCAGGGCGGGTGTTTTGGTATAGGAGACCCTCCTCGCCTGTCACTGTCAAACCTGTTGTAATGGTGAAAGTGCAGTAAGAGTCATCCGGCAAGACCGCATGGTCAATGGGAAGAGCCGCAGGGCCCGGCGTCCAAGCTCCCAGCGGACGTGTTCCTGGCCTGAGAACAGGATTCGCGCTTGTCACGTATCGATCGGCGTTTACAAGAGCAACATATGTCCCCGCTGCATTAATGTGGACACCAATCTGCCTGCTCTTTACATCATCTTTAATTTGGTGGCCAGTGGGGAGGATTTAAAGATTGGGAGGGGGTAGTAGTATGTCTTCCCAATCTTCACCCCACCCACATCGCATGAAAGCTTGCAATCAATATCATAGCTGCCGTCCAGCTGGTTCATACGATTTATAGACCGGTCACCCCCCGTAATGTGTTCATGCACAGAGCCTGAGCGTCCGCCGCGCTCTCCCACGGACGGCGTATTATGTGATCGCTTGCTGATCTCGGCTTATCTGTAATGCTTATCATTGTGTTCTTCTCTTCCGCAGTTGGTAACCAGCTAGGGGCCCTGGTACATCAAAGGTAAGCCGTGGGCTCCGTTTTATTATTTATTGATCGGAAACTAATTGTGTATTGATCCGCCATCTGTACTCTGAGACGGGGAGTAGTTCATACGGATAATGTCGAGCATTTGGTGAAAGGGGGGGAATGGGTCGATAGTGTTTGATTTATGATTATACTCTGACCGCGGGCCGAGGGGCCGCGCTCCGTGATGTCAGGGATTCGTAGTTTGCTGGGAAGTTAAATTTTTTTTTGTAAAAGCTGTAAAATGCAGAAGCAACATGTTTAGGTGTCAGGCCTCCCTCACACGGGGCGTTTTATACAGCATTTAGCGCTGCCTTTTCAGCCCAGCGGTAAACGTTGTACAAGGCTCCCATTCATTTCAATGGGGCTGCTCACACAGGGCTCCCAACGCTGCGCTTTGACAGCGATGCAAGTTCTATTTTGGGGCGTTTTCAGCCCTCCGTCGCCCATTGAAATGAATGGGCAGCGGTTTTAGCACTGCTGAAAACGCGGCAACACTTGGTGCCGCGTTTTTGGCAGCGTTAACCGCTCGCCGATTTTCGGGGTGAGGGCTTGTAATAGAAGCCCTACCCCGAAAATCAGTCCCAGTTAGTCAAAAAAAAAAGTATTACTCACCTAGCCGCTGCAGTCCGGGTCGCGGCCGCTGATCCGGGCTTCCCCTGCATTCATAAGTCTATTGACGTAGGCCAAGTTTGAGAACCCCGCCTCCGGCAATAGAGTGCTGTGATTGGTTATCGGCACGCTCGATGCCCAATCACAGCCCTTCATTGACTGTCTCAGCCAATCAGCGCTGGCAAGCTGTGATTGGCTGAGACAGTCAATGAAGGGCTGTGATAGGGCATCAAGCAAGCACCGACAACCAATCACAGCACTCTATTGCCGGAGGTCGGGTTCTCAAACCTGGCCTCCGGCAATAGACTTGGGAGTGCCGAGGAAGCCCGGATCAGCGGCAGAGACCAGCGGCCGCGACCCGGACTGCAGCGGCTAGGTGAGTATTACTTTCTTTTCTTTTCAGCATTCTTGGCTGCGTTTTCAGCCGAGCTAAAAACGCAGCCAAAACGCTGGCATAAAGTATGCCAGAGCTGCTGAAACGGGGCGGAATCTGCAGTAACGCAGCGTTGAAAAACGCTGCATTTCTGCAAACGCCCTGTGTGAGGGAGGCCTTAGTGATAAAAATGGGAAATGGTACAATGCCTCCAGTGCATCACCTTCCAATAGGTGGCGCTGCAGAGATTTTGTACCATTTCGTATTTGCATACCAAATATCCCAGGGAGCATTGCATGGCCTGTAAGTCTTCTTGGTGGTCTCCACAAGCAGAAACGGTACCTCTCCTGACCGATATTAGTGAGGCACAGTATTTAAAGGGGTTGTCCACTTGTAAACTACTGATGGCCTAGCCTCAGGATAGTAGACTGGTTAGGATCTACCGTGTTTCCCCAATAATAAGCCCTACCCTGTAGAAGCATTAGGATATGGAGGGGGCAGGTTGATTCCCCCGGGGTTTCCCGCTCACATCCCTGCCTGTTGCATTATTTTCCATGTCTCTTCCTGCTTCTGATGTCTTTATTTTGGCAGGACTGTGATGACCGAAGAATTTAAAGTGCCTGACAAGATGGTGGGATTCAGTAAGTGCGCAGCGCCTGCTCTGTAGTCCTCAGAATGGTTAATGCAGAGCGATGTGGCTGGTAATGCCCCTGTATGGACTATAGCGCTACTGTATTGTTCATCGCCCAACTTTACCAGATGCCCCCAGAATCCTCGTCTGATTGGAAACGTTATTTACTGTTGATTTTTATTTTTCATTTAAAGGCCTTTTTTTCCCTTAAAGACATCCATGGGATATGGGGGGATGAATGTGCAATCACTTGGACCCACAGAGTGGCGTATCCTGAATGCCCCGTGTGAATGGCGTGGTGGGTCACATGTATGACTACGGATCCACCAGCCGGAGGGAGATTGCTGAGCATGTTCCATAGAAGTGAATGGCGTGGTGGTCGAGCATGTGCACCGCCGTACCATTAACATAGGGACTTCAGGTGTGCCGGATTAGGGGGTCCCAGTAATCAGAACCCAGTGATCTGACATTTATCTCCTGTTCTATGGATAAGGACTAAATGTCTTTAAAGGGAAGCTGCCGCCATCTTCACACCTATTAAACCCCTGATGGGAAATAAAATGGGTATTTACATACCGTAGTTTGCTTACCATGCAGGTCTTAGGCTGCGTTATCGTTTGCATGAGTGAAACGATATCGTAGTGACGTTCTCGCATCGTCGCCACTGCAGTGAATTTCGCACATGTGCAGCAAGCAACGTCATTGATGCATGCTCCGCTCATCTGCCTCCTGCTCTGGCCAGCTTTATGAAATTGACTGCGCAGGCGCTGATCGCGTTGCTTGCAGCATTTGCGCAAGATCTAAACACGGTGGTGACAAAATGGGGCGGTGTTAGAGGAGGCACGCATGGTTCCCGATACGGTCGGGTCAGCCCACTGCTGACGGTCCGGCACTCCCCCCCAGACTGATCACCCATCATTTGCATGCGGTGTGGAGAACTCCTAAACCTTTGATTTTACAGGTATGCTCAGATCTGCACGGTTAGCAAACGAACTATGTAAATGCAGATTTTATCACCTATTAAATGGGTTAATGAGAGGAAAAATGGGGACTGGTTCCTTTTTAAGGTCAGTTTTTCGCGGGCTCATTTATGCACCCGTAAGTACGGCCGGGTGTTCTAGTCTGACCGCGGGTCTGCTGGCCTGAACTCTGAGCATTGTGAGAAATGGCTATGAAGAAGGTCTAAGCATGTATGGGGTTAAAGGGCTGTCGCTGATAAAGCCGGCGTCACATCTTAATCCGCAGTTTCATTGAGAGCCTCCAGCGCAGATTTGGAGTACAATTCCAGACAAAGTAGCGCAGAAATGCCGGAAGCTAACAAGTCCCCATTATAGTTAATTGGGTCCTCTTTGGACCGCCATGTGCCGGATCATCAGACGGTTCCCGTGTTTTTGTTTGACTGAGGACAGAGCAGAATGATGGCAATAGATTGGATCTGCAGGTGTGAATGTGCCCTTGGCAAAACATGGCTGCTTTGTTCTATAAACAGCGCCACAGTAGCCATGGACTTTGTCTGATACTGCGGCTCAGCCCCTTCCACTTGTGTGAGCCTCAGCTGCAGTACGGCACACAACCCATGGACAGGAGCGGCGCTGTTCCTGGAAGAAGGCGACCATGTTTTATAATGTGATACGACCCCCTTCTCGGGCAGCGGCGGGCGTGCTTGCGGTGTGTTGCTGATCATTTCTTTCTTCTCTCCTCTAGTTATCGGACGGGGAGGGGAACAGATTTCAAGAATCCAAACAGAATCTGGATGCAAGATTCAGATTGCTCCAGGTACGTGATGTTGGGATGTACTACTTGGTTTAGTGTAACACTTGCAGCCACTTCCGGTTATTCGGCTTGTGATCAGTTGACCTCTTGGCCCGCGTTCACACTGCTACATGCAGTTTTGCTGCAGTCATGCTTTGAAATCAGAAGAGGCAGGGAATGCAGTAAATCGGCAATGCGTGGCACCGCAGTGTGTGGTAAGGGGGCTATGTACCTTATAAGGAGCGTAGTGTGTGCAAAGCTACATTTCCCAGAATGCAATGCCTGATTTGCCTATACAGAAAGTTCCCTACTTATGAACAGGCTCCGCTCCAGGAGGCTGTTCATAAGTGCGATTGTATGTCCGTACTGGGGTTTGTATGGAGGGGGATCGGGGGTCAATCCCGCTCCATACAGTGTGGGTGACAGTTGTTTGTTACAGCCCACCCCTGCCCGCAACAGCTCCAATAAGCCACACTGCTGATCGGAGCTGTTAACTCTTTAAATGCCCCAAACGACATTCAGAGGTCTTGAGATCGCGGGTTGCCATGGCAGCCGGGAGCTTTCTGGACAACTTTGTTCCAATGTAGCGAAGTTCGTAACTCGAATGTTTGAAAGTAGGGGGACTCTGTAATGTATGTATGATCTGAGAAACTCACAATTTTTCTTTTTTGTACTATTTTACAGATAGTGGAGGAATGCCTGAGAGACCCTGTGTCCTTACCGGAGCGCCAGAGAGCATCGAGTAAGCCCCCACGTAGCGCCCCCTTCTTACAAGTAGCCGTTTCCCTTTGTGTCACACTGCCGCATTGCTAAGTATAATCCAGCTCCAGTCTGCGTCTCCCCCCACCCTTCCTCCTCCTCCTCCTCTTTCCCTACAATCTGCTTTCCACAATTGCTACGCTTTTCTTTTTCCGCTTGGCGAGTGAACACAAAAGTCGGTAAAGGTATCACAGCAGGCAGAGGTGATGCTGCGTGCAGGGTTTTTTTTCCTCCTCTTGCGCCCCATCATGAGCTTCTTGGCTCAGAGCTGGCAATAGCCGAAACCATCCTCCCTGGCCGTTCCCAGACTTCCTACAGATAACTGGTTTCACTGCACCCCCAGCAAGTCTTCTGAGTTTTGCGGGCGTTTCAATAGCCCCCTCATTCATGCCAGGCTGCTGTGACTGCTGAGCTGGAATAAGTGTTATTGGCAAGTGCATATTACACAGCGAGCGCCGGAGTTTCTGCTTTGTTTTGCCTTTTTTTTTTCTCTCCTCCTTTAAGATATACCCATTACTGTGCAGCGTTCTCCAGCGGCAGCCGCTCTTTAACCCCCTCCTGCCCAGCTGACTGCTCGCCAGTGGACTGAGATTAGGAGGAGCTGCAATACGGAGTACTGTTCCTTTAAGCTGAAGTGTTGGTTTATGTGGCAGCTGTCAGGCTTTGGTCTTAAAGCACCTTTACAGAGAGCAGCTATCATTCAGACAGCCGCTCCGGAAAGTCGCTTGTTTGTTTTTGCGCAGCGCGATGATTGTTCATTCGTTGTTCGCCGAGATATCGTTCATAGAGGGGATCTCCGTGCTAATTCGTTCGCAGCCCATTGAAATATAAACTGCTGTGACTTCACAACAGACGACTTTGTGATCAACCAGCAACTTTTTTTTAGTTTTTTTGGAAGCTGTAACAAAACTAACGCCTTAAGTCAGCGGCCATGTTTACACTGAACAGCTATTGAATGCTAATAGTCATCCCATGTAAACGTACCTTTACTTTCTGGCACGTGGCATAAATAATGCAAAGTTTAAAAGGGGATTCAAGTCAGCAGGCTACTTGTCCACTGGATGGTTTAAAACTAATCGATCGAGTCTAACCACTGGGACCACCACTGATCTTGAGAATGGGGGACCTGTGTGCCCTTTATTTCATAGTGAACAATCCCTTCTCACATTTCTGTAGCGTCGTGGCCAATGGACCGCTGCTTGCGCAAGCACATGGCAGTGGCTCCATTCTAATCATTGCTACAGACACATATCTGAGCATTATGATCGACTATTGTCATCAGCCCTGTTGTAAGGCATGGAGTGGTGCCGCTCCGTTCATATCAATGGGGCTGATGGAAATTGCTGTGCTCGACAATTGAAATAAATGGAGGTGCAGGGTGCGCGGTCACGGCTTCATTGATTAGAATGGAGCCGCTGCCCTACATTTGCGACCATCAGCTCATTCGTTACTATACTACAGAAATGTGAAACCCTGCACTGTGAAGAGGGGGCACACGGGTCCCCCATTCTCTGGATGGGTGAAAACTTGTGGTTTTATTCACAGACCAGTGACATCAAGTCTATGCGACCACATAGACAATCATTAAGTTAGGGCTGCATGAGATGACATTGCGTGACATCAAGTCTTAGACAGGCCGCAGGGCCCAAAATCGTACGCGATACGCCTAGCTGCGATATTGCTGTTTGAAATCATCCATGAAATCGCAGGCATGTTGCGCATAATTTACCTTGTTGCCTGCGGTAGAAGAGTTTCGTGTGACTTGTTACCAGCAACCCAAAATCCTACACACTTGAATTTCTTGAAGCTGTTGCGTCGCAGTCACATGTTATAACACAACCACATATACGGTCATCAGATGTGTTATCGCAACACGTTAAGGTCTTAGTGTCACACGGCGCGTCACGGTGCGGTACTAGCCTTCATGTGACTCATTATGGTCCTTTTACAACCGGCCTGATGTAACCAGTGTCAATCACCCTGCATGTCTTTCTGCGCCTCTTTAATTTTTGAGAATAGGCTTGTTGGGATGTGCGATCGCTAATGCAGTAGTCCGTCACCGTAACTCGTCTATATATCTCTAATTACACCGAAAATCTGAATGTTTGTCCCTTTTCACTTACTGATTATTGGGCAAGCGGGCGTTCTGTGGAACTCGCAGGTCCGATAATCGGCCCATGTCGGTAGTTGATCCATACGGGAGTGATAACGCCTCATCCTATAGATAACATATAGCTTCTTATAACCTCTAGGAGGTACAGCACGTTCTAAAAGGTCATCATACCTGACCCCATGTCCATTATCACTGCGTTCCTACAGGCAGGCGAAGCGTCTTCTGAGTCAGATAGTGGAACGCTGCCGGAACGGTCCTGGTTTCCATAACGACATGGACGGAAACAGCACCGTCCAGGAAATCCTCATCCCAGCTTCCAAAGTTGGCTTGGTCATCGGCAAAGGAGGAGAGACCATCAAACAGCTTCAGGTAAGTGTTCCCAGCACTGCGAGAGTTAACCCGCTCTTTGCCCAGACCTACCATCATCCTCCTCACTCCCCCGGTACTATGTGTTTTTTCCTTTTTCCATCTACACCATTTTGCTAATAGTTTTGCGCTGCAGCAGGTATAAGTGTGTAATTATGCTCAGTGTGGTGCGGGCTTTGTAGGATGTTAATTTGCCGAAGTGCAGTTTGCTGCTAATTAGCACTTAATTCCCGGTAACTCCGGTACCGTAAGAAATAACAATAAATTCATTTTTATTTAATTCTTAAAATTCTGTTTTGGGATTTTTCTTCAGTTTTATTAATAAAAATGATTTTTTTTAAAAAAAATGATACGTTTTACAATCGGAGGCTTAAAAGTCGGGGCGAACGCTGAGTGATGTTAATCGCTGGTTGCAGTTACGTAATGAGCAATCTGGAAAATAAGCCTCGGTAGTCAGT
Organism: Eleutherodactylus coqui; assembly: GCF_035609145.1. Classification (NCBI taxonomy): domain Eukaryota; kingdom Metazoa; phylum Chordata; class Amphibia; order Anura; family Eleutherodactylidae; genus Eleutherodactylus; species Eleutherodactylus coqui. The sequence goes on along the minus strand of NC_089846.1, from coordinate 10,011,541 downwards.
CATGCGCTCAGGTGACAGGTACTGCAAATGTCACCGCCTGAAGTGTATTGTGGGGGGAGGAGGCGGCGTGATTGAACGCACGATTACTATTCCTGTCACCGGGTCAACGAAACGTGGAGGAGGAAATGCAGGATTTAAAAACCTCTGTGAAAATGGTAATATACACCAAATGGCGTCTTTATTAGAGCCCACAGGCCTCTGACGATTGGCACTTCCCAATATGGATATTATCCCCGTCGCCCCGGAGTGCAGAATAGAATGACGGGACAGGTTTTCCGTGGATCAGTTTCAGTGTGAATCCACATTAGATGGGAAAATCCAGCGATCGAAGCAACTTCCAATGAGGCCGGTCATCGGTGCTGGACTAGCCGGGGGCTCACTGCCAACCGCGGGGGGTTTCTCATGTAACGAGAATGGCATGATTGGGAAAAAACATCCAGCAAAAAGGGAAACAACTCTTCACTGAAAGGGGTCAGAGGAGGATGTCAGGAATCATTCAGGTGCTGCACAGTCAGGAGGAGCTGATTATAATTCTGGTGCTCCAACTAACCTGTGTGGGTACACAAGAGAAAAAGAAAGGTGAGACACTGACCAGCGGAAAACCATCTCCTGCTCAGATGGATCCACATTTCTGTTGCTGATGGGAGGTCAGAATTTGACGCAAGTAGCATGAATCGCTGACCCCTTCCTGTTAGAACATGTCAGCACCTCCATCTAATCTGCAGCAACTACAAGAAGCTTCCTGTCCGCAGGGGCCGATGTTCCTGCAGAATAATTTCATCACCCGGTCAAATCTACACCGCGACAATTTACTGTAAGAGCAGTGAGACTATGGAACGCTCTCCTGAGGGCGGGGTGATGGCGAATTCGATAGAAGAGTGCGAGAGGGGCGGGACGCCTTTCCTGAGCATTACAATATCACATGTTATATCACTGATTACAGAAGGGGCGGTGACCCGGGGATTAGTCTGATTGGAGTCAGGAAAGAATTTTTTCCCTTAAATGGGGAAGATTGGCTTCTACGTTACTGTTTTGTTGTTTTTGGGGTTTTTTTTGCCTTTTTCTGGATCAACATTGGAGGGTAATAGGCTGAACTGGATGGATACGGGTCTTTTTTCGGCCTTGCATACTATGTTACAATCTGCTGCGGTTCTGAAGACCAAAGAAGTCCAACGTGCTACTAGTTGGGGGCTCTAATAAAGAGGCTGTTCGGTGTCTGTGGTCACGGATTTTGGTTTTATCACTGCAAACTGTGACTTCCCATCATGGCCTAGAGGGTCTTAAAGGGGTTGTGCAGGGATTGGAAGCTTCCTCCAGACACAGCGCCACCCTTGTCCAGAGGACTGTGTGTAGTATTGCAGATCTGCTCCATTGAAGTAAATGGTAGCTGAGCTGAAATGGGTTGAGCTATGTTTGGAAGAAAGCCTCCATGTTCTAACACCGGACAACCCCTTTATTGGTGCAGCGACGCTCTAGTAATAGTGAGGAGTCCTGGTAATCTTACAGGAGACCCTCATGGATCACAGATGCAATATTGATGGTTGCATGGTAAAACTTTGCTTCGGCCTTCTGTAAACAGCGCCACTGTTCTCTATTGCATTGTGCCTTGGTTGTAATACCAAATATATCCACCGAGAAGAGTGGCGCTGTTGCTGGAAGGTTTTTGTCATACAAACCTTTTCCGTATTCTCACCATTTGTTTTCAGTGCTTCCCGCTATTTGGGGAGGGAGGTTATGTAGTTCATCCTGAGCCTCCTGGTTCGTGAATATAATGCCAGAAGTACGGTAAAGCCTGACATGTACAGGGACAGAATGAGAGCGGGGACAGGGTGTAAGGCTTATAATGTATTTAGGGTATGGGAAAAAGCTGATTACACCCCTCTATGGTCACTTGCAGCAGTCAGTAACGGGCGCTGCCATCCTCCTTAGATAAGGATATAAAATGCCATTTTTGAAAGTGACCTTTGAACTGTTTCTGCAGGAGAGAACCGGTGTTAAAATGATCATGATTCAAGACGGCCCGTTGCCAACCGGCGCTGACAAACCTCTTCGGATCACAGGAGACCCATTTAAAGTGCAGGTACGGAAGAAATGGGTCCAGTGACCGTAAAATATTGGCCACCGCTGAGGGGGAAATAACATTTTTTTTTTTTCAGGAGTAATGGAAACTGGCAAATGTGTATAAGCCCTGCAGTGACCCATCCCCCCACGGGAATAAAGTGGTCAGTGGGGTATTGAGTCTTGGCCAGTTACACTTAGTACGTCTGCAGCGCTGGTAAGGAGGTGACCCCCATGTGCCACAGAGGGTTACCCCCCTCCGCTGCATTTCTCCACACCCTCCACCGCTCTGTTACTACATCTGTATTTCCCCAATTGCTAAGCGCTGTGGAATATGTTCACACTAATATATAAGATTGGTTTCTTCACACGATTCCACAAGAGTGAAGCGGTCTCTTAAAGGGACACGCACTTCTATAATTGTCTCACTTTTTTCCCCTTTCGGCTTTCCTCTCTTGCTTCATTACTAAATATAAAAGACTTTATTTACACACAAAGTACACGATGGGGGAGGGTAGATCGGTGCCCAGTTAGGAAAAATAAACAGTAATTTCGTAGAAGTGGCGTGTGCCAACAGTGTAGCTGGAGATAGTGCGGGACCTTAAAGGCAACCGACGGCCCCTTTTATGGTGTCTTTTCTGAGCGCTGTGTAAAGAAGTAACAGACGTAGATTTCTGACGTGTTACTTCTGTGAACACTTTTATGGAAGTTAGTTTTAAAGGGGCATTCCAGGGCTAAAAAACAATTTAGGGAATAGGAATAGTGTAAAATAAAGAAATGAGGTATGATCCCCCTCTAGTGCCTGCCCACCTACCGATCCAGGACAGGAGACTCAAGAGGAACCGTTCACCTGCTTCATGCTGCCTGAGATAGAATGTGCAGCAAATCAGCGCGTGAACGCGTCCATTTAAGTTTAACCCGGAATGCAGCTGAGAGTCAGAATTAGCTGGTCTGGCTTCTCCCTGCCCACTGTAGATTGACAGCTTTCTCCCTGCCCACTGTAGATTGACAGCTTTCTCCCTGCCCACTGTAGATTGACAGCTTTCTCCCTGCCCACTGTAGATTGACAGCTTTCTCCTTATGCAAAAGCATGGAGAGAGCTACCTGTTTATATAATCAAAACGGGGAGATGCTGGCGCAGCCCACCCCTTGGAGTCAAGAACTTAATTCCGATTCGCTCTAAAGTGTGTTTATTCTGAAATGTGGCTGTTTCGGGGTTAACACTTATTTGGTGCATTGTGTTTACTTGTTCTGAGTTTGGGCAGCTTATACCTGGGGACAGGTTGCCTTTACTTCTGCTTCGGCGGCACGTGCTGTTCATTTTGTGCATGAACGGGCAGCCAATCACAGACTTTAGCAGTAATCATGCTATGAACAGCATGTGACTACTGAAGCTTGTGATTGGCTGAATGGTGACATGCACAGTGAACTGCATGTGACCGCCTTTGCAACTTTTTGAGTCAGAACGGTGAGCATTGGGGCTCCTGCGCTGGATGGGGAGGGGGGGCATTGAATGAGGGGAGTGTATCTTGTTTCTTTATTTACACCATTCGTAGACCCTAATTTTTTTTAGGGTCCCTGAAAACCTTTTTAATCACTGCAGCGCAATCCCAGCACTGTGAGACGGAGTCTGATGCATTGATGAGATGCAGGATCTCCCACCCACCTGACGATGATTAATGGCCCTCTCCCTGCACATAGTAGTAGGTATAAATCTGCCAATCAGCAGGGAGGGAGAGGAGCCTGCGTCTCACAAATACACAACTCTGAAGTGACCACGACCATTTGGTTAGGGAAGAATATACCCAGTGACCTCGGTATTGTCATCCATCCCCCCCTAATTACAGCACAGCTAAGACATCTGTTTGAGAGTCGGTTCTCTAGTGTGAGAATCCTGCATAGAGCAATCCAGAGCTCAGCTTCCTGGATCCATCAGTGTGAGAGTGAGATGTGGACGTGGATCCTGTGGCAATAGTCACTTGGAGGGTGTTGCAGCCTCTGAAGGGGTTAAAGGGGTTTTACCACCAAAGACATTTATCCCTTTGCACAGGGTAGGGGATTAATGTGTGATCTCTAGGACCCCCAGTAATCCCAAGAACAGCACACAATGCCCTGTGAGTTGAGTGGCGGTGCACACGTGTCCACCGCTCCATTCACTCCTATAGAATGGACAGTTTGCTAGGTGCATCAATCCTCGTCTGTCCCATAGAAGTGTGTCAAGCATAGAGCATTCGGGGTGCTGTTCTTGGGTTGGCTGTGGACCCAAAGTTCAGACCCCCAGCAGTCAGACACTTACCCCCTATCCTGTGCATAGCCCATCTTCTGGAAAAACCTCTTTAATATCTGCAGCCCTGACAGAGATTTTGAATATGATGGCAATGAATGGCCCGATTTTTCTCTTACAGCCAAAATGTGGGTCTGAAGGGTGGCAGCTGACATCAAGCCCTGAGAGGAGGTTCTGCCCGTACTCACGGGACCCTCATACTGTAGAGGATTTGATTGCCACTGTGAGCCTTCGCTTTATTCTGTTTTTATTGTATTGCAGCAAGCAAGAGATCTGGTCCTAGAAATCATCCGAGAAAAGGACACAGCTGACTTCAGAGGGGTGCGCAGTGACCTGACCTCCAGGATGGGGGGCAGTATAGAGGTACGCACCACTGTAGCTGCACAGACTGCCTGTAAAATGGGGGGGGGGGGGATAATTTCTTGTTAGTATATTAGGCATTTTGATGTTTCAGCCTTAGATCAGCTGCTCCTGTATCATGCCTTTCACTACACTGGCCCTTTATTGGGAGAAATTGTTACAACTGTGGGGTTTAAAGGGGTACAAGACCTAAAACTGCCATTTATTCCACTTTTTGTCACACACAACAAAATTGGAATTTACTCACCTTTTGCAAGAGAGTCAAACTTTCCCAGAACCATGGTCACATGATTGCTTTGTGAAATGCAAGATGTCGCATACACTGAATCCCATGAGCCCCTGCAGCAGAGTGTGGGTGCATCAGCAGCTGTTGGTCGCGGAGGGCCGTCCTGTCATTCTGCGTGTGCCGTGCGGCCACCAGGACTCTTCAGGCTGTATTCACATGGGTCATTTTATCGTACGAGTTCTGTCCGATTACAATACGCACAAAACTCTCGTGTGGAAAGACAGACCTTTCAATCTTTTTATTCACATGAACGATATTTCTCTCAGATCGATGCTCCAAGTCGGACCTGCAGCAGTTTTTCTATTTTCAAGCGATTCTTGTTTATGAATCGGCCATTATTTGCTGCGGCACACGCAAAAATCACATCGCACTCACTTTTATGTAAATGCAAGTTTCACGCGAGTACATGCGATTTTTCACTAAAAATACATTGCTGTCACAGGCAAAAAATCACAGGTTTCGGAGTGCTATGCTGATCCGCACTTCTCAGACAGATATCTCACTCGGCTCTGTGAGTACGCGCTTAGACTGGCTGCACACGGGTGGATTTGCATTGCGATATCCGGAACGGCCGTCCGCCTCTGGATTCCGCAGCAGATCCATCCCATAGCATGCTATTGCAATACACGATTTCATGTCCAAGAGAGGAAATTGATTGCAATTTTCCGCTCGTGGAGAGGAAATCGCATGCTGCGATTTTGTGCGAGCTCTGCGTGGACTGCTTCCATTGAAGCCGTCTGTCCGGTGGCCGCTCTGCAATCAGCAGCAGAGTGGTCAGGGAATACTGCCCAGCGACTGCACGGTGTCATCTGTACTGCACATCTGCTCCGGCCGGCACATCCGCATCACGGGAAAATAGACGCCGGACAGGTACACAGGGGTCACCCGCCAGGTTGAACTCCGCTGAGGGGTCAGACCAGCCCATGTGCAGGCGGCCTACGTCCGAAACTATGCCATGTGTCGGCAATGTAATGTGGCTCCCCAGCTGCTATGATACTACAACTCCCAGCATGCATTTAAACGCGTCTGGAGTTGCAGTATTGCAAGAGCTCGGGGAGGCTCAGGGTTGGCCGTGTGTATCAGACCAGAGACTGCCAATGCCGTGTTCCTCACTCATGTCCTCTCCTTCCCGATTAGGTCTCTGTACCAAGGTTCGCGGTAGGAATCGTAATCGGTAGAAACGGCGAGATGATCAAAAAGATTCAGAATGACGCCGGTGTGAGAATTCAATTTAAGCCAGGTTTGTTTGCTTCTCATGTTATTTCTTGCATCTCGTGGAGCAGAGGTGAATGTTGGACATTTGTAGAAGGAGTTAAATGCATCTTGTCGCTTCTCTCGCTTTGTTTTGATGGCCGCCGGTTCTCGCATTTGTTGTCATTTTACATATAAGCAGGTTTATTTACTGCTGTTAGTTTTGGATCCGCTGCAGAAAAGCATTGCTGCACGACCGCTGGGGCTAAATGGTTTGCTTTCGTTATGTATCCCTCCTGCAGATGACGGAATCAGCCCTGAACGAGTGGCGCAAGTAATGGGCCTCCCTGACCGGTGTCAGCACGCCGCACACATCATCAATGAGCTAATCCTGACGGCACAGGTGAGACTGCAAACGTGGCACTGGGGGAGAACCTGAGCGGGCTGCCGGTGTGTAGCCCCCTGTTATAAGGGAGGCAGCTGATGGCAGTCACATCTGTAGGGAGGGGTTGATGTTTGCATTTCTTCCTGTTCATGGTGTATAGCAGAATCCGGCATGGCTGGGAGCTTCTAGCCATAGCTGGGGAGCGCCTCCTTAAAGGGTGAGGCGAAGCAGCCCACAGGGGCATGCAGGAATTTAGATATTGTGAGTGCAAAAACTTGCCCATTAACCCCTCAGTCACTGCCTGTTTTGTGCCTTAAGGACCAAGTTTGCATTGTAAGAGCCAGAAGTCATTGACATCGCCATTTGTGGGACGAGTTTTATGTTTTAGTGGCACCGCACTGGGGGGCATGTAATGTGCTGTTGAACTTTTATAACATTTTTGGATGGGGGGTAGTGGGGCCGGCAATAAAACCCCCACTCCTCAAATTTCCGCTATTTTTGTTTTATTCACCATTCAATGAAATCCCATGATTGTCTTATCTGTTCGGCACAATTACTGCGACGCAGAGTTTCTACGGTTTTTATTTCTTACTACTTTAGCACAAAAGAACCTTTAAAAAAAACATAATTGAAACCGTATCGCCGCACCCCGAGCCCCAGAGAACTTTTATTTTTCTGGTAGCTGAACTATTAGATGTTTTCTTCTTGTGGGAAGCGTTGCAGTTTTTTCGGTACCCGTTTTGAGGTCGGTGTCACTTTGTGGATTGCTTTTTTTCCTTACGTTTTTTGACACGAACAAAAGAAAAATTGCAATTCTGGCGTTTAGTTTTCAAAAACTATTTTTATGGCATTCACTATGCAAAATAAACTTTTAATTGCTTTGGTTCTTATAAACTCAGTAATATGTGCTGCCTTTAAAAAAAAAAAAAAAGTAGTTTTTTTTTAAACTATGTTTTAGTCCCCGAAGATGTGATCGTTTGGTCGCTCGGATAGTACACTGCATTTCATATGCGAGTTCCCGCAGCAGATTCAGGCTCTGACAGCAGCCGGCGACCCTGCGTACCCGGTTTCTTTAATTTTCACCTGTACTCCGGATAGTCCACGCGGCTCGCCATCGGACATGCGCAGTATTTTTTTTACAAATGTTTATTTTCCCGCGGATTCCGCAGCAAAAATCCACCTGCGTGCAGGCGTCCTAAGCCTGTGACAGCAGCCTATTAGACCTGGAAGGAGGTGGGGTCTAGTAGGCAGCTTACTGGCTGCCGTGGGAACCCATTGGTAAATTGTAATCGCATTTTGGGTTGCTGATGGATGATAAGAGGAGCCCCCCCTGCCCCCGTACTTTGCTTACATGCTGCAGTGGCTGTTGAATGTGGCGTGTAAGGGGTTAAACTGCCAGGATCTGAAGTTTCTCCCCTCCTGGCTGTTGGAGCAGGAGCCGGGCTGTCACCTTTAAAAGATTTATGTGCAAGTTTAAAGCCCATCACTAAGGGGTTAACCCCCACAGCATACAGTTTACCGTTGCACTAATCTATAATTGCTTGATTTACTGCAGGCTTATGCGTAATGTTTTTTTACCCCCAGGAACGAGACGGTTTTGGGAGTCTCGCCATGACACGAGGAAAAGGACGCACAAGAAGCGAATGGAATTATTGTACAGGAGGAATGCAAGAGATCACATACACAGTGCCAGCAGACAAATGCGGACTCGTCATAGGCAAAGGTACCGCGGCTTCTGCTGCCCGTAAACGCCTTCCACCCTTCAGAGCAGATGTTGTATTCAGTCTGTTTCTAGCAACCAGATTGATCAGGAGTGTGAATTCCGCCACCTCGTGTCAGCGGTGTAAGAGATGCTGAAATATACTGCACAAGTGCCTCAATGGGACACCCTGCAGTCTGCTGCTTCTGCATTCAGCTAATGGTTATCTATTGTCCCCTGTTATCTGCCACCACAGCCTGCAGGGAGGCTGACTGTAATGCTTCCTTTTATGTCACAAGTATAGGTCATACGCTCCTTCACTGGCTGAGTACAGTGCATAGCCTTTGGCTAATTTAGGAGACTAGCAAACATGGCCGCCACTACAGTTTTCTGGTTCCTTTTTACTTCATATGTGCGGCTGTGCTCACACGGCGTTAGCAGTTTATATCGGAGGTGCTGTGTTTCCCTGAATATAAGACCTACCCCGATGATAAAGCCCCACCCTGATTTTCTTTGGGGAGGGCTTGAAGTATTAGCCCTACCCTGAAAATAAGCATGGGGGGGGGGGGAAGCAATACTCACCTAGCAGGCACCGTTCGGGTCCCTCCTGCTGTGGCGCTCCTGCAGGCTTTCGTGTAGTTCTCAATGCTGGACCATCTCTTGCTGGTGATGGTGCTTGAATACCCCACCTCCAGCAAGCGATTACTCTGATTGGTTCAGTTGCGCACCCTGAGCCAATCGCAGCCATTCATTGAATAACATCATTGAAATGCTGTGATTGGTTCATTGAACGCTGGCTTTGATTGGCTGAGGTGGTGCTCCCGAACCAATCGGAGTACTCGTTTGCTGTAGGCGGGGTGTTCAAGCCCTGTCACAAGCAAGAGATGCTCCAGCATTGAGGACTACACAGAAGCCTGCAAGAGCTCCGCAGTCCAGCGGGAGGGACCCGAACGGTGCTTGCTAGGTGAGTATAAGAAGACCCTGTGCCTCTTTTGGGGCAAAAATTAATATAAGACAGGGTCTTATTTTCCGGAAAACACAGTATCGATCAGGATCTATCTGGGCCCCCACTGATCCAGAGATATTGTCCCTACTTTGTGACAGCGCTGGCTGTGCTTCCGTCCAGTCACTTTAGTAGTAATCGCCGGCGATAGACAAGTTCAAGCTCTCATTGAAATGAACCGGGACCGCCAGACATTGCTGAAAACTGGAAGTGATTGGAGCGTTGGCAGGCGTCCGTGGTCACCGCTGTCCATTTAGGAATGTGCTAAAGACAGTCTGTAGATTGGTGAGGATGCTAGTGGTCGGACCCGCACCTATCCATAAGTTATCCAGTAGATAGGGGGTAACTTACCAAGATGGGAATACCCTTTTAAAGGTGCCTTGTGCAGATTGCAGTTGGCAATCACGGGCGTTCTCTGCTAATTTACAGGCGGCACCTGGACAAAACAATGCCAAGTCCAGATGCTGGCCTGAATCACATTTTGTATGGACACCCTCAGGGTTGCCACATAGTAGCCTGGGAAAGTTGGCTGAGGACCCGTGATACAGAACATATTGGAGGGGTCGCCAGGTGGGTTTGTCTCTCAGGTGCCCGGAGAAGATGGGTGACGACCACTGAGGGATCTGCAACGGTATCCAGCAACAACCAAAAGAAAACCAGACAGAAGACCTGAAGACTAGTTTTCCTTGTAGTCATCATTTTCCATCATGTTGTCGTTTTCCTCCGTGTAAGCGTCATATTTTGGCGCCCGCTCCGTGCGGAGTTCTGCGAGCTCCCAGCGTCCATAAGTCTTTTGCTTCCTTCGGCTGCTGAAGCGTCGCTGTGTAATTAGATTATAATCACATAACGATTAGCCGCCCGGGCACTTAAGTATATTTAGAGCCAATTTGCTTTCCCCGCCTGCCCTCTTCCCCCTGCTGTAAAATATCGCTCACTTATCGGGTTCAGTAAAGCTGCGCGGTTAATGTGTTGTACTCAGTGTTCATATAGCGCACATCTAGACTGCGGCAGGGCGCGCTAATGGATTGTAACAGCGATACATTCCTCCTTGCCCCGCACGTACGCCGTGACTGTTGGAATTATGCCAGTATCAAGTCTAATTTGGGGATTATTTGCCAGGTTGTCTTACTCTTGGTATATGGCAGCTTAACCTCTGAAGAGCTGGGTCTTTCACTGTGTAACTTAACTGCAGCACGGTTTCGCAAAAGTTTCAGACTTTATCACAGCAGAGTTTGCATCAAATATACATCAAATTTGCGCCAATAAAGTGTCCCATCATTTAAAATGGGAATCCAAATTTTAAAGCGACACCCCCCCCCCCCCCCCCCCAGTTTCTGTATTCCGTCCGGGAGAGTAGCAGCGAAGAGGGGGGGCTATATTACCTGTAGTTCTCTGCTGCGCCTCAGATCCACCATTTCCAGGCCCCATTTTCGTCTGTCCAAGAGGATTGCAGCAATTTTTGCACTACCTAAAGCACACTGATCATGTGAGCAGCACTGGCCAATCAGAGAACAGGTATAGCGCATTGGTGGTCTAACACTGCTACCGTGGGAGTTAGGTAGTTTGAAGGTTTTTGGATGGCATTTGGAAGAGGCAGATTGAAGGGACAGCGGAGAAGAGGGACTGCAGGTAACGTACCCCCTCCTGTCCACGGACATAATTTTGTCCCCAAATCGAAGGGTCGCTTTAAATCTGCACGCTGGAAAAAAGACCCTTCACGAAGCAGAATTCTCGGATTTGACCATTGACCAGAAATAAATCTGCGTGTAAAACCAGGGAAGAATCTGCGGCAGAAACACGCAGCATTACCGCATTTTTCTCCTGCTACTTTAGAATCTGTGTGCGGCGTGAACATCCGCGTAGCGGATTGGCTGCCGACTGTGATATAGATTTTGAATTGAAGAATGCGATCCATGGCGGATCCACGTCAACATATCCAGAAAATCTGCCACACGTGCGGACATCCTAAGGTGCATGTAGGAACGATGGAATGGCACTTTGAGGCGTCCCCTCTGGCGATATCAGAATTGGCCCCTTCATGGGTGATAATGATCCGTTTATGTTGCCCACTTAGTCCGGATGGCGTTAGCACATGGGAGTCGCTGCAGACGGCTGATTTGGTTGGTTGCTGCATTTTCTCATGCTTCCTACTTGACATGAGTGGTCTTTAGCCGAGTCCGTATGTTTGGTGCAGCCGTGATATGTGGCCACAGAACAGGCGGACCCCCCCATTCACTTGATAAACAGCATGCCGCCCCGAGCCTGTCCGCTCTGCCTTTTAACTGTCTTGATTAATTGCTTTACAATTTGCCACCCGCTGGGGGTCCGGTCCCCCCCCTTCCCCCATCCCCTCCTCTTCACCATTGCTATCCCTGTAAATAGAAAAGAAGGGGAGGGGTCGCAGTATTGAAATTCTCCACGACTAACAGGGAACAAATTGGGATGCGGCTCCACTGACTACCGTGGCATCGTGTCAGGCGCCGGCGTTAAAATGAGGCCATTTACTCGGATGAATCATTGGGAAGTTGATGGGTATAGAAAAGGCAGCACAGAAGTTCCTCCTCCAGAGATAATAGACCCGTCTTATACTGTGCCGTCTGATGGGCACCCCAGATCCGGCATACGGTATGTCTAAACGTGGGGGTGTACTCGGGTGTCGCTTTGTGGCCCCTTTACAGCATAGATAGCGATGAACGTAAAATAAATTGTTTTACGTTTAAATTATTGTATAATGAAAAGTTCTGCAATTTTGTGTTTCTTTCTTCACTATTGGCAAGACCTCTGCTTGCTGCCAGCAAATTGGTATATCCAGAGGCTTAAAACCTGTTGAAACTTAATACTTGGATTGTTGAGGCCGTCCTCCAGTTCCAAAAAACGAAATGTGCCCATGGACCAGAGGGGGGGCTTAAAGGGGTTTTCTGGCACTGACCTATTGATGAGCCATCTTCAGGATGGGTCAGCATTAGGTGATCGGTGGCAGTCCATCGCTTGTGATCGCTGCCGATCAGCTGATTAAAGAGGCTGCCGCAGTACAGCGAGGGCCTTGGCCTCCTCTCAGGCCAGTCACATTCACTCATAATGGGACAGAGCTGCAATACCATGGGCAGCCACTGTACAAAGAACAGCGCTGTGCCTGGTGTGGACTAAAGTGGCTCGCAACCGAGTGTCGCTGTCACTACAGTCAGCTGATTGGCGAAAATCACAAGTGATGGAACCCCAACGATCAGCTATTGATGATGGATCATCAGTAGTGTAGTGCTGGAAAACCTCAATTTGCTGCCCTCCTTTCTCATAGTTTGACTGCTGGTCTGCTTTTTCCTGGGACCCCTCCCTTTGCGTACTTCCAAGATGGCTGCGGCGCTGCGGTCACTACTGGGTGCACACTGTTGGTACAACCCTCCGGTCCTTGGACTGAATTTGCCCAGGGACTGGAATTGGGAGTGTTATTACCTGGTGCCGTCTCTTGTCCTGTTTTGGCCACTAGTCCACTTGTTCCTGGAAGCCCTTGGCATATCACCCAGAGATGGGTAAGAAGTTTGTAGAACAACCCCTTTAACCTCTTAATGACACAACTTTTCTTTTTTTTTTCTTTCCCCACTTTAAAGAAAAACTGGAATTATTTTCGCATGTCTGAGCGCCGCTCGTGTTTTGCGGGACGAGGTGTATTTTTCAGGGGTTCTACTTATTGAACCATAGAATGTCATGAAAAACTTCAAAAAAAATTCCTAAGTAGAGTCAATTGGGGGAAAACCTACAATTCTGCCATCGTTGTGGGGATCTTGTTCTACACTCAAGCAACAATAACAACTTTTCTTCTACCCGTACGATTATGACGACGATAAATTCATAGCATTTTTCCCCGCTGTACTACTTAAAAAAACATTTCCTGCCGCCATCTTCTGAGCGCCATAGACGGGATAAATAAGAGCGCAATTCTGGCTTCTTTTTTTACTTCGTATGTTCACTGTGTGGGATAAATGCGTTACTTTGATAGATCGGACATCTATGGCTGCAGCGATGTCAAATATGTTCTGTTTTTTTTGTTGTTGTTTTTTTTTAATTAAAACTATGGCAATTAGGGTTTTGAAACTTGTTTTTTACCTTTTTTATTTTACCTAACCCTTTTTTTTTTTTTTTTTTTGTAATTTTTTACTTTTTTTCCCCATGGTGTGGGGTCTTGAACTTGTGACTGTTTGGTCATTTGCTCATACAGTATGATGCAATACCATAGTATTCCATTATACCGCGTTCTGCCAGGCAGTCAATCAAGACTGGGAGGGGGAGAGATTGGTAGCTTTTAAATGCCACTGTTAGAATTGATAGTGGCATTTAAAGGGTTAACAGCCGCGATCGGCGTGAATGTTGCGGCCGTGTGTCGGCTGTCAGACACCCGCTGTGTATGGAGCGGCATCAGCTCCTGATCCATACAAAACAGTACGCTTGGGACATAACTCTACACCCTGGGTGTGAAGGGGTTAAACCTGTAATCAGCTCATCCCCAGGAAATGTATCTACTGCACACATCTCTCTCCTGTGCTGAGGGTTTGTTACAGTGTATCAGTCCACAGAGGATTGTCCGCACTGGATACAATCGGCAGGACAAGAATATTTCCATTCACTGCCGGCAAGCAGAGATCTTGTGGATGCTTCGGATGGGACTTTTTAAAGCTATTATATATAGAACTAAAGCTATACCTCTGTGTATCTGCATCCCGCACACATTATATATAAAGGCTCGCAGAACGTGTCCTCGCCATCCGCACGGTTCACAATTATCCAGGATCCTCTTAGATTGCAGACCATTGCGCCATTTCCTTTTCTCCCTTTAATCTTCGTGGTGTTGAACTTCCCCGCAGCCGGAGGGCGCCGAGCCTGCTGCTCGTAAAGGAGTGACAAATTGGAGGTTAGGGGTGATGACCCCGGGGCCCCCTGCGGTGCAGCGTCCTCTTAATTGATTCTGACTTGCAGGAGGATAGAAATGCGCTGTTTACGATTCTTTTTGTTCATCTTTTACAAGAAATCGTGTCCAGAATCTGTCGCAGTCCGGACCGCCAGATACACGGACGCCATTTACCATCATTTCCTAATATTTTGCAGGTCCATGGCCAGTTAGCTGTTTGGCCCATTCAAGGGCTTCTCCTTCTGATGTGGTGTAACTGTGGTTGGTTTTACACGGGGCGAGCGCCAACAGACAGCATAGCAAGTCAATCTGGGCTAGTTAACCCATTCATGACCGAAATACGCCTTTTTACTGACTTCACTAATGGGCTTTAAACCTGCACACACATCTTTTTAAGGCGGTGGCTTGGCTGACTACTGACAGCCAGGCTTCTGCTCTAACAGCCAGCAGTGAAGAAACCTCAGATCCTGTCAGCGTAACCCTTTACATGCTGCTATCAATAGCAACTGCAGCATGTTGGCAGATGACATGGGCAGGGGGCTCTTTGTCACCCGTTTTACCCCGCAGTACAATAACAAGGTACTATTGGGTTCCCATAGCAGATGGAAACCTGGCAAAGGTTGCGGAAATTGCACCTGCTGTCCGCTCGTCAGATATGCGAATGTTCCGTTCTTTCAGCGTGCGCGGATTGTCTGCATGGGTGATGATCGCGGATTCCACGATAAAATCCGGTCGTGTGCAGCCGGCCTTCGTGTTCGTATTGACCCAAACAAGGATTGTTTGTTTTTTCCTTGTTTGCCACCCAAAAAATTTAATGAAAAACAAGTTACAAGTCACACGGACCTCAAGATGGTGGCAATAAAAATGGAGACCCTTCCTGTAAAGTGCGCGCTCACACAGATCTCCGTTATGTTATCCTTACCGAATGGACGCCGTGAAAACCACATGACTTTAGCATGTTAGTCGGCGCTCGTTCCAGACATTCACATCCAGCGGAGGAGCCAAGATATGGAGATGATCACTGGCGCGATCCTCCGTCACCTTACAGATGGCGTTCATCGGTGGTGCATCTATGTTTACACAGTCGTTGTGCCACCGGCAAGAGCATTCTTGTTCTTCGGCTCATCGTCTGCACTTCTACATGGGTTGATGATCTGGAAAAACGAATGTTCACGCCGACCAGCGGCCCGTGTAGCTATAACGTCCGGACACCATTAACCTTCCCAGGTTTTCCCCTTCCCCAGCCTGGCGGGATGCGTGTTTTTGTACTCCCTCTTGCATTGGCCGCGGACCATGCTGGTTTATCCCCTTTTGTGCCGGCGTACTGTGTGTGGGACAATCATGAATACAAGACCGGGGTGCCCTGGACGGAGGCGTGCCGGTAATGAATAGCTAAGTAATGAGGGTTCACCTACGGTGCGCCCCCTGCTGCTCCTCGCTGCGGCGCGTCTGCTCTTTCCTCTGGGGGGGTTGATACGCAGGATATGCTTTAATCAATTATCCATACCCTGTTGACATGTTTGCAGACGCCTCGCTTCCATATGCTTCGTCCTGGCAATCTGTGAGCGCCTCTCGTCTGGGACGCGGCACAGAACAATATGCTCATATTAGATGTCATTACTGCATAATTAGTCTGACTAGTAATCTGTGGATAATTAGTTAATGCCCTTATCTAGAACGTCACTGCCTTTTCTGTTCAGTCTTTACAAGGAAGCAGAGCGGCCTGTGGATTGGGGCATTTTGGGGGGGTTTTTAACTTTTTTTTCCCCCGGACAGTGCATTTGTGTCGTACCATCAGGATTGCGGTATATTTTAACTCTTTTTGTGATTTTTGTTTGCAGGAGGTGAAAATATCAAAAGCATAAACCAGCAATCAGGAGCCCACGTGGAGCTACAGAGAAATCCGCCTCCCAACACGGACCCTGGCGTTCGGATATTCACCATCCGGGGCCTTCCGCAGCAGATCGAGCTGGCCCGGCATCTCATTGATGAGAAAGTTGGGGTAAGTTTATACGCATGCTGTAGGTCATACAGCATCCCGAACTGTTCAACAATTGTAGAGACCGGTCAGGTCGCCAGGGAATTGATGGTCTTCATTAATAGCTGTGGCCACGAGCTGCTCCCTCCATCACCTGCCAATGGGTTCCTGAATAGAGATGAGCGAGTATACTCGCTAAAGGCAATTGCTCGAGCGAGCATTGCCTTTAGCGAGCATCTCCCCCGCTCGAGACTGCAGGTTCGGCTGTCGGCGCGGGGGAGCGGTGAGTTGCGGCTGTCAGCAGGGGGGGAGAGAGATCTCCCCTCCGTTCCGCCCCGCTCTCCCCCGCAGCTCTGTGCCCGCTGCCGGCACCCGAACCTGCAGTCTCGAGCGGGGGAGATACTCGCTAAAGGCAATGCTCGCTCGAGCAATTGCCTTTAGCGAGTATACTCATCTATATTCCTGAACAATGATGCAAAGATTACTTGTCTGACCAGAGTGATTTGCCGTTCAGGAGTCTAGAAAAGCTGGATGATGGCATATATGGAAACTACATTAACTGTTCTCCAGCTTTTCCAGAAACTGCACTCCTAATGGGTTGGAGGGGGTTATTGCTGGTCTTGGCTGCTCGCTGACACTTAACTACTTATGTTGTACGTTTTCCTCTAGGGATCTGCCATTGGAGCTCCTAGCAGCTTTGGTCAGAGTCCATTCAACCAGGCACACGCGACACCTCATCAAAAGTAAGTGATTTGCTCTGCTCATCTTCCTTCGCCTACCCTCTGGTTCTTTTACGTTAAAGGATTATTCTGGGATTACTTTGTTGATGATCTACTCTCAGGATAAAGGCCCTTTACACGGGACGGTTATCATTCAGAATCTCTAATCCTCGCACTCCCGTGAAAATTTGAATGATGATCGTCTTGTGTCAATGCATGCAGAAGACTGAACGACGAGCCCCTCAGTGTAAACGGCAGTCGCTCCCCGGTTCACTCCACCTCTCGAGCTGCTGGGCATCGTTTACCCGACCACTCGTCCTGTTTAAATGGACCATAAGTCATTAATAGTTGATCACCAGGGAAGCTCACCCCTGCCAATCAGCTGTCTGAAGTGGCTGCTCACGCGAGTGTTGCTGCCTTTTTTCAGGCCTGTGACATAACGTGGCCTGAGAGCAGCTCAGTTTCATTCACGTGAATGGGGTTGAGTTGCTATACCAGGCACAGCCACTATACAAAGTACAGTGCTGTAGTGGTTATGCTGTGAATCAGCTGTGATGCTCTCCCAAGCCCAGCTGTCACTTCAGTCAGCTGATTGCTAGGGATTTTGAGCGACAGGTCCCCACCGATCAATTATGGATGATCTAGCCTGAGGTTAGGTCTGCAGTAGTTTAGTCCCAGAACACCACTTTAGGGTATGTTCACACCCTAAAAGATATCCTCCCGATGACTAGCGCCAATCAACAAGGCCAGCGCTTGTGCACTGATATAAACTCCGAGGGCTGAATGATCTTTTACACAATCGTTCCTCCTTATAAGATGTCATCATTGGTGGCAGCACATCCCACACCCCCCCCCCCCCCCCCCACACTCACGGGTAGAGCTGCTGCTAACAATGATGACCTTTGGTGCCGCATAAACGATCCGATTCCCTTATGAGCAAGTGGTGTTCGCCAGGTAATTGGTGGCACCTTCACAGAACCTGGTGATCATGCCAACGAGCGTTCCTATGAATGCTCTTGCCAGACGGTGTAACAGACCCTTTAGTGAACACATTACTCGCTGCTTCCTGTACTGTCCAGGGTCATCTAAGGCTATCTCATAATGTGCCCTCGCCATCAACTCTTCTGTTGGCAGCACAGGAGTTTTTGCAACAGGCTGCAGTGTTCCTGGTGCAGGAAATGGCTCTAAGCATTGATAGGGAATTGCTATGCATGCACTTCCCTTCTCTGAGAGTACGTTCACATTGGCTGTTTGGATTGCTTCAGTGTGAACCGCTGCTAGACCAGACCGCTGCATGCATGGCAATTCCTGTTATACCTGGAACAATCAGCTCTTCATGCAGCTCCCTTGCTCCGAGGTCGGTGCGGTCTAACAATACCAGTAGCGAAGTGATTTGTTATACATTGATCTCGTACGGGTGTTGGATCGCCCCCATAGCGGATATCCTGGCAGTGTCGTTATTTGTATTTTTTTCTTCTCCAGTGGTCCTCAGGCGTTCGTAACACAGGGTTGGGGTAGCACTTACCAAGCGTGGCAGCAGCCTGCCCAGCAGCTTCCAGGTGGGTCCAAGTTTTTTTTATTTGTATGATGACAAATGGGTGATTCGCACCTCATTTATTGCCGATTTTGTATTGTAACCCTGCATGGTCACATTCTTATGTTGCTGCTGATCCTTGTAGTTCCACATCACGACTGTATAGTTGGTAAAATGTCACATTGCAGTTCTGGATTATTTCTCTTTGCAGGAAAGATAATTGCTGTGAGGAGGAATATCCTAGACTAATCCATTAATGGTCATACATCCCGACACTATTATCACGTTCTCTCTTCATAGTTTCCAAGGTGAAGTGATCATGTATGCCAGTGACAACCCCCCTACCCTCTTTACTCCTACGTAATGGCCCTCGGAGAGGAGTCGGGGGAGGTGTTGCTGCATTACCTGAGCCCAGGTTCATGATTGCATCGCTCAGATAGCCTCTCTGCACAGAGAAGGGGGTCCGCCTCACCCCTCATAGAATATAGGAAGAAGCATTCCCCCATAGTAAAGGGTTTGCTGTGTCCCAGCATTACATGAGCAGCACATAGATTTTATAGCGAGCTGCGTCATGCGCTGCCAGGAAGATCAATTGGTTTTCCACTAATGACATCATAGCGTTTAAATGTCCAATTGCTGGGACTCCCAGCGATCCCAAAGTCTGTGCACCCCAAGTTCCTCCTGTGACCACCACCGCATTCACCACTATGAGATGGAGCACATCGATCTCCCTCTGTCCCATTGAAGTGAACGGAGTAAGTCGCATGTGCACACTGCCGTCCTGGCCGCATGGGGAATTTGGGGTGTGCAGAAGTCAAGATAGCTGGGGGTCTGACCGCTGGGATCCTGTGCATAAGGGTAAATGTCATTAGTGGGAATACCCCTTTAAACACTCGCTTCTGGGTTCCCCCATAGATTCCAATGGATTCTTTGGGTCCTGGGTGCAGGACACTTACCCCACCTGCCCTCAGTGCTTGTACTGCAGCAGCCATTGAGGCGGGAAGCAGGACTAATATTTAGTAAACCGGTAGACGATGTAGTTTTCCGACCTACAACATGGCAGTTTCCACGGCCTGCGATTCCTCAGAACGCTTACACATTGTGCTGGTGGAGTATGAGATATTGATCCGGCCCGAAGCTTCCCGCAGAGAGGGATATAGGAAGCAAGCTGAGCGATGTGCTCTATTTCGCTGGTGTAATCCTTTCCCACTATGTTATTTGAAAACGAGTCCTATTGCTGTTCTTTTTGTTCCCCTCATCGTGTTGTATGCAAGCGGAGAGCGTCTGTAACTATTCATCTCCCAACCGGTGAAACCCCCCAAAATTAGGCTTTATTGCTACATAAAGCATCGGATGAGGTTAAACGTGTCGGCCTGCAGTCCCTCAATCACTCAGCAAAGTAGTAAGGCCATTGATTGAGGACCCCTATTGTAAGAAATGGCCGGTGGGCACTGTGTGACTCCAAGGTGAAGGTGATTATAAAGGGGTATTGGCCATATTTGTGGCAATGGTCAACTGTTAACTGCAGTAGAATTAGATAGTCTGAAGATTGCATGAGCCATCCTGGCCAAGAAAAGGACTCCGAACTGGTAGATTGAAGGGACAGCATGGAAACTAAAACTGCAGGCATTATATACCCCTTCCCCTCTAGTGCCAGAATACAATTTTGTTGCAAAACCGGAGGGTTACTTGAAGCCGGCATCTGATGGTGCAGAATTTTTTTGACAAATTAGTGGTCCTCTGCTGGAGCACCCCCCCCCCCCCCATGCCCTGTCTCTTGCCCCCCCCATGCCCTGTCTCTTGCCCCCCCATGCCCTGTCTCTTGCCCCCCCCATGCCCTGTCTCTTGCCCCCCCCATGCCCTATCTCTTGCCCCCCCCATGCCCTGTCTCTTGCCCCCCCCATATGCCCTGTCTCTTGCCCCCCCCATATGCCCTGTCTCTTGCCCCCCCCATATGCCCTGTCTCTTGCCCCCCCCATATGCCCTGTCTCTTGCCCCCCCCCCATATGCCCTGTCTCTTGCCCCCCCCATATGCCCTGTCTCTTGCCCCCCCCATATGCCCTGTCTCTTGCCCCCCCCATATGCCCTGTCTCTTGCCCCCCCATGCCCTGTCTCTTGCCCCCCATGCCCTGTCTCTTGCCCCCCCATGCCCTGTCTCTTGCCCCCCCATGCCCTGTCTCTTGCCCCCCCATGCCCTGTCTCTTGCCCCCCCATGCCCTGTCTCTTGCCCCCCCCCCATGCCCTGTCTCTTGCCCCCCCCCATGCCCTGTCTCTTGCCCCCCCCCCATGCCCTGTCTCTTGCCCCCCCCCATGCCCTGTCTCTTGCCCCCCCCCATGCCCTGTCTCTTGCCCCCCCCCATGCCCTGTCTCTTGCCCCCCCCATGCCCTGTCTCTTGCCCCCCCATGCCCTGTCTCTTGCCCCCCCATGCCCTGTCTCTTGCCCCCCCATGCCCTGTCTCTTGCCCCCCCATGCCCTGTCTCTTGCCCCCCCCATGCCCTGTCTCTTGCCCCCCCCATGCCCTGTCTCTTGCCCCCCCCATGCCCTGTCTCTTGCCCCCCCCCCATGCCCTGTCTCTTGCCCCCCCATGCCCTGTCTCTTGCCCCCCCCCATGCCCTGTCTCTTGCCCCCCCCCATGCCCTGTCTCTTGCCCCCCCATGCCCTGTCTCTTGCCCCCCCATGCCCTGTCTCTTGCCCCCCCATGCCCTGTCTCTTGCCCCCCCATGCCCTGTCTCTTGCCCCCCCATGCCCTGTCTCTTGCCCCCCCATGCCCTGTCTCTTGCCCCCCCATGCCCTGTCTCTTGCCCCCCCATGCCCTGTCTCTTGCCCCCCCATGCCCTGTCTCTTGCCCCCCCATGCCCTGTCTCTTGCCCCCCCATGCCCTGTCTCTTGCCCCCCCATGCCCTGTCTCTTGCCCCCCCATGCCCTGTCTCTTGCCCCCCCATGCCCTGTCTCTTGCCCCCCCATGCCCTGTCTCTTGCCCCCCCATGCCCTGTCTCTTGCCCCCCCATGCCCTGTCTCTTGCCCCCCCCCCGCCCTGTCTCTTGCCCCCCCCCATGCCCTGTCTCTTGCCCCCCCCCATGCCCTGTCTCTTGCCCCCCCCCCATGCCCTGTCTCTTGCCCCCCCCATGCCCTGTCTCTTGCCCCCCCCATGCCCTGTCTCTTGCCCCCCCCCATGCCCTGTCTCTTGCCCCCCCCATGCTCTGTCTCTTGCCCCCCCATGCCCTGTCTCTTGCCCCCCCATGCCCTGTCTCTTGCCCCCCCCCATGCCCTGTCTCTTGCCCCCCCCATGCCCTGTCTCTTGCCCCCCCCATGCCCTGTCTCTTGCCCCCCCCATGCCCTGTCTCTTGCCCCCCCCATGCCCTGTCTCTTGCCCCCCCCATGCCCTGTCTCTTGCCCCCCCCATGCCCTGTCTCTTGCCCCCCCCATGCCCTGTCTCTTGCCCCCCCCCATGCCCTGTCTCTTGCCCCCCCCATGCCCTGTCTCTTGCCCCCCCATCGCCCTGTCTCTTGCCCCCCCATCGCCCTGTCTCTTGCCCCCCCATCGCCCTGTCTCTTGCCCCCCCATCGCCCTGTCTCTTGCCCCCCCATCGCCCTGTCTCTTGCCCCCCCATCGCCCTGTCTCTTGCCCCCCCATCGCCCTGTCTCTTGCCCCCCCATCGCCCTGTCTCTTGCCCCCCCATCGCCCTGTCTCTTGCCCCCCATCGCCCTGTCTCTTGCCCCCCCATCGCCCTGTCTCTTGCCCCCCCATCGCCCTGTCTCTTGCCCCCCCATCGCCCTGTCTCTTGCCCCCCCATCGCCCTGTCTCTTGCCCCCCCATCGCCCTGTCTCTTGCCCCCCCATCGCCCTGTCTCTTGCCCCCCCATCGCCCTGTCTCTTGCCCCCCCATCGCCCTGTCTCTTGCCCCCCCATCGCCCTGTCTCTTGCCCCCCCATCGCCCTGTCTCTTGCCCCCCCATCGCCCTGTCTCTTGCCCCCCCATCGCCCTGTCTCTTGCCCCCCCATCGCCCTGTCTCTTGCCCCCCCATCGCCCTGTCTCTTGCCCCCCCTTGCCCTGTCTCTTGCCCCCCCATCGCCCTGTCTCTTGCCCCCCCATCGCCCTGTCTCTTGCCCCCCCATCGCCCTGTCTCTTGCCCCCCCATCGCCCTGTCTCTTGCCCCCCCATCGCCCTGTCTCTTGCCCCCCCATCGCCCTGTCTCTTGCCCCCCCCATCGCCCTCTCTCTCGCCTCCCCCCCCCCATCACCCTCTCTCTCGCCTCCCCCCCCCCATCGCCCTCTCTCTGCCGCCGCCCCCCCCCCCCCCCATCGCCCTCTCTCTGCGTCTCCCCCCCACCGCTGCGCCCTCTCTCTGCCGCCCCCCCCCCCCCATTATTGTTTTGGTTTGGGTAGAGAGCAGGACTGTATTTTGCCCCATCTGATTCCTGTATTCTGTGTTCACAGGTCAACAGAGCCAGCAACAGAACGCGCAGCCAGATTACAGCAAGGCGTGGGAGGAGTACTACAAGAAGCAGAGTGAGTTGTATGGATGACATCAGCGCTCTAAGCTAAAAGCAATTTCTCCTGTAATGCCGTGCAGCGCGAGATCCTTGTGTGCCGCTTCACCTCAGAGGATTGCTATACGTCTGCTCCCTACGCCGGCAGTCTCATGCTCTTCTATCTTTGTTAGACAAGAATTGGTGTTTCTGTAATCTTTTTATTATTTTTTTTACACATTTGTTTTTTGTTGGTTTCAGATCAAGCGGCGAGCGCCTCGTCCCAGCCAAGCTCCCAGCCCGACTATACCATGGCGTGGGCAGAGTATTACAGACAGCAAGCTGCTTACTACGGACAGTCATTGGGACAGACGCAAACCCACAGCCAGGTAAGTGGCCCCCAGAGGCCCGGCATTCAGCAAAAATGTATCTGCTATTTTTTTATAGATTTTACATCTTTTGTTGCCCCGTTGGATATTATTGACCTAAAAAAATGTAAAACTGCGTAATAAAGAATATCCTTGAAGGGGATCTTTCCAAACTCTTCAGCTCCGCTCATTGACGCCCGCGGACTGAACGTTCCTCCTGCAAAAGTTAATTTTATAGTTCTACATTTCATATTTAAAATCGCACCCTATAAAACAGTTAATCTTGTATATTTTCAGAATTTTTTTAATTTCTCAAACTTGTTGTTAACCCCTCAAGGACCAAAGGACGCAACGATTTTTTTGTAGATTCTCATTTTCACTTTTCCAAAGCCGTTCGTCTGTTGGACTGGTCATCTGAGGCTCGTTTTTTGCGTGGCGAGCTGTTAGTTTTTGGGTACATAATACTGTATTGTACAACTTTTAGGAACTGTTTTTGGAGAAAAACACATTAATTCTGTAATTTGTATATTTGATCATACGGCATAAATCTCATCTGAAGGCTTTCCCACTTACAGCTCTGTGAGGGGCTTGTATTTTGCGTGAAGAGCTGTAGTTCCTATTTTACAGTATTGGGGTACAGGCGACTTCTTGGATCACTTTTATAGCCTTTTTTGGGGAGGTGAAATGAACAAAATAAGCATTTTGATTCCATTTTTTTCCATTTTTTTTGTGCAGAAATAGTGTGTTCAGATATCTGGTATTGTCGTATCTGTAATAAGATGTACAAGGAATTGGTTTGGGGTTTTTTTAGTATAAGAAGGTGGAAATGCGCATAAAGTTTTTTATTTTTCTTTACATTTTTTTTTTTTTTTACCTTTTTATGTTCCTGTAGGAAACTTTGATGCTATGATCACACTGATAATACACTGCAGTACTTATGTGCTGCAATGCATTATTGCGTTCAATAGCAATCACAGGCCATGTCAGGTCCAGACGCCATTGTTTGGCATCTGGTTGCCATGGCAATCCCTTGGCCCTCTGCAATTACATAGCACTAATAGCAGTATGTAGGGTGTTACCAGTGGAGATCTGTGTTCTTGCTGATCCCTGCTGTTGCTGCAGGAGGTCAACTTTCCGTCACAGCCCAGCCCTGCTGTGGGACGGCACGGCCTCAGCTTCTAAGCCCGTGCCCTCCACAGGCCGTACGTTTACATCCTGTTCCACCCAGCCAAGATACAAACTTACGTTCTGTGGCTTTAAGGGGCTCTAAAATACATTTTAAAATTAAATTAAAAAATGCAAAATGTATTTAAAAAAAGTAACGTTTTACTTCTTTTTTTTTTTTTAACGTCTCAACCTTTTTGTCCCCTTGTGTCCCGCAGGAGCAGTAGAACAATAATCCGGGCAGTTTTCGTTTTTCTTTTCTCCCCCACCCTTGGAATCATTGCAGAAGAACCTTAATTTGTAACCGGTTTCTAGATTTGCATATGTTTTGATGAAGACTTTTTTCTTTTTCTGTTTGTAAAACACTAGTGATAATAGGGTTAAATCTATACTGAACTTTGCTAAGAATCAGGATCTATAATATACTAAAGATATAAATGTGCTGGGAGTATTTTTATTCGTTTTACTTTTTTCTTTTTTTTCCTTTTTTTTGTATACATTTCTTACCCTTGAAAAAAAAGTGTTAAAATGAATTCTTTTTGGAACAGATCAGATGTATTGAAGAAAAAAAGAATACAAAACAACAAAAAAAAAAAGAGAAAATTCTGTATATTAATCCAATGTGTAGCCCCTGCCCCCCCTTTTTTGGTGCTGATTAATTGCAAAACATATTTGTCTCAATTTTTTTTTTTGTGGCATCGCGCCCCTCGGGCGGTGCGGCTTGGAGGTCTTATCAGAACATGCGATACGTTATTGATATAAAATTCTGTACACAGTTCCTGAATTTTTTAAATGTGTATTTAAATATTCTTAACTGTAAATTCATTAAATGTTTTACGTCTAATTTTTTTCTGGTATTATGACTGTATTTGATTTTATTGCATATTTTTTTTTTTTTTGTTATTTTTAAGAGAATTATCGATCTATGTTACTTGGAAATGATTGCGCGTTCTAAAAAAAAAAACAAACAAGATATTTGAATCTATTTCTTGAGACAAGTATTGTGTGTCGGGGGTCAAAGGGGAGGGGGAGCAGGGTCATTTTTGTAGGCTTTGTACAATACCTAGGGTTTTGAAGGGTTAATATAAAAAAAAAAAATTATGATTGTTAACCCCTCCCTGTCCTTTCCGGATGGAAATGTAGAAAACACATCGCGGTGCAATGTGGCCAGAGTCCCCATCGGGCAGGACAGGGGGGCATTTTATAAAGCAATGTTTATCACTTCTGAAGATGCCTCTGTATATCAGACTTCCAAGCTATAACAGAAATTTACTTTTTGTGCAGTCAGAAATAAATACTATTATTTTTAATATGAAGAAGTAAAAAAAAAAAAGTTTCAACTGTAAGAATCTTTAATGCAAACACTGTGGAACATTTAAACAGTATGGAAAAGTTTAAAAAAGAATCGTAATAACTATTTTTTAACTCCAGGGTTTGTTCATGTCGGCTTTTGATTTTTTTTTTTTTGTTTTTGTTTTAAATATTTTCTTATGTAATTGTCAAATTTATCATAGAAGAATAAAGACTAGTATTAACCACGGTATGTGCTAAAAATAAAAACTTTTGATTTAATAAAAGGGATATGATTTTGAATGTTTGTAGTTTATTTTTATTTTTTCTTGTACAGACAACTTTTTTTTTTTTTTGTTTGGAGACGAAAAAACGGAATTGAAGCTAATTTTGTGTGTGTGAATTTAATCCTTGGGAACATTCCGTTTTTTGGTTTTTTTTGGAAGCTGGGGGTGACTTTTTTTTCCTTTTTTTTTTAAAGTTTTTTTTCTTTTATTCCTAAAATGTTTAACTATTAAAAATCAATCACTATTGGGTGATATTCATTATGTTACAAAGAGATGTCTTATCTGACAATTGCATTTTACACTCTATATAATAAAAACGCCACAAGGCTGCTTGTGGATGAAAATGTTTTGCTGTCTGGTTTTTTTTTTTTATATATATATGTCAAAATGAACAAAATTGGATTTACAAAAAAAAATTATTTCTTTCTAGCTGTTTTGGTTGTTTAAAAAAAAAAAAAGAAAAAAACTTCACCCGTCCTATTTTTTTTTTTCTCTCTCTCTGGCTATTAAGAAGCAGATTCAATCCTTCGTCACGTAATCATTTGTTGCCCGGGTGACAGACGTCTTAACCTTTTTGCATTGTGGTAATTAAAATAGAATTTTAGGCCGACAGTAAAGAAATGAAAAGAAGAAACATTAATAATTAAAGCGATAACCATAAGTTGTACAATTAACACGGGGGTCACGGAGCTCTCCAGAACATGGTGATACGTGGGTGCAGACATCGCCTAATGGACTTGGCCCTTTTAAAAGGTTCGAAAGTAGAGGGGGTGGGGGTGCGGCAGACCGTTCAGTTCTTACTGGTGGAGGATTATGTAATGGACCTCTTTCTGATCGCTGCTTGTGCCATCAGCTATTCTGCGGACCATCAAAACCTTACGCAATCATTGACTAATGTGTGGAGGGGCCATGTTGAAGTTTTGTAGAGCCCACCGCAAGTCATGAACAGAAGTGTAACTTGAAGCTTCTGGGCTTCATACAAAATCTTTAAGACGTACCTTCACTTTCGCCTCGGAGCGCTCTTGCTCCGTCGGCCATTTTCGGCTCCTTTCAGCAGCTGAAGACTGACCCGTATAGCGCTACGTGAGGCGTCTTCAGCTGTCGGAAGGAGATGAAAAGGGCCGATGGAGCAAGAGCGCTCCAAACTGAAAGTGCAGGTAGTCTTTAACAGGACCCTGATAAGGAGGTTAATGTGTTTGCAGCCAGGCCAAGGCTCCTCCAGCATTGGTCCAGGTGATGCAGAATAAGTAGTCGCCCTCCCCCGGTCATACCTCATACCTGTTGCTGATCTAGTTACATCCACATTCGCACCTCTGCAGCAATTTGTCATGATTCTCTCTACTCCTTGCGTGTGCCTGAGGCTGCATGTTGGCCGTACGGACCGAGTCGTCTCCATGATGTCATCTCTTCAGTCCTTAAATATATCTCTTTGCAAGTTGCTCTGATCTGTTCAGTCACCAATAAATGGACTGTGGGGACGGCGAGGGAATCTGGGTTAATGCTCCATTATGAGGGCGGAGGCTCATCCTAGTGTTCCTCGCTGGAAGTGGTCACCTCCATTCTGCTCTTGAAGGGATCGCCTATATTTTTTACTGTTTTTTTTTTTTTTTTTTTTTTTAATTCAGGTACTGACACATTTTTTGAATCTGTTTTCTGTGAATTAAATTCTACTGTCTCTACGTGACTTAGGGTGGCCATCTTGCTTGAGCTTTCCAACGGCTACATGGACCTCAGATAGTGCCTAGGAGGGGGGCCCATTGACCTCTATGTGAGAGTGTTGTAGGCATGCTGTGGAGAGGAGAGGGAAGAGGCAAGCTATGACCATTTACCTATAGATATCTATGGGGGAGAGTTGTGTTGACGTGCTTTGGGACCTGTGCGAAGGGGCAGGAGGTAAGCTGTGACTGTCACCTGTGGTCTTATATGGGGGAGTGCCGTAGATGTGCTCTGTGACCTGTGGGGGATTGGGTAAAATGTAACCACCTTCTTTAGACTTATTTGGGAGAGTATTGTGGGTATGCTGTGTGATCTGTGAAAAGGGGGTGAGCTGTATCCCCACCTGTAACCTTTAATGATAGTGTTGTGGGTATGCTGTTTGAGCTGTGCACTGAGGAAGGAAGGGGGAGCTGTGACATTACCTATTGGGAGTGGTAGATTCTGTTATATAAGTGTCACTTTTCTTTAACCCTGCCTGTGATAATGACATGAGGGCTGAGAAGTTTTCTCAACAGAAAAGAAAGTGTCAGACTATTAGGCTTACTGGTTAGTGTGCAGGGTGGAGGTGAGCTGTGACATCACTTATTGTGAATGGTGGATCATTATATACATCTAACAGTGTTTTGAGCATGATCTGTGCAGAGAGGGGGAGGAGGTAAGCTGCAGCCATTGCCTATGGTCTTAACTAGTAGAATGTTCTGGACATGCTCTGTGACCTGTGCAGGGTGAGGGGTGCACATTGCATTTTTAAAAGTCTGTATTGCTGTTTGTCGCGTTGCCGTCATTTGTGGCGAATGTATTGAATGTTGCACGCTGATATATTGGTTGCATCTTAATGTCTAGAGATGGGGGTCACTCTTTAAGCCGCACCGCTGCAGTCGTGACATTGTGACAAATTTGGTGACTTTTAAAGCTACATTTCCTAAATCTGTCGAAAAACTTCTCAAGATACAAACCACACCCCCTTTTGTAGACCCTTTTGGAAACGTGGAGTGAGAGGCGAACAGCAGCAAAAAGGTGGAGCTTAAAGAAAAAAAAACTGCAAAAAATTAAATATTTGACTACAAAAAAGTATCACAACTTCGATAAACTCCCCCAATATAAATCTAAAACGACACAAATATGCAAAAGGGTTTGTCATGTGGAAGTAAACCCGTTTCCCTTGTACAATGTGACAGAGCTCAGAAGGCCGAACCGGTGCGAATGTTACTGTGGATTAACCGTGTAGGAATTGGGGTTAGTTCACGCCAGCGCTCCGTTATGGGAGCAGGAAAACACCCCGGGGGGCTGAATAGACCCCTCTGATGATAATGTGATCGGTTTACTGGGAAATAGAGCTGCAATATTTTGGCAGAATGCAGGAGCCACATCCTGCAGTTACCGGCCCGTTTGTACCATGTGACTGCTGACCTCTAGGGCTGCTCAGTCACCCCTCATGACAACCAGAAATAATTGTGAAAAATGTCCCATGGTGGTCAATGAAAATGAAACCATAGATAGGAGAGATAGGCTATATTGATGTAGTGGTTCTGAAGTCTTCACCCTTTCACTTTTTTTTTTTTAAATACATTCTATGATTGGACATCATTTTATAAGACACCCCTGTCTATATAAGGTCTCACTGCTCACAATACATATCAGAGCCAAAACCAAGCCATGAGGAGGAAAGACCTGCCTGCAGAGCTCAGAGACAGAATTGTGTGGAGGCGCAGATCTGGAGAAGCTACAAAAACATTGCTGCCGTGAAAGTTCCCAAGAGCCCAGCGGCCTCCATGATTCTTACATGGAAGAACAACCAGAATTCCTCCTAGAGCTGCCGACCCGCCAAACTAATAATCTGGGAAGGGCCTTGGTAAGAGAGGTGACTAAGAACCCAACGGTCACTCTGGCTGAGCTCCAAGGGTCCTGTGTGCAGATGGGAGAAACTTCCAGAAGGTCAACTATCACTGCAGCCTCCACCAATCTGGGCTTTTAGAAAGAAGCCTCCTCAGTAAGATGCATGGAAGCCGCCTGGAGTTACCAAAAAGCACCTAAAGGGGCTCAGACTGCGAGAAACAAGATTCTCTGGTCTGATGACACCAAGATGGAACTTTTTGGCCTCTAAGCATTCTTTCTCAGGGGAAAACCAGGCGCCACTCATCACCTGCCTAATACCATCCCTACAGTGAAGCCTGGTGGTGGCAGCATCATGCTGGAGGAGGAGAAACCGGTCAGGGTTGATGAAAAGCTGTATGGAGGAAAGTACAGAGATAATGACAACCTGATCCAGAGCTCAAGGGACCTCAGACTGGGCAGACGGGTCACCTTCCAACAAGACAATGACCCTGAGACCCCAGCCAAGACAATGCAGGAGGGGCTTAGGGACAACTCTGTGAATGTCCTTGAGTGGCCCAACAAGAGCCCTGACTTGTACCCAATCCAACATCTCTGGAGAGACCTGAAAGCAGCCTTCCACAGACGGCCCCCATCTAACCTGACAGCTTGAGAGGATCTGTAGAGAAGAATGGCAAAAACACCCCAAAACCAAATGTGCAAACCTTGTGGCATCCTAACCAAGAAGACTGGAGGCGGTAATCACTGCCAGGGGGGTTGCAATTAAGTATTGAGTGCGGGGTGTGAATACTTATGTCAATGCCAAATGTTAGTTATTTTTTTAAAAATTGCTGAAATTTCTAATATTACGGGTTATTTAGTATTCAAAATACAACAGATTTCTTGCGCAAATCACGCCATAAAACCGTTTTACATGTTTGTTTGCCCCACATTTATTTTATGTCTTTAGTCCCTTTTGGACAGTTTTTCCGACTAGTACGAAAAAGGGGCATGGCCTACCTTGTGCCAAATTGCAAGAATTGAGCCAGAACTTTGGCGCAAACGTAGACTAGACAGTGTTAACATTCGACAGTTGATCATTCGGTGAGACCGATAATATCCAGCTGCTTCTAGAAGTTTCCGGGCCATTCAGCTGCTCACACTGTCTGCTTCTGATTGGTCCCTCCGATATGCAGTCAATCCAGACATTTACCCTCCTGTAACCCATAGCAACCATTTGGTGACTGGAATCTTCCACATAGTAGACGGTCTCCTTCTAGAAGGATCCCCGTGGATGGGCAGACCCCTGAGGAACGTCATGCCACCGCTTGTCCATGTAATGTAGTAACACTTCTCTCACCTCTTCCTCAGACCTCGGGCGGCCATTGTGTAAAAACCAGTACAATAGAACTAACAGAGTTGCCCCTAGCAACCAATCAGCTCTCTGCTTTCATTTCCCCATAGCAACCAATCAGAGGGCTGCTTTATGTTCTAATCAGGATTTCAAGCTGGATTCTGATTGGTCGCTATGGGAAACGCTTCAACCTGCACTAGAAAAATGAAAGCCGTGAGCCGACTGGTTGCTACGGGCAACTCATTCGCCTCCTCTGTACCCCAGCTTAGATACATGGTATGACGATGGAAGCAGCTTCATCGCCAAGATGTGCGGGGCAGCGTACATGAGGCAGATGCCGTCACGAGTCATAAATGGCATCTCTAGGACGACCCGTTTCATTTATAATGGGGCGTCGACTAATGCTGGATATATAAAATGGCTGACGCCGTCTAATTTCGGCCATTTTAAAGATTT
The DNA here is from genome assembly GCF_035609145.1 of Eleutherodactylus coqui. NCBI lineage: Eukaryota > Metazoa > Chordata > Amphibia > Anura > Eleutherodactylidae > Eleutherodactylus > Eleutherodactylus coqui. Next base: position 9,980,229 of record NC_089846.1, on the reverse strand, counting down.
ACAATTGCGTAGTGTAAGTGAATAAATAAGGCGTTTCCGGGCGCCTCGCACAAAGCGTCGTCTATCATTCTGCATTACAAAGCCGTAGGGGGGGACTCGAAAAGACAAAAACCCCTCGTTACGCTTTAGTGCGAGCCTTTCTATTTCTTGATCGGTCCTATACTATAAAAATGGCCACTGATGGCAGGTAATGGACGCGCCAACCAGACGCCCAAGTACCATCCTAATAGATGTGCGCGTATGATAGTCGTGGGTCGTAGCCGTATCTGCCCCCCCTCTTGATAAAAGCTTAAGAGTCTTAATGAAGGATTTCTATAATTCATAGTATGGGAATACCAGAGGGAGCGCCGGCGAGCTGTACTTACAGATAGATGCGAGATTGCATCCGCCCGCAAATCCTGAGACGTTTATGGTTTTGGCACGGAGCGCAATGCTCAGTCCTCAATTACGGGACACCTCAGAGTTCATTACTGCTCAATTACTCCCCCCGATCCCGGCCAAATGTGATCTTGGCACAGAGCTCCGAAGATGAATTACGAGGAAATGTTTGCTGTAATTCTGCACTTTCAATTCCCATCCCGATACTCAGCATTACAGGCTGTCTCAGCCGCTCGATGGCTGTCAGTCCGAGGGGCCCGCGCCACTTTCATCCCTCTCTACTCCACCTGCGCATCCCAGGCCGCTCTGCCTTCTGTTTACAGAAATGGACCCTGTTTACCAGCAGGGCCGCGTTCTCATACATCGCTTGTGTCCGCCCAGCGATTTTCTGCCTTAGCTGACCCACCTGATGACATTTTTGCGCATTTCGCGCACCGATCTGGCGTCTATAGCCGGATGGAAAAGGATGCATGCAACGTTTTTCTGGCGCAGCAAGACATCCTGAATCAAAACTGATGAACCGCATGCTATCAACAATCTCGCAGAACACTAAAAGCGCTTCCACGTAGGCGAATGTGCGCCGCTGGATCCACGTTGATTTGTATTGGGGTATTCAGACTTTCGGTCGCATGAAAAAATGCAGCATGTTCTATTTTGGTGTGTATCAGGCCGGCTTCACACGGATGTAAGCGCAATTGCACTACTTTTTTGCGCTATGAATGATGCTTTTTGCGCGTGCGTGTCGGTGTATTTTACTGCGTTTTGTTTGGTCGCAGGGCGGGGTTTTTTTTGCGCACGGGGCACAAGCAAATTGAAATGGCTAGTTTGTCTAATGAGTTGCCGATCTTTTCTTTTTTCCAGCGGAATTACGCAGTGTTTCACGCATCTCCAAGCGTATTGCGCGCATCTGTACCCCCCCCATTGACTTCTATGTGGACCTTTTCTCTTGCACGCCAAAATACGGAAATGTGAACGAATCCATTGACATTAATGGCTTCTACACCGCAGTGAAGCCGGTCTTAGGCCTCTGTCACATGAACATATTTGACCAGCGGTTTACATACACAACATTTGCGCAGCGAATAGACTCCATTGATTTCAATGGGTTCATTCCCATAAGGGTATTCTGCGCGCATTTCATTCACACAAAAAAATGGGCCGCATGCCCTACTTCCCTGCGCAGGGAAAGAACGAGTATTGAACTCATTACAATAATTGCCCATTTCGATGAATGGGGGCCCCGTATATGATTATTTTTTTGTGTGCATGCACATGTGCAGTAAAACATGCAAATGCGCGGAGCAAGTGCGCACGTAAATGTGCTTACACCCCTGTGACACCAGCCTTAGGGCTCCTTCACACAGGTGTTTGCGCAATTGTGCACAGCTCAGCGCAACGTATTTATAGTACGAACCAATTTTTTTCTTGCGCATGCGTATTTTACTGTACTTTTTGCGCAGGTTCATTTGCACGTGGCAGAAAAACGCATCGATTTAAATGGCTATTCAATCTAATGAGTTCCGGATGTGTTCTTTTTCCAGCACATTTGCGCACCCCTCCTAGACTTCTATAGGAACCTTTGGTGGGCGAATGCGCAAAGTCGAGCGCGCTGCTTTTTTTCTATGCAACTTAAATGCAGCATTCTGTGAACAAACGCATGGAAATCAATGAGATCTATTCGCTATGTATTGCGTGCAAATACTCCTTACGCACCAAAGTAGTCCATAACAAGCACAGATCCGCAGTGAATATGTGTGATATGCGTATCTCACGGTGTATCTGTGCGGGAAATCAATGGCGCTGCTTCAGTCTTCTCTTGCGTATGTAAACACACCATAGAGAAAAACACAAGAAGTGCCAAAATACGTATTGAGGACCTCTTCAGACCAGCGTGATTTTATCCCGTTTTGTGGGCATAAAAATCACGGCCGCCAAGGGGATGAAACGAAATAATTGATTTCAATGGTTTTCTCTTCACTATCGCGATTCTCGCCAGTTAATACTGGACGCTAATAAGATAGGACTTCCCTATATTTGTCGCACGTAGTTTTTCTATGTCGGGCCGGACGGATCTTCCTGCTTTTTTTTTCATACTTGCAGGCAACAGCATGAAGTTTGAATAGTCAAAGAAAAAAACACTGGGTAATGCGCTAATCCGCTCTGTAGCGGCGAGCGTATTAGCGCCTGCGCCCGTCTGTTTAATTCCTGAACAGGAAGATTTCAGTCTGTGAATACGCCGGTGTGAATGAGCCCCAATGTTCAGATGGTGGAATCTGATGCGCACTTTTCTGCATGGATTCTGCTTATACAAATTGCGCATCCATGCACGGTTTAACCCTTTCAGTGGGCAAATCTGCATGTGGAATTCCTGGTATGGATTTGGCCTGAATCCACATCAAGCATTAATACGTCACCTCTTTTTTTCTGCACGCAGCTTTGAAATCCATTTAACGGAAAAAAATTGCGCCATATAGACCGCGGCGTAGATTCAAAGCAAATAGAATAAGGAGGAGGATCTGCAGCGGAATTTGTCAAATTCTGCAGAAAAAAATCCGCAGAACCGGCTGGGATCAGTTTTGGCATCGGTTTTCCTCCGGCATTTCACTACAACACTGACACGAAAAAAGTTGAAAAGCCATAAAAAAGGATAAATGGCCACTCAGCCGTATAGATCTACACGTTCCATGCTAATCCTGTGTATCCAAGCCCATCATGTGATACTGTGTGCTGATCTGTTGTATCCAAGCCCATCGGGTGAGATACTGCCTGATCAGCCCCTGTATGTAGGATTGGACTCGCACTACATGTCCGCATTCGCCCAGCCTTTCCTTCTCAGGTTTCTGCATATGAACAGGCCTGTGCGCGCAAAACGTGCCGCACAATGCGCAGACACGCACGCAAATCAACCTCGTACGCAGCGCAACTACGTTGCACATTTGCGCATACCCCTGTTTGAAAGAGCGCTTACAAATAAACCAGCTGCGAGCTTTGGTCTCCGTTTATGCAGGTTTCCGTTCCTTTCTGGCGTTTGCGACGGAAAATAATCGCTTTTGTCCAGAGTTCCTATTTTTGGTGATCCATACTGAACTCTAGGATAAAAAGGGGCTGCTGTATCTAATCCTATCAGCTGTGTATCTAAGGGCGGCTTCAGACGACCATAAGTGCAAAAACGCTCATGATAGCGCGACTTTTTGTGCTGCGGAGGTCACGTGATCGCGCGTGTTTTAGCACATTTTACTGTACTTCTTGCACTGCGGGAACCGTTCACAACGGTGCGGCGATGATTGAAAATACTGTGCAACCTAATTGGTCCCTGGTGTCATCGAAATTGCGCAATTTTGCGTTTGCAATCGCACCCCCCCCATAGACTCCTGTGGTGCCTTAGAAACATAGCGCATGTAGCCGGGGCTTTTGCAGTCGCGAAAACGTGCGCAAATATGGTCATCTGAAGCCGCCCTAAGTCTTAGCATGTGTGATACTGCCGGCTGAAATGATGTCTCTGAGCCGCTCATGTGTGATGTATTCTTGGTGATACGGTCTGCTGTATCTCAGCCTCTCATGTATGACCGTATGACGGAGAAGCGCGCAGCACTACATCCCCCATCATGCAGCGTTACTGATGTCCCCGGAGATTGGGAATAGCTGCAGAGCATGTAATGCAAAGTGAAGGATGTGATAATGACAGATATTGGATCCTCATTAATAATGTGTATGGGACAGCACTGCCCTAATCTGGTGCAGGTGTCGCTCATCAGCGGGATTATGTGCTGCCCCCGCATTGTCTGGGGTGTCAGCTCCTTGTCAGCGACCCTGCTGGACACACCATGATCTGCAGGAATCCTTGTCTTCCCCTTTCACTCTGGATATTAAGCCTCTTTGCACAAGGCTCGTTATGTGCCGCGTACCCAGACAGAGGAGCCGGCACTACAACCCCCAGCGTGACCCCAAGAGACTACGCCAGATCATATCACAGAGGTCTCACACAGTCAATGGACGCCAAGGTGATCTCAGGGCGAAACTGTATAGCTAGACAATAGTGTAAGGGCTTATTCACACTGGCGAATGCATGCCGTGCCCGAGAAACACAGGAGCAACATATGGACACCATGTGTTGGCCAATTTACACGGACCCCGCACATAGACAAGGATAGGACATACAACGACAGACCATCAGATCATGTGAAAAATCGTATGACTAGCCCCATGACATACACAGACAGCAAGCAGCCCAAATATACAGCTGCGTCAAAAAAGACCTTATGAGGTAAGACCCAACATCCTCACATACTTCTTATCAACTGACTGAAAAGATTGATCTATCATCTATCTCATATCTATCTGTGCGGAACACAGAACTTACATACGAGTTGCTAAAATGGAAGAAAAATTTGTTTATCAAATGGAAAGAGGGGGAATATGTAAAGAAGAATATAATGCCGTCTGCAGAAACTGTAGGGCAAGTGTCAGAAAACATAAAGCTAATAATGAATTGAGGCTTGCAAGAGAGGCCAAAAGCAATAAAAAAGGATTTGGGGGGTATGTCAAAAAAAGTCAAAGATGCTATTGGATATTTACAGGGTGAAACTGGTGAATTGGTTTAAGAATGATGTTGAGAAGGCCGAACTTTTAAATTTCTTATTTTGTATCTGTTTTTTCTCAGAAAGTAGATGTAACATCAACTTATCTTCCCTGTGCTATTGGGGGAATAAAAGAATGCAGGCTATCTATAAGCAGAAAGATGGTGAGGGAACACTTAGCTAACTTACATGAATTCAAGTCTCAAGGTCCAGATGAATTACATCCTAGGATACTAAACGAAGCAGCGAAGGTAATTGCTGAACCACTTGCCATAATCTTTTACAATTCCTGGAGAAGAGGAGAAGTCCCAGAAGATTGGAAAAGGGCAAATGGTGTCCCTATCTTCAAAAAAGGGAAGGAGGTGGATCCAGGAAACTACAGGCCTGTGAGCCTGACTTCTATACCGGGAAATATCTCTGAACAAATTATTAAACAGCATGTATGCAAGTACTTGGATGAGAATGGAGTAATTAATCAGAGCCAGCATGGGTTTGTAACAAACAAGTCATGCCAGACTAATCTAATTTCCTTCTATGACAGTATCACCGACTGGGTTGATCAGGGAAATGCAGTGGATATAATATATCTTGACTTTTGTAAAGCATTTGACAAAGTATCTCATACCATACTTATTGAAAAAAATGACAAATCTGGGATTGACAAGGCAACTGTTAGGTGGATTCACAACTGGCTGAGTGATGATGTTCAAAGAGTGGTCATAAATGGCTGCACATCCAAGTGGAAGAATGTAACAAGTGGGGACCACAAGGCTCTGTCCTGGGCCCGGTGTTGGTCAACATTTTTATAAATGATCTGGAGGAGGGAATTGATGGGAAACTGATCAAATTTACTGACGACACAAAGCTAGGAGAGATAGCTAAAGGTGCATTTAGACTGAATGATGATCGCTCAAAAATCGCTTAAACTGCAGTTCGAGTGACAGTTTTGAGCGATCATCTTTGGATAACTCTTAAGTAGCTAATTTGCTACTTAAAGTGTTAAATGCAGGTCGGAGCAGGACACCGCTGATAACTACGAGAAAAGTAGCTGTTTTGTATATGCAAACAGCTGCTTTGTTCTCGCAGCCATCAGCGGTGTCCCGTTGAGCTGATAGCTTGGAGAAACAGCAGGAGTGCAGACAGCTCCTTTGTTCTCAAAGCTATCAGCTGGCATCCTGCTGGGAAGTCCCAGTGGAATACTGGCTGAAAGAATGCTATCAGCGCTGCCCACTGAGAAAATCAGCGTGCAGCGCTGATAAGAGTCATAGTTGATTTCTAGCTTGCTAAAAGTCAATGATGAATGAATAGTGCACAACGATTATCACTCAAAAGATGGCTTTTGAGCAAATCTTGAGCGATAATCGTTGTGTCTAAACGGGCATTAACACTAGAGGAAAGAGAGAGAGGATTCAAAAAGATTTGGAAAAACTTGAGCAGGGGGGGGGGCGACTAACAGAATGGTATTTAACAAGGAGAAATGCAAAGTCCTACTGGTAAGAAAAGGGAAAAAAGCACATACAGAATGGGAGGAATTGGGTTAAGCAGCAGCACATGTGAAAAAAGATTCGGGTATACTAATAGATCATAGACTGAACATGAGTCAACAATGTGATGCAGCAGCCAAAAAGGCAAACACAATTTTGGGATGTATTAAGTGAAGCATAGAGTCTAGATCACGTGAGGTAATTATCCCCTCTACTCTTCCTTAGTCAGACCTCATCTGGAATACTGTGGCCAGTTCTGGGCACCCCACTTTATAAAAGACATAGACAAACTGGAGCAAGTTCAGAGAAGAGTTACCAAGATGGTGAGCGCTCTGCAAATCATGTCCTATGAGGAACGGTTAAAGGATCTGGGAATGTTTAGCTTGCAGAAGAGAAGGCTGAGAGGAGACTTAATAGCGGTCTACAAATATCTGAAGGGCTGTCACAGTGCAGAGGGATCAGCCCTATTCTCATCTGCACAAGGAAAGACTAGAAGCAATGGGATGAAACTGAAAGGGAGGAGACACGGATATTAGACAGTGAGGGGGATCAGAGTGGAACAGGTTACCACAGGAGGTGGGGAGTTATCCTTCAATGGAAATGTTCAAACAAAGGCTGGACAGACATCTGTCTGGGATGATTTAGTGATCCTGCACTGAGCAGGGGGTCGGACACGATGAACCTGGAGGTCCCTTCCAACTCTACCATTCTGTGATCTATCTATCTATCTATCTATCTACTTATCTATCTATCTGTCTGTCTGTCTATCTGTCTCTCACAGTTCTTACCGTCCATCCTTCCTGTGTTTGGTACATGGTTCTATTGACATCTGCTTTGAGACTTCAGACAATTACTATTGTTCAGCTTCATCCTCTGAACCGAATAACGAAAATACTGGAACCACCATATCCAGCACATGCCGGAGACAAACGGCGCTGAATGGACCCCATTGACTTTACCGGATGAAATAGCGCTGCATGCTGCGCTACTTTGTCCTGGATTTAATGTGGATCTGCGCCGGAGGCTCTGAACAGAACCTCTGCTGCAGATGTAAATGGTCCTTCTTGAGTTCATTCTGCTTAGTGATTTTGTTCTTAAAGGGCCCTAAACATAGCGCAATGATTGGGCAAGGAGGTTGCTAGGAACATTTTTTAGCCCAATCATCATGCCAAGTGAAGGTCCCAACAAGCCAGCAAACACTCCTTCCTCAGATGATCACATGTGAGCGGGGAGGGTGTGCTGCCAACAATGATGACGCGTATGAACAATCATTCATCCTCTAAAACCTGCTATTACACCAGCGCTGTTAACACTCACGTAATAGCGCTAGTTGCAGCCCAGCAATCATTGGGAAATGCATGCGCTAACAGCAGTGAACTTGTATAGAGCCCTATACAAGGATCCTAGGTCTTCTCTATATATGTACACCTTGGAGTCTTTCCCACCATTCTCTGAGTCATTCCAGTGATGGAAAAGCTTAATGGTCATTAGATTCAATTAAGTGTAGTAGGGTCCCAGGGGAGGAGTGGACAGGAGAGGTAGAGCTGGGAGATTACTGGAGATAATGCACCAGCCCCGGGCTCTTTACTTCTACTAAACCTCAAACTGAGGAGGTTCTCTTATTTGAGTCCTCAGGTGTACAGAATACCTGCCCAGGTGTAATAACTGTGTGTGTAGGGGGGGGGGGGGGGGGTTAGGGGGGTAAAGTCTTTGTAGATAAGAGAAAGTGTAAAGGACTCATCCACAGTAAAAAAGGAATCCACCAGCCAGAAGTTATGTTGTATCCAACAGCTATAATACATCAGGCCATCAAATGGTTAATGATGAACATTTCAAGGAATTGTCCACTTTTAGATAAAACATGACCGTCCATACCAATGGAATTCAAGAGTTTTCCTATAATTATTCCAATAGTGTGACAAGTCAGCACCTCCGACAGGATTATATCCCAGTCCAATGGTGCAAACAAAAGTGGGCGTGGCTGAGACCACCTGTTTTTATCACCACGAGAAAGCAAGTGGTTGTCAAAGTTCATGCATCACATGGTAGAATTATAATTTCAGTGTGGTGAACCTCACGAAAACCTCAGCAAAATGGGAAACAGCTGTACAGGTAAAGTAAATGAACCCTAATGAAGCAGGAGACCCGGTGTATAATTTCGATGGCAATGCCTTTTAAGTCACGTGTCAGCAAGTCAGTCTGTCCAGTTTTGTAATAGACTATGGGGTCCTAGGCAACAAGCAAGTAGGGCTTCTTATTGACATTTTTATAGTTATTCTCATAATTTCAGTTCACACATTACCGCCATATAGTGCTCAAAATAAATGCAGAATCCCAGTAATGCTCCTTTAGGGACCCCACAAAATATTGCCATCTAGCGCCAAGATAACATGCAGGATCTCAGTCTTCTTCAGAGAGCCCACATAATGCTGCTGTATAGGGCCAAGATAAAATTTAGGATGTATCTAATTTTCACTCAAAAAGTCGACATAATGCTGCCATGCAGTGTCAAGATAATATGAAGAAAGCAACTAATCCTCCCATATAGTGGTACGATAATATATAGAATCTGACTATTTCTCCCTCAGAGCCCAGATAATGCTGCCATATAGTGCCAAGATAATATGCAGCATTCAACTAATTCTTCCTTAAAGAGCCCACATAATATTGCCCAAAAAAGGGAAAATAACATGCAATATCCAACTATTTCTCCTTTAAAAAGTCACATAATACTGCCATCTAGTGCTAACATAACCTGCAGGATCTGAAAAAAAATTTCCCTAAAGAGCCCACATAATGTCATCATATAGTAGCAAGATAATATTCTTCCTTAAAGAGCCCACATAGTACTGCCATATAGTGCCAAGATAACATGCAGGATGTGACTAATTCTTTGTTAAAGAGTCCGAATAGTACTGCCATATAGTGCCAACATGATATGTAGGATACAACTATCTCTCCTACACAGTAATGCCATATAGTGCCAAGATAAAAAGCAGCATCTGGCTAATTCAACCTCAGGACCCACATAATAGTGCCACGATAACAAGCAGGATCTAACTAATACCTCCTTAGAGAGACCACATAATGCTGCCATATAGTGCAAAGATAATATGTAGAACTCCTATATAGTAATGCCATACAGTGCCAAAATAAAAAGCAGAATCTGACTATTTCACCCTCAGGACCCACAGAACGCTGTGATATAGTGTCAAGATAAAACGATACCAACACACACCGCTAAATAATACTTGTGTTGTAGATGGCTCCTGCATGTCTGGTCCTTGAGGCCTCCCTAGGATATGGGGGTCCTATACAATTGCTTGATGTGGCCCTCCCCACTCTGTCTATGATATATACAAGCCCTTGAAGTAGAGACCACCTGAAATAACAACAGCCATGTTTTCCTCCCTGGTTGCTGGTGAGTTGTGCAGCTGTTGGGCCGGTAATTAGCACCTATATATTGAGGACCCCCCCTTCCCATATCTCCAAACACAAAGAGACTGTAACCAGCCCATTACCCTGAGCCCCAGCCCGTCCCCATTCACTAATGGCAGGGGGATCAGGGGGCGGATAACTAGGTACATCAGCACAAACACTACTTCAGGTGCCATTTGGGAGTATTCCCATAACCAATGGTGGCCCCACTGCTCCAACGCTCTCTTAATGGCCCCTGCTCCCCCGGCTGCTGGGAGATTCTCCTTTTTAAGCCCCATTGAATCTTTTGTCTTTCCTGAAGTCTTAAAGAGGCAGAACCTGAGGAAAACCCCATTTGTTTCCACTCTCTTTCAATGGAGCTTTGTAGCGGAGAGGGCCCCTTGTCTCTACGCGTGCCAGTCACCTGCAGACCCCTCCCGCAGACCCTCCAGCCTCTTTTCAAGCTTGGTCCCCTTTTCTCTTGCTGGCTTCTTTTGACTTTTGCAGAAGCCTTGGTTTAGAAATGAGCTTTAGATTGGCTCCAGATTGAGACGTCTTTGTCTCTGAAGGGTTGTACTAAGCTAATTAAATTTGATTCCCAACAAATAAATTTGCGAGTTCCCATTAAATTGCGCCCGGCCTTCGGCGCCACACTCAGCCTTCAATGAAAACTCCGCTCTACGTCCTCCTCGGCGAGGAAACCTTTTGAAAACATTTGCAAATCTCTTTGTCCGTCGTTGGGGGCTCTTTTTATTTTTTTCACATTAGTAAAACGCGCTTCTGAGGTCCCCGTGAAATCACCTTCCAGCCTTTGTGTTAATGAACCAATGTTCGCTCTTAGAAGTGGCATAAACAGTTTATCGCATCATCTGTAAACTTCCTGATCTAGATGAAAATGAATGAATGAATTAAATTATACACTGATATGCCAGAAGTCCTGGGATAGCGGTATGTACATGATGATGATGATGATGATGAAGTGGCATTACCCCAGGTGATGCCCGGTAGCACCCCACCTGGATAAGTTGGGAGGTGATATCTTGTGAGGTTGAACACTGAACAGCGTCCTCATGGCAAGGCGATGCGAATCGGAGTCGGAGCAAGGCATGATGGTGGGTGCCAGAGTGATGGGACATTCCATTTATGCTCATGGGTGCTTAACAGTCATGGTCAGGGTTTGGCGAGAACTGTCTATGCGAACAGACAAGTGACTCCGGCAATAATCGCATCCACTTTCAGTGCTCGAGACCCCACGCATGTATATCCCGTAGGTCAGCGTTCTTTACCTCCCATAGGATTTGGGAGCAGAAGACCCACCAGAACGCCTCTGTTATCACCAGGACACTGGACACAGCGCCTCATCTGGGCTCCTCAGATTGCTGACTAGACCATAGAAGACTGACATGGCAACATGTTGCGCGGTCCGATGAGTCATGATACCAATTGTTTCGGGATGATGGTAGGGGTTTTGTGTGGTGCAGACCCCATGAAGCCATTGACCCCAGTTGTCAACAAGGCACTGTGCAGGCGGGAGGTGGTTCCTTACCGGTGTGGGAGGTGTTCTCATGGCATGGGTTGGGTCCACTGGGCCCCTTAAACGTATCATTGACTGGTGCCCACTATGTGCCACAGCTTGGTGACCATTTGCAGCCTTTCATGGACTTTATGTCCCCCCACAAGGATAGGATATTTTAGCAGGATAATGTACCATGCCATCAGGCCCAACTTCTCGAGAACTGGTTAGAGGAGTGTTCTGGAGAGTTAATATTAATGGTGCTGCCGGCACGGTCATCCAAAATGAGCCCAAGCGAGCATTTATGGGATTTGGTGGAGAGGACCATTCACCCCAGAGATCCTGCACTTGCAAATACCTCGGAGCTGTTGGGGTCCATGCAGACAGCTCAACATCCCCCCAAGCCTCTTCTATGCACTTGTGGAATCGACGCCATGTTGAGTTGCTGCACTTTGCCAGGTTCTACATGATATTAGTTCCTGTCCCGTGAGTTTTGGCATGTCAGTGTAATACATTCCCAAATTTAAAGGAAACCTTTCACCTTAACAGCCACCTCCCTTATATAGGTGTCTAGCTAAGCTGTTAGGTATCAAGGCATTCACTAAATAGTTAATCAAAAATTTGATGGGGGAAGGGGGGGGTTGCATAATATGGTACCATCCCTTATTGAACCCTATAAGCCAATCAGTATCTCTAAAGGGGATCATATGATACTCTCAAACATGTTCAAAGCAGTTCCTGCTTCTGACTGGCCGATAGGAATCATTAAGGGGTGTCAGATTTGTATAAAGTGTGCATTTTTGGGGGGCTATTTAGTGGACTACTAGACTAATTTTACCAGGGTGTTCTGTAAATAACTTTGTTTTCAGAAGTGACAGGTTCCCTTCAAAGAGCTTGTCCAGAAATAGCAAAACATGGCTGTTTTTTTCTCAAAATAGCGCCACCGTGGTCCACAGGTTGTGTCTGGTATTACAGTTAAACTCCATTGAGGAGAATGGGGTGAGCTGCAATACCAGGCAAAACCTGTGGACAGGAGTGGCGTTATTTTAGGGAAAAACAACCATGTTTTTCTAATCTTGGATAACCTTCTTTAAATGAGTATCTCAAAAAAGGCATCTGTGAAGGCTAGTGACTGTAAATGGCACCCCCTGTCAACATTGACACGCTCAGCAAGTGACCTGTGCTAAGGATGCTGATGGGAAATGTTCCAAACTCTTCCAACTTGAGATACAATTCTCTTTTTATACCAATATTTATAAAGGCTGGGTGACCACCAGTGCAACCTTTGGGGTCTTCACTCAGCCTAAAACGTTTGAAGAACACATGCCTATACTACTGACGAACATGGCGCAGTTGCCTTTCAGAAGCTAGAAAATGTGGGGGGCTATAACAGCAGCAATAGCAATGGCCAAGTCACCGAACTTCCCGAGAAACCCATAGAAAAAAGTCAGAAATCTTATGGAATTTTTGGTGATTTAGGGAAAAACGGTCTATAATTTTAACTAAGCTTCAAAACAGAAGTTGATGCTAATGGTTTTCCCTGGATCTGCTCTCCTCCTGTGGCACTTTCCCTCCTAATATCTTTTTAATGAATTGCTGTGTTTACTGATTTTTGCCTGGGGGTCTGGATTTCTCCAGCAGATGGGGGGTAAGCCCCATCATCCTTCATGAAGTGAGGATATAAGAGTTCAAAGAGAAGTGTGGGGAATCCATCAACACTAAAACAGTATTTACTGCATGGAACAATAGAAGCTTCTGACCACAGCTCCCCGGATGGTGAATGGGGCAGACTGAGCCTCACAGGGTGCAGGACAGAAACCATCACACTCAATATAGCTCAATATCATTTGTGTTAGGATTGACATATGGAGAAGGATGGATGGATAGATAGATAGATAGATAGATAGATAGATAGATAGATAGATAGATAGATAGATAGATAGATAGATAGGGAGATATGAGATAGATAGATAGATAGATAGATAGATAGATAGATAGATAGATAGATAGATAGATAGATAGATAGGAGATAGATAGATATGAGATAGATAGATAGATAGATAGATAGATAAATAGATAGATATGAGATAGATAGATAGATAGATATGAGATAGATAGATGATAGATAAATAGATAGATAGATAGATAGATAGATAGATAGATAGAGAGATAGAGAGATATGAGATAGATAGATAGATAGATAGATATGAGATAGATAGATAGATATTAGATAGATAGATATGAGATAGATAGATAGATAGATAGATAGATGTAACAGAATGATAAATAGTAGGTCACCACCTATATAGATGAAACACTTGAGTTGCCAAACTCTTCTTCAGTAAGTTAAAAGGAGAAGAAAGTTAGAAAGTTCTCCCTGCTCTCCCCTGTCTGTACCTGCCCCAGGCAGCATCTCACCAGAATGGCCCCTTTGTGTTGCCCCTTTTCTCAGTCTTTTCACTGACAGCAATAAATGTTTAACCATAATACATATAAATCAGTCTAAAGGCCGCTCAGATCCTATTCATGGGGCTCAGAGCTGAGGATGGGGGGGGCTCCTCCATGCTAAGAAGCAGCTGTAGAGCACTAATCTCCTTTCTTGCAGTGTCATTCACACTTTGCTCCATCCTCTGCTACTGGAGCTGTCCTCTGACCATCCCCTCAATGAAAGCCTCCAGCCCTGGGTGTCAGATTGGCCTCAAAAACAGCCCAGCAGATTGATGTCCTGACAATCCTGCGGGTGACACTGCGGGCGCTGGGGCTGGAAATATAGACGTATTCTGCAGGGGAGGAGGGGGAGCAGCCAGCAATCACACGGGCATTTACTCCTGCACCATCAACCCTGCAAAAGAGAGTCAAAAGGGGGAAGAATTGACTATGAGCAGAGAAAGGACTCACCCCATTCACCCAGCCAGGGAGAGACACCCAATACACCCGCAACAATGGCCCAATAGAGTCACAGGCTCAATTAATGGTCATGAATATTTAAAGTACTCAGCAAACTGGGGTGGGGGCAATGCCTGTGCTTTATACTGGTATTATCTAGAAGCTATTGGATATTCATATCAATCCATAGGAGAAAGGAAACTTCTTACATCATTTATACTAGATAGATAGATAGATAGATAGATAGATAGATAGATAGATAGATAGATAGATAGATAGATAGATAGATAGATAGGATGTAGATGCAATATTATATTTTATTTATTTCCCTCTGTACCTCTCTCCCACATATCTATCTCATATCCATCTATATATGTATCTCATATCTATCTCTCATATATATCTTTATCATATCTATCTATCTATCTATCTCATATCTATTTAAAATCTATTGCATAATATTTATATTTATTTATCTAACAGCCATCTCATTTCTATATACATAATCAAGTATTTATCGCTCAATATATGTCTGTATGAACATCTGTCTGACTCATATGTATCTAGCCTCCTTCTTCTTGCTATCGTCTAATTATGATCTATTTGCGTACATAATATCTAGCTACTTATCCTCTTCTATCTATCTAATATCTATCTATCTATCTATCTATCTCATATCTATCTATCTAATATCTATCTATCTATCTATCTCCTATCTATCTCCTATCTATCTATCTATCTATCTCATATCTATCTATCTATCTATCTATCTATCTATCTATCTATCTATCTATCTATCTATCTATCTATCTATCTATCTATCTATCTATCTATCTGTCTGTCTATCCGCACCTCTAAATTGCCGGGAGGCTTTCTCTACATTATCACTTTACCTACACCCTTTGTAGATACATACATCAAGTTCATTTCTGTGAGTTTTGCCATCTTTTCTGTTTTTTCGTTTCATTCCCTGAGAGTTGTCCTGCATTCTGTCTGCGCAGACCTGAGGTGGGTTTTCTGCCTCCTCCGGGTGGGATTCGGTCCTGTGCTGTGAATTTGGTTTAATTTTAGTCTTTTCGAACGAATCTCAGTCCGTCTGATGAAGATGATGACGGGTGGGGAAATTACTGGGCGCGGGTTATCTGGATATTTCTGTTCATCCAAAACAGTAATTAGCAAATGTAGCGCTGCCCCCGGTTATTGGATGGGGGTCGCAAACCATTTCTGGAAATTTTGCAATATTATCCTGGTACGAGCGAAGATACAAAGTCAGAAATTCAGATCCCGTAGCGCTCCTTACTCTATAGAAGGAGAATAGAGAGCGGTGTGTGTGCAAGATGTATGTGCATGGATGGGCGTCTATATACTGGATGGAAGGAAGGAAGAGAAAGAAAGAAAGAAAGAAAGAAAGAAAGAAAGAAAGAAAGAAAGAAAGAAAGAAAGAAAGAAAGAAAGAAAGAAAGAAAGAAAGAAAGAAAGAAAGAAAGAAAGAAAGAAAGAAAGAAAGAAAGAAAGAAAGAAAGAAAGAAAGAAAGAAAGAAAATGAAGTAAAGATGGGTGGAAGTAAGAAAGAAAAAAACGAAGGAGGAAATGAAGGAAAGAATAGAGAAGGAAGGAGAAGAACACAGAGAGAAAAAGGGTAATAGCGAAAATGAAGGAAGGAGAGGAGGATAGACAAGGAAAGAGAGACTGAAGAAAGAGTTGAAGGAAGAGAAATAACGCATGAAGAACGGAAGCAAGGAATAGAAAAGGAAGGAATGTGATATAAGTTATGAGAGAAGGGCAAAGCAGAAGGAAGATAGAGACGGAAGGAAAGAAGGAAAGAAGAAAAAGAACGAAAGTGGAAAGGAAGGAAAGATAGAAAAGGAAGGAATATTAGAAGCAAGTGAAAGAGAAGGAAGAATGTGTCTGACTCGTAGGGGTCTTCATGATCTGCACCCCTCCTGAATTTGGGGTAAGTAGAAGGAATAGTTTGGGGTATCCTTAAGCAGGTGCCTGGATAGCGGGTGTAGGACTGTCTCTCCCCTCCTCCCCACCTTCCTTCTCTCCTCTGCTCCCTCTTAATCTTGCAGTCTCTCAGGGGAGGAGGGGGCTCTCTTCTCCTGTGGAACAAGTCTATCTTACAACGTCAGGGAGGTCATTAATAACCAATTAGGAGGGTCATTCAGGCCCATATAAAGAGGGAAGGGCTGCTGCAAGGAGGATTGTGCTACAGTTTGCAACTTGGAGGAGGTAGAGGCTGCTCAGGGGGGGTGACTCCACAGTCCTACTGCACCAGGTGACAGCACTCCTACTACCAACCAGCCTCACCAGACCCATGATGGGCTCAGTGCTCCCCGCAGAAGCCTTGGTCCTCAAGACTGGCCTGAAGCAGCCGGGTCTGTCCCTGGCTGAGATGATCACTTCGGACATTCTGCACAGCTTCCTCTATGGGCGCTGGAGGAACGTCCTGGGGGAGCAGCTGTTTGAGGAGAAGAGTAACCACAGCAGCCCCAAAACCGCCTTCACAGCGGAGGTCCTGGCACAGTCATTCTCTGGAGGTAAGTGCCCACCACATACCCCATATTGGCAGCAGCCTGCACCTCTGCTGCAGCTTCACATTCATGGCGCGACTTTTCTGGTCCAACTGAAGGAATAAAAGTCGTACTTTGTAACATTTTTATTATTTTGTATCTTTTTTTTAGTATTAATCTTTTAGCTACATTTTTTCAACTACTGAGAATGATGGTGGTGACGATCCTTCATTGCACAACTTTTCTTGTGCAACAGGAAGAATACATGTTGCAATTTTTACGTATTTGGAACATTATTATTGTTGCCATTTTATAGGAATTTTAGTATTCATATACTTTTTGTTCCATTTTCCCACAACTGAGGATGATGGTAGTGATGATCCTTCATCTCAGTTCCCATCATAATCTCCTATTTACCAACCGACCCTGAAATCCTCGCTTTTCTCCCAGCGTCCCCTCCACCCCCCCGACTCTCCCAGTGTCGCCCCCCATTTCCCCGCGGTTGAGCAGGGCATGTAATAGAGTCAGACTGGGAAAGAAAAGCTTTTACATTCATTTAGTTAACTTGAGTTTGACCTGAGAAAAAGTTTCCACTTAAACCAACTTAAAAAGAATCCAGAGAAGAAAAAAGTCGCCCATTCTTTCAGATGTCTCAGGTCCTCATTCCTCATTCATCACTCTGCGCCCCATCCAGCTCCCTGCTCCTGGCATCCGTGAAGGGGGCATTATGACTCCCATTATCCTCTATGTTCCTTTCCTAATTGACCATGAAGACTAATTCCATCAGCATTCACTTGATGTCAAGCAGCTAATCTCCCCATTTTGTTGGTGGAATTCCTCCAGCTTTGGAGCAAGTCCTCACTACATGATGCTCCAGTGTCTCTGCGACACTTTCCATACAGACTAATGAATTTAGAATGAGTCATTTCTTTCTTGTTGGGTTTCATGAATGCCCATCATTTTACCAGTGTGACAAATTGCTGGACGGGTAGATGGGGGGACACTATTTAACCTCTGTCTACACAACAAATAGCCTCCATCTCCGCTATTGTCGCAGGTTCCGTGTTAAATAAAATCCCCTTCGGTCCTATTCACTTGCGCCTTTTTCTCAGAAGTTTGGAACTCTGTCTTTTATACAGTGGCGCAAAATTTGGTATTAGCGCAAAAAACGCAGAGAGTTCACCCATATAGGAATTGAATTTAGAGTCCGAATTGTTAAATTTCGTTGCGGATTTATATAAATCTGCGAAATAAGGTTGATATAATGGACAGAATTGTGTGGCTGAGAATTATATACAACGAGGAAATTGTTGGGAAATATCTATTTGATGAAAAGCCGAAAACTTGTCGCTTACTAGAGATGACATTTATTATTATTGAGACCAATTAATCTGTTCTCGGATTTGATCATCTTAATGCAGGATTGTAGTAATAGATATTCTGGGTCGTTTATACTATTTGTTTCCTATTTAAAGGATTAAGATGCTCAAAGATTTGTTATATTCTTAGTTGATGATGAAAATTTCTTGAGTGCCGGTAATGGATGGCTGCAGGATACTGAGCAAATGTCGGGAGTTGTACTCCCCGGGCATTAAAAGGTCTACAAAGTTGTACTTTACCGGGCATTGAAAGGTTTGCAACCCCAGATGTTTGTACCCCACCGGGCAAGTCTCACACCCCTAAATGTCGGGAGTTGTACTACACCGAGTATTGAAAGGTCTCACACCCCTAAATGTCGGGAGTTGTACTCCCCGGGCATTAAAAGGTCTACAAAGTTGTACTTTACCGGGCATTGAAAGGTTTGCAACCCCAGATGTTTGTACCCCACCGGGCAAGTCTCACACCCCTAAATGTCGGGAGTTGCACTCCTCCGAATATTGAAAGGTCTCACACTCCTAATTGGCTGGTGTTGTACTCCATCGAGCATTGGAAGGTTTCACACCCCTAAATGCCGGGAGTTGTACTCCACCGCTCATTAAAAGATTTGCAACCCCAATATTTCGGCACTTGTACCCCGCCGGGCTAGTCTAACACCCCTAAAAGTCGGGATTTGCACTCCACCGAGTATAGAATAGTCTCACATCACCAGATGCCAGGAGTTATACTCCACCGGGCATGCAAGGGTCTCACACCCCTAAATGTCGGGAGTTGTGCTCCATCCTCATATGTTGGGGTGCAGGCTGTGGAACTTTGCGGCAATTTGGTAACTGTTTTCTTGCAGCATGACGCACTGCAGCCGACAGTCACCTGCAGCCCCCTGTCCTACCTAAGTGGAGTGTGAAATAGTCGTCAGCTTTCTGAATGTTGTGCTGCAGAGCAGCTTCCAGCGCATCAGCTGATCGTGGTCCTTTCTCCTGCAGAGGTCCAGAAGCTCTCCAGCCTGGTGCTGCCCACCGAGGTCATCATCGCCCAGAGCTCCATACCGGGGGAAGGGCTGGGAATCTTCTCCAAGACTTGGATCAAAGCTGGGACTGAGATGGGCCCTTTCACCGGCAGAGTCATCTCCCCGGAGCATGTGGACCTGTGCAAGAACAACAACCTGATGTGGGAGGTGAGTAGTCCCAGGGGCACCCACCGCTGGGACGTGCAGGGTGGGGGTCACAGAAGATCAGATGATAACCCCCAGGGGAGGAACTGAATGAGGTGAACGGGATCCAGCAGACTGGGAGATTAATGGAGTCCATTGATGTCCACCACAGGGTTGCTTTATTGTCTGTGGTGTCAGCCAATGAAGGGGGGGGGGGGGGGGGATCTGTCTATCACCTAAAAACACCCCCTACTCCCATCATTGTCTGCAGAGAAGGCCCACCGTTTTTATAGGGCAGTGGTCTGCAGGCCTGGCTGTCATGGCATGCTGGAAGTTGTGGTGTTACATGAACTGAAGAGCCATGTAGTGTAAGGAAGGGTGAGGCTGGGTCACCTCCATCAATGACATCAATTACCTCTTGTAATCTCATGGTGATTATCTGTGTGATCAGCAATTACTCAACACAATGACCAGGGGGGGCAAGAAGGGAAAGCCTGGGGCTGATGGGAAATTCTAAAGAGGGAAATAGATGAAGAGAAAGAGAAAAAATGGATAGATAGATACATAGATATGAGATAATAGATAGGAGATAGATGTTTCTTGTATGAATCCCCACATTCTCAGTTAACACATTATTTACCCCTTTTTCCTTTCTAGGTCTTCAATGAAGATAGCACCGTGCGCTATTTTATTGACGCCAGTCAGGAGGATCACCGTAGCTGGATGACATACATCAAATGTGCCCGGAATGAGCAGGAACAGAACTTGGAGGTGGTTCAGATCGGGAACAGCATCTTCTACAAGGCCATTGAGGTAATACTCTCATCATCTGCAGCACACACCTCTGAGGACAGGTCTAAACACAGACCAATGTAGAACATTTCAAAATTTTTTTAACTTCTGGATAAATTGCAATTGGGGTTCACGCTCAGCGCCCCCCTCAGGTCTCCACTGGACAGTGCAGTCATTTCAGATAACATCTAGAATAATTTAAAAACAGGTTCCCATGGGTTGGCATTGGGCCCAGCACCCCGCAACTTATCACCTTGTAGCCCTTTTAGATAGTGTGCGAAAAATTTTAGAAGATTGGTTGACTCTATAATATTTAGGGTTCAGCTAAGATCTGGAACATTCTTGTCATCGTGACCCCTCATGCCACCTCTAGGGCTGGTAATGGCTTCCACTGATCAGCTATAACAATAGGATTTGCTGGTATTTCCGTGGCGCAGCGGGAAGGGCGACTCTTCTCTTCTAACAGGAAAAAATCAATTTGGCGTCTAACAAATGGCAGGTTACGGTGAATGCGCGTTGAGCTAAGCGATGTTTACAGATGTCTCCTCCATACGAGTCTTGAGTGCGGCCGTGTCTGTAAACATCACTTACTTAATAGAAGCTTCTGAGCACCCGGCCATTTTTTGATTTGCCTTTGACAAGCGATGTAATTTTTCTTTTTTTGTAAGGTGAGAGGGGGGGGGGGGGTGGGGGGCGGCTGAACCTCAATGGTTCTAAATGTCACGTAAGCTGACGCACAAAGGACAGGCGGTGGGATCCCAGACTCTGTAGACTCAACGCAGCCTGTACTCTGGCTCAAGGTCACCGCTCTGCGGCATTGTTGGGAAGCCAGTATAAGACACAGCGAGCCCCAGTTCAGCACGCTTACTATTCATCGCACTAGAGCATGGTAACCTCCTGTTCACCGAGTGTCCTTGGTAACCAAGGATCTCAACCCAGGAGTCAAAGGAGACACCAGGCGGCACACAGGGGGGACTGGAGCACAAACTCCTTGCAGAGGTGACACAAAAAGAGAAACATGAGCAATAAGAGTTGCTGACCGATTCCACCGCCTAGCGTGGGGGCGCCGCAGGTCCAGACTTCAAGATTCTTTTGTCCTTTAAGTCAAACCACTTGGACTTCTAAGTTCAACCCAATACAGTCCTACTTCTGACCTTAAGAAGACTCCAAACCCAATAGAGCATTGGATCTACCGTTCCCAGTTATCAGCCGTTTCATGCCAGCTACAGGAGAGGTGCACGCCTATTGTCCCCTATTAAAGGTGGGCAACTAAAGCAATAAATGGAAAAGGCGGACTACAATACCCAATTTGTGTTAGTCTAGGCTAAGGACCAACTAAATGCCTATGTTAGGGGCATAGCAAAAGGCTCACGGCCCCAGTGCAAGAGTCCAGTGGGCCCCTCCTTTAACTACTCTCTATGGAAGCTGGCTATAGATTGCCCGGTACTTTCTGCTGCATCGCTGGGTCTCTTCTGAGACCCACTAACACTAGCAGCCGGGGGCACAAGTTCCAAAACATAATTCAGCTATATTACAAAAATATACATATATACACATATCGGATACATCTATTTTTATTACATAGCGAACTCAGATACAGTAAGTAGCTCTAGTAGATCACTAAATAATGCAGTTACCATATAATAGCCAGATACCAGCTCTATGCAGTGATAGTGAATACCGTGTCATTACCTCCACTGATAGTGATTACAGTGCAGTTACCTCCAGTGAGTTCATCCCTCATTGGTGACATCTGTTTTTGTTTTTTAACTTCATTTTGGTCCAGGCCACCACAAAGACTTCTTTCAGCCATGACTCACCTCTGCACATTCTTCCTATCTTGCCGCTACCCCATTTCTCTTTCAGTGCCCTCTTCCATACTAATGCCTCTTTTTGTGCCTTCAAACGTAATTGTGTTTCCAGCGGTAGTAGTGCCCCTCTGTGTCCCCACAAAGCAATTGTGCCCTCGCTATGTACCCAAAGTAATAGTGCCAACAAAATAATAGTTCCCCCTTGTACCCTCAATGCCATTCTTCCCCTTCTGTGTCCCTTATAGTGCTGCCAGAGCAATAGTGCTCCCTCTGTGCTTCAAAGTAACAGTGCCCCTTTAGGACGCCAAATTAATTGTGCCCCTCAAGGCAATTATGGCGCTCTGTGTCCCCAAATTAATTGAGTCAGGGCTGCTGTTTCCACCATCTCCCCACACTGATCAGGGACCCAGAGCGCAGTGTGTGTGTAGCCAGACTCCTCCCCTGCCAATCGCATGCTCTCAGAGGTCAGCATGTGCACAAGAGAGCAGGAGATTGGCTGGGGGAGGAGTCAGACTAAATATACAGGCTGTGTGCTGGAGCGGGGATCAGTGAGTTTCATCCCACCGCTACATTTCAGGGGGGGAGGGAAGCTGGAGACAGCAGCCATGGCTGCCACTGTGATGAGTGGAACTCTTGGGCCCCCCTGGTTTAGGGACTGCAAGTGCAACCTGTGTGAACCATATTGCTACATCAATGAACTATGCATAAATATATCAGAGGACAGTACAGAGATCTCTCCCATCATCAATTTATCCCCAGGACTGTAACAAGGGGGCGCTCTAATAACTATGTATAGATATATCAGGGGTCAGTACAGAGATCTCTCCCATCATCTATTTATCCCCAGGACTGTAACAAGGGGGCGCTCTAATAACTATGTATAGATATATCAGGGGTCAGTACAGAGATCTCCCATCATCAATTTATCCCCAGGACTGTAACAAGGGGGCGCTCTAATAACTATGTATAGATATATCAGGGGTCAGTACAGAGATCTCTCCCATCATCTATTTATCCCCGGGACTGTAACAAGGGGGCGCTCTAATAACTATGTATAGATATATCAGGGGTCAGTACAGAGATCTCTCCCGTCATCTATTATACCCAGGACTGTAACAAGGCGGCGCTCTAATAACTATGTATAGATATATCAGGGGTCAGTACAGAGATCTCTCCCGTCATCTATTATACCCAGGACTGTAACAAGGCGGCGCTCTAATAACTATGCATAATATGTCAGAGGTCAGTACAGAGATCTCTCCCATCATCTACCTATACCCAGGACTGTAACAAGGTAGCGCTGTAATAACTATGTACAGATATATTAGGGGTCATAACAGAGATCTCTTCCATCATCTATTTATACCCGAACTCACTAAAAGAGGGTCCTGGAGTGTAATAACATTACATGTTATATCACTAGATCACTGCAGATGGAGAATGATCCTGTGATTTACTCTAATGCCGGATTCGGAGTCGGGAAAGCATTTTTTCCCTGAGATGAGAATTGGCTTCTACCTTATGGGGGACGGGGGTTACCTTCTTCTAGATCAACATTGAAGGATAATCGGCTGAACTAGATAAACGGAGGGCTTATATCAGCTATACATACTGTTATTATGTTACCCTATATAAGAGCTGTCAAATGATTCAGGTGGTAACATAATGTTGTATATTAGCCGTTTAGTCGTTCACGACCCTCGGCGACCCTAAATGCGAGCTCCTTCTATGTTTTTCGGTTTTGCACTGCTTCTTTCAGTTGTCTGATATCCATGCCAGTATCAGCTTGATATTGTCACCGAGGTTCGTGAACGACTAAACGGCTAACAACAACATTATCTTATCACGCAATTTCTAATTATATGACCGAGCTCACATGCCTTGTGTGCGGGCGTGCCGCACGCTTATCTCTTGCATGAAAAGGTAACAATTATGCAATAACGTGTACTTGCTGCGTCACGCCAAACCCCATGCACTATCTTGGCATGTATGTGCGCGTAATACACACCAAGACAGAACACGCGCGAAAAAAACCGCAAGTATGAGCGTTCCAATACAAATCAATGAGCCATTGGCATTGATTGTCACGTACAATGACAATATGCCCGTGTGAGACTGGCCTAATACTGAATGACAGGAGATGGAAAAACCTCCCTGCCCACCCATCATTACTTTATATCACATATCTTTAGTACTGATATAATCTCCAGAGACATTTACATCATATATGTGATATCAGCCACTCCTCTTATAACGCCCCAGTGCTGATATATCCTCCAGAGACATTTACATCATGTGTGATTGATATCAGCCGCTCCTCCTATGACGCTCCAGCACCGATATAATCTGATATATCAGCTACTCCTCTTACAACATTATTTTATTGACCTTTGTCTCTGTTCTATTTGATGCTGCAGTGCATGATGGGATGCCATGATGGCCGCCAGTCCCTAAATGTGTCTGTTTCTTTTCCCACAGACAATCCCTCCAGACCAGGAGCTGCTGGTGTGGTATAGCAATTCTCAAAACAGCTTCCTTGGTATCCCCGGTGTGCCCGGCATAGAAGAGGAGCAGAAGAAGAACAAACATGGTGAGTGGCGGGGCCACAGCAGGGCAGGCATGGATATAGTCATGGCCTAAGAGCTGGCTGCAAGTACCTAATCTAGTAGCAAAATTTTTAATTTCAACTCATCCTGCATTATCCTGACCTGTCCAGCAGGGGTCACTGACCCAGAAGAGCCACATTTTGGGAATGGGGGAGGAATAAAAAAATTCAATTTATTTTTGTGATTTTTACCTATTTTCCCCCTTGTTCACCCTCAGATGATTTTGGCGGCGTGGATTCCTCTGCACCAGTACTGTCCGGCCGTATGCGCTGTGTAATCTGCCATAGAGGCTTTAACTCCCGCAGCAACCTACGCTCTCACATGAGGATCCACACCCTGGACAAACCCTTTGTGTGCCGCTTCTGCAACCGTCGATTCAGCCAGTCTTCCACCCTGCGTAACCATGTCCGACTGCACACCGGGGAGCGCCCGTATAAATGCCAGGTCTGCCAGAGTGCCTACTCACAGCTGGCTGGCCTCCGCGCCCACCAGAAAAGTGCGAGGCACCGTCCACCAAATAACTCCATGCAGCCTCACTCCCCTACCCTGCCCGTGCCACACCCGGCCTCCCTGGCACACCATATCCCCACCATGGTGTTGTGAAGAGAGACGTCTAGAGACTTTTCCATTAGCATAAGTTACGGCCTTGGACTGTGGTGGCTTCTATCACTATTTACCGTTTCTGTCTCTACCAACTGTCCTCGAAATTTTTAGGGCGGCCACATACATAATATAGTTGTTGGCCGATTGCTAGATGGCCGATAGCTATCTCTACTGATCCCCTTGCACACATGAACGCTCGTTCAACCAACAGCTGTCTCTTCTGACCACCCCCCACATGAATGCTCATTCGGCCGACAGCTTTTTTTCCCGATACTTTCCAAATACACGTATGCTTATTTCAGCCAAGTATGCATGCGCTCTGAGTGTACAGAGGGAAGAACGCCGCTACCAGACTCTTCTGTCCCCTCCAGAATCCTCTGGCATTGGCTTATCTCCCCCAAAAATAAAAGGATCAGGCAGTTGAAATCTAGCTGCTCGATCCTTATCTCCCCGGCCATCTGCTATTGGGGGAGAGTCAGGAGGCCCCTGTACACATTGGATGATTGTCCAGTCCTGCCAAAATCGGCAGGTTCAGCAATATGCATCTAATGTTTATGGTCAGCCTTTGTCTATACCAAAAATGATGGCAGAGGACACTGGTCACATAAGACTGGATACATGTCACCTATATATGGGGCACCAAGCGGCTCTTGAGTTACTATTACTTCTAAGAGGCTCATATGGCATCATACAGAATTGCTGCCACCACAGTGCATAGGTGAGGTGTATCGCTACCATGGGAACCCTATACATATAAAGTACCCTAGCTGTTGCATTGTATATGCAATCATTTAACACATGTGGAGGATAAACCATTGTTATCGGCACCCGGCAATCATGACTGTGAGAAAAGCAAAGAAAAACATTTTTTGGGGAAAAATTCAGTCCTAGAATTTTTGTAAAGACTTTCTCCAATTTTACCCAAATGACGGTTTTCTGCCATCACATTCCAAGGCTGGTTGTATAAACAAGTGTATAAATAAAGAAATCTATAAATCTCTATATAAATATCTATACATAGACATGAAGTAAAGATCCTATCTATGACCGCTATAGTATATATATATACAGCTCCACTAGAAGGGCAGGAGAAATCCTCGAATGAGTCACTTTATATCCTGTACATATTTTATGCATAATCTTTGCTAAGATCGCCGGAATATTCTATGTATTATACCTGTAAGTAATTTGTACCTCTCTGTATCTATCACATATTCCCAATAAAAGAAGAAAATTTATTTTGTGAAATTAATTACTTGGAAAAGAATTCTAATTTTCTTTATTTTATTTACTTCTTCATTTTAATGTCATTTCTTTTTTTAAATCCAGATTATAATTTACAATTCACTTTGGTTTTCTGCGTTTCTATATGGGGCGGTTCTATTGCGGCCTGGTTTTAATGTTTTGGCCTAGATGTTCTCCTGGTATTATTGGAGTAAATTGAGTTTACGGTATTTAGTACAATACATTTTTAAAATCAAAATCTTGTGACGGTAAAAAACAAAAAAAATGTATAAAAAAAGACTATAAAAAATCGTCATCTTTAACGCTGCAAGTATTCTTCTTTTGTATTTCCAAAGTGTAGAAAATTGATCTGTCGATAAAAAAACAAAGACAAACTCGTTCTCATCATAATCTTCATTTCCAATCAATTTCTAGGTTGTGAGGAGGGGGGCGAGGTTTTAACGATGTTCTCTACAAAATACTAAATAAATCAAGCTATCCACCTATCTATCTCCTATCTATCTATCTCCTATCTATCTTATATCTATCTATGTCAGCTGCACCTCAAGAACATCGCAAGAATCCGCTCTTTTCTCACTGTGGAGACGTTAAAAACGCTTATTGTCGCCCTCATCCACTCCCGGCTCGATTATTGCAACTCGTTGCTGATCGGCCTCCCCTGTACCAGACTCTACCCTCTCCAATCCATCCTGAATGCAGCAGCCAGGCTCATATTCCTGTCCAGCCGCTACTCGGACGCCTCTGTCCTGTGCCGGTCACTGCACTGGCTGCCCGTTAAATACAGAATTCAATTCAAACTCGCTACCTTCATCCACAAAGCCCTCCACAGTACAGCGCCACCCTATATCGCCTCCCTCATCTCAATCCATCAACCAGCCCGGGCTCTCCGCTCTGCTAATGAAACCAGACTGAGCGCCCCTTTAATTCGAACTTCTCATTCCCGCCTCCAAGACTTCTCCAGAGCAGCACCGGTCCTCTGGAACGCACTACCAAAGGCTACCCGAGCAATCCAGGACTCGCAGAACTTCAGGCGTGCTCTAAAAACGCACCTCTTCAGGGAGGCATACCGCATTCCCTAAACAAACCTCTCTGTACTCCGCCTGATAACATGCTCCCTGACCTACTGACTGCAATCCCTGCTAGCCATCATAAACCGCTCCTGCAGTCACACCGTTTCTGCCGTCACACGGCTAAATGTCTGACCATTGTCTATGTGTATAGCATCGCTCACTCTCCACCTCGCCATACTGTGCACATCTCCAGCCCCTTTACCCTCTGTATCACCCCATTACTTGGAGTATGTAAGCTCGTTGGAGCAGGACCCTCACCCCTATTGTTTCCATCAACTGATTACTATATGTAACCGTGGTTCTGTAATGTTTGTATTTTGTCTTTCTGTATTCCCCCTGTCTATGTAAGCGCTGCGGAATATGTTGGCGCTATACAAATAAAGATTATTATTATTATTATCTATCTCCTATCTATCTATCTCCTATCTATCTATCTCATATCTATCTATCTATCTCATATCTATCTATCTCATATCTATATTATATCTATCTATCTCATATCTATCTATCTATATCTCTCTCATATATATCTATCTCTCTCATATCTATCTATCTATCTCATATCTATCTATCTCATATCTCTCTCTCTCATATCTATCTCATATCTATATTATATCTATCTCATATCTATCTCTCTCATATCTCTCTCATATCTCTCTCTCATATCTATCTATCTCATATCTATATTATATCTATCTCATATCTATATTATATCTATCTCATATCTATCTATCTCATATCTCTCTCTTTTTCTCATATCTATCTATCTCATATCTCTCTCTCTTTCTCATATCTATCTATCTATCTCTCTCATATCTATCTATCTATCTATCTATCTATCTATCTATCTATCTATCTATCTATCTATCTCTCTCATATCTATCTATCTATCTATCTATCTATCTCATATCTATCTATCCCTAATTGCCAGATCCCGGCACTGAGTACGTCTTAAAAAAAAGTTCCCATAATTATCGTTATTCTTCAAAGTAGAGATTCTAGATATTCAGATTTAGAAGAAAACAGTTTAAAAAAAAAATCTATTTACATATAATAAATCAAGTTATATTATATATTGTCTATTTTTTCTTTTATAGGAATTAGGTATTATTGAAAAAAAATATTCCAAAACTTTTTAATTAAACAAAAAATTGAATTGCATTTACAATATAATTAATTTACATTATTTAATCTAATTTATTCTGTAATATTTAAAAAAAATATTTCAAAATGTAAAAAAATATTTCTTTATGTAACTTATTATATATTAACAGACAATAAAAAAAGAATCATGAGAAAGTCCAACTATCTAAAAGGAAAATAAAACAGATGATATATTAACAATTTTAATATTTCCGAAGAAAAAAATCTAAAAAAATACGTAAATTTAGGATATTTCTCAGTAAATTTGAAATTCTCTATTACAAAACATCAAATTGTAAATTTGTCAGAAATCTAATATTTTAACAGTTGCTTCGCCGCCATTGTTCCGATCCTAAGAAGCCAGTGGCCACAAACTCTAATTAGGTGACTTCAATGTTTTGATGAATTTCCTGCTTTTAATTGCCGGCGGGAAGTGATTATCGTAATAAAGGAAAAAATTATGAATATAGTCATTTTGAAAATGTGTGTTTTATACTCTGCGCTGTGTTTTCATGAGCTGGAGGAATTGATACTTCTGCAGTATTCAACTTCCTTTTGTGATTTTCCAGCGCATTCTGAGGACATGCCTGAAAAATCGTCATGTTTGGGTGGCGCTCTCTCCGCACCGCATCCTAATGTACTTGACAATTGTTGGTATCCGGATACAATGGAATGTTTTCTGAGGTAACCTTGTTCGTTGTTGACCCGCTTTCTGTAATCCACAATGCAGGATTTATGGTGGAGGATGCGGGTATAATGCGCAACATTTCTCTATTAGCTACAGTGCCGGGTTATGATTGTCCTATTGTTAACAGAAAATGCCGTTTTTAAACTGCTTACTTGACCCGGCATCTGGAGAGCACATTACCGGCTGCTCAGTTAATGGAAATATCTCCATGTCAGGTATAGAATCTGAATATTCAGGAAAATAGACTTGATTTAATTCTTTTTTTTTCAGGTCCAAGGCCTCATATAATTGATGGGAAGTACTGCCGGGGTTTTATTAGAGATAATTATCTTTTAATTTTCTATTCATCTTATAGAACTATTTACCTTCCCCTCTGTCTATACAATGTTTGTCTATCTCATATCTATTAATCAACTATGCGGCTACCTGTTAATCTGCTTATCTATCATTTAACTTGCCATCTATCTAAGACTTATCTATAGGTCTCTGTGTCTATATCTATCTTATACTTATCAATTATCTATCTATCTATCAATCTATCTATCTCATCTATCTATCTATCTCATATCTATCTATCTATCTATCTATCTATCTCATATCTATCTATCTATCTTATCTTATCTATCTCATGTCTTTCTCCTATCTATCTATCTATCTATCTATCTATCTATCTATCTATCTATCTATCTATCTATCTATCTATCTATCTATCCCATATCTATCTATCTATCTATTTTATATTATCTATCTATCTATTTATCTCATATCTATCTATCTATCTATCTATCTATCTATCTATCTATCTATCTATCTATCTATCTATCTTTCTCATATCTATCTATCTATCTATCTATCTTTCTCATATCTATCTATCTATCTATCTCATATCTATCTTATATTATCTCCTATCTATCTATCTATCTATCTATCTATCTATCTATCTATCTATCTATCTATCTATCTATCTATCTATCTCCTATCTATCTATCTTATCTTATCTATCTCATATCTTTCTCATATCTATCTATCTATTTTATATTATCTATCTATCTATCTATCTATCTATCTATCTCCTATCTATCTATCTATCTATCTATCTATCTATCTATCTATCTATCTATCTATCTATCTACCTATCTCATCTATCTATCTATCTATCTATCTATCTCATATCTATCTATCTATCTATCTATCTCATATCTATCTATCTGATAGCTATCTATTTATCTATCTATCTATCTATCTCCTATCTATCGATCTATCTATCTCATATCTATCTATCTATGTATCTCATATCTATCTATCTATCTATCTATCTCATATCTATCTATCTATCTATCCCATATCTATCTATCTCCCATCTATCGATCTATCTATCTATCTTAATTAGACTCATACAGTAGCCTGTTCCTGATCTATTGATTTCGTCCCCATCATTACCACTCTACACAATTTGTAGTATTTGCAGCGTTGTCTTCAGCGCTGTACTATTACCGTCAGCGATGAGTTACGCATTATTGGAAAAACGACTAATGCAAACAAAAGACGCCTGATCTTATCCACAGAAGCTGGAACCTTTCAGAACTTGACATAGTCATTAAAGGGACAGGAGCGTTGATGAAGTGTCAGGCAATGACTGGGGGAGGGGACATGTCACAAATTGTCTATGTGACGTTGACCTATGAACATCATGAGGTGACACGGCGCGAGTGAGATGAGGCTCGGGCACATCATTTACTGGAGGCCTCACTGTAAGCACCTATTACAGGCAATGAATAGATGCCTGTGTCAGGCGTTAGAATGGGCTTGTTGGCTGACAGTGCTTCTCGTATCCTCGTGTCTCGCACAGCGGGGAGCCGCGCTGAAATGTTTCAAAATACAGGTACAACAACATGATGAAAAGGCAGCGGAGAAAACACGAAATAAAGCGCTGAAAGCCTCTCTCCTCGTGACAACGCCGCCCGCCACATTCAGACAAATAATATTATGAAATTATACCGCTTTCCCGGGTGATGCGTTGGCGGAGAACGCATGTTATATCGTACATCCCGTAAATGGTTCTTTATGTTCTGAATGTGAAAGAAATGACAGGAATTAGAAAGATCCAGAGATAAGATGGAGAAGTCAGCGTCATGGGGGAAGACAACGGGGAAGACTGACTGTATAGAAAAGTATATAGAAATTAAACAGAGATCTTAATTATGTAAGAATGAATATGGAGAGAGAGATAGATATAGAAAAACAGATGTATAGGTAACATATAATAGGGGGCAGTATTATAGTAGTTATATTCTTGTACATAGGGGGCAGTATTATAGTAGATATATTCTTGTATATAGGGGGCAGTATTATAGTAGTTATATTCTTGTACATAGGGGGCAGTATTATAGTAGTTATATTCTTGTACATAGGGGCAGTATTATAGTAGTTATATTCTTGTACATAGGAGCAGTATTATAGTAGTTATATTCTTGTACATAGGAGCAGTATTATAGTAGTTATATTCTTGTACATAGGGGGCAGTATTATAGTAGCTATATTCTTGTACATAGGGGGCAGTATTATAGTAGTTATATTCTTGTACATAGGAGCAGTATTATAGTAGTTATATTCTTGTACATAGGGGGCAGTATTATAGCAGTTATATTCTTGTACATAGGGGGCAGTATTATAGTAGTTATATTCTTGTACATAGGGGGCAGTATTATAGTAGTTATATTGTTGTACATAGGGGGCAGTATTATAGTAGTTATATTCTTGTACATAGGGGGCAGTATTATAGTAGTTATATTCTTGTACATAGGGGGCAGTATTATAGTAGTTATATTCTTGTACAAGGGGGCGGTATTATAGTAGTTATATTCTTGTACATAGGGAGCAGTATTATAGTAGTTATATTCTTGTACATAGGGGGCAGTATTATAGTAGTTATATTCTTATACATAGGGGGCAGTATTATAGTAGTTATATTTTTGTACATAGGGGGCAGTATTATAGTAGTTATATTCTTGTACATAGCGGGCAGTATTATAGTAGTTATATTCTTGTACATAGGGGACAGTATTATAGTAGTTATATTCTTGTACATAGGGGGCAGTATTATAGTAGTTATATTCTTGTACATAGGGGACAGTATTATAGTAGTTATATTCTTGTACATAGGGGGCAGTATTATAGTAGTTCTATTCTTGTACATAGGGGGACAGTATTACAGTATTTATATTCTTGTTCTTGTGGCGCAGTATTATAGTAGTTATATTCTTTTACATAGGGAGCAATATTATAGTATTTATATTCTTGTTCATGGGGCGCAGTATTATAGTATTTATATTCTTGTACATAGGGGGCAGTATTATAGTAGTTATATTCTTGTACATAGGGGGCAGTATTATAGTAGTTATATTCTTGTACATAGGGTACAGTATTATAGTAGTTATATTCTTGTACATAGGGGGCAGTATTATAGTAGTTATATTCTTGTACATAGGGGGCAGTATTATAGTAGTTATATTCTTGTACATAGGGGGACAGTATTACAGCATTTATATTCTTGTTCTTGTGGCGCAGTATTATAGTAGTTATATTCTTTTACATAGGGAGCAATATTATAGTATTTATATTCTTGTTCATGGGGCGCAGTATTATAGTATTTATATTCTTGTACATAGGGGGCAGTATTATAGTAGTTATATTCTTGTACATAGGGAGCAGTATTATAGTAGTTATATTCTTGTACATAGGAGCAGTATTATAGTAGTTATATTCTTGTACATAGGGGGCAGTATTATAGTAATTATATTCTTGTACATAGGGGGCAGTATTATAGTAGTTATATTCTTGTACATAGGGGGCAGTATTATAGTAGTTATATTCTTGTACATAGGGGGCAGTATTATAGTAGTTATATTCTTGTACATAGGAGACAGTATTATAGTAGTTATATTCTTGTATATAGGGGGGCAGTATTTTAGTAGTTATATTCTTGTACATAGGAGGCAGTATTATAGTGGTTATATTCTTGTACATAGGGGGCAGTATTATAGTAATTATATTCTTGTACATAGGGGGCAGTATTATAGTAGTTATATTCTTGTACATAGGGGGCAGTATTATAGCAGTTATATTCTTGTACATAGGGGGCAGTATTATAGTAGTTATATTCTTGTACATAGGAGACAGTATTATAGTAGTTATATTCTTGTACATAGGAGCAGTATTATAGTAGTTATATTCTTGTACATAGGGGGCAGTATTATAGTAGTTATATTCTTGTACATAGGGGGCAGTATTATAGTAGTTATATTCTTGTACATAGGGGGCAGTATTATAGTAGTTATATTATTGTACATAGGAGGCAGTATTATAGTAGTTATATTCTTGTACATAGGAGCAGTATTATAGTAGTTATATTCTTGTACATAGGGGGCAGTATTATAGTAGTTATATTCTTGTACATAGGGGGCAGTATTATAGTAGTTCTATTCTTGTACATAGGGGGCAGTATTATAGTAGTTATATACTTGTACATAGGAGGCAGTATTATAGTAATTAAAATCTTGTTTATAGGGGGCAGTATTGTAGTAGCAATATTCTTGTACGTAGCAGGAAGTATTATAGTAGTTCTATTATTGTACAGGAGGGAGCTGTATTATAGTTGTTATATTCTTGTACATAGGGGGCACTATTATAGTAGTTATATACTTGTACAGAGAAGACAGTATTATAGTAGTTATATGCTTGTATATAGGGGCAGTATTAGAGTAGTTATATTCTTGTGCTGAGGAGGCAGTATTATAGTTGTAGTATTACTGTACATAGGGGCAGTATTATAGTAGTTATATTCTTGTACATAGGGGGATTATTATGGTAGTTATAATCTTGTACACAGGGGGCAGTATTATATTTGTTGTATTCTTGTACATAGGAGCAGTATTGTAGTAGTTATATTCTTAAATATAGGGAGCAGTATTAGAGTAGTTATATTCTTGTACATAGGAGGCAGTATTATAGTAGTTATATTCTTGTACATAGGGGGCAGTATTATAGTAGTTATATTCTTGTACATAGGGGACAGTATTATAGTAGTTATATTCTTGTACATAGGGGGCAGTATTATAGTAGTTATATTTTTGTACATAGGGGACAGTATTATAGTAGTTATATTCTTGTACATAGGGGGCAGTATTATAGTAGTTCTATTCTTGTACATAGGGGGACAGTATTACAGTATTTATATTCTTGTTCTTGTGGCGCAGTATTATAGTAGTTATATTCTTTTACATAGGGAGCAATATTATAGTATTTATATTCTTGTTCATGGGGCGCAGTATTATAGTATTTATATTCTTGTACATAGGGGGCAGTATTATAGTAGTTATATTCTTGTACATAGGGGGCAGTATTATAGTATTTATATTCTTGTTCTTGGGGCGCAGTATTATAGTAGTTATATTCTTGTACATAGGGGGCAGTAGTATAGTAGCTACATTCTTGTACATAGAGGCAGTATTATAGTAGTTATATTCTTGTACATAGTAGCAGTATTATAGTAGTTATATTCTTGTACATAGGGGGAAGTATTATAGTAGTTATATTCTTGTATATAGCGGGCCGTAGTATAGTAGCTATATTCTTGTACATAGGGGGCAGTATTTTAGTAGTTATATTCTTGTACATAAGGGGCAGTATTATAGTAGTTATATTCTTGTACGCAGGGAGCAGTATTATAGTAGTTCTATTCTTGTACTTAGGGGGCAGTATTATAGTAGTTATATTCTTGTACATAGGAGGCAGTATTATAGTAGTTATATTCTTGTACATAGGAGGCAGTATTATAGTAGTTATATTCTTGTACATAGGGGCAGTATTATAGTAGTTATATTCTTGTAGATAGAGGGCAGTATTATAGTAGTTATATTCTAATACTTAGGGGGCACTGTTATAGTTATTATATTCTTGTACATAGGAGGCAATATTATAGTAGTAATATTCCTGTACGTAGTGGGCCGTATTATAGTGGTTATATTTTTGTACATAGGAGACAATATTATAGTAGTTATATTCTTGTTCATAGGGGGCAGTATTTTAGTAGCAATATTCTTGTACATAGGGGGCAGTATTAAAGTAGTTATATTCTTGTACCTAGGAGGCACTATTATAGGAGTTCTATTTTTGTACATAGGGGAGCTGTATTACAGTAGTTATATTTGTGTACATAGGAGGCAGTATTATAGTATTTCTTTTGTTGTACATAGGGGAGCAGTATTATAGTAGTTATATTCTTGTACTTAGGGAGCATTATTATAGTGGTTATATTCTTGTACATAGGAGGCAGTGTTATAGTAGTAATATTCTTGTATATAGGGAGCAGTATTATAGTAGTTATATTCATGTACATAGGCGGAAGTATTATAGTAGTTATAGTTTTGTACATAGGGGGCAGTATTATAGTAGTTATATTCTTGTTCATAGGGGGCAGTATTATAGTAGTTATATTCTTGTGCATAGGGAGCAGTATTATAGTAGTTATATTCTTGTACATTGAGGACAGTATTATAGTAGTTATATTCTTGTACATAGGAGGCAGTATTATAGTAGTTATATTCTTGTGCATAGAGGGCAGTATTATAGTAGTTATATTCTTGTACATAGGGGGCAGTATTATAGTAGTTATATTCTTGTACATAGGGAGCAGTATTATAGTAGTTATATTCTTGTACATTGAGGACAGTATTATAGTAGTTATATTCTTGTACATAGGGGGCAGTATTATAGTAGTTATATTCTTGTACATAGGGGGCAGTATTATAGTAGTTATATTCTTGTACATAGGGGCAGTATTATAGTAGTTATATTCTTGTACATAGGGGGGCAGTATTATAGTAGTTATATTCTTGTACATAGGGGGCAGTATTATAGTAGTTATATTCTTGTACATAGGAGGCAGTATTATAGTAGTTATATTCTTGTACATAGGGGCAGTATTATAGTAGTTATATTCTTGTACATAGGCGGCAGTATTATAGCAGTTATATTCTTGTACATAGGGGGCAGTATTATAGTAGTTATATTCTTGTACATTGGAGGCAGTATTATAGTTGTTATATCCTTGTACATAGCGGGCAGTATTATAGTAGTAATATTCTTGTACATAGGAGCAGTATTATAGTAGTTATATTCTTGTACATAGGGGCAGTATTATAGTAGTTATATTCTTGTACATTGAGGACAGTATTATAGTAGTTATATTCTTGTACATAGGGGGGCAGTATTATAGTAGTTATATTCTTGAACATAGGGGGCAGTATTATAGTAGTTATATTCTTGTACATTGAGGACAGTGTTATAGTAGTTATATTCTTGTACATAGGAGGCAGTATTATAGTAGTTATATTCTTGTACATAGGGGCAGTATTATAGTAGTTATATTCTTGTACATAGAGGGCAGTATTATAGTAGTTATATTCTTGTACATAGGGGCAGTATTATAGTAGTTATATTCTTGTACATAGGGGCAGTATTATAGTAGTTATATTCTTGTACATAGGGGCCAGTATTATAGTAGTTATATTCTTGCACATAGGAGGCAGTACTATAGTAGTTATATTCTTGTACATAAGGGGTAGTATTATAGTAGTTATATTCTTGTACATAGGGGGCAGTATTATAGTAGTTATATTCTTGTACATAGGGGGCAGTATTATAGTAGTTATATTCTTGTACATTGGAGGCAGTATTATAGTTGTTATATCCTTGTACATAGCGGGCAGTATTATAGTAGTAATATTCTTGTACATAGGAGCAGTATTATAGTAGTTATATTCTTGTACATAGGGGCAGTATTATAGTAGTTATATTCTTGTACATTGAGGACAGTATTATAGTAGTTATATTCTTGTACATAAGGGGTAGTATTATAGTAGTTAGATTCTTGTACATAGGCGGCAGTATTATAGCAGTTATATTCTTGTACATAGGGGGCAGTATTATAGTAGTTATATTCTTGTACATTGGAGGCAGTATTATAGTTGTTATATCCTTGTACATAGCGGGCAGTATTATAGTAGTAATATTCTTGTACATAGGAGCAGTATTATAGTAGTTATATTCTTGTACATAGGGGCAGTATTATAGTAGTTATATTCTTGTACATTGAGGACAGTATTATAGTAGTTATATTCTTGTACATAGGGGGGCAGTATTATAGTAGTTATATTCTTGTACATAGGGGGCAGTATTATAGTAGTTATATTCTTGTACATTGAGGACAGTGTTATAGTAGTTATATTCTTGTACATAGGAGGCAGTATTATAGTAGTTATATTCTTGTACATAGGGGGCAGTATTATAGTAGTTATATTCTTGTACATAGAGGGCAGTATTATAGTAGTTATATTCTTGTACATAGGGGCAGTATTATAGTAGTTATATTCTTGTACATAGGGGCAGTATTATAGTAGTTATATTCTTGTACATAGGAGCAGTATAATAGTAGTTATATTCTTGCACATAGGAGGCAGTACTATAGTAGTTATATTCTTGTACATAAGGGGTAGTATTATTGTAGTTATATTCTTGTACATAGGGGGCAGTATTATAGTAGTTATATTCTTGTACATAGGAGGCAGTATTATAGTAGTTATATTCTTGTACATAGGAGGCAGTATTATAGTAGTTATATTCTTGTACATAGGGGGCAGTATTATAGTAGTTATATTCTTGTACATAGGGGAGCAGTATTATAGTAGTTATATTCTTGTACATAGGGGGCAGTATTATAGTAGTTATATTCTTGTACATAGGGGGCAGTATTATAGTAGTTATATTCTTGTACATAGGGGGCAGTATTATAGTAGTTATATTCTTGTACATAGGAGGCAGTATTATAGTAGTTATATTCTTTTACATAGGGGCAGTATTATAGTAGTTATATTCTTGTACATAGGAGGCAGTATTATAGTAGTTATATACTTGTACATAGGCGGCAGTATTATAGTAGTTATATTCTTGTACATAGGGGAGCAGTATTATAGTAGTTATATTCTTGTACATAGGGGGCAGTATTATAGTAGTTATATTCTTGTACATAGGGAGCAGTATTATAGTAGTTATATTCTTGTACATAGTAGCAGTATTATAGTAGTTATATTCTTGTACATAGGGGGAAGTATTATAGTAGTTATATTCTTGTATATAGTGGGCCGTAGTATAGTAGCTATATTCTTGTACATAGGAGGCAGAATTATAGTAGTTATATTCTTGTAGGTAGCAGGCAGTATTTTAGTAGTTATATTCTTGTACATAGGAGGCAGTATTATAGTAGTTATATTCTTGTACATAGGAGCAGTATTATAGTAGTTATATTCTTGTACATGGGAGCACTATTATAGTAGTTATATTCTTGTACGCAGGGAGCAGTATTATAGTAGTTATATTCTTATACATAGGGGGCAGTATTATAGTAGTTATATTCTTGTACATAGGAGGCAGTATTATAGTAGTTATATTCTTGTAGATAGAGGGCAGTATTATAGTAGTTATATTCTAATACATAGGGGGCACTGTTATAGTTATTATATTCTTGTACATAGGAGGCAATATTATAGTAGTAATATTCCTGTACGTAGTGGGCCGTATTATAGTGGTTATATTTTTGTACATAGGAGACAATATTATAGTAGTTATATTCTTGTTCATAAGGGGGCAGTATTTTAGTAGCAATATTGTTGTACATAGGGGGCAGTATTAAAGTAGTTATATTCTTGTACCTAGGAGGCACTATTATAGGAGTTCTATTTTTGTACATAGGGGAGCTGTATTATAGTAGTTATATTTGTGTACATAGGAGGCAGTATTATAGTATTTCTTTTGTTGTACATAGGAGGCAGTATTATAGTTCTTTTCTTGTACATAGGAGGCAGTATTATAGTATTTCTTTTGTTGTACATAGGGGAGCAGTATTATAATAGTTATATTCTTGTACTTAGGGAGCATTATTATAGTGGTTATATTCTTGTACATAGGAGGCAGTGTTATAGTAGTAATATTCTTGTATATAGGGAGCAGTATTATAGTAGCTATATTCATGTACATAGGCGGAAGTATTATAGTAGTTATAGTTTTGTACATAGGGGGCAGTATTATAGTAGTTATATTCTTGTTCATAGGGGGCAGTATTATAGTAGTTATATTCTTGTACATAGGGAGCAGTATTATAGTAGTTATATTCTTGTACATTGAGGACAGTATTATAGTAGTTATATTTTTGTACATAGGAGGCAGTATTATAGTAGTTATATTCTTGTACATCGGGGGCAGTATTATAGTAGTTATATTCTTGTACATAGGGAGCAGTATTATAGTAGTTATATTCTTGTACATTGAGGACAGTATTATAGTAGTTATATTCTTGTACATATGGGGCAGTATTATAGTAGTTATATTCTTGTACATTGAGGACAGTGTTATAGTAGTTATATTCTTCTACATAGGAGGCAGTATTATAGTAGTTATATTCTTGTACATAGGGGGCAGTATTATAGTAGTTATATTCTTGTACATAGAGGGCAGTATTATAGTAGTTATATTCTTGTACATAGGGAGCAGTATTATAGTAGTTATATTCTTGTACATAGGGGGGCAGTATTATAGTAGTTATATTCTTGTACATAGGGGGCAGTATTATAGTAGTTATATTCTTGTACATAGGGGAGCAGTATTATAGTAGTTATATTCTTGTACATAGGGGGGCAGTATTATAGTAGTTATATTCTTGTACAATGGGGGCAGTATTATAGTAGTTATATTCTTGTACATAGGGGGCAGTATTATAGTAGTTATATTCTTGTACATAGGGGGCAGTATTATAGTAGTTATATTCTTGTACATAGGAGGCAGTATTATAGTAGTTATATTCTTGTACATAGGGGCAGTATTATAGTAGTTATATTCTTGTACATAGGAGGCAGTATTATAGTAGTTATATTCTTGTACATAGGCGGCAGTATTATAGTAGTTATATTCTTGTACATAGGAGGCAGTATTATAGTAGTTATATTCTTGTACATAGGGGCAGTATTATAGTAGTTATATCCTTGTACATAGGGGGCAGTATTATAGTAGTTATATTCTTGTACATAGGGGGCAG
The DNA here is from genome assembly GCF_035609145.1 of Eleutherodactylus coqui. Classification (NCBI taxonomy): domain Eukaryota; kingdom Metazoa; phylum Chordata; class Amphibia; order Anura; family Eleutherodactylidae; genus Eleutherodactylus; species Eleutherodactylus coqui. The sequence goes on along the minus strand of NC_089846.1, from coordinate 9,939,830 downwards.
TATTATAGTAGTTATATTCTTGTACATAGAGGGCAGTATTATAGTAGTTATATTCTTGTACATAGGGAGCAGTATTATAGTAGTTATATTCTTGTACATAGGGGGGCAGTATTATAGTAGTTATATTCTTGTACATAGGGGGCAGTATTATAGTAGTTATATTCTTGTACATAGGGGAGCAGTATTATAGTAGTTATATTCTTGTACAATGGGGGCAGTATTATAGTAGTTATATTCTTGTACATAGGGGGCAGTATTATAGTAGTTATATTCTTGTACATAGGGGGCAGTATTATAGTAGTTATATTCTTGTACATAGGAGGCAGTATTATAGTAGTTATATTCTTGTACATAGGGGCAGTATTATAGTAGTTATATTCTTGTACATAGGAGGCAGTATTATAGTAGTTATATTCTTGTACATAGGCGGCAGTATTATAGTAGTTATATTCTTGTACATAGGAGGCAGTATTATAGTAGTTATATTCTTGTACATAGGGGCAGTATTATAGTAGTTATATCCTTGTACATAGGGGGCAGTATTATAGTAGTTATATTCTTGTACATAGGGGGCAGTATTATAGTAGTTATATTCTTGTACATAGGGGGCAGTATTATAGTAGTTATATTCTTGTACATAGGGGGCAGTATTATAGTAGTTATATTCTTGTACATAGGGAGCAGTATTATAGTAGTTATATTTTTGGACATAGGGGGCAGTATTATAGTAGTTATATTCTTGTACATAGGGAGCAGTATTATAGTAGTTATATTCTTGTACATAGGGGGCAGTATTATAGTAGTTATATTCTTGTACATAGGGGGCAGTATTATAGCAGTTATATTCTTGTACATAGGGGGCAGTATTATAGCAGTTATATTCTTGTACATAGGGGGCAGTATTATAGTATTTATATTCTTGTACATAGGAGGCAGTATTATAGTAGTTATATTCTTGTACATAGGGGGCAGTATTATAGTAGTTATATTCTTGTACATAGGGAGCAGTATTATAGTAGTTATATTCTTGTACATAGTAGCAGTATTATAGTAGTTATATTCTTGTACATAGGGGGAAGTATTATAGTAGTTATATTCTTGTATATAGTGGGCCGTAGTATAGTAGCTATATTCTTGTACATAGGAGGCAGAATTATAGTAGTTATATTCTTGTAGGTAGCAGGCAGTATTTTAGTAGTTATATTCTTGTACATAGGAGGCAGTATTATAGTAGTTATATTCTTGTACATAGGAGCAGTATTATAGTAGTTATATTCTTGTACATGGGAGCACTATTATAGTAGTTATATTCTTGTACGCAGGGAGCAGTATTATAGTAGTTATATTCTTATACATAGGGGGCAGTATTATAGTAGTTATATTCTTGTACATAGGGGGCAGTATTAAAGTAGTTATATTCTTGTACCTAGGAGGCACTATTATAGGAGTTCTATTTTTGTACATAGGGGAGCTGTATTATAGTAGTTATATTTGTGTACATAGGAGGCAGTATTATAGTATTTCTTTTGTTGTACATAGGAGGCAGTATTATAGTTCTTTTCTTGTACATAGGAGGCAGTATTATAGTATTTCTTTTGTTGTACATAGGGGAGCAGTATTATAGTAGTTATATTCTTGTACTTAGGGAGCATTATTATAGTGGTTATATTCTTGTACATAGGAGGCAGTGTTATAGTAGTAATATTCTTGTATATGGGGAGCAGTATTATAGTAGCTATATTCATGTACATAGGCGGAAGTATTATAGTAGTTATAGTTTTGTACATAGGGGGCAGTATTATAGTAGTTATATTCTTGTTCATAGGGGGCAGTATTATAGTAGTTATATTCTTGTACATAGGGAGCAGTATTATAGTAGTTATATTCTTGTACATTGAGGACAGTATTATAGTAGTTATATTTTTGTACATAGGAGGCAGTATTATAGTAGTTATATTCTTGTACATCGGGGGCAGTATTATAGTAGTTATATTCTTGTACATAGGGAGCAGTATTATAGTAGTTATATTCTTGTACATTGAGGACAGTATTATAGTAGTTATATTCTTGTACATATGGGGCAGTATTATAGTAGTTATATTCTTGTACATTGAGGACAGTGTTATAGTAGTTATATTCTTCTACATAGGAGGCAGTATTATAGTAGTTATATTCTTGTACATAGGGGGCAGTATTATAGTAGTTATATTCTTGTACATAGAGGGCAGTATTATAGTAGTTATATTCTTGTACATAGGGAGCAGTATTATAGTAGTTATATTCTTGTACATAGGGGGGCAGTATTATAGTAGTTATATTCTTGTACATAGGGGGCAGTATTATAGTAGTTATATTCTTGTACATAGGGGAGCAGTATTATAGTAGTTATATTCTTGTACAATGGGGGCAGTATTATAGTAGTTATATTCTTGTACATAGGGGGCAGTATTATAGTAGTTATATTCTTGTACATAGGGGGCAGTATTATAGTAGTTATATTCTTGTACATAGGAGGCAGTATTATAGTAGTTATATTCTTGTACATAGGGGCAGTATTATAGTAGTTATATTCTTGTACATAGGAGGCAGTATTATAGTAGTTATATTCTTGTACATAGGCGGCAGTATTATAGTAGTTATATTCTTGTACATAGGAGGCAGTATTATAGTAGTTATATTCTTGTACATAGGGGCAGTATTATAGTAGTTATATCCTTGTACATAGGGGGCAGTATTATAGTAGTTATATTCTTGTACATAGGGGGCAGTATTATAGTAGTTATATTCTTGTACATAGGGGGCAGTATTATAGTAGTTATATTCTTGTACATAGGGGGCAGTATTATAGTAGTTATATTCTTGTACATAGGGAGCAGTATTATAGTAGTTATATTTTTGGACATAGGGGGCAGTATTATAGTAGTTATATTCTTGTACATAGGGAGCAGTATTATAGTAGTTATATTCTTGTACATAGGGGGCAGTATTATAGTAGTTATATTCTTGTACATAGGGGGCAGTATTATAGCAGTTATATTCTTGTACATAGGGGGCAGTATTATAGCAGTTATATTCTTGTACATAGGGGGCAGTATTATAGTATTTATATTCTTGTACATAGGAGGCAGTATTATAGTAGTTATATTCTTGTACATAGGGGGCAGTATTATAGTAGTTATATTCTTGTACGTATATGGTAGTAAAACCACATGTTTTTTTGGCTCTTTACTCACCTCTTCAGTGGTTTGTACTATTGGTTTTGTAGATATGGGGCCTCATTCATCCCCCAGACACTAGTCTTTGTTTTAAAAAAAATGCTTTCTTACAGGTTAATATTTTTGTCTTTTTTTTTATAGAAATAGGGGTATGAAAAATTGATAAAATAACTTTACAAATAATGAGAATTAAAAAAGCGAATTGTAAGGGAATAGAAGCAGTAGTCTTTAGAGCAGAGCAGCGCACAGAGGCGCACCATGGGGACATAATGGCTTTGATTTTGTTACTAATCTCACAAAAACTTTGATAAACTTTGGACGGCTTTTTGTGAGATTATGCAAATCTATCATAGGGGGCTCGCCAGCTGCATTCACTCAGGTACTGACCAGATTTCCTTCTCAGGATCGGTGCTAGTCCCAGCCGTCAGACCCTCGCCTATTCTGTAAATAAGGGATAACTTTATAACTTGGTACAGCCCCTTTAAGCTTGGGGAGGCATAGCGATTCTGGCTGCTGTCACTACTAGAGGGCGCTCACTGTGTAACGATTTCTACAGCTTCCACTATGTAGTAAGCTCCCCCTAGTGGTGACTGCAGATAGTCCTAATGTTATCGTGTAACTATCTCTATTCAGGGGATTTGGAGCTCTTTGTCATAAAAAAACTATATAAATATATGGTGATATTAATCTTTGCAAAATGCGACTCCATTCGCAGCAACATTTAGTGTAGCCTATCACAGTAAATGTCTGATAATCTGGAGTCCTTGCTGTGCTGGATTATGATAAGTTCCAGGTTAATTACAAATTTTAAAAAAGGCATACTCATCCTCATACAGTAACGTGTTGCCAATGTAGGCAGACCACGCCACTGCTATGGGGTCCACGAGGCAGGGGGACCGGTGGCCCCGGCTCCCTTCCTATCACTCATCCAGATGCAAATCTCTCACTCACTATAGTAATGAGCCTGTCAGATGTTCCAGATGCTTTGTGCTGTATGCAGAGGAAATCCTGACTCCTCTCCATCTCTGTTCTTTCTAAATATTACATGCAGGAGTTGTGGAGGAGTCAAGATTCTGCGCCATCTGGGATCCGGAACCTCTGACAGGTTCAAAGCTACTGTGAGCAAGATATGTGCGGCCAGAGGTTCAACAGCGGAAGCAAGGCACTATATTAATGAGGACAACTATGATACTATTATACTAATTGGGGGCACTAATATAGTAATGGGAGCCAGTATTTAGCTAATGAGAGCCATAGGGGAGACACTATTAACAAATGGGGCCATAGAGAGGGTTCTATTACTAAGAGGGGTCATAGGGGCACTATTACTATGGAGGATTATAGAGAGGAGGGAGTACAGGCAGGACAGGGAGCATGTACTTCAAGGAGTCTTCATGGCGGTCTGGGCCTGGATAGAGAAGAAAAACACAACAGACCTCACTAATCAGATAAGAAGTGACCTGCGATCACTGGAGGTACTTGAACTGTAATCACTGTCATTGTGTAGAGGTGGTATCTATCATTAGCTGATGGCATTTATCCTAGAGCTGAGCTGCTGTATCTAATTTCTGAGTTTTTCGATGGGGCCCCATGAGTTCTTTATTCACTCCTACCCTTATGCAAGCACCAATATTGGGGTGTGGCTCATTCTGACTTTTAGGGCTTCTACCCACTAGCGGGTCTTTTCCCTAGCGATGCGAGATCGAGTCCCTCATAGTGCAGAGAAAATGCTGCGATATCGCTCATTGTTTTCAATGGGGCCAGCAGTAGCGCCAGCCCCATTGAAAACATAGGGAGTACATTGCGGACTTCTGCCACAGCTGTGACAGCTATAGCGAAGGATTCCTTCATCCCCGTGGGGACGGCGGGGATGAAGGAATCCTCTGCCACAGCTGTGGCAGAAGTCTGTGATGCTATCCTGCTGCAGCGGCCCCACGGAAAGCAGTGGATTGCAGGCAACCCCCGCACTGATGATTTTCAGGGAAGCGCCTAAAATATAAGCCCTTCTCTGAAAACCATGTCTAGGTGTAAAGAAAAGTAATAAATAAATAAATATATATATATATACTCACCTAGAAGAGCAGTCTAGCCTTCTCTCCGGCCCCAGCAGTTGTCTTCTGTGTTCTGGAGGCCGGGGATTGACAAATCCACGCCCCCAGAAAGCGCTGGTGTCATTGGCTGAGCGCTCAGCCTATCACAGGCAGCGCTCAGCCATTCATTGATGTCAAGATGTCATGACTGCTCTTCTATGTGAATATATATATATATATATATATATTTATTTAAACTTTTTTTACAGCTAGCTATGATTTTGGGGATGAAGGAATCCTCTGCCATAGCTGTCACAGCTGTGTCAGAAGTCCGTGATGCATTCCCTATGTTTTCAATGGGGCTGCCGCTGGCACTGCCCGAAAACACTGAGCGATATCGCAGATTTTTTTCTGTGCGCTGCGAGACTAAAGAAAAAAAAACGCAAATGAGTATGAAACCATTGAAAATCATTGCTTTTATAATCATCGCTCTCGCTGTCGCTAGTGGGTAGGCACCCTTACTATGAGGCTCTATGATTTCTGTGTACTCTTCCGTCTGCTCCAAGTTCTTGACTTCTATAATAGACGGGGATGGAAAGTAATGGCGTTGCACATTTGTTATAGTTGCATTGACTTAATTTGGGAGAATATGACTATAATCGGCCTCCTATAGAGCGTGTGACGGCGTGCGGACATACAACCTGCTAATAGCTCTATGATAGATGAGGGATTAATACAGATGGTAAAATATGATGCTGATATATTTGGCTCCCCTCCGCCCCCTGGTGGCAAAGGATTGGTTTACGTGCAGTATATATGTATAACAGTGTCCTACAAAAAAAAAAAGCATTAAGGCCCGTTCACACCGGCGATATTTTCATCCGTAAACTCAGACCAAATCGCAACATATCCTATTCTGTTCGAATGAGACGACATGCAACGTCTCCCACATATCGGGCAGCATATGGCGGGGTGTCCGTGCGCGGTCCAATGTGGGTTAATCCGAGAACCTGGGGCGCAGCTCGCACTCGGCCATGTGAATACGGATAAAAATAGTTTACAAAAGCAACATTCAAAGGAAATCTAAGAATATAATAATGAAGTGGGGAGGGAAGGGTTAAATACGCAGGATCCGAAGGAAATTCGAAGACATTTCGATACGTGTTTCAGAAAATTGAAATTTGTTTCACGCATCACAGATGAATGTTTTAGCATTTAGGACATCGATTGCTGTTTAAAGCGACGCTCGGATTGCAGGACAATATTCTGTCTGCGGTCCGGAGGGGGAGGGGGGTATTATCTGCACTTGTTCCCGGGCTCTGTGTCCCTTTTCAGCTGTCCAAGAGGGCCGGCGCAATCTTCAGACTGACTAATATCCACAGTGCTTTGGTAGTGTTAGACTACTAATGCACCATACCTGCTCTCTGATTGGCCAGAGCTAAATCATGTGATCAGCACTGGCCAATCTAAGAGCAGGTAAAGTGTGCATTAGCTACCGGTACCCTGTTTCCCTGAAATTAAGACATACCCTGAAAATAAGACATAGGATGATTTTCCAGAATTTTTGAGGATGCAAAATGATTTTTCAGGCTTTTTGAGGATGTTTGAAATATAAGCCCTACTCCAAAATTAAGCCCTGCTAACAGTTAATTAAATGTAAAAAAGTTTAATATAAGACACTGTCTTATTTTCGGGGAAACACGGTATGTAGACAATCTTGGCCGGCCAAAATCTGGGACTTGAAGCGATGGATTGACTGGATGGCAGATAATAACAGGAGTCGGTGAGATTATATCCTTCTCTCCGTGATCCTGGGGCAGAATTTTGTCCAAAAACTGCAGGGTCACTTTAAGGTGACAGCTTATCAAAATACAAACCCGCGTTATAGTCGTCCCATCCGATGGAGCATCACCCACCTGGGATAGAATATCCCATGTTCTGTAATTACGCGGATTCACTAGAACTTTGGGAACAGTGTAACACTGCTGTCTCTGCAATGTGAGGCTCTGGCTCCCTCATGTGGTCAGTCGCATGAATTACACCCTGTGGGTAGAAATGATAAATTCTTTACCCTCACTTTGAATTATGACTCACCGTGAAAGAAATGGCACTAGTCTCTGTGATGAACGCTTCCTATCCCAACACGGAGCGTCCGTGAATATACAGACGCCGCCGTATTTATCTATGGAGCGTCTGGTTATGGGGTTTTCCTATGATCAGAAACCGCATTAACGCTATAAAGGGTATGATCACTTGCAGCAGAAGTGCGCACATCGCCTGACCGGCGGCCGCAGTGCTTAGTTGAGGGCTGCACTGTGAGGGGCTGCTGATTGCGCGGTGGGGGGACCGGCCGCGGTGGATCCGCAGTTGATTTTGAGTCCCAATACGATTTTTCCACTGTGAAAAATCGGCAGCATTTCGGCTACTTGTGAACGGAGCGAACATCAAAACTGGGAGAAAAACTCTGGAAATTGTCACTTTTTATAGATTTTGAATTTATGTCTTATGAAACTATATTTGGCGCAGAATGAAGTCGCCACAAAGGGGTTGGACCAAGATTACAAATGATCCATAGGATGGGGGATCACATGCTGATCAGTGGGGGTCTCACCAGTGGGATATCCGCCAGTCTCAAGAGCGAGGGTCCCTTGTCCCACGTTCTCCTCACCGCATGGTTACTGCAGGCCTGCAGGGAGGAGGAGACTGACTGGAGCGCCGTTCGCACAAGAGCACCAGCGCTGCTTTCACTTTCAGTGGGACTGCGGAGGCACCTGAGCGGCATGTTCTGCAGAGGCACCTGAGTGGCATGTCCTACGGAGGCACCTGAGTGGCATGTTCTGCGGAGACACCTGAGCGACATGTTCTGTGGAGGCACCTGAGCGACATGTTCTGTGGAGGCACCTGAGCGGCATGTTCTACGGAGGCACCTGAGCGACATGTTCTGCGGAGACACCTGAGCGCCATGTTCTGCGGAGGCACCTGAGTGGCATGTTCTACGGAGACACCTGAGGGGCATGTTCTGCGGAGACACCTGAGCGGCATGTTCTATGGAGGCACCTGAGCGGCATGTTCTACGGAGACACCTGAGCGACATGTTCTACGGAGACACCTGAGTGACATGTTCTGCGGAGGCACCTGAGCGGCATGTTCTACAGAGACACCTGAGCGGCATGTTCTGCGGAGGCACCTGAGTTGCATGTTCTGCGGAGCACCTGAGCGGCATGTTCTGCGGAGGCACCTGAGCGGCATGTTCTGCGGAGGCACCTGAGAGGCATGTTCTGCGGAGATACCTGCAGGGGGCGGCAGAGGAAAGTGGGGAGGAACGGGGGGGAAGATCTCTCTCCCTCTCCCCCGCTCCCCCATGCTCACTCCCGCAACTCACCGCTCACCCCCGCCGGCCCCCGAATCTTTTCTCACGAGCGGGCATGTACTCGGAAATGGCAATACTCGCTCATCTCTACCTGAGAGACATCCAGCAATAGGGCGCCCTCTCCTGGTCACCTGGTTTCCTAGCTCACCTCAAGTAAGTATTTTTTGTTTTTTAGTGTATTGGCGCCTGAAAGGGAGATATAATAACTGAAAGGGTAAATAGGGACATCAAATCATTGTGTCAGTCGCATGGGGAATGTCTTATTACAGTGGGGGCAACTTCATTACTATGCGGGCAATGTGGAGGACATCTTATTTTTGTTGGGCCACCTCATTACCCTGGCAGAGCTGCACTCACTATTCTGCTGGCAGTCACTGTGTACATACATTACTTATCCTGTACTACTCCTGAGTTACATTCTGTATTATACCCCAGAGCTGCACTCACTATTCTGCTGGTGGAGTCACTGTGTACATACATTACTTATCCTGTACTGATGCTGAGTTACATCCTGTATTATACTCCAGAGCTGCACTCACTATTCTGCTGGCAGTCACTGTGTACATACATTACTTATCCTGTACTACTCCTGAGTTACATTCTGTATTATACCCCAGAGCTGCACTCACTATTCTGCTGCTGGAGTCACTGTGTACATACATTACTTATCCTGCACTGCTCCTGAGTTACATCCTGTATTATACTCCAGAGCTGCACTCACTATTCTGCTGGCAGTCACTGTGTACATACATTACTTATCCTGTACTGATCCTGAGTTACATGCTGTATTATACTCCAGAGCTGCACTCACTATTCTGCTGGTGGAGTCACTGTGTACATACATTACTTATCCTGTACTGATGCTGAGTTACATCCTGTATTATACTCCAGAGCTGCACTCACTATTCTGCTGGTGGAGTCACTGTGTACATACATTACTTATCCTGTACTGATCCCGAGTTCCATCCTGTATTATACCCCAGAGCTGCGCTCACTATTCTGCTGGTGGGGTCACTGTGTACATACATTACTTAGCCTGTACTGATCCTGAGTTACATTCTGTATTATACTCCAGAGCTGCACTCACTATTCTGCTGGCAGTCACTGTGTACATACATTACTTATCCTGTACTGATCCTGAGTTCCATCCTGTATTATACTCCAGAGCTGCACTCACTATTCTGCTGGCAGTCACTGTGTACATACATTACTCCCAGTTATTATGATTTCCTCATGTAATAATCATTTAACCTTTATTTCTGCTGGTGTAATTGCCTTGTATTTGCACTAGATGGCGCTGCAGGATCACGGATCTCTGTCAGTAACAAGTATGTCGGTGCTCAGTAACGTCCTTTCGTACTTCCCTTACTAGACATGGCCGCTGGGAACATCCTGTCTCCGCCCCGCCCAGGGAAAGCAACCGGATATCCGTTCAGGTGGAATATGGCGGCGCCCATGTGACGTGCCGTGCAGCCTGTAGAATGGCGGTGGACGTGAGGCTGCCGGTTGCCCGGAAACGAGTGACTGAGGGTCTGTCGGGGGCGGAGAAGAGCTGGCACCTCGTGTCTCCGGGGGACACCATCACCACGGACACGGGATTCATGCGGTGCGGGGGCTGCTGGGAGTTGTAGTCCACCCTGTATACTGACTATATACAGCGCCCCCTGAGGGCAGCGGCGGTTCTCCTGGTTGACTTTTGGCATTAAAATCCTCTTTGAAAACCGCCTCTGAATCTGCAGCGATCCGTCCGGGTTTTGCTAAAGACTTTGGTCTGTCGGACGCGCGATCAGACATCCTGCAGGAAATCCACCGCCTGCGGGCGTTCCGTAGAGCATCTTCACGCGGCGCCGTTTACCGTGTGATGACCGCCTCCGTGAACTGCGGCAAAATCAACAATTGTCGCAGTTTTTGTAACAGATTTGCGCTCAGCAGGCAAAATCCGTATGTGGGGTCCCACTTCGCTCCCGCGCAGTAAGTGGCGGCGGTCGGATTCGGTGTCTGTGCGTTTCTGCAAGTGGGTTTTGCACCGGTGATGGCGAATGTGACGTCATTTCTCAACACGGAATCGCGGTCGCGCAAATTGGAATTTCACGCGCGTTTTTTTTCCCCCCATCAAAATCTACTTGCAGATCGACACCAAAAACCGCAGCAAACAGACGCGGCGCCGACCGCGACCGCTCACATTATTATTGGAAACCTCCCAAAAAGTTGTATTTTGTGGATTTTCGTTTTTTCCCGTATGAATATTCTTCTCCCCTTACGACCAGCGCACAGTCCGGCCGCGCTCTCAGGCGCTTTTGACCGCCACGGTAATCGCAGTTTAACGCTCCTATTGATTTCATTGGGGCCTCGCAGACATGAGTTCGATCGTGGCGCTGGACGGCGCTTTCTGCTCTCTTTTTTTTGCCGTTTGGCGCGGCTCCTCACCCGTCACAATCATGAGGTGCGCTAAAACATGCAATCGGCCGCAGGAACCTGCAGCCGGAAACTAACGTGAAATTGCGGCGCTTTACCGCGTCCGTGTGTGACAGTGGCCTTTAAGTCCGGAGAATCGCGGTCAGGCCAGGACGCCCCTCTGTTAAGCGGTTGCTGCGGGAGACGGGGTGGTCTGGCCCTGATTGGTGAGGGTGGGGGCTGATAACATGAAGTTCCAGTTACTTCTCTAGAACAGGGGTGCAGACAGGAGAATCGCAGATGGTGCTCTGCCCCCCCCCCCCCCCTGCTCTGCACAGAGACTGAACGCAGAGCTCTAAATTAATTTGGTATTGCCTACCCCACTTCAAATGGCTGTTGGTCTAAAACTGTAGTGTCCTTTTCGTGTAAACCGAGCGCCGTCCGTGGTAAACTGTAGGGGGTTAACAGGATGGGTTAAAAGAGGTTTCTCAGGCTGGCTGCACATGAAAGGGTCGGAACTTGCATATGGGAGTCCGCAGCAGAATCCGATCCTGTGCCCAAGTGTGCCTGTATTTCTCTGCACTGTGGATGGTCCGGACGGCTCGCCATCAGACATGCAGAGTACAGATTTTTTTTATATCCCTGATTTTCTAGCGCCATCGCTAGGCAATGATGCAGAATCTGCGACCTTTCCGCACTGTCAATTGCGAACGGGCCACAGATCGGACGGCTTCCATTGACTTCAATGAAAGCCATCCGTGGAAAGATAGCACATGCTGCAACTTTTTTTTTTTTTCCCCGCAATCGCTGTCATGCGAATATTCTATTCTTGCGTCTGGATGCAGAATACCGCGGAATGTCCCTGTGGGTAACGATCGTGGATTCCGCACTCCAAATCCAACTGCGCAGCCGGCCTTTAATACTGCATGCTGCAAAATTTACAAAAGCGTAAAGTTAGTCATTACTGCAATACCCAGCTGGACCTGCGGTGGCGCACCAGTCCTTCCTGCCAGCAGCAGTGTTGTCTTACACAGATCACTACGGCAGCCATGTGGATGACGCCCAGCAGGGCGGACGGGTGCGGCTGGAGATCACAGCAGGAAGACATCAACTTTGTTTTTTTTGCATAGTTTTCTGCACGTAGGATAAAAAAATCTCTCGATCAATCCCTTTAAGGCCTCCTTCACACGGGCGACACCGCAGCGATATCCTCGCAGCAATACCGCGATTTTGTAGAGCTACAAAGTCGCATGTGACGCTACAAAATTGCGCGACTTTGTAGCATCACATGCGAGGATTTTCGAGGGGGGGGGGGGGGGGGGGGTTGAAATATAAGCCCTACCCCAAAAATAAGCTGTAACTAAAGGAGAAAATAAAAAAGTATACATCACCTCTTCTGCGCTGTCCAGGGACCCGCCACAGCTTCTCCCCGGGTCCCGGCACTGATCTTCCTCTTCTCTTTTGGCCAGGGATTCAAAAATCCCCGCCTCCTGGAAGCGCTGGCTGTGTGTGATTGGCTGACACTTAGCCAATCACAGCCAGTGCTTGAAGAATGGCAGTGATTGGTTCAAGATCAGGAAGATCAGTGCCGGGACCCGGGGAGAAGCTGCGGCCGGGCTGACGGCTCGTCTAAGGTGATGTATGTGTGCTTTTTTTTTTTCCCCGGCGGTTAGGGCTTAGGTTATAGCTTTGACAGTAGCATTTGCTACTGTCAAAGTTGTGTCGCATCGCATGCAAACCATGTTTTCATGCGATGCAACAGAGAGGAAGGCTCCATAGGGAAACATGGGCCACAAAACCTTGCGTGTCGTGGGCATATCGCCGGACCCACGAGGTTTTTGTGTCGGGTTATTGCTTGCTACAAAACATCTCATGTGTGAAGGAACCCATAGGAAAGCATGGGCTTCACATACATGCGCTTTGTAACATTGCTACAAAATTGCGCGACTTTCTTGCCCGTGTGAAGGAGGACTAAGAGTAATTAGTTATAGCTTCTTTTTTCATTTGATCACTTTCCATGTTTTTAGAAAAAAATTCTGACCTCCCCTTTAAGCCTTTCTTAGGTTCCAAAAGGGTTAAATGTGTTTGCACTGTCTCCCATGTTTTCTGCAGAGGCCATGGAACATACATGGAGGATGAGAAGCTTCTAGCCTCCGTAGCCGGCGTCGTTGAGAGGGTCAACAAGCTGATATGTGTCCGAGCCTTAAAGACCAGGTACAGCTATATTGGGGGGTGTGCAGAATGTCGGGAGGGCAGGTGATATGATATGACAGATGATGGCAGCAGGTGGAACGTCAGTAAGAGGACAACTAACGTATCGTTATATTCTATGGTCCGTTATGTTTATGTACCTCTCCGCCTTCATCTTAGATACAACGGAGAAGTGGGCGACATCGTGGTGGGAAGAATAACGGAGGTAAGAGATGTACAGTGAGGCCCCCCTGTCCACGGATGTGTATACACCGGCCGACGCTTTTCATAGCATTGCTATGGAAGGCGACGGCCCCTGTCCATGAGCGGAGAATCATTGCGATTCTCCGCTCGCAGCGGGCAATTCACAGCTGCAAATTGCCCCGCTTCTCCGCGGCCAGCCTATCTATCAGATAGGGCTGACCGGCGGAGATTTGATGGCGGCTCCTGCTCCCGGGCGGCGGCTCCCATGGCGATTTGCCACAGCACTTCTCAATGCCCGTGGACAGGTGGCCTTAGGCAGTGTTCACGCAAACTTTTCTGTGTAGATTCTGCCTCTAAAAATCATGCAAATAATTGGATGTGGATTTAAATGTAGTTTCAGTCCTTCCCAATGGGGAAATCCATGTGCAGAATTCCTGACACAGAATCAAGAATTGATGTGTTTATTTTCTTCTCGCACACAGATTTGAAATAATTATGATCATACATGACTATAACTACTATAATACTGCCCCCTATGTACAAGAATATAACTACTATAATACTGCCCCTATGTACAAGAATATAACTACTATAATACTGCTCCCTATGTACAAGAATATAACTACTATAATACTGCCCCCTATGTACAAGAATATAACTACTATAATACTGCCCCCTATGTACAAGAATATAACTACTATAATACTGCTCCCTATGTACAAGAATATAACTACTATAATACTGCCCCCTAGGTACAAGAATGTAACTACTATAATACTGCCCCCTATGTACAAGAATATAACTACTATAATACTGCCCCCTATGTACAAGAATATAACTACTATAATACTGCCCCCTATGTACAAGAATATAACTACTATAATACTGCCTCCTATGTACAAGAATATAACTACTATAATACTGCCTCCTATGTACAAGAATATAACTACTATAATACTGCCTCCTATGTACAAGAATATAACTACTATAATACTGCCCCTATGTACAAGAATATACCTACTATAATACTGCCTCCTATGTACAAGAATATAACTACTATAATACTGTCCCCTATGTACAAGAATATAACTACTATAATACTGCCCCCTATGTACAAGAATATAACTACTATAATACTGCCCCCTATGTACAAGAATATAACTACTATAATACGGCCCCCTATGTACAAGGATATAACTACTATAATACTGCCTCCTATGTACAAGAATATAACTACTATAATACTGCCTCCTATGTACAAGAATATAACTACTATAATACTGCCCCCTATGTACAAGAATATAACTACTATAATACGGCCCCCTATGTACAAGAATATAACTACTATAATACTGCCCCCTATGTATAAGAATATAACTACTATAATACTGCCCCCCTATGTACAAGAATATAACTACTATAATACTGCCCCCTATGTATAAGAATATAACTACTATAATACTGCCTCCTATGTACAAGAATATAACTACTATAATACTGCCCCCTATGTACAAGAATAAAACTACTATAATACGGCCCCCTATGTACAAGGATATAACTACTATAATACTGCCTCCTATGTACAAGAATATAACTACTATAATACTGCCTCCTATGTACAAGAATATAACTACTATAATACTGCCCCCTATGTACAAGAATATAACTACTATAATACTGCCCCCTATGTACAAGAATATAACTACTATAATACTGCCCCCTATGTATAAGAATATAACTACTATAATACTGCCCCCCTATGTACAAGAATATAACTACTATAATACTGCCTCCTATGTACAAGAATATAACTACTATAATACTGCCCCCTATGTACAAGAATATAACTACTATAATACGGCCCCCTATGTACAAGAATATAACTACTATAATACTGCCCCATATGTACAAGAATATAACTACTATAATACTGCTCCTATGTACAAGAATATAACTACTATAATACTGCCTCCCTATGTACAAAAATATAACTACTATAATACTGCCTCCTATGTACAAGAACATAACTACTATAATACTGTCTCCTATGTACAAGAATATAACTACTATAATACTGCCTCCTATGTACAAGAACATAACTACTATAATACTGCTCCCTATGTACAAGAATATAACTACTATAATACTGCTCCTATGTACAAGAATATAACTACTATAATACTGCCTCCTATGTACAAGAACATAACTACTATAATACTGCCCCCTATGTACAAGAATATAACTACTATAATACTGCCTCCTATGTACAAGAATATAACTACTATAATACTGCCTCCTATGTACAAGAACATAACTACTATAATACTGCTCCCTATGTACAAGAATATAACTACTATAATACTGCCCCCTATGTACAAGAATATAACTACTATAATACTGCCCCCTATGTACAAGAATATAACTACTATAATACTGCCCCTATGTACAAGAACATAACTACTATAATACTGCCCCCTATGTACAAGAATATAACTACTATAATACTGTCTCCTATGTACAAGAATATAACTACTATAATACTGCCTCCTATGTACAAGAATATAACTACTATAATACTGCCTCCTATGTACAAGAATATAACTACTATAATACTGCCCCTATGTACAAGAATATACCTACTATAATACTGCCTCCTATGTACAAGAATATAACTACTATAATACTGTCCCCTATGTACAAGAATATAACTACTATAATACTGCCCCCTATGTACAAGAATATAACTACTATAATACTGCCCCCTATGTACAAGAATATAACTACTATAATACGGCCCCCTATGTACAAGGATATAACTACTATAATACTGCCTCCTATGTACAAGAATATAACTACTATAATACTGCCTCCTATGTACAAGAATATAACTACTATAATACTGCCCCCTATGTACAAGAATATAACTACTATAATACGGCCCCCTATGTACAAGAATATAACTACTATAATACTGCCCCCTATGTATAAGAATATAACTACTATAATACTGCCCCCCTATGTACAAGAATATAACTACTATAATACTGCCCCCTATGTATAAGAATATAACTACTATAATACTGCCTCCTATGTACAAGAATATAACTACTATAATACTGCCCCCTATGTACAAGAATATAACTACTATAATACGGCCCCCTATGTACAAGAATATAACTACTATAATACTGCCCCTATGTACAAGAATATACCTACTATAATACTGCCTCCTATGTACAAGAATATAACTACTATAATACTGCCCCCTATGTACAAGAATATAACTACTATAATACTGCCCCCTATGTACAAGAATATAACTACTATAATACTGCCCCCTATGTACAAGAATATAACTACTATAATACTGCCCCTATGTACAAGAACATAACTACTATAATACTGCCCCCTATGTACAAGAATATAACTACTATAATACTGCCCTCATGTACAAGAATATAACTACTATAATACTGCCCCCTATGTACAAGAATATAACTACTATAA
Organism: Eleutherodactylus coqui; assembly: GCF_035609145.1. Classification (NCBI taxonomy): domain Eukaryota; kingdom Metazoa; phylum Chordata; class Amphibia; order Anura; family Eleutherodactylidae; genus Eleutherodactylus; species Eleutherodactylus coqui. The sequence goes on along the minus strand of NC_089846.1, from coordinate 9,922,920 downwards.
TACTGCCCCCTATGTACAAGAATATAACTACTATAATACTGCCTCCTATGTACAAGAATATAACTACTATAATACTGCCTCCTATGTACAAGAATATAACTACTATAATACTGCCCCCTATGTACAAGAATATAACTACTATAATACTGCCCCCTATGTACAAGAATATAACTACTATAATACTGCCTCCTATGTACAAGAATATAACTACTATAATACTGCCCCTATGTACAAGAATATACCTACTATAATACTGCCTCCTATGTACAAGAATATAACTACTATAATACTGCCTCCTATGTACAAGAATATAACTACTATAATACTGCCCCCTATGTACAAGAATATAACTACTATAATACTGCCCCCTATGTACAAGAATATAACTACTATAATACTGCCCCCTATGTACAAGAATAGAACTACTATAATACTGCCCCCTATGTACAAGAATAGAACTACTATAATACTGCTCCCTATGTACAAGAATATAACTACTATAATACTGCTCCTATGTACAAGAACATAACTACTATAATACTGCCCTCTATGTACAAGAATATAACTACTATAATACTGCTCCCTATGTACAAGAATATAACTACTATAATACTGCTCCTATGTACAAGAATATAACTACTATAATACTGCTCCTATGTACAAGAATATAACTACTATAATACTGCCCCCTATGTACAAGAATATAACTACTATAATACTGCCCCCTATGTACAAGAATATAACTACTATAATACTGCTCCTATGTACAAGAATATAACTACTATAATACTGCCCCCTATGTACAAGAATATAACTACTATAATACTGCCCCCTATGTACAAGAATATAACTACTATAATACTCCTCCAATATACAAGAATATAACTACTATAATACTGCCCCCTATGTAATCTTTTTAGGTACAGCAGAGACGGTGGAAGGTGGACACACAATCGCGCCTGGACTCTGTGTTGCTGCTCTCTTCTGTTAATCTTCCTGGTGGGGAGCTGGTGAGTTATCCCCGGTCTTTGTCCCCATGTCACATACATGATGCGTGTTCCTCACACGACATACATGTGAATATGTTGTGGATGTGAGAAGCTACATCTCTAAGGCCCTTTTAGACGAGCCGATTCTCAGTTGGCTTCGGGCAGCCTGAGTAGGACGGACACATCGTTGGCTCATTCACTCGTATCACATTTAGATTGAGTGATTCGCTGGTCTTCTAGTTGAGCGATGGCCGGTCCATCTAAACGGAACCCTTGTGTTACTGTGCAGCCCCTTACACACCTAATCTGCAGCTAATCCTCCTTCTGACCGCGCCGCCTCGGCCCGGCTTATCTGCTGTGTTTTGTCTTTCAGAGAAGGAGGTCAGCGGAGGATGAACTGGCCATGAGGGGCTACCTGCAGGAAGGAGACCTAATCAGTGTATCCTGTACACAGGGGCGCCGGGCCGGCTTACCACCGACTGCAGCACCTTGTAATCTTATGTATGAGGGGCTCCATATGTCCTCTTCAGGGGGTTACTGTGGCAGTCGGGGTCTTCACAAGGCTCCCCGATCTGCTGTGGATGTGAGGCTGTGGGGGAAAAAAATGGATAGAATCTGCAGACAGTACTGGGGGGGGGAGAGGCAAAACATACTTCACAGTAGGAACACCTTCAGAAATAGAAGGGGTAATAGCAAATAAAATGGCAAGTGACTGTAGAAAAGAAGAATGTGAATCCCCTCAGTATTTGGTGTGACGCCCCTTACCTTCACAACAGCATCAGCTCTTCTCCGTTCACTAGCACACAGTCGGGGATGATGTAGGATTAAGAACTTATACCAACCAGGTGATAATGATCATTTTGATATTACTGAAACAGAAACGGCTGCGTAGGAGGTTTTACACTGGGTGAGTAATAGCTAAACTCTGCTACCGAGGTGAGGCTGTGGAAGACAGTTGAATGTCACAGCTTATACACCATGGCAAGTTTTGGCACAGGACAGAAGGAAGTTATCAGTGAGGTCTCCCAGGCAAAGATTTCACAGCAGACCGGTGTATCAGGCTGCGCTGTTCAGGCTCTTTTGAAGAAGCACAAAGAAACAGGCAGCATTGAAGATCGTAGACGTAGCAGTCGGCCAAGGAAACGGTGCAACAGATGAGACACATCATGCTTACCTTCAAAATCAGAAGATGTCCAACAGTACCATCAGTTCAGAACTGGCAGAAACCAGTAGGACCCGGGTATACCCATCTACTGATGAATTCTGTCCAGAAGTTGTCTTCAAAGAAGAATTGTGGCCAAAAGGCAATACCCTCCATGTAGAAAGAAGACCAAGGAACTCAACTATACATGGAAACATGAACTGGGGTGCAAAAAAGTGGCAACGCTTGGTCTGGATTGATGAGTCACAATGTGAAATATTTGGCTGTAACAAAACGTAGTGTGTTTGGTGAAGGGCTGGACAGCGGTACAATGAGTGTCTGCAGGCAGCAGTGAAGCATGGTGGAGAGCGGTACAATAATGAGTGTCTGCAGACAGTGGTGAAGCATGGTGGAGAGCTGTACAATTAGTGTGTGCAGGCAACAGTGAAGCATGGTGGAGAGCAGTACAAGGAGTGTCTGCAGGCAACAGTGAAGCATGGTGGAGAGCAGTACAAGGAGTGGCTGCAGGCAACAGTGAAGCATGGTGCAGAGCAGTACAATGAGTGTCTGCAGGCAACAGTGAAGCATGGTGGAGAGCAGTACAAGGAGTGGCTGCAGGCAACAGTGAAGCATGGTGGAGAGCTGTACAATAATGAGTGTCTGCAAACAGTGGTGAAGCATGGTGGAGAGCGGTACAATGAATGTCTGCAGGCAGCAGTGAAGCATGGTGGAGAGCAGTACAAGGAATGTCTGCAGGCAGCAGTGAAGCATGGTGGAGAGCAGTACAATGAGTGTCTGCAGGCAGCAGTGAAGCATGGTGGAGAGCAGTACAATGAGTGTCTGCAGGCAGCGGTAAAGAATGGTGGAGAGCAGTACAATAATGAGTGTCTGTGGGCAGCAGTGAAGCATAGTGGAGAGTGGTACAATAATGAGTGTCTGCAGGCAACAGTGAAGCATGGTGGAGAGCAGTACAATGTGTCTGCAGGCAGCAGTGAAGCATGGTGGAGAGCTGTACAATAATGAGTGTCTGCAGGCAGCAGTGAAGCATGCTTGAGGCTCCCTACAAGTTTGGGGCTGCATTTCAGCAAGTGCAATTGGGGATTTGGTCCGGATTAGTGGTGTCCTCAGTGCTGAGAAATACAGGCAGATACGTACCCATCCGGCAATACTAGCAGGGAGGCGTCTGATTGACTCCACATGTGTTCTGCAGCAGGACAACCCCAAACCTCCACCAATGTCATTAAGAACCATCTTCAGTGTAAAGAAGAACAAGGAGTCCTGGAAGTGGTGATTTGGCCCCACAGAGCCCTGATCTCACATCATCCAGTCTGTCTGGGATTACATGAAGAGACAGAAGGATTGGAGCGAGCCGACATCCACAGAAGATCTGTGCTTAGTTCTCCAAGATGTCTGGTACAACCTTCCTGCCGAGTTCCTTCAAACACTGTGTGCAAGTGTACCTGTGTGCTGTTGTGAAGGTAGAGGGCGGTCGCATCAAATATTGATGAGATTTACCTTCCTCTATTCTTCAGTCACTTTATTTATGTCAATTTACAAAATGCCATTAACCCTTCTATTTCAGAAAGAATTCTTACTTTGTAGCCTTTTTTCCGCACCTGCCTGCAGCCTTCGCCCAGTACTTGCACACGTCCTCCTTATGTCTCCATATTGGGGGGATGTAATAGTTGAGATGTAAGATTTTGGCTCTGTCCTGCTTGGTGGCTGCTGTCCCTTAACTCTTTCCTTCAGGCGGAGGTGCAGGCGGTCTACTCCGACGGGGCGCTGTCCTTACACACTCGCAGTCTTAAGTACGGCAAGGTGAGGCACTCCGTCTTGATGTTATCTTGGTGCTGCTGCTGCTGCGTCCTCCTTTTCCTAAATGTCTCTTCTTAATCTTAGCTGGGACAGGGGGTCCTGGTGCAAGTGCCGCCATCGCTGATCAAGAGGCGCAAGACGCACTTCTATAATCTCCCCTGCGGAGCCTCGATCATCCTGGGGAACAATGGCTTCATCTGGTTGTACCCAACGCCGGAGCAGACCGAGGAGGAAGCCGGGGGCTTCATCACCAATCTGGAGGTAGTGCCTGTCCAGGGATTATATATGTGGAGGGTTGGATGTACTTCTCAGCGAAGGGGGTTTGTTACAGTTGTATGGAGTCTAGACAACCTTCTGTGACTCCAGACTGGTGCACATCCTCAGTACTGACACACTGTAACAAAGCGTCGCATAACCCTCCACTGTGTGAGTTACAAGGTCAGGACTAGTGATGAGCGAGCATTGCCCTTAGCGAGTACCTGCCCACTTGGGAGAAAAGGTTCTGGTGCCGGCGGTGGGCAGGGAGCTGCGGGGAAGAACGGAGGGGAGATCTCTCTTTCTTTTTGTGCGACGTCCTGCCGTTTCGGAGTAGATACAATTATTTTTGCTGCCGTTCACCGGTTTTCTGTTATTTTGATAGGTCGGACTTTTACGGTCACAACAATATCAAAACTGTTTTGTTTCATTAAGAATACGTTTTTTAAAAACTTTTTTAGTATCTTTTATTTTTCACAATCACCTTATTTTCCCCCTGGGGTGCGTTCATTCACACGGCTACATGCGTATTTCAGTCCATGAATACACAGCATAATCGCGGACCGAAATACGCGGTTGCCTTGTGTTTTTTGCGCGGCTACATGCGTATTTACGCGGCCCGTTGATTTCACTGGGCTGTTATGGTCGGACGTGCTGCATGTTTTTTTTTTTCTTTTTACATGTACGAAAGTTGCATGAAAAATATGCAGCTGTGAATAAACCCATTTATAACAGCGGGCTCTATTCACTGCGTATTACGCTGCGTATTTACACACATGTGAATGAGCCAATATTTATTGCTTATTTGTTTTTATTTTTTTATGTAGCCACCAAGGGCATCGTGAACTTGCAATCGTTTGATCACTTGTACTATATACTGTAATACTTCAGTATTGCAGTGTATGGTATATTGGCTAATATACCCGGCTTCGCCCAAATTAATTTGGTACAGGTGTTTGCCTGTTCATGGAAAATGTTATGTAGTCGTGGTTACTTCAGAGGAACCGAGGAATAAAATAGGACTACACATGGAGGAGACTCAGATTCTCCTCAGGCTGCATGTACCGATGTCCCTCTGCAGAATGTGCCACCCCTCCCACTCTCCTCACTTTTTACCCTTAAATGTAACGCCCCCTTTTAAATCAAATTTAGCCCCAGACTGGAGGTTGCAGCCCCTTCTTAGCCTTAAAGACTCCATCCCTGCAGTCCATGGCTGCTGCTTTATGGACTTTACAGCCTTTCAGTATATGAACATAGCGGTCAGTTAGATTCCCCTCGGTGTATACGCGCAGGGGCCACGTGGGTTCCTCCTTGGTGTATACGCGCAGGGGCCACGTGGGTTCCTCCTTGGTGTATACGCGCAGGGGCCACGTGGGTTCCTCCTCGGCGTATACGCGCAGGGGCCGCGTGGGTTCCTCCTCGGCGTATACGCGCAGGGGCCGCGTGGGTTCCTCCTCGGCGTATACGCGCGGGGGCCGCGCGGGTTCCTCCTCGGCGTATACGCGCGGGGGCCGCGCGGGTTCCTCCTCGGCGTATACGCGCGGGGGCCGCGCGGGTTTCTCCTCGGCGTATACGCGCGGGGGCCGCGCGGGTTTCTCCTCGGCGTATACGCGCGGGGGCCGCGCGGGTTTCTCTTCGGCGTATACGCGCGGGGGCCGCGCGGGTTTCTCTTCGGCGTATACGCGCGGGGGCCGCGCGGGTTTCTCCTCGGCGTATACGCGCGGGGGCCGCGCGGGCTCCTCCTCGGCGTGGACGCGCGGGGGCCGCGCGGGCTCCTCCTCGGCGTGGACGCGCGGGGGCCGCGCGGGCTCCTCCTCGGCGTGGACGCGCGGGGGCCGCGCGGGCTCCTCCTCGGCGTGGACGCGCGGGGGCCGCGCGGGCTCCTCCTCGGCGTGGACGCGCGGGGGCCGCGCGGGCTCCTCCTCGGCGTGGACGCGCGGGGGCCGCGCGGGCTCCTCCTCGGCGTGGACGCGCGGGGGCCGCGCGGGCTCCTCCTCGGCGTGGACGCGCGGGGGCCGCGCGGGCTCCTCCTCGGCGTGGACGCGCGGGGGCCGCGCGGGCTCCTCCTCGGCGTGGACGCGCGGGGGCCGCGCGGGCTCCTCCTCGGCGTGGACGCGCGGGGGCCGCGCGGGCTCCTCCTCGGCGTGGACGCGCGGGGGCCGCGCGGGCTCCTCCTCGGCGTGGACGCGCGGGGGCCGCGCGGGCTCCTCCTCGGCGTGGACGCGCGGGGGCCGCGCGGGCTCCTCCTCGGCGTGGACGCGCGGGGGCCGCGCGGGCTCCTCCTCGGCGTGGACGCGCGGGGGCCGCGCGGGCTCCTCCTCGGCGTGGACGCGCGGGGGCCGCGCGGGCTCCTCCTCGGCGTGGACGCGCGGGGGCCGCGCGGGCTCCTCCTCGGCGTGGACGCGCGGGGGCCGCGCGGGCTCCTCCTCGGCGTGGACGCGCGGGGGCCGCGCGGGCTCCTCCTCGGCGTGGACGCGCGGGGGCCGCGCGGGCTCCTCCTCGGCGTGGACGCGCGGGGGCCGCGCGGGCTCCTCCTCGGCGTGGACGCGCGGGGGCCGCGCGGGCTCCTCCTCGGCGTGGACGCGCGGGGGCCGCGCGGGCTCCTCCTCGGCGTGGACGCGCGGGGGCCGCGCGGGCTCCTCCTCGGCGTGGACGCGCGGGGGCCGCGCGGGCTCCTCCTCGGCGTGGACGCGCGGGGGCCGCGCGGGCTCCTCCTCGGCGTGGACGCGCGGGGGCCGCGCGGGCTCCTCCTCGGCGTGGACGCGCGGGGGCCGCGCGGGCTCCTCCTCGGCGTGGACGCGCGGGGGCCGCGCGGGCTCCTCCTCGGCGTGGACGCGCGGGGGCCGCGCGGGCTCCTCCTCGGCGTGGACGCGCGGGGGCCGCGCGGGCTCCTCCTCGGCGTGGACGCGCGGGGGCCGCGCGGGCTCCTCCTCGGCGTGGACGCGCGCGGGCTCCTCCTCGGCGTGGACGCGCGCGGGCTCCTCCTCGGCGTGGACGCGCGCGGGCTCCTCCTCGGCGTGGACGCGCGCGGGCTCCTCCTCGGCGTGGACGCGCGCGGGCTCCTCCTCGGCGTGGACGCGCGCGGGCTCCTCCTCGGCGTGGACGCGCGCGGGCTCCTCCTCGGCGTGGACGCGCGCGGGCTCCTCCTCGGCGTGGACGCGCGGGGGCCGCGCGGGCTCCTCCTCGGCGTGGACGCCGCGCGGGCCCCTCCTCGGCGCGGGGGCCCCTCCTCGGCGCGGGGGCCCCTCCTCGGCGCGGGGGCCCCTCCTCGGCGCGGGGGCCCCTCCTCGGCGCGGGGGCGGCGCGGGGGCGGCGCGGGGGCCCCTCCTCGGCGCGGGGGCCCCTCCTCGGCGCGGGGGCCCCTCCTCGGCGCGGGGGCCCCTCCTCGGCGCGGGGGGCCCTCCTCGGCGCGGGGGCCCCTCCTCGGCGCGGGGGGCCCTCCTCGGCGCGGGGGCCCCTCCTCGGCGCGGGGGCCGCGCGGGGGCCCCTCCTCGGCGCCCCTCCTCGGCGCGGGGGCCCCTCCTCGGCGCGGGGGCCCCTCCTCGGCGCGGGGGCCCCTCCTCGGCGCCCCTCCTCGGCGCGGGGGCCCCTCCTCGGCGCCCCTCCTCGGCGCGGGGGCCCCTCCTCGGCGCCCCTCCTCGGCGCGGGGGCCCCTCCTCGGCGCGGGGGCCCCTCCTCGGCGCGGGGGCCGCGAGGGGGCCCCTCCTCGGCGCGGGGGCCCCTCCTCGGCGCGGGGGCCCCTCCTCGGCGCGGGGGCCCCTCCTCGGCGCGGACGCGCGGGGGCCGCGCGGGCTCCTCCTCGGCGCGGACGCGCGGGGGCCGCGCGGGCTCCTCCTCGGCGCGGACGCGCGGGCTCCTCCTCGGCGTGGACGCGCGGGGGCCGCGCGGGCTCCTCCTCGGCGTGGACGCGCGGGGGCCGCGCGGGCTCCTCCTCGGCGTGGACGCGCGGGCTCCTCCTCGGCGTGGACGCGCGGGGGCCGCGCGGGCTCCTCCTCGGCGTGGACGTGCGGGCTCCTCCTCGGCGTGGACGCGCGGGCTCCTCCTCGGCGTGGACGCGCGGGCTCCTCCTCGGCGTGGACGCGCGGGGGCCGCGCGGGCTCCTCCTCGGCGTGGACCCCTCCTCGGCGTGGACGCGCGGGGGCCGCGTGGGCTCCTCCTCGGCGTGGACGCGCGGGGGCCGCGTGGGCTCCCCGTCGGTGTATACAAATAATTTCCCTAGGCTTTATGGTTTCTGAGAAAAGAACTCTCTCGTGTATCGCGGACTTTCAGTTTTTCATGCTTTGAATTGAGTATTGAAGTTGCGCCCGTTTACTTTTCATATTGGAACGTAAAGAATGTTCGTGGCAAATTCCATGTTTGTGCGGATCAGTTGTGTGTTATTACATTACATAGGGGGTCACTTACTTTCGCACTTAGAACTGAATAATCAAGTTGCGAACCCTTTACTTTTCCTGTATAGAATCTAAAGAACGGTCCTGCCAAATTTCCTGTTTTTACGGCAACGGGAAGTTAGAGAATCGCATTAGGTGCATAACATGGGACCCAAGGAATGGTGTGCGGGCCGCGGGCCTATCTTAATAGGCAGGCATACATGGCCGCCTTGTGAGCCTTCAATGACAACCGAACGGCGACTCACAATCTCATGATCCTTTGTGAACGCTGGACTTTGATCAGGGCATTTAAAAGCTACTGTCAGACCTGAGGGCTGCCGGCTGTGACCGGCGTCGGCTCTGTTCGCTGCTGTTGCTGGCAGGTGTCCGCTATCAAAGATCGGCTCCTGATCCTGTTCCATACCACCCCAAACACCGGAGGGTGTACGTGTATGTCCAAAAGTGTAAAGGGTTTTTTTGTATGCGAGTGTCCCAGCCGGTCGCCTCACCTGAATGCTGAGCGTCATAAGAATCTGATTCTTGCGGTCGGGGCCCATTGTGCGGTCGGGGCCCATTGTGCGGTCGGGGCCCATTGTGCGGTCGGGGCCCATTGTGCGGTCGGGGCCCATTGTGCGGTCGGGGCCCATTGTGCAGTCGGGGCCCATTGTGCAGTCGGGGCCCATTGTGCGGTCGGGGCCCATTGTGCGGTCGTGACGATTTGTGTCTTCTGTTAATAATTACGTGTTTTCTGTTTGCGCAGCCGGTGCCGCTCGCTGATCGGGAAGTGATCTCTCGCCTGAGGAACTGCATCCTGGCTCTGAGCTCCCAGAAGATGTTACTGTACGACACCAGCATCCTGTACTGCTATGAGGCCTCTCTGCCCCACCAGGTATGGAGTCGCTGGTCCGCACCACAGATGGGAGTCTATGGAGGGGCATCACCTGAGCTTTAAACTTATACGTACCTTCGCAACCAATGTTTGTCCCCAGGTCGCCTTAATGAAAGGTGAAGCAGCGGTACAATGGGTCATAATGGAACATTTTGTATCGTTTTGTGTCTGCAGCTCCTATGCAGATCTATGTGCTAACAGGGCAGATGGAGTATGACCGCAGTACATCGGGGTGGTTTGTAGTGTTGTACTTCTTGCTAACCTACCAATTCTATCATAAGGTGGAGGGGACAAACGGGAGGAAAGATGGCTGCAGGATTAAACTGCGCAGAGTTTGTAGTCTGTTACCATGGAGACACAGAGGAGCTGTAGATACAAAACTGTGGGGAACCTTTAATGAAGACCTATATGGTACAGCTGCTTTTTGAGAGGCAGCGAGAGAATAGAAAATAAATTGGCCGTGCATGTGACATTTAAAGGGGGTCTTTCATGTCCTCAGTGCGGGGGGCTGCCTGCATAGTATTACGCCTGCTGACTGCAGTGCATCGCTGCTCTTGTGTCAGCCCCCCTGCTCTTCTGCACCTAACTTTTAGTTTGGGCTCTTGGCCCTGTGAATCTGTCAAGTGGGCGGTCTCCTCCACTCACTGTCTATGGATGACATCAGGTTTCTTATGCCCATTTGACAGATTCACAACACCAGGAGCCAAAGCTAATGGAGGGCAATGCAGGAGGACCCGGAGGGTGAAGAAGACACGAGTAGCACTGGAGTCAGTGGGGCTGCGGTTGCAAAGCTATGAGCTGAGGACATGACGGGTCTTTTTTTAGGCTACGTTGACATGTAGCCGAATTCAGCCCTTCGATTGAAAAAGTGAAATCTGGTGTGGATCCGCAGCTCAAAAGGGGTTGTACTATGATTGAAAGTTATTCCCCATCCACAGGACAGGTGATAACTTGCTGGGGTCTCACCGTGGAGATCCCCCGATTATCTTGAGAACAGGACCCCCATTTCCGTCTCACCTGTCACTCTGAGGGTCACTTTTCCCCTGCAGTGATGTCAGTGTGAATGAAGCGCTGGCCAAGCATGTGCAGTCAGTACTCCATTCATTCCAATGGGGCTGTTGGCAATAGTCAAGCGGCATATTCTCCACTATCTCCACAACCCCATTGAAAGTGAATGGCGTGCTAGTATGACCGGCACTCCATTCAGTCTTCTCTTCACTGCAGTGAGGGGCACACCGGGACCCCCACCACTCAGCAAGTTATCCTGTGCAACCCCTTTAAGAGGGTTATTGCAGTGTAAGCGTTGATGGTCTTGCAATTAGTAATGTCATTGATGGAGCGCTGACTGATGAGACCCTAACGATACTCTGAAAGAGGGGGTACCAGACTGTAAATAGATGCGTGATCCTTGCTGGCCCCATACATATACATGCCTGGCTTGGTTTAGAAGTGTATATTGTGACAACAGGGAGAAGCGGCCACCATCCATCTGTCATCACATACTATGCAAAAACGCTGCATGGGTTGTTATCCTACCTAAAACCAAAATCTATCGGGGTGATCGGCGATCGCCGCTGATACTAAGGATTGAAATGTTGTAAATCTGATGTATGGTCCCCTTTGATGTATGTTGGCTGGCTGTTGGCGGACCTCAGGCCGCGATTTATGGCAGCCTATAGACCCTGTACTACAAACCGCTAATACAAGACTGCGTGAGAGACGTCTGATCTCTACTTCTGCATTTCCTTCCATAACGGCACGGATCTGTCCTTCTCTTGCAGATTAAGAATCTTCTGAAGTTGGAGGTGATGGAAGACATAGTGATGGAGACCAGGCAGCGTCTTGTGGCGCAGGAAGGGTAGTGTAAGCCGTGCGTAGGCCTCATTCACTGTGAAGTCTGGTGAAACCACCAAAGTTTGCAGTGATGCAACTTATCCACCAGGGGTCGCTGTCCTCCGGGTTCCATGCCCTCCATCCTGGCTGGAGACGTAATACAGAGTCATAAAGCAGATATTCTCCCTGATCAATCGTGAAATCTGATCTTATTCACAACAGGACAGCTGGTGCGGCACGGGGCATTGCTGGGGCATGTAGTGAGGGGCGGCTGAGTTTTGGGCAGATGTGATCAAATCTGCACCTGTAAAAGCTTCTAGGATGTGTAGAGAAGAGCCTCTGGGTAATCCATCCCTGATCGCACACGGAGAGGCATCCTGTGAGTCCTTAAAGGGGTTGTTCCACTATAAGTAACATTGGCGCAGGGCACCTTGTACTTCACGGGCACCAATTTCCTAATGTATCCTTCTGCACTAATTTTCTTCCTGATGTCCATCTGACACCCGGTCACATGATGCTGCGCCGGGCTATTTTGTGAGGTTCCGCTTACATAGCGTTCATTCAGCCAGAAGTACTTCTGGCCGGGGCAATGTATGCTATATCACTAGTGACGTATAGCCTTCATTGCTGGGTGTACAGAAGCAGGGAGCGCATTGGCCACAACATGCATGTGCAGTCCTGAGGGGCACCTGTGCATACATTGTCTGGAATGACACCCCTCCATGCGCTCCACTGATGCGGGTGCCATTCTCAAGAGTCTGTGCATGGCATGTTTATCGATGAAAGAAGTATTCGCATGAGTAATGCAAGCCAATCACTATTGATGGGTAACGACCCCCTAAAGGCGGAGCGGTCAGTGACACGGCCGCTCATCCAGGATTAAAGCAAAGCGGCCTAATCGATTAAAATGGCAATGGAGGTACAAATTGCAAAATTAAGGTAGAAAACCTGCTTTGTGGGGGGTTACCAGGGCTGAGTGGAATGCTACTAGGGACAACTGGAAAAAAAAAATGGTGGGAAAATTCCTTTAACCTCGCCCGCATGGAGAGGCGGACTATGCATCCTTAACTCCCACACAGACAGGAGTCCAAGTCCTTTATAACCCTACCTACACCCAGTGATTCCTGGACTAATCTATATACAGGTAGAGCAGCCAATCATTGTGTGTGGGTGGGGTTAAGTGGGTCATTGGCTCCCTGTGGGTGGGGTTAAGTGGGTCATTGGCTCCCTGTGGGTGGGGTTAAGTGGGTCATTGGCTCCCTGTGGGTGGGGTTAAGTGGGTCTCGGGCTCCCTGTGGGTGGGGTTAAGTGAATCTCTGGCTCCCACTAGACTCTTGCCTATTTTAGTCCCACTGATTTAAGCTTATGGGTTGAAAATGGGTGATCAGCAGACTCGGGGATGTAAGTTTTATACTTGCCTTCACTGTTTTACTTGCTGGAAGCCGCCACGACTGCCTGTTTACAGTGAATGGAAGTAGGCGACCATGAGAGATCTCAGCCTGCTTTCGTTAACAGGCTATTGCCCCTGTGTAATGGTGCTTTTATGCTTCCGCTCCTCATGGGCGGGTTAAAAACCAACTCCCTGCTTCTTCCAATCAGAGAGAAGTATAACTCCCTGATCTTGGAAATCCTCGTGCTTAATGCGGATTTCTTGCGGAATTTAGCAATTTGAAAATCTACTTTTCCATGCAGAATTTTCAGCCACGTGTGACATTACGCCAACGCAGCGTCCGATACTAATGCCCCTTTTACACGGGCCGAGAATCTCACTGTTCTATTTTGCCCGGCGGCACAAGCTGGTGACGTCATCACCCGTCTTTCACTGGACTTGTGCAGCCCTCGGGCACTTAGCCTTTAATGTCTCACATTCCTGAACGATCCGTGTTTAAACGGCACGATAATCGCCTGAGTTGGCGCTGGATTTTATGCCTGCTGACCGACGAGCGAGAACCTCCCGCTTCCCCGAGAACCTCCCGCTTCCCCGAGAACCTCCCGCTTCCCCCTTGTCGGCTCACGTTTAAATGAAACGATTATCGTTCCGTGTAAATGGGGCTTACGTTGCAGAGCTTTCCATTATCTGATAACGGAGCTTTCTCCACCTCCGTAACAGCCGTATGTAATAGGACTATTACAGTGCGGTAACGGACCGCGTCCTCTCCCCTGCATTCCGCCTCGTTATCACTTCAGCAGAGAGGCGGGCACTGCAGTAAGCGCAGACCGTTGGATGGCGCCTTTAATAAAGCTGCTGAGATCAGCACCGCGCGGTTGTCGTAAATTAATGACCTGATTACAGTTCGCTGTGAGCGTTGCTCTCCTAATTAAAGTAATAGCTGCAGCTCCCCTGAACGGACATTAGTTGCATGGAAGGGGAAAGTAATGGGGTCTACAGGCGGGCGCAGGCTTCCCCGCTGGTGGTGGATTCTTTTCCAAGCCGGCCGTGTTCTTTTGTACCAGTATGAAACGTTCTGTTTACCGCGATGTTCTTTCTATTATGACCTAAATACAGTATTTTTCATTGTTTGGCTCTTGTATGGGTTTCTTTATTCACGCCGTCCAAAATGCCTGCCAATCCGGCGTGGGAAAGGGAGGGTCTGCTCTGTCGGAGAGGCAGAGACTTGTCTCGTCGGTCCAATGCTGGTCTTAGCCCTGTGGGTCATGACTGTCCTGGATTATCAAACTTGTGGCTAAGACCTCTAATGTAACGGTATGTAGAGTATACAGAGAATGGTGTAACTGAGGAAAAACATCCAGCAAGAGGGAGTCCTGTGGACGAAAACAGGTAGTCACCGAAAGGGGTCAAAGGAGGATGTCCGGAATCATCCTGACCAACAGGCACTGCACAACCAGAGCAGCCGAATACAGCGCTGGGGCTCCAACTGACTCGCTGTTCCTCCGCACGGATGGGCTATAACAGTAGACGACCAGCGCCAGCGCCAATGGGTCTGAGAAACGAAAAGCAAGACTTCAGGACGCAAAAGAGCGCAAAACTTGTATCACTGAGCAGCAAGAAAACATCTCCTGGTCAGATGGGTCCAGATTTCTGTGCTTATGGGAGGTTAGAATTCGGTGCAAGCAGCATGAATCGATGACCCCTTCCTGTCAGCTGATCAGAACATGTCAGCACCTCCATCTAATCTCCAGCAACTACAAGAAGCTTCCTGTCCGCAGGGGCCGATATTCCTGCAGAATGACTTAATCACTGAGCAGAATCTTCCCACAGCGAATTTCGGGGGTTCTAAAGGCCAAAGGAGATTAACGGATGACTAGACGGGGATCTAATAAAGGGGCCGTTCACTGCTCTATCATAAAGGGAGGTGGAAGCAGCCAGATGGCGCGGCGCCACAAAAGGTAATAGTCCTCAAACTTGTAAGATCAGATCTAGAGAAATAAAGCGTAAGGAGAGCGCCGAGCGGAGTACCGAGTACCGAGGGGGTACCACAGGGTTACACATGGCGAGGGACGGAGTCTATACTTATGCGACACTAGTGATGCAGTAATCGCGGTACTGAATGCTAAAAGTATGGTGGCTGCAGAGGCTCAAGAAGAGGCAGATGCAGAATGAAAAAACAGGACTGATCAGGGCAGTTCAATGTGGTTACAGGGAATATTTTTTATTATAAGGGTACGGTCACCACTAGCGGGATCGACTGCAGATGTCGGCTCTTCAGTTGAAATTGAAATCTTCTGCAAATCCACACAAAATGATGCAGATTTTGGTACGGATCTGCACCAAAATGTGCTACTTGCGAGCGCACCAAGGGCAGATTTGCCGTCCGCACTCTGCACTGAAAATTGCGCCATTTACAGTAGCAGCGATATGGATGAGTTTCAAAATCTCGTCCACACGCTGTGGAAATGGGCCAGCAGTGCGCAATATAAAGCAGCAGCGGCTTTGTGGTGCAGATTCCACCTCTTTAAATGAAGACGAGTTCCACAGCAAATTTCGCACCCTAAACCTGTGGATTTTGCACTACGGCTGAAGAATGTCTGCAGGGGGCGTGATGGGGGCTGGGAAAATGATCAGGCCACAGCATATAACGCGATGGGCATTGCACAAGTGACACAATGGAATAGCTAATCCCCGTGGGCAATTTTATCAGAGAGGAGAGGGTTAAAAACGAACCTTGCTGGCCGGCGAGGACAGAAGTGGAATGGAGGAACTCCAACGCGCAAATCTAAAAAGTGCGACAACGTAGCTATGGTCATGTGATGCTAAAAGAAAGCGCTACGGAAACCAAGGGTGGACAAAAGGCCTCTACCCCGGCGGTGACCCAGTGGGGGGTAAATCTGGGCGACTATGTATCACACCTCTGTCGGGTGGGCTGCCCCTTTACCGTCTCACATAGGTGCCGGTAAGACCTGGAGACCCAATGTAAGCCCCCCATCATACCAGGGTGTAGGTTCAGTGGGGCCGAGGTCATAGCCCGCCATATTATGTGGCTGCAGCTTCCCTTTTCTCCACATTTGCGCTCCTCTCATCGCGACTTCTTTTCAAACTTAAAAAAGGAAGAAAATGAAAGTGTCGTCACTTCTATTACGGGAAGAGTAAAAAGAGAAGTAGAGTCATTTCGAAAAGACGACCGCTATGGCTGCTCTCACGGCCTTCCTAGCATTCTTCAAGGCACATCCGACTCTGTTTTTCAGATCTGCTTTTGCGGCTCCCGTGATATTGTATAACTAGGTAGATTAGGAATCTGGGAAAGTTGGGTGGCCGAGACCGTGTGAAGAACTACAGCAGCCATGATGGCAGCCATGCAGCATCTCCAGAAACGTGTCGGACCAAAGCTGCCGGTCGTCCTCTGGGGCGCGGTCTCCACGGATGTTGTAATGAGAGCGCAGACGATGAATCTAGTGGCGCCATTTTCAGGTTTCTGTATCAAAAGGTGTGCTACCTTATTAGACAGTGACAATGACCAAGAGGGTGGCCGTTGGGAGAAGGATGTGGCATGTGATGTTCGGTCAGGAGTCGTCCACGCCGTTATTAATCTCCGCAAGGAATATCTGCTTCTATTAAAGTTGGGTAAGAATCACTATGGCCGCCGCCGCAGGATTGTAAGCGTGACCAGTGTGCATGGATGCAATAATCCATCTATCCGCTGCTGACCGGTCAGGTGGAACTGGCTGATGGGTCTTCTATAGGTTTTGCCAAGAGGAACAGAGGGAGGATTGATCGGCCCAGAATCTGAGGGTGGAACAAGGCATGCTGGATACAGCACAGGTATAACACCCCCTAATAAAAACAGTCTCCATGGGACCTCAATACCTGCTCCATCAGCCTCTCCAGGACCTCCCTCCCTGCTCGTACCCCCCATCCTGCTCTGAGGAACTCTCCCTGTTCCTGTCCCATCATCCCTCCCAGCATCTGTCTCCCTCCTCCTGACCCATCCTCACCTCACCCCCACCCCACCCCCTGGGATCTCCCTCCCTTCCCCTGGCTAATCATCCCTCCAGGGTCTCTCTCCCTACTCCTGCCCCATCATCCTCGCAGGATCTCTCTCTCTGCACCTGCCCCATCATCCCCCTAAGATCTCTCTCCTTGCTCCTGCCCCATCACATCCCAAGGGTCTCTCTCCCTGCTCTTGCCCCATCATCCCGCCAGAACCTTATTCCCTGCTCCATCATCCCGCCAGAACCTTATTCCCTGCTCCATCATCCCCCGAGGATCTCTCTCCCTGCTCCATCATCCCCCGAGGATCTCTCTCCCTGCTCCATCATCCCCCGAGGATCTCTCTCCCTGCTCCATCATCCCCCGAGGATCTCTCTCCCTGCTCCATCATCCCCCGAGGATCTCTCTCCCTGCTCCATCATCCCCCGAGGATCTCTCTCCCTGCTCCATCATCCCCCGAGGATCTCTCTCCCTGCTCCATCATCCCCCGAGGATCTCTCTCCCTGCTCCATCATCCCCCGAGGATCTCTCTCCCTGCTCCATCATCCCCCGAGGATCTCTCTCCCTGCTCCATCATCCGCCCAGGATCTCTCTCCCTGCTCCATCATCCGCCCAGGATCTCTCTCCCTGCTCCATCATCCGCCCAGGATCTCTCTCCCTGCTCCATCATCCGCCCAGGATCTCTCTCCCTGCTCCATCATCCGCCCAGGATCCCTCTCCTTGCCCCATCATCTACCCAGGATCTCTCCCTGCTTCTGTCCCATCATCCCTCCCAGCATCTCTCTCCCTTCTTCCAACCCATCCCCCTCCCCCCCCACGGATCTCCCTCCCTTCTCCTGCTTAATCATCCCTCCAGGATGTGTCTCCCTGCTCCTGCCCCCCCCCCCCCCCACACACACATACATTCCCCCCAGGATCTCTCTCCCTTTGCCTGCACCATCATTCTCTCCCTTCATCTGTCTAATCATCTCCTGGCTACTGCCTCATCATGCCCCCAGGATCTCTCTCCCTGCTCCTACCCCATTATCTTTCTCCTG
The DNA here is from genome assembly GCF_035609145.1 of Eleutherodactylus coqui. Classification (NCBI taxonomy): domain Eukaryota; kingdom Metazoa; phylum Chordata; class Amphibia; order Anura; family Eleutherodactylidae; genus Eleutherodactylus; species Eleutherodactylus coqui. The sequence continues at coordinate 9,905,205 of NC_089846.1, read as the reverse complement.
CCCCATCATCCCCCCCCCCCCCAAGATCTCGCTCCTGTCCCACCATTCCCACAGGATCTCTTTGCTGCTGCCCCATCCTCCTCCAAGCATCCCTCTCTCTGCACCTGCCCCATTATCTCCGAAGGATCTCTCACCCTGCACCATCATGCTGCCCCCCCAGATCTCTCTCCATGCACTTGTTCCATCATCTACCCAGGATTTCTCTCCCTGCTCCTGCCCCATCATCCTCACAGAACCTCTCTTCTTGCACCTGCCCCCTCATCCTACTCTAAGGAACTCTCTCTGTTTCTGTCCCATCATCCATCCCTGCATCTCTCTATCTTCTCCTAGCCCATTCCCCCCCCCCTCCCCCCCAGGATCTCCCTCCCTTCTCCTGCACCATCATTCTCTCCCTTCTCCTGTCTAATCATCTCTTTCCCGCCTACTGCCTCCCATCCTGCCCCATCATCCCCCCAGGATCTCTCTCCCTGCTCCTGCCCCATCATCCCCCCAAGATCTCTCTCCACGCACCTGTTCCATCATCTACCCAGGATCTCTCTCCTTGCTCCTGTCCCAGCATATCCCCAGGGTCTCTCTCCCTGCTCCGGCCCCATCATCCTGCCAGAATCTTATTCCCTGCTCCTGCTCCATTATCCCCCTGAGGATCTCTCTCCCTACTCCATCATCTGCCCAGGATCTCTCTCGTAACTCCTGCCCCATCATCCCCAGGATTTCTCTCCTTGCCCCATCATCCCCCCCCCCCCCCCCGCCTCATCATCCTCCCAGGACCTTTCTTCTTGCACCTGCCCGCCCCATCATCCTGCTCTGAGGAATTCTCCCTGTGTCTGTCCCATCATCCCTCCTAGCATCTCTCTCCCTTCTCCTGACCCATTCCCCTCCCCACACACACCTCCCTCCCTTCTCCTGTCTAATCATCCCTCCAGGATCTCTCTCCCTGCCCCCCCCCCCCCCAGGATCTCTCTCCCTGCCCCCCCCCCCCCACGATCTCTCTCCCTTTGCCTGCACCATCATTCTCTCCCTTCTCCTGTCTAATCATCTCTCTCCTGGCTACTTCCTCCCATCCTGCCTCATCATCCCCCCCAGGAACCCTCTCCCTGCTCCTACCCCATTATGTCTCTTCTGCCCCTTTATCCCCCCAAGATCTCGCTCCTGCCCCATCATCCCCCCAGGACCTCTCTCCTTGCTCCTGCCCCTTCATCCTCACAGAATCTCTCTCCTTGCTGCTGCCCCATCCTCCTCCAAGCATCTCTCTCTCCACACCTGCCCCATTATCCCCGAAGGATCTCTGCTCCTGCCCCATCATAGCGCCGGGGGTCTCTTTCCCTGCTCCTGCCCCATCATAGCGCCGGGGGTCTCTTTCCCTGCTCCTGCCCCATCATAGCGCTGGGGGTCTCTTTCCCTGCTCCTGCCCCATCATAGCGCCGGGGGTCTCTTTCCCTGCTCCTGCCCCATCATATCGCCGGGGGTCTCTTTCCCTGCTCCTGCCCCATCATATCGCCGGGGGTCTCTCTCCCTGCCCCATCATATCGCCGGGGGTCTCTCTCCCTGCCCCATCATATCGCCGGGGGTCTCTCTCCCTGCCCCATCATATCGCCGGGGGTCTCTCTCCCTGCCCCATCATATCGCCGGGGGTCTCTCTCCCTGCCCCATCATATCGCCGGGGGTCTCTCTCCCTGCTCCTGCCCCATCATATCGCCGGGGGTCTCTTTCCCTGCTCCTGCCCCATCATATCGCCGGGGGTCTCTCTCCCTGCCCCATCATATCGCCGGGGGTCTCTCTCCCTGCCCCATCATATCGCCGGGGGTCTCTCTCCCTGCTCCTGCCCCATCATATCGCCGGGGGTCTCTCTCCCTGCTCCTGCCCCATCATATCGCCGGGGGTCTCTCTCCCTGCCCCATCATATCGCCGGGGGTCTCTCTCCCTGCCCCATCATATCGCCGGGGGTCTCTCTCCCTGCCCCATCATATCGCCGGGGGTCTCTCTCCCTGCCCCATCATATCGCCGGGGGTCTCTCTCCCTGCCCCATCATATCGCCGGGGGTCTCTCTCCCTGCCCCATCATATCGCCGGGGGTCTCTCTCCCTGCCCCATCATATCGCCGGGGGTCTCTCTCCCTGCCCCATCATATCGCCGGGGGTCTCTCTCCCTGCCATCATATCGCCGGGGGTCTCTCTCCCCGCTCCTGCCCCATCATATCGCCGGGGGTCTCTCTCCCCGCTCCTGCCCCATCATATCGCCGGGGGTCTCTCTCCCCGCTCCTGCCCCATCATATCGCCGGGGGTCTCTCTCCCTGCCCCATCATATCGCCGGGGGTCTCTCTCCCTGCCCCATCATATCGCCGGGGGTCTCTCTCCCTGCCCCATCATATCGCCGGGGGTCTCTCTCCCTGCCCCATCATATCGCCGGGGGTCTCTCTCCCTGCCCCATCATATCGCCGGGGGTCTCTCTCCCTGCCCCATCATATCGCCGGGGGTCTCTCTCCCTGCCCCATCATATCGCCGGGGGTCTCTCTCCCCGCTCCTGCCCCATCATATCGCCGGGGGTCTCTCTCCCCGCTCCTGCCCCATCATATCCCCGGGGGTCTCTCTCCCCGCTCCTGCCCCATCATATCCCCGGGGGTCTCTCTCCCCGCTCCTGCCCCATCATATCCCCGGGGGTCTCTCTCCCCGCTCCTGCCCCACCATATCCCCGGGGGTCTCTCTCCCCGCTCCTGCCCCACCATATCCCCGGGGGTCTCTCTCCCCGCTCCTGCCCCATCATATCCCCGGGGGTCTCTCTCCCCGCCCCCTCATCTCCCCAGAATCTCTCCTCCAGCTCCTGCCCTATCCTATCCCCAGGATCTCTCTCCCCTCCCCCTCATCTCCCCGGGGTCTCTCTCCCCTCCCCCCCAGAATCTCTCTCTTGCCCCCCATCTCCCCAGAATCTCTCCTCCAGCTCCTGCCCCATCATATCCCCGGGGTCTCTCTCCTTGCTCCTGCCCTATCCTATCCCCAGGATCTCTCTCCCTGCCTCCTCTTCTCCCCAGGTTCTCTCTCCCTGCCTCCTCTTCTCCCCAGGTTCTCTCTCCCTGCTCCTGCCCCATCATCCCGCCACAATCTCATCCCTCCCCTCAGCATCTCTCCCTGCTCCTGCCCCATCCTATCCCCAGGATTTCTCTCCTTGCCCCATCACCCCAGGAGCCTTCTGCAACACCGTCCTCTCCCTCCAGCGGCTGCTCCACCGCGCATGCGCCCGCAGGTCACCTATGATCACCGCCAACCTGTGTCCGGAAGTGACGTCACGAACGTCACGGCGTCTCCCAGGGCAGCGGCGGTGGCGGCGGCCAGGGCCCATCATGGCGGCGGTGCAGCGGGCTGGACGTCCCGGCGGCCGCTGACTCTCACCTCCGGGGGTCGCTCGGTCCTGTCCGGATTTTCTTTCTAGCTGTGTGCCCGGAGGAGCAGTAAGAGGGTCGCTGCAGTTCTCCATAGAGGGGAGACCCCCTCCTCCCCCGGGGCCCACGGACCCCCAGATACGGGGATGACCAAGGAAGTGATTGCGGGGACGAGACGTGCGAGTTGTCACCGGTCCTGCTAGCCCGGAGCCTATAGCGCCCCCTATAGACAGCCCTGTGCCTTTTAACCCCTTGGTGACCCGAGTGACTTAACCCCTCCATGACCATGCCATGTGTGCCCCTCCGAGCCGCCCCCCTGCCCCTCTAGTCCGCCGCCCCGGGTTTGGTCTTTGGGATTGTTATGACACGGTCTGCCCACATCCTGCGCCGCCGCCGGGCCGAGTTCCTCTTCTAGAGCGGCCGGACATGAAGCTTCAGCGCTGAGCGGCCGGACTGCGACCAGACGCCCCGAGGCAGCGGGCGCCATCCTTGGAGATATTTTCGTTTTTTGTTGTTTTTGCTCGCGGTGCGCCGGCCGTCCTATATGGGGCAGCAGCCCGGGAAGGTCCTTGGCGACCAGCGGAGGCCGAGTCTGCCCGCCTTACCCTTCATCAAAGCCGGCGGCAAGAAGGACGCCCCCAAACATGGCAGCCCGCACTGCAACGTCTTCGTGGAGCACGGTAAGCGATGGCGTCTGTACCGGTATGGTGATCGCCGTGGAAACGTCATTGGTTGGCGCGTTATATCTGCGCTTACAGACGCTGACCGTAAAATTCCTTTAATCCACCATCGGGCGCCGGACTGGCGAATATTCTGCAGAGCGAAGACGTTCATCTGTGTGAGTATTTTTGCGCAGTGGGTTCCGTGTTGTTGATGGCGGCAGAGCTTAACGCGACGTTAATATTCGTTAGCTGTCAGATTAAGCTCCACCCCCTTCACATACGGCAGGTCACACTACAACCCCCATCCTTCACGCCGTCGCTGAGCGGATTCCCGTAAGGTCTGTGATTCAGGATTTTATCATCTTCCGGAAACGGCGCCACTTCTGTCCGCAGGCCGTGAGCGGGATTACAGCGCAGCCCCTTCGAAAGAGCTGCAGTACCAGGCTCGGCCCACAGATACAGTGGCGCTCTCTGTTCCTGGTCGCCCTCGTTAGTCCCCAGCAGTGTTGCGGCGGCGTACGTATAACGAGGCGCCGCACTCGTCATTGTTGTTCTCGTCTTCCTGCGTATAAAGCTGCGTTTCTTTTAATCTCTTAGGCCTCATGTCCACGGGGAAAATCGGGCCCGCTACTGATTCTCCATGTAGAATCTGCAGCGGGTCCCTCCTGCCCCGCGGACATGAGGGCTGAAAATAGGAATTTATAAGAATTTACCCATCCGTAGCGGGCGGCGAAGGTCGGCTCTTCCTCACGGCCGGATCTTCTTTTTCGGCCGGCGGATGAATTTGTCACGCCGGCGGCACGTCGTCGAGCCGAAGCAAGGGAGATGCGGCCGTGAGGAAGAGCAGAGCTTCTCGGCCCGCTGCGGGTGAGTAAATGCTTTAAGGGGGTTGTCCCGCGCCGAAACGGGTTTTTTTTTTTTTAAACCCCCCCCCCCCCCGTTCGGCGCGAGACAACCCTGCTGCAGGGGTTAAAAAAACAACCCGCACAGCGCTTACCTGAATCCCGGCGGTCCGGCGTCTTCATACTCACCTGCTGAAGATGGCCGCCGGGATCCTCTGTCTCCATGGACCGCAGGGCTTCTGTGCGGTCCATTGCCGATTCCAGCCTCCTGATTGGCTGGAATCGGCACGTGACGGGGCGGAGCTACACGGAGCCCCATTCAGAAAAGAAGAAGACCCGGACTGCGCAAGCGCGGCTAATTTGGCCATCGGAGGGCGAAAATTAGTCGGCACCATGGAGACGAGGACGCTAGCAACGGAGCAGGTAAGTATAAAACTTTTTATAACTTCTGTATGGCTCATAATTAATGCACAATGTACATTACAAAGTGCATTAATATGGCCATACAGAAGTGTATAGACCCACTTGCTGCCTCGGGACAACCCCTTTAAATTCCTATTTTAGGTCTCCCGCGGATCCGGACGGCTTCCATAGGCTTCAATAGAAGCCCGCGGGAGCCGTCCCCGCGGGAGACCCGCACGAAAATGGAGCATGGTCCAGATTTTTTCATGCTCCATTTTTTTTAAAATCCCTTTTATTGACCATCCGCGGGTATTTATCTACCCGCGGGTGGTCAATGCATCCCTATGGGGTGCAGATCCGCGTGCAGGTAATCCGCTGCGGATCCTAAATCATATTTTGCCCGTGGACATGAGCCCTTAGGCTGCGGATTCTGCCGCAGAATTTCCGTGCAGAATTTGCGGTTATTATGCCACCGATCCGCCCGTGGATTTATTCCAGTCAGCGGGCAAAACCTGTGTGCAGAATTCGTGGCGTGTTTTCACTTGGATTGTGCCAAAGATTCCACGCACGATTGTCTCCACTGATGAGACGAAATCCGCGAACGATCCGCTCTAGAATCGCCGGAGATCTCTGCCGCGGGTTTAGGAGGAAGTTCCGCAGAGAATTCTCTATGTGGCTCCGCCGTGTCCTCTTGAGGCCGCGCTCACACTGGCATCCGTAAAAACGCCACATTTAAACGCAGTGTCTTACAGTGTCTTCTAACGCATTCACCAGCGGTTTTTATCGCACGCCATCATAATGAGCGCCAGAACACGCTGAAGTAGATAAACGCCGCGTCCGAACGCCCATCTGAGGAGCCTCGTTGATGTCAATGAAGGCGTTTTATAGCGTTTCAAACGCCGCGCCAAGCGCTGTAAAACGTGGCCTGTGTGAGAGCGGCGTGAGCGTGGCGGAAGTTACTGCGGGCTATTCCTTGTGAATTCCGCTTCACAAAACCGCAGCAACATCCGCATCTTCTTGCCACGGATTCATCCCTGTCGCCGGGCAAAGTCCACGTGCGCAAATGCAACGTAGTTAAGAATAAAATCGCTTCTTGAAATGGTAATGCGATTTTCTGTGTTCGGATTCCGTGCGTGGATTTTCCCGGCGACGGGGATCAATCCGCCAGCGAGTCCGTGGCAAGAAGATGCGAAATATGCTGTTTTGAGAGGCGGAATACATGCAAAACCCACGGGGAATTCCGTCACTTGAACGCACACTTGGGGGCTCATTCAGACGCGTGTAATATGGGGTGAATAGAACGCATTGATTTCAATGTGTATTTTTCACGAAATTTTCCTCCGCCTGCCCCTCCTTTTTAGATCCGTCCCGTGGAGCATAATGGGAATGTGCAGATACGCTGCGAATAACCACGATACCGGCGCGTTCGCTGTGTGTTTACGCCGGAAAGCAATGCGGCCTGTGGGTTTTTTTTTTACGTGAAAAACACGGGCGCAACAAAAACACAGCATGCATGGAATACGGCGTCTTTGGGTCCGTGAATATGCTGCATATTCACGGGCTGGAATCTGCACACGGTGGCGCGCAGGAGCCCCTCACACGTAGCGGACGTTCACACAGAGCAGGATCGGCGTGGGTTTCCACGAAGCAGGTCAAATTCCACATTGAAAACCGCACCAAATCTGCCGCGGGTCTGCAGCACATCGCACCTCTGCATTTGAAAGGGTGAAATCTGCTGCGGCTCCGCTGGGAAAAAGCGCCAAAATCTGCCCCAACATCCGCCAGGTGTGAATGCGCCTCCAGGCCGCGCTCACACGGGACGGATTCGCCGCAGAAATTCTGTGCAGAATTTCTCTGCGCAAAATCCGCCTGTGGCTCCTAATTCCAGGATTAGCCGCCATGTGGACGGGCGGCCTATCCATTGCAGCAAAGCCGGGCGGAATCTGCGATGCGGCGCGGAAATGACCGCCGCAGCACATCCATTCTGTTTTTTTTTCCATTGCGGCCGAGGAACGAGAGCCCCAACGGAATGGCGCGGGTTTTGAAGCTGCGGCTCTCCTGCGCAAATCTCACGGCTTTTCGGTGCCGCCAAGCCGTGGGAACCCAGTCTTATAACCAGTCTGTGGCGGAAGACTCCAGCTCAGTCGCCGACCACCGCAGGCTTCATTCTAAGCTCCGTTATTGCTTTCTGGTTTCTGCTGTTGCAGCTGGTGGTGCATTGTGGGTGCGCACCAGGGAAGGCCATTGGCTGCGCAGCGATCTGTCCGCGGATCGGGGGGTTACAGTTCTTCACACGGTAGAATCCAATAAGGATTTCTCTGCCTCTATAAACCGCGACGGGAACACCGAATATCCGCCATGACGGCGCAGATCTGCCGCCGGCTGCACGCGCAGCGCTGTCACTGGCGGGATCCGCCTCTACAAGTGACTGCGGTGTTTTTCTTTTTTCCCGCACGCGATTTGAACTCCATCTGCAGAAAGTCGTCGGCGCTCTGCAGACTTTGGCGTGATTGAAAGTAATGAGACGCGGGATCGGCGCCGCGAAGCTCCGCGTGTAAATATAACGTGAAGCGGTTTCATGTCAGAAGTTCTGCAACTTTCTATTACATGTTGTATCCAGTTGTCCGTGATCTCTGCTTGCTGTCAGTGAACGGGAACATTCTTGCCTACATGGAGGCTGAGAACCCGACTGCACCTCATACTTGTCACTGCTGAGGCTTTGTTACAGTTGTATCCAGTCCCTGCAATCATCTGTGAGTTAAAGGAACACTCCGAGCAAAACTGATTGGCTGTGCTGTGTCCAGCGCAGTGCCGGAACTGGCGGAGCCTTGCAGATGTAGCGCAGCAAGTCAGTTCCACCGGCAGTGTTCCTTTCTACAGCTTGTCAGGACTTCTGTATTGGTGAGCCCTCCTCAGGTCATCAGATATCAGGTCGGTGGAGGTCCAACTCCTAGCACCCCCGCTGACTAGCTGTTTGAAGGGGCTGCAGCGCTAGGCACAGCGCTGTACATTGCATAGTGGTGATAACTGGTATTGCAGTTCAGTCCTATCTACTTGAACGGATCTGGACTGCTGAAAGGCAACAAGACCTCACAGAGCAAAAAGGGGGCCACAGCATTCAGGGACCCCGGGGTGGGGGAGAGTGGGACCCCCACCAATTTGGTTTTGAACACTTGTCCTAAGGATAGATCCTCAGTATTTAACCCCTTCCTGCCACTGGATGTAAGTTTACGTCCTGGCTGGGAAAGGGTTATTGCAAATGGACGTAAACTTGTGTCCTATGGATGTCATGGGCTCGGAAGATGAGCCTGCACCATCCGCAGCAAGAGACGGCTGTGACTGACAGCTGGCCTTCTGTTGCAACAGCGGGGATCAGTGAGGACACCGATCCCTGCTATTAACCCCTTACATGCTGCGATCAATGTTGATTGCAGCGTGTATAGGTTTCACAGAGGGAGGGCGCTACCTCTGTGACGTCATCCAACTGCCGCAATGTAATCAGGCGGGGCTAATGGGTTGCCATGCCAACAGGACAATGGCGTCCGGGTCTGTCATGGCTTGTGATCACTATAATACACTGCAGCACTTATGTACTGCAATGCATTATCGGCACAATTGTTTATCGTAGATTCAAATCCCCTACAAGGACGGGGGGGGGGGGGAAGTACCCCCTTCCCCCCAGGTCTTCGGTATCCTTGCACCCGTAATGACTCGTACAATTAATCGAGCACAATTTTGTATCTTGCACGCCAAATGCTATAAAAAAACAGCTCACCACGCAAAAACAGGGCCTCATGTTGCCATGGCGACGGAAAAATAAAAAGTTATGGCTTTTGAAAGATGAAAATCTCCCAATAATCGTCGCTTTCTCAGAACCAAAATAGACCGCGTCACCGAGGGGTTAAAAAGGTTGTTTCACGAAAGTCGATTCTTCCCCCCCCCCCCCCCTTGTCTGCAGAGCAGGAGGTGGCCTACTGATCGACCATCCAGCGGTCCCCACAACGGGGCGCATCCTGCAGCGGGCGCACACGGGCCTAGTGGGACCCCCCAATGTTGGGTAGGGGGGGAACCTGCTTAATGTCTTTGCACTGCAGTAATGTTGCGGTGTAGTGTGTCACACCCAGTCCTTTAGGTGCCGCTCATCGCTCAGGTCTCCCATCTATGTCTGCTCTGTGGCCCCGTGTGCTGCGGAGCCCGGCCTCCATTCACACCTGGCAGATCTGATGCAGATTCTCCGCAGCAAAATGCCAACTATTTGATGCAGATTTTCTCGTGGATCCGCATCAGATTTCAACGGAAGGGGTAAAAATCTGCAGATCTGCACCAAAATCTGCATCACGAGGGAAGAGCTTGATGCAGAACTGCTGCAGACTTCTTCAGCTGCTGAAAATCCAAGCCAAGCTGCCCCACGTGACCGCGCCGCAGGGTGTGACCGCGCCGCAGGGTGTGACCGCGCCGCAGGGTGTGACCGCGCCGTTTGTCGCATAGCGCAAATCCGTCCCGACTTCCTAGACAGATGATCTGCAGCCACCCTAGCGACGGTCCCCACCTTCTCTACATGGCATATAGACAGCACCGCCTTCCGCCACTTCTGTGGGATAGTGGACTGGTAGCGTCGCGTCCTGCAGGTTTGTGTCGTTAGTAACGGTGTCCTTAATATGGAGGAAAGTCACTCGCCGCTTTCTAATAGACTTTGTGTTTTAAATCCTACCTGTTTTCCACATCTCTGCTGCTGTCAGTGAATGAGAACATGCTTGTTTATATCCAGAGGCTAGAAACCCATACTAACCCAGGACTCCTCACAGACTGGATACATTGTAACACTCAGCACAATCTTGAAGGATCAGCAGCACTTGAAAATATTTCCAACTCTTGGGAGGTAAGCTCTGCAACGCTGCTGGAGGATGGACCAATAAATGTGATGGTCGGCAGCAGAGATGTTTAGGTATAAAAGACTACTTCTTTATCCCATACTTAAAGGGTTACAGGCTGCCTGGAATAAAGAAGTCTTTTATACCTCAGCAACTCTGCTGCCGATCATTACATTTATTGGCTACATTGTAACAAACTCTCAGCTGTGAGAAGTCTGAGGTCAGGATGGGGTTTCAGCCTTTAGAGGTAAACAAGATTGTTCCCATTTATTGACGGCAAGCAGAGATCTTAAAGGGGATGTCTAGGACTTTGCTATTGTTGACCTATCCTGGGAACAGGGAACTCTCGGAACCCCAACGATCGGCTGTCATTACAGACAGAACTGGAAGCACATGGCTCCGTACACGTTGTGGAGGCCCGGGGTGGTATTGCAGGCGCAGCGCAGACTAAATGCCAAAACTGGGCCCCTCGATTACTTGGTGAAGAAGGACCTCCATGATGAGAAGTAGTCTTTGATGCAGATGGTCCTCCTGCAGCGCTGGCGTGTTGCTCGCTTTCAGTTGACAGGTTGATGAGGGGCACCGGCTGGTGCAGTACCACCCACTGATGCCCCAAGTAACCACTGATGCCCCCAGCTCCAGTATAGCCTCATAGTAACTCAGCGGCCCCTTTATCAGAGACCCCCATCCAGCAGTGTTGGACTCCTTTGGTCTTCAGGACCGCAGCGATTCAAACCCTTCTGCAGGAATATCGGCCCCTGCGGACAGGAAGCTTCTTGTAGTTGCTGCAGATTAGCTGGAGGTCTGACATGTTCTGACCAGCTGACAGGAAGGGGTCACCGATTCATGCTGCTCGCACCAAATTCTGATCCATCAGCACACAAATCTGGATCCATCCGACCAGGAGATGGTTTTCCGCCGCTCGGTGATACATCTAATGTGGATTCACACAAACTGATCGACGGAGAACCTGTCATGTGATCTCATGCCGCACCCCGGGGTCATGAAGCGCCAATCATCAGGTTGCCCTTCTGTCATTTGAGTCGCCCACAAACTTGGTTGCTTTCTTCCAGTAATGGCGCCACAGCTGACTGCAGGCCGCATCTGGTATTGCAGTTCAGCTCTGTCGAAGTGTTTCTGGCTAAGCTGCAGTACCAGACACAACCACAGACAGGTGTGGCGCTGTTCCTACATAAAAGCAGCCATGTTTTCTAGCCCTGGAGGAGCCTTAAACACGCTGCGTCTCTCACTGGCGGTTTTATTTGCGTTCAGTAAATCTCGCACTTTAATGCTGAACGTGTAATATTTCCTCGCATTAAAGGATTTCATTTTCTCGTAAACGCCGCCGGGACTCCTGATTACATTTTAAGGCTTTTCGCTTCTCGCCAGTTTTAATTATTTTCCTCCAAAACTCTGAGAAATCTAAGTTAACGTGATTTACGCCGTCTGAGGCGCTCGGCCATCTTTCCGCGGCGGTCGTAGCGGGGGCGCTCCCCGGGCGCCGCGTCTTCATTCTTTCAGGGTCTTTGCAAAACGGTTGCGTTGTCTCTTTTTTTTTTGCAGCTGTTTGACACCTGAAGATCCTCGCATCGATCGCGCGGCGCGTTGTCATCCGGGCCCATTACCGCCGCCGTGTAAACACCAGCGCTGTTCATTTGTCACGCCGTCCGTCCGCACGACCCTCTACTTGCGCATCGATTTGGATATTGAAGCCTTTGACCTGTTTTTCCCGCGCCGCACAAAGACTATTGGATTTCACGAAGAAAGAGACATTGATGTAAACAAGACGGTCGCGCTGAGCGAACGCGCCGCAGACGCTCCATTGACAGCGTGACACTGACGAGGGTCGATCGGTTATGGATTTCCTCGCGAGGACTTAATTCACTGCCATAATTGCCCGTCTGGCGCACCCCGCGCTTTTCACGCGCTGACAACTAAATGGAGTGCGCGGCATTAACCGCAGAGGGGTAAACGCCGGGCCCTGTCATTACCGCATCAGCCCTCTAATCACACCCCTAAGTGGCTTACAAACATCGGCGCCGTTTAGATTTGGAAATTGCAGATGAGCGTTAAATTCGCGACTCCTCGTTACGGGAAATTCTGTTTTATTGATCGCTTTTTTGGAAAGTGACAGAAGCGACGGCGGCGAAAACTGTCAGAAGTGATGAGAAGGGGGGACAGTAAACCTGCAGCCTGGCCGGTCCCCGGTGGCTGCACAGGCATGTAAGCTATTGCTCTCTGTTATCAGCTGAGCTGGTTGTGGGTCTCTGATGATGATTGCTGACAGGTTTTGAGATCCTCGGCTTGCTGTCAGTGAATGGGGATAGGATGAAACCGAGCCTGACTTTAGCTGGCTTTGCACTACCGGATTCCTGTTGCGGACTCCGCGATCGGCGTCCGCGTGGAGGATTCGCAGGAAATCGCAGGCATTGAAAGGTTTGTACTTCCGTTTTTTTTTCAGTCACACTCGTGGATATGAATTGCGTATTCCGCGAGCGGAGGAAAAATCGCAGCACGCTCTTTTTGGCCACGGACTCCGCACGGACGGTCTCCATTGAAGTTAATCAAGGCCGTCCGACCCGCAGCTCATACTCAATTATGGATGGGCCGCGGTTCCCCGTGTCATCGCATGGCGACGGTGCGGGAAATACAGATAGAGAAATAAAAGAAATCCGTACTGCGCATGAGCGGCGAACCGCCGCAGCAATCCACGCCGCAGATAATTTAGGTCGCAGGCCAGGGTCACAGCCGGAATCCGCTGCGGGATCCGGCTTGACTTTGTGAAGCCGGCCTAGCTGAGTTCATACGGGGCGGCCATGCTGCGACATTTTGGTGCGGACCCTCGCACGGAAATTCCGCATGCATTTGTAACACGCAGTAAAGTGGATGAGATTTGGCCGCCAGTCTCGGTCACGCTACAGACAGTCCACAGCGGACGTACGCGTGGAGACTGACATGCGGCGCGGAAGTCAAATCCAGTTTTGGCGCCTTTCCTCTGTGGAAATGGCGTGGGTTTTGAAGCACCATTTTGTTGCAGAAATCTCGCTGAATTTTCTTCTGTCTCGCTGCGGACATTCCGCGAGATCTCTGTCCCGTGTGACGCCGGCTGTAGCCTTCCGACAGAGCTGAAGTTTGTCGCAGTATATTGGTGACGGCGATCCTCAGCACTGCAGGATCCTAGGGGGCGCGGTAAACCGTAGGAGAAATCCGTTTGCCCTGTCATGGCCAAAAGTTACCGCGTGGCCTGGAGGATGATTACCTACACTGATACATTGTAGCGAACTTCAGCTTAGGGCGCTTCCCTCTGAATGTTTCCGTTCACTGACAGTAAGCAGAGATCTTGCTGAAGAATTAAAGCAAGAAGAATAATTCTGCCTTTGAAAACTGCGTCCAAATCTGCGTCTTCCCGATGTTACTTTTGGCGCAGATCTGGCCTCACCGATGGGCACAATCTGCATGTGGAATCCCAACGAGTAATATTGCGTTTCCGTGCCAAGAAGCGACGCCATTTCTTGAGGCTGGGAAGACGATGTTCTGCGTCGTAGATCGCCACGCAGATTTTGCCCGTCGACGGGGTTAAACTTACCCTCCTTGCAACTTGCCGCATAATTATGTGCGCGGAAGAAAAGCGGGACGGTGCCGTTGTTTTGCGCAAATACGCAGTGAAAACGCTCGTTTCATGCCTGTTCGCTGCACATTTGCGCAGCCCCAGTCACTTCCACGGCTTAATACAACATTTTGCGGTTTTCTTCACGCAGCTGAAAATCGTGTTTAAAATACGCTTTAATGAATAAACCACTGAAATCCACAGCGTTCTGGCCTCTCCGTATTTACGCCGCGTGAACGAGCGCTTACAGATCTGCGGCTGTGATTTTCCGGAATGAATCCGCTTTCCCACCGTCTTTGTCGCGGACGCCATCCTCCTGTCTCCACATCTTGTAAGGAGAGGAATAGGAGGCTGACGTCGCGGTTGCGAGTCGGTGGCGCCTGTCTGCGGCCATTATAGTTATAGACGAAGTCGGACTGAAATTCCGCGTTAGAGTTCCGCCGCGCACAATAACACGGAGAAATGCCGGAGAGCCCCCCCCCCCACCGTGTGCCTAATTACCCGATCCGGGCTAAATGAGGGGTTTGCGAGGCGACGCTACAAATGACTTTAGTCAGCGCCTCGCTCTGTATCTGCAGACGGTAGAACTGACCGCTTAATGGCGCCCGGCGCCGTAATCTCTATTTAATTGCACAATTCGGATAAAACAAATCGTTCAGCCGGGGGCCGATTACTTCCTAATTCACGAAGCCATATTGGACTCCTCCTGCTGTGCTCTCTGCCTCCTCGGGATCGTGCGTGGGCCGATGGCGTCCGTCCGGTACGTAAATATGTCTCCCGCTCATTGGTGGAGCCTGATGTTTCTGAGCGAGGATGCTGGGGGTTGTAGTCCCCTTTACTGACGCTCATGTGTACGGACTGGATACGCCTACAGATCAGAGCGCTGCGCAGGATGTGTATGATTCTCCACTAGGTGGCGCTCATCACAGGGTTGGACTGATAGTAAGGGCCTGGGGGGGCGCAGTACTAGAAGTTTGCTGCCCTCTAACCTCTTGGGTGGTTTCCTATCAACTCCTATGAAGCTGCTGTTCCGCGTGTTCAGTGATTGGCGTAAATCCGGAAATAGGAGACCGCCGCTCTCCCGATAGGAGGGCGTTACGGAGACGGGACTTGTACCTTCTGGGAAATGGCGATCCTCGGGTGTAGGTTTCACGCACGTCGTTGAGCTCGCGGCTTACGAGAGCCACGTGATGTCTTTACAAGGTCCCATTGAAAACAGTGAGCGAGGCGTTCTGAGGAAGCGCCAAAGATGGGACCTGCTGCGACAGATGAAAGGCGCGGTCGCTCGTGTACGACTCGGCTCAAGAGGAGGAAGTTCGTATCCGCGCGGACTTTGCTCACAACGAATATAACTCGCCTGCGTGAATAAGCCCTAAGGCCCGTATCGGATCGGCATCGTGCCTTCTGCACAAGGTATTCTCGCGGGTCGCCGTGATGCAGGTCAGCGGAAAGCCGACCCTTTTACATGCGATTTCACAGCAGTTTGATGCATTTTGTGCAAATGAAATCCTGCAAACTCCATCAGAGCGAAGAACTGCTTGTGTGAATGAGCCCCATCACACGGACGGCAGCTTGCCTCCCGCGAGATCAGATGGGACGTCGTCCGTGTCACTACACCCGTAGGGCTCATTCATTGAGCGGTTTTCATGTGTGCGACAAAGACCGCAGCCGGTCTTATTCTGGTCCGTATGAAAGTCAGCGCGAGCGCGCCGGTACGCAGTGAGCACGCACGATCTATCTGTCCTCGCTGCGTATTTACACGTGAAATCAATGGGGCTGCGCTTTGGATTTTTTTTTTTGCGTAATGAAAAGTGCGACATGCAGGAAACGTGAGCGGATTCTGTCCGTGAAAGTTATGCGTTGGAATCCATGATCTACGGAAAAAAAGCGTCAAGTTGCTACTTTACGCAATTCCACGTCTGGATACCGCCACACGGATTAGTGTAGACCTCGTCCACGGCGCAGATTAGACTATTGAAGCAGATTGCGGCAAATTAATCTGCGGCGGATTCCGCGCTCTACGGGCGTTTACGCATGGCGGTTTTCGTATCCAATCTACGACGAAGTTCGTGTCAAAAAGTGTTCTAATCCTACGGATGGGCGGCCGCACCGTAACCGGTTAATCTGCTTCCGGGGAAGGAAGGGAGGGACACAGACTCCACGAAGGGTCCGCATGGGGTTAGCCCCGCCGCAGCAATCCGTGGCTCAGATGCAGATTCCGCCGTCGCAGCATTGCCTGCGGTCCGGTTCACACTGCCGATTTCACCGCGGGTTTCATCTGCGGTCTGAGACTGTTGGGAGCAATTGGCGTAGCCTGTCTGAGTGGCCCGCGGGCCGCGCTCACACGGTGTGATCTGTGCAGAAATCCGCACGTTTAGTGTGTTCACACGGTGGAAGTATTAGTGGCGAATTCTGCTTTAAAAAGAAAAAAAAACTGCGGCAAAATGGCGCGGCTCCGCACACAGACTTTGCCCTGTCAATGGAAATCATTCGCAGGCGGAACGCTTACGAGACAATGAGCGTCTCCGCATCGGAAAGTGACGTCACTCGCTGACATGAAAACTCGTGGAAGCAGAATTTTGCGCTTAGATGTTTCCCAGTCACAGGGCAAAATTCACGTACGGATTCGCACCAAAAATCGCGGTTGTTAGATGTGGGATTTACCAGTGGATTCCGCCGCGGTAACACATCCGCGGGGTTCATTCACTTGTTGCAGATCAGCACCGAAATCCGTAGCATATTTAGCGCTGTGGATCGGCACCGTCTGGCGCGGTTTTTGCCGCGGGTCTGTAGTAGGTTTCACCCTTTCAGTTGAAGGCGGATCCGCGGCAAAATCCACACAAATGGATCAGATTATAATACGGATTTTCCACGGAACGAAAATCGGCACTAATTGCGCTGGTGTGAGCGCGCTCCTAACGTGCGGATCTGCACGCAGATTATAGTCGTGTTCAGTGCGTTCAATCCGTGTGCGGTAAACTCAACGCAAATTCCACATCATGTGACCTGCCTTAGTTACCATGAAGCAGATTGTCGTTCCGCGCCGATCTGTTCCCGTATTCCGGACTCGATCATGTGATCTTACTAAGCGCCTCTGAGGTCCTAGAAGACCCCCGGGTCCGATGCCGTCAACCACAGTTTACCAGCATTGGTCACCGTGCCGCCATCATCTTCTCCTCTGGCCCGTAATCTCCGTGCGGGGGCCTGCTGTGCGATGGCGCTGGCTCTGCCCGCCGATGGATCATTGCGCTATTTCTTGAGTTCCCTCTTCGCATTGTCGTCGTTCAGTGTAATAAACATTTAATGCAGTGTAGACTTAGTGGTGCGCGGCGAACGTGAAGACGGCGCAGTAATGGAATACGCCGTAAAACTATATTTAATGCCTAGTATAAAACACATCCAGCTGCGCTACAGTCGCACCGTGCCGATCCCAGTTTATGGAGGATACACGTACGTCTGAGTACACGCCGCAGATACATTATTAGTGACGTGTTGTAGACATGTAAGAGTGTTAATACCTGATATAAGGGGGTCGGAGCGTTCAGTAACCGCTTTCCACGTGTCCTGTTAGGGCAGCTAATAAGGTTATCTCTCCATCCCCATCCCTATAAAGTAACCGGAGCGTGAAAGCCTCTACAAAAAGCTGCACTTACTATTCTGCTCCTGAGTTCCATCCTGTATTATACTCCAGAGCTGCACTCACTATTCTGCTGGTGGGGTCACTGTGTACATACATTACTTATCCTGTATTATACCTCAGAGCTGCACTCACTATTCTGCTGGTGGAGTCACTGTGTACATACATTACTTATCCTGCACTGACCATGAGTTACATCCTGTATTATACCTCAGAGCTGCACTCACTATTCTGCTGGTGGAGTCACTGTGTACATACATTACTTATCTTGTACTGATCCTGAGTTACATTCTGTATTATCCTCCAGAGCTGCACTCCCTATTCTGCTGGTGGAGTCACTGTGTACATACATTACTTATCCTGTACTGATCCTGAGTTACATCCTGTATTATACTCCAGAGCTGCACTCACTATTCTGCTGGTGGAGTCACTGTGTACATACATTACTTATCCTGTACTGACCCTGAGTTACATCCTGTATTATACTCCAGAGCTGCACTCACTATTCTGCTGGTGGAGTCACTGTGTACATACATTACTTATCCTGTACTGATCCTGAGTTACATCCTGTATTATACTCCAGAGCTGCACTCACTATTCTGCTGGTAGAGTCACTGTATACATACATTACTTATCCTGTACTGATCCTGAGTTACATCTTGTATTATACTCCAGAGCTGCACTCTCTATTCTACTGGTGGAGTCGCTGTGTACATACATTACTTATCCTGTACTGATCCTGAGTTACATCCTGTATTATACTCCAGAGCTGCACTCACTATTCTGCTGGTGGAGTCACTGTGTACATACATTACTTATCCTGTACTGATCCTGAGTTACATCCTGTATTATACCCCAGAGCTGCACTCACTATTCTGCTGGTGGAGTCACTGTGTACATACATTACTTATCCTGTACTGATCCTGAGTTACATCCTGTATTATACTCCAGAGCTGCACTCACTATTCTGCTGGTGGAGTCACTGTGTACATACACTACTTATCCTGTACTGATCCTGAGTTACATCCTGTATTATACCCCAGAGCTGCACTCACTATTCTGCTGGTGGAGTCACTGTGTATATACATTACTTATCCTGTACTGCTCCTGAGTTACATCCTTTATTATACTCCAGAGCTGCACTCACTATTCTGCTGGTGGAGTCACTGTGTACATACACTACTTATCCTGACTGATCCTGAGTTACATCCTGTATTGTACTCCAGAGCTGCACTCACTATTCTGCTGGTGGAGTCACTGTGTACATACATTACTTATCCTGTACTGATCCTGAGTTACATCCTGTATTATACCCCAGAGCTGCGCTCACTATTCTGCTGGTGGAGTCACTGTGTACATACATTACTTATCCTGTACTGATCCTGAGTTACATCCTGTATTATACTCTAGAGCTGCACTCACTATTCTGCTGGTGGAGTCACTGTGTACATACATTACTTATCCTGTACTGATCCTGAGTTACATCCTGTATTATACTCTAGAGCTGCACTCACTATTCTGCTGGTGGAGTCACTGTGTACATACATTACTTATCCTGTATTGATCCTGAGTTACATCCTGTATTATACTCCAGAGCTGCACTCACTATTCTGCTGATGTAGAGGGTTTATCTTGATATTTCGCGGCTCCTGCCCCTTTATCGCCCTCATACAAGGGCGGATTTGGCGGCTTTGTTCGTGTTTTCCGCGGTGACCTGAATCCATCTCTGTTGCGGCATTAATCATATAGACACTATTTATATGGAAATGCTCTAAGTGGACTCCGCGGCCGATCTCCCCGCCACGTTGGCATCGTTGGGCGGCCGGGCGCTCGCCATCTCCTCATATGAAATCTCATCTCCGTCTTCAGAAAAGAATCTCATCAGCGTACTGAATCCTATGCCGGCGCCGAGGCCTCATGCATAACGTGTCGGGGGTCCGGCTGCTCTGTTGCACAATCTGCTGGTCTTTGGTTTACTCAGCGGCCTCTTTATTAGAGACCCCCATCTAGGGGGCCAATAGCAATCGGTGGGCTTCTAGCACGGCCTCTAGCGCAGCTGTGAGCCTGTCGATCAGCGGAGTAAGAGCCCATCTGTGCTGCGGACCGGAGAGTTGTGCGTTCGCACACATCAGTTGGAGCCCCCGCGTTGTGCGGTCCTGACGTCCTCCTCCGACCCCTTTCAGTGACGAGCTGTTCCCATCCAAGGTTTCTTCTTGCTGGATGCTGAGCGGTCGGCCGTTCTGTATCGTACATCTTTAATCTGGTATCAGTAGACCGGATTATCGGACAGGAAGTCTAAGAGGAGGTTCCTGCGTGCAGCATCCACCACGTCTGAGCCGTGTAAGCGTGGGCGTAGATGGCTGTAATTCGCTGCGTGCCGCCCGCGGCATGTAAACACGTGGCACATACGTGATGAGTATGGTGTCCATGAGCTATCTTGGTGTGTATGGCCATGTGATATGCGCCAATATCGGACACGCTGCGAGTTATGTTGCGCGTGTATTTTGCGCAAAATGTGTGAGCAGCACAGTGTACGTCTATGGCCGCCTGCTACGCAATTACCGTCCGGTCGTGTGAGCGCGGCTTAACAAGCGCCAATCCTCGATCAGCACTCGCTTGTGTGGCGTTCACATGGGTTGATCGTCTCGTCTCCCGTACTGCGTCGTCATTGTTGGCGGCCAGACTCCCGTTTTTAAGGATATTCGCGGCATCCTCGGTTTACGGCGCGCTCGCACGTGGCCGGCCGCATTGAGAACCGTGGGCGATATCGCAAGAATCTAGAACTGGCTGAGATTTCTTTACCCCAGTACAGAGCGGCGGGTTCAGCCCTCTGCGCTGCGGGCGTAATACTGCGCTCAAATAGGCCCATGGGAGATCAGAAAGACATGGCGGCTTCACTCCAGAACCATCACTGTTCAGGGAGATAGGGCTGCGCTGTAATACCGCACACTGCCTCGGAGAAGAGTGGCGCTATTTTGCATCTGTTCGCCGATCATGTGACTGCGCCCGCTCCAGCTGACATGGCGGTGACTCTTCGCTATACATCCACGCGCTCCACTTCTGTCCCTTCCTCCCGTCCATCGTTCAGCAGCAGATCCTGCACAGCACTGCTGCTGCCTCTAGGGGGTGCTGCAGGCAAATGTACCATCTGCTGGGAGAGATCTGCTGAGCCCGCACGAATAGTCGCAGCTTCGCCTTCTGCTCGGCGCTCCGGGCTCCGTTTCCTATACAGCCGGTCGATGCTAAAAAAATGAATGCAGATCTTCCTGACGGGAGGCTCAAACGCAGCGCGCACGAAGCCGTAACCGCTGATGGCCGCCATTACAGCATTAAACCCAGCTTTCCTCATACCCTGCATAAATCATATTCACTTACCTTCTCTCAATCCATCTGTACTGCTTTGCCTGTGTGTCAGTCTACACTGGCGTTCTGGCATTATATTCATGAGGACGGATGGAGCTGTAGGCCCCTCAGTAATAGAATACATAGAGCTGAGATCCATCGCCTTGGCGGTCCGGAGCCGGCCGGATTATTGGACGCTTGTCGCCACCTGTCACCCATCTTAAACTAATATGACGCTGATCGGCGCCTCTTGTCTCGGACTGCCTGGTACTCCGCCATCACGTGCCGGATTAGTGGGTGCTGTAGTATAGGAAGTTACAGGTTGTGCCAGTAAGGAGAATCCGCAGCGAGGTCTGCGGCCCGAGCCCCATTCATTGCAGTGTAAATGGCGCAGCTTTCACATGAAGCCGTTGCGTCGCTTCTAAGTGCCGACTTCATGTTGGGTTTTCTGCCCGCACATTGAAAACGTGCAAATTTTTGCCACGGATTTCCTTTGAAACCTCAGAGTTTGCGGTTTCCGCCATGGCGTTAAATGTAAATTTGCGCCAGAAGTCCACGTTTTCGGATTTTGGACACAGATTTCCCTGTGGATTCGGCAGCAGGAAGTCACTGGGCGCTACGGTTTTCCCACAATGCGGATTAAAATGAACGGGCCGCTTTTTGCCAGAGATTGGCTGCGGTATACGCCACGATATCCACCATGTGACCCGCGCCGAAGAGTATCTTCACATGTAGCAGTTCTACTACGGGGCTGGGGCTCACGGCTGGGGCTTTAAGGGTATGTTTACATGGTGGAATTTCGCCATCGCATCTTACGCAATTCTGCCGCACTGCTGTGAGCGGATCTGTAGGGCCATGTAACTGATTGCCTGCGAGTTACTGCGTTTCACACCGGCGGACGGCGCACCCGTAATGCGCGGTAATTATGCGCTCGTGTTCGCCCGGCCTTTTCCATTCCTTTGAACTTCCCCAAATGGCGGCGCTCACACGGCGCGATTCACGTGAATTCCACCTCTAAAAGCCGCATCTGTTTATTGCAACTTTCCACGCGGATCCGCATGCGGAATTACAATGAGGCGCGCTCCGTGCGTCCGCATCAGGTGACGTCTATTTGGTTTCCAAGGCGTTCCTGCTGCGAATTCTTCCCATTGACGAGGTGAAGTCTGCACGTGGATCCGCGAGAAAAACCGCGACAAAGATGCAGATTTTAGAGGCGTTATTCACGTGGAATTTTTTCCAGAGTGCGTTCCGCCATGTGAACATAAGTGTCCGTCCACACGGGGGGATTCGGCCGTGGAGCGTCCGCAGCGCCACATCTACATCATTCGGTGTGGCATTCGCCCCCCTCATTTGAAACGGTAGAACCGAAACGCCGCTGCTATGATTGACTTGTTGCGGATCCAATATTCGCTCCGCGGGTCCGTCCCTCTGCGGCCTGTAGATGAGATTTAAAGCATGCCATCCACTCCTCTGCTTCTGTAAATGTCGCGTTTTGTCCGTCCGGTAATTCCGCGGCGTGTGATCGTTCCTTACCGTTTCTCATCCACTCGCGGTGTTGGCGCGCAATCCACCATTTTTGCTGCTGATTTTCTGCGCATATTTTACATCTCAAACAAGAAATCTGTTTCCCGATCTCCCAAACCGCGGGGCGTCCGCTGGATGTCAGTGCAGCCTGAATCTCTGCATCAGCAGTTTGGTTGTTCTTCTTCTCTTGGCCACTAGAGGCGCTGCTCTACCGGGGAACACAGTGTAGTGTAAGAAGTGATTGTGGACCGTTCCTGCGAGTCGCTCCATCTGCTCACCTTGCCGCCGCCGCCGTCCTTTCATCCCCCCCCCCTCACCCTCACATCGCCGTATATATCAGATTGATATTCCTTGTTTTCCGGATCCATCCGCGGTCGCTCTTCTCGCCGCTATCCGTATTTCACGAAGCTTCGGCTCCTCGCTACGCCCGTCGCTCTTCAGCAGAGGTTTTGCATAGAGGTGCCTTTTGCATGGTTGATCGCCGGTTGCAGTAGCGCTGGTTCATTGTGGCATTAGGTGTCCGGTTGTCACATATTCTGGATTATCGGATGGCCGTAGGTTAGAGCGCCGCGGCGGTCGCACACGCAGCGCTGATCCATTCATAGCCAGAGATGGCGGCGTTCACGCTAGATCTGATGGTCCCACTGGCAGGAATGGAGCAGCAGTCCGTATGTGCGACCACCCCGTTTTCGAGATCGGTCCCAGCAGTTGAACCCCCACAGATCAGCAAGTTACCCGTTTCCTGTGTATAGGGGGCAGTTTATTTTGGTAGGATGACCCCTTTATCAGAGTGCGGGTCCTGAGTTAAGGAGCCCCTGTGTTACTTCTGGCGTTGTGCCCCTGACATTATGTGATGCTGCCTTCATCCCTTCTCCGAGCCGTGCGTGGGCACCGAGCCAGACCCGTGCCAGGGGGGTGAGTGCGGCTAATCAGCAGGGACTGGAGGCTTTCACGGCAGGACATGACTAATGCATTATTTAGGATCGCCGCCGCTCCTCCTTCATCACAAGCACTTTTCTTATTCTGAATGGGAATTACAATCTTGGGTAAATCCACTGGAAGAAGCTCCTCCGGATGCCGAGGTTTGGATTGCGTGACAGCGGCTCCGTCAGTGAATATTCTCTACTCCCAAGCGGGACGTTGGCGCTGCCAGCCTGTTGTGGAAACTTACAGGATTCTCTTTAGTCAGCACCGGTGTCACTTATACCAATAAAGGTCCCCGATGTTGGCAGGTCCTGCAACAGAGCTGCAAAAGGTGGCGGGGCTTGTAAGGCCTCGGGGCAAAGGGTGGCTGGGCTTGTAAGGCCTCGGGGCAAAGGTGGCGGGGCTTGTAAGTCCTCGGGGCAAAGGTGGCGGGGCTTGTAAGGCCTCGGGGCAAAGGTGGCGGGGCTTGTAAGGCCTCGGGGCAAAGGTGGCGGGGCTTGTAAGGCCTCGGGGCAAAGGTGGCGGGGCTTGTAAGGCCTCGGGGCAAAGGTGGCGGGGCTTGTAGGGTCAGAGTTGAGGTTTGGAAAGGTTTGTAGGGATAATTTGGTAGGAGTAGTGTTTGATGTTGTTGGGAAACTGTTGGCAGCATTTGTATGCTTGGGGGTAACGCTGGATAAAGGTGTACGGCTGAGGGTTAGGTTATTGGGGCTTGTAGGATGGCGGTTAGGTTATTGGGGCTTGTAGGATGGCGGTTAGGTTATTGGGGCTTGTAGGATGGGGGTTAGGTTATTGGGGCTTGTAGGATGGGGGTTAGGTTATTGGGGCTTGTAGGATGGGGGTTAGGTTATTGGGGCTTGTAGGATGGGGGTTAGGTTATTGGGGCTTGTAGGATGGGGGTTAGGTTATTGGGGCTTGTAGGATGGGGGTTAGGTTATTGGGGCTTGTAGGATGGGGGTTAGGTTATTGGGGCTTGTAGGATGGGGGGTTAGGTTATTGGGGCTTGTAGGATGGGGGTTAGGTTATTGGGGCTTGTAGGATGGGGGTTAGGTTATTGGGGCTTGTAGGATGGGGGTTAGGTTATTGGGGCTTGTAGGATGGGGGTTAGGTTATTGGGGCTTGTAGGATGGGGGTTAGGTTATTGGGGCTTGTAGGATGGGGGTTAGGTTGGTGGGGCTTTTAGGGTTGGGGTTTTGAAAAGTTTATAAGAAAAAGTAGGTTAGATTTGTGGTGAAGTTGTTGGTAAAAGGTGTCTAGGTTGAATTTGGCTGGGGGCCAGGTTGGCGAGGTTGGCGAGATTGGTAGGGGTCGTGGGTAACGGTGATGCCTGTACGGTTGGGGTCGTGGAGTTAGACTTAAGGTTTGGAGATGTTTGTGGGGAATATTTGGTAGTTGTGTTGATGTTGGGTGTTTGTACGGTTGGGAAATGGTTGTCGGGGCTTGTGGTGTCAAGGGTGATTTTAGGTTGGGATTGTAGGGTCTGAGATTGGACCAACAAACGCCATTTTGACCCCTTGTTCCTGATCATTGCCCCATCTAAACATGCCCAGCAATCAGTCCACAAGCAAGAAAATGCTTCTTCATAGACGGTCGCCTCTTTTATGCAGAGGGAGAAATCCTTGGTTGTCAGCCGCTCGCCCCCCATGTAAATAGGATGTGCGGCGCAGGGCTCTGACACACTTACGGTTTTTTTCACGCAAATGTCAATGGGACTTAATAATGTTAAAAACACATCGCACAAAAATCGCAGAAACACAAACTTGTAATTTTTGCGCGATGTGTTTTTAACATTAGAAAGTCCCATTGACATTTGCGTGAAAAAAAAAAGCAGCATTAAAAAAACACAAGTGTGTGGGAGTCCTGACAGTAATGAGGCCATACATACTTACGATTGGTCGTCTACAGCACGGATGATTGCTCCATGTAGATGAAGCTAAACGTAAGTACCGATCAACACTTGTAGCCTGCAGAAAATCAACCGGCGTAAATAGGTCTTGAAGGCTGGTGGGTTGCTAAGGGCGGGAAGTAAAGCTGGTGTTTGGTGCCGGCGGGAAGGACGGCTGGCGGGTTGGGTAGGGCGGGAAGGAAGGACGGCTGGCGGGTTGTGTAGGGCGGGAAGGGACGGCTGGCGGGTTGTGTAGGGCGGGGAAGGACGGCTGGCGGGTTGTGTAGGGCGGGAAGGACGGCTGGCGGGTTGTGTAGGGCGGGAAGGACGGCTGGCGGGTTGTGTAGGGCGGGAAGGACGGCTGGCGGGTTGTGTAGGGCGGGAAGGACGGCTGGCGGGTTGTGTAGGGGCGGGAAGGACGGCTGGCGAGTTGGGTAGGGCGGGAAGGAAGGACGGCTGACGGGTTGGGTAGGGCGGGAAGGAAGGAAGGCTGACGGGTTGGGGTAGGGCGGGAAGGAAGGAAGGCTGACGGGTTGGGTAGGGCGGGAAGGAAGGACGGCTGACGGGTTGGGTAGGGCGGGAAGGAAGGACGGCTGACGGGTTGGGTAGGGCGGGAAGGAAGGACGGCTGACGGGTTGGGTAGGGCGGGAAGGAAGGACGGCTGACGGGTTGGGTAGGGCGGGAAGGAAGGACGGCTGACGGGTTGGGTAGGGCGGAAAGGAAGGACGGCTGACGGGTTGGGTATGGGCGGGAAGGAAGGACGGCTGGCGGGTTGGGTAGTGCGGGAAGGAAGGACGGCTGGTGGGTTGGGTAGTGGCGGACGGGAAGGGGCTGGCGGGTTGGGTAGTGCGGGAAGGAAGGACGGCTGGCGGGTTGGGTAGGGGCGGACAGGAAGGGGCTGGTCTGTTGTGCGGGGCTGTTGCTGATTGCCATGGAAGTCCTGGCCAAATTTCCGCTGCATGCAGTGCTTTTTTGTCCGTAAATAAGCTGGATTGCACAATGGCCAGCCATTATACTCAATGGGTTCCGCTTGAATTCGGCACTTCCGCTTTTTACCGTTGTTTGTTTCCTAGGGCGAAGTTGAAAAAACAGAATTCCCAAACACAAGCGTGAACGAGCCCTGGGGGGGGGGGGGGGGGGGGGGGGGGGGGGGGGGGGGTTTAGATAAATGCATGAGTTACCACCAAAACGTACTGGCAGAAGATCGCAGCGTTCCGCGTCCGTCCCGCGCGCTTAGGGCTCGTTCATCCTTGGGCTATTTGGTTCTGTTGTTTAACTCCGTCTGAGATGCAGACCCGTAAAGCCGAACGCCCCGATGTGGCCCATGCCGGACCTCCGTGGTGCCTACGGATCCTGTTGACCATGACTGGTTCCGTCCGGTTGCCGTTACGCCATTCCCCGATCCCGTCCTCGCTCCGCGGCGGAGCCGCCGGCCCTGATGTGTGTGCAGACCGGTACTCTAAGTGTTAATAATTGTTTTTGACTCCCAGTTTTGACCATAATTCTTGCGCACAAATTGCATCTTCGGACGCCTCCGCAGAGCAGACCCTGTCATGTTCGGCGCCGAGCCTACCGCGAGCGACTGGAAGGGATTGAGACGTAAGACATTTTCTATCACACAGTCCATTTTTTTTAACAAGCGCCTGATGATTTATCGTCCCCAGAACTTTGTTGACAGCCTTTACCTCGTGGGAAGACGGCGCCGGAGTCCTGCGCTCATTAAAGCCGCGGGTTATCTGTCTGACACAGGCGGGGTTCGGATCCCGCAGCGGTGGCAGCTGACAATCGACCTTCATCCCCCCCCACCTCCTCCTTGAAGACGGCGTCCCTCCTGCATTCATATTCTCACCGTGCAGCGGCCCGTCGCTGGCATCGCTCACCGTCTGCGTACGGTTGCCGGTCCTTGCTGGATACGGATGCCCATACAAGGGCACCTATACCTACGATGCGGCGCGCCACACGGGGAGACTTTGACTCATAAAGCAGTAATGACGCCACGCTGGAAAGGCCTCGGTGATTCATGAAGACTCCGGTCTTTGCTTTATTTCCCCTAAGGATAATGAATCGTAACCTGTACCTTTCTGGAAGACGTCTGGGCTTCAATGGAGGCACCTGCGTCTCCGAATATTAACCCCGCTGCATCACAGCGACGCTTGGCATAAAGACTCAACCACGTAAATAAACGTCCTGAAGTGTGTATGGAGTCGCTCCATGCCCGGCGCCTGTCAGTTGTCTCTGACAGCCGCTGATAACTGCTGCAATCAGAGTTAGCCCGCTTAAAACTGTTTAGATGACCACTTGTCTAAACGGTCAGCAGGAGGGGAAGACCTCTTCCCACACTCCATCGGCACCCACCTGACGCACGATTAAGGGGTACCGATGGGCGAGTATGGCAGCCTGAAGCCTACTCAATCTCTGTCCGTGGCAAAATCAAAAATCGCTATATACTGCAATACTGAAGTATTGCAGTATATTGTACCAGCCATCAGGTGATCACAGGTTATGGTTCGTGGAAGGCTGGGGTGAAAAAATGGAAATATAAAAATGTTAAAAATATTTAGTCCTGATAACACCTCCCACCGGCGTAGGCAGACCTCCACTGAGCTTGTGCGAGAGGTGGTGTAAGTCCCATCCTTCACCCCCCGCCTTGTGTGAGAGGCTGCAGTGATTTCCCCCTGTTAAACAGAATATTCTAAAGTAAAGCTGAAATTCCGAAATCTGATCACCTGGTCCGACTCGTGCCCCCCTCCTCCCCCCTCTCCTGTTCCAACTTGTGGGCCCACCTCCCTCCTGGTCTGACTCGTGACCCCCCACCTCCGACTTGTGCCCCCCCCTCTCCTGGTCCGACTTGTGGGCCAGCCACTCAGTCCCGCTTGTGTGCCCCCCCCCCCCCACCTCCTGGTCCGACTCATGCGCCCCTCTCCTGGGCTGACTTGTGCAACACCCCCCCCTCCGGTCCAGTTCGTGCTCTGCCCTCCCCCTTTCCTGGTCCGACTCGTACGTCCCCCCCCCCCCCCCGGTCCGACTCGCGCCCCCTTCTTTGCCTGCCTCGCGCACGCCCCCCCCTCCTTACTGGTCCGACTTGCGCGCGCCCCCACCACCCCCCCTCCCCTCCTGGTCCGGCTCCTGCGCTGCCCCCCCTCCTTCCTGGTCTGACTCGTGCACCCCCTTTCTGGTCTGTCTTGGGGCCCCTTCTTCGTCCGCCTCGCACACGCCTCCCCCCCCCCCCCCTCCCTCCCGGTCCGGCTCCTGTGCTGCCCCCCCCCCCCCACGCTCTTCTGGCTCCCAATAAATAATTCAGCCGGCGCGTTATTTTAGATATTACCGAGGCCGCACAATTACACAGCGGAGACATTGGCGCGGCCGCTTCCGCCCGCCGCTCAGGTGTTTGGGCCAGATATACATTGTGCTGCGTCTCTCAGATTCCATGCGTGGAAGGGATTTATTGTCCCACCGGCCCCCAAGTCGACGGCTCGCGCCAAAAAGGCGAAGTGGCTCTTGTTATTCTAATGAAGCGCTTTTTACGAGATTAACACATTTATGTCGCGGCGTTTGATGATCAAACAGACGGCGGATTTTCATACTTTTTAATATTTCCAAACTCTTCAGTTTCGTTTTTTTTGCTCTTTTCAGCAGATGAGAACAATTTAACGAAGGCGTTATTACGGCTTAATGGTATTACGGGCGGCCTGATATGTGGCGTTCTCGGCCTCTGAAGATCACGCACGGAGCGGCATGAGACGGGTCTGGTCAGGCGAACGCCGTCCCCCTCCTCATCGGCGCCGGGAGCCGTTTCCTTAGAATAATTGCACGTTTTTTAATGTAAAAGTTAAATCGCGGCGTTCCCATCGGCCCGGTAATTAAAGCAGAGCGCGTACCTCCGCGTCCGGGAACAGACAGCCGCGCTCGGGGCGAGGGCGAGGCCGCGGAGTGCAAGTACCCCCCACGACAGCGGCGCCGGGGGAAGCATTTAAGCCGTTGAATAATGGATGCGGCTCACACAACTGAGCAGATTTCAAAGCAAAGAGCAGCGGCGGCGCGCGGAGCCGGGGCGTTAAACATTTAAAGCGGGGTTTAAAATTTTAATTAAGAGCAATTAAAAATATATGTAAATCCAGCGGTAGACCCGCAGGTGCGTGACTGCTTCAAAAGATCCGCTCAGCGAGAGTTTGTTTATTTATTTACGGAGAGTAATGGTGGCGTCTCCGCCTAATGAGCCTCTCGGATGTTACTCAACGCCAGCGCAGAATTGATCGCCGGAGCTGTTAATCCTGGGAGCCACAAAACAAGCCCCGCAAATATTTGTCACCGGAAAGGGCCGCGGGTCGCCCCATCCATCTCCGGCCCGTCGACGCCGGAGCATTAGGAGGAGGAGGGCGCTACATATTAAGTCAGCGTTGCAGATAATGGCCTCCGTAATGATGGATTTATAGATCTCCCTCCAGCCGATACTCTCTGCTGATTCTCTAACATTCGTCAAGCCAGCGAAAGGCTCAGGATTAACGAGCCGCCGCGATTCGTGGAAATAGATCTGCCCAGTGCCGGGTAATGATGGCAGCCTGGATAGAAGGGACGACTAATGGCCCCCATAGTAGCCACCAGGATCTAAGAGGCAACTGATACCCCCCATCGGCAGTCGGGTTATGAGTGGGGAACTAATAGGTCTCATGGTAGAAGCTGGGATCAGAGGGGGCAACTAATATGCCCCATTGTGATGGCCAGCATCTGAAGGGGCAACTAGCAAGCCCCACTGTAGAAGTCGGGATTTGAGGGGACAACCAGTATATACCCCATTGTAGAAGCCGGCAGCGGAGGGGGCAACCAGTCTATGCCCCATTGTAGAAGCCGGCAGCGGAGGGGGCAACCAGTCTATGCCCCATTGTAGAAGCCGGCAGCGGAGGGGGCAACCAGTCTATGCCCCATTGTAGAAGCCGGCAGCGGAGGGGGCAACCAGTCTATGCCCCATTGTAGAAGCGGAGCGGAGGGGGGCAACCAGTCTATGCCCCATTGTAGAAGCCGGCAGCGGAGGGCCAACCAGTCTATGCCCCATTGTAGAAGGCAGCAGCGGAGGGGGCAACCAGTCTATGCCCCATTGTAGAAGCCGGCAGCGGAGGGGGCAACCAGTCTATGCCCCATTGTAGAAGCCGGCAGCGGAGGGGCAAGCAGTCTATGCCCCATTGTAGAAGCCGGCAGCGGAGGGGGCAACCAGCGTATATGCCCCATTGTAGAAGCCGGCAGCGGAGGGGGCAACCAGTCTATGCCCCATTGTAGAAGGCGGCAGCGGAGGGGGCAACCAGTCTATGCCCCATTGTAGAAGCGGCAGCGGAGGGGGCAACCAGTCTATGCCCCATTGTAGAAGCCGGCAGCGGAGGGGGCAAGCAGTCTATGCCCCATTGTAGAAGCCGGCAGCGGAGGGGGCAACCAGCGTATATGCCCCATTGTAGAAGCCGGCAGCGGAGGGGACAACCAGCGTATATGCCCCATTGTAGAAGCCGGCAGCGGAGGGGGCAACCAGCGTAAATGCCCCATTGTAGAAGCCGGCAGCGGAGGAGGCAACCAGCGTATATGCCCCATTGTAGAAGGCGGCGGAGGGGGCAACCAGTCTATGCACCATTGTAGAAGCCGGCAGCGGAGGGGGCAACCAGTGTATATGCCCCATTGTAGAAGGCGGCAGCGGAGCGGGCAACCAGTGTATATGCCCCAATGTAGAAGGCGGCAGCGGAGGGGGCAACCAGTGTATATGCCCAAATGTAGAAGGTGGCAGCGAGGGGGCAACCAGTGTATATGCCCCATTGAAGAAGGCGGCAGCGGAGGGGGCAACCAGCGTATATGCCCATTGTAGAAGGTGGCAGCGGAGTGGGCAACCAGCGTATATGCCTCATTGTAGAAGGCGGCAGCGGAGGGGGCAACCGGCGTAAATGCCCCATTGTAGAAGGCGGCAGCGGAGGGGGCAACCAAGGTCCATTAAATGGCTGCACCGCGTCTGTCAGAGCGAGAGGAGCTTTGTACTTGCGGTTCTCAGCTGTAATTCATATTCCGCCCCCCCACACCCGCCCAAAGTGACATCCGTGTCCTCTGATCATCTGTCTTGCATATAGGAGCGATCGGATCACCACAATGGGCCGGGCAGCATTAGAATAATTAGACGCATTAGAGCATGATGTCTCCGTTCATTTACAGCAAGCAGAGATCTTGAATGGTGCAGTGTTTGAAGCCAAATGTACTAGAACAGTGCAGAACTTTCCCGAGCTTTGGAGACGACTGCGTGGGCCCTTTAAGAGGAGCCGGTTCGCTGCCTCTGCAGGCCGTAGTTCTCACTGGTTGAGGGTAGTATCACTGCTTGCTGGCGTCTGCTTCCCAGCCCTGACTACACGATCCGTGGTGCTGCTTCCTGCGGCCGGTGGG
Organism: Eleutherodactylus coqui; assembly: GCF_035609145.1. Lineage (NCBI taxonomy): Eukaryota > Metazoa > Chordata > Amphibia > Anura > Eleutherodactylidae > Eleutherodactylus > Eleutherodactylus coqui. The sequence goes on along the minus strand of NC_089846.1, from coordinate 9,873,735 downwards.
GGTCTTACTCCTTACAAGCGTATAGATAACGGGGCGAGACACATTTACACGCATCAAAGCAGCGGCGGGGCGAGCGGGGTTAACTCCTCGTGTCCTGTCAGATTATCCCCGCAGTCATTTCCAGGAATCGTTGGCGCCGCGCGGCGCGGTTACCGTAGGTGACGGTCGGGGATAGATGTTTCCTCGTTAAATCAGCATCTCTGGAATACGACTGTCTGCGACCCGCAGATAAGAGCCGCCATCAGACACCTCCCTCCTCCTAATCCCCGCTGTGGGGGGCTCTGCTCTAGTCTGGGCCGGGACCGGCGCCCCCCAAAGGTCTGCCACACCTGAGGATGACAGATGTGCGCCAAAGCTGGGCGATCGCCCCGTTACACCTGGATGCCAGTGCAGGGAGTTGGTCTGCCCGCTGGGTTATGCCCGTTGTGCCTCCGCATCACTGTGCCATTCATTTAAAGGGACTGCTGGAGATTGCTTGTATTCATTCAAGGGTGGGGGTCCAACCGCTGAGACCCCCACCAATCCCAAGAACGAGGCTCCCAAAGATCCCTCAATGACTGCAACGACTGATGAGCCTCTGCATTACTGCGCCATTCATTTCAAAGGGTCTGCCAGCGATTGTCAGAGTACCATTGCTCAAGGTTGGGGCGTCCAACTAAAGGGACCCCCACTGATCCTGAGAACAGGGGTCCCAAATATCCCCACATGACTGGAGTGGAGGACCCCCATGCACGCCATCGCTCCGCTCATTTAGAGATGGCTGAGCACTTGGCATGCAGGAACTCCTGGAACCCCTGTTTTTGGGGTCCATAGGTGGTCCCAACGATCGGACCCCCACTGATAATAGTTATTTTGTGGATAGGGGGTAACGTTCTATCTTGGCCCCTCTAATGATCCCTGCGGGTCTCGTCTGCAGGACCCCCACTGATGCAGAAAATAAACCGCTGGTCAGCGCTGCACCCTCCATTATCAGGACCGCTGGGGGTCCCAGAGGTCGGACCCCACATATCATAAACTGATGGCGTTTTTTTTTTACCGTGTCCTTGTATTCCACGGACCCTTAATGCCCCTTGAGGCTGTTCACCGCGCCAAATTTTTTCATACGACTCGATGGGTTGGGCGAAAAGAATTTGTTGCGTTTCCTGCGGTCGACCGTTTTTACGGATGCGACCGCGCAGTGTTCAGCGGATGGTGGCAGTTGGCGTTGCCCCCTTGGGCACATTTCTGCGGCCTCATTAGACGGGAATACCCCGTTATTTCGGCAGGCGCTTGCATTAGCGAGGCATACGGTATGAAGTGCCTCACGCCTCGTTGATTGGCTGGCGGCGCCCGCGCTGCATACAGATCCCCGCTAAGTAACCTCCTCATTCCTTACAATCACATTGTTACTGCGGTAAATTACCCATTCCCACTTTCTACTCCATCGCCATGAATATTGATTTGTCTCCAAAATGGCGGCTCGCGGTGACAGCGGCGCGTTAAACACGTGATTTATATGCAATTTACGAAATCTGCAAAATGCGAGCGCACGTCTCGTCTCTTCTGGTTCCACTAGCGAACAGCTGGTGGTGCCATCCGCACTTGTACCAACGCTTGTGCGGGGGAGGGGAGGCGAACCGCGGCGAGGATTTCCATCCCGTGAAATACAGCTATTTCCTCCATATCCCCCCCCCCCTCCCGTTATTGACTGCCGCAGCTGGATGAGGAGTTTCGGAACATCCCGGCCCCCGCGCCCCCGGGGACGCTCGCCGTCCTGGCCTTATTGATTTTGATTGGCGCCTTTTAACCCACATCTGAAGTTTCTTAGTAAACGGGAATTACTCCGTCTTTGCGCCGTTCCCGGTGGAGCTTACGAACCAGTGTTGGCGCTTTGAGGTGGCGTTACCCCCGGCTTACCTGTCGGCACATCGGCTTCTGTACGGGATGAGACGGACAAGATCTGAGGGCTGCAATGACACGCGCTTAGCGGGGGCGGCGAACGGAGGCGGCGCGGGTTACACGCAAGCGGCATACAAAAGGGCGCATGTAAAGGGGGTTTGATGCTGTACGTGGGCGAAGCCCGTAGCGACCGGTGCAGGCTCCAAAATGCAGTCAGTTTGTTATCTGTTGTCAGCCAGTAATGAGCTGAACGGTAAGGCTGCGCTCACACCGGCGTCTGTAAAACGCGTCTTACGTGGGTGCAGATTTCGGTCCATGAATACACAATGTACTCGCGGCCAAAACTGCTGCATATTCCGTGCGTTTTGCGTTTATTCTTTGCGCACGTGAGCATTGTGGGTTTTTTTTCCGTAAGCGCGCAAAAATAAAACCGCAATCGCCCCCATTGATTTCCACCGTTTATACGTTTGTGTCGTGCGTGTTTATGGCACTTTAAGGCCACGGTCACACAAGGCGGATTCCCGACGGAAATGTCGCCGTTTGGCCGCAGCAAAAAATGCGACATTTCCAGCGGTAGAACCGCCGCGGTGGCTTTGAAGCGGCCCAGTTGCTCGCTCTTCCGCTGCGGCCGGCGCTGCCATAGAGGAGAGCGCGGCCGCAGCAGAAAAAAAAAATAGACATGCTGTGTTCGGCAAATCCGCGGTACAGCAGCGGCTTCTGCCGGCTTAGCCGCAGCGGATTTGCCGTCCCGTGTGGACGAGATTTCTGAGAAATCTCGTCCACGTGGCTGGCTAATCCCGGGATTAGCGGACGCATGCGGATTTGCCGCGGCGAAATTCCGCACGGAATTTCCGCAGCAAATCCTCCCCAAATGAACCCAGCCTAATGGTGAATTTCGATCCGTAATACGGACCAAAGTAGGACGCGCCGCGTAATTCTCTTCTAACGCGACTTTCTGTAAGCTTGTGTGAATAAACCCATAGAAGTTAATGGGTTCTAGTAATTCCGTGTTTCGCGCGCCCGTGAGAATGAGCCCTGAAACCTGCGTATTTGTGCATAAAAAACAATAGTCCTGCGTTGCGTTGTTTTTCGCACAGAGTCGCAACGGGGTGAAATACGCCAGGAATAGGCAGTTTCAGTTTTGCGAAAATTCTCATAATACACTTCGTATTCACACACCAAAATCCGCTACGCCCCTGTGTGAATGAGCCCCAAGTCATTTACGGCGTATTATCTGTTGCTATTGTCTCGCAGCTATCACCTGTCGTCAGCCGCTGTGACACTACTACATTCTATTAGCTCTACCTTTCTTTGGCGCTACGGCTAAACATGGCTGCTCCCCCTGCTGCCTGTAAAACAGATCTGTATTCGGCGCCCCCCGCTGGGCCGCACATCACGAAATAGCAGTGCCACGTGAAAAGGCAAGTAGTGTGCCATTATATGCGGTAAGAGCGGCGCGGGCGCTTCCTAATCGATGGGCCCGTCCTCGCTGTCAGCAGCCGGCAATTTACAGACAGAAGGCTGAACCGCAGGAAGGAGCAAATAACGTACCGCCAAAGTTACAAAGAGTATCCGCACTTAACGATCGTGCTGAGGTGAGCGATCAGAACAATGGCGGAAACCACGCTGAGCGCCACAGTGCGCCATACAGAGCGGGGTCATATGAGGTCAGGAGTGCCACACTAAGTGCCAGCCGTGGGGGGCAATGAAACATCTCGCCGTTCCACCGCGTCCCGGAGGGGTCGATGACGATCCTTCTGTCAATCCTCGAATCGGATATCTAAGTAGCTGTGGGTCATTCGCCGCTCCGTGATTGGCGCTGTCGCCCCCTTCGATGTTCTGCTATATGAGTTTTAAAGTTGCAGTGTGCTGTATACACCGAGCGGCCGCTTTATTAGAGACCCCATCTACTAGCGCGTTGGACCTCCCTTGGTCCTCAGAACCGCAGCAGTTCGTCGCGGTGTAGATCCCACTTGGTGATGAAATTGCTCTGCAGGAATATCGGCCCCTGCGGACAGGAAGCTTCTTGTAGTTGCTGCAGATTAGATGGAGGTGCTGACGTGTTCTGACCGGCTGACAGGAAGGGGTCATCGATTCATGCTGCTTTTGGCAAATTCTGACTCCCATCAGCAACCGAGATCTGGATCCATCCGACCAGGAGATGCTTCTCCGCTGCTCAGTGATACAAGTTTTGCGCTCTTTTGCCCGCTGCAGTCTCGTCTTTTAATTGATGCCGCTGGAGCTGGTCACCGCTGTTATACCCAATCCGTGGTAAGGAACGGCGAGTTGTGCATTCGGACACGTTAGTTGGAGCTGCAGTGGCGCATTCAGCTGACTGTGCAGCCTATTGGACAGAATGATTCCTGACCTCCTCCTCCGACCCCTTTTGCTGTATGTTTTCCTGAATTGCGCCATTCTTGGTATAATTTCCACACTGTTGCATGAGAAAATCCCATGCCGTTGAAATTGAAATCCGTGCCAAGGAACGGCGAGTTGTACGTTCGAACACGTTGGTTGCAGCACCAGCGTTGTGCAGTCCTGACATCCTCCTCTGACCCCTTTCGGTGAAGAGTTGTTTCTGTCCACAGGATCCCCCTCCACTGCTTGGTTTCCTTCGATGACACCATTCTTGGCATATTCTCTACATCGTTGCATATGAAACCCCACAAGGTTGGCATGGAGGTCAGGGAAGCGCCAAGCAGCAGAGGGCCCGGGGGCCTGTATTGCTAGGATGTGGCATCATCACTTTAGCATTGGTCCCCCGATCTGGAGAATGAAGGGGCAGCAGTGCTGGTACAGCAATACCCCTTTAAGGCCAGTGAACACCTACCATCCACCTACCTTACTCCGGTTCTGCCCCGGCCCTCCACATGGTCTGGAGGCCTCCTTTGAGAAGCGGTGGGATGTGCGCGGCTCCGGTGCGCCCCCTCCTGCCCACAACCTGCCGCTGATTTGTAGCAGCAATTAGATGTGAATAATAAGAGCGACGACGAGCGGCTTTCCAGGAAGCCCCCCTGAGGACGGCCGCCGTTCCTGGAGCGCGAGGAGATAAGGAGCGCTTACACAAAATTAAAGTGCCAGCAACCTTCCCCGTCCGCGTTCAGACATGGCGGAATCACGGATCATAAATGTGGCGCGGTTTACTGTATGCTGTGAATGTCTGCGGGGGCTATAAGGGGGCGGCTGATATCACACGTGATGGATATGTCCCAGGGTCTGCACCGCCACAAGTGGGGTGTAGTATAATGGGGGTCCGCGCCGCCCCCCCACACATGGAGGAAGCCGCTGATTTAGGCGGCGGGTTATCTGGGCACAGAAGACAACGTGCGTCAGAGCCTTGAAATAAATTCAGTGCCTCTATTAAGTCGCCGTCCGCGGGTTTTGGCCGCCGCACGCCTCATTTTTCAGCCGCAGCTTGTCAAGCCTGCAGACAGCTCCGACATTTATTGCGGAATGCCCCGCTACGGATTTTTACGGCACGTCGGCCGCGTTTGCTAAAGCCCAAATTTATAGAAGTCCTGGTGTGGAGAATGGAAAGTGCGCCGCGGCCTCGGCAAGATGAAGGCCACGCCGTGCGCCGCGAGAGCCGCGACGTGTTAACCATTAGGCTGCGCTCACACCGCCGGATCTGCAGATAGGCTCCTAATAAGAAATCCGTGGGCGCAAAAACATCGCAGCCGCGTATACTGCGCAGGGGCGGACCGCGGTTTGGTAATTGCGAAATCCACAATGTAAACCTAACAGCGCCAAAGACTGCAGCAGACGTCCCCGCTCCTGACGAAAGGGCAAAATCTGCAGCGAATTTGCATAATAACCGCGACAACAGCGGATTGTGTCACGGTTTTTGTTGTGCGAGCGTGCCGCGGGGCGTTCAGACCGCAGAAATCCACGGCTTCAGCGGGCAAAATCCACCTATGGACTTCCAATGCAGACTGGTTACGGGCCATGCTGCCCTGGGTTCCTCTGCTGCTCCTCCTGGCACATCTTCAGGTAATCGTATTCCTTGTTCCCACCCGCCGAGGTTTTCCTTGCTGACACGAGAACGTCATCGCGGTTTCCGTGGATCCTAAGACTACTTTACAGGAAGAAACATGGCCGCTGATGCAGTTTGCCCGTAAGCCGCGGTCACATGGCAGGATGGGTCACGGGTTTGCACCGTAGAGTCTGTGAATTCCGTGTGCCGGCGTGGCGCTCGTATCCCTTCCTGGCATTTGGTTCCGGTTTTGAGCTACATGGTAATCGTCGCATTGAATCGCGCTCTAATCTGCGGCCGCTAAATGCGCGGTCGAAAATACGATGGATCCATGTTGGATTTTTCCAATGCCGATTGCGCCCGCGCCCCTGGGGTGAGTCACACAGCGTATTCCACACCAAAACACGCTCGCTATACGTTTCCGGTTGGTTTTATTGGCGAACCACGCCCGCGTCATCAGGATACGTTTTTTTTTCAGATGCGTATTTCAAAGTATTTAGGCACGGTATGGATGGACATGATGCGAGCAGCACCCCCCGCCTGCCTGTATACTTGTGGCCAGTAGTGGGCGCTCACTCCTGTAGCCCCAGCATCCTGCACAGCTCTGAGCGCCGTCTCCCTGACTGCGGGGCGCGCTACGTCACATGACTTCCCTCGCGTACCCCGTCTTGTGCCGGTTTCTTAGCTGCCTTCATACAGAGTCAATTTATAGGGATGTGACGGCGTGTTTTCCGCCCGCTGTTTGAAATGTGTGTCACATGACCCCTATTGACGCGGTTTGCGAGAATTCCACTATTAATAGACGGCGGCCTTTTCCATCCGTTGCGCGGACGCGTCCGAAGGGGATTTTCGGGGAAAGCGAAAAGTTCTCCAACTTTGTAATATGACTTTTTCTCTTATTCCCAGGACCCCTGCTTGCTGTCAGTGAATTTGAGCACTCTTAGAAGCTGCAGACCTGCTCACAGCTGAGGGTTTGTTACAGTGAGCGGCGCGCATCCGCGGCACAGCGCTAAAGTTATGTTCACACCGCGGATTTCACCTCTAAAAACTGTGTCACAATCTGTGTGTTTTCGTGGCAGATCCGCTCGTGGACTCAGACCCGTCCGTGCGACATTCTGACCCGTTTTAATAAAAAGTGACATGGAAACGCCATTTTTTTTCCACCGGAATTCCGCACGCAGGTTTTGCTTATTTGAAAGGCATAAATCCAAGAGCGTCTCTGCGCCAAAATATCTTTTAGAGGTGGAATTCGTGTGACGAAATCGCCAAATGAAAAGACGCTTTAGCTGCTGCAGAATCCGCGACACAAGACGCAGCAGAAATGCGCAGCGCAGACGGCGGTTTAACGGACCGAGCGGAAAATTCTACCTCAAAATCCAAGACAGAATTTTCCGTAGATTTCACTTCTAAACCCCAAATCTGCGGATTGGCACGCAAAATCCACGTGCGGAATATTTGAGTTTTCACGCAAATTGTTGTCAAGGAGTCGCATGTCGCTGCCGTATGCGGAAATACTAAAACCAACCGCACGCAGATCTGCGGCAAAGTCTTGCCGCGGTTTTGGAGGCGCACGTTCTGCCACGTGAAAATTCCTCCTGCATCGGCGCAGTGCCGGGCGCCCGCCTCCTGTAACAAACCCTCAGCTGTGACGTGCTCAGAGGTTTAAGGGATATGACGACGGCGTCGCACGTTTTGCCGTACGCCACGTTTGCGACTTCTTAAAGCTCTCCGGTTTTGACAAGGGGTGTAGGTTTTTGTGGGTGTGGTTTATTGAGGAAGGCGGGGCTTCCTGCAACTGACATATTTATTATAGTTTATACCGGAAATTGGCGCAAATTACGGCGCAAATCTAGGCCTGCATACCGCTAGTGTTCTGGTCGCTACCGGTGGCTGGCAATCGCGTGGCGAGCATATTATAAGGCGGCAGCATCTCTGGATACGTTTGGCGTATTTTACTCTCGCCAGCGTGTGAAAACGCCCGTGTTAATAAATCTCGCTACAATGTATCTTCGCTTTCTCTGCCCATGTTTTATCGTGGCGTCTTATCGGCATTTAGCACACGTGATCCTGGATGACAACGCCTCAGATACCCGCAGAGGTTTGTCGCAAGGCGTCTGCAAGCGCTCGCTCACACACGGCGTATTCGTGGACGTATTCACGCTTTCCCTGTGTATTTAAACACACTCGTATCTGTTTTGCGCGACTGCGGTCACTGCGTATTTGTGCACATTAAAAAAATATAGCGAAGGCCGTTGATTTTATGCGCAAATCCGCAGTGAAGACGTATCGTGCGAACGCTGGAATTACTTAGTCACATTGGTTTTAATGGGTGACTTCTGTCCGTACGCGGCTGAAATACGCACGGAAAAACCGTACGCGAGCGAACCCATTAAAATGAGCTCCGTATTATTCATGTAAACAATCCGTGCGTAATCCAGAGTGCGTCCGTGTGAATACGGCCCAACGCAATCTCTCCGGGCCGCGCCCATTCAAGGCATTTTGTTCCTTTTTGCTTATTTATGTGCAAAGAAACGCAGGCGGGCCGCGTTGATTTCATGCGCCGATACGCTGTGAATCCGCAGATGTCGGGCGTATTCGCGCATTTCCTGTCGACTTGCCGCATTTTTTTTTACACGTCTATAAATCCCCCACTTAGATGAATGGGGCTCGCCGCTCCGCGTCACGCAGGTGGAAAATACGGAGGATGTTTATTTACGCCCCCTTTGTCTTCAGAGCGCGCCGGGAAAAACGCAACCAGAACACGTTTTCCTATCCCACGTCAGTGGCACGCGTCCGGAAGCGTATTTTAGAGTGGAATGCGCGCCAAAATACGCTGTAAATGTATTCTAACTCTGTACAGTCACGCCGCTTCCAGTCCGCTCCGCCTGCTGTGTGTCGGTCTTCACTGTAGTTCTGGCATTCTCTTCCTGAACACAGAAGCCCAGTAGTAACAATTCCCTTACGAGTCGGTGACCGCTTTGCTACAGGGACGCTGTGATGGCGAAGCCACCTTTTATAGGGGCCTTCCTGGTGCATGATGGGTATCATCCGCCACCAAGTTACGACCACGCTGTAAATGCTTCTTGATGTCGCCCTCATGCCACTTTGTGAGCTGGCGCACAGCTGTCGAGTGCTTCTAATGAGTTAACCTGGGAGCTGATGCCACTCCGCGTTGTGCCGCCAGGCCCGGCCTCTGTGCCCGCTCGTGCCGCCGCCTCCTGTGCCAGCAAAATCATTTGCACAACTTTAGTGCTTCCACAACATAAAAGCCGCCCCCGATCCCTGATTAGCGGCTGGTGAGCGGGGTGGGCCGCCGCGTCCTGGAGGGCGCCCAGTGCAGATGGGGGGGGGGGTGTTTGCTGCCGCTCTCACGGGCCGCCTTATTTCTGCATTAGCGGACGGTTTGTTTACACAGAACTTCAGGTGCGTAAACATTCTAACGGGCGCTGGGAGCGGCGAGGGTAACCCCGCCGTCGCCACGTTCCTGCGTACCCAGCCTGCTGCAGCATCCGGCTGTCGCTGCGCGCTCCGGGAGGTGGAGGGTTAAAGCAACTCCATCGGTAAAACGGTAAATAATTTAGAAGGCGCCAACAAACAAACAAAACATAAAGCCGCGAACGCGAGGCGCTCCTCGCTGCCTCTCCTAACCGATCCCCAAGGTGATATCCGCAGCGCAGCCCTCCGTTCGTTATGGAAACGAGTCCGCAGGAAGCCTCCTCGCTGTTCATTAACGGGCAGACGCGTTTCGAGGCCCATTCAGTGGGAAGAATCCGGCTCGCGGGGCGGAGGTCACGGACGGCGCGTTAATCATTCCACGCGGCTTCGGGGGTGATTGTACGTTTTGCGTCTTCCGATGCGACGTCGTTGCAAAACAGTAAGTGGATCGATGTGTGGATTAATGAAAATTGCGCCATTTTCAATTAAATTACTTTCTAAGAGCTCGGCGGTTGTTTGATGCGTACTGGCGGCCCGATCCTACATGGTGTGCAGTGATGACCTCCTATGGCAGCCCGTCAGACTTTATCGCGCCCGTCCGAGTTTGCTGGCGAGGGACTCGGACCTGTTGGGGTATATTCAGATGGCGGCATCCAACGCGTTATTTTCTGCACGGATTCTGTGGCTTTCTGCCTTGGATTCTCCTGTGTGAACACAACCGCACGGGGTTAAATCCGCCTGTGAATCTGGGACCCCTCATGCATCTCACGGCTCTCTGCAGCTGCGGATTCACAGGCGGAATCAGTGCAGAACATTCTGTGAAAACGCCCCAATATATGTTTTCGCAGCGGAAAAACTCGTGGCACGCCGTGTTATCAATGCGAAACGCGTCCGATCCTGGGAAACTCGCCTGCGGGGAGCGCAATTTCACGGATGCAATGCGTTTTTGCCTGAAATTCGCCTCGCATTCTTGGGTAAATTGCGCGTTGGTTATTGCAGTATCAGGCCGAGTTCCTTGGCCCACTTTTGCGCTCGCCCGTGTGTAGGTAGCCCCGCCGGGTTCGCACGAAGGGGGCGGGCTCTGCAGCGGAAGACCTGCGATAGTTTGCGGAAAGTGATTGCGGATGGCGGTACTTCGGATTTTCTATCTCTCTTCCTCGTTTTCTGCCGCTCATACACGATGTAAATACCGTACGGCGACGAAACCCTTACCGCCATGGACGTCATTGGAGACGGTCCGCGTGAAACCCGCGCTAGAATAAAGTATGCTTCGATTACTCTTCCGCTCGTAGAATGCGCAATTCGTACTCGCAAGTGCAGACACAAGATCGAAAATACAGGCCGTGTTTTACGGCGGATGGCAATCTCAGATTCCGCAATTAAAATCCGTTCGTGTGGGACCCGCGTACAGCGCCAAATCTGCAACACGGATTTTCCCACAATGTGTAGAGGCGGAATTCTTACTGAGAATTGCGCGGTGTGAACATCCCCCTTCCTCCATTCACGTGCAGCGTGAGCACAACCTGCCGCGTATGACTACACGGAAAAGCCGCGGATTTCCCCAGCGGCGCCGATCCTCCCGCAGATCCCTGGCAGGTAACGCGAGCGCAGTTCCCCGTAGACGCGCGGCGGGCCGCCGCCTGGATGAAGGGCTTCGTGGCGCTTCCTGAGCGAGCGGGGGTATAAATAGAAGCAATAGACACTATACAGCCGCGCCGCCGTCACCCCGAGGTGCCGATCCTCCACGTTTCTGTATCGCCGCCGCCGCGCTTACAAAGACATCTGTAGCGCATTGTTCTGGCGGACGGGAAGCGACGGCCGTCGCCGCCGATCTGCCGCAATTAATTTTAAGTAGGAATGGGAGCTCCTGAGCTGAAGCTATTCTTCTCCGGCGGGGGAGGGGGACGCGGACCCTCGTTACCGCCGCACAGCCGAGACCATCAAAGAGCGCTTTCATTTATCACCTGGAATGTAAATGCGCCGTTCTTTCCCCTTGTCAGCCGCCATTAGCGCGGCCTTATGTGTCGTCATCCAGCTTTCCGTGGACTGCGAATGGCGTTTAGGTCTTCAATGTCATGCAGGGGGAAGCTCCTGGCTGACTACTACTTAGTGTCAGTCTCTACTGTGGCTCTGGCATTCTATTCATGGACTAGAAAGCTCAGGGGGAACGAGCCGTCGGCCGTATTCTTGGGATTTAGTATTATACAGTCGTTCCATATAATACTTTCTGCCAGCCGCCATTATGGACGCTGCTTATGGGTGGTCTTATGTGTTGTCCCTCAGCTTCCCGAAGCCCCTGCATGGCATATAGGTCTTCATCTGTCATGCAAGGTGACCTTCCTGACTTCCTATCCCTTTCTACTACCTTATCTTAGTACGTGTCAGTCTTTACTGTCACTCTGGCATTATATTCATGGACTAGGAAGCTCTGGGAGAACGAGCCGTCGGCTCCTCTGATTATTCCGGGACCGTTCTGTGGGCGTCGTACGTTATTATACGATCGATCATATAATACATTCTGCGGGCGCTGCGGGGCGCTGTGTGTCGTCATCCAGCTTTCCGCTGAGCCTCAGTATAAACCTGCGGATTTAGGGCTCATCTACACAGGCGAATGCTGATTTTGGTCCCTGAATACGCAGCGGACTCAAATGCGTATTTCCTGCATCTGCGGTCCTGGTTGCGTTTTTTTTTGTGCATGTGTAGAGAGAATTTGTTTACCAAGAAGAAGACTATCAGATTCCGTGTAGTAATCTGAGCTCAGGAGAAATACAAATTAATACCAGTAGTATCAAGTGATTTCTGCTTTAATTTTAAGGTGGTCAAAGATTATATATTATAAATGACATCACAGCAAAAGTTTATACCTCCAAGGTGAATAAGGATATATGATAGGCTTAAAATATAAGTGATTAACATAAGTTACACCTCCTTAAGTGTATCTATTACATACAATAAGACCGTCATAAATTCAGGGAGAAGGAAGGCCTGGGAAGGCACCATACAGTCTAGTCACTTCTCCCTGTGTATGTTATACTATAAACATACATGAGTGATTTAATAGACTGTCTTATCTCCTAATCTTTCTTCCTCAGAAGACATGCAGGCCTATAGAAGAGTTTCGTTTAACCCCTTCACTGCTATATATTCCTAGTCTACAATGCAATATAGAATAATTAACTGATACATTGATCTACAATTTTCTTAACATTCCCCACTTTAGATCAATATGTCAACACAGTAAATACACATATATAATGACTCTACCTACCACAGACCCCCTGGCTACGGCCCGAAGCTTTATTACCGGGAGGCCTGGGTTCACACTTCAATACTAAGTATGTAATTATTTCATATAAAAGTATTACATTGATGCATATATATATATGTGAAGTCATTCCACTAATTGTACCCAAAATTAGGCCCGCCCCCCAAGAGAAGCTTGGCCTTGATTTATCATGAAATTGATGCTCCTTTCTTCATATATAAATGATTGTCCATCATGATATAAAATCTTACTTATTGAAGTGTCCATCAGTTATTAGAGCGATCCTCCGGTACAATCAGGACACACTGGAATCAAAATGTCACACTTCAAAATCATCAAAGTAAAATGGCGCTTTCTTCGTAGAACTTTTAACCATCACTTGTCATACAGAGGTGGTCACCTGACCCAGTAAGGCATCTTGTTCTTCGTCATCTTGTATATTTTGAAACATAGTTTTGGTGATGGAAGTGTTAATAAGGTTTTGTAACAGTCCTCGAATACATGGAATACAACAACAACCGCAAAGTACTAGAATGGAGGCAAATACTGACATAGAGACTAATGTGGAGTATATGACTTGTGACCAGTGTCCGAACAAGTTTTCCAACCAGTCTGTGAATGGATTGTCTATACCAGAGTTATCAGCTAGTTCATTTTATTATGCATTTAACCCTTCCAGTGCTCGAGTAACACTACCATCAGGTGCTGTGTTATTAGGAATGAAAGTACAACAATCTCCTCCAATCATTTTACAAACTCTGCTAGTAACATATAACAAGAGCCATTCTATTTTGCCATGCAATGAGTGTAAGGTGTGTCCTAGTTGTTCCGCTAGGCCCTTGATTGCATCTCTTGTATAATTAACAAATCTCTGTTGGTTATAATATATATATATAATCCAGTCTACATTTTTATTCACTGTTACCCACCATGCAAGAAGAGACTCAAACCCCCTGCAGCCATCCGATTTCTCGTCCCATACTCGTCCGGTACCCCCCTTGGGACCCCGATGGGTCCGAGGAACCTTTGGGAGAGGTGTCCCTAGTTCTCCGGACACGGCCCTTGCTGTTACCCTCGGAGGTCATGAGGTATATAGGCATTATCAGTTGTACCAAGCACAATCCCGTTAGGGGCTGTACCTGGCACCTGTTCTAGGCCCGGTCACCACACAACCATCACACGTCTGTGCGTGCCCTCTGTAGCTCAGGCCATATCCCAGACACAGCGTGTCCTTACGGTTCTCCTCTCCGCACAGCATCCCTCAGGCAGTCTCCCGTAGTCTGCCTCAGTCCCATTACCAGGTAGCGCGAAGCAAGCATGACCCCAGGATCAGAGGCAACAGCAGGTATTTGGTCCCCACTCACAGGTGGAAACGGCAAACTCAATGTATAACATGGATCACTTATCTGTGGGGGGTAGGTACAGTTAAGAAGCTTAATCACACATTTTACGTTCATCACAGCGTGAGGACTTGTCATTAACTTTTATCTATCGTGGGGTCAAGTCTTTCTATCTCATATAATTATTATTAACATTCTCTATACACAATATTTACTGCATAACATTAAGATTCACACAACTACTACTACTCCAATCATCTGCAGTCGCTTGATCCTCCAACCTTAACAACCCCCCTCAGGAATTTCTCTTATCAGGGAGAGGTGATGGAGTAAGATAAACAGAGCTTTAGCTGTGTCTGCCTCCTACAGATAACTGCAGCATCCTTGTGCTATCCTCCCCTTAATAGGGACACTCAGCTCTCACATTATCAACAACTTCATTATTATTATATCTTACATGACATTATCACATTGAAAACACCATTTAACAATCAAAATCACTGCAAACCAATCCCAGAACTGACATGTACACAGATAACAGCAAGAATGGACGTTCCCTATTCACACAGGTTTATACTAAACTTCATTCCTGATCATCTTCATTACAGGTCTATTCATATCAAGCAAGCAGAGCATGGCTAAAGTCAGTCACATACCCCCTCCCTCCCTCACTGAACTCTAAAGCTGAAAAGTGGGGGCGAGGGTAAAAGAAGCATTCCCATGTAACAGACGATTTAACCATTTGTGAGCTGACCCCATCTTATAGCACACACTTAATAAGATAGACAACATATCATCAGCACACAGAGGACAGTGATGGAGGCTGCTGACTATTCTTATGCAGTTCAGAGAAGGCACTAATCACTGGTGTTGTGTACTACAAGTGCAAGCATTGGGATGCCAGGTAGAAGGTACAGCTATGGGATGTAAGGAGCCAAGATGGCGTCTGGGCGGCGGCCGAAGGTATTACAGCAGGTACTAAAATGGCCGCAGGCCATGACTAGCACTAAGATGGCCACCAGGGACGTGGCCTGACTAGGAGTACAATCAAGCCAGGCAAGCACTAGCCACGCCTTACCCCTTTGTGTGCAATGCCAACAAGTCCCTCATCTGACACACATCTATAATAATCTTTGTGTATAGCGCCAACATATCCCACAGCGCTTACATAGACAGGGGGGATACAGAAAGACAGAAGTACAAACATTACAGAACCATGGTTACATAGTAATCAGCTGATGGAAACAATAGGGGTGAGGGTCCTGCTCCAACCAGCTTACATACTACAGGTAATGGGTGATACAGAAGGTAAAGGGCTGGAGATGTGCACTGTATGGGGAGGTGAAGAGTGAGGGATGCTATACACATAGACAATGGTCAGACATTTAGCCGTGTGACTGCAGAATCAGTATGACTGCAGGGCTGGTTTATGACGGCTAGCAGGGATTGCAGTCAGTAGGTCAGGGAGCAGATCTACCAGTATGGCGCTCGTCACTCCTTCTATAGAAGTTACACTCAGAGCTCTCCCAGCATCCCCCATGTGTCGGACGGCGCCCCCTCCTGGTCTTATACTCCCTTCTGCATTGTTTAGCACAAATAATACAAGACAAAAAAATTTTTTTTTTAGAGTAGTTTGTAAACCCCTAGGCTGTGAACACTGTCCATATGAGTGCCACCATCCCCCCTGTTGAGACATGACACAGGCCATGGCTCAAAACTGCTGCACATCTGAAGAACAATTTAGGTAAGATAGCTTTTTTTTTTTTTTTTTTTTTAACGGAGATGTACAGCCCATCTACAAGGAGTGTATTCAGCATCTACAAGAGATACCTCCTGCAGATCTGGTCTGAGTAACACCTCATGTGCCATCTCTCCTAGACAGTTGTATGGGGGACCGTCTGAAGAAATAGGCAGTAAGGTGGATGGATGGAGCGTAGTACATCCCTAGGTTGTCAGGTGTGGCTGTGAGCAGTAGTGCCCTGCAGGGGGATGTCTAGGAGGACTAAGATATGAGTATAACTAACTGCGTGCAGCACTCAGTGTGTGGGGGGACAGCACTATAGTGGCAGAAGGTCTGACTACCGCTTGTACACAGGCTGGGAACGCTCGGCCACTGGATCTAATCTGCAAGAGTAGTATGCCAGCGGTCTGCTTCCCACGTGTTCCTGAGTTAACACAGAGGTGATATATCCTTCTCCTGAGTCAACAGTTAGCACAAAGGGCTTGCTGTAGTTCAGCAGCCCCCCAGACTGATGTGCCCACCAGAGTCTGTTTTAACCTGACAAAGGCTTCCTCAGAGGCCCATCTCACTGGATCCTGCCGGCTGCAGCCAGAGGGTCACCATAGATGATTCTGGTAAGAAGCGCTGTCAGAGATGCAGAATTTGAGATCCAGGAGCTATAGAAGTTTGTCTGTTACGATCGTGTGGGCAAGCAAAGCACGGAACCCACATGATCATGACCAAAGGGGACGCACACGGGTATCACCAGGGTCACACGGGACTCACACCGGTTTCAGGCAACTGACCCTGTTCTACAAGGGAGGATGACAGTGGCCCTACCTAAGCGGGGACATTGCCCTAATAAGGGCAGCCCAGCGGTCTTCGGATCTGGGCCCTAGCTGATCCTAGGAGCCACACACCAGAACAGGATGCATTCACATGCCACATGACAGACCCAGAATACACTGCATACAACATGCAACCACTAGTAACAGATTGGAAGCTGAATATAAATACCAGGTATTGGTTGACATGTTGTACAAGATGTTGAAAGCTAGCAGGCCACTTCACGGCTCCTGGTTATACTGCTAGTCCCTACACTAACCAGGAGTCCAGCAGAACCGGACACCGTTCACACCGTACGCTGCAACAGGACAAGACACACAGCAAGCTAACACAAAACTGACAGAATATAAACGTACAAACGGACATGAACCAAGTCACACTGCAAACCTCACCGGACAAGCATTCATGACTGCTCGCCTGAGGGGCCATGCAGTGACTGACCAGCGGATTGGCTAGCAGACAGTACCACACCCAGCCAGCTCAATCATTAACCCTGTGAGTGCTGTGCTGCTGGAAACACAATAGAACAACAAATCCCAGCAGCACACGTAACATTGTCATTCCCAAAGAGGACATCATTTGCTCATAGTTTTGGGACCTCCAGAATTGCTTGCCTACCTTCATCTGACAGGTTATACCCCAAATATTTAACCGTTTGCTGACCGTATTGGAGTTTCTACATGTTTACTTTATGGCCTTGCTCATAAATAAACCTCAAGAGTACGACTGTGTCCCCCCACAATTCTCTCCACTGTCTGCTGCTGGCTACCAACATACAGTAGTCGCTGACTACCTCTAAGAGGCTGGAACTGGGCTAAGTGTACTGACATAGCCTGGGAGAAAATTGTTGGAGGTTCACAGCAGCCCTGAGGTACCTGGTGAAGGTATACCTAATTCTATCATAATATCTCATCACAACACATTTACTGGACATATTCAAGACTATATAATTTGACATTTCACAGGCTTATTTGTCTCTAGGTCTGTTATAACTGGTTCAGAGAGGGATTCCCTGTGGGTCCGGCCATTAACCCCTCTTACCAGGATATGACTATTACTACATTTAACATTGGCTACATATTGGGATGTATTAATGTCCTGGTGGCTCCTTAGCCCACCAGGAAAGTAATCATCCGCCCATTCACCTGGAGATCTATCTCAGGCAGTGGAGATTGCCATGAGATCCTCCAAGTGTTGTACATCAACCCCTCCTAGTCATTTTTCCCCAAGGTCGCTGAGAACATTGTTTCTCAGGGCACTCTCAGGCAAAATCACTAGACTTTCATTATTCAAACACACATTTAAATCCCCGAGCTACACCCGACCTCTGCTTCTCCCTCTGTCTCTGCTTTCACATCCTCTCGCTGTCCAATGACCTCTCTGACTTACTTGAACCATCATATCACATTCCTCTCCCTGTATAAAAAAACCTCACTTTCTCACCCTTTTCTTTGTAACACTTTTCTGCATGTTTTGCATATTGCAAAACATCCTGCAACGATCCCATCCTCATGGTAACTATGTATCTCATTATATAACCTCCTATTTCCTTCTTTACTGCACTTACAAACGTGTTCCTTAATGGCTGATTATATGCAGCATTAGGATCATCTCTCATGCCCCCTGATTATACTATGGAAGGGGTCTACCATCTCCTCCCCTCCCATTCTAATTTCCTTCTACAGAACTCTAATCTGGCCATAGAATTATTCTATCTGCTCTCTCTATTTTTCATTCAATTGGAACTCCCCATTAACCCTTTGAATTGTCCATCAAACTGTTGGGCGTCTATTTTTATACGGGCGTGACAGTTTGGGGCTTCTTTTAACCAGACTTCAGCAGCGGATAATCCGTATTTCTGCTGATCTTTTAGCTGATTTTGTCCGTATTGTATCACATAATTCTTTACAACTAGAACTCTTAATTTATTTATTTATTCCACTCATCTCAATCACTCACACATTCGCTTCATGCAATATAAGACAGCAATACAAATAGTACATTATGTTAGTAGGCGGCCGCCCTCTTCATATTCTTAGTTACTCTATAACACAATATCAAAGAGAAAGTAATAGAAAGATAAGAAGTAAAGTTCCTGGACACCCCTGTGTCCCATGACGTCATCTAACCACTTTTTACGTGTCGCACGGAGTTAATTCTTTCCTGTAGCCTTCTCACAATGGCTATGGTCTCACATAGACTACTGCTATTGCCCCTTTGGCAACCTATTCGTCTATACTTCTCATTTACCTTACACATTTCACATAGACTACTGCTATTGTCCCTTCGTCTATGATTGCCTCTCATTTACAATACACATTGTAAATTCTACTAACACTAAAGTATACAGAAGAAGAAGAAGAGAGAAGAAAAGTTTAACCATTGTTATACTTACTACACGTTATCTGGGAGGCTTCCAAATTCTCCGGCTAGTTCGGAAAAACGTCACTGTTTCAGACAGGATGCCCGACTGGCCTCTAATTACGTCTAAGCAAGACGGAGGTCTTTTAATGATCGGAGAGTACTTCAGACCCACCTTTTCACAGCCAGGCTTTCCTCTCCCTCTGCAGTGAGTGATTCCGGTCCGAAGGACCAAAAATGTAGAGAGAATTTGTTTACCAAGAAGAAGACTATCAGATTCCGTGTAGTAATCTGAGCTCAGGAGAAATACAAATTAATACCAGTAGTATCAAGTGATTTCTGCTTTAATTTTAAGGTGGTCAAAGATTATATATTATAAATGACATCACAGCAAAAGTTTATACCTCCAAGGTGAATAAGGATATATGATAGGCTTAAAATATAAGTGATTAACATAAGTTACACCTCCTTAAGTGTATCTATTACATACAATAAGACCGTCATAAATTCAGGGAGAAGGAAGGCCTGGGAAGGCACCATACAGTCTAGTCACTTCTCCCTGTGTATGTTATACTATAAACATACATGAGTGATTTAATAGACTGTCTTATCTCCTAATCTTTCTTCCTCAGAAGACATGCAGGCCTATAGAAGAGTTTCGTTTAACCCCTTCACTGCTATATATTCCTAGTCTACAATGCAATATAGAATAATTAACTGATACATTGATCTACAATTTTCTTAACAGCATGAACGCTGCATATTTGCGTGTGCAAAAAAACGTGAGCGGTCCCATCGTTATCTTGCGCAAATCCGCAGTGAATACGCACACCTCAATGGGCTCCGGAATACGCAGCAAATTACGGCGCGCTGCGTTCTTTATTCACGGGAGTGTGAAGAAATGCGCAGATGTAAAAAAAAAAAAAACTGTGAGATTAGCGGCTTGTAATCGCACCGGATCCAGCGCGGTCACACGGGTGTACAGCCGCTCCGTATTTGCGTGTATTGGTTCTGCACACTGAACCCCCCCATTGATTTGCGCTGCGTTTATCAGACCTCCGTGTTTCACGCACACGAAATAACCGCCGCGCGTCCCGTCCGGGTTCGTACTGTGGATTGAAAAGTGCCATTGTAAGTCAACCAGCCCATGTGACTACGCCGCGAGGACCACGATACGTGCGTGCTCTCTGCGTGTTTACACTGTGAACCAATGAAGACTACTGCGGGTTTTGCGCAGTGAAAAACGCAACATTCACGGAATCCACAGTGTTTTGTTCCGTGAATACGCCGCTCACTTATGGACCAAAAGCTGCATCTGTGAGTGAAGCCATCGGGATCCCGCAGCGCTGCTCTCTCTCTGTCCTCCTATTCTGCCTCTGTGTCAGTCTTTACTGCAGTATTTGCATTCTATTCCTGAAGCAGGATGCTGAGGAAGAGTACCACAGAGACTGGCATTGTGGGAAGGCCAGGGTCCTGAGAACGGGGCATGAATGACGGGTGCAGCGGGAGGAGCGGCGCGCTGCCCACATCTGTGTATGGGGGGATTCATATGTATATCATTAAAGGGGCCTCCTGCCCAGGAACCTGCATAGGAGAGAAGGTGCACGGTTATTCCCTATACAGGTTCCTGGGTGATGGGCGTGCCGTACGTTGGCGACACTGTCAGCGTGGAAGATGCATTTACAGCGACCCTCCCGGGACCAGAGAAGAGGGGCCACGCTGCCTGCTGCTCTCCTCCTAACCGACAGTTTCGGGCCCCATTATCAGCCATCCCGGATGCCTGTAGCAACTAACTACTACTCTCTGATTGGCCAGTGCTGATCACATGAGCAACTCTGGCCAATTAGAGCAGGTGCAGCGTGTTGGTAGTCTGAGGATCGGAGGGACGGCAGAGAGGAACTGCAAGTAATACACAGCGGCCCCTCCGGACCTCGGGCACAACTTTCAGGGCATGACTCTGCCACCTAATCGATGCGAAGGATCTGGGGCGGAGCCTCGTGTTTGGCGCAGAGACGCACGTAAAGTAGCCAACTTTTAACTCCGTGTCGCACAGTAACGCTCCTATTTCCGCATGTAGATTTATGGATTGCACATCAGTAAATGGAAAGTTGCGCTCGGTGATCTGCAGTCCGGCGCGAAGCGTTCGCAATCGATGCAGAATTAATACTTGTACATTAAAATTGCGTCAAATTCAACCGTGTGAACGGCGCCCAAAGGTGCGTTCAGACCTTGTCGGGGGAAAGCTGCCACGTGGGTTTCCGAGTTGGCGTGGAATCCGAGAAAAATCTGCGCCTGCAAATCCGTCATGCGAGCCGGAGAGTGGAAGGAGGTGACATGCAGACGACTCGTAGGATGAGACCCTCCATTCTTTACACTGCAGGCTGTACCCGGAGAATGGTGCAGAGGAGACGAGTCGTGCGCTTTCCTCCTCCTCCGCAACAGATGCTGTGCCAGGCTCTGCAGTCCTCTAACCCCTGGCGCTCAGTCAGCGCCTGCGTACGTGCCTGCTGGCAGCAGGTGGCATCACCAGGGGCTGCATTAAGATTGATTTGTCTTCTCATCCAGCACTAGATCCCTCCTTACCTGGCGGCGGCGGCCGGCTCTGCACCTCGCCATCCTTCTCGCTTCTCGCCATTTCCCCCACCGGTAACTTGATTGTCTTTGCAGATCTTGCAGTCTTTGTGAGCGTCTGAATAGATTATCCGCGTAATGCTATTACACCGCCAATTTCATTGCCGTTGTCAGAGTAAATTAAACGCCTTGGGGAGCCGCGCCGCGCACATTAGCTCCCCGTTCTGTCTACATATAAATTGATTTGTTTACCGCCCGCTCCCCCGGCACTCGCCGCTGACCCCGCCGGTAGCGCCGTCAGAATGGAAAATCAACTTATTGTCATTGGTTTGGACTATTAAGTGTGTAAAGTGTGCCGTCAGACCGCGCAGATAACGGCCCGCTGTCAGCTGCCTCCACCGCCTCCAGCAGCTTCTCCTACTACCTGACCTTCAGGGGCCTGTAAAGGGCTGCTGCGCCTAAAAGCAGCCGGAGCGTAATAAGAGGGGTGGCTGATATCCGTCACATATACGATGTCTCTGGAGGTTATATCAGAACTGGAGCGTTATAAGAGGAGCGGCTGATATGATACACATGGGATGTAAATGTCTCTGGAGGCAAAGTCGTAATCATAAAGGACCAGAGGCTTATGCTCAACCCACAGAGAACCGTATAGTTAGCGTGCCCTTAGCCTAAAAAGTCTGATAACAGGGAACAGAAGAACACAATAAGTTGGCTATTCTCTAATGTAATGCCTAGTGTCACTGGCCTCCTAATTTCCACTTTTGAATACAATATTCCCCAGAGCTGCACTCACTATTCTGCTGCTGGAGTCACTGTGTACATACATTACTTATCCTGTACTGATCCTGAGTTACATCCTGTTTTATACTCCAGAGCTGCACTCACTATTCTGCTGGTGGAGTCACTGTGTACATACATTACTTATCCTGTACTGATCCTGAGTTACATCCTGTATTATACTGCGGAGCTGCACTCACTATTCTGCTGGTGGAGTCACTGTGTACATACATTACTTATCCTGTACTGATCCTGAGTTACATCCTGTATTATACTCCGGAGCTGCACTCACTATTCTGCTGGTGGAATCACTGTGTACATACATTACTTATCCTGTACTGATCCTGAGTTACATCCTGTATTATACTCCAGAGCTGCACTCACTATTTTGCTGGTGGAGTCACTGTGTACATACATTACTTATCCTGTACTGCTCCTGAGTTACATCCTGTATTATACTCCAGAGCTGCACTCACTATTCTGCTGGTGGAGTCACTGTGTACATACATTACTTATCCTGTACTGATCCTGAGTTACATCCTGTATTATACTGCGGAGCTGCACTCACTATTCTGCTGGTGGAGTCACTGTGTACATACATTACTTATCCTGTACTGATCCTGAGTTACATCCTGTATTATACTCCGGAGCTGCACTCACTATTCTGCTGGTGGAATCACTGTGTACATACATTACTTATCCTGTACTGATCCTGAGTTACATCCTGTATTATACTCCAGAGCTGCACTCACTATTTTGCTGGTGGAGTCACTGTGTACATACATTACTTATCCTGTACTGCTCCTGAGTTACATCCTGTATTATACTCCAGAGCTGCACTCACTATTCTGCTGGTGGAGTCACTGTGTACATACATTACTTATCCTGTACTGCTCCTGAGTTACATCCTGTATTATACTCCAGAGCTGCACTCACTATTCTGCTGGTGGAGTCACTGTGTACATACATTACTTATCCTGTACTGATCCTGAGTTACATCTTGTATTATACTCCAGAGCTGCACTCACTATTCTGCTGGTGGAGTCACTGTGTACATACATTACTTATCCTGACTGATCCTGAGTTACATCCTGTATTATACTCCAGAGCTGCGCTCACTATTCTGCTGGTGGAGTCTGTGCACAGTCAAAGATGGTGACACAAGTCGGACGCAGGAACAAGTTCGCGCTCTTCGGCGATCCTCCGTTTGGCATATAATATACTGCAGCGTTGCGGCTCATTATAGACGGCCCGCACTCCCCAGCAGCGGCGCGGCTGAAGAATCTCCCGCAAGTCCTTGATTTGCAAGGGAAATTCACACTGTTCTCTCGTATCCTGCACGCAGCAAAGCCGCGGAGCGCGAATACCTCAGCATAAAGGGCAGCAGGGTCACTGCAGATGTAATCCGCTGCTGCGCAGGTGGAAGGTTTCTGGAATCTCACAGTCACAGGAGGGGATTTGGGGCTCCTGATTTCTGTCATCTCACATATCCCTCCCCTCCCCCGCTTCTAGACTACTGCTGGCGCCCTGAAGAAGCACAGCCCCTCTATGATAGGGCAGAGGCTGCAAGAGGGGGCGGGGGTGTGCTCCACTGCTGCAAACAATCCAGCAGAACAGTGAGCGCAGCTCTGGAGTATAACACAAGATCATTACAGGCTAAGCCTCCTGCACACGAATTGATTTGCATTGAGGAATCTGCGCTTGGCGTCCGCACCGTGCTAATAACGTTCATAGCACGCCGCACGTGCGGAACTGAATTGGGATTTTCGTGAGTGGAGGAAACATCGCAGCATACTCTATTTTCATGCAGACATTGAAGCCATCCGACCCTCAGCCCCTCCACAACTGACATGGCAAAAACTTTTTCCGCGTCATCGCCTAGCAACGGTGCGGCGAACAAACTAGAAAAAAAAAATCTATACTGCACATGTGCGACTGCGAGCCGCCCGGGCCACCTGCAGTACGGAAGATACATGGTGTGCATGGACGCGGGCCGGGCACAGGGTTGGATCCCACTGTGGGCCTCAGCATGCGGAATCCAACCCATTCATGTGTAGGCGGCCTAAGTAATGTATGTACACAGCGATTCCAGAAGCCGAATAGTGAGTGCAGCTCTGGGGTATAATACAAGATGTAACTCAGGATCAGTACAGGATAAGTAATGTATGTACACAGTGACTCCACCAGCAGAATAGTGAGTGCAGCTCTGGAGTATAATATAGGATGTAACTCGGGATCGGTACAGGATAAGTAATGTATGTACACAGTGACTCCACCAGCAGAATAGTGACTGCAGCTCTGGAGTATAATACAGGATGTAACTCAGGATCAGTACAGGATAAGTAATGTATGTATACAGTGACTCCACCAGCAGAATAGTGAGTGCAGCTCTGGAGTATAATACAGGATGTAACTCAGGATCAGTACAGGATAAGTAATGTATGTACACAGTGACTCCAGCAGCAGAATAGTGAGTGCAGCTCTGGGGTATAATACAGGATGTAACTCAGGGTCAGTGCAGGATAAGTAATGTATGTACACAGTGACTCCAGCAGCAGAATAGTGAGTGCAGCTCTGGAGTATAATACAGGATGTAACTCAGGATCAGTACAGATAAGTAATGTATGTACACAGTGACTCCACCAGCAGAATAGTGAGTGCAGCTCTGGAGTATAATATAGGATGTAACTCAGGAGCAGTGCAGGATAAGTAATGTATGTACACAGTGACTCCAGCAGCAGAATAGTGAGTGCAGCTCTGGAGTATAATACAGGCTGTAACTCAGGATCAGTACAGGATATGTAATGTATGTACACAGTGACTCCACCAGCAGAATAGTGAGTGCAGCTCTGGAGTATAATACAGGATGTAATTCACAGTGGGTTTCCATCATGATGTCCGGCCCTTTACCTAACTAAATAGTGCTGCATGCCTCTCTGTTGCTTCTGCCGCCGAGGAGCCTCCTGACGGGACTTCTTCCTGGATGTGCAGCAGACCTCGGTAATCTGTATGTGCGGGGCGGTCCGGCTGGGGTCGTTGATGACCTTTTGCGGTCGGCGGCGTTTCTTACTCGCTGCGGTTAGCGATCTGCATTGGATATAGCGAGTAATGATCCCCAACGTACAGCTCACATAGAGCCGCTCGGCTCCCGCTGCTGCTATGACTCCAGATGTCGGGGGTGATTATTGTGATTTGACCTCCTGCGCGCGTTTATTCCCCTGAAACAATTACGCGCTCATCGTCCTGTCACCTCGCCGCTTCCAGGCCGCCGTGAATATGGCGTCGCCCTCATTAAAGCTGCCTGCGCATTCAGATAGCGTTGCATAATTTACATCAATGACCAGCAACAAGCTCTCCTCTTAAATTAACTTGAAGAATGGAAAGGCTGATTATTATCACCGCCGGCTGCCTCGTGCCCGCCGCCGCCGCCGCCGCGCCACAACTTGGGATTAAATAAGAATGAGCAGTAACCATTTCATTTATTATTTGTGATGTTCCCGGATCCGGCCGCGCCATTCTACCACTTAGCGTTTATTCGGCTAATTTTAGAGCCCCCCAGTGAGCGTTCGCGCGTCTATTAATGGAGACGCCGCTTATTTATGTTTTCGTGTCCGAGAAATTATGAATTAAAGTCAATAAAGCGCAGTTTATATGAAGCCGGAGGCGCGGGGCGGCGTAATACTCTTAAAGGAACAGCCGCTCGGAATAGTGAAGAGGCCTCGAAGCTGGGCAACCCCTTTAAGGGCTGCGGTTTATAAGCCGCATTCGTCACATACCGCCTTACGCCTGTACGTTTTTTGTGTTTGCCGCAGTCTGATCCAGAATATCTGATAATCCGGCCTCTAGTTGGTCTGGTTGATTAATAAACTAGGCACCTAAACGGGCCCGGCAGGGGGTGGGGGGCTGCAGCAACGGCGTCCATGCTGGAATTATGGCGAGGCAGGCCTTCGTTTTTTGGAGGGGCTGAGAGTTCACCAAGTCTAGTCTGCAACAATGGATGCCCAGATCTGCGTAGGAGCTGTGTACACAATACGGATGGATAGTTTTACTTACCACTTTAGGACCGCCGACCGCATATAAACGCCCTGCAGTCCTGAAGGGGGTGTGGAGCCGGTGGTTGCGAGCCGAGTCCGCTGTTTGTCGCAGTCAGCTCTGATCGCTGCAGTTAACTATTTAGGTGCCGTGGTCAATGCTGACCGCTCGTCTAAACAATCAGCGGGTGGGCAGGACCCTTCTGATTCCACAGTACAATTCATGGCGGCCATGCTAGCCCATCAAGCCCTGCCAAATGCAACATCAGAAATAACTAGATACCGTAATACTGTAGTATTGCAGTATATAGTACTAGTGATCCAATGACCACAAGGTTTAAGATGCCTGCGGAGAGTAAATAAATGGCGCAACTGCAAATTTTTCTGGACATTATAAAGTATATTGCGTATATCGGGCGGTCCTCAGGACCGGTGAGGGATAGCTGGTCAGGGGGGTTCCAGCGCTGATTAGCCAATGTCTGGCCCGCCGTCGGCGCAGTTAGCGCTGTCCGTGTTGCAGCCAGCCGGTTTGGTATTTCATTGAGTTCAGTTGTTTCTGTGCCTGCAATACCAAACAGGACCACTACAATTTGGACAGCACTGTCATCAGGCCCAGTGATCTGCAGATGGGTGGGGATCCTGAGCGTCGTTCCCCAGCCAATCTACTATTGATTCCCTATCCTGAGGACCGCTCATCAACAGTAAAGGTCTGGAAACCCCTTTTAAATCACCTCCACCAAAATGGCCGCTGCACTCGTTTAACTAATGCACATTATACACTGGTAGTCTGAGACGCTTCACACTGATCTGTCATTGGGCAGTGCTGATCATGTGAGCAACGCTGGCCAATGACAGAGCAGGTATAGTGCATCGGTAGGCTATGGTAGTGTAAGACCATGGCGGTCACCTTAGAAGTGGCAGATCTGCAGGACGGCGGGTGGATGGAATTGTCCCAGAACTGAACCGCCCCTTTAAGAGATTTTTCAAAGTTGATGTATTTTTTAATAAAAAATTATAAAGAATTTATTACAAAAGTCGTTAAGTAGATTTAAAGGGAACCCGTCACTAATACAATGTAATCCATGATGAACCTTTAACAGCGCTGCTAATGAGATCTCCTTATCGCTAATTGGTCTTGTAAGACCGGCTACCCTTACTATCGGCCTGCGACGGTCTCCCATGTTGCATTAAAATAAGTTGAAGAGAATCAGCCTGTTGCCCCAGCGCCGCACGGGCGCCCCTGGTCTGGATTGGCACGCATACTCCGGAAACAGCAGAGCGGCGAGCGGGTACAGTCATCAGCCTCATTGAAATGAATAGAGTGCTGACCGGCGCTCTGTTCACCAGTGATGAAAAGAGGGGGGTACAGGGTCTCCATTCTCAGGATCACTGGGGGGCTCAGCGGTGAGACCCCCACCGATCAGTAAGTTATCCACTGTCCTGTGGATAGGAGATAACCTGCAATTCTCATACAGCCCCTCAGGATAGGTCATCAGTAGTCAATCACTGGCGGGGATCCAGAGCGGCGGACGCCTGCTAATCAGCTAATTCCTGCCAGCGCTGGAAGCTTATAGCGCTGTTTGTATTGCAGTGGCCCAGTTTGGTACTGCAGGCCATTATATTCAGTGGTAGCTGTACCTGCAATACCAAACCGCGCGGCTTGGCACCGTCTGTATCTGACTGCTTCCGATGCGGTCTGCATTAACGATGGTGCTGGGAATCAGCTGACCGGCGGAGATCTGGAGCGGCGGCCCCGGACAATTAACTGTTTAAAGGGGTTGTCCAAACTGACAATAAAGTGACTGTTCTCTTCTAAAAGCAGTGCCACACCTGTCCATGGTTACAACTGGGATTACAGCTGCATTCAGGTGGAAGGCCTGAACTGTAATACCACCTGTGCACAAGTGTGGCGCTGTTTTTTTTTTTTCCCGCCATCATAAGACTTCCCTTAATGTGCAAAGTACCACCCAGCGTGGATGAGGGAGGGTCCTCGGCGGTCCCTTCTAATGCCCTCACCTACAGGTGGCAGTGCGGTCGGACGGTACCACCATGCACACAAACGGGGTTTCAGCGCTCTGCATTTCGCATGTAAATCCGCCCGTGTGAATGAGGCCCCAGACTGCGATCGCACGCAGCGGAAAATCTGTGTGAAGGTACGCAGCGATCTGTATTTTGGTGCGGATGTTTCGGCATTAATTCCGCTACGTGTGAGCGAACGCTAAATGTTACTCTTTACCGTAAACATCGCGGCTGCCGTAGCGCCTCACAGAGGATGCTGGAATCAAACGAGAGGAGAAATGCGCGAGGTTCGTCAGCGTCCAATGCAGACTGTACCGTATCAGAAACTGCCGGCGGGCGCTCAGAAAAGACA
This sequence comes from Eleutherodactylus coqui, assembly GCF_035609145.1. Lineage (NCBI taxonomy): Eukaryota > Metazoa > Chordata > Amphibia > Anura > Eleutherodactylidae > Eleutherodactylus > Eleutherodactylus coqui. The sequence continues at coordinate 9,845,164 of NC_089846.1, read as the reverse complement.
TGATCCAAATCGTTTCTCTGTTTTCCACTGGATGTAGCCTGCAGTGTAAAGAATGGAGGGTTTCATTCTGGTTGTCATGACTACTTCCAGAGTTGTTGCATCATTTTATCTAGTGTACATGCAGAGGGGCGCGATACAAGCTTTACCCCTCACCCCTCCCTAATTCCTCTCCCCTGGTTGGTCTCTTTTTCAACCATACCACGTAGCTGGACAAGAGCCGGACCGGTATATACCGTATACAGACACATATTACATGATTACAGTCCCCCATTCTTTACACTGCAGGCTGCATGCTGAGGACTGATAGCTAGTGCTAAATAGAGGAAGACTGATAATAGTTATGCATTTCAACTCACGCAACCAGCCAAGGAAAAAAACAAGAACATACATATATATATATCCACTCATTGTCAGGTGGAACTTTTGTAACGTTGTTATAAGTGATTACATATCAGAGCAAAATCCTCATTTATTGCGGAGAACCGACCCCGTGTAAGGAGGATCTAGTACCCTGTTGTACCGCCTCTAGCTTGGATACAAGATGTGATATGGGTGAGCCTGCAGGCTCTAGTACCCTGTTGTACTGCCTCTAGCTTGGATACAAGATGTGATACAGGCTGGCATGGAGGCTCTAGTACCCTGTTGTACCGCCTCTAGCTTGGATACAAGATGTGATACAGGCGGGCATGGAGGCTCTAGTACCCTGTTGTACCACCTCTAGCTTGGATACAAGATGTGATACGGGGGGCATGGAGGCTCTAGTACCCTGTTGTACCGCCTCTAGCTTGGATACAAGATGTGATATGGGTGGGCATTGAGGCTCTAGTACCCTGTTGTACCGCCTCTAGCTTGGATACAAGATGTGATATGGGTGGGCATGGAGGCTCTAGTACCCTGTTGTACCGCCTCTAGCTTGGATACAAGATGTGATATGGGTGGGCATTGAGGCTCTAGTACCCTGTTGTACCGCCTCTAGCTTGGATACAAGATCTGATATGGGCAGGCATGGAGGCTCTAGTACCCTGTTGTACCGCCTCTAGCTTGGATACAAGATGTGATATAGTCGGACATGAAGGCTCTAGTACCCTGTTGTACCACCTCTAGCTTGGATACAAGATGTGATATGGGCGGGCATGAAGGCTCTAGTACCCTGTTGTACCGCCTCTAGCTTGGATACAAGATGTGATATAGTCGGGCATGAAGGCTCTAGTACCCTGTTGTACCACCTCTAGCTTGGATACAAGATGTGATACGGGCAGGCATGGAGGCTCTAGTACCCTGTTGTACCACCTCTATCTTGGATACAAGATGTGATACGGTGGGCATGGAGGCTCTAGTACCTTGTTGTACCGCCTCTAGCTTGGATACAAGATGTGATACAGGCGGGCATGGAGGCTCTAGTACCCTATTGCACCACCTCTAGCTTGGATACAAGATGTGATATGGGCGGGCATGAAGGCTCTAGTACCCTGTTGTACCACCTCTAGCTTGGATACAAGATGTGATATGGGCGGGCATGAAGGCTCTAGTACCCTGTTGTACCACCTCTAGCTTGGATACAGGATGTGATACGGGCAGGCATGGAGGCTCTAGTACCCTATTGTACCGCCTCTAGCTTGGATACAAGATGTGATACAGATGGGCATGAAGGCTCTAGTATCCTGTTGTACCACCTCTAGCTTGGATACAAGATGTGATACAGGCGGGCATGGAGGCTCTAGTAACCTGTTGTACCGCCTCTAGCTTGGATACAAGATGTGATACAGGCGGGCATGGAGGCTCTAGTACCCTGTTGTACCACCTCTAGCTTGGATACAAGATGTGATACGGGGGGCATGGAGGCTCTAGTACCCTGTTGTACCACCTCTAGCTTGGATACAAGATGTGATACAGACAGGCATGAAGGCTCTAGTACCCTGTTGTACCGCCTCTAGCTTGGATACAAGATGTGATACGGGGGGCTTGGAGGCTCTAGTACCCTGTTGTACCGCCTCTAGCTTGGATACAAGATGTGATATGGGTGGGCATGGAGGCTCTAGTACCCTGTTGTACTGCCTCTAGCTTGGATACAAGATTTGATACAGGCTGGCATGGAGGCTCTAGTACCCTGTTGTACCGCCTCTAGCTTGGATACAAGATGTGATACAGGCGGGCATGGAGGCTCTAGTACCCTGTTGTACCACCTCTAGCTTGGATACAAGATGTGATACGGGGGGGCATGGAGGCTCTAGTACCCTGTTGTACCGCCTCTAGCTTGGATACAAGATGTGATATGGGTGGGCATGGAGGCTCTAGTACCCTGTTGTACCGCCTCTAGCTTGGATACAAGATGTGATATGGGTGGGCATTGAGGCTCTAGTACCCTGTTGTACCGCCTCTAGCTTGGATACAAGATCTGATATGGGCAGGCATGGAGGCTCTAGTACCCTGTTGTACCGCCTCTAGCTTGGATACAAGATGTGATATAGTCGGACATGAAGGCTCTAGTACCCTGTTGTACCACCTCTAGCTTGGATACAAGATGTGATATGGGCGGGCATGAAGGCTCTAGTACCCTGTTGTACCGCCTCTAGCTTGGATACAAGATGTGATATAGTCGGGCATGAAGGCTCTAGTACCCTGTTGTACCACCTCTAGCTTGGATACAAGATGTGATACGGGCAGGCATGGAGGCTCTAGTACCCTGTTGTACCACCTCTATCTTGGATACAAGATGTGATACGGTGGGCATGGAGGCTCTAGTACCTTGTTGTACCGCCTCTAGCTTGGATACAAGATGTGATACAGGCGGGCATGGAGGCTCTAGTACCCTATTGCACCACCTCTAGCTTGGATACAAGATGTGATATGGGCGGGCATGAAGGCTCTAGTACCCTGTTGTACCACCTCTAGCTTGGATACAAGATGTGATATGGGCGGGCATGAAGGCTCTAGTACCCTGTTGTACCACCTCTAGCTTGGATACAGGATGTGATACGGGCAGGCATGGAGGCTCTAGTACCCTATTGTACCGCCTCTAGCTTGGATACAAGATGTGATACAGATGGGCATGAAGGCTCTAGTATCCTGTTGTACCACCTCTAGCTTGGATACAAGATGTGATACAGGCGGGCATGGAGGCTCTAGTAACCTGTTGTACCGCCTCTAGCTTGGATACAAGATGTGATACAGGCGGGCATGGAGGCTCTAGTACCCTGTTGTACCACCTCTAGCTTGGATACAAGATGTGATACGGGGGGCATGGAGGCTCTAGTACCCTGTTGTACCACCTCTAGCTTGGATACAAGATGTGATACAGACAGGCATGAAGGCTCTAGTACCCTGTTGTACCGCCTCTAGCTTGGATACAAGATGTGATACGGGGGGCTTGGAGGCTCTAGTACCCTGTTGTATCGCCTCTAGCTTGGATACAAGATGTGATACGGGCAGGCATGGAGGCTCTAGTACCCTGTTGTACCGCCTCTAGCTTGGATACAAGATGTGATACAGGCGGGCATGGAGGCTCTAGTACCCTGTTGTACCACCTCTAGCTTGGATACAAGATGTGATACGGGGGGCATGGAGGCTCTAGTACCCTGTTGTACCACCTCTAGCTTGGATACAAGATCTGATATGGGTGGGCATGGAGGCTCTAGTACCCTGTTGTACCGCCTCTAGCTTGGATACAAGATGTGATATAGTCGGGCATGAAGGCTCTAGTACCCTGTTGTACCACCTCTAGCTTGGATACAAGATGTGATATGGGCGGGCATGAAGGCTCTAGTACCCTGTTGTACCACCTCTAGCTTGGATACAAGATGTGATACGGATGGGCTTGGAGGCTCTAGTACCCTGTTGTACCACCTCTAGCTTGGATACAAGATGTGATACGGATGGGCATGGAGGCTCTAGTACCCTGCTGTACCGCCTCTAGCTTGGATACAAGATGTGATATGGGCGGGCATGGAGGCTCTAGTACCCTGTTGTACCGCCTCTAGCTTGGATACAAGATGTGATACGGGGGGCATGGAGGCTCTAGTACCCTGTTGTACCACCTCTAGCTTGGATACAAGATGTGATACGGGCGGGCATGGAAGTTCTAGTACCCTGATGTACCACCTGTAGCTTAGATACAAGATGTGATACAGATGGGCATGGAGGCTCTAGTACCCTGATGTACCACCTGTAGCTTAGATACAAGATGTGATACAGGTGAGCATGGAGGCTCTAGTACCCTGTTGTGCTGCCTCTAGCTTGAATACAAGATGTGATACAGGTGGGCATGGAGGCTCTAGTACCCTGTTGTACCACCTCTAGCTTGGATACAAGATGTGATACGGTGGGCATGGAGGCTCTAGTACCCTGTTGTACCGCCTCTAGCTTGGATACAAGATGTGATATGGAGGGCATGGAGGCTCTAGTACCCTGTTGTACCGCCTCTAGCTTGGATACAAGATGTGATACGGGCAGGCATGGAGGCTCTAGTACCCTGTTGTACCGCCTCTAGCTTGGATACAAGATGTGATACGGTGGGCATGGAGGCTCTAATACCCTGTTGTATCGCCTCTAGCTTGGATACAAGATGTGATACGGGCAGGCATGGAGGCTCTAGTACCCTGTTGTGCTGCCTCTAGCTTGGATACAAGATGTGATACGGGCAGGCATGGAGGCTCTAGTACCCTGTTGTGCTGCCTCTAGCTTGGATACAAGATGTGATACGGGCAGGCATGGAGGCTCTAGTACCCTGTTGTACCGCCTCTAGCTTGGATACAAGATGTGATACGGTGGGCATGGAGGCTCTAGTACCCTGTTGTACCGCCTCTAGCTTGGATACAAGATGTGATACGGTGGGCATGGAGGCTCTAATACCCTGTTGTATCGCCTCTAGCTTGGATACAAGATGTGATACGGGCAGGCATGGAGGCTCTAGTACCCTCTTGTGCTGCCTCTAGCTTGGATACCACATGAAATGGGTGCCTTGAGAACAAATGTTCTTTAACTAAAGGCCTGAAAAAGGCTCTAACAGACATTGGGGTGTAACACCTCCTAACAGTCTGGTCAGAACGGCTGGTGGGGGACAATTCATCGATACGACCATCCAGCTTCTCCCATCCCAATAATGCGCCCCCTCTGGTAATGTGGTGAAATCTCTTCTCTGCGTCGTAGAGGCATCTAGCGGTCAACAAGCTCTACAAGCGGAAGAAGAGGTCACTACACACAAGGAGCCGCCGAGAGCCTCTTATAGGCCGGGGGGGGGGCACTTTTAGGGCCTCCGGTGACAAGACTATTCATCTAATCACCACAACTCTCATCATTTACAGATCTGCTGAGATGGAGCCGCATGCCGGGTATTGCAGTAAACCTAACCTCTTCTCGGGGCCGGAGGGTTTTCTCTTTGGATAGTATATCATGACTGAGAGATGATGTGCGGCTGCTGTGAAGCTGCCGCCGACTGTTCTGCCACCCTGTGTGCCCTGAGGTTGCCCCTGGAGCCGGATGCAGACGGCATCGTTGAAGATTATCCGGAATCGCATCCTTAGGGTAAACATTGTGGTTGCAGCGTACTCGGCGGAACGTATAGAGATCTTTGCTGAATTATTTCTGCTTTATCACAATGTTGACAGGTCGCAGGCTGTTCGCACGCAGCACGGCCGGCTGCTTGCGGCAGCACATTTGGACCGGCAGCGTTTGCTCAGTCAGCAGATTTCGCTTCCATTTTGCAGGCAAATAACTCAGCGGTCAGATAGGATTGTTAGCAGCCCGGAGCCCGCAGAGCCGCTGAATAATGGATACATGGTAGAGAATCGCTCCCATCATCCCTGACCCCAGGAGCTCACAATCTAATCTCACAATGTATCACTCCCATCATCCCTGACCCCAGGAGCTCACAATCTAATCTCACACACAATGTATCACTCCCATCATCCCTGACCCCAGGAGCACACAATCTAATCTCACAATGTATCACTCCCATCATCCCTGACCCCAGGAGCTCACAATCTAATCTCACACACAATGTATCACTCCCATCATCCCTGACCCCAGGAGCTCACTATCTAATCTCACACACAATGTATCATTCCCATCATCCCTGACCCCAGGAGCTCACAATCTAATCTCACAATGTATCACTCCCATCATCCCTGACCCCAGGAGCTCACAATCTAATCTCACAATGTATCACTCCCATTATCCCTGACCTCAGGAGCTCACAATCTAATCTCACACACAATGTATCACTCCCATCATCCCTGACCCCAGGAGCTCACAATGTATCACTCCCATCATCCCTTACCCCAGGAGCTCACAATCTAATCTCACAATGTATCACTCCCATCATCCCTGACCCCAGGAGCTCACAATCTAATCTCACAATGTATCACTCCCATCATCCATGACCCCAGGAGCTCACAATCTAATCTCACACAATGTATCACTCCCATCATCTCTGACCCCAGGAGCTCACAATCTAATCTCACAATGTATCACTCCCATCATCCCTGACCCCAGGAGCTCACAATCTAATCTCCCTATCACACACAATGTATCACTCCCATCATCCCTGACCCCAGGAGCTCACAATCTAATCTCACAATGTATCACTCCCATCATCCCTGACCCCAGGAGCTCACAATCTAATCTCCCTATCACACACAATGTATCACTCCCATCATCCCTGACCCCAAGAGCTCACAATCTAATCTCCCTATCACACAATGTATCACTCCCATCATCTCTGACCCCAGGAGCTCACAATCTAATCTCACACAATGTATCACTTCCATCATCCCTGACCCCAAGAGCTCACAATCTAATCTCCCCACCACACACAATGTATCACTCCCATCATCCCTGACCCCAGGAGCTCACAATCTAATCTCTGCATCACACACAATGTATCACTCCCATCATCCCTGACCCCAGGAGCTCACAATCTAATCTCACACAATGTATCACTCCCATCATCTCTGACCCCAGGAGCTCACAATCTAATCTCACACACAATGTGTCACTGCCATCCTCCCTGACCCCAGGAGCTCACAATCTAATCTCACAATGTATCACTCCCATCATCCCTGACCCCAGGAGCTCACAATCTAATCTCACACACAATGCATCTCTCCTATCATCCCTGACCCCAGGAGCTCACAATCTAATCTCCCTATCTCACACAGTGTATCACTCCCATCATCCCTGACCCCAGGAGCTCACAATCTAACTTGTAAACACCAGAAGCCAAGTGTTGCTGCTGTACCACAGTGCAGTAGGTTCGTCTTCTGGCCGCTCGTCTCCGGTTTCACTAAGGACGTTGCGCACATTAAAATCATGAGGCGCGTCAGCAATTAGTGGAGACATCGCCATGTTTTACTGTATCCGTGTCTCAATTAGTCACCGACCGGGCGTAAAGAGAGATGGATTAAGCCTCTCGCCATGAAGTGCCGGGGACGTGAGCGGCGTGGAGCGGCCAGCAGGGGGGGCTTTTCATCCGCTGATACAATCCTTGTATTCTGCTACATTTAATTCTTCACCTGCTTGAAGATTTCTGCTTGCTGTCAGTGAATGAAAATGTCTATTGCTTATACCAAATATATAAAAGCTTGTCCTCCTCACACCGGTTACTAATCACATACTCCAGTCACATCCAGAGCTGCAGGCAGGCAGCACTGGATTGATTCTGCGCTCAGCTTCATGTGATGATGGTCGTTCCACTACATCTCCCACAATGCATTGCAGCAGCTGCCATGTACCAGCCGGATATAAGATTCTGCCGCCTGGGAGCTAACAGAATACCAGCAGGGTTGTCTGCGCAGCTCTGGATGTGACTGGAGTAGAAGGCGCACTGCAGTGTCTATAAAACAGATAAGTGATTGACTCGCAGTCCGAGGAGCCGCTCATCTTCTGCTAGTATCCTGCTTCCCAGAAGCCTTTGCACTTGGCGGTTCGCTCAGTACAGATTGCTAAGCCAGAGACGTGAAACCAGTAGCGATAAAACCCTGATCCGGCGAAGCCGCGTCCAGCACGGGCGATTACCCTCTATAGCGCGGCAGCCTGGTTATTAATGGCGCGGAACGCATATAAACCTGCCGGTCGCATCCTTCTCCCTCAATTACAAGGATCCTCGGCCCATTCCTCAGTGAGTACACCGAGACGCCACGCTCGCCTTAACCCACTATTACTGCCGCGAATGTCAGCGCCGAGCGTCCGCGGCAGATGGATGGATGGCGTCACCGCGTCCTCCAAGGAAATGGCTTAAAGGGCGATTCCTTCCAAGGCGGAGTCCTTCTCTTCCGATGATCCGTGGTTGCGTCCGGTCCGGATGATGAGCGGCGGCAGGAGGGGACACCCAGCTTTTCCGTACACCTGAGCGGCAGTTCTGTTGGGATAGCGGTATGGTGCGTCACTGCGAGCTCTAAAGACGGATTCACTCCCGCGATTTTAACGTCTGAGTTCAGTGGGTCCGTGAAACGGGGAGATTTCTGAAGACCGCCATCCCATCCGCCCATCCTAACATTATGCTTGTCGCGCACCCTGTGCCTAATATATGAAGGGGATCGTGGCGCTCACACCGAAGCCTACGCCAGCTAGACAAGTCACGCCCCCATGCCCCCCCCTTTTTAGGAAGGGTGTCTATGAGTGATATATTAATCAAAAAGTCACAGTTTTAGTGCCAGCGAGGTTAGCGCCAAATTTGAGAACTTTTTTACACCTAAAACCAAATAAGTCGTTGGGACGCACTCCTATGGCGTCCGTGGCGCCCCGTTTTTGGCTATGCAGCCGTTGACCTCACGTAGGACGCCCGGTGCGGTTTATTTACACTTGTGTGTTGACGCAAAAATCAGTTTTTTACTGATGGAAACGGCGTTCGGCCGTGTGACTAGAGCTTAACCCCTTCATGCCCCACGCTATACATCTGCGTCACGTGGGGTTTGTATGGAGTAGGATTGGGAGCTGATCCCACCCATGTACGGTGGGTGCCGGCTGTGTTGGACAGATGGCACCCGCCCGCAGTGTTACGTCTGAGCACGGCATTAAATGCCTTTCCCGTGTCCCAATAAACCTCCATTATTCACTATTCTTCACCCGCATGGCGGACAACGTCGGAAGAAATACGACAGTGTTAGAACTTTCCGGTCACTCTGTTACGGTCAGGCCGGTTTCACACCAGCTTATTACAGTCAGTTTTTGCACTTTTAGGCCTCATTCAGAAAATCGTGTTTTTTGCGCGCCTATGTGCGCAAACCCCGCTATATGCATGAGCAGAAAACGCTCGAACAGGCAACGTTTGATATGCGCAGCCGCTCCGGGAAGGTCCTCTCATCACTGTGACATCGCTGTCAAAGTGTTCAGTGATAAAGGGTCTGCAGGGGTCTCCTTGTCAGTCGTCTTCCGGCTTTCTGATTGGCTGAGTGTTGTGACCAATCAGAGACAGCGCTCAGCCATTGAATGACAGCTGAGCGCTGCCTCTGATTGGTCACTGCGCTCAGCCAATCGGAGGAAGGGAAATTTCAATCCCTGGCCCCCAGAATACAGATGAAGACGGCTGGGGAGAAGAGCCGGACAGTTTGTAGGTGAGGTGATGCTCCCATAGGAGTCAATGGGAGCTCTGGCCAAACGCGCAGCTGTGTCCTATCATTTTTAGGTGGGCGCTGTTTTGCGCATAAGAACACTTCTATAGGAACTCATTGGTTTTTTTAGAAGCTTGCATCAGCGTGCGCAAAACACGCCTTATTAGGAACGAGTGTCCCGACTTCCCGAAATCACAGCGGCGGCGATCTCTGTGGGTTTGGGTCAGCAGAGGCGCAGTCGGGCCAGGCCGCTCGTAAAAAATTGGCCATGTGGCTATAACTGTGACAAACAAAACGGCAGTCCGCGTCTACAACGGACAAGACCGCGACGCGCAAGGGGGCTCAGGAGTTCATATGCCGATTTAGCACTTCCACGGTCCGCATATAAAGATGGCGGCACACGATATTCTGGTACAATATGCGGACAAGATTCGCCCTTTCACATCAGCGGGGAGATGAAAAAAGGTGCATGTAGACGCCATCCGCGCTCCGCTCGTATTTCACGGACCCGTCGTGTGTCGTACAGAAGTCGAAAATGGACCTATGGAACACGTGGGGCTGGAAAACATCCTTTTTGCGGATGTTTTAATCCGCACGTTAGTTTGGCGTTCGTAAGCTTTCATTGCAGAAGATCCGTGACAGCAGAGTCACAACCGCGTTACAGCGGTAATGGCGGCCATATTGGATATAACCCTTTAACCAGCGTACAGGACTGTTTAACCCTTAACCACGTACGGTATGCGCAGCCGCCATTACTGTTGGCACCCAGCTTTCCCAGACCTCTTGAGTAGCAGATTTGGCTGCGGTGCAGCCTCGCCGCTCGGCTGCACCGCGACGCCACTCATTATCCTATAGTTAGCATTAATCTGCAGTGAGATTGGCGCAGAGACGCGGCTGCGGATCTTTATCTCTTCATACTTGTCCTCGCCATTAAGCTGCTGGTAATTTCCATTCACACAGATGGCTGGAGCCGTCGCTCTAACGGCGCCGCTCGTCTGGGGTAACGTTACTGTAAGCGGCGAAATCTACGCCGTACGTAGATCCGATCCTGGTATTGTTGGTAGGTGCCCATCTCGCCATTCAGACCGGCAGCCGCGCCTCTCTAACTTCCAGTGCCAGCCATTACACGTGGGCATGGAAAGCGCCAATTACCTCGTCTCCAGGCGTCACAATCCACAGATTTACCGGCAATTACGCGCTGCATGGCGCTCTCTGGATTTCTATGGGCGTCCCGCAGGCGACCATTAGACGTTTTTTTTTCTTTTCGCCACGTCCATCGTCTCGTTCCTGACTTGTGTGGTATTACCGGTAATCCTTTTACTGCCCGCTATATCTAATGGGGTACAGGCGGCGACACCCTATTATTACACTAAGAAGCGCCGTTCCTGCGGGGAGCGAGGACAGATTAGCGTCTCGAGGAGCGTATCTGTCTCAGGATCCTGCTGGCTGGTAAATGACGGACAGGTGGAAGCAGTTAACGGAAATCTGCGCCACTAGGCTGGCGTAAGCGAGCCGCCCTGCGGAGAGTCTGTGCACGTTGACAGATGGGGGGGTAATTTGCAGAAGGAGTCGGGGTACGAGGGGTTAATGGCGTCAGGCAGCAGGCTACATCTGGCGCATCTGCCAGGCCTGGCCCCCGAGCGGTCATGGAATGAGTTAGACATTCCAGAAGACCATCCGCGTCCCCCTCCTCCTCCCCAACCATGACTTCATCGCCTGCATCCCCTATACAGCGAATACCAGAACGCTGCCTCATCCCCGACCCGGGCCGCAAGGTTCCCCTTGTCTGAACCGTCCGCGGCCTGCGGGGACCGCCGCGGGAGGACCTTCGTTAAGTGGAGTTTTAATTACACCAGAGGATTTTTAATCCGGCTCCACATTCGCGGCCACCAGGGAGCGGCGGAGACGCCGTACGAGGCGCCTGATTTAATTAAATGGGCCTTATTGCTGCAGTGCGGAGGAGCGGTGACTTTTAAAGGGCAGCACTCTCCGAAACGCGTGCAACGCCGCCAGAATCCGTGCAGGATCGAGGGAGAAGCGCCAACGTGATGCGCGCGCCGTGCGGAGTTAATGTCATACGATTTTATCTTGCAAAGCGCAATTGCGGTTTTGGTGTTTTCCCCCGTGCTCTCGCGATGCGTTTCGTGGGATGGACGCGTGTCTTCTCTGCACGTTTTCACGCTCAATCCCATGTCATTTCAATAAATCGCACAAAAATCGCGTCTCCACGCAAAATTGATGCACGTTTCTATTTTATATACCATAGAAAGTAATGGTCGACATTGCGCAAAAAATAGAAAAATCGCAGCGTGTCCCTTACCGCAGCGCGGCGGCGGCGAGAGAGAAATCGCCCATTGTGAATAAGGGGTTCTGTTAGTGAGTCTCGTGACGCACAGAACTCCCACCAGAATATCGGCAGTGTGGATTCGGCCTGTGGATGCTTTCCCCTGGGCTTTGGGTTTTTTGGGGGGAGGTAGTGGGGGGGGGGGGGGGTTTGCCTGCGATTACGATGCATTTTGCGAGTAAAACTCATCGCTTTGCTGCGCCGGCGATTTTTACACGTGAGTATGACGTAAAAATCACTTCGCACGGACAGGAAAATCCCATTTATGTGCGAGTGCCTACTGTAGGGAGTAACGGGCGGTGCTCACACGGGAATCACTAATCAAATGTGCTTCGCTGTTCCGAGAGAAAAATCGCTCATGGGAATGAGCACAAGGTCTCGCCATGTCGCGGCGGGCACGAGGTCTCGCCATGTCGCGGCGGGCACGAGGTCTCGCCATGTCGCGGCGGGCGCGAGGTCTCGCCATGTCGCGGCGGGGATGATGTCTGCTCACCCACCAGATCGGGTCTCATCACTTCTGTAATGTGCTTGCATTAAAAATGTGGCTCTAACCCTGTAAATTGTGTTTAAAGTGGCGGCCACTAGGGGTCTCCCTCCCAACTTCTCTGCAATCCACTGTCTGTCCTTAGGCACAATGCTTCTGTAGTAACAAGGACACATAGGGGGAGGGCCTATCTTTACAGGGGCTTTAGGCTGAGAGATCGCCACATCTCTGCCCCTCCTGTGGAGGTCGGCGATGGGTAGGTGGGTGTGTATACACACATTATATTGGGTTCATTCACCATTTAGCCTGAATCATCCTGGGAAACAGAGGAGCTTGCATTCGGATACTGCCCTCTCCTGATTGGACCACAGAATGTGCAATGAGGCATGGGAAGTCAGGGCAAGGAAGTGTGTGACAGGGAAGTACTGGTCCAATTTTAGGCTACATACCCCTTCCTGATAGTGAATAGCAGGCAGAACAGCGGAAAAATGGGAAAGGCCACCTGAAAATCAGAACTTACAGATATGAAACAGGGTGCAAACAGCAGCAGATGAGAATGTGAGGAGAAAGGCACTGGTGTATCTTGTCTCCACCACAAAAATGGATGTAGACCTGTGATCATGCTGTGGGAGGTACAGGGTACACCCCCAGCTGCTGATTGGTAGGGCTGTGCGATGCCCTCCTGTCTTAGCTTCAAGCGGCTTCCCCACTGGCCTCTCTGCAGTAGGCGGCCCCGCTCTCTGTCTTGGCACAGTTGCCGGAGAGGAGACTGACAGCAGGCAGCAACTGGGAGCACAGAGCACCGGGGGGGAGCGTGGGTGCCTGGAGAGGAGACTGACAGCGAGCAGCAACCAGGAGCACAAAGCGCCAGAGGAGAGTGAGGGAGCGTGGGCGCCTGGTCACTGACAGCGGGAGGCAACCGGGAGCACAGAGCCCCGGCTAGAGTGAGGGCGGGAACGCGGGCACCTGCAGAGGAGACTGACAGCGGCGGCTGGGGAGGACACTAACAGCGTCAGGGCAGAGTGAGGGTGCGCGGCTCCGTCACATGGCACAGCGCGGGGGGGGGGGGGGGGGGGACACACACACAGTGACAGCGGGGCTGTCATTGGAGGATGATGGGTGGGGGGGAGAAGGGTGGGAGGAGCTGAGTGATAGCGGAGATGCGAGCGGGGACACCAGGGCATAGGGAGCCGATAGACAGTTGATTGCAGCTGACAGTCACAGCGGCCCAAGGCACACAGGCAGCGGGGTTTGGCATGGGAGACTCCCAGCAGCAGCGGGGTGACAGATCGGCATGGCAGATGGGAGGCGAGACACTGACCCTTCTTCAGCAGGGGAGATGGGAGCGCTGTTGTGGGCGGCAACAAGCCCTCCCATACAACTCAACCAGGCCAACCCACATCTACACTCCTCCTTCCGGTGGAGACAAGATACACCAGTACCGAGGAGAATCTGGTGGAGTTAAGAAAACTTGTTGAAAACTCTGGTATGCTTTAGAGTCGGGCAGTACATGGTTGGCTAAGGCCGCCCTCCATCTAAACTCATTGACTGGTGTCTGTACTGGGGGAGAACCCCCACCTATGACATCCATATGCCCTAATAGGATGTATTAACGGGGCATTTTCGTTGGTCTGCAGCTTTATAATGGACTTTGTTCTTCTATTCCTCACTGTTTGCAGGCTTTAATTGCTGATGGGAGCATTCTTAAAGGGATTGTCCTAGGCTAGAAAAACATGTCTGCTTTTTTCCATACACAGCGCCACCCTTGTCCATCGTGTTGTATCTGATATTGCAACTCAGTTCCCATTTACTTCAATGGAGTTGAGCTGCAATACCTCACATAACCCACGGACAAGGGTAGCGCTGTGCTTGGAAGAGAGCATCCACAGGCTGAAACTTGTTACAGTGTATCCAGTGTACTGGTGCATGTTACCTGCACTGATACACTGTAACAAGCCATCAGCATCGGAGAGCATTTTAGAGGATTGGATACATTGTAACAAACCCTCAGCTGTGAGAAGTACCAGATCAGGACGGGGTTCTAGCCTCTAGATGTTTCTATTCCCTGATAGTAAGTGATCTTGATAATTGGAGAGCTGCAGGACTTTCAGTGACTACAGGCTCCCACAAGAGGAGGGGGCACTTACTTTTCTCACTGCATGCTGCAGCAGATCAGTGCAGCTGTGCCATCCCGAAACCTCTGCGAGCATCATTAGGGTAGCGGGTATTACTGTACTGTAACCTGTGTTCAACTTCTCTTGCCGCTTCTCCCATGTGTCAGTCTTTACTGCCGTCCTGGAGTTGTATTCCTGAAGCCGCAGTGCACGGCGTTCATTAGTAACAGAGCTGTATATCTACGACTGCACTGGGGGCTTCTGGTCCTATTTAGTGGAGCCCCCCATGAGCCGCCGTCTTGCATCCCCGCTCCTCCTGCGTGACCCCATCATCTCCTCCAATCTGTTTCCAATCCTCCGGAGCGTTTCAGGACTCGGGAAACCTTTCCATTTATCACGTATAATTCGCGCTGAAGCGTCCATATGTCGCGTCTTGGCCGGCGCCGCTGATCGCTGCGCTGTGCGCTCTGTATTGGAACCAGGTGGACGCAGCTTCCCCGCTGTTGTAGAGATCAGGTGTGCGGGGGAGGGGAGGCCTGCGGGCGAATATCAGGACCGCGCCAGCAGACGACGATGGCGAATGAATGAGACGCCGGTCACTGGCGACCTTTTGGGGTTGATAAGTGTGTTGTTGTCGCCACGACGCACCTCAATCAGTATTTGTGCAGCACCTTCAGCTACTCTGAGGCCGCGATAACCTTTCAGAAATGTCTGTAATTAGCGGCGCTCCGTGACCATCGGTCGGGCCGGGAGGGGACAGCCCCTCAGCTACCGCTTACAATTCGCCAGCCAGCACTAATGGCGCTTCCTTGCAGTGCGGAGGAGGTTTTGGGTGCGCTTCAAATTAGTCCCTTAGGGACCGGCCTGTTTTATGCCTTAAGGACCAAACGATTTTCATCTTCGCCCTGGAAGAGCCGCGGCTCGCTGACAGTTGTATATATTACTGGCCGCACTCCGGGGGCGTATAATCGGCTTCTGAACTTCTATTATTTGGGGGGGGGGGGGGGGTGGAGATGGGACCCCCTCCCCTGAAGTTCCACCATTGTTGTTGGGTTTTGTCTTTACGGCGCTCCCTATTCGGTATAAATAACCTGGTAACCTTCCTATCTGATTGTTTTGGGGGGTTTTTAGGTATTTTATCCATTTTTTTTAAAAAAGGTTATATATTTTTTTTTAAACTGCGTTTTTTTTCTTTCGATTAAACTTTTTTGGAACTTTTTAAAAACTTTTATTAGACCCTGAAGGCTGCTTGATAATGCAATCCTACGATCACTAGGATCGTACACTGCATTACTTACGTACTGCACTCTACTAGAGGCCTTTGTCAGGCTTCCGGCTTCCATGAGAACCCATTGGTACCTTGTTGCAGGGTGCTGATGGGTAACTGAGCCCGCTTCCCCTGACGTCTGCTTACTTGCTGCAGTTGCTATTAATTGTTGCATGTAAGGGGTTAAACTGCCAGGATTTGAGGTTCCTCCACTATTGGCTGTGACAGCAGAAACCTGGCTGTCAGTAGGTTTAAAGCCCACTGGTGAGGTCAGTAAAAAAGGGGTATTGTGGTCACTAAGGGGTTAAAGGGTTTGACCGGGACTTTACTGTCGATGATCTCTCCTCATTCCGCTGCAACCAAACTTCTTCGCCAATGGAGGACGTACTTATACGCCCTTTAGGGTGAAGGGGTTAAATCCTTGTGAAGGGCGAGCCCTATATACAGTTGCCTGTGTCTAATATAGAAGAGCCCCCGAGCTTCGAAACGCGTTGCCTGTGCGCCGTATCTGTGCACCACAGTCCAGCATGGTTTCCACATCGACAATTGGCACGGCAGACCTTTTTTTCCGCGGCACGGACCATGCAGATTTCAGCATTTGATCGGTGACCGTAGCGCGGTGTGAATGGGGCGCGCGGACGCACGACTACACCCACGTACAGACGGGTTTCCCAATACTGTCGGGGGAACACTTCACAGTACATTTCAGTAATCAGAAATGGCGCAAACTATATCCAGTGCGACAAATTTGGGGTAATTGGGCGCGGTTATCTTTATGCCCCCTCCATATTGAATTGACACGAGTGAACATTAGCAGTTTGACCCCTCCCATTTACTAAAACTGTCGCAGAATGCAGACAAAAATGGCGCAGGGGCGCTTCATACGGTCGCACACTAGAACTTGCTGGCTCGTCGATCCAGTCGCCCCCGGGTCGTTCCATTGCTCTATCTGGGGACGCCGTTTCATTTTGATTTCTCATCTCCCATCTTTTACGGCGTAATCATGGATTCTGCAGTTTCGCCATCGACCAGCGCGAGCGAAAATGAGGTTAAAAGTTTAGAGTAAATTGCTTTTACCATAAAAACATCAGCTCTTCTAGCGACTCCGGCCGCCGCTCCACCGGGAAGAAGTCGATTTTTCCTGTTGTTTATGTGAAATAAATGTGCTTAATGGAGACGTGACGATCGGATTCACCTCATCACCCGCCATCCGTCAGCCGGCCGCTGGTCATTCTCTGGATCCGATGAGTCTAGTAATATATGATGCAGATTAGGGCCGTGGGGCGTGGGCACGTCACCTGCAATACGTCCAGTACATGTACAGTGCGAGCAAGACTGGATGCTCGTGGAATAGAGCAGAGAAACAGGAAGGCAGTACTATCTGTGCCCACATCATTTACAGGAAGGCAGTACTATCTGTGCCCACATTATTGACAGGGAGGCAATACTATCTGTGCCCACATCATTTACAGGAAGGCAGTACTATCTGTGCCCACATTATTTACAGGGTGGCAGTACTATATGTGCCCACATTATTTACAGGGAGGCAGCACTATCTGTGTGCCCACATCATTTACAGGGAGGCAGTACTATCTATACCTTCATCATTTACAGGGAGGCAGCACTATCTGTGTACCCACATCATTTACAGGGAGGCAGTACTATCTGTGCCCACATTATTGACAGGGAGGCAGTAATATCTGTGCCCACATTATTTACAGGGAGGCAGTACTATCTGTGCCCACATTATTTACAGGGAGATAGTACTATCTGTGCCCACATTATTTACAGGGAGGCAGTACTATCTGTGCCCACATTATTTACAGGGAGGCAGTACTATCTGTGCCCACATTATTTACAGGGAGGTAGTACTATCTGTGCCCACATTATTTACAGGGTGGTAGTACTATCTGTGCCCACATTATTTACAGGGAGACAGCACTATCTGTGCTCACATTATCTACAGGGAGACAGTACTATCTGTGCCCACATTATTTACAGGGAGACAGCACTATCTGTGCCCACATTATCTACAGGGAGGCAGTACTATCTGTGCCCACATCATTTACAGGAAGGCAGTACTATCTATACCTACATCATTTACAGGGAGGCAGTACTATCTGTGCCCACATCATTTACAGGGAGGCAGTACTATCTGTGCCCACATCATTTACAGGGAGGCAGTACTATCTGTGCCCACATCATTTACAGGGAGGCAGCACTATCTGTACGTACATTATTTTCATCTCCGTTGTAGGCTAAAGTTAGCCATACACATTAGATGTATATCGGTCGACCACCTAATGGACCTCCCAACTGCTCTCTGGTGGCAGATTTTCTTTTTCGGCACTAAGGATCGTGAAGATGGATCTCACTATGCCCCATCCTCTGGGGAGGTAAGGCGGAGAGGGAGGATGGAGGGGCCTGGTGGCAGCTTACTCCCACCTTGCTTCTCAGAACCCACACATGCCCTGCGTCCATGCGTATGGGGGGGGAGGGGGGGGGTATTTGGCGACTAGTATCTAATGTACGCGCGGCTATAGGGTGCGGTCAGACGGCGGAATCCAGCACAGCTTTTTCCAAGTGAATTCTGCCAATAAAGCCGTGGCCGCCATCTGCATCTGAGCCTGGAACCACACGCTGATTTAGCCATTTTCATTGGGCTTAAATGGCGCAGAATCTGCGTGAAGTCCCGGCGAGTCGCCCCTTTCTTTTTCTGCTTGCAGATTTAAAATTCATGTGCGTTAAAAAAAAATATGACACGCCGGCGCAGATTCGCATTGTAGTCGGAATGGGCTTGGATTCTGCGTCAGACGTCGCGGCAAAAATGTACCTTGTGCGCGTTCACTTATGCGTCATTTACACGGGCGTATCTGCAGTCAGCGGGGCTTCTGCCCACAGACGGATATTTGTATCGGGCGTCCGCACCGCGAATCCACAGCAAATAGCGACCATGGCAAGCTATGAGAAATCGATTCTTCTTACACTCTTGCGGAAAGCAAGTGCGGTTTCCGCAAGTGAAGGGAAAATCACAGCGAGCTCCATTTCTCCGCGGATTCAACGCGAACGGCTTCCATTCAAGTCAATGAAAGCCGTCCGATCTGCGGCCCTGACCCGCAATGACACGGGAAAAGCAGGAATTAAAAGAAAAAATCAGTATTGTGCAAATCCGACGGCGAGCCGCGCCGACCATCCACAGTACCGATGAAACCGTAAGTGTGGCGGTACGCACGGACGCCGCTGCTCCTCCTCATGTGATACGGAAACCCTACGGATTCACATTCGTATTCAGACGCGCGCTTTTGGTCCGTTTTATGTCAATGGGATCTCGTAAATACACGTAATACGTATTCGCTGCGTATTTATGCGTGAAATCGGTGCGATCGTCCTACATTTTTTCTGCGCATGAACCATGTGATGAATACGTGCGCAAAAAACCGTAATACCCCGTGAATACGCTCGGCGCCAGGCCATGAGAACACTGCGGATCTCATGAACCAGAACTGTGAATGAGCCCTACGCGTGGCACTTTGCACATCTGGAGGGTCACCGCTTTGAGGGCGCAGGCCTACACTGACACACTGCAGCAAAAGCCTGCTGTATAGGCAGCGCCAGATTTGTGTTTTAGGCTGCAGATGTTTCCATTCACTGACAGCAAGCAGTGCTCAAGTTCAAATAGAAATTTTCAAACTTTTTCCTATACAACGGTTAAGCTTTACTTACATAAAACCCGTAGCCCCGCCCCTTTAGACAAATATGAAGATTGTCGCCAGCGGCGAATCTGATAAACGCTGCGACTCCCAGAACGGAACCCCAAATGTTACGATCTATCGCTGCCCGGCATTTTTCATATGGCGCACTGAATCCCCATTGATTTGCATCGGGGTATTTGTGCGTAAAACGGAAAAAAAAAATACGCAACATGGCCTATTTTGGTTCTTATACGGAAATAGTCGCTTTTAAGGCATCCGTAAAAACACCTGATAATTGCGCATTCGCTGCGTATTTGCTCATGAAATCAATGGCCTTGCTTGCGATTTTCACTCCTAAACGGCCGTTAACTGCACACAAAGGCCGTAAGCGGCCGCATACGCAGGGAGCACGCGGGGTTTCCGTCCGTGTAAGCGCTCTGTATTCGCAGACCATGAACCGTGTGACTGCGCCCGAAAGCACGAAGCGCGTGCAGCTGTAACAACAGATCTGCTCTTCTGTCGGGCTCCACAATGAGGGGCAGGCGGTGCGGTGCGAGGGTTAACAGCGCTGAGTGCGGGAGGCGTTCCCAGCCCGCTGTCATCACCGGAGGCAGCCGCAGGATGAAGGGGGCCCTTTGTTGGCAGAATCACGTAAGCAGCTCTGCCTGCGCCTAATGGACTGAGGGAAGCAACTCCAGCCGCTCCGCACCAACTTCCCCCAGAAGTGCCCAACTTCTTACCCCCGGCCTGCCGGACCCCACAGGGAGAATGGGGGTGATCACCCCTTAATGCCCCAGCTGGAGCCCTCCCACCCCCTTACCCCCCCTTTTTCCAGGGAGTCGGAGCCGCTCCTCTTCTGGCTCCGGGACTTCTGCTCGGATCCATGAAGTTCGGAGATTCCTTGGAGTTTTCGAGTCGTTGTACATTCGCAGCGCGGGGCGGCGGTGTCCGCCGTCACGGACACTCGGACCTGACTCGTCCCGCGCCACACTTCTTCGCATGTTGGAGGGAGGGAAAATCCTCATCGACGGCCCCCAGAGGAAGAAGAGAGCCAGCAAGTCCTGCGTCCAGCACCTCAAGATGCTGGAGATCTGCCTGAAGCTGGTGGGGTGCAAATCCAAGAAGGGGCTCTCCTCCTCCTCCAGCTGCTATCTGGAAGGTGAGACCAGGGGGGCGCAGGGCGGAGGGGCCATTCCCGACCAGCTGGAGGCCTTGCACTTGTGGTCCCCTCTTCCTAGGCCTCAGCACAGATTAGCAGAAGGCATCTGCCTCCCCCCTTCCTCAGTAAAACAATGGGACACGGTGGGAATACTTAGTTTTAAAGGGCCGGTAACGCTAAAGTCGACAACTTATAATCGTGCCGGAGCGTTATAAGAGGAGCGGCCGGCATCCGACTCGTCCTATGGATGGAAATGTCTCCGCGCTGGTGACGTAAAGTATTGATCGTGGGGGGCAGGGAGGCTTCTGTACCTTCCATTGAAGAACAATACAACCAGCCTCTCCTGGAGTGGCTGATAACAGGGAGCATTAGACTGCGAGAAGCGACTTTTTATTGCTTTGTATCGCTCGCTATTTTAATGGGTTTTTCGAAAGCTGCACTTTTGCGCGGCGTGTGATGTATTAACGCATTGCTTCTAGTAGGTTTAATTCACACGGGCGTCTTTCCTCTCGCGGCGAACCTGCGAACCAAAAAGGCTAAAGCGTGTTCCGTTTTTCCGCGAGATCGTTGAAAACTCGCTCGTTATTTGCTATGGGCGAGTTGAAAATCGTGTCACATGTGCGTGCGAACTTCACACGAGTGCAACGCCGTTTTTTCGCTCCTATTGAAACAACGTGCGTGTAAAAATTGCTTGTTCCGCAATGTGATTTTCGCGCAAAAGTGTATCGCACTCGCATAGGAATCGCAGGTTTAACCGTGCGATGCGGGGATGGTTTTCGCGGACTGATCTTGCACCCGCCTGTGGAAATACGGCCTTAAAGGAACGCTAACCCTGCAACTTCACTTCTCCATCTGCTACGCAGGTGGGTGCAGTCTATTGCTCCTTGTTATCAGCCACTTCATGAGTGACCGACCTGAAGAAACTTCTCTCCAGTAGTGAGAACCTCCAGAGCAGCAATCTCCAACAGATGGTGAAACTACAATTCCCAGCATGCCCAGTCAACCAACAGCTGTCCAGGCATGCTGGGAGTTGTAGTTTTCCAAGAGCCCCAGGTCGGAGGCCCAGAGACATTCACTGATAGAAGCTCTAGGCTTTGGGGGTACCGGCCCTTTAAATAGTAAGTGGGTGATAAATCTATCAGCTCATCTCCCCACCGGCTGTCCTTTTACCCCCGCGCTCGCTTATGTGACTATGGCGCACCTTTAAGGAAACCGCTCGGCGTCCTCCGCTGACCTCACCTTACATGGTAAAGTCTTTGGGAGGAAACTCTGTAAAAAGTCTCGTTTGACGCCATCGCTTAGAACGCGGGTCCAAAAGCGATCGACTTCCCAGAACTTTCCATCGTGTTTAACTCCTCGGAGGAGGCGACACGAGACCCTTAGTCGGCCGCAGCTATCTCGCCAAATATAAACCCCTTTAGGTGTCCGTAAGATCACATGACCGCGAGGAAATCGCCAACTTCTCGTAAACAGCGGCAAACGCCATTATTGTGTAGCAGTTGGGAATAAAAGGGCTACTTCCTTAAGTGCTTTTCCTGAGTTGTAGTCCTTGGCGTCCCTACATCTTTAATCTGGTTCTGGAAAAGCTGGGTGACAACCAATGTGACCGTCTAGACTGAAAGTTGTCACCAGGCTATTCTGACATTCTGAATGGCTACCATCACTCGCCAGTCACTTGCTGATAGGAAAGTTGTCGGGGAGATTTATCGGTTGCCACCCAGCTTTCCTGGAGACGTAAACCGCATGTCTGCCTAGGTGAGAAGGAATGTTTAGGAGTGTGGGAAAGCTGGGTGACAACCTCTGTGGGAGCTGCACTGGGGGCCATATTGGTTGGCACCCAGCTTTCCCAGAGAACTGCGATGAGCTAGACTGTTCTGTGGGAGCCTGGGATGTGTCACTATGTCAAATTTCCCATTCCAGATGCCAGGAAAGCTGGGTGCCAGCCTCTGAGGGACCTGGGCTGGCGGACATATTAGTTACCACTCAACTTTCTAAGAGAACGGTTTTGTAGGAGCCTGTGTTACGATGTTTGTTGTTCTGGATCTCAGGAAAGCTGGGTGTCAACCTCTGCAGGAGCTGGACTGGTAGCCATATTGATTGTCACTCATATCTCCTAGAGATTTATTGTTTGGGAGGTTAGGAAAGCTGGGTGACAACCTTCAATCTTTGTGAGAACTGGACTGGTGGCTAGATTGGTTGCCACCCAACTTTCCTAGAGAACTGCATTGAGTTATACTGTTCTGTGGGAACCCAAGATGTGTCACTGTGTCAGATTTGCCATTCTGGATACCAGGACAGCTGGGTGACGTCCTCTGTAGGAGCCTGAATGGCAGCCATATTGGTTATCACCCATCTTAAGCAAGAGTGGCGCCCCCTATCGCACTCCTATTACTTGTCAGGGCAAACAGCTATTTGGGGACGGGTTCCCTTTAAGAACTTTATTTTCGTCGCAAGTAACAGGAAAAAAAGAAGTTGGAAAACTTTAGCTCCGCAGCATTGCTTTTCCGCGCACATCACTCCAGCTGCGCCCGCAGCTCCTCGCCGTACAGCTTCGTCTTCCGTTCTAGAAGCCGTTTTGACGTAAATTCGCTGTTTGTCTTCTCACAGACAGATGATTGCAAAACACAAATCACGCCTGCCGTGCGCTGGGCAGCGGTTCAGGGCGCACGCTCCGCCCCGCCGCCGCGTCTTGTCAAGTCGCCGCCAGAACCTCAAGATGCAGAGGTTATTTGTTCGAAGTGACCCGGTAAAGTTCAGTGCCGGCGTCCTCCATGTCGGGTTGCAGTGCATCATGGTAGATGTAGTTTGTGCGCCGCAGGTAGAGGGGGATGAGGGGCTCTATTAAAGGGCCGCTGTCTAATACACTTATTCATCAGTGGGCTCGCTTTACCATTAGGGGCGTTTCCAACAACTTTTAGACAAGCTGATTAAATTTAGAATGGAATTGTCATTTAAATAGTTTTTTTGAAAATGTGCAGAATCGGCGATTTCCGGGTGTTTTTGCAGTAGGTTTTATCAGCCTGTTCTCTGCATTTTTCCTTAAAAGCCCCTTCTGCTATGCAGCCGTGTGAAGACCTTGCTGGGGAGATCCGCATTCACCTGTCAGCGTAGCAGTAGAGGGCGCTCCAGCTCTGCCTGCACTGTTCTCTATAGAGCAGGCACAGCTGGTCCCATAGATCACTGGATTATTAAAGGGTTGGTTTTAGATTCGTTTTTAACCCAACTCTGTCCCCCTATGCCCCACTGCTCTGTCCCCCCCCCCCCCCCCCACGCTAGTGGTGCTCTTCTCAGGTCTCCGTCCCCGGCGCTGTGAAGGAGAAGCTGTTCTGGCTGCAGACTGCTTCTCCCGTAGACAGCGCTGCTCCCGCCGAATCTGAAGCGCTGCCTGTCTCTGTAGATCAGGTGGGTACTTACTGTATTTACACCTGATGTGCTGAGACATAGACCGCTGGGGATGAGCACTGGAATGGGGAGAGGCTGTCTGCAGCCAGAACAGCTTCTCCTTCATAGAGCCGCTGAGAGGAATAACACCAGTGTGGGGGAGCAGAGCAGCCGGGCACAGGAGGGCAAAGTTGGGTTAAAAATGACTAAAATATAAAACAAACCTTTATTAATCCAGTGATCTATGGGAACGACCTGCTCTGGAGCGCCCCCTTCTGACATGTGTTCTCAGTTTAAGAAATTGGGCAGATTTTATGCCAATGAACTTCGCACTGTTGTCGAGATCTCTGCTTGCTGTTGGTGAATGGCAAGGCAGAAATCCTGCAAAGTGACTGTTCGAATCTGCCACCACGTTCGTCCAGGCATCGAGGGGGATCCTGTGATACCTGCATTGCTCTCCGGGGGGCTGCCGGTTTTGGGCCCTGTTTTTGCTTGTCCGTGGTAGCCGCGACAATCTTCTAACTTCCGGGCGCACCGTGTCCATCAGTAGTCTCAGACCCTTCACGCTCTTCTCTAAGGGCACTAGGTCAGCAGTGTTAACGCGCCTGTAGTAGCGCCAATTTCCGGGCTGCATCTGCGCTTGCAGGTTCATTCTAGCAATTTCGGGAAAACTTGATCTCCCGCCGCCGCTCGCTTCCGTGTAAGATGTCTTTAGTGACTAGTGCTGATCACATGAGCGGCGCTGGCCAATCAAAGCAGCTGTAGTGCATCGGTAGTCTAACACACGACCAACACAGTGCGGATTGAAAGGGGTTGTTAGAAAAACATGTCTGTTTTATTCCAAACACAGCGCCACCCTTGTCCGTGGGTTGTGTGAGGTATTGCAGCTCAGCTCCATTGAACTGAATGGGAACTGAGTTGCAATACCCGATAAAAACCACGGACAAGGGTGGCGCTATTTTTGGAAGAAAGCAGCCATGTTTTTCTAACCCCTTTAAGTAGTCAGTGGTTGTGGTTGCCATCTTGAATCAGCAGAAATGAGGCCCGGCAGATCTGTGGGAGTTGTAGTCCCACGACGGAGCCGGAGATATACTGAACACAACCGCAGCACCTGGTAGTTTGTTACAATGTATCAGCCTGGAGTCGCAGAGGATTGTCCACACTGGATACAATGTAACAAACCCTCAGCTGTGAGACGCATGAGATCAGGTCTGGCTGGTCTCACCACGGTGATGTAGCAGGACCCCTCGCTGTATTAGGAATCTGGGAAAGCTGGGTGGATGCTGCTGTAGCGGCCGTATTGCGGTCACCCAGCTTTCCCATAGAGCAGCTGGTAGGTGATTTGGCGCTGCTGCAGCCGGTCGGGCTCATTAACCCTTCTACAGCCCTCCGATCAGTTCTTGTAAGCAGCGCCGCTCCGCCGCTTGAAGACTGACCCCGAGACGTTACCTGCTGCCACCATTATTGCTAGCGGCGTGCGATAAACGGACCTCATCCGGAGGCGGCATTTATTTCCTGGCTGCCCCGGGCGCTGGAGCGCCGGCTCTACCCCGAAGACCGCGCCGACTGCTCTAGAATTATATTCAGTGTAATCGCAGTTTGTGTGGGGGAGGGGAAGGACTGGATTTCCTTTTTTCCTGTTGAATCAGCCCTGAGTGGGTGATCTCCTTCCAGCCACATCCTGACCCCGGCCGGCCGGCCACCCCCTCCACATGTGCTCTGGTAGAGCTGGCATGGAGTGGCACACGGATGTGGAAGGTGCAGCTGGGACTTGGCGTTGGGGTCCTGATGTGGGCACTTGGCTCATGCCGCAGATCCTATTGTGGGTGCCTGACTCTTAGTTTGGGGGTCCGGTAGTGAGGCCTAGGCTCCAGGATCAGGGTCCCAATGTGGGGGAGTTTGTCGTGAGCACTTGGATCCTGGCTTGGGCTCCTGTTGTGGGCGTTTGACTTCTGCAGCGGGTCTCATTGTGGGCACTTGGCTCCTGGGTTAGGGTCCTGGATTGGGGGTGGGGAGGTCCTGGCATAGGCCCTTGACTCCAGGGTCATATCATGAGCTCCTAAATCGGGGGCACATTAAAAAACTGTAGTGTGCACAGAGGGGAGCTCAGCAACAGTGATGTATCAGTCATGTTCTGAAATACTCTGTACTGCGGTGGATCCCTGCTTCCCACTATTAGTCCATGATTCCCCCTCATCACATCATCACGTTGTCCCTGTCCTCGCTGGCATCAGCTCATGACAGGTCACTGATCCCCTTCGCCAAGATCCGCACACTCATCACCTTAAATCCTCTGTGCTGCTATAGACCTTCCTCTTCTACTGTGTAACCCCCCTGAGATTTGAACACTCCCCTCCTGAAGACCCCTCTAACTGTCCTCTGTGACTATGGGGAGACTGTAGTAAAATAGATGTCAGACCCCATTACATGCTCCTGCTCCGTGCCGGGCGATTGCCTCCTCGGATTGACTGCGCGTGGCGTCCATTGTCCTCCGCGCTGCGCACTGGATGCGGATTGCGGCTCCTCAGGGCAAGTGAATGACCTTTCCTTCTCTCTTTCTTCCAGAAGCCTTACAGCGACCCATCGTTTCTGATTTTGAGCCTCAAGGTCTGAGTGAAGCCGCTCGCTGGAATTCCAAGGAGAACCTGCTGTCCGGGCCGAGCGAGAATGACCCCAATCTGTTTGTTGCACTGTATGATTTTGTGGCCAGCGGGGATAACACCCTCAGCATCACCAAAGGTAAGTCCAGACCTACAAACCCCATCCTGGCAGTGAACGAGGCTGCAAGGGGTTAAAGCGTACCTCCACCTCCACACGGCATTCTGCAGCTTACAATCAGTATTTACTACTCGGAACTTCACTTAACTTTTAGCGTCATAACTTTGCCTTATGCTCCAGTCAGATCCGGCACATTCTGCACATGGAGTCACTGTGTACATACATTACTTATCCTGTACTGCTCCTGAGTTACATCCTGTATTATACTCCAGAGCTGCACTCACTATTCTGCTGGTGGAGTCACTGTGTACATACATTACTTATCCTGTACTGCTCCTGAGTTCCATCCTGTATAATACTCCAGAGCTGCACTCACTATTCTGCTGGTGGAGTCACTGTGTACATACATTACTTATCCTGTACTGATCCTGAGTTACATCCTGTATTATACCCCAGAGCTGCACTCACTATTCTGCTGGTGGAGTCACTGTGTACATACATTACTTATCCTGTACTGATCCTGAGTTACATCCTGTATTATTCCCCAGAGCTGCACTCACTATTCTGCTGGTAGAGTCACTGTGTACATACATTACTTATCCTGTACTGATCCTGAGTTACATCCTGTATTATACTCCAGAGCTGCACTCACTATTCTGCTGGTGGAGTCACTGTGTACATACATTACTTATCCTGTACTGATCCTGAGTTACATCCTGTATTATGCCCCAGAGCTGCACTCACTATTCTGCTGGTGGAGTCACTGTGTACATACATTACTTATCCTGTACTGATCCTGAGTTACATCCTGTATTATACCCCAGAGCTGCACTCAGTATTCTGCTGGTGGAGTCACTGTGTACATACATTACTTATCCTGTACTGATCCCGTGTTATATCCTGTTACATCCACCAGCAGAATAGTGAGTGCAGCTCTGGAGTATAATACAGGATGTAACTCAGGATCAGTAGAGGATAAGTAATGTATGTACACAGTGACTCCACCAGCAGAATAGTGAGCGCAGCTCTGGAGTATAATACAAGATGTAACTCAGGATCAGTACAGGATAAGTAATGTATGTACACAGTGACTCCACCAGCAGAATAGTGAGTGCAGCTCTGGGGTATAATACAGGATGGAACTCAGGATCAGTACAGGATAAGTAATATATGTACACAGTGACTCCACCAGTAGAATAGTGAGTGCAGCTCTGGAGTATAATACAGGATGTAACTCAGGATCAGTACAGGATAAGTAATGTATGTACACAGTGACTCCACCAGCAGAATAGTGAGTGCAGCTCTGGAGTATAATACAAGATGTAACTCAGGATCAGTACAGGATAAGTAATGTATGTACACAGTGACTCCACCAGTAGAATAGTGAGTGCAGCTCTGGAGTATAATACAGGATGTAACTCAGGAGCAGTACAGGATAAGTAATGTATGTACACAGTGATTCCACCAGCAGAATAGTGAGTGCAGCTCTGGAGTATAATACAGGATGTAACTCAGGATCAGTACAGGATAAGTAATGTATGTACACAGTGACTCCACCAGCAGAATAGTGAGTGCAGCTCTGGAGTATAATACAAGATGTAACTCAGTAGCAGTACAGGATAAGTAATGCATGTACACAGGGACTCCACCAGCAGAATAGTGAGTGCAGCTCTGGAGTATAATACAGGATGTAACTCAGGATCAGTACAGGATAAGTAATGTATGCACACAGTGACTCCACCAGCAGAATACTGAGTGCAGCTCTGGGGTATAATACAGGATGTAACTCAGGAGCAGTACAGGATAAGTAATGTATGTACACAGTGACTCCACCAGCAGAATAGTGAGTGCAGCTCTGGAGTATAATACAGCATGTAACTCAGGGTCAGTACAGGATAAGTGATGTATGTACACAGTGACTCCACCAGCAGAATAGTGAGTGCAGCTCTGGGGTATAATACAGGTTAAGTAATGTATGTTACATGTAGATGATTTCTCTAATATTGGGACTAGTTGCGCTGACTCCTCGGCTCTCTGCGGTTGGCGGTACTGATGCCAGTTTCTTGTGCTGCTCCTTTTATAACAGGTGAGAAGCTGCGGGTTCTGGGATACAATCACAATGGAGAGTGGTGCGAGGCTCAGACCAAGAATGGGCAGGGCTGGGTGCCCAGTAACTACATCACCCCAGTCAACAGCCCCGAGAAGCACTCCTGGTACCACGGGCCGGTGTCCCGCAACGCGGCTGAATACCTCCTGAGCAGCGGGATCAATGGCAGCTTCCTGGTCCGTGAGAGTGAGAGCAGCCCGGGGCAGAGGTCCATATCCCTGCGATACGAGGGCAGGGTGTACCACTACCGGATCAATACAGCTTCTGATGGCAAGGTAAGTACCCACAGAGCGCCATCCACTGGTTGGTGGAGCTCCTTGGGTTATGCCATGGATATTCACATCTACATCAGAGGATCCATTCTCTTTTTTGCTTCCTGCGCTGGTTTCCAGGACGGCCCTGGCACAGGTATGCTGGGGTGTAAATGACGGCCTAGCTCCTGCTCTAACCTGCCAGATCGGAGGATTAACCCTTTGTGAGCAGCTGCCAGTTAACCCTTTGTCTGCTGCATAAAAGAGGGCCCTCCACACTTCGATCGGTTCGCCTTCCTTTCCAGTGACGCGACTGGGGACTTCGGAGACCTAGACATGACGGCCGAGCCGTCGGTGTGGGTTTTGGGGTCTGTTCACATGAAGCTTATACGCTGCATATTTTCTGTCGCGGATTCGTATGCGGAAAATACGTAGCAGCAACTTGCACGAGATTTTAAGAAATTCTATCTACTGACTGCTGAAAACCCCCTTGTGTGTGAAGTGGCCGGGGCTGCGGATATTAGACGCCGCATGTGGGCTAGCGGGCGCAGATTTCAATGGAAGACCATGGCAGACGTTTGTGCGTTTAACAGGGATTACTTAAGCTGCGATTCGCGCACGGATTTTAGCCTGCTTTGTTCAGGGCGCGGATTTACCGCTGAATGCACGAATAATCCACGTGGGAACATAACCTCATTGTACTTCAGTCATAGCCAAGACCCTTCTGTCCCTGTAGATGATCTCGGCAGCCTCTCTGTTCCGTCGGTTCCACATGGCGTTTTCAGGCTGCCATTATGGCTGCCGGCAGTCTCTCTAACTACACTGTTCTGAGCTCTGAGATTGGCCAGCACTGATCATGTGAGAAGCACTGGCCAATCATAGGGCAGGTAAAGTGCATTGGTAGTCCTAACACCAATGACTGCGTGAGATCAGGTAGTCTAAAGATGGCGGCTATCGAATGGAGAGATGGCTGAGATCATCTGCGGGTAATAGACCCCTCCGGTCATCGGGCAGAATTCCATCCCGAAGCTAGGAGGTCGCCTCGGCTTATCAGATTGTTCACTGCAACACGTGAGCGCTAAAAAAACAATGGCGAAAATAGTTTTTCTAGATCTGTGCCACAAAAAAATATATAAATGACACTTTGGGATGTGCTCCCCCAAACTGTACCGAAGGTTAAAGCAAGGTGTCCTACGTACACGGCAGCGAGCAAATACAAAGTGTCGCGGCCGCTGAAATACGGAGAGGTAAAAGCGCAAAATATAGTCGGTCATTAGGGGATTATGGACATATCAGAGAGGGTCGGACACTGAGCCCCGCCTCCCTGCACCACTGGTCTTGTGCCCCCCTTCCCCCTGGTGGTGGACATTTTTTTCGGGTCAGCTGGGACACTTTCTGTGGGGTCACGTGATGTCCCCTTCATTTGTAACTGTGAGAAGCCGTTGGACGTTCCGGCTCCGGGGGAGGGCCACGCCGGGGACGCCACTCATACTTCATTGTCAGATCTGCAGCCACACGCCCGGGACCCGCCAGTGACCCAGCAGTGGGATCATGTTCTCCAGCTGCAGCAGACGTGGCCCCCCGGGCTTCCCTGAGGCTCCTGGCACCGGCGCAGGGAAGTATGTGGGCACTTGGCTGCCGACTGTTGTGCTTGGCAGCGACTGGAGGAAAACCAATGAAATTGGGTTAATCCTCACGGATTTATAAAGCCGGTGGCCGCCATCCGCTACATTCCGAATGAAGGGAAGGGAGACGCCCCTCCCCCCCGAATCTAATTACTGCGGCCCATAATGCCGTGCAACCTGCAGAAAACTAACAAGGGTCCGACGTCACGTTCTTGCAGGAAGGGGGGGACGAAACAGACATTTGGGTCTCATTCACTCCTAATACGGAAAGATGAAACCCCATTGATTTACATTGGCGTATTGAGACCTGCGTTCTTGACATACGAGAAAAAAAATCGCGGCATGTCCTGCTCTGATCTGCAGTACAGCCCAAAATCCCAGTAAAGTCAATGAGATCGCAGAATTGCGTACATTTGTCCGCTGCTCGCACGGATGTGCTGCCGGTCAGCCAGCGTTTGTTACTGTTACTTTGTCCTTTCCTCCAGTCACATCCAAAGCTGCACTTAGCATTCTGCTGTTTTCTCTATTATACCAGCTACTGTCGCCCCCTGCTGGTTCAGCCTGCATTGCTGTATTGCACTGTGCCCTCTAGGATGGTGAGAACCCCCTCCCCCACGATGCCATGCAGCAGGGAGCAGTGCCTTATGGGAGCTCTGTGTTCTATCTGCTAGCACAGGGTTTGCAGTTTCCAGTGGAACCTTTATTGCAGCTTTGGATGTGACTGGAGTATAAGATTTTACAGAAACGGTAATCACGTCTTGTTTTCTGCCCGCAGCTCTACGTGTCCTCAGACAGCCGCTTCAATACACTGGCGGAGCTCGTCCACCACCACTCCACGGTCTCCGACGGGCTGATCACCACCCTACACTACCCGGCCCCAAAGCGCAACAAGCCCACCATCTATGGGGTGTCCCCCAACTATGACAAGTGGGAGATCGAAAGGACGGACATCACCATGAAGCACAAGCTGGGCGGTGGGCAATACGGAGAAGTCTACGAGGGCGTCTGGAAGAAGTACAATTTGACCGTGGCTGTAAAGACGCTGAAGGTGAGTCACATGACTCGGGCGGATCTGTAGGGACTCGTAGCCAGACATCTACTTGATATGGCTCCCACCATCCGCTGTGTTTAATACCCCCTTTCCTGGGTCATTTGGGGGGCAGCTAGGAGCGCAGTTTGTGGTGCCCAGAGATGACGTATCAAACGCCAGGTGGGACCATTATATGTGCCCCTGCTTTATGGGGTACAGCATACTGCCACCTAGTGCACAGGGGGCTGCACTGGGGTTAGTAAAGAACGAGACCACTAAATGTTATTGATCCAGACCCCGAAATTAAGAATCTGGACCCCTAAGCTTGTTCAGGCCCCACATCGGACGCCTAAGCTGGTTACCGAGCCCCACCAGACCCCTCGGCTCTTTCTAGCCGCACACCAAGACCCTGAGCTCGTTGCATTCTCACACTGGACCCCTCAGCCAGTCCGTCCCGGACCCCTCAGCCAGTCCGTCCCGGACCCCTCAGCCAGTCCGTCCCGGACCCCTCAGCCAGTCCGTCCCGGACCCCTCAGCCAGTCCGTCCCGGACCCCTCAGCCAGTCCGTCCCGGACCCCTCAGCCAGTCCGTCCCGGACCCCTCAGCCAGTCCTTCCCGGACCCCTCAGCCAGTCCTTCCTGGACTCACGTTGGAGAGAAATCTATACCTGCCTCTCCCGGGTCTCCAGGGCAGCGCTGTGCTTCGGTCAGGGAAGGTTTCCATTCAGTGAAGGGTAGCAGAGATCTCGAAACAGAAATATTAGTAAGTATGTAACTTTAATAACACAAAGATGTAAGCCTCCTTTAGCCTCCTTTAGCCCCGCTGGGTCGCCCGCTGATGAGGGAACCCGCTCTGGATGTCTCATCTCCTTTCTGCTTGCAGGAGGACACCATGGAGGTGGAGGAGTTCCTGAAGGAAGCTGCTGTGATGAAGGAGGTGAAGCACCCCAACCTGGTGCAGCTGCTGGGTGCGTATCTACGGGGCGGATCAGGGCAGACTCTAGACTAGCTTACATTATACTCCAGGACTGCTGTCATATCGGGGAGCCTTCAGAGGGGAAATCTCCCAGCATTCTCTGCCTGTTCTGTGTCTTCACAAAGCTTTCTCTGGCGATTTACAATCTGTTATGTTTGCAGCAAGCATCTAATATAGGGGGGATGAATGGTCCCCCGTATTATAGAGGCTCAGCTAAACTGTTAGGGAGGGCTGTCCTCCAGCTTGCTGATGGTTACCAATTACAACCAGCAGAATAGTGAGTGCAGCTCTGGAGTATAATGACCGGATGTAACTCAGGAGCAGTACAGGCTAAGTAATGTATGTACACAGTGACTCCACCAGCAGAATAGTGAGTGCAGCTCTGGAGTATAATATAGGATGTAACTCAGGAGCAGTACAGGATAAGTAATGTATGTACAGGGTGACTCCACCAGCAGAATAGTGAGTGCAGCTCTGGGGTATAATACAGGATGGAACTCCGCATCAGTACAGGATAAGTAATGTATGTACACAGTGACTCCACCAGCAGAATAGTGAGTGCAGCTCTGGAGTATAATACAGGATGTAACTCAGGATCAGTACAGGATATGTAATGTATGTACACAGTGACTCCACCAGCAGAATAGTGAGTGCAGCTCTCGAGTATAATACAGGATGTAACTCAGGATCGGTACAGAATAAGTAATGTATGTATACAGTGACTCCACCAGCAGAATAGTGAGTGCAGCTCTGGAGGATAATACAGGATGTAACTCAGGATCAGTACAGGATATGTAATGTATGTACACAGTGACTCTACCAGCAGAATAGTGAGTGCAGCTCTGGAGGATAATACAGGATGTAACTCAGGATCAGTACAGGATAAGTAATGTATGCACACAGTGACTCCACCAGCAGAATAGTGAGTGCAGCTCTGGAGTATAATACAGGATGTAACTCAGGATTAGTACAGGATAAGTAATGTATATACACAGTGACTCTACCAGCAGAATAGTGAGTGCAGCTCTGGGGTATAATACAGGATGGAACTCCGCATCAGTACAGGATAAGTAATGTATGTACACAGTGACTCCACCAGCAGAATAGTGAGTGCAGCTCTGGAGTATAATACAGGATGTAACTCGGGGTCAGTACAGGATAAGTAATGTATGCACACAGTGACTCCACCAGCAGAATAGTGAGTGCAGCTCTCGAGTATAATACAGGATGTAACTCAGGATCGGTACAGAATAAGTAATGTATGTATACAGTGACTCCACCAGCAGAATAGTGAGTGCAGCTCTGGAGGATAATACAGGATGTAACTCAGGATCAGTACAGGATAAGTAATGTATGTACACAGTGACTCTACCAGCAGAATAGTGAGTGCAGCTCTGGAGGATAATACAGGATGTAACTCAGGATCAGTACAGGATAAGTAATGTATGCACACATTGACTCCACCAGCAGAATAGTGAGCGCAGCACTGGAGTATAATACAGGATGTAACTCAGGATCAGTACAGGATAAGTAATGTATGTACACAGTGACTCCACCAGCAGAATAGTGAGTGCAGCTCTGGAGTATAATACAGAATGTAACTCCTAGTCATCACACATCCTTCAAGATTCTCCCTCTCAAAATCTACAAATAATCCACTAAATCCTTTGTCTTTGGGCTTCTCCTTTAGGGGTTTGCACACGGGAGCCCCCGTTCTACATCATCACAGAGTTTATGACGTACGGGAATCTGTTGGACTACTTGCGAGAGTGCAACCGGGAAGAGGTGACGGCCGTGGTGCTTCTTCACATGGCGACTCAGATCTCATCAGCCATGGAGTACCTGGAGAAGAAGAACTTCATTCACAGGTCGGTACCTCAGAGACTCTCGGCGGGAAGCGTGTTTGGCGCAGTTTAATGCAGCGCTGTGATTAATCTGTGTATTGCGAGGTCCTTGTGTCGTACGGTTTATGTACCGACTCGTTAGTCGCGGCTCAGACACTTGTACTTACTGGGTTGGTGATTTTGGGGGTTATTGATCTGCGCGCCGTTTCCTCAGGACCGCATGAGAAAATAAACAGCTTTATCGCCGGCTGTTCTTCCGCCATTAGAGCGCGTTCTGCCGGGGATACGACAGAATAGTCAGTTTTGTGTTCCTTGTGAAGGATGTAATTACGTTGTCAGCACGCGCCGCTCCTGAACCTCTCGCTATTACCGCTGATAATCTTAAGTGCTGAAACAATTTGCCACGTTGATTTGTGAGAACAATACGGAGACCTGGCATAGCTGAAAGCTGACACGCAGCGGGCGACGTCTCCTGAGAGCGAGGTACACGCACGTGACGCCGTGGCATTTCATGTCTGTTCTTTGGAAAATTTGAAGTATATTAAATGTCAGCGCCGCCACTTACGAAAATTTCTCCATTGTACTTTTGACGCCGTCATACTTGTTGATCGGAGATTGTATCATCGCAGCTGCAATTAACCTGCCGTCGCAGGGTTAGTCATGAAGAATGGCGGCTCAGGAACAGCCATTTACTGATCTAACTCCTCGCAGCGGCCTCTTCTGCCGCCTCTTACCTGCTTACATCTGTTTCTGGGAAAGCTTGATGACCGCCAATTTACTCGCTTTTGTAAGAGTTCCCAGAGCCGCTCTTCTGTCTCTGTAGCGTGGCATCACTGGGCAGATTTGGCATTCGGGAGTCTGGCAAAGCTGGGTGTTCTGCTGCTTTTTCCTTTCCCCACGGCGTTAAAACCACAGTTCTTAATACCCCAGTGAAAATCAGCATTGCGCATTCGCCGTTAATCCGCCCGTGTGAACGAGCCCTTAGCCATACCACAGAACTCCCGGCTTCGCCATCAGTCTGTTACAGTGACATTCCATATAAACACATGACCCTCACTGGCCTCCGTAGTCGTCCGCTCTAGACCGGTGAGGCCAGTGATTGGCTGCAGCAGTCGTGTAAAGGGACATCGCTGCTGCAGCCAATCTGACCAGAGAGCAGCGGGGAAGAGAAGAGTGGCGGCGTGGGACCGGCGGAGAGCTGGGGTGGCGAGTATGGCTTAGGGTGGGTTTACACAGGACAACTACAGCGTAAACATGGCCACCAGCGAGGCGATGGGAATTCGTTCACTAGTTGCTTCCTTTCGGCTCACCTAAAAGTAGTCGCTGGTCGATTAATTATGGTCCGGTGAGAACAGGTAATCGGTGTCTTGCAGCGATTGGCCAACAACTTTGCAGGGAGGAGCGCACTTCGCTGGCGCGTGTCGTGCCGCTCACTGAATGCTGATTGGCTCCCACCTTTTTTTTTTTTTTTTTTAACCTTTTGCCCTCCCACTTAACGCTTGTTGGTTCCCGAAAACACAAAACCCGTGCAAGTGATCCTCTAGCGAACAGCCCCTGCCGGTCTTCGGAGGAACACTCGCCGCTGCCATTTCTGGCTGTTTTTTGTGCCGCGAGTGTTCAGCCAAAGACGCGTCACACGTATTTCTGTGCATTCATCGGACGCGGCGGGGCTCAAAATGTCAAACGCACGTCCGCTAAACAATATTTCGGCCCATGTAAGCGCTGCCAACAATTCTGTCTGCGATCGTGCAGTTGATAAACAAGTGAACAACAATCGCAGTAACCCCGCGGCGAGGAGGATGGCGCACACGGAAGTCCTGTTCTCGAGTTGGTGGCGGTCTTGACACTCCCCACCTATCAGCACCCCCATGCCGTTTTGCGATGCAGTAATTGAACATGCAGTTCTGGTAGGTAAAATACATTGAACACGTTTCCCTTATAAAGACCGCACAGCCAACAATCGCGTTGCAAAATTGCGTGTTTTTTCCCCCCCCCTACACTCTGTTTGGTCGTCTGACTCGCTACCGATATGTGTGAACCCGAACGAACGCAAGGCGTAGAATTGTAAAAAAATACCGTATACTGTGACTGATGCACAATCGTGCTGACCCCAAAGAGTTAACTCCCCCCTGAATGCAGCCCCAGCTTGTAGTGATGTTCAGGAGCCGCCATGGCGGCCGCGCCGATGATTCCTCGCTCCTTCAGACTGATCCTCATCATTGTCGCTGCTTGGAAGCAGATTTTTTTAAATTGCCCATTGTCCGCCTCAATTGCCTCGTCCCCTTGAGCGTGTGAGCCATGCAGCGCCCCACTTGGGGACCTTTCACTGGCCGGCAATTAGCCGCCACTCGCGCACATTCTTTGCATTCGGATTACCGCTCCTAGCAATGTAATGAGAGGATGACCCCCCTCCCTCCCCGGGTCCCGGTGCGGCCGCACGTATTCCAGCGGGAGCCCATGAAGGCCGCCTTCCTCCTTTTGTCTGCGCGCGTGTTGCTAATACCTGCAAATTTAAAGCAATCACTTAGCGCATAATGCCATAGAAACAAAGATTTGGCAAATGGGTATTTAACAGCAAAGATATGATTACGCGGAGCTGCGGCGCCGAGGAGGTTATTACGTCTGTGCCGGGCACGCAGGCTGTCAACCGCTCATGGAGGGCTCCTAGTTCTGCGTGTGCTGCCTTGCAGGGAGGGGGGGCGAGGGACCATGGAAATAGGCTCAGAGCCGCTGCGGACGGGGAGACTTTCTGCCGTACGATTTAATACCGATTCATTATTCGTGTCCTTTTATGATCCCTGTAGGGTAATCGGCGCCATTCAAAATCCCACCCCCTGCGGCGACTCTTAACCTTCAGGCAAGATGATTCTAATGCAACACCTCAACGAATTTAGGGGGACGTCTGATTACACCCCATATCCCCCTCCCCTGTTTCACGCTAACAAGGACTGCCTCTCCAGGGCCCACACTGATCTCCACTGCAGCCCCCCAAACATGAAGCGATTTACCCCCCGGAGAGGAGCGCCGCTCAACAAGACTGACGCTCATCTACCTGGCCTTTACACGGCCAATTCAGACTCTGCAGGTCGAACGATGCGTCCCTGCGATTGTTCGTCCCCCATGGAACTTATTACTGTCTGCTGATGCCCCATTCGTACGGGAAGGGGTGCCGCCAACAACTATTTTTTTCGGCTTTACAAAAGATGCAATCGGCTGACGAGTAAACGTTTGTTCGGGGCGGGGGGGGGGCTTCATGCGGGCCGAGAATCGGTAAGCGAGTGTTCTTACAAACATTGTTAGCCTGTGTGAAAGGGACTTTAGAGTAACCGTATCCCACCACAGTGGGGGTCCATCTCCCATCTAGATGACTACAACCCCCCTCATCCATCCTATAAGGTACCTTTTACACGACACGATTATTCCCAAATTATCACTGGAAACAGAATTTGGACCATTATTGTCCCGCAGCCGCGGACGAGGCACCAAACGAGAAATCGCTTACAGAGCTGAAAGCCAAGCCACTATCGGCCATGTAAACCGGAGCCCCTCAATGTGCGAGCGAGCGCCCGTGTGCTGTGAATGGAGGCGGCCGGCCGGAACGATCTGCAGCCGCTGCGTCTTCATTCACTTGAAGGACTATCGCTCGTCACAGAGGGCAGGCGACGGACGAACTAAGATAAGGGGCTGATTTAAGCTTTTAATATAAATAAATAAATATATATATACACTTTTTTTTTCTTGCTTGTAATGATTGAACCTTTTTTATTTTACATTTTCCTTTTGTCTTTAGTCCCCATAGTGGACTTGAACCTGCAATCACTTATTCTATGATATGCCATCATACTGTATTTAGCCAGTTTCCTATTTCCTTGTGCCACAAGCATGTGTTAATAGGCAAATAATCCTGGCAGCCTTCAGAAGGCCCCTGACTGCCATAACTCTGGTACGGCATCCCTACCATCTTATCACGGCGCTGCGGTTTGGGACATTTAAATGCTCCTGTCAGAATTGACAGTAACATTTAAAGGGTTAATAGCCACAGTCTGAGTTATCGCCGATAATGGCTGTGGGGGGCAAGTATCGTCTGTCAAAGACAGCTGATCCCCGCCATGTTTGGAGCCCGATGCATGCTGTGGATGTCCTGGCTGCACTGGGCATATGTGGTTAGGAAGGGGTTAAACACACCTGTCCTGATAGTTTGTTACAGTGTATTAATGTGCAGTTACCATGTATCAGTCTGGAGTCAGGATGGTGGAGGCTGGATACATTTGTAGCAAACCCTCAGCTGTGAGAAGTGTGATGTCTGGTTTTGCGCCTCCGGATGCGTTCTGCGCCGCACTTCTCCATCCACGACTCCAGCGCCATAACGATCCGTCAGAATAATTTGACTCCTTCAGCCGTCGTCTCTCCATTTATTCGCATGGGATGGTAAATTGCCCGTAGAGGAGGGAGAGCCGCCATTCAGCCTCCGCAGTAAGCCAAGCGATAGAAAAGACAAAGTTAATTGGTTAATTGTGGATTAATTAAGGGGCTCTCTGGATTACAGACGGTCAATGACACTCAAGTAGTCGTCTGCAGGTTATTAACGAGGGCGCCGCTGTATCTGCAGCACAAACCCGGAGGCCTATTAACCCTTCACTGTGTTCATCCAGACTCCATGCTATAGAATTCTCGCCACCCCTCTGAGACGTGTGTGAAGATTTATGCGACGGCCTATAAAGCCCATGGTAATATCTCTTCTACTTTCAGGGACCTCGCAGCCAGAAACTGCCTCGTTGGAGAAAACCACTTGGTGAAGGTCGCCGATTTCGGGCTCAGCCGCCTGATGACGGGCGATACGTACACTGCCCACGCCGGAGCCAAATTCCCCATCAAGTGGACCGCCCCCGAAAGCCTGGCGTACAACAAGTTCTCCATCAAATCAGACGTTTGGGGTAAGGAGATGGTTGCACCCCAGTTGGACTTTTTCAGTTCATGGCAGTGAATGGGACTTGTATGGAGCAGCCTGCG
Source organism: Eleutherodactylus coqui (assembly GCF_035609145.1). Classification (NCBI taxonomy): domain Eukaryota; kingdom Metazoa; phylum Chordata; class Amphibia; order Anura; family Eleutherodactylidae; genus Eleutherodactylus; species Eleutherodactylus coqui. The sequence goes on along the minus strand of NC_089846.1, from coordinate 9,805,618 downwards.
TGGGCGGCCACAGCCCTCCATCACTCCTACTCAGGACCCTCGTTCTGGTGCATGGTGGGGGTCGCAGCCATCGACCCTTGTCACCGGTCTCATGGACAGACATGGTTTACGTGAGCGAGTTGCAGTTGCCCGTTATGGCTCCCCTCCTCTACCAATAGCATGACACATTATTTCTTTCATTCCATAGCTTTTGGAGTTTTACTTTGGGAGATCGCCACCTACGGGATGTCCCCTTACCCCGGCATCGACCTGTCGCAGGTGTACGAGCTGCTAGAGAAGGATTACCGCATGGAGCGTCCTGAGGGCTGCCCGGAGAAAGTTTACCAACTCATGAGAGCGTGTAAGTCTTTGCACGACATACGGGGGTTGTGCCCCTACAATGAGGTAACTGCTGCCTCAGGTTGCAGTCTGCAGGACCTCGGAGGGTGGCGCTAGAGCTGCTACCCGGCTGGTAATTAGTTTTTACCAACCATATTAATGGCTGGTAATCAATTTTTGCCACCTGTGAGCCGGCCGGACAGCAAGCTGACAAGCATGTAACTCACGACTCAAGAGTTAGGAGTCTTTGAAAGTGGGGAGGAAGAACTGGAAAAAAAAGGGGGGCGGGTTATAAGGGGTTAAAGGGGTATTCCCAACTCAGTAAGTTATTCCCTATCCACAATATAGGGCATAATGTGCTGATGGGTGGGGGTCCAATTGCTGGGACCCTCAGATATCAGTCTCAATCCATCCTGAATTCTTCGACAGCGGTGGCTGCGTATGCGCATCAGCACTCCATTGACTACAATGCGGCCCGCCAGATAGAGCAGCGCTCAAGCGCTCTGCAGTCTCCGGCGGACCTATTCAGCTCAATTGGACTGCTGGAGATTGCTGAGCACTCGAACTCTGATCCCCCCATCAGTCCCATTGAAGTTATTGGAGCTCTGGCCACCACTGTCAAGGAATTCAGGGCCCATCAGGAAAGCTATCTCGGGATTGGTGGAGGTCCTAGTGGTTGCACCCCTACCAATCAGCAAGTTATCCCTTATCCCTTGGAGAATTTGATAATCTTGCACGAAACTGAGATACATTGTGGAATCAGAGAGGAGCGTTTCTCCTCTTGAGCCTGCACCCCCGTACTCATGTGATGTCTCCTCCTTCCCTCAGGCTGGCAGTGGAACCCTCTTGACCGGCCGTCCTTTGCCGAGATCCACCAGGCCTTTGAGACGATGTTCCAGGAATCAAGTATATCAGACGGTAAGGATGGCGTACGCCTTCAGCATTTTGCGCGCAGCTTGCCGGCGATGGGATGAGATGGAAAGTCGGAAGCTAACGAGCTCTCGATTATTCTCTGGACACTTTCAAGACGAGAAATCTCAGAAGTGGGTCCATCTGAATCTTCATTGAAGTTGCTACAAAGATGCGGAGTCTTCATTACCAGGGTGTTCGTTACTCCAGCGGCGCGGGCGCTTTGATGTCCGTCCGTAAATCTCTCCACCGCTATTTGTTGTCGGCTCTTTTATATTCTCTCGCGTACTCCGGAGGTGCTTTGCATATTATATCAGGGGATGCTCAACTAGCAACTCCATGATCTAATATGCGGCGTGTCGGGAGAACGTCGCATCTGGCAGAGCCCTCCTTTCTTGGAATGATTTTAGAGAGCTGTTGCTTAAAGGGGTTGTCCCGCGGCAGCAAGTGGGTCTATACACTTCTGTATGGCCATATTAATGCACTTTGTAATGTACATTGTGCATTAATTATGAGCCATACAGAAGTTATAAAAAGTTTTTCACTTACCTGCTCCGTTGCTAGCGTCCTCGTTTCCATGGAGCTGACTAATTTTCGCCGTCTAATGGCTAAATTAGCCGCGCTTGCGCAGTCCCGGTCTTCTTCTTTTTTTCAATGGGGCTGCTCGTGCTGGATGCCGGCTCCTCGTAGCTCCGCCCCGTCACGTGCCGATTCCAGCCAATCAGGAGGCTGGAATCGGCAATGGACCGCACAGAAGCCCTGCGGTCCACCGAGTGAGAGGATCCCCGCGGCCATCTTCATCAGGTAAGTAAGAAGTCACCGGAGCGCGGGGATTCAGGTAAGCGCTCTCCGGTGTTCTTTTTTAACCCCTGCATCGGGGTTGTCTCGCGGCGAACGGGGGGAGGGGTTGAAAAAAAAAAAAAACCGTTTCGGCGCAGGACAACCCCTTTAACTACTCTAGGACCGCCGAATGACTTTAAAGTCCTGCTGTGCTGAAGTGCGTATGGATCGGGCTCGGTCCACTCCATACCTGGTGGCTAGCAGTCTTTTCCGATAGCTGGCCGCCGGTAACTGCCGCGATCAGACTGAGCTCTGAGTGTGTGTCTAAACAGTCGGCGGGAGGGTGAGGACCCCTTCTCACACCCCATCGACAACCACTGCAGCGGGATTGGAGGGTATTGGATGGGCTCGCATGGCAGCCCGGAGCCTGCTGAAGGCTCCCAGGGCTATAACGCCAGCCAGGTAACTATAAGAAATACTTCCTCGGACTCCAGGTAACCTGTTGTATGGGCGCCATAACTTTGTTTATGGTGCTGATACTTAGTGACAGGTTCCCTTTAAGAAATTCTCATCCGTTCCGCACAGAACGGAGGGGAATGCACAACCAACTGATGACGGCTCTTCTGTTGCTGGGACCCTGTGATCAGCTATAATCTGTTGGCCACCCAGCAACAAGTAATTAAATGCCTGCAGTGCCTCCGCAGGGAAACTGAAGCATTACATGGTGTCATTGCAATTAGTCCCACTAACCCGCTCTGTTATGAATTTCTCCCATTGACTTGAGCAGAGGGGGGAGGGTTGTAGCACCACGATTGCGTTGCAGCCTGCGTACAATGACATACGGCTTACCGTCAGGGCGTCAGCCCACCGTATGTTTGGCAGACAATGCCGCACAGTCTGCATTACAAAGGCTTTTTGGAAATCCCAGACAATGCGTTTGCGTAGCGCAGATTCCTGGTCTCTCCTTTTCTTCTGGTTGCGCTTCCACTAATGCATTAGCTTTTGCTTGCACTGATAATTGCTCTTACCAGGGGCTCAACATATAATAAAAGGCAGCTTTTCTGCCATTGTCCTCCATGCCGCTCGGAGAGGTGCGCCCACTTTCATTTCAGGGCCATGAATGTCTTTTTGTAGAGTAATTGCTGATTGATTGCACCGGGCATAAATGGCAGTGTTTGTTTCCAGCTGCAGGGAGGGCATAAAATCCAGGCTATTCACAACGGGCTCGTCGCAGACAGCCACAAATGTATCTGGCTAATGGCAGCACGCAAATTATTCCAGGGGATCATCCGCTGCCTGTTACTAGGAGTCCAGATCTGATGGCAGCTGGTGCCCTCCTGGTGCCCTGCAGACCCCATCCAATAGACTACATGCCCTTCACCACTTCCTGCGCCCGCACACTGCAGGCATCGATAGTAATGCTCATCCTGTGCTTCATGTCTCATGAATAGAATGCTAGAATTACAGTGAAGACTGACAAAAGACGCAAAGAGGGATGTAACCTACAGATTTATCGTTTTGGGGGTGGAAACATTATAGAACCCGATGCCAGCAGACGATGATTGTGCCGGAGACCATAAGAGATGTATGCTGCTGACATACCAGGGAAACCCTTCACCGATACATTGTAACAAACCCTTAGCTGTTCAATGATATTTGTCGTGTTTGTATTTCAGAGGTGGAAAAAGAACTGGGGAAGAAAGGCCTGAGGGTGAATGTCAGCTGCCTCCTGCAGGCCCCCGAGCTGCCGACAAAGACCCGGACCACCCGGCGAGTGACCGAGAGCAAGGATGATAACACAGATACCTCACACAGCAGAGGCGCCGCTGATCAAGGTAACCCGTCCCCAAACGTCATGAACTTCTGTTCCGCTAAGTCAGAGATTAAAACCTGCGGCCCAAAGGGAAAAGCGGGCAGAGTTGGGCGCTACCTGGCAGTGGCAGGCTTTCAGCTTCCGCCTACAGACTGGCTCGTACGGAGGGCGAGGCAGTGGACGGGACTTGCAGCTCTGACTGGCTGACTCACTAAGTCCAGCGTGTGGCGACGATTCCCCTTCGTATACTCCTGAGTCTTGACAGCTCCTATCCGGTATCAAGGTAAGGATGACAGATGGTGTTCTCCTAGTGGCCAGCAGCCGGCGCTGCATCCCCCACTGGTGTCAGAAACGGGCTCATGCCGCAAACTGCATCTGAGGCTGAACATGCTGTTGTGTCCAAGCTTGCATGGAGAAGCAGGCATGGACTCCGGTCTGGCATCCATATGGCCTGGTGGCGACAGAAGGGGTTATTTGGAGGATGACGGTGGTTGGGGGCTTGCATGGAGGATGATCGGGGGTGGGGGGGATGAGTTGCATGTAAGATGGTGGGCAGCATTTGCATGGAGGACAATGTGGGGGTGGGTTTGCGTGGATGACAAGGTGGGGGGCAGCATTTGCATGGGGGACAATGTGGGGGTGGGTTTGCGTGGATGACAAGGTGGGGGGCAGCATTTGCATGGGGGACAATGTGGGGGGCGGGTTTGCGTGGAGGACAAGGTGGGGGGTGGGTTTGCGTGGAGGACAAGGTGGGGGGCGGGTTTGCGTGGAGGACAAGGTGGGGGGCGGGTTTGCGTGGAGGACAGGGTGGGGGGCGGGTTTGCGTGGAGGACAAGGTGGGGGGCGGGTTTGCGTGGAGGACAAGGTGGGGGGCGGGTTTGCGTGGAGGACAAGGTGGGGGGCGGGTTTGCATGGAGGACAAGGTGGGGGGGCGGGTTTGCGTGGAGGACAAGGTGGGGGGGCGGGTTTGCAGGAGGACAAGGTGGGGGGCCGGTTTGCAGGAGGACAAGGTGGAGGGCGGGTTTGCAGGAGGACAATGTGGGGGGTGGGGGTTTGTGTGGAGGACAATGTGGGGGGTGGGGGTTTGCGTGGAGGACAATGTGGGGGGTGGGGGTTTGCGTGGAGGACAATGTGGGGGGTGGGGGTTTGCGTGGAGGACAATGTGGGGGGTGGGGGTTTGCGTGGAGGACAATGTGGGGGGTGGGGGTTTGCGTGGAGGACAATGTGGGGGGTGGGGGTTTGCGTGGAGGACAATGTGGGGGGTGGGGGTTTGCGTGGAGGACAATGTGGGGGGTGGGGGTGTGCGTGGAGGACAATGTGGGGGGTGGGGGTGTGCGTGGAGGACAATGTGGGGGGGTGGGGGTGTGCGTGGAGGACAATGTGGGGGGGTGGGGGTTTGCGTGGAGGACAATGTGGGGGGGGGTGGGGGTTTGCGTGGAGGACAATGTGGGGGGGTGGGGGTTTGCGTGGAGGACAATGTGGGGGGTGGGGGTTTGCGTGGAGGACAATGTGGGGGTGGGGGTTTGCTTGGAGGACAATGTGGGGGTGGGGGTTTGCGTGGAGGACAATGTGGGGGGTGGGGGTTTGCATGGAGGACAATGTGTGGGGTGGGGGTTTGCATGGAGGACAATGTGTGGGGGGTGGGGGTTTGCATGGAGGACAATGTGGGGGTTTGCATGGAGGACAATGTGGGGGTTTGCGTGGAGGACAATGTGGGGGTTTGTGTGGAGGACAATGTTGGGGGTGGGGGGTTGCATGGAGGACAATGTAGGGGTTTGTGTGGAGGACAATGTGGGGGGTGGGGGGTTGCGTGGAGGACAATGTGTGGGAGGGGGCTTGCGGGGGCAATGATGTGGGCACGGTTTGCGTGGAGGAAGATGGGGGGTGGGAGGGTAGTTTGCACTATGCACTGCGTCTTTAGTGTGGCCCAAGGTGTAATTCTTCTTCTTCCAATTTGGCCCAGAGACGACAAAAGCTTGGACTTCCCAGCTCTTAAGGCAACACAGTGACTGTGACCGCGCAGCATCACAGACCCATGGGAGTGAATGCGCTCTTTTTTCAGCTTGCATGTTGCCGTTACTCAATAATTTCAAGAAATCCAGCGAGTTCGCATTTCTTGCAGGTTGCAGAGGGACCGCATTCTCTTCCGCTGGTTTGCGACGTCACATGATACATTCCCGCTATCATTGTCACTTTGTAAACCCATGCAGGTGAATGCGGTCCCATCATGACTTGCAGATTGCCACAGCTTGACGATTTCAAGAAATCCAAACTCGCTGGGTCTCTTGCAATCCTTGGGTGGCGGCAACTTGCGAGCTGCACAAGTTCTTGCAACTCCTTTGCAAAGTGTAGCGGACCAATCAATGATGGGCCCCAAAGCAGATGCATGGACCGTCTTAGTAGTAAGAAATGTATGGATTTTGGGTCTTTCCTTTGTTTCTTCATCCCAATTGAGCTGAAGACTGGAAACGAGCCCCGTTGCTAGGGACATGTTGCTTGACAAGCTCATGGAGTAGGCCGGTTGCTGGGTAGCGTATCAGTAGTTGCTCAGCTGGCACCGCGCTCGCAGGTTTCATAGGATATCTTACATTAGACTCTTCTCTCCCTCTTCAGTGATTGTCCTCTGTGTCTTACAGATGCTCTGGATCTGGAACCCGCCGCGGTGTCTCCGCTCCTCCCTCGCAAGGAAAGGGGTGGAGCAACAGATGGCGGACCTGAGGACGAGCGTTTGTTACCCAATAGTAAAAAAGCCAATCTCTTCAGCACGCTGATCAAGAGGAAGAAGAAAACTGCTCCAACGCCACCCAAACGCAGCAGCTCCTTCCGTGAAATGGAACCAAGGTGCCTGGAAGGAGATGGCAGAGACGCCAGTAACGGAGGCGACGTAGATTCCATGAAGTTCCCAAGTAACGGTGCTGCAATGACCAATGGCTCCGTGCAGGGGGGCACTCTCTTCCTAACCCCACACTGGAAAAGGTCCATCGCAATTGTAGGACGGCAACCACCACAGGGGGAAGAAGAAGGGAGTAGCACCACCACTAGCAAACGGTTCCAGAGGTCATCGTCTGCTTCATGCATGCCTCATGGGTCCAAAGATACGGAGTGGAAGTCGGTCACTCTGCCCAGGGAAATGCCTTCCACAAGGCACATGTTGGACATGTCTAGCTCTGGGGGCATGCACAAAACCGAAAGACCGGCTCTGCCTCGTAAAAGGGGCAACGAGGGTAAACCAGACCTGTCTTGTTCTAGGGGGGCTGTCACACCGCCTCCCCGCCTACCCAAAAAACCCGAGGAGCCCGCAGACGACGTGTTTAAAGATGCCGATCAAAGTCCGGGCTCCAGTCCTCCCAGTCTCACACCAAAATTACCACGTAGGAAACCCGGCGGCCCTACGTCTTCCTCTGCCTTACAAAAAGAGGAGAGCGGGAACATAAGAACTGCTGCTGAGTCTGTTTCCAAGCAGACGTCAAGCGTCGGCAAAACTGAAACAGACCTCCGTCTCAGGAGACTCAAAGCGACCGAGTCGACTGCCAAGGACAAAATGAAAGCCATGAAGGTCAAACCAAGCCCACCTCTACCACTGTCCAACCCGACCTCCACCAGCACTGTGGGGAAACCTGCGAAAATGTCCTCCCAAAGCCTTAGCCACGACACCAGCACGAATGAGCCAAAGCACAAGGCCACCAACCAGAGCGAAGACCACTTAAGAACAAACCTAACTGTGACAGACGGCGCCAAGAAAACTGCACCACTGTCCACCGCCAAGCCATTGTCGACGGAGAAGCGGGCCGGAGCTCAGATGGGGATTGACCAACCTCAGCCAGCGACGTCCTCTTCATCCTCCACGGCGTTCATTCCACTCATCTCCACCAGAGTTTCCTTGCGCAAAACCCGCCAACCTCCCGAAAAGCTGCTAAGCGGAGCAGTCACCAAGGAGACGTTGCTGGAGAGCACCGAAAGCTTACGGGCCGCCATCAACCGAAACTCTGAACAAATGGCCAGCCACAGCACCGTGCTGGAGGCCGCCAAAAACCTCCACGCTTTCTGCACTTGCTACGTGGACTCCATCCAACAGATGAGGAACAAGTTTGCTTTCAGAGAAGCCATGAGCAAGTTGGAGAACAGCCTGCGGGATCTTCAGATATGCCCCGCCGCCGCCTCCACGGGCGGAGGACCTGCCACACCTCAGGACTTTAGCAAGCTGCTCTCGTCTGTCAAAGAGATAAGCGACGTGGTTCAGAGGTAGCATCCTCAGACTCAGGGTTCTAGAGCAGAGGACATTCAGTGGGCCGCGGACCCCAGATTTTTGCTCTATGTAATGACACACAAGGTGCAAAAAGCGCAAAGGTGATACTTAAAGCTATGCATCCTAGATTGGTGGCCCGCGCCGTGCCACCTGGCATCCAGAGGCGGTTGCACATCTTAAGGTCACCCCCTTCCCTTTACTCTTTACATAGAGACTTTGGTTCTACACGACGCGGACCGTAAAGGTCTACAGGTTCTCTCCACCCGTAACTGGCAGAACGAACGTTTTACCGTGCCGCATACGAGCAGCCGCGATCTGCCTTTGTCTAACACTGCTACATCCCAGGTATCGAGGAGGAGGGAAGAACGTCTTCCCTTCACCCAATGCACATACTAAAGAGCCACGGAGCGCCAAACATTCCGAAAAAGACAGACCCTTAGCACATAAGCGGCTACCTTGTAGCATTCCGTTAAAGTTTCCTACTGCGCCGGCAAGTGTTCGCCCGCTATCTATGCAGCGATATGGCGGACAAAGCCGTCCGTAGGGGCCGCAGAGCCTTCAAGAAAAAGGAAAATGTCACCGTTTTAAGTGCAATTTATTTTCTTCTCCTTGTATTCTTCTTTTAAAACCAAAATACGGACGGACTGCACGACGGCGGCCGCAACGCCCGCGCCGCCCTGTTCTGCCGTAGGCACATCCACTGAGGTCCGTGATGATCAGGGGGCTCAAATATGTGCAATCGGAGCAAGTGCCCCTCCCCCACAAGAGACTGAACCAGCAGTGCCTCCCACTATTGTGCCCCTTGAAGTAAACCGTGTATTATGCGGTGTCTCACGCCAGCGGCGCCTGTCTCTCACGCTTCCTCTCTCTTTTGTAGACGTTTACAGTCTTTTTTCTGATATTTCTGTATATTTTTACAGTTCGCTGTCTTTTTTTTTTTTTCCTTTTACAAGGATATACGATTTTTATATATATAAATATATAAATGTACAGTTACCGCGCACACGTAGTTGCCTTCCTTGTCAAAAGGTTCCCCTCTGGCGCTGAAATGGTAAAGGTGCCTGTAATAATGGCGGCTGCGCTTGGCTGTCAAGCTTGCGGGTATTAGGCTGTCGCCATGACACCTCCAAGGACGGACGCCATTTATTATTTTTTAATCGCCTTTCAGTGTCAGAGGTTGTGTCTGCCTCACCGGTCACTCTATGAGAAGTAGCGCCCCCTCGTGGACAACGCGCCAGCGATGGTCATCTGTGCCTTTTCAGTAGCTGCCGGTGCCTAAATAGTCGCCTGATTGTCTGCTGTATGCAACCGCCGTTAATGACCACCCACAAATCTGAGCTGTCTAGTCATGTCCGCCTTTACAGTCCGGTGCCTGAGCGGGATAACCGATCATGTGACCGGGGAAGCAATATGGCCGCCATTTTACAGCTTCTATATAGAATGAATCTACAGCGTCAATTCCACTTGGGCCGCTGTGTAAAATATAAAGAAAAAGGAATGTAATGATTGGGAAATGTAATGTAACCATATTGTATTCATCACAGAACAGAAGGGGGCGGGGCATGACTCATTAAAAGAAAAAAAATGAACTCATTTAAAAATTGATGGCAGCAACACATCTCACAAAAGGGGGCGGGGCCGTGACTACCATTGTGCAGCATCATCTCTTCTGGGGAGTGAGGAGACCAACTGCTGGAGTTTTGGAATGTTGCCCGTTCTTGTCTGATGTAGGATTCTCGCTGCTCCACAGTCCTCTGTAGTTTTTGCCGGGTTCTTAGTTCCGTGATGTTTGCTCTTGGTGGACGGTCTGGACTGCAGGCGGCCGGTTCATCACGGACTCTTCTTCTGTACAGCTGTGCTGTTGTGATGGATGCAGTATCTGTTGTAGCATTGTCTTGCTGAAGTATACAAGGCCTTCCCTGAAAGAGTTGTTGTCTGGATGGGGCAGATGTTCTACAACCTCTATATACTGCTCAGCATTGATAGTGCCTTTTAGGATATGTGCGCTGCCTGTGCCATAGGCACTAATGCCACCCCATACCATCAGAGATGCAGAACTGTGCGCTGATAACAAGCTGGAGGGTTCCTCTCCTCTTGAGTCCGCAGGACACAGATCTGCTGTTTCCAAAAGGAATTTTCATATTCTGATCCATCTGACCACTAAACAGTTTTCCGTTTTGCCTCAGTCCATTTTAAGCGAGCTTTGGCCCAGAGAAGATGCCGGCGTTTCTGGATTGTGGTGTAATATGGCTTCTTCACATAATACAGCTTTTAATTTGAATTCGTGGATTACACGGTGAACTGTGTTCACAGACAATGATTTCTGGCCGTACTCCTGAGCCCACACAGTGAATTACATTACAGAATCACGCCTGTTTTTAATGCAGCGCCGCCTGAGGGCCGTAGATCTCCAGCATCCAGTATTCACCATCGGCCCTGGCCCTTGTGTGCATGAATTTCTCCAGATTCTCTGACTCTCTTGATATTCTATCTTGTAGATGGGGGATATTCAAAGTCTTCACCATTTTGCATTGAGGAACATTTTTCAGTAATTGTCCCACAATTTTTAGATGCCGTTTCCCACAGATTGGTGAACCTTCCACCATCTGAGAGACTCTGCCTCTCTAACGTGCTCTTTTATAGTCATGTGACTTAGTAGAATATTGACCCTCCAGCTGTTTGTCGTCAGTACTACAAACGTTTCCAGCCTTTTGTCCCCCCTCCCTTCCCAACTTTTGTGAGATGTGTTGCTGCCATCAATTACTAAATTAGTTGTTTTTTTTTTTAAATAAAATGAAACAATGTCTCCCCCTCCCCCTCTGATGTGAATAAAATATGATTAGATGAGATTTCCAAATCATTATTTGCCATTTATTTATTTTACGCACCCTCTAACTTTTTTGAAGTTTGGGTTGTACGTAAACAGCTGTGTTACAGCATGGAAACAGTCAGCAAGCTTAGGTCAGGGACACTAGCTGAAAGGTTGGAGGTTCTACATGGAAACTGTACAGAGCCTGATGCAAAGATGTCACCTCACCAGAGCAAGCTGAACAAGCAGGGGATGCTGGGAGATTTCAGCTGTGAAGTTGTAGAATGCAGCTCTGGAGTATAACACAGGCTGTAATTCTGCAATGTCTTGTGCCCAGTATGTAGATCAGGTCTATATGTGACCTGTAATATGGAATCCAGATACTTTATATTAGCCGAGGTGATAATACTGTGTAGCAAACCGGCGTCCGCATGCAGACGGGCGCGTATTTATAAAGATGGAGGATTGCGAGGAAACGCTATTTTCATTTTCCTCAGCCATTGAAATGGCCTCCATCGCTCTGCAGTGGGTTACGGTCTGTGAGACGGATCCCACAGCTCAGACCTGCGGGCACGTATGTCACTGGGCGCAGGGTGCCACAGCCTTCTAACCTCCTGATTATCGTCGTAGCGGCCATTGCTGGAGCACATCACTATCCGGGGCGAGGGAATCGTTTCGCCGGTCCACAGAGAATCAGTTCAGCGTGAATCTCAGACCTGGCGAGTCGATTCACTGATCCCTCGCCCTAATACTCAGGTGGCAGAGCGGGGGCAGCGCTGAGTACAATATGTGAAGTGGGTGCCCTGTCCCTTCTACCATAAAGGGCAACAAGGTACGGCGTATATCAATATACCTATATAATATACACCTACAGCATCCACACCTCAGCTTACACGTGTCACTGGCGTGTCTGTTCGATGATGTCACTTCCTGTACAGAACTTTTCCTCTACGTTTCTGTGATGTCACAACTGTGGCAGTTTTACAATTTTGTCAAAATACAAGACCTTTACGAACTCCTGACTCCCGTGTCTTATTGAAAGTGGACGGTGCAAATTCTAGAAACAGCACCCCTCTTTTTTTATAGGCCGTGTCTGGTATTACAGCTCAGCCCTCTGCAAGTAAGAAGATTAGAAAAACTCTATATTGCACAGTTTTCTGAATGCAACTTGCAGTGTGAAAAAATGGTGTTTTTTGTTCTGGGGGCGCTGGTTACATTCTGGAATTAAATCCTCCATTCTTTACACTGCAGGCTGCATCAAGGAGGACTGCAAACTGGTGCAAAATAAAAGCGAAGGTCGGATAAGTAGAATGGCACTGATTATGTGGTGCTGATGGCGCCTGATGGGAAGGGAGAATGTGCCGCATGGCATAGAATCCTAAAATGGTAGAGTTGGATGGGTCCTCCGGGGTCATCGGGTCCGACCCCCTCCTCAGTGCAGGAACTGGACAAAGCGATGACTGTGAGACCTTCACATCCGATTGATAGTGACCAGTCCGATCCACGGAGGCCGGACCGCCCAACTTCCAGGATCTGCTGCAGGACTCTTCAGACGTCCTGTGGAGTCCGGGCCCCGCCGGCTCAGAGAGGGACTGACATTATTGGGAGGGGGTTTTAAGCTTGGAGGAGCTGGTAAAGCCTGGCACCACCGTCCGTTCCCTTCTACTGTGCCAGCAGCTGGTGGCCTGGACGTTCCTGTGCTGAGTGAGCCTCGTGTGACGCAGAGTGTAAGCTCTCGCCTACGACCTGAAGGTTGCAAGTTCGATCCCCGCGAGAGTCAGGTAGCCGGCTCAAGGTTGACTCAGCCTTCCATCCTTCCGAGGTCGGTAAAATGAGAACCTAGCTTGGTGGGGGGTAATAAGTAATTATTACCTGAAAGCGCTGCGGAATAAGTTGGCACTATACAAATACCAAGATTTATTTTATTTTTTGATCTGCCATTACTGAGCACACTGCCCCCTGCAGTCAGGGCTAAGTAAGGTGTAGATGGACGTGGGTGGACGGTTTAGTAAATAATACAGCCCCCCCCGTTTGCAGATACAGGGATAAACAAGAGAATGGCAGCCCCGGCCGGCGCGTATCGTGTTCGCTATCGATCCGGCGCCTGTTGACTTTGGACGATGGTGTGAGGGTATTTGAAATGAGGTGCTCGCTCCACACATTTTCTCACAGCTTAATCAGCCTCCAAAATCTATACTTTCCCAGGATGCGGGGATGAGGAGTCGGTGTCTGCGGAGATCGGGGAGGCGAAGATTGACACTCGGCAGAATTACATTAACTCTTTCATTCTTCATGTGGTCAGTATCCATCATGGCTGATGCCAGGAGTAGCTCAGGAGGGAGAGCGGGAGTGTAAGGGGGGCAGGCGACCCAAACCTACAACAGATTATCAGAGGAGCGGCTGATATCACATATGATGTATAAGTCTCTGGAGGTTATATCACTACTGGAGCGTTATAAGAGGAGCAGCTGATATAACCTCCAGAGACAACATATATGTGATATCCGTACTGGAGCGTTATAAGCGGAGCAGCGGAAATCAGTAATATATATGATGTCTTTGAAGATTATATAATTACTGGAGCATTATAAGAGGAGCCGCTGATATCCGTCACATATAGGATGCCTCTGGAGGTTATATGACTACTGGAGTGTTATAAGAGGAGCGGCTGATATCACATATGATGTATAAGTCTCTGGAGGTTATATCACTACTGGAGCATTATAAGAGGAGCAGCTGATATAACCTCCAGAGACAACATATATGTGATATCCGTACTGGAGCGTTATAAGCGGAGCAGCGGAAATCAGTAATATATATGATGTCTTTGAAGATTATATAATTACTGGAGCATTATAAGAGGAGCCGCTGATATCCGTCACATATAGGATGCCTCTGGAGGTTATATGACTACTGGAGTGTTATAAGAGGAGCGGCTGATATCACATATGATGTATAAGTCTCTGGAGGTTATATCGCTACTGGAGCGTTATAAGAGAGGCGGCTGATATCAGTCACACATATGATGTCTCTGGAGATTATATCAGTAGTGGAGCATTATAGGAAGGGCAGCTGATATCCGTCACATATAGGATGCCTCTGGAGATTATATGACTACTGGAGTGTTATAAGAGGAGCGGCTGATATCAGTCACATATGGATGGAGAACACTGGAGCTATGTGATATATACTAGTGAGTTGGGGATGGGAGGTTTCTAGCCTTCCTGTCACTCATTCCATTAATCAATTACAATCCGCTTCAAATGGCTGATAACAGAGAGCGATGGCTTTCATTCACTGGTCTAGTATCTATGGAGAACACAGATGGTGGGGTCGTTGTCATTCTTTGTACGGTAGGACAGACCTTCATACAATTAGTGAACTTTCACAGCTAATTGACACACAGGTACTCATCCAAAGGCGATAATTACATGGCGGCGCACGCCTCGCTGTGTCAGATGTTACGGTATAATTGAATCTGCATTTGGCGCACTTACCGCCAGATCCGGCCAGGCATTGAGATTTGGGGCCAATTATGTGCACAATCAGTACTGATCCGGGGGTCCCGGGGGAGGAGGATTCTGCAGGACTGCTCTGTCCTACAGTCAGCCTCTCCACCATGTAATGGCTGATAACAGGGAGCAATAGATTCTACTCTCCAGCAGATTTAATGGTAAGTAGTGCAGTTCATTCCTTAATCTACATTTTCCGGGATGACGTTAATGTTCGCGTTGTTCACGCCCGCAGCCATTTAAGTCTTATAGCTTCGTTGTGAGGCTGTTATTATATTATTAACTCCGCCTGCTGCTCGCGGAGAAGGCGACAATAGGTAAAGTGCGGTTTTATTTCGCGGCAGTTGGCCCCATTTGATGAAATGACATAATTCTAGGAGCCGGTGTCAGCCACTCGGGGGATATTATCTGTACACTGCATTAGCGGAGCACAAAGGTGACGGTTGTCTCAGCAGCCGCTAATGCACTTAGATTATATACATATAATCACCCCCAAGTGTATAACCCGTCATTAAAGATGGAGGCCAGAAATCTGAAATTCTCAGTCCAGGTTGTCGCTTGAAGCCATTTCTAAGTTATCTTGGTTGCCGATGTTGAGCGACCGCTGCTAATGGCTGCTATTCCATAGGGGTAACAGTCCATTCTTCCATAAGGCCTGAACAGCCTAGAAATCTGCATGTCACTATGTGTCAGTCTTTACTGTTTTTCTGGCATTTTATTCATGAAACTGTTAATCATTCTGAAGTGTAATTCTGAGACGTTCTTCTCCCCCTCCTCTACATTCATGTGTAATGAGAGTTTATTACCAGCCTGCGGAGCTTCCATTTCCTCGGCCATATGGCGACATTTTGCAGAAGACCTTGGAGACACATTAAACTCTACGTTCTGAGACGTTAATATGGTCCAGCGCAAAACGCTGCTGATGACGGCTACAAATCCTGAGATCAACGTGACCTGCTCCCAGGTGGGCATCTATGTGATCAGTTGCTGGGATTGTAACCCACATTGTACTTATGTTACTTATCCTGTACTGACCCTGAGTTACATCTTGTATTCTACTCCAGAGCTGCACTCACTATTCTGCTGGTGGAGTCACTGTGTACATACATTACTTATCCTGTACTGATCCTGAGTTACATCCTGTAATATACTCCAGAGCTGCACTCACTATTCTGCTGGTGGAGTCACTGTGTACATACATTACTTATCCTGTACTGACCCTGAGTTACATCTTGTATTCTACTCCAGACCTGCACTCACTATTCTGCTGGTGGAGTCACTATGTACATACATTACGTATCTTGTACTGACCCCGAGTTACATCCTGTATTATACTCCAGAGCTGCACTCACTATTCTGCTGGTGGAGTCACTGTGTACATACATTACTTATCCTGTACTGATCCTGAGTAACATACTGTATTTTACTCCAGAGCTACACTCACTATTCTGCTGGTGGAGTCACTGTGTGCATACATTACTTATCCTGTACTGATCCTGAGTTCCATCCTGTATTATACTCCAGAGCTGCACTCACTATTCTGCTGGTGGAGTCACTGTGTACATACATTACTTATCCTGTACTGATCCTGAGTAACAAACTGTATTATACTCCAGAGCTGCACTCACTATTCTGCTGGTGGAGTCACTGTGTACATACATTACTTATCCTGTACTGATCCTGAGTTCCATCCTGTATTATACCCCAGAGCTGCACTCACTATTCTGTTGGTGGAGTCACTGTGTACATACATTACTTATCCTGTACTGACCCTGAGTTACATCCTGTATTATACATCAGAGCTGCACTCACTATTCTGCTGGTGGAGTCACTGTGTACATACATTACTTATCCTGTACTGACCCTGAGTTACATCCTGTATTATACCCCAGAGCTGCACTCACTATTCTGTTGGTGGAGTCACTGTGTATATAGTGATTGCAGCTCTGGAGTTCATAATACTGGGTATAGTCAAAAAGACTGTTGTTCTATGTTAAAATAACAATAGTGTACTTGAATAGTGTTGAACAGGGCAGCATGGATGCGCTACACAATGGTATCATCCACGGGCCCCTGAACATGTATTTTAATGTTGTGTTGTGGCCCCGCATACGACAGGTAAACCCCATTGCAAATTTGAAGAGTTGCATGTGGGAAGTAGAAATCTGCTTTCTCATTTAGTCCCGTGGGACCGATGCCACTGTGATACACACATGCAGCCATTCTTAAGCTTGTGTTCATTGCAGGGACTCTGAGCTTGGATCGCTACCTGAATCTCCTCCGGCCGCTGGCTTCCTGCATGATCTGCCCCTATCGGGGCAGAAGGCGGCCACTTCCAGTACACTTTTTCTTCAGTTATAATTACCCCAACCAGACTGTTCTTAGTGCTTTGCTCTCTATCTACACTCTTAATACAGTACAGTTATTGTGATCTGCCCTTCCTGCAGACATGGTTGCTTAAAGGCCCTTTTACACGCAACAATTATTACTGAAACAACTGAACAAACTGACAACGCTTTTGCATAAAATTACACATCGAGATCATAGGTTTTTAATTATCTCCATTCCCTCATTAGGTAAAGTCAACTCAGTAGCTGCTGTTTGCTCAGATGGGCGAGTGTTTATGTGAGGGATTATCTGGCCTGCAGATTCCATTGTCTTCTCCCGGCATCAGTCTCATTGTGTATGAAAGGCAAATAAACACTTTCCCCCTCTTGTCAGCAAGCCACTCAAAAGACTGGACAAATTCCATTCAAATGGAATGTCTATTGAGCGGCCGAACAATGGTTTTTATGCGGGCTAAAAACCAATGGCAAACAACAAGTGAACGAATGGTGCGCGACCGCCCGCGTTTACACGTAACGATTTTCGCTCCCTTTTGGCCGTTTGAACGAATTTTGAGCGATAATTGTTTCATGTAAAAGGGCCTTTACCCTCCCCTCCTCAATCTGACTTACCACCCTCCTACCCCTCCCTCCTACTGAGCCGCTGCCCTTTCTTTCATGAAGACTATTAAGAAATTTGATTAATCTTACAATTAGCAAAGAGGAAATGAACAAGAAGGAAACCATCGGTGTAAGGTGGCCGCAGTCTTTAGGGTGATTGATATTCACCAGTGTGCGGTTGGGATCTCACATCCTTCATCTGTAGTAACATCTTGTTTGTCACTTGGACAAGCTGTGGTGCCAATATTTGCGTCCCTCCTGGTGGTGAAAGGGGAAGTGGGTAGGACTCGAGTTCCTCCCTCTGCCGCAACCTTAACAACTTGGCAGGGGGTGGGTAACCTGTTACTGTCCTCTGCCTTCTGAGTTGGGGATCTTTTTGTCTACTTTTTATTTTTCCCTACTTGGGAATGGAAAAATGAAATGACCCATCTGCGAGGGTAGTCCTACTATGAATGGGGTGAGGGTCATCCTGTCCCCTCCCACAAAGGGGTAGGAAGAGAGTGGGGGGTGGACAGCAGGCTCCAGGTCATCCAGTATCAGAATGTGATGCATCAGCCACCAGGGGGCTTCTCCCCCCCCCCCCGCCAGAATCGTAGTGCCCATCATGTCTACTTCACCCGCTGCAGCCCCGGCTGCTCCATATATACCAGCGGACAGAAGTCACATGACATAGCGGCACTGCTGCAACAGACATTACCATATATTTAAAAGTACAAGATACAAAAAAATTCTTATAAAATAAGTAACATCCAGTGATACATTGTTGCATCTCTTCTGCAGAAGTCCGTACTGTGAGCGGAGCAGCGGGGTCCTAAAGGGAAACTCCTGTCATGTCTACAGATGACCCCCAAAAATGATTGGGCTTTAACATTGTCCCATGATGCATCACTTCTTTGCTTCTCTGGGTGGAGTTTAGCTTTCACATGATAATTAACGATGTATTCAAATAAAAAGGGGGTGGAGCCTTACATGGCAAAATAGTGTCTAACGGAAGTATCCATGCTGCGTGATTAATGCTGTAAAAAAAAAAACTGCAATGACAGAATGGATGTTATGGGAAAAAACCATTAAAAATACATTATATGCACCCAAAAATGGTACTAGTAAAAGCTACACCTCGTCACACGGATAACAAACCTCATCGGCCCACGTGGACGGAAAAATAAAAAAGTTACAAAAGTGGAGATGGAAACCCTTGGGGCCAAATAGACCGCGTCACCGAGGGGTTAAAAACAAAGCATGAAAAGTTGCAAGTATGTATTCACCCCCCTTTGCTATGAGGTCCGGGGTGAACAGTTACCTTTACAAGTCACAGATTGTGTACCATGAAGGTGTCACCTGACCTGTCACATGACCAGTGCCGCAATGTGAGGAGCAGGTGTAGATGTATGGAGACATACCCCGAGTGAAAAGGGGGCTCCACAAAGTAATAAAGGGGTCTTCTGGGCAACAAACATTGGTGGTAGTGGGGGGGACACAAGGCATTAAAAAATAACCACAATGCTCCCCTCCCGCTGTGCGCCGCTCTCCAACCACTGCTTCGTTCTTCTCTTTACATCTGCTGCAGTGGTGACCTGGGTTGTGATCGCTGCAGCCAATGGGAGGCCGGCAATGACGTCCCATAAACTGCCCTGGGGCTTTTACATTAGAAGCCCATGTGACCGGTGTGACCAAAGCTGCAGTCTGGCGCCACCGTGAGTATATTCCTTTTATATGGTTTTAGGGACGGGAAACCCCAAACTGTACAACAGGAATAACTCTGAAACCCTGTAAGCTTTTCAGGGGGGTGAATACTTTTGCACATTAACGTTCTGTTTTTTTGTATACATTTATTGTCTCGTGTTTTGCGCTATCACAGCGGTTGGCATGTTGGGTAATCAGATGGTACAAACCGACCTAAAATCCATCTAAATTCCAGGTTGTAATGAGACAAAACAGGACAAAATTAAGGGGCTGAATATTTTCGCAAGACACTGCAGAAACAATATGGTTCCAATGACTATAGGGCGCAGGGGGCGGAGCCAGGCAAGGCGCTACAGGCAAGTCTTTTTTCTAATTTTGACAGGAGTTTTCCTTTTGGTACCGCCGTCCTTTAGCGCCCCCGGAGCCATGTTGTTTATGATGGGGAGAAAGGGTTAAAACAAAAGTGGAGTTCCCCTTTTAAATTTGTAGTAGTGTGTGCTAAGCGGACAGCGCTCGCTCGGTTGTGTCTTCATTTCTGCACATTTGTTGCCCTTTCGTGTTTGCTACAGATGACGCTATCGACTTGTTTGAGTTTGGATTCTGCCGGTGTTTGCTGAGACGTGGAGGTTGCAGGATGACGCTGCTGTTTGTACAGCACTATCAGCCGGCGACTTTTACGCTGGAGGCTCAGAGGGGATGAACAGGAGATAAAAAATTGATTAGAAAGGTTTGTGCTGCGCCGAGTGTGACCTATCGCCTCCCGAATCTGAAGCTGAAGCCGCCTTTCTTTCGGTTGTATCCGTTGAGTTCCTCGGCCAGGGACCCCAGGGCGGTGCCGCTGCGCTTTTCCAGGTCCGGCTCCTCTTTTTCCATCTCGTTCCCTTCCTCCCTCCGTCCGAACCTGAACCGGAATCCGGCTCTTTCCTTCCCGAAGCCCTGCAGCTCCTTGGCCACACTGAACAACGAGGCCGGGTCTGTGTTTTTCTTATCTCTGGGGCCCCCAAGTTGTAGAAGGGGCTCTGGAAGATCTTCATCCCCGCCCACTAGGAGCTGCCATAAACGGGCTCTCTCCCAAGGAAGCTGCTCCTCCATGCTGTCCTGCAGGCTGCAGCTGAACCCCAAAACTAAGAGCAGGAGGGAAAGGCTGTGAGCTCCTCGCATCTAGGAAACAAGACGGCATGTGTCAGTATACAGGAGGTATCACACAGGATGAGATTAGATACAATGACTCCGCAGGCAGTATCACAAGAGGATTAGATACATGGCAGAACAGACAGCATCACTCATGATGGGATTAAATGCAGCGGATCTGCAGGCAGTATCACATGATATGGTTAGATACACGGCTCAGCAGGCAGTATCACACATGACAGGATTAGATACACAGCTCAGCAGGCAGTATCACATGATATGGTTATATACACAGCTCAGCAGACAGTATCACACATGACAGGATTAGATACACAGCTCAGCAGGCAGTATCACCCATAATAGGATCAGATACAGCGGTTGGGCTGCTAGGCATGGAGATGCTTTGTCTGCAGCCAGTTTGGGTGCACAGGGGCCCAGAGGAAGAGGCGGACCCAGGGCCACGCAGCCCCACCCCCTGTCTCGCCACCAATTCGCCCGCTTACCACTTTCTAACAGAGTCCAGCAGCAATATCAACAGATCCATCTTTCTGCTCACGGACGCCCCGCTGACGCTCTCTGTTCTGCGCATGCTGTCACCAGCTCCCATGCGGTATGTGCAGGAGACGGGGGAGGAGTTGCAATGTGCAAAGTGGGAAGCGTCGGCGTGGATTGCATGAGCAGAGGAGATAGTTCTGCCAATATTGCTGATGGAGGATAGAGAACAGGGGGTGGGGGGTAGGAGGGGGGACTAATACTAGTGAGGGCCACAGAGCTGGGTGATGCTATAACTAGTGGGGGCCAGAGAGAGAGAGGTGATATAACTGGTAGGGGCCACAGAGCTGGGTGATGCTATAACTAGTGGGGGCCACAGAGAGGGGTGATGCTATAATTATTGGGGACCATAGATTGGGGCACTATCATTAAGCAGGGACACAGAGGGGTACTATTACTTTGTCAGGCCACTGAGGGGGCACTTTTACTGTGTGGGTTACTAAGAGGTGGGGAAACTATTTCTTTGTAGGTACTAAAAGGAGGGGGTAGCGAGAGAATAGACAGATGGCACTGAGACGAGTGGTTGCTGAAAGCATTCTTGATGGTGGTCCGTGCCCAAGAAAACCAAAAAATAGATGTCACCTATAATCAATGGGAGGTAATTGCACTGTAATCACTATCACTATGTAGAGCTGGTATCTGATTTATATGGTGACTGCATTATTTACAAGTATACCAGAGGGTATGTATATAGATAAATGTCCTCCTCTGGGCCCTGCGCTCTGTGCCCTCCTCTGGGCCCTGCGCTCTGTGCCGCCTCTGGTCTCCGCAAACTGTATCACACATAATAGGATTAGATACTATAGACAGTATTGCATGCTAGGGTTACATACAGCGGCTTGGTGGACAGTGTCATGCATGATGGGATTAGATACGCTAGCTCAGCAGAGAGTATCACACAGGCCAGGTTTAGATACAGCGGACAGGTTTCTCCAGGTTTGCCGTCACTGTATTATATGAGACAATTAGGAAGGAGCTGCCTTAGTTCTTGCGCAGTAGCAGTAAGCAGAATTGTGTGTGCAGCTCTGGGGGTGACTGGAGGTTGAGACATGAAGTAAAGGCCCATTTCCACGGCCCAATCAGCATGAGCTGGCGTTCGTTAAATAGCTTGTTCACCCAATCATTGTACAAGTAAACAGAAACGATCAGCCGACGAATGAGCGGACACTCGGTCATCATCTAATTGGGTGGTTTGTGTCGCTAAATAAACCTTCGTTCTCGGCAGCCCATCTCCCCGTGGAATTGGCGGCGCTGCTGGCACTGTTATAGCCGTATGATGCCTGGGTGAAGACATTCAACCTGCGCCAATCTCATCGATCGGTCCATGTAAATGGATGTAAACCCAAGGTCAGTGTGCAGCAAGTAAAGCCCATGATTTCCGGTAGATTGCTTCTCTCCGATCATGCTTCACCAGGTGTAATATCTCATTTTATTCTCCATGTCAGAAGAAATTGGGGCCCCTGCAGCTGACCATTGGGGGCCCGCTGCACCCCCAGCCCCTCTGCTCTAGGAGATGAAGGCTTCCATAGGCCGTTGTGGAATGTGTGCAGTAATAAAGCTCCGCAGCCTCCATAGTGCGCCGTGACAATGGACCCCGGGAGTCCTCAGTACTTAGAGCTGCGCACTCCGCTCTCTCTTCGCCGCAGCTTCAGGCTGCAGTACGGAGAACGGCACCTCAAAGACGCTTTTCTTAACGGCAGCATGACGGGAATTAGAATCGCACTATTCTGTGCGCACACCGCAACCCCCGAGGCCTCCGACTATGAAAGACTTCACTTCGGAACTCTCTATTTCCACATCATAAATTTTCATACGGGGTTGAATAATTTAGCAAATCCTTTGCTTGGGGTTGTGCTCCCCTGGGAGCTCCAGTCACACTCAGAGCTGCGCTCATAATTCTGCTGGAAATTTGCCCACACCTAACAGCTTAGGTGAGCGACAGCACAGTCTGCCCTGCTGTATCACATGGTTGAGGTGAAAGGAACAAAAAAAAGCATTTGGGCTCCATTTTTTTTAGCAGTAGCGTTTGCCGTAAAGTGTTCCTGGGTGCGACGAGACGGAACGGGGAGGTTATTTAGCTTTTTTTTTTTTTCTTTTTGCAAAAGGGGGAGGTGCACAAAGTTGTGCTTTTAACTATTTTTTTTACATTTTATTATTTTTCATTACTATTATTTCTTTTGCATTTTATGTCCCTGTAGGGAACCGCAACCTCTGGTGCTATGATAATACTGATAATACACTGTAATACTTCTGCACTGCAATACATTATCACTTAGCAAAGCAAATGCAGGCCATTGCAGACGCAGTTACATGGTGGAGGGTCAATGATACCACAGAGGAAGCGTCCTCTCGTTGTGAACCTTTTACATTGAGTGATCAACATTGATCACAGCATGCAAGGAGTTAACAGCAGCGGGGATCGGTGAGAACACAGATCCCTGCTGTTGTAGCAGGAGGCTGGCTGTCAGTCCAATCCTACTGCAGATGGCGTACACTCAGCCTCTGAGTCTGACCCATCCACAGCATCTAACTGTCCACCCATTTACAGGGACCCCTTTTCATCCAGGACATAAAGATACACCCTTGGGGGGAAAGGGGGTAAAGGGGTGATGCTGCAAAAAAAAAACACGTCCTCTATCCACAGGGTGATAATATCTGACTGCTGGGACCCCCACCACTTACAAGAATGGGGGCCGGAGTGTCTCCGGATGAATGGAGCGGCAGTGTGCTTTCAGGGACATGCAGGACCCCGTTCTCGTGAACCATGGAGGTCGCAGCGGTCGGACCCCCAACAGTCAGATACTTGCCACCTATCCATAGAGGATAGGTTCTTGGGTTCACCATTTTACCAAGAAGTCAGCAGATTTTTCAGTTCAGCTTTGGATGTGATTGGAGTGTAAAGCATGGTGGACCAAGGTAAGTAAAGTTCCTCATTATCAGGCACTTTGTCCTGTATACTGATGTTCGGAAGACCCCTTAAAGGCGCAGTACGTGTCAGATGATTATCGTACCCCAGCCATGTATTAATACCCCCTCCCCCATCCCACATGGTCTCCCAACCCGCAGCCCGTCCAAGATGCTGATAAATCAGAAGCGGCAGCGGATGATTATTCACTATGCTAATGCGCTGCAGGATGGAGCGCTGTTATCTCGGGCTGCGGACAGTGATACATTGTGTCCTTGTTCTGTGCAACTCAGCACAAAGCGCTACCAATAATGCAAAACAAATCCCATCGCTCCGTCAGCGGGAAAGCTGGATGACGGCCAATTAAAGTGGCGCTGCGGGCAGAATGACACACCGGGGCTTATTTACTAATACGGTCTAAACATCAGGCAGTGCAAACAGATGAGCGATAAATCTGTCGGTTTAGACGGCCTATTAGTTGGCTTGGTTTCCGACAAAAATTGAGCAAATATTTTGGTGCAATTTGGCGCCATGTTTTGCTCACGTTTGGCCACGCCCCTTTTTTGAAAAATCAGAAAAACTATCTGAAAGTGTCTAAAAACACGATAATTGTACGTTCTAGCGTAATTTGTGCCATAATCTGTCACATTGTAAATGATAATTAAGCGCCTATTGGTGGGACGGCCCCTTAAATCCCTGTATAAGGAGATATGCGTAAAATACGCAATACACAGCAAATCCGCACATAACACGCACAGTTCCATAGTCTATATTGGTGCGTATTATATGCATATTACGCACGAAAATGGGATACGCTGCGGGCTTTTTTGCATGTGTATGATGTGCATGAAAAAAACGCACATGAGCGGCCCCAATGGAAATCAATGGGCTTTAGCAGCGCGTATCACGTGGGAGACGTACGCCCGTGTGAGAGTGGCCATGGGCGCAATAACACGGGTGATATAGAAATCACACGGGAAAGTAACTTATTGCTTATAATGGGTCCATTTACATGAGTGATTTTTTTTTTTTCTCTCGTAGCGCTGCAAGAAAAAACTGCCGCACGCCGCACTCTGCTGCAAGATTGTAGAAAACTTTATTAGGACATATTCATGTACAAGCGAGTGTTTTTTTTACGTGATTTGTATTTTCCCATTGATTTAGCACGCTATTTTACGCTCTCGATGACCGTTCCATCAGAGATGCGATATATGATGCCGTTTTCTCACAAATCGCTCGCAGTGAAAACCGCTTACTTACAAGCGCAATATCGGTTTGAGTTACTCGGACCGATATCTCACTCATGTGAATCCAGCCTGATGGAAAGCTCTGCAAATTGCTAATAGACTTTGCTTTAATTTATCAATGCTTCAAGATCTCTGCTTGCTGTCAGTGAATTGGAACACTTCTGTTTACAGCCGGAGCCTGAAAACCCCTCCAGGCCATGTCCTGCTCACACAAGTGATTTGACTTTTGCCTCCATTTTTGTACAAGCGCAATGACTGCTGCTGGCAGCCTCTTTTTTGCCAGCACCCGTGACACCATGACTGTCTGTTCTGCCCTACCGGGATACAAATGATCATTAATTAACCGTGTGGTGAGGAATTGTAGCACCATAAATCTGGAGGCTTTGTAAAGGGGGGTCTACGAAATCGAAAGACCCCCGTATCTCTGGCATCAGCGAACCACCTGCATATTGCTCTGGTTAGTAAGGGCTAAAGTTGGAAGTTCTTCCGGTGTAGTGTCATATACCAGTGAATCATAGACTGGTAGAGTTGGAAGGGACCTCCAGGGTCATCGGGTCCGACCCCCTGCTCAGTGCAGGATCACTAAATCATCCCAGACAGATATTTGTCCAGCCTTTGCTTGAACAATTCCAGAGAACTCCCCACCTCCCGTGGCAACCTGTTCCACTCATTGATCCCCCTCACTGTCTAATATCTAATCTGTGTCTCCTTCCTTTCAGTTTCATCCCATTCCTTCCAGTCTTTCCTTGCCGTGTACCATGTGACTAGGGATAGCCCTGCAGCCTACCAGAGATATGGATATCTGAAGGTGAGTGGAGACCACTATGGGTTCAATCTCCCCGCCCCTATGCCACCTTCTTGCCACCCTAGGGGGTATTAAATATGGCGTAGTCGGCAGGATAGGTCTAGGATAGGAAGACAACCTGTCACCTGCCTGCTACATTTGGAAATGACCTTGTAAATCACCACTGAAGCCCTGGTGTTATTTGGGGACTGATACTCCATATCAACTCGATTGGCCCAATTCCCAACAGATTGTCCTGGGGTCTCTTATATTGTTACAAGGTTGCCCTACAACCCTAGCAGGCAGCTTGGAACTATCGGAGGGACCGGACAGAGGCTGAGAAGGATAACTGAAAGCACCTAAAGCATGAATGAGGGGCGGGCCCTCTGGAGTATGGGCACCGTGGTCAAATTTAATGTCTTGAAAGGTTTTGGGTTCATCCGGGACTTTGAACATCAAGATGACTTCTTTTTATATTTGGGGGGCGATTTAGTAGTCTGAACGATCCTTGGAATGAAGCAAAGTAATTGTCCGCCATGGGTGTATTATACCTGGCCGGGACATTCGGGCTGCAGTATCCTATATGATGGCGGTCAGGAAGGTTCGGAATATTGTGTGATGGGATATATATTAGGGGTCCACATGGTATTGGTTCCCCCTCTCCCCGACTTCCAACGTAATGGCGGCGGCTCCTTGTATAGAAACGACCTCTCAGTCTCTGTTCCTGCCTTCATCTTAAGATGTTTTGTACAGAGCGGGTAATTTTCTTGGCGAGCGCCGCTCCTTCTTTATGATAACCTGGAGCGACTTCCAGCGGACTCCGTGATTTAATCCGTCTGCCGCACAACGAGGTTAAGTCCTCAGTTTCAGCTTTCAATTAATTACATCTCTCTTTTCAAGGACCTCGTCTTATCTGCGCCCTGAAGGAACTTTAATGCCTCGATAGCTTTGCTTGACTTGTGCATAAATTACCTAGCCGGTTCCACCCCGATCCCTGACTGCATCATAAAACCGTAGTAATGCCGCTACAGAGCAGAATGGCGGATAAGATCAGGTCAATCTGGGGGGTAAATGGGATAAACGATCGAATTTCAGGGGAAACAATAGTGGGAGGCCTAAACATTCCAGCGCCATTGTCTTATAGAAAGGGGGCGGAGCCGTGACCACCTCCGCATCTTGGAAAAACGTCATCTGTTGTATAAGGTGCTGGGATCTCATGTCTGACAGCAGGGAAGCACTAGGATATGGACAGGGGTGATATAGGGGGTGAAGCTGCCCCTTAAGTAACTGAACAGCAACCCCCCTTTTGGCTATCGGAGTTCTCCTCATCCTACACGCATACATGACCAGCCTTTGCTATGTGCAACCCATGTAGCTGCACAGGTTGCCAGCCACTAGCTTGTAGGGGGTACAAGGCAGATGCAGGCTGGAGGCGATTGCCTCCCTTAATCTGCCAGGCCAGATGATCTTCCTGTGTGGCAGCGTCCTGTGGAGCTACATAAATCATCCTTCCCCCGACTCTGCCTCCTCCCCTCTGATGTTCTGAGTCACCATTGGCAGCCCATATGTACTCCCACAACACAATTGCTTAGTTCTGGTACTGTATTTCTTATGAGCTCGTTTCTGGTGCTGCATTTATATTATGAGCTTGGTTCTGGTTCTGTGTTTATGTACTTTATGTTATAAGTTTAGATCTGGGGATGTATTTGTTTATGAGCTTGGTTGTAGTGCTTGCTTCTGGTACTGTATTTGTTATGAGTCTAGATCTAGTGCTGTATTTATGTACTGAGCTCAATCCTGATGCTGTATTTATGTTTTGAGCCTGGTTCTGGTGCTGTATTTAGGCATTGAGCTTGTTATGGGGCTTTATGCATTGAGCTTGCTATGGGGCTTTATTTATGGTATGAGCTTGGCTCTAGTGCTGTATTTATGTAGGAGCTGGTTCTAGGGCTGTATTTATGTACTGAGCTTGGTTCTGGGGTTGTATTTATGAACTGAGCCTGGTTTATGGGTTGTATTTATGTACTGAGCTTGGTTCTGGGGTTGTGTTTATGTACTGAGCTTGGTTCATGTGTTGTATTTATGTACTGAGCTTGGTTCATGGGTTGTATTTATGTACTGAGCTTGGTTCTGGGGTTATATTTATGTACTGCGTTGGCCATGGTGTTATATTTATATACTGAGCTTGGTTCATGTGTTGTATTTATGTACTGAGCTTGGTTCATGGGTTGTATTTATGTACTGAGTTTGGTTCATGGGTTGTATTTATGTACTGAGCTTGGTTCATGGGTTGTATTTATGTACTGAGCTTGGTTCTGGGGTTGTGTTTATGTACTGAGCTTGGTTCATGTGTTGTATTTATGTACTGAGCTTGGTTCATGGGTTGTATTTATGTACTGAGCTTGGTTCTGGGGTGGTATTTATGTACTGAGCTTGGTTCTGGGGTGGTATTTATGTACTGAGCTTGGTTCTGGGGTTGAATTTTGAGTAGCAAAGACATTGTGTTGCACTTGGTTGCATATGCAAACAGAGAAGCACTGATCACTCAGGCACCACAAAACTGTAAACAAGGCACCCAGCACTGCGATGTGTCAGAACAAGGAACTAACTGGTGTGTCATTAAAAACTTTGAACCTTCCTCTTTTCAGTAATGATCTGATTGTGTACCCCACTTTTGTAGTTTGTAATTATATCCTCAAATCTGCTCCTTTTTGAATAACCCTGTGCACTGAGCTTGGTTCTGGGGTTGTATTTATGTACTGAGCCTGGTTCTGGTACGGTATTTATTCTCTAAGCTATCTGTTGTGGGTATGCTGGTTATCTTTCTCCAGGTAGACTGCCTATTAGTGCAATATATATAATTTTTTTTCTTATGATGAAGGGGGAGGAGGTGCCAAACAAAGCTCTGCACAAGATGCCATTTAAATGAAGCCCGACACTAAACAGTTTGCAGTGGTACGTAACGCAGTCATGAACGCAATTTAGCTGGGTCTATAAAAATATAAATGTACAATATACATTGATCTAAGTATTGGCCCCCCACCTGTGCTGTCAGGTGATGTGTGAGCAGCACACAGATGTATCCCAGATGCCCCCAGCTGTAGAGCTGACAACGGGGTCTGGTGGGGGATGTCACCAGGTGTAGAGATGACAATAGGGTCTGGTGGTGGGATGTCACCAGGTGTAGAGCGGACAACGGGGTCTGGTGGTGGGATGTCACCAGGTGTAGAGCTGATAACGGGGTCTGGTGGTGGGATGTCACCAGGTGTAGAGCTGACAACGGGGTCTGGTGGGGGGATGTCACCAGGTGTAGAGCTGACAACGGGGTCTGGTGGGGGGATGTCACCAGGTGTAGAGCTGACAATGGGTCTGGTGGGGGATGTCACCAGGTGTAGAGCTGACAACGGGGTCTGGTGGGGGGATGTCACCAGGTGTAGAGCTGACAACGGGGTCTGGTGGGGGGATGTCACCAGTTGTAGAGCTGACAACGGGGTCTGGTGGTGGGATGTCACCAGGTGTAGAGCTGACATTGGGGTCTGGTGGTGGGATGTCACCAGGTGTAGAGCTGACAACGGGGTCTGGTGGTGGGATGTCACCAGGTGTAGAGCTGACAACGGGGTCTGGTGGTGGGATGTCACCAGGTGTAGAGCTGACAAGGTGGTGGGATGTCACCAGGTGTAGAGCTGACAAGGTGGTGGGATGTCACCAGGTGTAGAGCTGACAAGGTGGTGGGATGTCACCAGGTGTAGAGCTGACAAGGTGGTGGGATGTCACCAGGTGTAGAGCTGACAACGTGGTGGGATGTCACCAGGTGTAGAGCTGACAACGGGGTCTGGTGGTGGGATGTCACCAGGTGTAGAGCTGACAACGGGGTCTGGTGGTGGGATGTCACCAGGTGTAGAGCTGACAACGGGGTCTGGTGGGGGGATGTCACCAGGTGTAGAGCTGACAACGGGGTCTGGTGGTGGATGTCATCAGGTGCAGAGCTGACAACGGGGTCTGGTGGTGGATGTCACCAGATGTAGAGCTGACAACGGGGTCTGGTGGTGGGGATGTTACCAACCAATCAGTACGAGATATGTTCAGAGTCATGTTGGCCATTTTGTTGTGCGACCTCGTAAACTGACGGAATGTGGACAGGTTCTAGTGCTTATACGAGCTGTGAAGGCATCACTCGCTCAGGAGGTCTCACAGGACATTGGGACATCTATTAGCACCAGAACCATCCATAGGAAACTGCATGCGAAGGGTTACTATGGACGAGCGGCTGCACACATCATCACTGTTAGGAATCGAACCCTGGACCTCCTGCACTCCTCTATCTCTGATTAGGCTTGCTATATAAACCTGGCCCTGATCCCTCCATCCCTGCGTGATTATTCTGCACAGCACCGTTTGATCAAGCTCCACTTGCCTGTTCCTCTGCCGTTTCTGCTAGACCTCCTGTTACTGACTTCTGACTTCCCTTCCGACTACGCTACCCAGCTCAACCATCTGTACCGAAAATGGAGACCTCCAATTGCTGACTCCTGGCTCTTCCTTGACTACTCTCCAGACCTGCGGCTATTACATCTGCGACTTCAACCCAGTGCCTGAAATCACTACAATGACAGCAGTGAATGCACGGTGGCGTCTGCGATGGGGCTCGGAGTAACGGACTGTGAATGGAAACAAGTGTTGTGGATGACTGAATCACAGGACACCATCTTCTGATCAGATGGCGGCACTTGGGTGTGGCGGTTTTCTAGAGAGCGGTTTCTACATTGTCCCAACAGTGAAGTTAGGAGGAGGCTCTGTTATGGTGGGTGGTGTTAGGGCCATTGGTTTTATTGAAGTCCCCCCTCACCACCAATGGGTACAGAGACATTCCGGACAATGTGGCATCACCTCCCCTGTGGTTATACTCTGGTTCAGCTCCGTGTCTCCACCAACATGACGAGCGCCATGTCATACGGCACTAGAATGCCGTATCCGTGCCCAACACGCCCTTCATCCTCTGCATCACTATGTGAAGCTCCTCAAGGAATGGAGGCAAATTTGGTGGAAAGTGGCCCATTAGGGTTACTGCAGTCAAAGGCGGATGGAAAAATGTGAATAAAATCTAATTTCCTCACCCTCTATGTGCGTCCTAATACTACAGTGAAGACTGAGGCCGGGCTCACATGTGAGAGACCCGCAGTGGACTCTGGCTGTGAGCCCAGCTGGTAACCCCTCGTACCTGCTATCTCTGTAATGCGGATGACCGCGGACGCTCGCCATCGGACATACGCAGTACAAGGGCTTTTGTTTTTCCCACACAGACGCTAAGCGATGACGCGGTACCTGCAACCCATACCCAATGGTAATCGCAAATGGGCTGCGGGTCAGATGGCCTCCATCCAATTCAACAGAGGTCGTCCGCGGCAAAAATAGAGCATGCTACGATTTTTCTTTCGCTCGCGGAATAAGCAATTCACGAGTGTGAACGAAAAAGTGAAAGTACATGCTTTTTCAATGCCTGCGTTTGCCCACGGATCCTCCTGGCGGACACCAGTCGCAGATTCCATAATTGGAGTCCGCCCATGTGAGCCCAGCCTACTGTGGTACATAGATATAAAGCAGTGTCACTGAGCTGAAGCCCCCAACCTCATGGACCTTGACGGCTAGGCTCCGGCTACATGGTGCACCGTGGCCCATCACATTGGATGATGGTAAATGCCGGCACATTCAACTGCCAACTTCACAACTGCAAGAAATCCAAACCTGGTGAAGTTTTGTGACCGTCGGGTGACGGCGACTTGTGAGTCACAATGTGACCGTGTTCACCACATTCAGAGGTAGACGGACTATGGGGCAATATAATAAGACAGAGACAGTAAAAAAGAAAAATATCTATAAAAATATGAACAAATCTATAAATAAATGCGGTGAAAACAGAAATATAAAACGAGCTAAAATAATCCAGTAATGAAAAATACAATAAAAATACTAAAAAACGAACAAGTATAAAAAAAAGGCTAATTCTGAGGCGAGCCTCACATCCGTAGGGCCTCCGGTGCGGATCTATTCCAACGTCCCAAATATAACAGCTGCGCAATTTAATCCTGGTAAATAACGGACGGCATAAAGGATGCGGCACGGACTCCATGACGGTCAGCGGGGTCCGTTTGATGCGGTTCAGTTCTGTCATAAGACGGATCCGCTCAGACGGGGATTGTTTTCTGCTCCCCTAACCTTTACTCTGCTGGGAGCGCAACCGAAATAATGAAATGGCTGAAAAAATGCACGAAAATTATTTTTAAAAAATATGAAAAAAAAAAAATGAAAAACAGCGGAAAAGATAAAAAATAAAGTCCTAAAAATAGTCTTTTTTTATCCTTTTAGCAAATTCTGACTATTGAACGGAACGCTCTATGGGTGTTAATTACGAGAAATAAGCTGAAAATAAAGATTTGCGTTGCCGGTTTCTCGTGTTCTCCCCGCTCCTCGATAATGGATCTATTTAATGCATTAGATTGCAGAACAATAATTCTCGGAGAGTTGGCGCAGCGTCGGGGGATTGAGTGACTTGGCCCAGAGCGCGCCGCGTTCACTTCATTAGTGTATCGATTTTAGATATAAGAGCAGAGTAACGCTATTCTCCGGAAGATACAGAGCGCGATATTACAGCTACATTATCATATTAATTAGTGCTGGAGTGCGGAGTCAGGGGGGGACGATCTGCTGCACCACAGCCCCCCACACCTGCGCACAGCCTCCATAGACCTGTCTGCAGAGCCAGGAGTGGCCCCCAGGGACAGGAAGTGTGAGAGCACACCAGAATTACGGCATTCCCTTAGGTTAGGTAAAGTAATATTAAGTGGATATTATTTAGTTTTAGGCTACCTACACCAGCCGAGCGCCATATTGGACCGTGAAACTCGGCCAGAAATCGCGCTCGCCAACATGTGATTTACCCGCGGATGCGAGGTGTTTTTCTGTCAAAACCGCCTCCCATCACTGCACTAAAATGGCGATCTTCCGGCGCGGCTTTCAGGCACGTCGGAGATCGGCATGTGTTTCCTATTCCTTTCAATGGGGGGCGCCTCACATTGCCGTTGTGCGCACATCGTACACCATGCAATGTGCTTTCCTGACCCATTGTAAACGACGCAAAAATATAGGACATGCCGCGATTTTTCGGTCCGGCATAGGCTACATTGAAAAGAATAGGGTTCATATTCTTGTGGGCTTTCTGAGTCTCGCAACGCACAAATTTTGCGCGATTTTCTCGGCCGTGTGAAAGCGGCCTAATAAGGGGGAAATTCCCAATATTTAGAAAGTTAATTATGATTACTATGTATACAGTATATACAAGAGTGATCGAATTGTTTCTACCTGCAGCCACCATACAATGAGCTCCTCCTAATGGTGGCTGTATAGATCTGTATACAGTGAACTCTCCCTAGTTAGGGCTGTATATAGTAAGCTTCCCCTAGTGGACGCTGTATATATCTGCACACACTCAGCTCCCCATAGGGGTGGCTGTAAAGTTCTGTATTTAGTGAGCTCCCTTTAGTGGTGGCTGTATAGACCTGTATGTAGTAAGCTTGCCATAGTGGTGGCTGTATATATCTGTATTTAGTGATCTCCCCCTACTGATGGCTGTATATGTCTGTATACAGTGAGAGCACTGTAGTGGTGGCTGTATAGATCTGTATACAGTGAACTCGCCCTTGTTGGGGCTGTATATAGTAATCTTCCCCTAGTGGCAGCTGTATATATCTGCATACAGTCAGGTCCCCATAGGGGTGGCTGTATAGATCTGTATTTGGTGAGCTCCCTCTAGTGGTGGCTAATAGATCTGTATGTAGTAAGCTCCCCCTAGTGATGGCTGTATATGTCTGTATACACTGAGAGCCCTGTAGTGGTGGCTGTATAGATCTGTATACAGTCATCTCCCCATAAGGGTGGGCTGTATAGATGTGTTTAGTGAGCTCCCTCTAGTGGTGGCTATATAGTTGTGTATGCAGGGAGCTTCCTCTAGTGGTGGTTGTATAGATCTGTATACAGGAAGCTTCAGAGTAGTGGTGGCTGTATAAATCTGTATGCAGGGCATTCCCCCTAATGGTGGCAGTATATATTTGTACGCAGGGAGCTCCCCCTAGTGGTGGATGTGTAGACCTGTATACAGGAAGCTCCCCCTAGTGGTGGCTGTATAAATCTGTATGCAGGGTGTTCTCCCTAATGGTGGCTGTATAGATCTGTGTGTAATGAACTCCCCCTAATGATGAGAACTCCTGCACTGAGCAGGGGGTCAGACCCGATGACCCTGGAGGTCCCTTCTAACTCTACGATTCTAGGATTCTATGACTGTTTAGATCTGTATGTAGTGAGCTCCCTCTAGTGGTGGCTATATAGATGTGGTGGCTGTAT
The DNA here is from genome assembly GCF_035609145.1 of Eleutherodactylus coqui. Lineage (NCBI taxonomy): Eukaryota > Metazoa > Chordata > Amphibia > Anura > Eleutherodactylidae > Eleutherodactylus > Eleutherodactylus coqui. The sequence goes on along the minus strand of NC_089846.1, from coordinate 9,771,590 downwards.
AGATCTATATGCAGGGTGTTCCCCCTAATGGTGGCTGTATAGATCTGTATGTAGTGAGCTCCCCCTAGTGGTGGCTGCAGGCAGACAGAATTAATCATGTAACTCTGTTAAACTTTAGACTTTTCCTCCGCAGTGAGGCACTGATGTTCTTTGTAACTTCTGATTTTACCAGTTATATTTGAGCTTGGGTGCAAAAACAGCAAAAATCTTAATTATTCTGAAAGCAGTGGCCGCTGTGAATGAGCAAAATGGTAAAATATGTGCCCCCATTATAGGATATGTATTTCACCTGTGTTTCGCTGAGCGTCTTGGTATATTTCATGTTCTCTCCGCTCTAGATGGCTATAAATTATGTATCAGTTCACGCTCGTTATATGTTCGCAGCTCCCCCGTGGTTTACTGTTCATTATAATAGCAGTTTTTGTTCTTACTAGAAATCTTGAAGTCTGTGGGATCAGACCAAGATTCATTCCTTCACTCGTCCCATAGACGAAAGGCAGCCTAAGCCCTCCTCCAGCCAATTAGTGGCCCCTGACACAAGGACCCCACTGTGTGGTCCCCGCCCATCTTGGGACCAGACTCAAATATTAGTTTCATGAATATTTTTGATTGGTGCAAGTCGGCCGCCCACCTATCCCAGGTCCATCAGTGTGAAAATCTGATGTTCGGAATTTTGTAAAGAAATTGGAATATTTTTACATTTTATACATGACGTTTTTGGAAAATCTCGCATGTTCTAATGAACTGAGAAGGAGCTGAAGGCTCAGGATACATCAGGGGCCCCATAATATTCCTACATGGAGCTAATGACCCTGCCCCCCGGTGGTGTTCTTCTCCACCCCAGGGATTGTTGGGCACGGAGTCGGGGTGCTGGGTCCAGTACAGACCCGGGACCACATCTGCTTGGAGACTGGATGTTCTCTGTGTAGTTTCTGTTGGGTTTTCTGTTCTTCTAATTTCCACTAAAGGACCCACAACCCTTGTCTTACCGTCCGAGCCGGGAGGAGGACCCACATGGGTCAAGAACAAGTGGCCAGAACCTGAAGAAAACCCATCTGTGCCTTGCTGCTGCTCAAGTATCCGCCAGTCTAGGACGGCTCCCGTAGATGGGGGAACCGGGTTTTGCAGGGGTTGACAAACCGAAGCTTCAAGAGCCTCCTGCCCCTGTGGCCCCATTAGATGACTAGCTGTGTATGTGCCTGTACTGAAGGATCTAGATTGTCAGCTCTGCTAGTGAGCAGGACCTCAGCGAGTGAAGCAGCCGGGTACAAGGTGGTGGGATCAGTTACCAACCTACAACCACAACATCCATGAAGTTTTTGGAAAAAAATTTGAATTTCCTTCGCAAGTAAGTGATCGTAAAATCTGCAACAATGTAACAAGTCGGATAATTGGCGCAGAACTTACCTTGTACCTGTTGGGAGGCCCTGGGAGCGTTGTGCCGGGTTCTGACGACGCTGCGTTTGTCTGTTCATCCCACCCTCATTCTACCTTATAAATAAGGGTCCCGAGGACTTGAGACGTCACACGGTGGAGCCTTAATAGGGAGAATTAGCCCCGACATTCCTCAGACTGGGATCCCATTGCCAGTAAAGATGGTTACGGTCACCACTGCGCACGCTGCGCCGCTGATTGGCTGGTTACGATGTGAAGATTAAGCATTGTGGATAATGGAGCGGCTTATTAGCTCCATCATCATCATCGTCGTCGCTGCCTGCAGGGGACAATCGCGCCCCCGTAATCAGAGCATGAGGGTTAACCCTTTGGCCCGAGAAGAAAATCCTCCACCTGTAGTTGTAGTAGTAAGGCCTTGCATAGTGAGTGCAGCGGGAGCCGCATGTAAGGGGGTCAGCTGCTAGTGACCACGCCTTCGGTTTCCTGAAATACTTTGTGCTACTGATGAACCCCGTTCCAGCTATTCTGTCTGTACCCCTCACATCATGTCACGGCCCTGCACTCCCCTCCGCTGACTCAGGGCTCATTCAGACGGCCGTATATACGCAGCACATAGAACGCATTGTTTTCACTGGGTTTAGTCACAGCTGCGTATTTTTCACGTGACTATTACGGTGTTTATTACGCACCGCACAGCCCATTAAAGTCAATGGGCCTGCGCAAATACACAGCGATGCACAGGAAACCTCTATATTCGCGCTGGGAAACAATAGGCTTTTCTTGAAAATTTTTTTTTTGCGACGTGCATTAAAAAAATTAAGATGGGCCGAAAAACGCAAGGAGGGGGTGGGGGAAGGGGGCGTTATTTGGTCTTTTAATACGCTGTGTGCTCAAGGAGAGACATCCGCACTCCGGCCATCTGAATGAGCCCCTGCTCTGTGCTGCTGCGGGACAAGCCCGTTCCCTCCGCCTAATGATGAGCGGGGGCGATTCTTGGTTCCCTCTGCTGTACCAGACAGTGTTTGGGATGAGAAGCCTGGATAATGATGCGGTCCTCGGGGGAGACGGCGCTGCGCCTCGCTTGGAACCGCCGATCTTAAGACTGCGACAATTTATTACTCGTTTATGTTAATTTCATGAAACTTAATTTAATTTAAGCTCTATTGAAAATGACATTTTCTGCTGCGAGACGATGGAGGCGATGGTAACCACGCAACGCACCAAGCTTGCTGATGTGTGCTTGCAGGCTGGAATCCATCCTGACCTCATACTTCTCACAGCTGAGGGTTTGTTACAATGTATCCAGTCTACACAATCCTCTGTGTGAGGTCAACACATCAGCAGCACAAATATGGGACCGGTCACATGGGGCAGAATATTCCACAACAGCGTTGCACAATATGGCGTCCCTGAATTCTGCACGGCTAACTGAATTTTGATGTGAATTCTGTTATTTTCAATTCCGCACCAAAATCACGTTAGCGGTGCAGATTTTGGTGCAGAATATTCCAGAACGCTGACCTAGAATATTCTGTCTGGTGTGAAAGGCCCCTGTCTCTCCTGTCCTGATTAGTTTGTTACATTGTATCATTCTGGAGGATTGTCTGCACTGGATACAATTGTAACAAACCCTCAGCTGTGAGAAGTATCAGGTCTGCAGGATTCAGCCTCTGTGTGTAAACATAAGCTTCCCATTCACTTACAGCCAGCAGAGATCTTAGTGATAAAATTAAACATAAATTATATTAGAAGGTTGCAGAACGTTTCATGATTCGCCGCTAAAGTTTCATTTACGGAAGACTGAACCGCCATTAACCCTTTTGTCCCGACAGGACCTCCACCACTTGTCCACTGGACTCCTGAGATGAGCCAAGACTCCGGCAATTAACCCCACTTAATCCCGAGGCCGTTGCGGTATGTGAGAGGCAGGAGGCCAGCAGACACAAGCGCCCTGGAGAAGCTCTGCAAGAAATTCTTAAGAGCATCATCCAAGTCCGGCGTAAGATATGCGAATCCCGGAGGAGTGTAAAGCAGATGGAGCAGGTCTTCACATCTATGGCCTCCATGCTGGAATGCGTTTTCCAAGCTCACCTCTATCCTCCATGGTGGGGGGGGAGGGGGTCTGCAATTTGGGGCTGAGAAGGGAGTGAAAAGTGTCAGAGAGTCCTTTAGGGTTGTGAGATAGTGAGGAGACGAGAGAGGTGAAGTAGACTTGTTTGGCGTGGAGGAGGGCGAGGTTGTAGGTTCTGCTATGTTGTCTACATAACCTCATAGAAGTGAATGGAAGTTAAGTAGCTTACTGAGATGTGGAAGCAGTGCCGCTCGCTCTGCTAGGGGTTTTACGTAACTTGCATTAACTTCTATGAGACTTATGGAAATGCTATAGCAGGGTGATAGAGCGCAGGGCGCTCGGCTGTTTTTGTAACACTTGTCCACCTCTTGGATCCTGGATGTGATACCCAGCAGGGCAAGGATGGTGTGAGCCACTGGGGTGGAAATACCCCTTTAACATGGTTATCTTTACCTGCCACAGAAGTCACTGGGATTAAAACCCCATTTACACGGGACGCCTATTGGGCAAGCGATGCACTGGAGCGAGTATCGTTGGCTCGCAGCAGGGCGGCTGGAGATTTCTCTCCTCTCGCTCCCCCGCCCCTCTCCATTTACTTAGCACAGCGGCCGTTCAGTACTGAATGACTGCTGTTTACACTGAATGATGGCCGTTCAGCTCATCTTTCATCGTTTAGGCTGCATAAAATCCTGAATGGTGATCAGCACGGGACCGAGGACACACAGGCATCGTTTGCCCAACATTCGTCCTGGGGCTTAAGGCTACCATGGGCCCTGAGCTGTATGAAGATTTTCCCCATCATCATGACCTAAATGATGATGATCTGACACTTTCTGTATCAATAGTGTGGCGGGGCCAACATTACTACACAGATATGAGAACAGAAAGTAGCTTTAGGCCGCTTTCACACGGGCTGCAAAATCGCGCAATTTCCTGGCAATGCGACAGCGCTACAAAATGCCTGTTTGTGAAACCCAAACTTTTTAATGGTTTCCTTCACATTAGAGATGTTTTCACTGATGCTATGTTGCAAGAAGAAAAAAATCGCGTCATGCTCTATCTTTCTGCAATGTGTTATTTTTTTATCTCCCGTGTTTCCCTGCGGAGCCTCCTTATCGCATCGCACGAACTGGCGATTTTAACATTAGAAACTCCTATTGACTTTCGCAATAAATTTTTTTTATCGCGGGCGGCCGTGATACGAGATTGCCAAGAATAAGCATCGCTGGAGCTACGGAATTCCGGGAACAAAGCTGCGATATTGCTGTCGCCCGTGTGAGAGAGGTCTAATGGGGATGAGCAGGGAGCGGTGAGGATTGGAATAGTTTCTTAGGGTATATTATTATTACACACAGCGCTACAAGATGTGATACGAGGGGCATGGAGGCTCTAGTACCCTGTTGTACCAACTCTAGCTTGGATACAAGATGTGATACAGGTGGGCATGGAGGCTCTAGTACCCTGTTGTACCAACTCTAGCTTGGATACAAGATGTAATACAGGCAGGCATGGAGGCTCTAGTACCCTGTTGTACCGCCTCTAGCTTGGATACAAGATGTGATACAGGCGGGCATGGAGGCTCTAGTACCCTGTTGTACCGCCTCTAGCTTGGATACAAGATGTGATACAGGCGGGCATGGAGGCTCTAGTACCCTGTCGTACCGCCTCTAGCTTGGATACAAGATGTGATATGGGGGGCATGGAGGCTCTAGTACCCTGTTGTACCGCCTCTAGCTTGGATACAAGATGTGATACGGGAGGCATGGAGGCTCTAGTACCCTGTTGTACTGCCTCTAGCTTGGATACAAGATGTGATACGGGCAGGCATGGAGGCTCTAGTACCCTGTTGTACCAACTCTAGCTTGGATACAAGATGTAATACAGGCGGGCATTGAGGCTCTAGTACCCTGTCGTACCGCCTCTAGCTTGGATACAAGATGTGATATGGGGGGCATGGAGGCTCTAGTACCCTGTTGTACCGCCTCTAGCTTGGATACAAGATGTGATACAGGCTGGCATGGAGGCCTACCGGTTCAGTATGGTATCCTGTGGCATATCGCTCCACATTTGCTGTAACTGAGCCTCTAGATCGTACCAACTAGTAGACTGTGGAAGTTGGCATCCCAGATGTTCCCATACATGTTCTATTGGTGATCAATATGACAACTAGGCAGCCACAGAAGTGTGACAATGCTGTGGGGGCTCCTGTGACCCCCTTGTGTGTGCGGCCGAGCATTATCCTGCTGGAAGCCGCCATGAGAGGAACACATGTGGCTGCAGGATGTCCTGAACATATTGCTGAGCTGTCATTGTCCCTCATACCACCACTAGGGGGGCTGAGTGTCATATGTGATGACCTCCCAGACCATCACACCAGCAGGGGGCATTGTGCCACGACATAGCAAAGGCAGGATTGAGGCACTCACCCTGAGGTCTCAAGGCATGAAGATAGTCGTCATCAGTGCCCAAACTAAACCTCGATTAGTCGCTGCAGACAACCCGTTCCACTCCGTAACGTAGAGTTCCATCATTCACGACATCCCTGCAAAGGGGACAATGGTTAGGGTCAGAGGCCGTACATGTAATGGGGGCCGTGAGACCAAATGTCCTTCAGCCAAGCGCCTGGAAATGGTTTCTATGAACACAGGGGAGTAACCATGGCACTGCTTGTCTGTGGATGGAGGACAACAAAACTGTTGGAGCTGCTGGTGCTTGTAGGTCAATCAGACGCTCCTCTCTACTGGTGGTCTGTAGGGGGCGTCCTGAGCCTGGTCACCTTGTGTGCCCTCACACATCCACTGGTCCCAACACCCCCTAACAGTCTGGTCAGATGCTCCTCTCTACTGGTGGTCTGTTGGAGACGTCCTGAGCACGGTCACCTTGTGTGCCCCCATCCACTGGTCCCAACACCCCCTAACAGTCTGGTCAGACGGTCCTCTCTACTGGTGGTCTGTTGGTGGCGTCCTGAGCCCAGTCACCTTGTGTGCCCTCATACATCCACTGGTCCCAACATCTCCTTGCAGTCGCAAAGAAGGCAAGCCCAATTCTGGGATGTATTAAGGGAAGCATAGAGTCTAGATCATGTGAGGTCATTATCACCTCTACTCTTCCTGAGTCAGACCTCATCTGGAATACTGGGTCCAGTTCTGGGCACCCCACTTTAAAAAAGACATAGACAAACTGGAGTAAGTTCAGAGAAGAGTTACCAAGATGGTGAGCGGTCTGCAAATCATGTCCTATGAGGGACGGTTAAAGGATCTGGGAATGTTTAGCAGAAGAGAAGGCTGAGAGGAGACTTAATAGCGGTCTACAAATATCTGAAGGGCTGTCACAGTGCAGAGGGATCAGCCCTATTCTCATCTGCACAAGGAAAGACTAGAAGCAATGGGATGAAACTGAAAGAGAGGAGACACAGATTAGATATTAGACAGTGAGGGGGATCAATGAGTGGAACAGGTTACCACGGGAGGTGGGGAGTTCTCCTTCAATGGAAGTGTTCAAACAAAGGCTGGACAGACATCTGTCTGGGATAATTTAGTGATTCTGCACTGAGTGGGGGGTCGGACCCGATGACCATGGAGGTCCCTTCCAACTCTACCAGACTATGATTCTTAACAGTCTGGTCAGAACGGCCATAGTAATACGGACCATGCTGGTATAACCTGGGCATCTATTGTATATAATTATACATGTACAGCTGGTATAAGTTATACATCTCCTGTATATAGTGATATGGAGCATGCTGGTATAACCTGGGGATCTCCTGTATATAATTATATATGCACAGCTGGTATAAGTTATACATCCTGTATATAGTGATATGGAGCATGCTGGTATAACCTGGGCATCTCCTGTATATAATTATATATGCACAGCTGGTATAAGTTATACATCCTGTATATAGTGATATGGAGCATGCTGGTATAACCTGGGTATCTCCTGTATATAATTATATATGGACAGCCGGTATAAGTTATACATCTCCCTGTATATAGTGATATGGAGCATGCTGGTATAACCTGGGCATCTACTGTATATAATTATATATGTACAGCTGATATGTTATCCATCTCCTGTATATAGTGATATGGAGCATGCTGGTATAACCTGGGTATCTCCTGTATATAATTATATATGTAGAGCTGGTATAAGTTATACATCTCCTGTATATAGTGATATGGAGCATGCTGGTATAACCTGGGCATCTACTGTATATAATTATATATGTACAGCTGATATGTTATCCATCTCCTGTATATAGTGATATGGAACATGCTGGTATGACCTGGGTATCTCCTGTATATGATTACACACAGTTAAAAGATGCATCAAAAACCAACATTCAGTGTACAAAAAAAGTGCCTCTATTATTTAAATCCACATACAGTTTTTTTATTGTGTTTTTTAATTGTGGTTCAAAAATGCAACAAAAACTTGAAGGTCTGAACGCAGCCTGAGGGGCTACAAGCAAATTTTCATGTAGTCTAGGAAATGTCATGTTTGGAAAGCTTATGCCAAGGGGCAGATCATGTATGTAAATGTACGCAGTACAGTTTAGGTATGGGTACAGGTGGAGAGAAGGGGGGGCTCGAGCTAAACTTTTGCCCAGGGTCCCCTGAGCCTTTAGCCACGCCCCTGCGTGCATGTATATATGTGTATGTTATATATGCTGTACATGCGCACACATTTATACAAACCTACGCCACAACAGTGGAGCATTCTCCTTAGTGGGGCCTGGAAAAGTGGCAAGCTAAAGGAGCTGCTATTTTCAGTCATCAAGGAGAGGAGCTGCTGCCTTCAGGAACACCCGTACAGCTGTGCTGCCCTCCCCTTCCCCAAGACAGCCTGCCACATTACAGTTGCATCAGCGGGCAGTTTGGGCAGCCATGGGCCCCCTGGGAGCTCTAGTTTTCTCGGTGGCCAAAAAAGCAGCATTACTGCAACAGGCTAAAGGAAGCTGAAGGTCAGTCAGTGCTGTGCCACGGCAGATCCAGCTAAACGTGGGGCAGTCAGAAGGAGCAGCCCCACAAATCACCTGGGGCACATGCCCCCTCTACCCAACTCACCCTAGAAACCACCCACACCTTGTCCACCCTGGAAGACTGCCCACGCTTAGCCCGCCCCTGAAGACTGCCCACATCATCATTGGCATATAAATCTGAACTGGCCTGGGGATGTATGGACTTGGATGTGGACGGTAAGTGGATCCACAGTAGATCATCATATGGTGGTGATCCTCCCCCCCCCCCCCCCCCCCATTAGCTGTGTGTAATTCCAATGTCATGTGATTGCTATTTATGCGATCTTCTGTTCCAATGAATCACATTCACTGCCGGAGCAGCAAAGAGGATCCGATGTAACGGTGTATTTTATCTCCATAGTTCACTCTGCAGCATAATAATTACTCTCCTTGGAGTCGTCTCAGCAGCTTCTATAATTCAGAGGCCGCGGTATCGATCAGATCACTACAGCGACGCTTCCCCGATATTAGTAATCCAAGACCGTTCTAGTCCTTTCACTCACATTGATCCAGTAACATACAAACCGGCACTGATTCATCTCTACTGCATCATCAACCGCAGAACCGGGAAATAATCACAAAGTGGAGGAAGGAAAATGTCAGCAAGGAGGAAACAGTCAGAAAACAGCATCAATCACAAGTATATGGGGGGCAGTATTATAGTAGTTATATTCTTGTACATAGGGGGCAGTATTATAGTAGTTATATTCTTGTACATAGGGGGCAGTATTATAGTAGTTATATTCTTGTACATAGGAGGCAGTATTATAGTAGTTATATTCTTGTACATAGGAGGCAGTATTATAGTAGTTATATTCTTGTACATAGGAGCAGTATTATAGTAGTTATTTTCTTGTACATAGGGGGCAGTATTATAGTAGTTATTTTCTTGTACATAGGGGGCAGTATTATAGTAGTTATATTCTTGTACATAGGAGGCAGTATTATAGTAGTTATATTCTTGTACATAGGAGGCAGTATTATAGTAGTTATATTCTTGTACATAGGAGCAGTATTATAGTAGTTATATTCTTGTACATAGGGGGCAGTATTATAGTAGTTATATTCTTGTACATAGGGGGCAGTATTATAGTAGTTATATTCTTGTACATGGGAGCAGTATTATAGTAGTTATATTCTTGTACATAGGGGACAGTATTATAGTAGTTATATTCTTGTACATAGGGGGCAGTATTATAGTAGTTATATTCTTGTACATAGGGGGCAGTATTATAGTAGTTATATTCTTGTACATAGGAGCAGTATTAAAGTAGTTATATTCTTGTACATAGGAGGCAGTATTATAGTAGTTATATTCTTGTACATAGGAGGCAGTATTATAGTAGTTATATTCTTGTACATAGGAGCAGTATTATAGTAGTTATTTTCTTGTACATAGGGGGCAGTATTATAGTAGTTATATTCTTGTACATAGGGGGCAGTATTATAGTAGTTATATTCTTGTACATAGGAGCAGTATTATAGTAGTTATATTCTTGTACATAGGAGGCAGTATTATAGTAGTTATATTCTTGTACATAGGGGGCAGTATTATAGTAGTTATATTCTTGTACATAGGGGGCAGTATTATAGTAGTTATATTCTTATACATAGGGGGCAGTATTATAGTAGTTATATTCTTGTACATAGGAGGCAGTATTATAGTAGTTATATTCTTGTACATAGGAGGCAGTATTATAGTAGTTATATTCTTGTACATAGGAGCAGTATTATAGTAGTTATTTTCTTGTACATAGGGGGCAGTATTATAGTAGTTATTTTCTTGTACATAGGGGGCAGTATTATAGTAGTTATATTCTTGTACATAGGAGGCAGTATTATAGTAGTTATATTCTTGTACATAGGAGGCAGTATTATAGTAGTTATATTCTTGTACATAGGAGCAGTATTATAGTAGTTATATTCTTGTACATAGGAGGCAGTATTATAGTAGTTATATTCTTGTACATAGGAGCAGTATTATAGTAGTTATTTTCTTGTACATAGGGGGCAGTATTATAGTAGTTATTTTCTTGTACATAGGGGGCAGTATTATAGTAGTTATATTCTTGTACATAGGAGGCAGTATTATAGTAGTTATATTCTTGTACATAGGGGGCAGTATTATAGTAGTTATATTCTTGTACATAGGAGGCAGTATTATAGTAGTTATATTCTTGTACATAGGAGGCAGTATTATAGTAGTTATATTCTTGTACATAGGAGCAGTATTATAGTAGTTATATTCTTGTACATAGGGGGCAGTATTATAGTAGTTATATTCTTGTACATAGGGGGCAGTATTATAGTAGTTATATTCTTGTACATGGGAGCAGTATTATAGTAGTTATATTCTTGTACATAGGAGGCAGTATTATAGTAGTTATATTCTTGTACATAGGGGGCAGTATTATAGTAGTTATATTCTTGTACATAGGGGGCAGTATTATAGTAGTTATATTCTTGTACATAGGGGGCAGTATTATAGTAGTTATATTCTTGTACATAGGGGGCAGTATTATAGTAGTTATATTCTTATACATAGGGGGCAGTATTATAGTAGTTATATTCTTGTACATAGGGGGCAGTATTATAGTAGTTATATTCTTGTACATAGGGGGCAGTATTATAGTAGTTATATTCTTGTACATAGGGGACAGTATTATAGTAGTTATATTCTTGTACATAGGGGGCAGTATTATAGTAGTTATATTCTTGTACATAGGGGGCAGTATTATAGTAGTTATATTCTTGTACATAGGAGCAGTATTAAAGTAGTTATATTCTTGTACATAGGAGGCAGTATTATAGTAGTTATATTCTTGTACATAGGAGGCAGTATTATAGTAGTTATATTCTTGTACATAGGAGCAGTATTATAGTAGTTATTTTCTTGTACATAGGGGGCAGTATTATAGTAGTTATATTCTTGTACATAGGGGGCAGTATTATAGTAGTTATATTCTTGTACATAGGAGCAGTATTATAGTAGTTATATTCTTGTACATAGGAGGCAGTATTATAGTAGTTATATTCTTGTACATAGGGGGCAGTATTATAGTAGTTATATTCTTGTACATAGGGGGCAGTATTATAGTAGTTATATTCTTATACATAGGGGGCAGTATTATAGTAGTTATATTCTTGTACATAGGAGGCAGTATTATAGTAGTTATATTCTTGTACATAGGAGGCAGTATTATAGTAGTTATATTCTTGTACATAGGAGCAGTATTATAGTAGTTATTTTCTTGTACATAGGGGGCAGTATTATAGTAGTTATTTTCTTGTACATAGGGGGCAGTATTATAGTAGTTATATTCTTGTACATAGGAGGCAGTATTATAGTAGTTATATTCTTGTACATAGGAGGCAGTATTATAGTAGTTATATTCTTGTACATAGGAGCAGTATTATAGTAGTTATATTCTTGTACATAGGGGGCAGTATTATAGTAGTTATATTCTTGTACATAGGGGGCAGTATTATAGTAGTTATATTCTTGTACATGGGAGCAGTATTATAGTAGTTATATTCTTGTACATAGGGGACAGTATTATAGTAGTTATATTCTTGTACATAGGGGGCAGTATTATAGTAGTTATATTCTTGTACATAGGGGGCAGTATTATAGTAGTTATATTCTTGTACATCGGAGCAGTATTAAAGTAGTTATATTCTTGTACATAGGAGGCAGTATTATAGTAGTTATATTCTTGTACATAGGAGGCAGTATTATAGTAGTTATATTCTTGTACATAGGAGCAGTATTATAGTAGTTATATTCTTGTACATAGGAGCAGTATTATAGTAGTTATTTTCTTGTACATAGGGGGCAGTATTATAGTAGTTATATTCTTGTACATAGGGGGCAGTATTATAGTAGTTATATTCTTGTACATAGGAGCAGTATTATAGTAGTTATATTCTTGTAGAGGCAGTATTATAGTAGTTATATTCTTGTACATAGGGGGCAGTATTATAGTAGTTATATTCTTGTACATAGGGGGCAGTATTATAGTAGTTATATTCTTATACGATAGGGGGCAGTATTATAGTAGTTATATTCTTGTACATAGGAGGCAGTATTATAGTAGTTATATTCTTGTACATAGGAGGCAGTATTATAGTAGTTATATCCTTGTACATAGGAGCAGTATTATAGTAGTTATTTTCTTGTACATAGGGGGCAGTATTATAGTAGTTATTTTCTTGTACATAGGGGGCAGTATTATAGTAGTTATATCTTGTACATAGGAGGCAGTATTATAGTAGTTATATTCTTGTACATAGGAGGCAGTATTATAGTAGTTATATTCTTGTACATAGGAGCAGTATTATAGTAGTTATATTCTTGTACATAGGAGGCAGTATTATAGTAGTTATATTCTTGTACATAGGAGCAGTATTATAGTAGTTATTTTCTTGTACATAGGGGCAGTATTATAGTAGTTATTTTCTTGTACATAGGGGGCAGTATTATAGTAGTTATATTCTTGTACATAGGAGGCAGTATTATAGTAGTTATATTCTTGTACATAGGGGGCAGTATTATAGTAGTTATATTCTTGTACATAGGAGGCAGTATTATAGTAGTTATATTCTTGTACATAGGAGGCAGTATTATAGTAGTTATATTCTTGTACATAGGAGCAGTATTATAGTAGTTATATTCTTGTACATAGGGGGCAGTATTATAGTAGTTATATTCTTGTACATAGGGGGCAGTATTATAGTAGTTATATTCTTGTACATGGGAGCAGTATTATAGTAGTTATATTCTTGTACATAGGAGGCAGTATATAGTAGTTATATTCTTGTACATAGGGGGCAGTATTATAGTAGTTATATTCTTGTACATAGGGGGCAGTATTATAGTAGTTATATTCTTGTACATAGGGGGGCAGTATTATAGTAGTTATATTCTTGTACATAGGGGGCAGTATTATAGTAGTTATATTCTTATACATAGGGGGCAGTATTATAGTAGTTATATTCTTGTACATAGGGGGCAGTATTATAGTAGTTATATTCTTGTACATAGGGGGCAGTATTATAGTAGTTATATCTTGTACATAGGGGACAGTATTATAGTAGTTATATTTCTTGTACATAGGGGGCAGTATTATAGTATTTATATTCTTGTACATAAGGGGGCAGTATTATAGTAGTTATATTCTTGTACATAGGAGCAGTATTAAAGTAGTTATATTCTTGTACATAGGAGGCAGTATTATAGTAGTTATATTCTTGTACATAGGAGGCAGTATTATAGTAGTTATATTCTTGTACAAGGAGCAGTATTATAGTAGTTATTTCTTGTACATAGGGGCAGTATTATAGTAGTTATATTCTTGTACATAGGGGGCAGTATTATAGTAGTTATATTCTTGTACCATAGGAGCAGTTTATAGTAGTTATATTCTTGTACATAGGAGGCAGTATTATAGTAGTTATATTCTTGTACATAGGGCAGTATTATAGTAGTTATATTCTTGTACATAGGGGGCAGTATTATAGTAGTTATATTCTTATACATAGGGGGCAGTATTATAGTAGTTATATTCTTGTACATAGGAGGCAGTATTATAGTAGTTATATTCTTGTACATAGGAGGCAGTATTATAGTAGTTATATTCTTGTACATAGGAGCAGTATTATAGTAGTTATTTTCTTGTACATAGGGGGCAGTATTATAGTAGTTATTTCTTGTACATAGGGGGCAGTATTATAGTAGTTATATTCTTGTACATAGGAGGCAGTATTATAGTAGTTATATTCTTGTACATAGGAGGCAGTATTATAGTAGTTATATTCTTGTACATAGGAGCAGTATTATAGTAGTTATATTCTTGTACATAGGGGGCAGTATTCTAGTAGTTATATTCTTGTACATAGGGGGCAGTATTATAGTAGTTATATTCTTGTACATGGGAGCAGTATTATAGTAGTTATATTCTTGTACATAGAGGGGACAGTATTATAGTAGTTATATTCTTGTACATAGGGGGCAGTATTATAGTAGTTATATTCTTGTACATAGGGGGCAGTATTATAGTAGTTATATTCTTGTACATAGGAGCAGTATTAAAGTAGTTATATTCTTGTACATAGGAGGCAGTATTATAGTAGTTATATTCTTGTACATAGGAGGCAGTATTATAGTAGTTATATTCTTGTACATAGGAGCAGTATTATAGTAGTTATTTTCTTGTACATAGGGGGTCAGTATTATAGTAGTTATATTCTTGTACATAGGGGCAGTATTATAGTAGTTATATTCTTGTACATAGGAGCAGTATTATAGTAGTTATATTCTTGTACATAGGAGGGCAGTATTATAGTAGTTATATTCTTGTAACATAGGGGGCAGTATTATAGTAGTTATATTCTTGTACATAGGGGGCAGTATTATAGTAGTTATATTCTTATACATAGGGCAGTATTATAGTAGTTATATTCTTGTACATAGGAGGCAGTATTATAGTAGTTATATTCTTGTACATAGGGAGGCAGTATTATAGTAGGTTATATTCTTGTACAAGAGCAGTATTATAGTAGTTATTTTCTTGTACATAGGGGGCAGTATTATAGTAGTTATTTTCTTGTACATAGGGGCAGTATTATAGTAGTTATATTCTTGTACATAGGAGGCAGTATTATAGTAGTTATATTCTTGTACATAGGAGGCAGTATTATAGTAGTATATTCTTGTACATAGGAGCAGTATTATAGTAGTTATATTCTTGTACATAGGGGGCAGTATTATAGTAGTTATATTCTTGTACATAGGGGGCAGTATTATAGTAGTTATATTCTTGTACATGGGAGCAGTATTATAGTAGTTATATTCTTGTACATAGGAGGCATATTATCTAGTATATATTCTTGTACATAGGGGGCAGTATTATAGTAGTTATATTCTTGTACATAGGGGGCAGTATTATAGTAGTTATATTCTTGTACATAGGGGCAGTATTATAGTAGTTATATTCTTGTACATAGGGGGCAGTATTATAGTAGTTATATTCTTGTACATAGGGGGCAGTATTATAGTAGTTATATTCTTGTACATAGGGGGCAGTATTATAGTAGTTATATCTTGTACATAGGGGCAGTATATAGTAGTATATTCTTGTACATAGGGGGCAGTATTTATAGTAGTTATATTCTTGTACATAGGGGGCAGTATTATAGTAGTTATATTCTTGTACATAGGGGGCAGTATTATAGTAGTTATATTCTTGTACATAGGAGCAGTATTAAAGTAGTTATATTCTTGTACATAGGAGGCAGTATTATAGTAGTTATATTCTTGTACATAGGGGGCAGTATTATAGTAGTTATATTCTTGTACATAGGAGCAGTATTATAGTAGTTATATTCTTGTACATAGGGGCAGTATGATAGTAGTTATATTCTTGTACATAGGGGGCAGTATTATAGTAGTTATATTCTTGTACATGGGAGCAGTATTATAGTAGTTATATTCTTGTACATAGGAGCAGTATTATAGTAGTTATATTCTTGTACATAGGGGGCAGTATTATAGTAGTTATATTCTTGTACATAGGGGGCAGTATTATAGTAGTTATATTCTTGTACATAGGGGGCAGTATTATAGTAGTTATATTCTTATACATAGGGGCAGTATTATAGTAGTTATATTCTTGTACATAGGGGGCAGTATTATAGTAGTTATATTCTTGTACATAGGGGGCAGTATTATAGTAGTTATATTCTTGTACATAGGGGACAGTATATAGTAGTTATATTCTTGTACATAGGGGGCAGTAGTATAGTAGTTATATTCTTGTACATAGGGGGCAGTATTATAGTAGTTATATTTTTGTACATAGGAGCAGTGTTAAAGTAGTTATATTCTTGTACATAGGAGGCAGTATTATAGTAGTTATATTCTTGTACATAGGGGGCAGTATTATAGTAGTTATATTCTTGTACATAGGAGCAGTATTATAGTAGTTATTTTCTTGTACATAGGGGGCAGTATTATAATAGTTATATTCTTGTACATAGGGGGCAGTATTATAGTAGTTATATTCTTGTACATAGGAGCAGTATTATAGTAGTTATATTCTTGTACATAGAGGCAGTATTATAGTAGTTATATTCTTGTACATAGGGGGCAGTATTATAGTAGTTATATTCTTGTACATAGGGGCAGTATTATAGTAGTTATATTCTTATACATAGGGGGCAGTATTATAGTAGTTATATTCTTGTACATAGGAGGCAGTATTATAGTAGGTTATATTCTTGTACATAGGAGCAGTATTAGAGTAGTTATATTCTTGTACATAGGAGCAGTATTATAGTAGTTATTTTCTTGTACATAGGGGGCAGTATTATAGTAGTTATTTCTTGTACATAGGGGGCAGTATTATAGTAGTTATATTCTTGTACATAGGAGCAGTATTATAGTAGTTATATTCTTGTACATAGGAGGCAGTATTATAGTAGTTATATTCTTGTACATAGGGGGCAGTATTATAGTAGTTATATTCTTATACATAGGGGGCAGTATTATAGTAGTTATATTCTTGTACATAGGGGCACTATTATAGTAGTTATATTCTTGTACATAGGGGACAGTATTATAGTAGTTATATTCTTGTACATAGGGGGCAGTATTATAGTAGTTATATCTTGTACATGGGGGCAGTATTATAGTAGTTATATTCTTGTACATAGGGGGCAGTATTATAGTAGTTATATTCTTGTACATAGGGGGCAGTATTATAGTAGTTATATTCTTGTACATAGGGGGCAGTATATAGTAGTTATATTCTTATACATAGGGGGCAGTATTATAGTAGTTATATACTTGTACATAGGGGGCACTATTATAGTAGTTATATTCTTGTACATAGGGGGCACTATTATAGTAGTTATATTCTTGTACATAGGGGGCACTATTGATAGTAGTTATATTCTTTGTACATAGGGGCAGTATTATAGTAGTTATATTCTGTACATAGGGGCAGTATTATAGTAGTTATATTCTTGTACATAGGGGGCAGTATTATAGTAGTTATATTCTTGTACATAGGAGGCAGTATTATAGTAGTTATATTCTTGTACATAAGGGGCAGTATTATAGTAGTTATATTCTTGTACATAAGGGGCAGTATTATAGTAGTTATATTCTTGTACATAGGAGGCAGTATTATAGTAGTTATATTCTTGTACATAGGGGGCAGTATTATAGTAGTTATTCTTGTACATAGGGGGCAGTATTATAGTAGTTATATTCTTGTACATAGGGGGCAGTATTATAGTAGTTATATTCTTGTACATAGGGGGCAGTATTATAGTAGTTATTTTCTTGTAGATAGGGGGGCAGTATTATAGTAGTTATATTCTTGTACATAGGGAGCAGTATTATAGTAGTTATACTGTTGTACAAAGGGGGCAGTATTATAGTAGCTATATTCTTGTACATAGGGGGCAGTATTATAGTAGCTATAATTCTTGTACATAGGGGGCAGTATTATAGTAGTTATATTCTTGTACATAAGGGGGCAGTATTATAGTAGTTATATTCTTGTACATAGGAGCAGTATTATAGTAGTTATATTCTTGTACATAGGGGGCAGTATTATAGTAGTTATATTCTTGTACATAAGAGCAGTATTATAGTAGTTGTATTCTTGTACATAGAGAGCAGTATTATAGTAGTTATATTCTTGTACATAGGGGGCAGTATTATAGTAGTTATATTCTTGTACATAGGAGGCAGTATTATAGTTGTTATATTCTTGTACATAGGGGGCAGTATTATAGTAGTTATATTCTTGTACATAGGGAGCAGTATTATAGTAGTTATACTGTTGTATAATGGGGGCAGTATTATAGTAGCTATATTCTTGTACATGGGAGCAGTATTATAGTAGTTATATTCTTGTACATAGAGGCAGTATTATAGTAGTTATATTCTTGTACATAGGGGGCAGTAATTATAGTAGTTATATTCTTGTACATAGGGGGCAGTATTATAGTAGTTATATTCTTGTTCATAGGGGGCAGTATTATAGTAGTTATATTCTTATACATAGGGGGCAGTATTATAGTAGTTATATTCTTGTACTAGGGGGCAGTATTATAGTAGTTATATTCTTGTACATAGGGGGCAGTATTATAGTAGTTATATTCTTGTACATAGGGGACAGTATTATAGTAGTTATATTCTTGTACATAGGGGGCAGTATTATAGTAGTTATATTCTTGTACATAGGGGGCAGTATTATAGTAGTTATATTCTTGTACATAGGAGCAGTATTAAAGTAGTTATATTCTGTACATAGAGGCAGTATTATAGTAGTTATATTCTTGTACATAGGGGGCAGTATTATAGTAGTTATATTCTTGTACATAGGAGCAGTATTATAGTAGTTATTTCTTGTACATAGGGGGCAGTATTATAATAGTTATATTCTTGTACATAGGGGGCAGTATTATAGTAGTTATATTCTTGTACATAGGAGCAGTATTATAGTAGTTATATTCTTGTACATAGGAGGCAGTATTATAGTAGTTATATTCTTGTACATAGGGGGCAGTATTATAGAGTTATATTCTTGTACAAGGGGCAGTATTATAGTAGTTATATTCTTTACATAGGGGCAGTATTATAGTAGTTATATTCTTGTACATAGGAGGCAGTATTATAGTAGTTATATTCTTGTACATAGGAGCAGTATTATAGTAGTTATTTTCTTGTACATGGGGCAGTATTATAGTAGTTATTTCTTGTACATAGGGGGCAGTATTATAGTAGTTATTCTTGTACATAGGAGCAGTATTATAGTAGTTATATTCTTGTACATAGGAGGCAGTATTATAGTAGTTATATCTTGTACATAGGGGCAGTATTATAGTAGTTATATTCTTATACATAGGGGGCAGTATTATAGTAGTTTATTCTTGTACATAGGGGGCACTATTATAGTAGTTATATCTTGTACATAGGGGACAGTATTATAGTAGTTATATTCTTGTACATAGGGGACAGTATTATAGTAGTTATATTCTTGTACATGGGGGCAGTATTATAGTAGTTATATTCTTGTACATAGGGGGCAGTATTATAGTAGTTATATTCTTGTACATAGGGGCAGTATTATAGTAGTATATTCTTGTACATAGGGGGCAGTATTATAGTAGTTATATTCTTGATACATAGGGGGCAGTATTATAGTAGTTATATTCTTGTACATAGGGGGGCACTATTATAGTAGTTATATTCTTGTACATAGGGGGCACTATTATAGTAGTTATATTCTTGTACATAGGGGGCAGTATTATAGTAGTTATATTCTTGTACATAGGGGGCAGTATTATAGTAGTTATATTCTTGTACATAGGGGCAGTAATATAGTAGTTATATTCTTGTACATAGGAGGCAGTATTATAGTAGTTATATTCTTGTACATAAGGGGCAGTATTATAGTAGTTATATTCTTGTACATAAGGGGCAGTATTATAGTAGTTATATTCTTGTACATAGGAGGCAGTATTATAGTAGTTATATTCTTGTACATAGGGGGCAGTATTATAGTAGTTATATTCTTGTACATAGGGGAGTATTATAGTAGTTATATTCTTGTACATAGGGGACAGTATTATAGTAGTTATATTCTTGTACATAGGGGGCAGTATTATAGTAGTTATATTCTTGTACATAGGGGGCAGTATTATAGTAGTTATATTCTTGTACATCGGAGCAGTATTAAAGTAGTTATATTCTTGTACATAGGAGGCAGTATTATAGTAGTTATATTCTTGTACATAGGGGCAGTATTATAGTAGTTATATTCTTGTACATAGGAGCAGTTGTTATAGTAGTTATTTTCTTGTACATAGGGGGCAGTATTATAGTAGTTATATTCTTGTACATAGGGGGCAGTATTATAGTAGTTATATTCTTGTACATAGGAGCAGTATTATAGTAGTTATATTCTTGTACATAGGAGGCAGTATTATAGTAGTTATATTCTTGTACATAGGGGCAGTATATAGTAGTTATATTCTTGTACATAGGGGGCAGTATTATAGTAGTTATATAGGGCAGTATTATAGTAGTTATATTCTTGTACATAGGAGGCAGTATTATAGTAGTTATATTCTTGTACATAGGGGGCAGTATTATAGTAGTTATATTCTTGTACATAGGGAGCAGTATTATAGTAGTTATACTGTTGTATAATGGGGGCAGTATTATAGTAGCTATATTCTTGTACATAGGGGGCAGTATTAAAGTAGTTATATTCTTGTATATAGGGGCAGTATTATAGTAGCTATATTCTTATACATAGGAGGCAGTATTATAGTAGTTATATTCTTGTACATAGGGGGCAGTATTATAGTAGTTATATTATTGTACATAGGAGCAGTATTATAGTAGTTATATTCCTGTGCATAGGAGCAGTATTATAGTAGTTATATTCTTGTACATAGGAGGCAGTATTATAGTAGTTATATTCTTGTATATAGGGGGCAGTATTATAGTAGTTATATTCTTGTACATAGGGGGCAGTATTATAGGAGTTATATTCTGGTACATAGGGGAGCAGTATTATAGGAGTTATATTCTTGTACATAGGGGGCAGTATTATAGTAGTTATATTCTAGTACACAGGAGGCAGTATTATAGTAGTTATATTCTTGTACACAGGGGGTAGTATTATAGTAGTTATATTCTTGTACATAGGGGGCAGTATTATAGTAGTTATATTCTTGTATGTAGGGGCTGTATTATAGTAACTATATTCTTATAAATAGGGGGCAGTATTTTAGTACTTATGTTGTTGTCCATACGGGCAGTATTATACGGTAGTAGTTATATACTTCTAAATAGGAGCAGTGTTATAATTTTCTTACTGTGCCATATTATTAGTTGTGTTGTGATTGTATCAGGGTTTGTGTTGGTTCAGGAAGTGTTTCAGCTTCTTCCTATAATTCAATTCTTGGCTGTTGCCTTGTGTCTTTTAGATTTACTTCTGATCCCGTGTAACTATGACTCCGAACATGCTGCTTTTATTGCTAGCCCTCCGCTGGGCGCTGTTATGTTGGTTCTTTTCATTGCGCTATCAATATTTCTTAAAACGCATTGTCGTCGTGGAGCCAGTAGACTTGTATAAGTGGCTTCTTGAACACTTCTCCACATTAAGACTCTCTCAGCCTTTTGTCTGCCTTGTAAGTTTTTCTGGAGAGGATTCTTCGAGTTGGCAGCTTAATCTACTCCAGATGGGAGTCGGGTGATGTCCCAAGGCTTTTAAATGGTGCTTTACCCACGCCAGCTGATGCCCTCATTAGCTGGTGGGAGCGAATGTGTTACTGTAAATTGTGAAAGTGCCAGCTCTTCTCATGCCCCCTGGTACTTCGGCATACTGTATGCAGCAACTACATGTTACATCATGTATTATACTCTAGCCAGATCCAGAGCTGTCCACTATTTTGTCAAATGCCATGAACATGCCACAATGCACTGCACTCTGGTGTACTGCAGTGTAGTATGTGTAGTAAGTTCTATATCAAACAAATGTACAGTACCGTGTAAATGCACTACATCTCCTACAATGCAGTACAACAGCACATGCTCTGCACCTTTTCTTTTCCGCAATGCTTTTTTGCCTCTTTTCCTCCAGCATGCATTCACACCAGCGTGCATTTTTGTCACCCCTGCGTACGGCACAACTCCTCTACATGGAAGTATGGGAAGACAAGGGAGAGAATTATTTGGGTAGTAACAATGCTGCAAGTGTGACAGCAATCTACAAGGTGAGCCATCTACCTCTGCAAATTCGAGAGTCCAGGGTTTTGTCAAATATATATTTCTCCTCCCCTTGGACTTTTACTGGTGGAGGAGTTGGCTGACTTCTTCCAGCAAATGTGTTCTCTATGAACG
Source organism: Eleutherodactylus coqui (assembly GCF_035609145.1). Classification (NCBI taxonomy): domain Eukaryota; kingdom Metazoa; phylum Chordata; class Amphibia; order Anura; family Eleutherodactylidae; genus Eleutherodactylus; species Eleutherodactylus coqui. Next base: position 9,749,177 of record NC_089846.1, on the reverse strand, counting down.
GTTTTAGTAGCGACACATGGAAGACCGGGTGAATCCTCAGGCTGCCCGGAAGATTCAAGTGAAATGTCACCTGGCTGATCCTCCCTGAGATTGGGAAGGGGCAGATGAATCTTTTGAAGGGGTACATTGGCCTTAAGATTCTTAGTCGACAACCACAGCTTCTCTCCAACCTGGAACATAGGGGCCACCTGGCGGTGTCTGTCTGACATTTCGGGTATACAGGCAGGTAGGAACTATTAGGGGTTGATCCAGGGAACAGTCTGATTGCCATTAGGGAGTCGGGAAGGAATTTTTTCACCCAAAAGGGCTAATTGGCTTGTGCTCTTGGTTTTTTTTTGCCTTCCTCTGGATCAACAAAACAGGAGGCTAGACAGGCTGGACTAGATTGACATTGTCTTCATTCAGCCTTACAAACTATGTTACTATGTTATAGACACCCTGGGCTTCCCATCAAATTTCCTTCAACCTCTTCTGAGTTTCAGCTAACTCTGTCAGTCTGTGATTGATAGTTGAGACAGGAGTGTTGATCCAAAGGTCAGGAATGAAGACTGGATGGGTACCATAATTGGCGTAGAATTGGCTCTAGGCGGTTGAACTGTGCTTGGTGTTATTGTAGGTGAACTCCACCGTTGGTAGGTAGTCCGCCCAGTCGTCCTGGAAATGAGAAATTAAGCATCCAAGATACTGCTCCAGTGTCTGGTTCGTCCTCTCGGTCTGGATGTTACACTGGGGATGAAAGGCATAAGACAGATTTACAGTGGCTCCCAGGGCTGTACAGAAGTGTTTCCAGAACTTTGAGCTGAACTGGACCCCTCTGTCAGAGACCACAGCATCCGGAATTCCATGTAAATGGAAAACTTCCTGGATCATCAACTCCGCGGTGTGTTCGGTGATGGGAAACGTTTCTATGGGGATGAAGTGAACCATCTTCGTAAGTCGGTCCACGACCACAAGGACAGTATCATCCCTTTTGAGGGGGGGGAGATCCACTATGAAATCCATGGATATAGATCCCCATGCTCTAGATGGGACAGGAAGAGGCTGTAGCAAACCCAGAGGGCGAGCTTGTGGCGTCTTCTTCCGAGCACTTATTTCGCAAGAGGTGACTTCTTCACATCTCTCCTGCAGTTGGGCCACCAGAATGAACAAAGTAAAAGTTCTGCAGTCTTTGTGACCACATGGTGACCAGCAAGCTTGGAATCGTGGACTAGTTTAAGGACTTTGAGTCGACCAGCCTCCAGAACATATAGTTGGTTTTCTCGCCTCCAACGTCCCTCTGTAAAGAAAAGCTTTACATCCTTACATCAAAAGGATGACTCAAGAACAAGTCTTTTTTTATATCCTCCCTTAAGCCTTTTTTAGAAGGTCTTCAGAGTGTAGGATGCCCCCAAAAATTTTTGAGGACTGAATTGTGTAGTCTGTATTTGCCATCTCTTCAGGCTCTGAAAATATCCTGGACAATGCGTCTGACTTGCCATTTCAAGAACCGGGACACGATTAAATCAAACCTGGAGAAGAACAAGGCCCATCGTGCTTGTCTCGCAGATAACCTATTGGCAGTAGAGAGAAAAATTCTAAATTCTTATGGTCTGTGAGAATCTTTACTGGATGATGAGCTCCTTCCAAGAGGTGCCTCCATTTGGTGAAAGCCACCTTGATGGCCAGAAGCGCCTTGTTCCAGATGTCATAGTTTTTCTCCCCAGGTGATAAGCTGTAGGACAGAAATGCACAGGGATGTAGTTGCATCTCATCTCCGACTCCTCATGACAGGATAGCTCCACTGTGGAGTAGGCGACGTCAACCTCAACAACAAAAGGCACTTCTGGTCTTTGGTGAATCAGTACTGGTGCTGCAGTAAACAGAATCTATAGTTTCTTCAAAGTGACTTTTACCTTTGGGGGCCAGGAGAAAGTACGTGCTTTCTTCATGAGGGAGGTAATGGGAGAGATGACCTTTGAGAAGTCCTTAATGCATTTTCTTTAAACTGGTTCTGGGAGGTTGTGGACATGCCCAAATGGAATAGAAGATCAAGGGAGTAGCTCAATAGGACAGTCATACAGCCGATGAGGTGGCAGCATTCTTGTTGCTGCAGACATCCTTGAACATCTGGTATTGAATCGGTAACTTCTCAAAGTCCTGTTGACCATTTGCGAAGTATTGTACTGGTTTAGGGGCAGAAGGTGCTATTTGACAATTCTCTTTACAGAGTTCTGAAGGGAAAGCTATGGTCCTTGATTCCCAGTTGATAGAGGAATTATGGGTAGAGAACCAGCGGATCCCGAGAATTACCGGAAATTTAGAGGACGAGATGAGCTGGAAGCTGATCATTTCTTAATGGTCTGGTTTCATGCGGAGCTCCAGTTCGACTGTCTCCTGTGTGACAGGTCCTGAGGACCAGGGTGAACCATCCATGGTTTTCATATCAATCGGTATGGGCTTCAGTCTGGTGGCAATGTCTTTGTCAAGAGCAAATTTTAAATCCATAAAGTTTCCTCCTGCTCCTGAATCCAACATTGCTGAACACTGCGTCATCTGATTACCTGTGAAGATTTCCATTGGGAGAGCAAGATGGTGGAGCGGTGGAAGGGTCTTCACACTGTCTTGAATTACTGGTGCAAAGGTATGTTTGGTGACATCCCCTTGTTCCGTGACAGCTAGATTGGTTGTGGCCTTGACATTGGCTTTGGAACTTGTTTGGACAGTTTAAAGCATATAAGGCACAGATTATCAACATACCGTCTTTCCTTGGTTCTAGTGCAGCTTCAGTCTTTGGCGCAGGACTCAATGTGGATTGGCTGAAGGAACAAGGGGTGTTAGTGCCTAAAACCCGCAGTCTCTCTTTTTGCCGTTCGGAAAGTCTCTGGTCAATCTGGATGCACAGCTGAATGAAGTCTTCAAGGTTTTCAGGAGTCTCCACTCTGGCAAGTTCATCCTTGACTCACTCAGATAATCCATGACGAAATTAGCTATGTTGTGCAGTTGGATTCTACGTGGCATCATTCGCCCAGCGATGAAATTCTACCGTATACTCTGCAACGGAATGTCGCCTCTGTCGTAGGTTATGTAACCTCCCTTCGGCCGTGGCACAGCAGTTCGGATAATCAAGGCATAGAGGCTATCAAGCAGATTACTGTTAGTCTCTATGTATGGCGAAGTCCATGCTCATCAGTGAGGGGAGGGTAATGCTGAAAAACACCTTCTTCGTGTCACTGTTAAACAAGGTGGGCTGCATCTGGAAATAAATCCGGCAGCAAACCTCGGTATTGGTGATGTTCTCCTGCAAATTTCAGTGGCAATGGCATGCGGATATCTGGCCCTGAATTGCACATCTCCAAGAGTTGCCTCTGTAAGCCTCAATCTCTCGTTGCATAGCAGCAACCCTTTCCTGGTAGGAGTCACAGAACTCTTGGAGCTCTGTGACCTGTTTCCTGAGCATGCCCACTACGGACTGCATTTTAGGGTGTCATTATCTTGTAGTGTCTTACCGGCACTGGATAGGAGCCATTGGTGTAATAGCCGAGCGAGACTGGAGAGTAGTCAGGTGGAAGCCGGAGTCATTATCGGGTAGTCTTTGTGGGAATAACAGAGGAGCAGGTAATGTGCAGCTTGACTAAACAGAGCTGTGAAGCAGAATAATCATGCACTGAGGGAGTGGTAGGGCCAGGCTTTTATAGGAAGTGCAATCAAGGCAAGAGGCGGGGTCAGGACCAGGAGGCAGGAACAAGATAACTGGGATCGAAGAACAAGGCTGATAGTCATGCAAGGAAAGTGTCCGCAGGCTGGATAGCTCAATAAGTAGGGCAGTGCAGGAGGTTATCAGTTTGAGTCCTGACACAGTCAATGTATTTAGTGTTGTGTCTGATCCTGTCAATGTAAAAAACAAACAAAAAAGTTTCTGCTGTGTTTCTGACCCTATCCTGTGGTCACCCCATCCTGTAGTCACCCACTCAATGAAAAACATTTTTTGTGCTTTTCTGGGTGCGTAATAAATGTATATATCAGTAGTATGTCCCACAGGAGGTTTATTGCAGAGGAGGCTTACGCAATTATTGCGTCTGAGTCAGACTCGGCTAGTAAGGATGACCCCACTTTTCTGGCATTATTCTCTTCACCAACAAGCAGGTCTGAACCACTTGTACCCCAGGGGTGTCCAAGCACTGCCACTTCAGAGGACCTCCATTCACCTGATGCTCATCGGATTACCACAGAAAGTTTTAGACCGCAGATCCGTGATTTTACTGGGAACTCAGAGATGCGATTAATTACAGCAGGGCTCAGAGGGGTGGAATCTTGTTACCCAAACCAATTTATATGCCCAGAATGTCATCCAAGAAAACCCCAACTCCAGTTTTGTAAAACCCCACAGGTGGACCCCCATGGGTGCATCAGAAATTGCAAAATTTGGGGTAATTCTATTATGTTATGGTCTACTGGAGCACAGATATTTTATACCACACCCAGATGTTCCCCATGACTATGTCAAGCACATGTCTTGAAGCGAACATACAATTTCGGCATTATAATGACAATATGCAGTGCCTACCCAGCGGTGACCCCAATTATGAGCGCTTATATAAAATCAGGCCGGTACTAAAGCATTTTAATGCCAAGTTTGCCGAGGCGTACACCCCTGAGAAAACATTTCTGTAGATGAGTTCCTTGTAAACTTCAAAGGTAGGCTTCGACTCCGCTAGTACCTTCCCAGCTGTGCGAGTGTACATCAGGGTAAACCCAGAAGTTCTAGATTTATGAAGGGTAGGATCCCAAAATGAGCCCCCAGAATGCCCCTCTTTGCTCGGAATTATAGGAAAAATTGTATGGGAATTGTTGCCCCCACGACAGGACCCGGGTTACCACCTCTACCTGGGCAATTACATGAGTGTTTCCCTATTCCAGAAGAACTGCGGCATGTGGCACTGTTAGAAAAATTAGAGAAGTCTTCCTAAGTTCCTGCTTGAGCAAATTCTCAGAAGGGGTGGGGGATGGGCACTATATAGCGACAAACTATTATGTGTCAAGTATAAGGACAAGGGGGATGTCATATCTGGCCATAGCAGTACCGCTGCCCAGTACGAGGTATTAGTACAGAGACCCCCAAGGCAGACTGCGTCCTTGACTACAGTAGGTACCTGGGAGGGGTTGACCTGTCCAATGAAGTACTAGGGCCATACAATGCCATGTGGGAAACAAGGGTGTGGCATAAAGAACTATCCGTGCCCATCATTTAGGTGGCACTGTATAATGCCTACATGTTATATCGATGTGCAGTCCAAAGGGGCATCTTTCTTGATTTCTGGGAGGAGCTCATCAAGCCCCTAATATTTTGGGACCAGGAAGGAAAGGGGGGAGGCAGTACTTCTGGAAGTGAGGCACCATGTACTGTACCAGGGTAACCCTTTCCTATTGACGTTCCATCCACTGGTAAGAATGGAAGGACCCAAAAACAGTGAAAGTCAGTTACATAGGAGGGACAAGGAAGGACTCCATTGATCACTGTGAAACCCTAAACAACCCATCTGTGCATGAAAGATCGCTTCACAATATATCGCATGTCCTGGGAATTGGAATCCTATTATAGCATTGAACCGCCGTTATATGATTTGCCCTGATGTACTCCGCACAGCTTATACATAAAGCCACGTGCTGCTCCTTCCCTTCTGAGCCCTCCCATGTGCCCAAACAGCACTTTACGTCCACATATGGGGCATTTCCGTGGTCAGGAGAAATTAGGTAACACATCGTGGAATGCTTTTTCTCCTTTTGACCCTGGCAAAAATTAAAAACCTGGGGCTCAACCTTCACATTACTGGAAAAACTGGGATTTTTAATTTTCAAATCGAACTGTTAAGACCATTCCCGAAACACTTGAGGTGTCAAAACGCTCACTACACCCCTCGATGAATTCCCTAAGGGGTATAGTTTCCAAAATGGGGTCAGTTCTTGGGGTTATCACATGTACAGGTGCTTCAGGGGCCGCAAACACAACTTGGCGTCTGAAAAGTATCCCAGCCAAATCTGCATTCCAAAAGCCAAATATTGCTCCTTCCCTTCTGAGCCCGGCCAGGTACCCAAACAGCAGTTTACACCCACATATGGGACATTTCTACAAAAAAAAACTGCCGAATCCAGGTAATAAATTTTGAGTTTTGTTTCTCGGCTAACTCCTTCTGTGTTATAGAAAAAAATTGGTTTTACATTGAACATCTGCAAAAAAATGGAACTGTTCTAATTTCTGATGCATTTACCTTTAACTCTTGTGAAACATCTAAGGGTTAATAAACTTCCTAAATATCCGTCTTATATCTGAACTGTTCCTGAAAAAAGTCAATGGTTGAAATTTGCTAGTAAATGTGAAAAATTACTGCTGAACTTCTATACTTTGTCCAAAAAAATAAAATAATAAATTAAAAAAAAAATGATTGCAATATAAAGTCGCTTATGGTAAATGTTAGTCACAAAATAGTCAATTATCTGTCTCACAAGGAGAAACACTCACTTTGACAATTTTGAATTTTTTCTAAATTTTCAGTAAATTTCAGTAAATTTAAATTGTTGTCTTTATTAAAAACAAAACTAGTAAACCTTTAAATCTGGTAAATTTTCAACAAAAAGATTTTATGAAAATTTACCAGATTTGAAGAATAAGGCTTGGTCCTTAAGGCCAAAATAGGCCGTGTCATTAAAGGGCTAAGGAACAGCCCCCACGGTCCTGGCGCCCTTGTAAAGACGTCCAGGAAGAGAACCCAAAATGTGTCACATGGAACCAGTATAACCTAGTATGTAAGGCCAAAAAAGATATCTGTCCATCTAGTTCAGCCTATTACCGCCAATGTTGATCCAGAGGAAGGCAAAAAAAACCCAATGAGGTAGAAGCCAAATTTCTCCATTTAAGGGGGAAAAAATTTCCTTCCTGACTCCAATCTGGCAATCGGAACAATCCCCGGATCACCGAGCCTTCTGACTTACTCAGTGAATATAACATGTAATATTGTATCGCTGAAGGAAGGTGTCTATGGCCCTCTTGCACTCTTACCAAATTTGCCATCACCACGTCCTCAGGCTGAGAGTTCCACAGTCTCACTGCTCTTACAGTAAAGAACCCCCTTCTATGTTGTGTTGAAACCTTCTTTCCTCTAAATGTAGAGAGCGCCCCATTGTTACAGTACAGTGTATAAATAGATGAAGAAAGACGGTAGAGCCATCATGACCAGGCCAAACTATACCCCACTGTCTCCTAGGCCGTGGCCTGCTCCTCGATCGCTGCACATGGTTATAAATAGATGATGGGAGAGATCTCTGTATTGTCCCCTGATATAATTATACATAGTTATTAGAGCGCCCCCTTGTTACAGTCTTGTGTATAAATAGATGAAGAAAGACGGTAGAGCCACCGTGACAAGGCCAAACTCTAACCCGCTGTCTCCTAGTCCATGGCCTGCTCCTCGGTCGCTGCACATGGTTATAAATAGATGATGGGAGAGATCTCTGTACTGACCCCTGATATAATTATACATAGTTATTAGAGCGCCCCCTTGTTACAGTCCTGGGTATAAATAGATGATGGCAGAGATCTCTGTACTGACCCCTGATATATCTATACATAGTTATTAGAGCGCCCCCTTGTCACAGTCCTGGGTATAGATAGATGATGGGAGAGATCTCTGTAATGTCCCCTGATATAATTATATATAGTTATTAGAGCGCCCCCTTGTTACAGTCCTGGGTATAAATAGATGATAGGGGAGATCTCTGTACTGACCCCTGATATATCTATACATAGTTATTAGAGCGCCCCCTTGTTACAGTCCTGGGTATAATAGATGATGGGAGAGATCTCTGTACTGACCCCTGATATATCTATACATAGTTATTAGGTCGCCCCTCAGATGTCTTTTTTCTAAACTAAATAATCCTAATTTTGATGACCTCTCTGGGTATTGTAGTCCGCCCATTCCATTTATTACTTTAGTTGCCGCCTTTGTACCCGCTCAAGCTCTGATATGTCCTTCTTGAGTACCGGCGCCCAAAACTGTCCACAATATTCCATGTGTGGTCTGACCAGTGACTTGTAAAGAGGAGGAACAATGTTGAGTGTGAGTCAGTCATGTGTGGCATGCATATAAGATGCAGCAGCTGCACCACATCACACCAACCTTCCACACTTCTGCAAGATCCTGTTCTCAGATGAGGCCATGGTTATATGAGCAAAGAGGTAAATCGGCAGGAACCCAAACTGGATTGTGCCAATGAAATCCCAGGATGGTGACAATGTCATGGTGTTGCATCTTGGACATTAGGCTGATTAGCCCCATCTTCATCGATGGCACACTCAATGGTAACTAATACTTACAAATGTCGCAGGACAAAGCAATGCCAAATGTCCTAAAGGAAGATGAGTTAAAAGGGTTGTCTAGCTGTGAACTACTGATGGCCTATCCTTACAATAGACCATCAATAATAAATTGGCACTGGCCTGTTGCTTACCGGTCCCGCCCCCCCCCCCCCCCCCCCACACACACTGATCAGCTGTTCTTTGGCCCGTTGTGATCATGCACTAAGCTGATTTCTGCTGGAAGTAGACAGCTCCATTCCCACTACAGTGGCCAGGCTTGGTATTGCAGGCCAAATCTTGAATGGCCTGTAACATCAAATCTGCCCACTACTGTGGAGATGGAGCTGTCTGCTTCCTGCAGAATTCAGCTCACTATGCAAGCACACTAGCCACGTAAACAGTTGATCAGCGTGGGTCCTGGGCAATAGATCACTGCTGATCTACTTATTGATGGACTATCCTAAGGATATTCCATCAATAGTTTGCAACTGGACGACCCCTTTATTACCACAGTTCTTCCAACAGGATGGTGCCCCACCACATTACGCATCAATGGCTGCAGCAACAATTCCTGGGAGTGTGGATTGGTCGAAGTCTCATGGGGTGGCTGCCGAGGTCACCTGACCTGACACCTCTTGATTTCTATCTGCGGGAGCACCTGAGGGCCATAGTTTATCAGGAAAAATCCAGAATGTGAACCACCTAAACTGTCATATCATGCGGGTCTGCAAACGGATCACCCCAGACATTTCAAATAGTGTGTTGCAGACTGGGAAGAGTGAATTGGCCTATATGTTGATGTTGGCGGTGCACACATTGAACACGTTCTTGAGATGTATCCTGTAAGGTCTGCATAGGAATAAACGTGTATGTAGACTGTGGAGTCTTCTAATTCACCTTGTATGGGATCATCTGTTACAGCACTGGTGGCCGAGTGCAAAGACCTCCCAGCAGGACGGTGGCCTAAGGGCAGAGCTGTCAGTCACTCTGTAGTACCGCCCCCGCGGAGCTGCTCAGCACTGCAAACACTGGGCAGAAGTACACCCTTTTCCCACAGAACCACATGGAACAAAAGACCTCGAATGTTCATTGTTTTTCTGTCAACATACCTTTAATTTGCACAAAAATCATTTTCATTTCATCTAATTTGAGAAATCCTCAAAACACTGAAACTGTGTCAATAAAAAAAACATCAGAAACAGAAATCGCTTGTCACATTTCGCATCTCTTCCGCCGTGTTTATCTCCCACACCTCACTGCACCTCCCCGAGCCCTCATAGTAATCCTAATTAGTTTGTTGCATGCCGTAAACAGAAATTAGTCAATTTCTTTGGGCACCAAATTCTACTCCATCTGCACCTCCATCCCTGGGATCGCCACTATCTTTCCCAGTCACCTGCCTGAGCCGAGGGCCATTTCACTGCTGCATTGTAAACACACGTCTTTAGTTTTTAGAGACTACATCCAGCTCCATCTGCATCTCCAGGCTTTGGCTGACAACTATAGTTGCAATCAAAATGATCCCCCCCTCCTTTACTAATTTGGTTTATTTGTCAATTTACACACTTTCAGCTGTTTACAGGAAACAATAAAAAAAACTATTTAAAGGGCTCAACACAACTGATATAACAAGCGGTTTCTCCAAATTCATCACAAAATGCCGCTCTTACCATCTCCTGCAGCCTCAGGATTACACCCCCTCCCCACGACAGGCGTCTTTAGTATTTAGTAGAGCCCCTTATGCTGTTATGACCGGCTGCAGACGTGATGTACAGCCAGGCAGCAGCTTCTGACAGCGTTCCTGGGAATCCTTGCCCGTTCCTCATGGACAACGGCCTCCAGGTCTCTAATATTCCAGGATTTGTGCGCTGCAGCCGCTGACTTCACGTCACCAGAGATTTTCTATGGAGTTCAAGTCAAGTGACTGTGATGACCACTCCAGAATCTTCCAGGACTACTTCTGAAGCCTTGGTGGACTTTGATGTCTGCTTGGGATGGTTGTCCTATTGGAAGGCCCAGTGACGTCTGAGGTTCAGCCTCCTCACAGAAGGCATGACGTTTTCCCCTAGGATTTCCTGACACCTGATTGAATCCATCTTATCTTCTGCACGTTGCAGGTTTCCAGAGGAAGCAAAGCAGCCCCAGAGCGTCCCCGAGCCACCGCCATGCCTCACTGTAGATGGGGATGTTGTCAGCGTCTTCCTCCTCCAGACATTACACCGATGCATAGTCCTCAAAAGTTCCAGTTGCATCGCTCCACAGAACAGAATCCCCAAACTTCTGTGGGTATTAATCTGGTTTTGACTATATTGGAGCGACTTTTCTTGTCTTTTGGATCAGTAGAGGTGAACGTCTTGGAGTTCGGGCATGAAGACCTTCAGCATTTAGTAGGCGCCTTACTGAGCAAGCAGAAACCTCAGTGCTGCTGCCACCAGATTTTGCAGTGACGGGAGGGTTTCCTCCCCAGGAATCCGCTGGTAGTCGGTGATGACTCTCGTTCTGCCACGTCCAGGTAGTGCAGCCAGTCTTCTGGTAACATTAACCTTGGGAACGACTTCCAGCTAGATCTCTAGGGACATTCAGCACCTTTCGTATGTTTTTGTGTCCTTTCCCTTGTTTGTACAAGACAATGATCAGTTCTCATAACTTCTTGCACTGCTCTCTTGACTCTAGGCCTTTTTAGGCGAGGCGGATTCCATGCATACCTGCTTTCTTGACCTTCATCTGTACTGTGGATGATCCACATGGCTCCTCCTGCTTTTCCCACGGAGTCTGCGGCCCATCTGAAATGTCAATTGTGGACGGGTTGCGGGTCGAACAGCTTCTGTAGACTTCAATAGAAGCCGTCCGTGCGGACACTGCAGGAAAATGGAGCATGCTGCGATTTTTCATTCGCGAGCGGAAACCGCATTTGGATTCCGCTCATGTGCATGAAGAATCCATTTTGCATAGCATGCTATGAGCAGTCGCCCACTCCGGATTCCGCAATTTAAATCCGCCCGTGTGTATTCAACCTTACACGGGCCTGATAGTTGTTTAGATGTCTGTACAAGGGCTGACATCACCGCTAAGGTCGTCGGCGCTCGTGCAGAGCATTCAAACAGAAAGACTTGTCGGTCACTCGCTGGCTTCTCGTCTGCTTCTCGCTCATTCCTCCTTCCTATGGGAAGCGCTGGGCTTGAAGCATTCACATGGAACGACAAGCCAGCAAGGTTTTTATAAGCTGACTTTTCAGTTAGCTCAAACAACCGCGAACAACAATTGAGCAATGGTTTTCCGCTTTCACACTCAACGATTATCACTCGCTTGAACAACTTTTGAGTGCTAATTGTTGTGTGTAAACGGGCCTTTAGTCATATTTCTAACTTGCAATCAAACATCACAGTCCGAAAAGCGCTCACCAGTCCAGGTACGTGATGTATTTGATCTCAAGCGCACCTGATGTAATAATGAAGCCCTTGATTAGTTACACTGGGTGCACTTGAGATACATGATGTGCACATGTGTGCTCTTATGAAGGGTTCTATTCAAGGGATGAATAACTCTGAGACCGCAGGAGTTGGTATAAGAGATATTTTGTGTAGCATTTGCTTGTTATATTGGTTGTGTTCAGCTATTAAAATTGTTCTTGTACGACTGTTTTTTGCAAACTGCCGAAAGTGTGAAATTTTTGCAAGTAATAGTTGTTTTAGTGCCGCATTAACACAAGTCTTCTCCATCTGAGCCTCCAGACTTGGGTCTGACAACCGATCTTCACAAGAAACATCGCACCTCTCGCATTCCCATTGTGATTTGTAGCGCTGCATTGTAAACAGAAATCTTTTTTTTAGAACCCAAATTCTACCCCATCTGTGTCTCCTTTCCTAGGTCTTGCTACTATCTTCCAGGGATCTACCTGGACCTTTTTACACCTTCAGTCCCTTTTGGTGTATCGTTTAGATATCGTTGGGCAAAACATCCTACCCCAACAGCGCCCTAGCCCTAGGAGCCTCCGACATCTTGAAGGATGAGTAAAGAAGGGCGGAGACAATGCTGCTTTCTTAGTTGGTGTCTCTCCATCTCTTACCCGATTCATCATCACTCTCATCCTCCTCCCATCTGCGCGTCTCTTTTTTTGGTACGTCTCGCTCAGTGTTTGTTTCAGCGAGTCTCTCTCCTCCATCTGTCTCCCTCCTTCCATCTGCATCTTAATTTTCCTTCATGCGCTGTAAACATGGCCCCCTCCCATACTTGTATATAACCCCCCGACCTCATTCATATGAAGCCCCCCCCCCATGTCCCTCATTGCCAGGGACCGCAGTTAACTCCATCTCAGGTGCTCACGCTGAGTTATGGCTCCTCGTACGTCTTAAGAACGGTCTTCATGCTCATTTAACCAAGACATTAAATGCAAATTATTTTACTTGTCAAGATTGGGGGAGGGAACATTCTCCGGTGCCAGGATGGGGTCTTTAATGAGGAGCCTGATAATGCAACGCTTTGGGCTTAACCAACCAGATGAGGCTTCGCTCCATTAAGTCCCGGGTTATATCTGCCTGGGTTCTTCTAATTTACAAAACACTTGTTTACAATATCGGCTGCCACGGAGCAGGTAACGTGAAGACTGACTGCTTGAAGGAGCTAATAATGGCAGCACGAATCCTATTCATTACCGAGATTCCGGCTGTGCGGTCGGGAGGTGAGCGAGCCCCCGTGGGCTTATTGATGTCCCCAAAAAAATAACAGCTTTCTCCCAAAGAAGCAGCTACCTGATGCTGAGGCGCTCGTGTTGTTTTCTTTTTATTCTTCTCTAAATGACCAACTAATTATCCGGCGAACGAACATGAAGACGATTGAGGACAACGCGGAGAAGGTTTAGCAAGCTGCGATGCAAATTGTATCTTGTCTTTGGTAATTGAGCTTGCGCTGATCATAAACTTCTGCATTAAGCAGCTGTCCACCTTGACTTCTCAATGTCATCCACAGAGAGAGTCGGAAAAAACAAAAATATCTAGAAACTCGATGAGGATATGGGAAATGACTGGGTCTTGTCAAAGCAGTTAACGAGCCAGAGCTGGGGGGGGATGAGGATTAGCGCCTCTCTCAGGTTCTGGAAGTCCTTTCATCCATTTCAATTATGGACGGGTCTCGAAGTCTTGACAAGAGCTCAACACACAGAATCCATTTCAATTTTCTTTGTGGTCTGGATAACCTGGCACATCTTATATCACTGAGCACCACTTGAAGCTGCCCGATCCCTCAACGATGGGGAAGTTTTTGAAAAGTTACAAAAAATGTCAACTTTGTAAACCTTTAGGAAAACTTTAAGAACTGAGTATTTTTGAACTCTACTTCTTGACTTTCGATGGCTTACTCGCCTGTGCTCTCTACCCAACCAAACCCAGTTTTCAGTTCCGCGTTAAGTAGCTCCTTGGACCCTGTTAAAAAATTTATCTTGTGCAAGTTTCAGAGGCAAAGACGACGTAACTAAATATTCATAGTGCAGTTGTGATGTAGGACGTATCAGGAGGTATCACCAAGGTCAACGGTAGAGGAGATTTTCATCGAAGGATCCACAAAGTCAACGACTTGTCTATCGGAGGAGATGCCAGCCACACACAAGGAGTCATCCGGACTACTTACAATATTAAAAAAAACATTGCACCTAGGACGTTGGGGAGAGTTGTGTGCGCAGGTAGAATCAACCGCAATCAATCCATGAACTCATCTACAGTCAGTGAGGAAACATCGAAGAAGGTCCATCCTGGCAGAGCATTCATTGTATGGTCACCATCTTTTCTGCTCCTAAAGAGTTGGCCAAGGAGATACTCCATCCACAACTCTCTGATTGAGTGCATTGGCATCAAACTGCCGAAAAAAGTCCCCCCTCCAAAGAAAAATGGGTAAGTCCGTAATCCCCCCATAAAAAAATAGAACAAAAAGTCCAAGAAAGAAGAGACGATCACTTATCTTCCCGGTGGGGACGGATCTTCATCTCTGTGAACTTGAGGGAATACTGCCAGCCTGTCCAAGAAGACCACTCGATACCATCGGCATAGGAGGCGTGGTGCCCGCGAAGATACTGCCCATTCAGGTTGGATGTGTGGCAGTTGCGGTACCACCAGGCACCATGATAAAAACTTGCACAGTTGTTTTCCGAGTGGTCATTGTCCAAGTCTTTGGTGGTGAACTTCATCCCTGTGTGCTTGCCCAAGGAATCTCCTGAGGAGACAAGGAGCACTGAGTCAATGGAAGACCAGGAATGTCCCATGGTGGAGGTCTGACCATGTATGGTGGACTTACCTGCTGTCCCGGAGTAGTCGGACACAGTGAGCGGGTAGCCATCGTCTTCTGGGTTCACAGAGTACAGGCCCACGCCAAATGTGTTATACTGGGCGTAAGCCGTGGAGTTCTCAAAGTCTGATAAGTCGATGCGGAGCTGGTAATGTGTCTGCATGGTCAACAAGTACAGTCGTTGGAGGCCTACAGTGGAAGGAGCAAAGCTTTAGTTGGTGGTAAATGACATTATGCGGTCCATAGACCCTGAATGACATGTAGATCAGCTTTATATTCTTCCACTCCCTTTTCTATGGCATTTCCTGTGTGTCAGTCTATACTGAAGTACTGATATTACATTCATAAGTCAAGAAACTTCAAACCACAAATCCCATTGTCTTGTATCTTCCTCTCCATAGACCTTGAATGACCTCTAGTTGTGTTATACAGATTGACATCCCCCTACTGCCATTTCTATTACTCTACCTGTGTGTCAGTCTACACTGAAATTCTGGCATTCGATTTACGACTATTATAAGCATAAGTCTTCTCATCTAACGTCTTCTGGAACTTTCTTCTCTGCACATATTATGTAACTGTAAGAAGTTCTGTGGCTTCTTGTAAGACTTTCTTATTCTGCTGCCGTCGCTGTCTGCACAGAAGTCCCAGCGCGGGGGTCGGACTCCATTTCCACCATCTTAATGAGGACGCCAGGTGAATGCTGAATGCAAATTGAGGTGCCCTCCCAGTCTGCGGCCTCCATCCCCCCGTTTACTGATTTCAATTAAGATTCCTTCCAAGGGTCCAGCGAGGTTGGCACAGAAATCCCTGAGCGCGCAGATCAGCGGCCAATGATGCCGCTGCCCTGAAACACCCGCTGGTCTCCTGTCACTACTGATGGAGAAGGCTGAGAACAGATTGATGGGTGAAGGGAGGGTACCCTGCATGGTGATCGGACCACCCAGAGCTTGTTAAAGGGGCACTAAACCTGCAAAATGGACCTTCTCTCCATTTCTTGTGCAGGTGAATTCAATTCACTGTTCCCTGTTATCAGCCATTTCAGATTGGGGACAGGTTGAATGTAGGACAGGAGAATACATTCTATTGCTCCCTGTTATCAGCCATTTCTATATGAGTAGATGCTGACTGTAGGACAGGTGAATACAATCTATTACTTCTTGTTATCAGCCATTTCAGGCCAGGGAGAGGGTGACTGTAGGGCAGGATAATGCAGTCTATTGCTCCCTGTTATCAGCCATTTCTGACTGGGGACAGTCAGGCTGTAGGAAAGGTTCTGTGTTCCTTTTTTTTTTAAGGGTGCCTTTACACTTGCTATAACGCTTCATTTTTTAACGCAAATGTGAAGATTACCACAGTTACGTGCAATAAAAACAGATCGCAATCACATCAAATGAGTGCAATCATTTTTTTTTAAGCACACCCATAGACTTAAATTTTTACTCTCATGATACAGACCGCCTACATCACCACGGATTTGCGCTGCAGTATTAAGTTGTACGTTTTTAATGCACGTTAAAAAAAAAAAATCGCAGCATGTCCTGTTTTGGTCCGAAATCGCTCATTAAAGTCTACTGGGTCGAGTAAAAAAAAGCAGCACACACAGTCGTGGGCGCATTCACTGCCGTTTTTTACACGTTGCCAGGTGACAGTGGGGAACAATAAAGTGACATCGACTGCGCCTTCTTGCATGCTTTTGCGTGAAAAATGCAGATGCAACACAGACATAAAAAAACCCACATACACGCCAAAACCGCACTTCCACATGCAGTAAATACGGTGCCTGTTTACATGGAGCAGAACGTCATACATCCGTGGGAATAAGGCCTCAGGCTGACTCACACTAGCGCTATGGATTCCGTTGCCCTGCTCAGAAATGGAACCCACGGTCCAAACGGAACCGTCATATGACGGATCTGACCGCGCTGAACGGACCCCGCTGACTATAACGGAGTCTGTTTGCTTTCCATCCGTCTGGCACTTTACAGGATGTGAATCCGGAAAATCCGCTGCAGTTTGCAGTGCAAGCCAAGTCAATGAGGTTTGGCGCAATGTGGTTCTCACGTAGCGGAAAATTTACGCCAGTTCGCAGTGCGGAAATGTTGTGGCGGTGCGGATTTATGATCTGCAGTGTGTCAATTTTGGTGACATTTCGGCGGCGTTTCTTGGTCCATAGGCCTCAGTAGAAGTTGTGAAATCTGCTGGTGATTCTGCATGTCGGCATTGTGATGCGGAAAGCATTGCGGATCGGCAATAAAAAAAAAAAAAAGAAAAAACATACAAGCAGCTGCGGATATAAACACTCCTTTCTGCTACGGAAATTCTGTGTGGAAAATACGCATAAAACACGCGCTAATTAATGCGGGACTCCTGCTGAAGTTGGACGCTGATTTCACTCGCATAAGGTACATGCGGAAAATCGGCGGGAGTTCAGGGTTGGAAAAAAAAGCAGCAAATCCGCCCATGTGAACCCCGTCCTAATACCCATTTACACGCAACGATGATTTTTAGTTGAGTTTAAAATCTATCCTTGGGATGGAGAGCTGATAGCAGGGACTGCACGCTGTGATTCTCCGCGGGAGTGCTGATAACATTGTATTCAGCTGCAGTCCCACTGCAGAACAAAGCAGACCACCTGCTGTTCTCTGCATACAGCTCAGGGAGGCTCATTTACATGCAAATAAAACTAATAAGCTACTAATAGGCATTAGTGCCCATTAGCAGCTTATGCAAAATGATCCCTCAAACTGTCATTCTCCCTATCTTTTGAACAAATTTGTAATGCTCATATTAGCGTGTAAATGGGCTTTACACACAAATATGTTGGGGAGAGGCTGACTGCACGCCATTTCATGCTGGGGAGAGGCTGACTGCAGAGTTCATGAATGGAAATGCAGAAACCTTCTTCTTTTTATTGTGTGACTGCTACTGCTCTTATTACGCTCCTGCACTATTATAAGCTATGTTCCGGTAACCGGCCCTTTAAGAATTGATGATGATATTAGAGCGCTGGATGTGATGCATCACCATGAAGAATTCGCAGCACCTTACCCAGCCAATGTTCCCCTGTCAGCTTTCCGAATCCATCCCTGTACTGCTCCCACCCACGGAAGAAGTTCACGGATCCGTCCTCCCTTCTCTGGAACACCTGGAAGAAGAGCGAGATTGACATGTAATGAGATGTACAACCAGAAGTCCCTGACACTAATGAGGCTCGGGGCACCTCGCGCCTCTCTGGATTTACGGGTTTCCACTGAATTGATTAGTCATCGGTTTATTAAAAACTGGATGAAGGGGGATGGGAAGTCGGACTTCCCCGCATGCTGCAGAATGGCTGATAACACAGAAAAATAGCTGTTATCTATTGGCAGCGCACGTGGACTGTGACAGAGGCCCCAGGCGACTTTAATAAGATCTCGGAAGGATCGATGTGACGGCCCTCTCGGCGGCCCATTACAAGCGGTCGGTATTTGTCATGCATTGTCTCCCCTCTCGCGGGCGCCGCGCTCTGCCTGATCCATCTATAAAAGGTGCGCAGGGAATTATGTATCAAAGATTTCCCGAAGCAAAGAGACTCTTCCATCTATCAGAGAAAATAATCTGGCGGCAGCGGCGGCGGACACGGTCGTTCCTTTGATTTATCGAATGTTGCTCCGCGCTTTGTGTTTAGCGTCGGGGACAATGGAGATTACATCTCGGGTGGGTGAAAGGGTTAAAGGTTTATGGAGTTTTAATGTAGCTGACATCGGCGCTCGTGTCCCAGAAGATTGTCGCGGCTTTGTAGGAGGTGGGGGAGGGATCCAAACGCACAGGTGTCTGCAGGACGGAGGAGGCGAGAGGAAAGCCCTGCTTAATCTGATCCGACCTTGTGCGGCTGAAGTAGGGCAGCTCAGGCCGTGGAATGGAGAAGGCAAGGGGGACGAGGCGGGGGAGGGGCAAGGGCGACATTTAATAAACACCGCCATTCATTAAGGGTTAATTTACACGGGTGTCTGCAAATCTGGTGCGTGAAAATCGCAGCGTTTTCGCTGCATGTGCGTATTTAATGTGGTTTTGGTGCGGATGCGTTTTTTTTTACCTGTTAGGCTAATTTCACACATGCGAGTGTGATATCGCGCTCGCCAACATGCGATTTTCCCGCGGATGCGAGGCGTTTTAATATCCCGCAGAGTTTCTCCCATTGTTTTCAATGTGAAACTTTACATTGCACCGTGCGCAGCTAGCGCGTGATGCCATGCTGCCGATGCCACCCTATTGACAACAATGGCAGATGCGATGCGAGACCACGCCCAGAGATGGGACATGCCGCGATTTGTTTCCCACATCGCTTCGCGTTGCCATGCGGGAAAACATCGCTCGTGTGTGACCCAATTCAAAAAAATGGGGTTCATATTTGTGCGAGATTTGTGTGACAACGGCCCAATTGATGCCGCAAGTTTTTTAACCCACTGTCTCCTGGCAAAGTGGGAAGATATAGTAAACGCGAATGCAACCGTGTGCTTGCTGCGTTTTTACACGTTCCCATAGACTTCTAATGGGCGCTTTCAGTCCGTGATGCCAACCACAATAGAACGGGCCGCGAGTTTTTGTCTGATTAACCCAAATCCATGGGGTTTACGCTGTCCAATCCAGGTCATAAAGGGACCGAAGACCGCGCCAGATATGGTTACAGGGTGGGAGGAGCCGACTCCTGTAAGCTCTCATATATATATATGTTTGTGTCGTCTATACATCCACAGTTCTGGTCCGATTTGAGTGACATTTTGCCTGAGCGTTCTTCAGCACCCGGCGACGAACACTGGGGGAATTAAGAATCAGAAACTCACCGACTTCCCCTGTAATTTTTGTTGCCCATAGCAACCAATCACAGCTCAGCTTTCATTTCTTATACTGCTGAGGTAAAATGAAAGCTGCACTGTGATTGGTTGCTATAGGCAACACAGTTTTTCTTCATACAAGTGCGGTGCGGGGCCCATTTTTGTGGCCCACTTTGTATATTTCAGGTCTGCTAGTCACTAATAATATCCAGCCATGATGTCACCGGTCACCACATATAACCTCCCTGAATTTGGCCTCCGCTATGAAAGCTGTCTCACAGTAACCACCAATCAGAGCGCAGCTTTCACTTTACCTCAGGAATGGGAGCTGTACTCTGGTTGCTACGGGCGACCAGGATAGACTTTACTGTTAGACAGGCTGATCAATGAGGCCCATAATGTAGATGAATTCCCTCCCAGATTATTGGAAATGGTGAATTTATGGTTGTTCGGACACCTGTAAATACATGTACATAATCTTAACCAGATCACTGATGGTGTCCCTGTAGCTCCGTGCTGTGCGGCTGTATAAGGTGCAGGTGTCAGAAGGCTAGGAGAGCTGTACAGCCGGTGCCAACGACTCTGCCCCGACCACTAGTAACCAGCTCGGCCCTGGGGCGGAATGAGCCTGTTAGGGAAGGAAAGGGCCCCTCCGAGACCTCCAGCGGAGAAACACTTTAAACTATGCTCAGGAACATTATTACTATATGAGGGCATAATAGGGGCACTATTGGTACATACTATAATTGTAAAGGGCACTATCACTATAGGGGGCACAATGAAGGCACTAAAACTATAGGGGGTGCAATGGTGCAAACACTATTACTATATGAGGGCATAGTAGGGCCACTATTCGTACATACTATAATTGTAGGGGGCACAATGAAGGCACTAAAACTATAAGGGGGCACAATGGTGCTAGCACTATTACTATATGGGGGCAATAATACTGTGTGTGAAAGCAATATTACTGTATGGGGTCCAATGGGGGCACAAATACTATATGGCGGCACAATGGGAACAATGTTACTATGTGGGAGCACTAATACTATAAACTGTCTCTGTATAGTGGGGGCACTTTATTATTACTACAGCATTGGGGGCAAAATGTATATATTTATATAAATATATGTAATGTATATTTGTGTAGAGATGAGGATGTGCTGGAAAAGCGAGGACCCAAAGACGACTGTGTGTGAATCTCTACAGAGACAAATCATGGCTGAAAGAAGTCATCATGGCGGTCTGGATGGGTGTAGAAGAAAAGGGATAGCGTACCACTGAGGAAGTCGCCTGTGATCACTGGAGGTAACTGCACTGTAATCACTTATAAAGTCAGTAGACTAGATGTGTTATGTGTATATATGTTGGGGAGGAGGCATATATCTTAATAAGAGACTGAGGCAAAACCTCTGGGACCCGTGCGTCCAAGCAACAATTTTTCTTTTGGGGGGGGGGGGGAAGGGGAGGTAGGTCCAAAATTTGCCCCGAAGAGCACATAGGACTTTAGTTGTACCCCTGCCACCCACACAGATCAGAATCAAACTGTCAGGTAACTTCCTACTAATTTGGCAATGAACTATTTTTGACCTGTGTCTGATTAGCAAGATTTCCGGATCCTTGTGCTGGATGAAAGGAATTTCACTATAAGGTATTGGTTGGTGGAGCCTGATGACATCATAGGTCTTATGTATATCCCTCAATCTTGATGCCCCCACTCCCCCTATAGGAGCCCCCAGGAACTACTGTTATCTCTGCTGTAGCACACCAAGAGTGGAGGTGATGAAGAAGGAGATGAAAGAAGGCGGCAGCGAGATCTGACATAGGAGGTGACGGCCAGAGGGGATCTGACTCAGGTTGATGGTTGATGTGATCAGTCGCGGCGGACGAGGGGGTGGCGCAGGGTCACACTTGTTTGTGTACTCATCATTAAATATGAATTCTACCCTAAAGCGAAATAAGATGGTTCGTGGACCGAGGCGCTGAAATATTAATCCGCTCCTTAGCTGACAGCGGTCATGGACCCGGCTCTATTGTTGCAGGAGCGTTATCCCCTCCTATGCTGAAAAGCAACAAAATCCCCTTTCCCCATAAGTCCAGGTGTACAGAAGATAATATATCGCCATCCTGTACTTAGATCCTAAATTTCGGTGGTTTGTAAGGGATTTTACAAAGTCATATTAGGGCCCCTGGGGCCCTTTCCAGCACTTACCTTACAGCTAAAGGGATTGAGGTTAAACTTTCCCTTAAAGTTGAGAAACTCTGCATTGACTTTGCTCCAGCTTCATTATATTGTTCAGGAGTTACATCATGGCTTCTACTCTAGCCACATCTAAAGCAGCATTTAGAATTCTGCCTGGTGCTTGGAATCCAACAGCATTCTGCTGACAGGCACAGTTCCTGGTGGATTTTGCTGTATGAGACAAGCCATTCTACTGTGCAGAATCACAACATCTCCTGCAATGCAATGCAGCTGAGCATATATAGATGGCCCACTACTGACCCACTACTGCTGACTGCTATGGTATTGGTCTGGCCCCAAGTATAAACCCCCTCCTAGCAGTGGCCAGAGTGCTTGGCAGTGTGTTCAGCGAGGGCGAAGACTAAACAGGAAAGTATTGAGATGGAGAGAGCTGTAATCATCTTCTGTACTATAATAAGGTTCAGGCTCCATGTTGTGTGTATCACAGGGTATCGGCCATAGTGAGAGAAATAGGAGATTTAACTATTGATTATCTTTATAAGCACCAACAGAGATTCTCTGGGGTGGAGCATATCTACTCAGAGGTGGAGCCCACATCATAATCATATCATCGCATGAACTGGACAGACCTGCTGGCCCCTGTATGTTTGTGTCTACAGGTTATCCCAGTAAAGCTGGCAGCCAATCAGGAGGCTAGAAAATAGCTTGTTATATTTGCCCCTCCCATGAGGACCCTCTCAGCAATTAATTAAGTTATAGGGTTACATAACACTTTTTATAACCCTTGTAGTTTAGAAGCAGGAAGACTCTTGGGTCTTAGGAGTCGTCGTGAGAGCACGGATTATGTCATATCCTCTGATTCCTTATATATTGGTGAAATTGCGCCCCCTTGGTTCAGCTTTGAGGTACCCACAAGAAAAGTATAATCTGCTTAATGTACATGTATGACGTTAAACTGCCTTTGAAATTCTGCCAGTTACCCCTGTCAACGTCTGCTGGCAGACATTTACTCCAGCAGCTTGGGTATGGATGCAGAAGCTAGAAGCAATATGAATGCAGCTCTAGCTATGACTGGAGTAAGGCTGGTCTCACATGACCGGATTAGAATTGTAGTTCTGTAGTAAAACGCGGGCATTAAAAGACATGCAGTTTTGAATTTTCCTTCACTTGCGATACGAATTGCGAATTTCGTGAGCGGAAGAAAAATCACAGCATGCTCTATTTAGTAAAAACTGTACTGCGCATGACTGCCTGTGAGCCTTGGGCAATACAATAAAGTGCCGTATGCAGGGTCACCGACTGGGCTCACAGCCAGAATCCGCCGCCTGTGTGACTCCGGCCTAAATCAGCATTTTGTTTGCAGCTTTGGATGTGACTGGAGTAGAAGGATGAGGAATCTCACCCTTAAAAAAAAGAAACGTTTGAGACTCACCGTCCAGCCTCCGCCGTCCGTCGTCATGTCACAGTAGACCTGGAATCCGGTAGGATAGTGAATGGGGAACACGGAATAGACGCCGTCCTCCTGCTGCCCGCTCATAAAGATGTCATAACAGTCGCGCGGTTTGGAACCTGCGGATAAAGTGGTGGTGTTATACGGTGCCAGGCAGAAAGTGATTTCATCATCTCGGAGTCACGGCGCTGGATAATTCTTTTCCCGGTCAAATGCGCAGATTAACTCATAAAAAAATTCCCTTGAAATTGCTACATCGCTGCGGAAGACTCCACCGCCAAGATTTATGATGCTGTCAAGATGGCAGAACTACCCGGAGTCGCAGTTTTCTGGTTTTACACTCAGAAAATCAGGAAGGGGAAGGGAAGCTGTGCTCTCATCTAGAAGACGATCCTGGAAAGGATCCGACCGTTTGTATTTACGGGGCAATGAAAGGGGCAAAGGAACGCTGCATATGCTGTTGCGCAATTTTGTATCCCCGGACGGCATCTTGCATACCCGTACTGAAAAGAGCCGCATCCCATAATTTACAATATATACGATAAGGCAAATCGCAATTTACAAAATTCAATAAAAAATAAGATGGCGTTACTTAGTTGCGCAGAAGAGTCATGCGGTATTATTGTATCTTGACTCCACCAGAGTCATGCCATATTAAACTTCCCCATTTTCACCCTGAATCCCATATAAATCTGAATCGCATCCGTTCTCCCAGTGTACACATTTTATTATGTGTTTTGTGTCAGTTTGTACCGTAGTTCTAGAGTTCTTTTCATACACCAGGATGAACACCGCTATAGGTCCTTGCCTATGGAGGCAGTAGATTACCAAGGATGAGGGTCTTACCGTTGGTGCAGCCGCGGGGTCTGGAGCTCTTCGCTGGCGTCCGTATGAGATCACCCTTTCCACGGGATCTTCCATGGACCGAGTCCAGGACTTCGCTTACGGAACTGACCAGCTGAGCCACGTGACTGTGACCGTCAGACAGAAGCTGAATGGTGGGAACAGAGGAGACTTGACAGCGAGAGTAACTTTGCAATCTTTCTATAATTATCGAGTTGTCAATGATAAAATCTCTGCTTGCTGGCATGTGCCACACATTGGTATGCAGCAGTGCCCATCATGACGCAGGCTAGGCTAAAATAAAAATTATGTTCAACAAACAGGTTCCACTGCCACCTCTGTTACAGAGGTGGTCCAGTTGCAAAACTATTGATAGCCTATCTGCAGGACAGGCCATCAACATTAGATTAACAGGAGTTTGCTGCCCAGGAAGCTCGTGGATCAGCTGCTCTCACTGTGCCAGGGTGCTTCTGCACTGAGCTGATTTATACCGGGTTTGGTATTACAGGTCAAGATCTCTAATTGCAGTGAATGACCTGCAATACCAAGACTGGCCACTGCAGTGGGAACGGCGCTGTCAGCTTCCTGCAGAAATCAACTCTGTGCATGAGCACACTGACACAGCAAACAGTAGCAGAACCCCACTGGACAATCCCTTTAACTTCTATACAGAGAAAAGGAAACGTGGGCAACCCCAACTCAATGAAATTTATCTGGTAGAAGACTGGCATAACATCGCGCTACTAACTGTGTTGTCAACCAGCTTTCTCCATACCCTGGATGACAAATAAATTTTTATTTTTATGTAGATTTACAATGTTCGCATCCCATGCTCCCTGTGTCAGTCTTCACTGTAGTGCTATCATTCCATTCACGATACCTACACATAAAGTGACACACCCTCGTGCAATTGGGCCGCTTTCACACGACTGAGAAAATCGCGCAAGATTTGTGCGCTACGAGATACACGAATCTTGCACGAATATGAACCCTATTCTTATACATGAGTGATTGTTTATTTCCTGCATTGCAGTGCGATAAACAATTGCGGCTTGTCCTATCTATGGGTGTTTCTATGGAACGCCTCGCCCATTATTTTCAATGGGGCCGGAAAAAGCATCGCTACTTCTCTGAAGTGATGCGAGGTGTTGTTTTTATGTAAAAAAAAAACTAAAAAAGTCTCATATCTGTGGGTGCCCAATATCGCCCTCGAACATGGGAAATTAGCTTAAGTGTCAAGCTCCACGCTTATGACTATAGTGGAAGTAAAAAGCTCCTTACACTCATCACCATGCTCTTCCCTCATGAGCAGGGTCAGTGAAAACCTCCGCCCATGCAGAGTGCGAGGCTCCACCCCCAAGGATCTTAGTGCGTAGCACTGCCCACACACAGTTTATATACATCGATAAATAGTGCCTTTACTCCCTTCCACAACGAGATGATTTATGCAAATTAGAAATGTTGACCCCTCCCATCTCATTAATATGTAAATTTAAAAAGGAACTTCTACCTATAAGTGGTAAGTCAGGGAACAAGGTTGTCATTTCCATAGTCAGAGTCCTGCAGACGCTTAGCCTGGGTGTAGGGTGACGCCTGACAACCTTTTTCCCACGCTCCTGCTGCAGCATCTTTCCTGTGGCGGCGCAGCGGGCACCTCTGGGCACGTTGTTCTCGTTTAATTGAAAATCGTTAATGAAAGTCATCCTGGAGGTTTCTGCCCCTCACTCACAACCTGCAGCAATTACTTGGCATTTGTCCTGAAGACTGTACCAAGTGCTTGTGCCAGATGCCGGTTGGCATAGGTCTGTTTGTATGGGCAAGGAGCCAGCATAGCCATGTGTTCTGTAAGAAGCGGCGTCAGGGAGCGCTGCACGGATCCTGCCGCTTCGCATCTTTGCAGAACATGTAGAGGAACATTATACAGGGTGTCTCAAAAGTTTGGAAACACCCATTGGAATGAAAACAGGTTGGCAGACGGTGATGCAATTTTGCATACAAGCTATGGGCGAAGGAGAAAACCATGTTAGGCCGTGTCACAGCCAAGAGTTGAATCCAACATGGCCGGCATATTGGTCACATGGCCTAATAGGTTTCCCCCTTCCCCCACAGCTTGTATGCAAAACTGCATCACTATCTGCTAAACGGTTTTTGTCCTATACGGGTGTTTCCACACTTTTGAGACCCCCTGTAGTCACTAAATTGAACTCTGACAACCGGGAAAGTATTTGGCAGAATTTCATCATCCAGTTGTCAAGGGGCTGTATCTCTGAATAACTGGATTGGTTTTACCGTTCAGGACTGTAGGCCAGCTGGATGACTACCTTTTAACAGTGCTGTGGGCAACCATATTGGTTGTCGTCCAGCTTTCACAGATATGACGAGGATGTGTTGTGATTTGGGGGTGATACCTGTATGAGTCTTCCCTGCTCACTCTGCAGCGTCCCGAGCTCAGACACCAGTCCATTCTGCCCTTTGCGCAGGCTCTCCCAGTCCACTCGCTGCCGGGACACTTGTGATAACATCTGTGACACTTGGTCAGCCAGTCCTGCCAGCAGTGCCCGCTCCTTGCCCACCGCCGCTTTCATCTCTAAGTCATGGTCAGCCATTGCAGACATCACGGAGGACTGTAAACCGTCAAGGCGCGGCATTGGGTCGGGGCAATTGGGGTCAATGAATATATTGATATGGGAGCTGTCTGCCCTCTCGATGGTGACCAGCGCGTTGGGGTCTTCCATGTTGGTGGTGATGACTGGTGGCGGCTCGGTGGAAGGGGCATGGTAATGATTCATAAACAGGACAGCTCCGGTAACGGTGACAGCCAGCAGGACGGCCACGGACAGCAACACGGTGCAGAGGATGTACCCACAGCTGGTCCTCTGCAAGAAAGAGAAATCAGAGGCTTAGTCAAGAGCTCTGCTACTGACTGCCCATCTTACTGCACTCACATCCAGAGCTGCATGCATAATCCTGGGCGAGAGTCACATACTAAAGAATAACAGAGTATGGCCCCAGAAAATTAGGGGTGCTGGATCCAGGGCCGTACCTCACCACCTGCAACTACAACCCTCGCGGTCAAGTTGGACAAGATTTGGTGTAGTGGTTGGTGATTACTGGAGCTGATGGAAAGGCATGTTCCTCTGGGGAAGTCCCTGTTTGGTGTACGCCCCCGCCTAACTAATGCGCAGGTGGAGTAACCTGTTACACTATGGTCATGTGACAATTCTGAGCCAATCATGAGCCTGTTTCCCTCTCTACATTGTTTTCAAGATGTTGCTGATGTCACTGGATGTCATCCAGGACTTTGGGGGGCTCCTGCCAATTCATAGGTTGTTCACTCAGACCCCGGTCACAAGATATCATCATAGAGAGTGCCAAAATATGGCAACAAGATGGCGACAGCGCTGGGCGCCATCACCATATTATCGGTCAGGTGCAGTTCCCATACGCAGTCATGCGCCCCAAATGATGTGAAGGCAGCCCCTTAGCTGTTGGGGGTCACCTGTGGTGCTCGGGCAGCAGTGGACGGGCTCCTTTATTTCAGTATTTCGTGTGCGTATGATATGACCGCGAGCGTTTGGGATTCTGCTTTGGTTTTTATTACTTTTTTTTCACCTTCTGTACCGAAATTGAGAGGATTCTGCTGAGCGGCTTAATAACGGGATCTGCAGGGACTCGCCGCCGACGAACGATCTGCCCTGAAGTTGCAACAACTTATAAACCATTAAGTATGTGTCCCCGGGGAGACCGCGATCCCAGAACGTATTAATAGTTATCGCCGCGGTATATTCTGAGTTGACACTTAGGATTTCTCTGTTTGTCTCTCTTCCTGACTCTCTATGGGGGGAGGGGACGCGGCGAACGCGTTTGGCACAGCAGCCGGTGAGATTCCAGTAATATCAGTTTTTTACGACGACATCACAAATCCGTTCCTGACAGCGCATGATGCAACGGTCGGCGTTGCTATGTTACGGCAGTCGGTAAAGTAAATGCAAGAACGCCATGAAAGCATCCGATGATCGCCTTTTCATGGAATCAACCATCTTCCCTGACAACCATGAGAATGACAGGTAGTCACGGCCCCGCCCCCTGGAGCGGTTATACGGTAATTATACTGGGGCAGAACCGGATCTTCGATGAAGTGAGAAACATCTGAGACTTGGCGGAGGTTTCGTGTTTTGAGGATCTGTTGCTGCGGGGCTCCGCAGGAGAAGTTGGAGCTGTCAGACAGGAGGGTAGAGGCGCTCGTTTCCGAAAAACAAAAAACGGACGGCGTACGGGCTGTATGGTCGCCATGTGTGACAGGTTTCATTAGTCAGGGAGTTGTCACCGCCCGCTGCTGAGCTGTCACATTTGCCATCCCTTCATCAGACGTCGTTACCTTTCCTCCACATCAACAAATCTACATGCGGCCGTTGATGTCTCTGCGCAAATCCCTTCCCCCATCCTCCAGACGTCTGCGACTGACAGGAGGTACCTCATCTCTCGGTTCATCTCTTGTCCTGAATGCCCCCCCAGCTACAGATCCGCCGCTACCGATGAGATGGAATGTATCCACGTTACCCGGCCGGATGACGAATGTTGGCGAGCTATTTTTTGTCAGCGATGAGAACAATTTTTTATTTCGATGTATGGCTAGAAAATAACGGCTGCCGTCAGAGTTCTGATTAGAAAGACGCTCGTTTACAGGTCGTGGTCACATGATCACAGACATCGCAGAAAGTGTACGTGGAGACCGCGGTAGCTGGTGATGGCGGCTCTAGATGACCATGTGAGTGAGTAATTCTGCATCCGGGACATTTAGGGTTAATGATGCTGAACTTTATAGCACCTGAACATAAAGACATTGTGGATTATCAGGTGCCGGACTGCTGGAATTGTGGAATAACGAGCAACAGAGGCGAAGCCTGACAACCTCCGAGATCAGAACCTGTTGGACGAATTATAAAAAGTTGTCAGTGAAGAATAACTGGGAAAATCTAAGTTGTGATGAAGGAGAAAAGGAGAGAATACTGGGGGGCGGGATACCTGATACTGGAGACCCCGGAGCAGCAGACGGGGTGGCAGCATGCAAGATTCATCTCTTATACTGACATTATTGACTCCTCTCCTGTCCCCCAAGTGTCAGCGTGTCATTATCCCGTCCCCCAAGTATCAGCGTGTCATTATCCCATCCCCCCAAGTGTCAGCGTGTCATTATCCCATCCCCCCAAGTATCAGCGTGTCATTATCCCGTCCCCCAAGTGTCAGCGTGCCATTATCCCGTCCCCCAAGTGTCAGCGTGTCATTATCCTGTACCCCAAGTGTCAGCGTGTCATTATCCCGTCCCCCAAGTATCAGCGTGTCATTATCCCGTCCCCCAAGTGTCAGCGTGCCATTATCCCGTCCCCCAAGCGTCAGCGTGTCATTATCGCACCCCCAAGCGTCAGCGTGTCATTATCCTATCCCCCCAAGTGTCAGCGTGTCACTATCCCGTCCCCCAAGTGTCAGTGTGTCACTATCCCGTCCCCCAAGTGTCAGTGTGTCACTATCCCGTCCCCCAAGTGTCAGTGTGTCATTATCCCGTCCCCCAAGTGTCAGCCTGTCATTATCCTGTTCCCCAAAGTGTCAGCGTGTCATTATCCCACCCCCAAGTGTCAGTGTCATTATCCCGCCCCCAAGTGTCCGCGTGTCATTATCCCACCCCACAAGTGTCCGCGTATCATTATCCCGTCCCCCAAGTGTCAGCGTGTCATTATCCCGTCCCCCAAGTGTCAGCGTGTCATTATCCCGTCCCCTAAGTGTCAGCGTGTCATTATCCCGTCCCCCAAGTGTCAGTGTGTCATTATCCCGTCCCCCAAGTGTCAGCGTGTCATTATCCCGTCCCCCAAGTGTCAGTGTGTCATTATCCCGTCCCCCAAGTGTAAGCCTGTCATTATCCCGTCCCCCAGTGTCAGTGTGTCATTATCCCATCCCCCCCAAGTGTCAGCGTGACATTATCCCGTCCCCCTCAAGTGTCAGCGTGTCATTATCACATCCCCCAAGTGTCAGCGTGTCATTATCCCGTCCCCCAAGTGTCAGCGTGTCATTATCCCATCCCCAAGTCTCGGCGTGTCATTATCCCGTCCCCCAAGTGTCCGCGTGTCATTATCCTGTCCCCCAAGTGTCCGCGTGTCATTATCCTGTCCCCCAAGTGTCCGCGTGTCATTATCCCGTCCCCCAAGTGTCAGCGTGTCATTATCCCGTCCCCCAAGTGTCAGTGTGTCATTATCCCATCCCCCAAGTGTAAGCCTGTCATTATCCCGTCCCCCAGTGTCAGTGTGTCATTATCCCATCCCCCCCAAGTATCAGCGTGTCATTATCACATCCCCCAAGTGTCAGCGTGTCATTATCCCGTCCCCCAAGTGTCAGCGTGTCATTATCCCGTCCCCCAAGTGTCAGCGTGTCATTATCCCATCCCCAAGTCTCGGCGTGTCATTATCCTGTCCCCCAAGTGTCCGCGTGTCATTATCCCGTCCCCCAAGTGTCAGCGTGTCATTATCCTGTCCCCCAAGTGTCAGCGTGTCATTATCCCGTCCCCCAAGTGTCCGCGTGTCATTATCCCATCCCCAAGTCTCGGCGTGTCATTATCCTGTCCCCCAAGTGTCTGCGTGTCATTATCCCGTCCCCCAAGTGTCAGCGTGTCATTATTCAGTCCTCCAAGTGTCGGCGTGTCATTATCCCGTCCCCCAAGTGTCGGTGTGTCATTACTCAGTCCTCCAAGTGTCAGCGTGTCATTATTCAGTCCTCCAAGTGTAAGCTTGTCATTAGCCCGTCCCCCATTATACATGTAGTCTCTTCCTGCTCTCTGCACTTATCCCCAACTTCTTGTCTTATGGCCCCGGTGACTTATCGGCAGCGGCCTCTATATTGGGGTGCAGTGACGGCTCCCCTGCAGCTTTAATGCTTTTTCTTAGCTGCAGCAATGTAATTACTATAACGAGGAGATGGGATTTAGTGTACCGGAGTCGTTTGTTTTTCACCGCTGCCCAGTAATCCACCGGCGCCTGCCGTACCAGCAGTTCTCTATTAGCGCGGCTGAACGACGGCGGGTCTGCTGCTGGACACAAATCATTCTGGGGTCTTCAGGAGCCCCAAAACAATAGCCAAACGAGGACCCCCGACACTGGTTCATGGCAAGAGAAGGCCCATAACACTAAAACCACTTATGGGTGAAGTGAATAGCGCCGATTATCTGGTGATGATGGTGCTCAGTCAGATGTACCAGCCAGCGAGGGATCAGCCAGTTCTTGAAGATGGAAGGATCTGAGTGACTGTGACAATAGTGATGTGCAGACGGGGCCGGATCATCTCCAGAACAGCCGGCCTTGTGGGGTTCCTGGTATGTAGTGGTTAGTACCTACCATAAGTAGTCCAAGGAAGGACCGGTGACAGGGTGAGTTCTCCTCCAATGGAAGTCTTCAAACAAAGACTGGACAGACATCTGTCCGGGATGATTTAGTGATCCTGCACTGAGCAGGGGATCTGACGCTTTATTAAAACCTTACCAAACTCTTATAAGTAACCGACACAGACACCAATATTGGATAAAGAAGGTCGCGGTGTTTATTAACGGGGTTACCAACATTTGGGGAGAAATGTAACCAATAATAACCATAACATTCCCTGTAAACTCTGTCTTACAGACACGAGCTTACCACCACCAAACTCTCCCCAAGTTACCTGCCCCCCCGCCTAATGCGGGCAACAATCCCCCATAACTACACCGCGTCAAACCTAAGGGAGGGAGGGCGGGATGCTGCTTCCCTTCTAGATGATGATGGCCCACATCTCTGCACCTCCATATCTCACTGCTGCTCCTCACAGCCTGCTCCTCTGGACCAATCACCAGCCACTGTTAGGCCACCAGATTCTGCCTGACTACCACAGGCATTTCCCGCCATTATTCTTCAGCCAATCATTAGCTGCTGCCAACCAGTCCATCACTGGGCAGAACTCACTCTGTGCCATCTCATCTGAACCAGTAATGACCTTTGTAACATATCTTCTCCATAGAAGGTGACATATCATCCATCCATCATGTACATAAAGCTCCCAGATCCCATGAGGCTCCATAGAAGGTGACATATCATCCATCCATCATGTACATAAAGCTCCCAGATCCCATGAGGCTTTCCCTCCTAACTGTCCCTCAAGCCTTACATGGGGTTGGACCTGATGACCCCGGATGACCCGATGTCCCTTCCAACTCTAACATTCTAGGATTCTATGAGGGTGATGGACACCCAAGGCTCAGTGATTTGTGGTGTGAAGGCCGCCCGTCTGGTCTGATCTCACAGAAGAGCGACTGCAGGGCGCATTACTGATAAAGATCCTGCTGGCGATGAGAGAAGGGTGTCCGATCACAGAGGACATCGCAGCGCACTATGTACGGGGCTGCAGACCGGTCAGAGTGCCCATGTGACCCCTGTCCACCACGGTAAGTGCCTACAATGGGCACATGAGCATCAGAACTGGAGCGTGGAGCAATGGAAGGAGGTGGCTGGTCTGATGGATCACGTCTTACATCATGTGGACGGCCGGGTGTGTCACTTACCTGGGAAGAGATGACACCAGGATGGGAAGAAGACAAGCTGACAGGGGCCGTGTGATGGGCAATGTTCTGTTGGGTACTTGTGTCCTGGCATCATGTGGGCGGCCGGGTGCGTCACTTACCTGGGGATAAGGTGGTATCAGGATGGGAAGAAGACTAGCCAGCCGGGGCCATGTGATGGGCAATGTTCTGCTGGGTACTTGTGTCCTGGCATCATGTGGACGGCCGGGTGCGTCACTTACCTGGGGATGAGGTGGTATCAGGATGGGAAGAAGACAAGCCAGCGGGGGCCATGTGATGGGCAATGTTCTGCTGGGTACTTGTGTTTTGGCATCATGTGGGCGGCCGGGTGCGTCACTTACCTGGGGATGAGGTGGTATCAGGATGGGAAGAAGACAAGCCAGCGGGAGCTGTGTGATGGGCAATGTTCTACTGGCTATTTGTGTCCTGGCATCATGTGGGCGGCCGGGTGTGTCATTTACCTGGGGATGAGGTGGTACCAGGATGGGAAGAAAACAAGCTGGCAGGGGCCGTGTGATGGGCAATGTTCAGCTGGGTACTTGTGTCCTGGCAGCAGGTGTATGTGACATGTAGTACCTACCTAACATTGTACACACAAGTACCTCCTTCATGATAGCAGTATGCCCTAATGGCAGCGCCCTCAGCAGGATAATGTGCCGCACTGCAGGAACAGGACAGAGATGATGGTGATGACTTCTCGCAGATCTCATCCGATCCAGAGATGCCGGACCGCGCAACTTCCAGGATCTGCTGCAGATACCGCAGGACTCCTGTGAGGAGTCCTGCGGTTCAGAGAGGAAGACGTATATAATATTCAGAGGGGCTTTAGTGCTACGGCTGACGGTGTAGGTATATCGCCTCTCCCATGATTATGTTCCCGCACTATAATAGTGTTAGCTCCTGACTGGGGGGTTAGTGGCCCTTTAAAGAGACAGAGCAGCCAGCGTGAGGTTATAATCACCGGGGGGATTATTAATGGCGCCGGTAGAAGTGCTGATGTTGTTGTGTTGGTGACTGACAGCGAGCGGTATAATACAGCAAATTATTATGGACGGATACACAAGGAAATGACCGCGCAGCACGGGGGAGACGAGAACACCTACCGGGGGATAAGTGACCTTGTGCAAATCACTGCGTCCTGACAATCTCCATCTCCGCAGATCGCGCACCGGCTGACTCATAGATTTACTTACATTATGCTTAAAGGGACAAGCGCCTACTTATCACAATCTTTCGATGCAGTGAGGATTTTGCAGCATATTGACTTATGGCCGCCGTGTTCTCACCTGCTGAAGCAGCAATCCGCACTTATACGTGGGCGCCATTTATATGTCCTCCGTATCATCACGCTGCCCGTAGACATAATACAGCCATCAACCGGCTGACAGCCATGTTCTCCGACTCCATATTAACGTGTCTGTTCTGCTCTGCTGAGCGCGCCTATTACTTTTAGGGAGGGAGATAAGTGGCTGTCAGACATATCTTGCGTCGCTTATCTCAATGCAAACGGAGGAACCCTGTAAGAAAGACGGGTGGAGATTGCTGATGGTTCCCCTGACTCGTCGCAGATGATGGGAGTCCTAGTCGGTCTGCTCCCCAAGGAGTAGGGGCAGTGCCAACGTGCCAGCAGCCAAAGCACTGCCGTCAGAGCCGTACATCACAGTAGAGGAGGTATCTGGGGACTGGGAATATACAGAACCGCCATCGCCTCGACACTACCCGCCCGGCGTCAGCAAGTTTCAAATCACTTGAGTGGATACATATTAATCAAAGCACAAAATATCGGTGACGAGCGAACGCTGCGTCCGTCTGCTCCGCGGAATGAGATGCATATGGGAAGAACACCAAAAAGTTAGA
Organism: Eleutherodactylus coqui; assembly: GCF_035609145.1. Classification (NCBI taxonomy): domain Eukaryota; kingdom Metazoa; phylum Chordata; class Amphibia; order Anura; family Eleutherodactylidae; genus Eleutherodactylus; species Eleutherodactylus coqui. The sequence goes on along the minus strand of NC_089846.1, from coordinate 9,714,812 downwards.
CTTATCCCTTAAAGGGGAACTTCATGCAACCAATCGATCATAATGCTAGGTGTGCATCATGTGGCGGTACTATATTATTATGTTTGCACCATATGGTACAAGTGTGAAGGCACTCTGATCTACTGTGATGCTTCTAATATATGGCGCTACTATGTGAGCAGTTACGGTTATGTGCACACTGTATTTCTTGTGTACTGCTGTATGTGCACTTTGTGGCAGTATTATGTAGGTACTGCAAGATGCTGTTTTCTTTGCACTGTATGGTACAAGTATGAAGGAACGCTGAAGTACTGTGATATAATGCCAACATACGTTGTTCTAATATGTTATTACATGACCAGTGTGTGGCGATATTCTGTGGGTACTATTGAGTGGCAGATGTTGCAAAATCCTATTATGTTTCCACCATATGGTATAAGTATGACGGCACTGAAGTACTCTGATGCTTTTAACATATGCTGCTATTATATAAGCAGTGTGTGTCGGTGTTATATGGGTACTATTATGTGTGCACTGTGTGGCAGTAATATGTAGATGGTGCAAGATACTATTATGTTTGTACCATATGGAACAAGCATAAAGGCACCCTGACATCCTGTGATGCTGTTAACATATGCTACTATTATGTGTGCACTGTGTAGCGGTATTATGTAGGTATTGGATGATACTATTATGTTTGTACCATATGGAACAAGCATAAAGGCACCCTGACATACTGTGATGCTGTTAACATACGGTACAATTATGTGTGCACTGTCTGGCGGTATTATGTGGGTACTATAGGATACTATTATGTGAACAGTGTATGATACGATTACCTGTACAGTACTAGTATTCATTGTGCACATCGGCTCATCCCCCCCGTTGCACACTAAGCCCGAGCGTCCGGCGCTCGTGGCGAGGAACCCGCATGACTGATCACGGACTCCGCACTCCAGAGGATAGAATTAGATGATTTCTGCTTAACTGCTGATAAACAGGAGACACAAATATAACTGCCACACCGGTCAGAGCACTTAAAGGGGCCGAGACTGCGCCAAAGTCATCCTGTGCCCGAGAATGGCCGGACTTCATGCAACGTAGTAGATGTGACCTACAGTCCCAAGTAACACCACAGGTATCACGGTGCTAACTCTCTGAGTACAGATAGTATAGTAGATCTGACCTGCAGTCCCAAGTAACACCACAGATAACACAGTGTTAACTCTCTGAATACAGATAATGTAATAGATGTGAACTGCAGTCCTATGTAACACCACAGATATCACGGTGCTAACTCTCTGAGTATAGATAATGTAGTTGATGTGACCTGCAGTCCTATGTAACACAACAGATGACATAGTGATAACTCTGAGTATAGATTATGTAGTGGATGTGACCTGCAGTCCTATGTAACACCACGGATAACATAGTGATAACTCTGAGTATAGATAATGTAATAGATGTGACCTGCAGTCCTATGTAACACCACAGATATCACGGTGCTAACTTTCTGAGTATAGATAATGTAGTGGATGTGACCTGCAGTCCTATGTAACACAACAGATGACATAGTGATAACTGAGTATAGATAATGTAGTGGATGTGACCTGCAGTCCTATGTAACCCCAAAGAGAACACAGTGACAGCTGTACAGCACATGCACTGAAGTGGGTTAAGTGCAGTCCCATGTAACGCTACAGCTACTGTAGCACAGGGCTGTTCCGTTGAGCTCTGCTACATCTGTGTATGATTTCATATCCCATTACATTATATCTCGCACACTTTGACTTTTTAATTGTTTTGCAGTTGATACCATATGGAGAGCGGCGCGGGTGATATGCGGCGCACCGGAGCACGGAGAGGAGATGATGGAGCGTGGCGCATTGTCTGTGAGTGTGATCCATCTGTCTGCTGGAAGGATCCATGATTGCTCTGTATATGTGACCCATCCCCCCTGCCATTCGTTATGTGCCCGCAGCGATGAGCCTGGCACTGCGGGGGTTAACCTAAAAAATGAATCTAGCACTTAGAGGCGACACGAAGAGTGAAGGCTTTCTTGTTGGTGGCGCAGAGCTCCTTGTAATACATCTTGCCAGCCGGAGGCAGGTTGATGCCAGGGGCTCCATATTGGCCCATATGGCCCTCATTTCTCTTCTGTATCTGCAGTCTCCTCCTGTTCCCGCGAATCTGCACCCACCTTCCCGATGTGCGGGTTTCGGTTACGTAAATACGCTGCATATTTTCATGAGTGAAAACCGTATTTGCCTGCGTGCTTCGCCCGCTGCCGCGGGGTTTTGTGCGTGCAAATACACTGGGAAAGTACGCAGAACGGCCCATTGATTTTTTGCACAAATACGGAGGTGTCCTGTATATTCACTGTATTCATGCCGACCCGTTCACTTGTGGCATGTAATACGCACCAAAGTAGGTCATGTCACATATTTTTGTAATGCGATGGAACACCGCATGAAAAAATACGTGAATGTGAATGACGCCACTGACATCAATTGGCTTTATACACTGTGTATTACACGCATGAACATTAAAAGCCTATTAATACGCCCGTGTGAACGAGCCCTAATGCTTCAGTTATTAGTGTCATACTGTGCCGGTTATATTTACCACAGCAGTCACATAATACCGCCATATAATAAATAATACTGCCATATAGTGTAATACCGCCATACAATAAATATAGAATACTGCCATACACTATCCACATAACATTGCCATATAATATTGGCTTTTACCTCATTGGAGTTTTTTTTTTACCTTGCTCTGGATCAACATTGGGGGGTAATAGTCTGAAATGGATGGAAACAGGTGTTTTTTCAGCCATACACACTATGTTATTATGTTAATATGATTCTGCCATCCAGTATCCACAACACATTGCCATACAGTAAATATATAATACTGCCATGCAATGTCCACATAATTTTGCCATACAATAATAATGCCATGTAGTATACATATAACAACACCATAGAGTAAGTATATATAATAGCAGTGTACTGTATGACATAACACTGCTATAAAGCAAATATATACTCCCACATAGCAACCACATAACATCACCATACAATAAGCATATAATAATACCATACTATTAGATAACTCTGCCACACAGCAAATACAAAATACTGCCATACAGTATCCACGTAATACTGCCACCCAATAAATCTATAATATTGCTACACAGTATTTACATAACATCGCCATACAATAAACACCCAATGCTGCGATACAGGCAAACAATATCCACGTAACACTGCGATCCAATAAATATAGAATACTGCCATATAGTATCCATGTAACACTGTCATAGAATAAATATATAATACAGCCAAACAATATCCACAACACTGCCAACCAATAAATACATAACACTACCCATTAGATGTTTATATATATATATGTCGCCATACAATAAATACTACTTAATAATGCTCACATAGCACTGTCATCCAATAAATATATAACACAGCCACATAATGCACATAAAATGCTGCCATTCAATTTATATGTAACCGCACCATATAGTATATACATACTACCGCCATACAGTGTCCATATAATTAAGGCCTCATTCACATCTCTGTTGGAAGTTGCGTTTGGAGCCTTAGATTCCAAAAAAATTACTGGAAACATTAACATTGGAGATAGCGCTATTTTTTTTTGGCAGAACGCAGCACACCCTGACAGTAACAACACGGACTCAATTATATTCAGTGGGGTCCGTTAGGCATATAATGCATCTGTTACCGCTATTACTTTCATTTTTCAGCTCCTATAACACAGCAGAGCAACTGAAATTGCTAATGGCGAAGTAAACAAGACCATAGTAGCGCCACACAGTGCCCACATCATACCGCCATACGTTGCTGACATAATTGTATCATTAAGTGCCCAGGCAATGCCAGCGTGTGACTGCAGGTAGCACTATTATTACCGCCCTGTTTCCAGATGGTGTCCACCAATATGACCACCATAAAGGGATTGTCACCCAGCTTTCCCAGAGACCTGAACAGACATGTGAGGGGCGGGGCTTATCTGATGAAGGCCTCTGTCAGACCGGTCCTTGCAGCCGCGGATAACCCTGGACACAGCTGCACCGTCAGTAAAGTCGCGGTATCGCAGCCTGTCAGGATATTATTCTTCGCCGTACGGTATACATAAAAACCGTAAAGCGGTCCCAGCGTGCGCCTGCCATTGCCTCCACCTCTCCCTGGCGGGGTCATGCCGCACGGCGGAGCAGATTGTTAGCACTGGTAAATGTTAGTCTTCCAAAGGAAGCTTTTAGCACTGCAGGAGCGGGCTGGCGATGATGGGGGTTAAGGCGGCCCCCCGCTGCTGTTTGACACCGCCATCACGCCACTCCCCAAGACTATTAGGCGGCACATGCTGGGCAAAGCTGTTATTACAGGAGCCGGACGATCAGCCAAGCAACGGGAAAGGCATCAGGCGCCCAAGTGAAGGAATAATACACGGCGAAGCTTGACAAGGCGGCTGTCAGCGACCGGGCGGGGGAAGAGGACGCCGCCAGACAGCGGGCTGTGTGCTCTGCACCGTTAAGAAGACACTCACCTTCATCTCCACAGTCACACCGCGCTTACATGACATTGCAATCCACCATGCTAAACCGACCGGAAAAAGCAAGCGTCTCACACAGCAGAGGCACCTTGTGCCTCACGCCTCGCGAAGACTTTCAGTAGGGCAAAAATCTGGAAATTCCTGCTGGGTCGGAGGGTACCGCATTCTACCCGTGCGCCCGGTGGCTGCAGGTCACCCAGCAGAGACACTTTGTGCCTCGCGCCTCAAAACGTCAGTTCATACAGAAGTAACAGTCTTAGCGGCTGCAATAATGTCCAGTTGGGGAGCAGTGATCTCCTTCAGTTCTCGCGGCGGAGGCATTGTTTACCTCGCGCCTCAAGTAGATGGAAAGATCCAAGAGTGAAGTACTGGTCGGAGGAGTTTCATCGGAGTCTGAAACTAACGGCTACACCGTACCCCCCGTGCATGGCACGGCCAATCCATTTTGGAGGCACATTGGACCTCGCGCCTCAGTGATATCTAGTCGGAATTTATTGTGTTCTGCTTGTGTAGAATAGTTGCTTCCGTCCGGTGAGCGAGGCGCCTCGGTAATATCTACAGTGTTAGCGGAGTCTGAAGTCCTGCGTGTTGGCGGGCGGCTCGGGGCGCAGCATTACAGTTGGACATCACCGGTGTTATGTGTGTGGAGTAGGAGGGATAAGCGGCGCCTGCACAATATGGCAGCTCAGGAGTGAAGCGTGGCAGCTCCAGCAGTGGGTGCCAGTCCCCTGTAGCAGGGTGTGGGGCAGTGGGGAGGCATACACCCGCTTGCACGCATTCACCCCCGCGGTTTTTCCTGATTTGTTGCGTTGCATTCTGGAATTAAAGTGATTTTAGATTTGATTTCATGTAACGGACAACATAGTGCAAACGAGCTACAATGTAGCGAGCGCATGAGTAGTCACCGCCATCATGAGGAGCCCCGCCTTCATTAGTATTCACCGCCATCATGAGGAGCCCCGCCTTCATTAGTAGTCACCGCCATCATGAGGAGCCCCGCCTTCATTAGTATTTACCGCCATCATGAGGAGCCCCGCCGTCATTAGTAGTCACCGCCATCATGAGGAGCCCCGCCTTCATTAGTATTCACAGCCATCATGAGGAGCCCCGCCTTCATTAGTATTCACCGCCATCATGAGGAGCCCCGCCTTCATTAGTATTCACCGCCATCATGAGGAGCCCCGCCTTCATTAGTATTCACCGCCATCATGAGGAGCCCCGCCTTCATTAGTATTCACCGCCATCATGAGGAGCCCCGCCTTCATTAGTATTCACCGCCATCATGAGGAGCCCCGCCTTCATTAGTATTCACCCCGTAAATTAGGTTCAGTCCAACCAATTAACTTCAGAAGTCTCAAAATTAGTGAAATAAGACCCCTTTGTGAGCAATCAAAGTGTCACATGACATCAGTATAAATACCCCAGTACTGCAACATGAAGACCGAGGAGCGAACAGGTGAGAAATAAGAGACCGTCCACAGAGCGCCATAACACCCCGTACTCCAACATGGAGGGAGAATGTGCCGCCAAACCTCACCGACTGGGGAAGAAACTATAGAGACAAAAACCAGAACCCCAAAGAACCTGTATATAGGACGCTATAAGCCCTACACTATACAGAGGAGGCGGAAGGATCTGTATATAGGACGCTATAAGCCGTACACTATACAGAGGAGGCGGAAGGATCTGTATATAGGACGCTATAAGCCGTACACTATACAGAGGAGACGGAAGGATCTGTATATAGGACACTATAAGCCCTACACTATACAGAGGAGACGGAAGGATCTGTATGTAGGATGCTATAAGCCCTACACTATACAGAGGAGGCGGAAGGATCTGTATATAGGATGCTATAAGCCCTACACTATACAGAGGAGGCGGAAGGATCTGTATATAGGATGCTATAAGCCCTACACTATACAGAGGAGGCGGAAGGATCTGTATATAGGACACTATAAGCCATACACTATACAGAGGAGGTGGAAGGATCTGTATATAGGACACTATAAGCCCTACACTATACAGAGGAGACGGAAGGATCTGTATGTAGGATGCTATAAGCCCTACACTATACAGAGGAGGCGGAAGGATCTGTATATAGGATGCTATAAGCCCTACACTATACAGAGGAGGCGGAAGGATCTGTATATAGGACACTATAAGCCATACACTATACAGAGGAGGCGGAAGGATCTGTATATAGGACGCTATAAGCCGTACACTATACAGAGGAGATGGAGGGATCTGTATATAGGACACTATAAGCCGTACACTATACAGAGGAGACGGAAGGATCTGTATATAGGATGCTATAAGCCCTACACTATACAGAGGAGGCGGAAGGATCTGTATATAGGACGCTATAAGCCGTACACTATACAGAGGAGGTGGAAGGATCTGTCTATAGGACGCTATAAGCCGTACTCTATACAGAGGAGGTGGAAGGATCTGTATATAGGACGCTATAAGCCCTACACTATACAGAGGAGGCGGAAGGATCTGTATATAGGAAGCTATAAGCCGTACACTATAAAGAGGAGATGGAAGGATCTGTATATAGGACACTATAAGCCCTACACTATACAGAGGAGGTGGAAGGATCTGTATATAGGACGCTATAAGCCGTACACTATACAGAGGAGGTGGAAGGATCTGTATATAGGACGCTATAAGCCGTACACTATACAGAGGAGGTGGAAGGATCTGTATATAGGACGCTATAAGCCGTACTCTATACAGAGGAGGCGGAAGGATCTGTATATAGGACGCTATAAGCCGTACACTATACAGAGGAGGCGGAAGGATCTGTATATAGGACGCTATAAGCCCTACACTATACAGAGGAGGTGGAAGGATCTGTATATAGGACGCTATAAGCCGTACACTATATAGAGGAAGTGGAAGGATCTGTATATAGGACCCTATAAGCCAGACACTATACAGAGGAGACGGAAGGACCTGTATATAGGACCCTATAAGCCCTACACTATACAGAGGAGGTGGAAGGATCTGTATATAGGACGCTATAAGCCCTACACTATACAGAGGAGGCGGAAGGATCTGTATATAGGACGCTATAAGCCCTACACTATACAGAGGAGATGGAGGGATCTGTATATAGGACGCTATAAGCCGTACACTATACAGAGGAGATGGAGGGATCTGTCTATAGGACGCTATAAGCCCTACACTATACAGAGAGAGTTTTATAGAAGAGGTCAGTAAATAGCCACTGCTTAAAAGAAAACACATTTGGAGGTCACTTAACAACAGGTGACGCCTCCCTGATACATGGAAGAAGGTTCTCTGCTCAGAGAAGGCCATCAAGAAGCCTCCATGCTTCCTACCATCACCCCCAGAGCACCGTCCCACAGTGACACCTGATGGTGGGGCATCATGGAGGGAGAAGGAGAGATGGACGCCTTGAAGTACAGGGCAGAGAAAACCTTGTGTCATCTGCTGGACATGTGGGACAGAGGGTCACTTTCCAGGAGGATGAGACCGGCCAGACTTACGGTTAAAGCCACACTGAAGGGTGTAAGAGGGGGCGAGCGGAGTAACAGCGCCAACCTCAGTCCAATGGAGAATCGGTGGCAGGAAGAGCGGAAGAGGACCGGACACAAACACAGTCATCTAACTGGAAGAACGGGTAGAGATCCGCGTGTTGATATGCGGAGCTAAGAGACATAAGTCAAGAGAAAAGGGTCTCCACCAAGTAGTGGCTTTCAGGGGGTGAACACTTACACATAGTAACGTCCTGCCTTCAGTCCTCATTATTTGTGTTTTGCACCTCTCAGCGTTCGGCAGGTTGTGTGGATCAGAAGGTACAAACTGTCCAAAAATACTACAAATTGTTGTAATGCAACAAAAACAGGAAAGACACCAGGGGTGTGAATACTTCTGCAAGACGCTGTAACACGGTGAGATAGCCTGCATCAGTAATGGCCCAGAGGTGGGTCCTGAGCTCCCCGCTAACGCTGCATCTGCAGCCATTTCAGCGGGTTGGGCGTGACTTTGCATTTCCCTGGTTTCTCATTTCGGTATGAAAGGTGAATGGCGGCATCAAACACTCCGGGAGAGCACTTCAGACGTGGCAGAGCGGACGGATCATATCTGCGAGATGAGAGGACATCTTTGTTCCTACCCTTGACATCAAATAGATGGGAGAAGATAGAGGAGTGTAATTATATGCATGGAAGATGTCGGATTCGTGTTCGCGCCGCGGCTGTAAGCTGATTCACGCCTCCTGTTTTTATGGTGGTTTGTATTGTGCCGGATCAAGGATGATTGGAGCCGCCTGAGCAGAGGATCTGGGAAATAGATGTCAATATGGCCCAAATAATTGTGTCATCTAGTGCCAAAGTAACAGAACCATATACTACATGTGTAATCCAGCCATACACCACTCATATAATACAGCTATATAGACATCAAACAGCCATAGACCACTCCTATAATACAGCATATACTGCCCATGCAGCCATACACTATGCATGTAATACAGCCATATACAACTCATACAGCCATACACCACTCATATAATACAGCTATATAGACATCAAACAGCCATAGAGCACTCCTATAATACCGCCATATACTACCCATGCAGCCATACACTATGCATGTAATACAGCCATATACAACTCATACAGCCATACACCACTCATATAATACAGCTATATAGACATCATACAGCTATAGATCACTCCTATAATACAGCATATACTACCCATGCAGCCATACACTATGCATGTAATACAGCCATATACAACTCATACAGCCATACACCACTCATATAATACAGCTATATAGACATCAAACAGCCATAGAGCACTCCTATAATACAGCCATATACTACCCATACAGACATACACTATGCATTTAATACAGCCATATACAACTCATACAGCCATACACCACTCATATAATACAGCTATATAGATATCAAACAGCCATAGACCACTCCTATAATACAGCCATATACTACCCATACAGACATACACTATGCATGTAATACAGCCATATACAACTCATACAGCTATAAACTACACATGTAATACAGCCATATACCACTCATATAATACAGCTATATAGACATCATACAGCCATAGATCACTCCTATAATACAGCCATATACTACCCATACAGACATACACTATGCATGTAATACAGCCATATACAACTCATACAGCTATAAACTACACATGTAATACAGCCATATACAACTCATACAGGCATATACTACACATGTAATACAGCTATACACTACGCATGTAATACAGCCATACACCGTCCATATGATATGGCCGTATACAACCCATCCACTGTACATATACTCTTTTTAACAAAAACACTCCCCCAGAAGAAGTTGCCATTTTGCTATAAAACTCGTCCTGCAGTTCCATCTCAGGCGGATCTGTAAATGATGAGAATTGTGGTGATTAGATGAACGGTCTTGTCACCGGAGGCCCTAAAAATGGTTCCCCCCTTGGCCTATAAGAGGCTCTCGGAGGCTCCTTGTGTGTAAGGACCTCTTCTTCCACTTGTGTAGAGCTTGTTGGCCACTAGACGCCTCTACGACACAGAGGAGAGATTTCACCCCGTTACCGGAGGGGGGCGCATTATTGGGATAGGAGAAGCTGGATGGTCGTATCGATGAATTGTCCCTCACCAGCAGTTCTGACCAGACTGTTAGGGGGTGTTGGGACCAGTTGATATGTAAGGGGAAACAAGGTGACCCGGCTCAGGATCCCCCCTACAGACCACCAGTAGAGAGGAGTGTCTGACCAGACTGTTAGGAGGTGTTGGGACCAGTGGATGTGTGAGGGCACACCAGGTGACCGGGCTCAGGACGCCCCCTACAGACCACCAGTAGAGAGGAGCATCTGACCAGACTGTTAGGGGGTGTTGGGAGCAGTGGATGTGTGAGGGCACACAAGGTGACCAGGCTCAGGACCCCCGACAGACCACCAGTAGGGAGGAGCATCTGACCAGACTGTTAGGGGGTGTTGCGACCAGTGGATGGGAGCACACAAGATGACCGGGCTTAGGACGCCCCCTACAGACCACCAGTAGAGAGGAGCGTCTGACCAGACTGTTAGGGGGTGTTAAGACCTGTGGATGTGTGAGGGCACACAAGGTGACCGGGCTCAGGACCCCCACAGACCACCAGGAGAGAGAAGTGTCTGATCGTCCGACAAGCACAAGCCACTTCAACTGTTTTGTTGTCCATCACCCAAAGACAGGTGGCGCCATCGTTACCCCCTGTGTCTGCTAGGACCATTTCCAGGTACTTTACTGAAGAACATTTGGTCTCACGGCCCCCATTACATGTACGGCCTTTGACACCCACAGTCGCCCCCGTTCTCAGTAAAGTCGTGAACAATGAAACTGGACGCTACGGAGTGGAACCTGGATTGTCTTCAGTGATGAATCCAGGTTTAGTTTGGCTGCTGACTATGGCCGTGTTCGTGTCTGGAGACCTTGTGATGAGCGCCTCACTCTTGCCTTTGCTGTGGAGCGGTACGCTGCCCCCTGCTTGTGTGATGGTTTGGGGGGCCATCGCATACGACAGTCAGCCCCCCTAGTAGTGGTATGAGGGGCAATGACAGCTCAGCGATATGTTCAGGACATCCTGCAGCCACATGTGTTCCTCTCATGGCGGCTTCCAGCAGTATAATGCTCAGCCACACACACAAGGGGGTCACAGGAGCCCCCACAACATTGTCACACTTCCGTGGCTGCCTAGTTGCCATATTGATCACTAATAGAACCTATATGGGAACATAAGGGACACGAACCTCCAAAGCCTACAAGTTTGCACAATCTACAGGCTCAGTAACAGCAAATGCAGAGCAATATGCAACAGGGTACTACAGCCTCCATGCCCCCTGTATCACATCTTGTATCCAAGCTAGAGGCGGTACAACAGGGTACTAGAGCCTCCATGCCCCCTGTATCACATCTTGTATCCAAGCTAGAGGTGGTACAACAGGGTACTAGAGCTTCCATGCCTGCCCATATCACATCTTGTATCCAAGCTAGAGGCGGTACGACATGGTACTAGAGCCTCCACCCCCCCCCCCCCCCCGTATCACATCTTGTATCCAAGCTAGAGGTGGCACACCAGGGTACCAGAGCCCCCCTACAAGGGGTTGGTTCTCCACAATGAATGATGCTTTTGCTCTGATACTGTAATCACTTACTTCGCAACGTTACAATCAGACAGAGGAGATTCCATCCATCCGACAACCTCTAGTGGGGGGGGGGGGGATGTTACTGACGATGATACAACCATATATAACTCACACAGCCGTAGGCCTCATGGTGTATCTGGGTCTGTGTGCTGCCTGGATTCACTATTACAGCCTACCGGACTATACACACTGCTGTTTTTTTACATGGACAAAACTTATCGTATATCCTATTCTTGTTCGTATCGCAGACAAGAATAAGGATATGCAAATGCATGTAAATGTGCGGCCCGTCCATATATTGGACAGCACACAACATATAGCAAGTGTATCTGAGACCATACACTGCTCATATAATATAGCCAGACAACTCGGACAGCCATACTAAGTTCTGCCATACAGTGCCTATTACATAGTAGCCTCATGAAGTTCAGATATGTACAGGCAAATACTACCATATAGTGCCATCAGTCCTCACATAAAAGCTACATCCAGTGACCGCATAATACTGCCACATGGTGTCCATACACCATTCACATATACTGCCTATATAATAGTGCCATTCAATGCCCAAATAGCACTGCAATACCACAAGGCAAGCTTCTGTAACACACCACAAAGGGAGAAGACAGAGCTGTGTCCACTGAGCATGATGGGAGTAGTAGTACACAGTCATCGTGCTCAGCCAGAATACAAGCACTGCGACGGCATCCCGATATCACCGTGCATGACTCAGGGAGATTGGCGAATATTAATGTTTACACAGATTATCACCAATCAAAGGAACATAAAACCGCCAAGAACGATCGCTCCGCGGTACCTGCCGCTATCAGACGTAATCACATATATCCCAGGAAATGTGTGCATAAAGCGTAAACCGTCATTTAAAGAGACAGTACACCTATAGTCTTCTTTACCGTGGCTATGCAGTGGAATACAATCTATTGCTCCCTGTTATCAACCATTTCTGACTGTGGTGTTCTTCATTAAGATGTCATAAGAAGTGCAGAAAACGCCTGACACTGTAGGTTTATTACACGTCACCCAGCTTTCCCAGAAGCAGAGTAGACAGCAGAGGGCGACTCTGGGGCTCATATGTACAGAGAGGAAGCAGAGCTGAGCGTGCGCAGCCTGTAATATATAACGCCGCTCAATCAGAAGGTATGGCAGCAAGTTAAAGCCTGCGGGTGTGTGCTGTCACAGATAGGCAGCAGTATTATTAATGCCATGTTATAATGAGTGATGACAGCCTGGCCACCGCACGCTGCCACAGGGCGCTGCAACTAGGGGTCCCACCTGTCTGTGACATTGACGAAGAGGAGGGAGGTGGGAGATGGCATGTGTGTCTCTCTCTATAGCTACAGGGAGGGACATGACCCCTCTGCAGACCCCCATAATGACAGCTCTGGTCTCATCAAATACACTGCAGCTCCTGTACAGAAGACAATGGTGACCCTACCTCTCCTGAAGTGGCTGATAGCAGAGAGCAAAGGAGTGACTGTCCTTCAGCCAGCCTCTCCCCAGTCTGAAACAACTGCTATCTGGAAACAATAGATTGTATTCCCCTGTCCTACAGTCAGCCTCTCCTCCCATGTAATGGCTGATAACAGGGAGTAGTAGATAGTATTCACCTGCCACATAGTCAGTTTCTTCCAGCTTGAAGTGACTGATAACAGAGGACAATAAATTCTATTCCCCTGCAGCACATACAATTCTGTCAGCTGAGGGTTTGCTGTGTCTCCAGGCTGATACATGTTACCTGCACTGATACATTGTAGCAAACTATCAGGACAGGAGAGAGAAATGTGCAGCTGATGTGTTTACCTCACAGAGGATTGGTTTAGACTAGATACATTGTAACAAACCCTGAGCTGTGAGAAGTGGCAGGTCAGGAGGGTTTCAGATCTGGATGTTCCTCTAGCTCTTCTCTGTGGATTCAAGGACGTGGCTGGCAGCCCTGCAGATGTAATGTAATGGCTGATAACAGGGAGTAGTAGATTGTATTCTGTGTCTCAGACTCATTCAGGAGCGCTGACAACTCTGCCTGTCCCTGACCTCACTCTGACTACCCTTAAGGGCCCTTTTACATGGGACACTCTGTCGGACGCAGATACTCCACGGCTCGTCCCAGTGATGATCGCTCCTCTGCTTTTACACAGGAACGAGCATTGTTGATTGGATGGAGGTGGAGCGCCCGGAGATCGGAGTAAACATTTCATAGGTAATCGACTGCCTGTTTACACGGATCGATCCGCCGTCACGTTTTCTGAATGACGAATAAGAAGCGAATGACAGAGTTGGCTCATTCGCTCGTACAGCCTGTTCACACACAACGACGTGTCGACGAGCGAACGATTATTTTTATGCCTTTCTAAATTGACGAACGAGAAGCTAATTAATTCTCATTCGTCGTTAGACTGTTGGTCGCGTTTTCACTTAACGATTATTGTTCGGATTCGCACAATCCAATGAATTTTTTTTCAATAATTATCATTCCATGCGAAAGGCCCTTAGCGTTTCGGTATTTGTTGTCCCCCAGAAGCGGTCATCAGAGCTGCTGTGACATCAGTCTGCTTACGGGGACAAACTCTGTGAGGGTCCCACATTGACACCCTGACTGTAGAGGCTGCCGACTCTGGAAAAGCATCAGAGCCGCCCAAGGATCCCCCGCACAGAATACAACGCCGCTGCAGTCAGCTGTAGGTGGAGATCCCCTTTAAATGCCCCAGACAGACACAAGTGGCCCGCACTGACACCAAGCCCCCGATTGTTCCAGCACAATGGCTCTGCTGAGTGTCTGCCAGTGGAAATAGTGCGAATCACCGCACACCACTGCTGAGATGGAGAGACGGTACGGGGCAATGCCAGTCAGCAGTCATCAAGCCCTCAAACACATCACTCACATCTAATAAGTGGCTTACCTGTAGTGGAGGAATCGCAGCTCCTCCTGACCCGACAATAAGAAAACTGTAGAGGGCAGATACTACACCTTACGAGAGGCGCGCTGTTCCTGTGATGAGTAGCAATCTTACATGACAAAAGAGAGAAAAGAAGAGGAAGGCGCTGGGGGAAGAAACAGGACAAGCCACAGTATGAAGGGAGGAAATAACGTTACTGGGACATGTCTACTACTGTATGCCCTCTATACCAGTTTTCTGATGTACAAAAGTCACTAGGTTAGTGTTCACACTAAAATCGCAACTTTTTGGACATTTACTGTGGGGTTTGCTACTTTTTCAAAAAGTGGGTGGGACCTATCCGTACACAGCTAGTCATATTTATTATAATATACACCAGAAATTGGCATATACTGTATTATACAGGAAACCTACTTCATGCCATAGCTGTCAAAGGCCTTCACCTGGCACATGGAAGTGCCACAAGTGGAGACATAGATAAGACGGAAGCCTCTTAATACATATCTATCTATCTCTCTCTCTCATATCTATCTATCTCATATCTATCTCTCTCATATCTACCTCTCTCATATCTACCTCTCTCATATCTACCTCTCTCATATCTACCTCTCTCATAGCTACCTCTCTCATAGCTACCTCTCTCATAGCTACCTCTCTCATAGCTACCTCTCTCATAGCTACCTCTCTCATATCTACCTCTCTCATATCTAACTCTCTCATATCTATCTCTCTCATATCTATCTATCTCTCTCATATCTCTCTCTCTCATATCTCTCTCTCTCATATCTATCTCTCTCATATCTATCTCTCTCATATCTATCTCTCTCATATCTATCTCTCTCATATCTATCTATCCATCTATCCATCCATCCATCCATCCATATCAGATAGATAGATATGAGATATCTATCTATTAGATATTAGAAAGGTGGGTATGAGATAGATAGATATAAAATACATACCGGTACATATGAGATATAAATATCATATCTACCTATCTCATTATCCATCTAATAGATATTAGAAAGGTAGATAAAAGATAGATACATATGAGATATGTACATCATCTATCTATCTGATATTAGAAAGTTAGATATGAGATACATAGATGTGAGATAAGTAGATAGGTAGATAGATATATAAATAGTTGTGAGATAGATGTTAGATAGAGAGATAGATAGATCTAATCTATATTATCTAACTTATCTATATATATATATCTTATCTATCTTATATTATCAATCTTTATCTTATCTATCTAATATCTATCTTATCTATCTAAAATCTTTTTATCTCTTTCTTATATCTATCTATCTTATATATATTTCTTATCTCTCTACCTTATATCTATCTAATATATCTCCTATCTCTATCTCTCTATATTATATCTATATCTAGTTATCTCATCCATCTATCTATCTGTCTATCTCCTATCTCATGTCTATCTCCTTTCTTTCTTTCTCTATCTATCTAGATATAAAATACATACCGGTACATATGATATATAAATATCATATCTACCTATCTCATATCCATCGAATATATATTAGAAAGGTAGATATAAGATAGATAGATATGAGATATATAGATAGATGTGAGATAAATAGATATGAGATAAGTAGATAGGTAGATAGATATATAAATAGTTGTGAGATAGATGTTAGATAGATAGATAAAATAGAAAGAAAATTTGAGATAGATAGAGAGCTAGATAGATAGAGATATGATGTATAGAGATAGGAGATATATATATATTAGATAGATATAGAGATATATAGAGAGATAGAGATTGGAGATATATATTAGAATTAATAGATATATCTATCTCATATCTATTTATCCTATCTATCTCTCTCATATCCACCTTTCTAA
Source organism: Eleutherodactylus coqui (assembly GCF_035609145.1). NCBI lineage: Eukaryota > Metazoa > Chordata > Amphibia > Anura > Eleutherodactylidae > Eleutherodactylus > Eleutherodactylus coqui. The sequence goes on along the minus strand of NC_089846.1, from coordinate 9,698,251 downwards.
TATCTATTACATAGATAGATAGATAGATAGATAGATGGATATGAGATAGATAACTATATATAGATATAATTTGGAGAGATAGGAGATATAATAGATAGATAGATATGAGATAGGAGATAGATAGATGAGATAACTAGATATAGATATAATATAGAGAGATAAAGATAGGAGATATATTATAGATAGATAGATATGAGGTAGAGAGTTAAGAAATAGATATGAGATAGATATAAGATAGAGATAAAAAGATAGATATCAGATAGCTAGATATTGGAGAGATAGATCATCTCATATCGATCTATCTATCTATCTTTCTCATATCTCTATATGTCTTTAGATAACAGAAGGATGGATATGAGATGATCTATCTCTCCAATATCTATCTATCTGATATCTATCTTTTTATCTCTATCTTATATCTATCTCATATCTATTTCTTAACTCTCTACCTTATATCTATCTATAATATATCTCCTATCTTTATCTCTCTATATTATACCTATATCTAGTTATCATATCTATCTTTCTATCTATCTAATATATATTTCTTATCTCTATCTCTCTACAACATATCTGTATCTATCTATCCCATATCTATCTATCTATCTATCTCATATCTATCTATCTCATATCTATCTATCTCCTATCTATCTATCTCCTATCTATCTATCTCCTATCTTTCTCTCTCATATCTATCTATCTCTCTCATATCTATCTATCTATCTATCTCATATCTATCTATCTATCTCATATCTATCTATCTATCTATCTATCTATCTATCTAATATCTATCTATCTATCTATCTATCTATCTATCTCATATCTATCTATCTATCTATCCCATATCTATCTTTCTATCTCATCTATTTATCTAATCTATCTTAGCTATCTATCTTATCTAACTTATATATCTATATATCTTATCTATCTTATCGTATCTACCTTTATCTTATATATTTATCTTCAATAGGATTCAGGTTTGGGATTTGGCTGGGCCCTTTCAAAACTTTGACCTTCTTCTGGTGAAGCCATTCTTTTGGTGATCTGGGGGTTTGCTTTGGGTCGTTGTCATGCTGAAAGGTGAATTTTTTCTTCGTCTTCAGCTATTTAGGAAAGGCCTTATGGTTTTGTTCCAAAATGCGTTGATATTTGGAACTGTTCATAATTCCCTCCACCTTGACTAAAGCCCCAGTTCCAGCAGCAGAACCGCACCACTTGGAGGTTTTTCTTAGTTGGAAAAGGCTTCCGTCTTGCTCCTCACTCTGCAATCCAGACAGATAAAGAATATGGGAGATGGTCGTCACATGACTCCACAACCAGTACTGCCAAAACCCCTGCTGCTCCTCTAGGCTCACATGGGGCTGGTTTCCAGTGGAATGTCCGCAGTGGGCCATGGAAAGCCTGCCTCCAAATCTGTACCACGGGTGCGGGTTTTGAAGCTGGTTTCATTGCAAATTCCTGTGCAGAATTCATCCCCTCCTTTAGGGGCGGTGAATTCCGCACTGGAGACGGTGATACAATTGACATGCTGCAAAATTGAATTCCGCAACGCAAGTCTATTTCTGTGCCGGTTTTGTGCGGGTTATTTCCACTACTTGTGGGCGAGGTTTTCAAAATCCACTTTGCTGCTACCGTAAATGTCACGTAATTTCCATGTGGAGGCTCTGCACGGAAATTTCGTGGCAATTCTGCCCCGTGTGAACCCCAGCTTAATAATGCTGTCGGTCTCTTAGCAGCCTCTCCGACCAATTATCAGGCCTTTCTGAGGGCCGTCCAATTCTTGATGATGTCACTGTTGTACCAGATTTAATCTCCTTCTTGATGACGTCTTCACTGTGTTCCATGGTAGATGTAATGCCTTGGAGATGTCTTGGCCTTCTTCTCCTGACTGACACCTTCCAACAATCAGACCCCTTTGATGGGCTCTAAGATCTTTATGGACCAACCAAAAAAATGTCAGGAAAATCCTCCTAGAAGAACCGAACTTAATACGGGGGGGGAATCGAGGTTACTGTAAATACTGGCAGTGGAGCGCTGACTACTAGTTATCAGGAGGGTAAATGTGATTGGCTAATAGTGAACACAACCGCATCCCCAAATATAAGAGGGTGTGAACACTTATGCAATCACATTATTGTAGTTTTGTTATTTTGATTTTTTTACCCTAAGGGCAACTTCGTACGAACGTATGAGCACTTGCACGCGTCTCAGGGCTGTTTTTGCGTAACGAACAATGCTTTTTTTTTTTGCGTTCGTATTGCCGTATTTTACTGTACTTTTTCTGCCCCGCAAGGCATGTACATTTGTGAGCAGCAAACAAGACGCGCCGCTTGCAATGGTTCCAGATGAGTTCTTTTTCTTGCAGAATTATGCAGCATATTACGCATCTCCTAGCGTATCACGTACGCATTTCCGCACCCAACATTGACTTCTATGGGGACCTTGTGTGTGCAAATACGCAAAAAGTAGAGCATGCTGCATTTTTTATTTTTTGCGCAATCAAAAGGTGTGCACGAAATACGGAAATATGAATGAGCCCATTTAAATCAATGAGTTCTATTCTCTGTGCACAAATACGTCGCGGTGAAGGAGCCCTAGAAGATTTTGGCCTTTTTTCAATGGAAGTGTATAGAGAATGGGTCACATTGAAGGTGGATTTCCTAACATGACAAAGACCTGGCCTTCTAACGGGGGTGCAGACCTTTATATCCACTGTATCCATCTCATTATCTATTTATCTATCTGTCTCATATCTAATTGTCTTGTAGCAGCCTTGTGGATCCACAGTCCTTCCAGCCTCTCTGCTGGGTTTAGGCGCCGCTTATCCCCCAGATATCATCTCACTCAGCAGACTGGTGGCGGGGTGGGCCGGTCTCTGCAGAGGATGTGGTATTAAGTGGATATCGCAGGGATTCCCATTCTGCACCGCAGCCCCCCCCCCACCCCCCACCGACGCTCCTAAAAGCCGTCTTTTATTAACAGTCAGGACCTCAAATCCAGACTTGATTGTTTGTAAACCTTCAGAACAAATAAAAATGCGCAGTTAATATGCAAAGCGCCAATTACCAGCATGAGCTGGAGTACCGTCCAGGTAATGATGGATGAAAGGCTGACAATCTAAATGGGGGTGCAGCCACAGTGGTGGAGACTGAGAGGATGGTGGAATGTTCCAGAATTACTGCAGATAATAGAATTCATGGAGAGATAAATCCATGTTAGTTTTCTACAGATCAGAAACAAACGAGAAAACAGACACAGAAAATCCAAGGAAATGCCTCTGCATAAATGTGTCCCCAAATCCTGAGGAAAGAAGAGGAACCTGGGGTAGGCCCCAAAAGTCAGCGTGTCATTACCCTGCACCCCAAAGTGTCAGCATGTTATTACCCTGCCCCCCAAATTGTCAGCGTGTCAATATCCCGTCCCCCAAGTGTCAGCGTGTCATTATCCCGTCCCCCAAGTGTCAGCGTGTCATTATCCCGTCCCCCAAGTGTCAGCGTGTCATTATCCCGTCCCCCAAGTCTCAGCGTGTCATTATCCCGCCCCCAAGTGTCCGCGTGTCATTATCCAGTCCCCCAAGTGTCAGCGTGTCATTATCCCGTCCCCCAAGTGTCAGCGTGTCATTATCCCGTCCCCGAAGTGTCTGCGTGTCATTATCCCGTCCCCCAAGTATCAGCGTGTCATTATCCCGTCCCCCAAGTGTCAGCGTGTTATTATCCCGTCCCCCAAGTGTCAGCGTGTTATTATCCCGTCCCCCAAGTGTCAGCGTGTTATTATCCCGTCCCCCAAGTGTCAGCGTGTCATTATCCTGTCCCCAAGTGTCAATGTGTCATTATCCCGTCCCCCAAGTGTCAGCGTGTCATTACCCTGCACCCCAAAGTGTCAGCGTGTCATTACCCTGCACCCCCAAGTGTCAGCGTGTCATTACCCTGCACCCCCAAGTGTCAGCGCGTCATTATCCCGTCCCCCAAGTGTCAGCGTGTCATTATCCCGTCCCCCAAGTGTCAGCGTGTCATTATCCCGTCCCCCAAGTATCAGTGTGTTATTATCGCGTCCCCCAAGTGTCAGCGTGTCATTATTCTGCACCCCAAAGTGTCACCCTGTCATTATCCCGTCCCCCAAGTGTCACCCTGTCATTATCCCATCTCCCAAGTATCAGTGTGTTATTATCGCGTCCCCCAAGTGTCAGCGTGTCATTATCCGGTCCCCCAAGTGTCAGCGTGTCATTATCCGGTCCCCAAGTGTCAGCGTGTCATTATCCGGTCCCCAAGTGTCAGTGTGTCATTATCCGGTCCCCCAAGTGTCAGCGTGTCATTATTCTGCACCCCAAAGTGTCACCCTGTCATTATCCCATCTCCCAAGTATCAGTGTGTTATTATCCCGTCCCCCAAGTATCAGCATGTCATTATCCCATCTCCCAAGTATCAGTGTGTTATTATCGCATCCCCCAAGTGTCAGCGTGTCATTATCCTGTCCCCCAAGTGTCAGCGTGTCATTATCCGGTCCCCCAAGTGTCAGCGTGTCATTATCCTGTCCCCCAAGTGTCAGCGTGTCATTATCCGGTCCCCCAAGTGTCAGCGTGTCATTATCCAGTCCCCCAAGTGTCAGCGTGTCATTATCCTGTCCCCCAAGTGTCAGCGTGTCATTATCCGGTCCCCCAAGTGTCAGCGTGTCATTATCCCGTCCCCCAAGTGTCAGCGCGTCATTATCCCGTCCCCCCAAGTGTCAGTGTGTCATTATCCTGTCCCCCAAGTGTTAGTGTGTCATTATCCCGTCCCCCCAAGTGTCCACGTGTCATTATCCCGTCCCCCAAATGTCAGCGTGTCATTATCCTGTCCCCCAAGTGTCAGCGTGTCATTATCCTGTCCCCCAAGTGTCAGCGTGTCATTATCCTGTCCCCCAAGTGTCAGCGTGTCATTATCCTGTCCCCCCCAAGTGTCAGCGTGTCATTATCTCGTCCCCCAAGTGTCAGCGTGTCATTATCCCATCCCCCAAGTATCAGCGTGTCATTATCCTGTCCCCCCAAGTGTCAGCGTGTCATTATCCCGCCCCTAAGTGTCAGCGTGTCATTATCCTGTCCCCCAAGTGTCAGCGTGTCATTATCCTGTCCCCCCAAGTGTCAGCGTGTCATTATCCCTCCCCTAAGTATCAGCGTGTCATTATCCCGTCCCCGAAGTGTCAGCGTGTCATTATCCCGTCCCCCAAGTGTCAGCGTGTCATTATCCCGTCCCCCAAGTGTCAGCGTGTCATTATCCCGTCCCCCAAGTGTCAGCATGTCATTATCCCGTCCCCCAAGTGTCAGCGTGTCATTATTCCGTCCCCCAAGTGTCAGCATGTCATTATCCCGTCCCCCAAGAGTCAGCGTGTCATTATCCCGTCCCCCAAGAGTCAGCATGTCATTATCCCGTCCCCCAAGTGTCAGCGTGTCATTATCCCGTCCCCCAAGTGTCAGTGTGTCATTATCGCGTCCCCCAAGTGTCAATGTGTCATTATCGCGCCCCCTAAGTATCACTGTGTCATTATCCTGCACTTCACGTGTGTCAGACTGTCATTATGCTGCACCCCAAGTGTCATTGACCAGTACCCCAGGTCTCCCTTCCTTTTGGACCTGTGTACTATGTTACTGCTTAGTTCGGATGTGCAAGGCATCTCACCAATTTTCTGACTTATTTCTTCCCTCTGGAAATCTCGGTGAATTGCTCACATTTTTGCTGCTCCTCCAGGTTGCAGAAATTAATTGTTTGCCCTAAAGCACACATTTTTTTACAACTTTGTTTCAGAAATCCATAACTTGCCCAGGAAACATCCCATAAATCCTATGATGTTCGGGAAGGCAAGAAGCAACACAGAGCACAGTTACACTTTGCTACAAACCTGCGTGGATTTCCTACCTCATCCCCAGAACCTGAAACGCGTTGGTAGCCAGAATCCAACAATCAGCCTTTTCCTCTAAGCCAAAGAAAATCCCACCATAAAGTTCCTCCCAGCAGAGGGAGACGGGACGGAGAATACGCGGTGACCGGATTTTAGAACACAGAGGTTGTTATGGATACAGAGAGGAAAAGAACAATGGAGCGAGCACCTTGGGAGGAGTTAATTTTTTTTAGGCCCCTGTGTTTTAACAACTGATGTCAGTCCATTAACCCTGTAAATCTTTGAACATAACGGTCCATCCATGATTGCCGGAAAGGATTCAGGTGGCGGCGAACGGTTTGAACAGATGATGGAGGTTGTGGTGTCATTACTACTCCCATGTTCTCCGAACATGACAAGGTAATGATGTGGAGCGATGATGACTCTCGGTGACTCACCAGATACAGCTACCGGGGGAGCATCTGTTCCGGGCTCCCCACTGTTACCTGCTGCCCCATATTACAGGTGGACAGATCCGGAACCAGCCCCCCCCCCCCCCCCCCTTCATGCAGTATCAGGATACATTGTATCTGTGAACAGTTCCCATCAGATGGAGATCAGTCATGAAGCCCGGACAGCCCGCTCCCCCTCCTTCACACAACCTATCGGAAAAAGGATTCACCTCTGGTGCAGATCAATACTGGCTCATCCCCGCAGCTCAGACTAGAAGATACTCCACATATTCTGCATTTTGAATTCAATGTAAGTGAATATTCCTACACAGCGAGGCCTTAATACTCAGGTAGTCACTACAATGTGCACCATGCAAAAGATTAGCATAGATCTGGAACTTAGAACCTTCCGTACCGAGCTCCAGGACATACAGACCACACACCATTCACAACGGACATTTGAAGAGCTCCTCAGTATGGAAGCACTCCAGAGTTGAGTTATCCAGAACCCTGTGCTGAAAAGTCGTCAGCATGCGAACTTTACAAAACTTCAAAGAACAAGCAAGAACCTTTTTGTACAGAGTTCCAGAGTACACAGACCACACAGCACTCCAGATTGAAAGTATCTAGAACAGTAAGTGAGGCCATAACCCTCAGTCATGACAATATGCTCCACAAACATCACCAGCAGGGAGGAAGCTAGAACCTTCTGTCCAGATCTCCAAGGCAAATACACCATACAGAACCCACAGTTGGCGTACCTAGAACCCTCTGCTTATAACTCCTCAGCAAAGTTTTATAATGGAACAATCTGGAACCTCCTGTATAGAGCTCCAGAATATATGGATCAAACAAACTCTATGACCGAAGTATCTAGAACTTGATGTAAGTGACTATTGCTACACGGCAAGGTCATAAGATTTAGGTAGTCACTACAATAAGCTCCTTAATATGAGAGAACCTAGATGATTCTTTACAAAGCTCTTAAACATACAGACCATACAGCACTCCACAATGGAACCTATAGCACAGAGCTTCTAAACATAGAAGCTTGACAGGACTCAATAACGAAAATGGTTACAATTTTCTGTACAGAGCTCCAAAACAAATAGATCATATGGCTATCTACAGTTGGGATACCTGGAACCCCCTGCTTAAAAGTGTTCAGCATGGGAGCTTTACTAAACTACATAATAGAACAACCTAGAACCTACTGTACAGAGCTCCAAAATGAGCAGACCATACGCACTCCATAATAGAAGTATCTAGAACTCTCAGTACAGAGTGCCAAGACCTATGGACCATAGAGCTCTCCACAACATAGATATTTAGTATCTCCAGCATAGAGCTCATAGCATAGAAACTTTACAGAACTCCATAACATAAGAATCTAGAACTTTGTGTCCAGAGCTATATACAATACATCGCTCCACAGTATGAGTATCTAGAACCTTCTACTGAGAAGTCCTCAACGTGGAAGCTCATAATAGAGCAAGTTAGAATCTTCTGTACAGACCTCCAGAGCAAATGGACCACATAGCACTCTATAGTTAGGGTAGCTAGAACCTTCAAGCACATAGCTCAACATAGAAACTGCAGAGAACTTCACAGTAGAAGAAGCTTGGAACTTTTTGGATAGAGTTCTCTCAAGAGACCTTCTGCATATTGCTACACAATGAAGTATCTAGAGCTGTCAGTACTGAGCTCCTCCAAAAGGACCTTCTCCATTGAGCTCCAAGGCATACAGCTCTCCACAATGTAGGTGTTTACAACATTTGCTTAGAGCTCCTCAGCACAAAACTTAATAATGGAAGAAGCTAGAATGTTCCGCTGAAAGTTTCAAGGCATTCAGAACCTATATGCAGTGTAGAAACCCTCTGTTTGAAGCTCCTCATCATAGAAATATAACAGAACTCCACAATAGAAGGATCTAGAACACTCAGTACTGAGCTTTAGAACATGTTAACTATACAGCACTTTACAGTGTAGTTATGGGAGCTCAACAGCATAGAAGCTTTACACCTAGAATTTTCTGTACAGTGTTTCTTCATGGGATTTTCTACACAAAGGTCCCCAATGAAAGAACCTAGAACGTGTAGTGCACATCATATGTAGTGCCCTGTACATAGCTCTTTTATTGAAGCATCTAGAACTTCGTACAGAACTCTCTGCATTGTGCTCTCCGTACATAACTCTCAACGGCACTACTTGCAGTTGAAGTTCCCTATACTGAACTACTTGGAACAATCTCCACATAGGACACAAGACTCTTAAACGGAACACGCTAGAAGCTTCTGAGCAGAGCTCTTATCCATATGTAACATAAGGGCTCATCAGTGTAACCAAAAATCACCAGTAACCAGAACTCCTTGCACAGAGCTCCCCGCGGTTAGTACCTAGACTCCCCACACAAAGCTCCCTGCAGTTAGTACCTGGACTCCCCACACAGAGCCCCCTGGTGGTAGTACCCTGGCACAGAGCTCCCTGTGGTTAGCACCTAGACTCCCTGCACAGAGCCCCCTGGTGGTAGTACCCGGACTCCCTGCACAGAGTTCCCTGTGGTTAGTACCTGGACTCCCCGCACAGAGTTCCCTGTGGTTAGTACCTGGCCTCCCCGCACAGAGTTCCCTGCAGATAGTACCTGGACTCCCTGCACAGAGCCCCCTGGTTGTAGTAGCTGGACTCCCTGCACAGAGCTCCCTGGTGGTAGTACCTGGACTTCCCGGACAGAGCCCTCTGGTGGTAGTACCTGGAATACCACTGCAGAGCTTCTTGGTGGTAGTACCTGCACTCCCCCTGCAGAGCTCCTTGGTGGTAGTATCTGGACTTCCTGCACAGAGCCCACTGGTGGTAGTACATGGACTTCCCGCACAGAGCCCCCTGGTGGTAGTACCTGGACTTCCCGTACAGAGCCCTCTGGTGGTAGTACCTGGAATACCACTGCAGAGCTTCTTGGTGGTAGTATCTGGACTTCCTGCACAGAGCCACCTGGTGGTAGTACCTGGACTTCCCGCACAGAGCCCCCTGGTGGTAGTACCTGGACTTCCTGCACAGAGCCCCCTGGTGGTAGTACCTGGACTTCCTGCACAGAGCCCCCTAATGGTAGTACCTGGACTCCCCGCACAGACCCCCCTGGTGGTAGTACCTGGACTTCCTGCACAGAGCCTCCTGGTGGTAGTACCTGGACTCCCTGCACAGACCCCCCTGGTGGTAGTACCTGGACTCCAGCTCCAATTCTACACATTGCTCTTCGTCTCACAATTGCTTTCAATTCCACTAATATACAAGAGACCAAAACAAGCGAGGTGCTCACACCCCCAAAATCCACCCACGTAGCTCAATTCTAGTACCTGGACTCCCACACTGAGCCCCCTGATGGTAGTACCTGGACTTCCTGCACAGAGCCTCCTGGTGGTAGTACCTGGACTTTCCGCACAGAGCGCCGATGGTAGTACTTGTACTCCCTGCACAGACCCCCCTGGTGGTAGTACCTGGAATCCCCGCACAGACCCCCCTGGTGGTAGTACCTGTACTCCCTGCACAGACCCCCCTGGTGGTAGTACCTGAACTCCCCACACAGACCACACTGGTGGTAGTTCCTGGACTTCCTGTACAGAGCCCCTGGTGGTAGTACCTGGACTTCCCGACAGAGCCCCCTGGTGGTAGTACCTGGACTTCCCGCACAGACCCCTGGTGGTAGTACCTGGACTCCCCGCACAGAGCCCCCTGATGGTAGTACCTGGACCCCCGCACAGAGCCCCCTGCTGGTAGTAGTTCCTCAACTTCCTGCACAGAGCCCCTGGTGGTAGTACCTGGACTTCCCGACAGAGCCCCCTGGTGGTAGTACCTGGACTTCCCGCACAGACCCCTGGTGGTAGTACCTGGACTCCCCGCACAGAGCCCCCTGGTGGTAGTACCTGGACTTCCCGCACAGAACCCCCTGGTGGTAGTACCTGGACTTCCAGGACAGAACCCCCTGGTGGTAGTAGCTGGACTTCCCGAACAGAGCTCCCTCCTGGTAGTACCTGGACTTCCCGCACAGAACCCCCTGGTGGTAGTACCTGGACTTCCAGGACAGAACCCCCTGGTGGTAGTAGCTGGACTTCCCGAACAGAGCTCCCTCCTGGTAGTACCTGGACTTCCGCACAGAGCCCCCTGGTGATAGTACCTGGACATCCTGCACAGAGCCCCTTGGTAGTAGTTCCTCGACTTCCTGCACAGAGCCCCCAGGTGGTAGTACCTGGACTTCCCGCACAGAGCCCCCTGGTGGTAGTACCTGGACTTCCCGCACAGAGCCCCCTGGTGGTAGTTCCTGGACTCTAGCTCTAATTCTGCATTGCTCTTCGTCTCACAATTACGTTCACTCCACTAATATACAAGAGACCAAAACAAGCGAGGTGCTCACACCCCCAAAATCCACCCACGTAGCTGAGTTCTAGTACACACAATAGCATGCAGGTCACAGCTGATATTTCCCATAATGCTTTGTGTTGTTATTCTGGACTCTGACAGGTAGGATAATATTTATAAAGCATGAACATTGTATCAGAGAGTATTTTCCAAGCCCCAAAGCCCCGAGACTGGAAGTGCTGGAATGTTCTAGATTATCAGAAGCTGCCAACACGCTCCTGCCATAATTAAATAACATTATCAGATTTAATGACTATAAAGGATCTGCTGGTAATGAGGGGGGAGGGGGACGGGGATCTGTCTGTTCCTTGCATCTCTTTGTTGTTGAACAGAATAATTTCTAATCAGATGACATTATTACAGGGGGCGTGGCCTAAAGTCATTTATATACAAGATAAGACGAGCAAGAAACAGAACGCAGAACTCAGGCGGCTAAATCGTCATTTATCCGGTTTGGAAGATGGAAACTTAGAGTATTGACTGAGCTTACTGAATACTAGCCGTACCTCCTACATATTGGCCACACCCACTAAGTATTGACCACCCTCACTAAATAATGGCCGTACCTCCTACATATTGGCCACACCCACTAAGTATTGACCACCCTCACTAAATAATGGCCGTACCTCCTACATATTGGCCACACCCACTAAGTATTGACCACCCCACTGAATAATGTCTGTATCTCCTACATATTAGCCACACCCACTAAATATTGACCACCCCACTGAATAATTGCTGTATCTCCTACATATCAGCCACACCCTTTGAATATCTGTATATTAGTCAAGCCTCAAGAGCAATAGTCAGTCCTCACGAATATTGATCAGTCCTCATGAATATTAACGAGCGCTCCTGATTAATAGTTAGGCCATAATTACCAGGAAGAAAATCCCCTGTAAGCCATTAAATGCACAAGCGATTCATCCCCCATGGTCCCGACTCCCCGCAGGGTCAGCCATAGTCTATACTTCACATCCAAAATAAGGCAAATTCATTTTGGTTACGATAACAGCAATTAGGCTAATTTACATGCAGCGATTACTAAGAAATGCAGCTGGGCTTCTAAAATTAGACACAAAGAGTAAGTCCAGTTGGTAAAAATATAAGACCCGTAACCTTACCCAATAGGGGGGGTGCAAACCTACTGCCCCTCCACCAATCAGGAACTGGCATGGGGTTGTGTAGTAAAGGGAGAAGGGGGCCACAAGCTAACATCAGTAGGGGGCGCTGTTGATTTCATTATGCCTCCCATATGTATATTCACAATATAAACTATTTGCTGTCTTCTTATGTTTTTCAGGACGGGCGTGAATTCCATATTAAACAAAGCCACTAACGATGCCATGTATTGAAAGCGCTCAGAGGGTCGTGTCCCCTTTAAGACACAAAGGTAAAAAAATGGTGCCCAGATATATATGGGGGGGGGGGGGCAGATGGTGAAAGTGGTCATAAAACCCTAATAAAGGCATCAAAAAAGGCAGATGCCCCCTAATGCCCAGAGTTGCAATTCTTCTACAAAGTTATGCCAAAATTGGGGGGTCCAGCACTATGATTCCCTGTAACCATCGGGGGAACTGACACAAGCCAGAGTGGAATAAACATCAGCTATGTAAGAATTGAGCCGCATGGCTTAGGAAAGGGGATAATAAATGGGGGGCAGGTAAAAGGGCTATAAATACTGGGGGCACATCCTATAATAAAATGGGACATGGGGTCCCCGTATGTGAACAGCGCCCCCTGTGTAGTCAGAGGACATCCTAGAGCACACTTGCATGTTTGCAGGGGTTTCAGAGGACTCCTTGTTTTGGGGTTTTCTGCAGCAATTGCGTCTTAGAAGTAGAAGGAATTTTTCATGTTATGACTTTAATTTGTATTCAAAAAAACAAACTCGGCTCTGCTACATAAGTAAAGCACGCTTCTAGTCAGCGGACATTAATAAGTGTTTACTCACTTGTGACTTCTCCTGAACCGCGTCCTCCATTTGCGATGAACCGCCAATATTTTTCCACCGGTCGCTCCCCATGGTCGGCTATTGGGAGGAAGAGAATCCGCGTTAACAGTCACAGAACTCCACCAATCACCCACTCCTACAACCGATGCCTTACATATAGAATAGCTGTCTGCTTCAGGACCAAGGACAGAGCCAAAGCTCTGCTACATCCATATCAACTAGGAACAGACACAAACTAAACTCTCTAGCAGCTGACAAAATAGGCGCAACAGATGCGGCAGAGCTGAAATTCCTGCATGCAGCAGTCTTCCTATGGTGCACGAGCAACAGAATGAAACAACAGCGTCGGCTCTGCTACATCTGCAGCCAGGACTTCCCCAGCACTTCAGTCTCTGGGTAGCGCATTATCACTTCACCAGCACTTGACATCTCACAATCAATAGAAATGAGTGAAGCGGCAGCAGAGAGCGGGCACCACCGCACCGAGCACCAAGGGGCACTGGCGCTACATCTCCACTGATCACTGTACACACCGCCACCCCACACTCACTACATACAGAATATACGCTGGAGGTGGACATAGCGGTGGGGGTACAACAGCACCATGGATGATTCAGAAAGGAGATAGATAGATAGATAGATAGATAGATAGATAGATAGATAGATAGATAGATAGATAGATAGATAGATGATCTCACCCAGGTTTCTCATGACCCCCATACCCGGTTCTCAGGCTCTCTAACCTCGGCTGTCCCCTCCTTGTTGGGACCTTTCAGTAAGGACATTGTAGTGTGAGCCCTTCTTGATCTTCTGCTCCCATAGATGATCCGCTGGAGGTGCCGCTCTCCCTGTCACCCCTCTCTCTAATCACTTCTCTTCTTTAGGTCTCTCCCTGTCACCCCTTTCCTTGGTCATCCCTATTCCTGTCACTCCTCTCCCTGTTACTCATCTTTCTCTATTTCTATGTCCCCCCTCTCCCTGCTCCCCCTTTCTCTGTTTACCCCTCTGTGTCTCTCTGCTTACTCCTGTTCGTTCACCCCTGTCCTAATAATCTCTTCCCTGTTGCCCCCCTTTTCTGTCACTCCTCTCTCTGTCAGCTCTCTCACTGCCCCATATCTCTCTCCAACATACCTTTCTGTCCACTTTTTCTAACCCCCCTCACCCAGTACCCGCTATTTTGCTGTCCTCACTATCTCCCTACTCTTTCACCTATGCACCACTTCCCCCTGTTGCCCCTAGCTTTCTTTTCTTCCTGTACCCCCTATTTCTTTCCTCTCTGTCCCCCATCTCTCCCCTCTCCCTATTCCCCTAACTCTCCTATCTCTATCTCCCCTCTTTCCATGTACCCCCTATTTTTCTCCTCTCTCTGTGCCACCAATCTTTATCTCCATGTCCCCTCTCTACTCTCCCAGCCTCCCATTTCTTCCCTGTCTCTCTCCCTGTATCCCCTATCTGCCCTCTCTTGTCGTACCCCCTTTCCCTTTCTCCTTGTACCCCCCTCTCCTCTCTCTCTCCCTGTCCCCCTTATCCTCGCCTTGTACCCCTGTCTCTTACTCCCTTCTCTCTCCCTGTACCCCCCTGTCCCCTCTCTCTCTTCCCCTGTCCCCCCTCTCTCCCCTCCCTCTCCTCTCCCTGTACCCCCTATCTCCCCTCTCTCTCCCCCTACCCCCCTCTCTCCTCTCCCTGTACCCTGTCCTTCTCCACCTCTACCCCTATCTCCCCTCTCTCTACCCCCCTGTCTTTCTCTCTCCTCTCCCTGTACCCCCTATCTTCCCCTCTCTCTCCCCACCTGTCCTCCTCTTTCTGTACCCCCTATCTCCCCCTCTCTCTGTACCCCCTATCTCCCCCTCTCTCTCCCCCTGCCCCCCTCTCTCCTCTCCTTGTACCCCCTATCTCCCCTCTCTCTCCTCTCCCTGTACCCCCTATCACCCCCTCTCTCTCCCCACCTGTCCTCCTCTTTCTGTACCCCCTATCTCCCCCTCTCTCCTCTCCCTTTTCCCCCCTATCACCCCCTCTCTCTCCCCACCTGTCCTCCTCTCTCTGTGCCCCCTATCTCCCCCTCTCTCTCCCCCTGCCCCCTCTCTCCTCTCCTTGTACCCCGTCTCTGTCCCTGTACCCCCTATCTCCCCTCTCTCTCCTCCCCTGTCCCCCTCTCTCCTCTCTCTCTTCCCCTCTCCGGTGCCGCTGAACTTCCCGGTAATCTCTGCAGTCTCAGCTGTTAATTCACAAATCTCTAATCTTCTTTTCCGTGGAATGCAATGAGCGGAACAAGCGGGATGCGGGGCGCCGGGGATCCCGGGGCTGCAGAGAGCGGGGCTCCGGTCCTCCCCCGGCACATCTCCGAGCCCAAACCCAACTGGGCTGCAGCAGACGGCCGGCACCGGGGAGCCGCACACTGCGGGGGGCGCAGAACTCACCTCAGCGCATCCACAGCACCGGAGATGCGTCCTCCATCAGCGCTGCCTCATCTGTCCCAGCCCGGAGTACACTGCTCGCCGGCCGGGGGCAGCACTGAGCTGTCAGTACAGGGGAGCGGGAGTGTCATTAACCCCTTACCAGCCAGAGGGCAGCCTGCAGTCCCGAGGAGCAGGCGGAGAACTCCGCGTACAGATAATATAGTGGATATTCCCTGCAGTCCTATGTAACCCCACAGATAACAGTGATAACCCTCATATAATATATCATATAATGTAGTAGATATCACCTGCAGTCCTATGTAACAACAAATATAACAGTGATAACCCACATATAATATATCATATAATGTAGTAGATATCACCTGCAGTCCTATGTAACCCCACAGATAACAGTGATAACCCTCATATAATATATCATATAATGTAGTAGATATCACCTGCAGACCTATGTAACCCCACAGATAACAGTGATAACCCTCATATAATATATCATATAATGTAGTAGATATCACCTGCAGTACTATGTAACCCCACAGATAACAGTAATAACCCTCATATAATATATCATATAATGTAGTAGATATTCCCTGCAGTCCTATGTAACCCCACAGATAACAGTGATAACCCTCATATAATGTAGTAGATATTCCCTGCAGTCCTATGTAACCCCACAGATAACAGTGATAACCCTCATATAATATATCATATAATGTAGTAGATATTCCCTGCAGTCCTACGTAACCCCACAGATAACAGTAATAACCCTCATATAATATATGACATAATGTAGTAGATATCACCTGCAGTCCTATGTAACAACAAATATAACAGTGATAACCCTATGAGTACAGATAATGTAGTAGATGTTGCCTGCAGTCCTATGTAACGCCACAGATAACACACCATGATAACTTTCTGAGTACAGATAATATAGTAGATGTGACCTGCAGTCCTATGTAACACCGCAGATAGTACACAGTGATACCTCTCTGAGTACAGATACTGTAGTAGATGTCACCTGCAGTCCTATGTAACATCACAGATAACACAGTGATTTTTCTGCAGTCCTATGTAAGTGTCTGCATTTCCTATTTCCAGGTCTCTGATGATTTGCTCACTGCACCATCATAAGTCCACAGTACCCCAATAATAGTAAAATGCGCCTGACCTGCCCTAGACGGAGGGTAGTGACCCCCCTTTTTCATGAAGGACAGACGGGGACTGGTGACACGTTCGGTGGAGAGGATGCAGCGTCTGGTCCCGTCCGGTCGGTGCCGCAGCAACAAGTCCAAACCAGGCAAATATTTGCTTTATTGATTGTGAGGAGATGAAGATTCCCGAGGTGTGAGCCGTTCCCTGCCGAGCACATATCTGCCATTTATACACCCGCAGCACTGCAGGGAGGACATCTCCACTCCTGTCTTGTCCCGGGAGCTCACAATCTAATCTCTCTACAGTAACATTGGCAAATAATACCCAATGGGGCAGATGCCAATTTTCCTCATTTAGGGGGAAAAAATGACACAATATATCACACTCATCATCCCTGATCCCAGGAGCTCACAATCTAATCTTTCATCACACAGTGTATCACTCCCATCAGAATTTAATCTCCCTATTACACACAAGATATCATTCTCATCATCCATGAAACCAGGAACTCGAAATCTTGCAATTACTACTGGCATCATTAAGGGGGTCACTCTTTTTATTGGGGGCCATTGAGGGGGTAAATATTACTACTGAGGCCACTAACGGGGGCACTACTACTATTTAAACCACTATGGGAGGCACTAATACTACTGGGGCCATAACTGGGGGTTAATATTAATACTGGGAGATCCCTATTACTAATCGGGCCTCTACTAGAGGAGCCTCTATTACTACTGGAGCCATTAAGGGGGAGAACTATTACTACTGGGGTAATTTAGGGGCTACTATCACTTCTAGAGCCATTAAGGGAGTCACTATTACTCCTTGGCCCATTAAGGGGTCACTATTACTATTGTGGCCATTATGGAGGTCACTGTTACTACTGGAGCCATTAAGGGGGCACTTTTACCTACTGGGACCATCACGGGGGTACTTTTACTACCGGGGGCAGCTTTACTCTTGGGGCCATTAAGGAGGTCATTATTACTATTGGGGCCACTAATGGGGTCGCTATTACTATTGGGGCCATTAATGGTATTACTATTACTATTGGGGCCATTAAGGGGGTAACTTTTACTATAGGGGCCACTACTGGGGGCACATTTACTACTGGGACCATTATGGTGGGGGTCACTATTACTACTGATGCCATAACCGGAGGTCACTATTACTACTGGTATTGCTAATGGGGTCTCTATTACTACCGGGTCCTTTAAGCTGGCTCTATGACTACTGGGGTCATTAAAGGGATCACTATTACTATTGTGGCCATTAAGAAGGTCACTATTACTATTGGGGCCACTAGTACTTGGACCACTATGAGGGGTACTATTACTACAGGGGCCATAAGGGGTTACTACTAAGACCACTATTGGGGTCACTGCTACTACTGGGGCTGCTAATGGGGTCACTATTAAAGGGGTCTCTGTTACTATTGGGTCCATTAAATGGATCATTATTACTACTTGGGTCACTATTACTACTATGGCCATTAAGGTGGTCGCAAGTGAGACTGACTGCGTCATTATCACTCCTGGGGCCATTAAAGGTCCGAGTTAAGGAAACCCCTGTCACCAGGTCCCCATGCATTAAAAAAAAAATCAGCAGTTACTCACCTCTGCCCTCTACCCCGTTCATCCTCAGGTGTATGTTTACAGGCAGCTGTGACGTCCCGTAAACCTACAGTAGTGGCCAGTGGCAGCGCTCAGCCATGTCGCTGAGTGTCCTCATCGGTGCTGCAAAGTGACGTCACGGGGAGACCGGAGCCGTCAGTGGAGGATGAACAGGGGAGCGGGAAATGGTGAGTTACTGATGACTTTTTATTTCATTGCATGGGGGACTTGTTGACGGTTTCCTAAACTTGGACAACCACTTTGTGGGGGTCACTATTACCATTGGGATTGTTAAAGGGGTCACTATTACTACTGCGGCTACTAAGGGGGACATTTGCTATTGGGTCTACTAAGGGGGTCACTATTACTATTGGGGCCACTAAAGGGGACATTTGCTATTGGGTCTACTAAGGGGGTCACTATTACTATTGGGGCCACTACAGGGGCATTAGTACTCTGTCCATACAGACAAGTCTCAGCGGTTCTATTATGTGTTGGGTATCTTGTACATTGGGTAGGGTGGGTCACCGTTCTACACTTTGCCTCAGGTGGCATAAAGGTTTGGTGCCCACCTGGTGGGTAGATAAACGGTATAATTGTCTATATAAAAGATCGGGTCACGCAGGACTCTGGGATTGCTGGTAATTAACCCTCAAATGACCTTAATCTTATTGTCACCCAGCTTTCCCAGGATCGGATGGAATTTTTAATAGCGCAGCAGGGTTCCTTATTGTTGTTGACTTCTATAAGGTGACGGCATCCTCACTAGCGTCTTTGCTTTGCCTGTTGCAAATGTTTTCACGCCCTGGGCCGATACGTTTTACTAGCTCTATCCGGCATACAGATTTTATACTGTACGCAGCCTATGAATATTTTAGTTAAAGGCCCAGGCCCCGGCTAATCCCCGGAGATCATCTGCGTATAGCGGAGAAAGAACGAAAACCGCTGACAGTCCACTTTTCTAGGGTGATGCCATAGTAAGAAGCTCACAGGACGAGGGCGGCAGGGGGCAGGCAGCGGCACTGCGATGGTTAAAGGTCAGGCCGTATTATCAAGATAACGCACAAAGCTCCCTCGCTGATCAGATGAAAGGATAACTGAGACGATGGTGTGCCAGCTGTGCGATCTGCGCCGTCCTGCCACTAAATGAGGGGGAAAAAGCTAAATCATGAGACGTCCAGCGGCTGCAATCTTCATCTGGAGACAGAAGCCTTCAGAGCGTCCACTTCCACCGCGATGCAATCACATCAAGAATGGTGTCCCCGGTGATGAAAAGCTCCTGACGCCATGCTGCGCCAATTGTGCCAGGCAAACCCTAAACAACGCCAACGACAGGGAGTGCAAAAATTGCCCGTTTTTGAAGTTTTTTAGTATTTTTATGTTGTTTTTTTTAGGTTAGTTGGTTTTCACAGCTCCATTTATAGTGCTCAGAATGGTGCAGTGTCCAGAAGTCATCATAGAATAGTAGAGTTGGACGAGTCCTCTGGAGTCATCGGGACCTTGAGGGTCATCGGGTCCAACCCCCTGCTCAATGCAGGATCGCTAAATCATCCCAGACAGATGTCTGTACAGCCTTTGCTTGAACACTTCCATTGAAGGAGAACTCCCCATCTCCCGTGGCAACCTGTTCCACTCATTGATCCTCCTCACTGTCTAATATCTAATCTGTGTCTCCTCCCTTTCAGTGTCATGCCATTGCTTCTAGTCTTTCCTTGTGCAGATGAGAATAGGGCTGATCCCTCTGCACTGTGACAGCCCTTCAGATATTTGTAGACCACTATCAAAGGCCATTTTACGATTATCGTTCAAACAATACTTCAAACGAGCCAACAATTAAACAACGAACGATAAATCATTCAGTTATCGTTCGTCGTTCATTTTATGCTAGCATAAAAATCATCATTGGCTCGTTCGCTAATCGTTCGGTTTAAATAGTGATGGTTCAGTCATTCTCATTCACTATACAGTGAATGTGGACGACTGAATGATTTCTCATTTGAATGAGTCGACAATGTATCTGCCTGTATACACAGGCTGCCCTTGTGAACAAGAGAACTCTGACAGCGTTTGCTCGTTCAAACAAGAAATCCGGCTCGTCTAAACGGACCCTTACTCTCCTCTCAGCCTTCTCTTCTGCAAGCTAAACATTCCCAGGTCCTTTAACCGTTCCTCATAGGACATGATTTGCAGACCGCTCACCATCTTGGTAACTCTTCTCTGAACTTGCTCCAGTTTGTCGATGTCTTTTTTTAAAGTGAGGTGCCCAGAACTGGACACAGTATTCCAGATGAGGTCTGACTAGGGGGATAATGACATCACGTGATCTAGACTCTATGCTTCTCTTAATGCATGCAGAATTGTGTTTGCCTTTTTTGCTGCTGCATCACACTGTTGACTCATGTTCAGGCTTTGATCTATTAGTATACCTAAGTGTTTTTCACATGTGCTGCTGCTTAGCCCAATACCTTCCATTCTGTATGTGTGTTTTTCTTGCCCAGATGTAGGACCTTCCATTTAAATACCATTCTGTTAATCGACGCCCAATGTTCTAGCTTTTCTAGATCTTTTTGAATCCTCTCTCTCTCTCTTCTCTAGTGTTTGCTATCGCTCCTTGAAACACCCAAGAGGGTTGACCCTGGGCACCTGGCTGACGTGAAGAGCTGGGAGGGATAAGTGCTGTCTTATCATGGTGGCACTTACCAGGCTTTGGTCCCTGAGGGATGACACGTAGCCAAGGCCAGAGCAGGATCGCCGGCCAGCTTCGACACCGCTATGATAGGGAATGCCAATAAGTGGGATGGGGGAAGTAGTAGTACAAATCACTCATGACGCCAGCGTTCCCATACACCAATATTCTATGCAGCAGAGTAATGAACACGGAAACTTGTGTGTAGTACCTCATGTCCCTAGGAACGGTTAGGGCCCGGTATAACTTTACTTAAGAATAATAACTTGTTTCATAGGTCATGCAGGTACAATTCACTTTCAACAGTAACAGGCTACAGCTCGGAGGTAGGGAGGATACACAGGATGATACGGCCCTACAGTCCATGTTATCTGTATGTCACCAGTGCTGAATTGAGAGCACTCCAGAGGAGGAGGAAGGGGGTATTGGTCACTCCGCAGACACTCTGGCAAACAATTATTCAGGAAGGCTTAGCCAATACACACCCTGCATTGCAGATGCGTGGGTGTCTCAATAAAGTACCTCTGTGCGGTGATCCTAACTAAGGACGGCCACACAGAAAAAGCCTGTGATGTGAATGGCTACCTGTTTTACAAACTCTGGTAGTGCGCTCTCTCTCTCTCTCTATTGCAGGGACTTGCTTCTCTCAAATCTACACTCCAAATGCTGCAGGATATCGCTCCTCTTCCTCCATCTTCACCTACATGGAAGCTAAAGGTGCTTCCATGCGGCTCTTTGTTAGCACACTCTTGGAACTCCTGAAGATGGACTCCTTTTCTGCTCTCTATCTCTCCCATTTATAACTTCACCCATACCACACGATAAGACAAACTGATATAATCATTGCATGCCTATAAATGTATTAAAGTTAACCCTTCAGACGCCGCGGCTGTGCAACACACACAGAGAAAAAGACATGACAGCTTTGCACAGCGCATTCACCTAGGACAAAGATGTATGACATTTATGGAGGATCAGGATGGTGTTCTGGGCAACTACATCCTAGCTTTGTGTTGTTGGAAAATTTGATCAGTTTCCCCTCAATTCCCTCCTCCAGATCATTTATAACAATGTTGGCCACCACTGGGCCTAAGACAGAGCCTTGTGGTCCCCCACTTCATACATTCTCCCACTTGGATGTGCAGCCATTTATGACCACTCTTTGAGTACGATCACTCAGCCAGTTGTGAATCCACCTAACAGTTGCCTTGTCGATCCCATATTTGGTCATTTTTTCAATAAGTATGGTATGAGATACTTTGTCAAATGCTTTACTAAAGTCAAGATATACCATATCCACTGCATTTCCCTGATCAACCCAGTCAGTGATTCTGTCATAGAAGGAAATTAGATTAGTCTGGCATGACTTGTTTGTTACAAACCCATGCTGGCTCTGGTTAATTACTCCATTCTCATCCAAGTACTTGCATACATACTGTTTAATAATTTGTTCAAAGATCTTGCCTGGTATAGAAGTCAGGCTCACAGGCCTGTAGTTTCCTGGATCCACCTTCTTACCTTTTTTGAAGATAGGGACAACATTTGCCCTTTTCCAATCTTCTGGGACTTTCGCAGATTCCGGCGAGTGGTTCAGCAATTACCTCTGCTGCTTCCTTTAGTATCCTAGGATATAATTTATCTGGACCTTAAGACTTGAATTCATGTAAGTTAGCTAAGTGTTCCCTCACCATCT
The DNA here is from genome assembly GCF_035609145.1 of Eleutherodactylus coqui. Lineage (NCBI taxonomy): Eukaryota > Metazoa > Chordata > Amphibia > Anura > Eleutherodactylidae > Eleutherodactylus > Eleutherodactylus coqui. The sequence goes on along the minus strand of NC_089846.1, from coordinate 9,676,024 downwards.
CTCTGCTTATAGATAGCCTGCATTCTTTTATTCCTCCAATAGCACAGGAAAGATCAGCTGATGGTACATCTACATTCTGATGCGCCATAGCTTACTGCTCTGTGTGACAGTCTTTACTGCACTGCTCGCATTTTGTTCACGAACCAGGACCACCTATGTAATGGGCCTTTTGCAAATCCTTGGCAAGAACATTCCTAGGACTGTGCGAAGGTGCCATCAAACAGCTGACAAATGAGCGAAAGCACAACAAAAAATCATTCTCAGCAGCATACTGCACCATGTGAATATGCTGGCGACAAAGATTAAACTTTAGGCCGTCTGCACATGGGTGGCCTGGCAGGGACCTCAGTGTACCTGTCCAGCATCTCTCTCCTCTGCTGCGGATGTGCCTGATGGCGTGCCAGCACACATGCGCAGTAGAGATGACGCCGCACTGCCGCTACGGCGATGACGCGACTCCTGCTACCATTCTGCAATGATGAATGCAGAATGGCCGCAAGACAGACAGCTTCCATTGACTTCAATGGAAGCGGGCCGTGTGTAGCCCTGACAAAATCGCAGCATGTTGCGATTTCTTCCCCGCTAGCGGAACATTGCAATCGATTTCCGCTCATGGGCAGGAAATCGTGGATTGCCATAGCAGAATTCAGAGGCTGACGCCCGTGTGCAGAGGGCCTTATGATCATACAAACAACCTCGTTGATCAGCGCTTATCGACTGGAGTGAAGTGCTCTGTGTAGAAGAACCCTGAGTGTCAGTCTCCACTGTACTTTTCACATTCTGTTCATGAACTAGGTCCACCGATGTTTCAGACCTTAACTCTTTTTTGCCTCAGGGCGTAAGTGTACACCCTGGGTGGCAAGCAGCTCCCATGAATGGGCGTACATTTACACCCTATGAATGCAGCGATGCAAAAAAAAAAAGAAATTCCAAAAATAAACTATTTTTATTGTGCAAAAGTGGCAAAACCTAAAAAAGAATGTATAATTTTGGTATTATCTTAATCGTACCGACCCGCAGAAAAAAAAAAAAAAGACGAAATTGATGTTTTTTTCTGCCAGACCTCCAAAATAAAAAATAATCAAAGTTATACAGTACATAAAATCTACAGCTCGCCACGCAAAATACAAGCCCTTCCTTAGGTTGCGTCACTCTGACATGGGCCCACTCTCAGCCCAATTTAAGTTTTCGACGACCAATAAGCATATCATTTGGTACTATAGGACTGAACATTCGTTACCGTACCTCTGACATTCTGTTCATGAACCAGAAGCAGCTGAGTGTCAGTCTTCACTGCACTTTTGCATTCTATTCACAAACCAGGACTGCTTGTGTTAGTGTGAATTTTTCTTGTACCTCTAACATTCCGTTCATAAACCACTACCACCTGTGTATCAGTCTCAACTGTACTTTTTGCATTCCGTTCAGCAAGCACAAATCCTGGTATTGGAGCTTATTCACACAGGCGTATTTTCGGTCTGCATTATGCACGTATTTTTCACCGCGTGACACGGACAGCAGAAACCGCACTGATTTGCATTGCGTTATTTCAATGGGCATTTTTTACGCAGCACGTCCTATTATGGTCCGTCTTTACGGATCCGGAGCGCCCATTAAAGTCTATGGGATCGCGTAAAAACGCAGCCGCCATGCAGTGACATGCGGTATTCACAGTGTTTTTACGTATGTTGACAGCAGGCAGTGGTTTAAAACAATTGTGACATCACCGGGACCTTCCTGCGTTTTTTTTGTGCCGCGGTTTCCAGTGTGGATCTATCTGCGCACTGATTTTGCTCTGACAATGGACAGCTTCGTTTTTTTCCGCGACGCTTATTTTAAAAGCACATCGTCACAACGGGGACGCGGTTTTTCATTACAAATAAAGCGTATTGTTAGCATGTTTTGGTGCGTATTTTGACACGGAACCGGCGCCGAGATTTGCCATAGAGAAGGAAACCGTGTGGACGGCAGCAGCGCGATTGCTACCTAACCCGATAGAACCGCGTTCTCGCACTTGGCCGGTCGTTACCCTGTAGCTTCACGTGTTTTTGTACTTTATATGCAGGAGATCGCTCGTCAGACGACTTTATTACGCTCCGGCTTCGCTGACATCAATCTTGTGATTGGGTCAACTCAATCTCTCCTCGGAAGGCGCAATTCCCCCGCGATGCCGTCTGCTCGTCATTTGCTAGGTGATTTGTTAAAGGAACAGCACATCGAATTGTTAACGGCGAAATACGGGGCAGATTTTTCTGCTTCGAAATCCACAGCTCATCCGTGAATTTCTGCCGCGGATTCACCTTTTAGTATACCGCGATCCGCACGCGGATTTAGACCATTTCAACGGGCGGATTTCCTGGCGTTGGTTGGCCATGGAATCCGCGTCAAGAAGTGATGTCATATATTTTTAAAGTACACGGATTTCTAGTCCACGTACAGGAAAAATCTGCACTGTATAAACTATGGCGCGGATTCATATTTACAGTAATAGGGCGCTTAAAAGATGCGGATTTAATGCGGCATCCACATGGAAGTGCATCGAAACTGTGGGAAAAACCTACCGAGTGAACCCAGCCTTAACGGTACGTTCACACTAGAGGATTTGGTACGGATTTCCACAGCTGTAAAAATCTGCAGCAAATCTGTGTCAAAAAACGCAGGAAATGGTGCATTTTTTTTTTAATATGCAGAAAATTTGTACCAGATCTGCTGGTGTGAACACATCCGTTTAGAGAGGATTTCTCCTGCTTTTCCCATTGGCGGTGTCACCTAGCTTTTTCTATAGTCCTTGAATGGCATACAGGTCTTTATAAGATGACCTTCCTGAATTCCTGTCTTCTCCTACTACCTATTCCTAGTACGTGTCAGTCTTTACTGTCATTCTGACATTATATTCATGAACCAGGAGGCGCAGGATGAACAGCGCTATCAGGTCGTATGATTGTTCCAGGACTGTATTCTTGGGGTGTCGTACATTATTATACGATTGTTTGTAAAGGGTTATTACAGATGATCCCCCCGATGTGACGCCCCAGAACTCCGTTTAATTGCACTCAGATGCAGAAATTTGATATCAATGGAAACAGAAAGTTGAAAAGTTTTGTTGCACAACATCGACAATGTTTCCCCCCTCAGAGGTGTCGTGCGGCCCCCTTTGTCACTGGATACACATGGAGCCTGTAGTTCCTGCCGTACACATTATAGCGGATTCCGACTAACTGATGCAATAACTTCTGGGATGCCGCAGATCATGGTGGGTGGTAAGGGGGGCAAGTAGACTCTAATCACAAGGCATGAGGTCCGGGGAACGTGGAGGACGAGGAAGAAGTCCCTATCGTCACCCCCCACACAGCTGATCTATGTTTGGTGGTCGCCACTCACGTCTGACTTCATAATGATAATAGGGGGGGTCCTGGTGGGTCTTCCCTTTCCGGCTGCGGCAGACGCCATATCTGTAGTGTCCGGGTGCAAAATCCCCGGGATTGTTCCTTCATGGAATAAAAAGAGGCTGGACATTCCCCTACATGTTATAGTGCAAAACACATTCACCGTGGCGGAGTCGCCCGTACGCTCCACGTAGTCAGATGGGTCTCGCCTGCCCCACATTCTGACATTTGTTGCCCGTAAGGTGGATGGCGGCTTCATCACTAAACACTGAAGTCTCCATGACACCATCGCTTCCCATCACAGTTCGCACACTCTCGCAGAAAAACCGTCTCTGTGCTTAGTCGTCCGGTTTCAGAGTGACACTGACATCGCAAACATTTGCGCAGAATCTTCCCCACAGTCGGCTGCGGGACGCCCAGATCTCTGCTTGTTCTGACTGTGGATTTCGTGCGAACCTTGCACGGACGCGCTCCGCTGTTTCCACGCTTACTGGTGGACGACTAGATGATTTTTGTTTACAGAGTCAATCTTTTTCCTTAAAACTGGATAACCGCTTACGAATTGTGCGCCGCTGGGCGGAGCTTCACCAAACTTAGTTCGAAAATTCTGTTCAACACTAATAGATTGAAAGACGTGCAGCGCTCATCTTACCTCCGCAGCTTTGTGCTGTGATTGGTTGGGTATGGACAACGACATCCCCAGGGTGATTTCACGTCTGCGCTCGCGGTTCCGCTTTCCTGCTCCGTTAGACCATTGGATCCAACTGTTACCATTACGGACGCCTCCTACAGTTAGCAGCTTTCCGTAGACGGTAAATGGCGTGTAGGTCTGTATTGGTCATGCAGGGTGACACTGCTGACTTCCTGTCCCTTCCTACTACCTCATCTTATTACTTGTCAGTCTTTACCGTCGCTCTGGCATTATATTCATGAATTGGGAAGCTTAGGAGGAACAGAGCAATTAGGTCCTATGATGACTGCGGGACGTTATTTTCGGGTTTCGTACGTTATTATATCATTTGTATGATTTTCCTGTTCAAGTTTCGTCCAATTGCGATATGGATGGAACTTGCGCTGGAAAATGGCCCGTTGATTCCAATCCGTTAATTTAGTGATTTTCGCCAGTAGTTTGGGATCAAAATATCGCTGCATGTCCTGTTCAACAAGCGTCCTTTATTTAGGTCTTCACCCCTGAATTCCTGTAACTTCCTACTGTCTTATCATATTACGTGCCAGTCTTTACTGTCGCTCTGACATTATATTCATGAGCTGAAAAGTTCAGGACAAACTAGCGATCAGGTTCTGTGATTGTTCCAGGACCGTATTCTTATTATATCATAGTTTGTATAATGTGTTCTACCATCCGTCGCCATTACGGACATCGCATATAGGAGGCGTATATACTTTTCACATGCACTGTGGTATAGAGAGCCCTACAGGCACTGAGGACAGGAGTAGTAACGGCATTCTCTCTCGTACGCTGCGTCGCCCCCTCCTCATCTCATCTCTGAATCTTCTATGACTCATTTCCCCCAAACGCCGTGATGCTCCCCTCCCCGATATTTTCTACCTGCGGCCCCCAATTACCGACCCTGGAAAAGAAGTCGGCAACAGCGATGGCGCCACCCCCGATAATCCGGCTCTGCCATCCATTTGGGGGGGGTCAACACCTCGCTCATGAAGGGATTTGAGTCCTGGTTCCAGCTGCTTCAATTTATGGTCAGTGGCGGCGAATGATGCGATAATTCCTTGATGTTCCAATCGTCTTTTCAAAAGTCTTCACCCCCCCGACGATTCCCGCCCCCACCTCTGCTATCATTGCCTGCGTTTTATCACCGCTGTGCGCTGCAAATGACACATCTGTAATCTTTCCGATCTGCTTATGTCCCCGCGGTCGTCACCGGCGCAGTCATCGGCGTCTCGCGGTTACAGGGTTAAACGCAGATACAAACAGCTGGATCCCATCCAACGCCGAGCGGCCGAGCCTGATGTGCGACTTAAGAGGCAGCATACCTTGACATCTACTCATAACACCACAGAGCTAATGGAAGCGAATGAGGGCGAAGGGGGGGACGGAAACGCCAAAGAAGACGGGTGGCCGCGGCGTGGCGGGGGGGCGCAGGAGAACAAATGACAGAACTGATTTCCTTCTATTCTTCGATGTCGACAGCTGCTGACAGTGGAGATCGGGGAAGGATGGGCATCGTCAGGGGAGGGCGTCAGTCCACGAAGGGCAGGGGGTGGCAGACCGGGGAGGAGGGAGAGGGCACATCTTGGTAGACAAGCGATAAAGTCTATAGAAGACCCCGGGGAGCGCAGAAGCCACGCAGCATCAGCATCCACCGCTTGTAAATATCCTGCACTGCCATCGGGATGATCTGCTGCAGCACATCGCGCCGCCGGAGGGAGGGATGATTAAGAGGGAAGAAAAACAGCAAAAATGTTCTCATTATCCCGTCTTTTTTAGTAGAAGCAGAAGATTAGAAGAAAGCAGCGCTAAAGCGTCCAGATGTAGCAGAGCTGAGTCATAACCGTACTGATCAGACAACACACCATACCTGGAACGGCGCAGATAACACAGTGAGAATACCGAGCTGCTGTATCTAAGCCTACCATGTGTCATACTGCCTGCTGAGCAACTGTATCTAAGCCCATCATTTGATATTTCCTGCTGAGTCATGTATCTAAGCCTATCAGATGTTATACTATCTGCTGAGCCGCTGTATCTAAACCCATCATGGGATATTTCCTGCTGAATCATGTATCTAAGGCTACCTTGTGTGATACTGTCTGCTGAGCCGCTGTATCTAAGCCTACACTGCGTGGTACTGCGTGGTGATCCACTGTATCTAAACCAATGTGATACTGTCTGCTAAGCTGCTGGATCTAAGCTAATTGTGTGATACTCTCTACAGACATAATGGATGACAGAAGAACCACAAGGACAAGGAAGCCTCAGTTGTTCTTCTCTGTTATCTGCTAGGCTGCAACCACTGGCGTAACTATAGGGGATGCGGTTGCACCCGGGCCCAGGAGCCTTAGGGGGCCCATAAGGCCCCTCCTCTCCATATATAGTAAGCCCAGTACTATGAATAAAGTATTATAGTTGGGGACCTGTTACAGGTTTTGCACCGAAGCTTCAAGTTACGCCTCTGCATTAAAGGATTAAGAGAGTCTGGGGGGACAGATATAGGGGTGAGGCCCAAGAGAGTCTGGGGGGACAGATATAGGGGTGAGGCCCAAGAGAGTCTGGGGGGACAGATATAGGGGTGAGGCCCAAGAGAGGCTGGGGGGACAGATATAGGGGTGAGGCCCAAGAGAGGCTGGGGGGACAGATATAGGGGTGAGGCCCAAGAGAGGCTGGGGGGACAGATATAGGGGTGAGGCCCAAGAGAGGCTGGGGGGACAGATATAGGGGTGAGGCCCAAGAGAAGCTGGGGGGACAGATATAGGGGTGAGGCCCAAGAGAGGCTGGGGTGACAGATATAGGGGTAAGGCCCAAGAGAGGCTGTGGGGACATATATAGGGGTGAGGCCCAAGAGAGGCTGTGGGGACATATATAGGAGTGAGGCCCAAGAGAGGCTGGGGTGACAGATATAGGGGTGAGGCCCAAGAGAGGCTGTGGGGACATATATAGGGGTGAGGCCCAAGAGAAGCTTGGGGGACATATATAGGGGTGAGGCCCAAGAGAGGCTGGGGGGACAGATATAGGGGTGAGGCCCAAGAGAGGCTGGGGGGACAGATATAGGGGTGAGGCCCAAGAGAGGCTGGGGGGACAGATGTAGGGGTGAGGCCCAAGAGAGGCTGGGGGGACAGATAGACGGATGAGGCCGGGGGGGGGGGGGGGAAAGGGTGGGGGGGGGGACAGATATAGGGGTGAGGCCCAAAAAAGGGTGGGGGGGACAGATACAGACAGGTGTGAGGCCCAGGAGTCCGGGGGGACAGGGGTAGAGATACAGGTGTAAGGCTGGAAAGAAGTGGGGGGGGCACATACAGGTGGGAGGCTGGGGGGGAGGGGTGGCGATGGATGCAGGTGTGAGGCTCAGGAGTCTGGGAGGACAGGGGAAGAGATACAGGTGTGAGGCCCAGAAGTTTGACAGGGGAAGAGATGCAGGTGGGATTCCGGGGTGGAAGGGGGGGGGGGGGAGATATAGGTGGGATGCTGGGGGGACAGATACAGGTGTGAGGCCCAGGAGTCCGGGGGGACAAGGGAAGAGATACAGGTGTGAGGCCCAGGAGCCCAGGGGGACGGAGGTAGAGATACAGGTGGGAAGCTGGAAAGAAGGGGGGGCAGATACAGGTGTGAGGCCTAAGAGTTTGGGGGGACAGGGGAAGAGATACAGGTGGGAGGCCGGGGGGCGATGGATGCAGGTGTGAGGCCCAGGAGTCTGGAGGGACAGGGGAAGAGATACAGGTGGGAGGCCCAGGAGTCTGGGGGGGACAGGGGAAGAGATACAGGTGGGAGGCCAGCAGGAGGGGGAAAGATACAGATGGGAGGCCCAGGAGTCTGGGGGGACAGGGGAAGAGATACAGGTGGGAAGCCCAGGAATCTGGGGGGACAGAGGAAGAGATACAGGTGGGAGCCCGGGGGGGGGGGGGGGGGGGCGGACAGATACAGGTGGGAGGCCCAGGAGACGCTGGAGACGGCCCTGAGCAGCAGTATGTCCCAGTCTGTGTATGATCTGCAGCCCCTGCAGAGAGGACTGGTTTATAATAGCCTCTACAGGCAGCAGTATCCACACACGTGTATTTCACAGATAGCACACGGACACATTATAGCCTATTCACATGTGCCCGGTTTCACTTAGACTGTTGGTCCATGTTGTAAGGATTGCAGCATGTGATATTGCAGTCTATATCCGGATGAGTATCTGAGACGCAGTGCGCTATGTGCGGAGATCAGACAGACGTGTCCGTGTGCTGTACACTGAATGCAGCCTTATGGTTCACAGCGTGGCATCACTGTGGTGCCCTCACATGTTGGCACTGCCAGTTTGTGTAAGTATAAGAGGCATGTCATCCCTCACAGTCACATGTCTGTGGCCCTGACCCCTCCCCCACCCGGCCTGACATTATATGTCACATATTGAAGTTTAATAAAGCTATATAGAGTATATATATAGGACTAGAGGGCGGCTGCTCACACTCATACCTCCCGCTCGCTATCTATCACAGCATTGTGTTGCTATGGAAACTCGCCTCACATGGCCACCGGACTGCTTTAGGTACTTAACGGTAAAATTGATGCACCAGCGATGAGGGGGAACGCGCTCACTACCCCCCCCCCCCCCCCCGTCATGGTCGCCGCAGACCTTGGAAACTGACTTGTGAATAAAACCTCTGTTGGAGCGTGCGTTACCACGAGCGTTGTACATGGGGTATATATACTTCAGGAAGGGGCGGGGTTATGTTAATTAGGATGTCAAGATACATTATCTTTTTTTAAAAAGTTCCTCGGGGGAATTTAGTAAGTCGCACATTTTGACACACGCCATATTCTCTCGCCACCTTTGAGGAGTGGCTATTAGATGGGGGTGGGGCCACCGCCAGTGAGACTCCTTCACATTATTATGTGGCAGCGCAAATTATAGTGGATCCTACACCTCCGCATTGCGGGCATGGATTTCTCTTTCTGTCTGTAGAACAGCCCGAAATGCGCTGAATATATTTAGAAGCATGCGCCTTATGAAGCTCCTCCCATTCTAGTTCTCTTTATGCAGCTCCTCCCATTTGTGTGTGGCTCCTCCTATCTAAGTCCTCTTTGTGTGACTCCTCCCATCCCAGTACTCTTTGTGTAGCTCCATCCATGTTTGTGTGGCTGCTCCCATCCAGGGCCTACTTGTTTGGCTCCTCCCAGTCTAGTCTTCCCTGTGTTTCTCCTCCCATGCAAGTCCTCTTTATATGGCTCCTCCCATCCTAGTGCTCTTTGTTTGTCTCCTTTCAGCTAGTTCTCCCCGTGTGTCTCCTCCCATTTTGCATAGCTCCTTCAATCCCTGTCCTTTTTGTATAATTCCACTCATATTTGTGTGGATCCTCCCATCCCAGTCCTCCTTGTGTGGCTCCTCCCATGGCTATATGAATCATCCTATGTTTGATTGGCTCCTCTCATCCTAATACTCCTTGTGTGGCTCCTCCCATCCCAGTCCTCTTTGTGTGGCTCCTCCCATGGCTGTGTGAATCATCCCATGTTTGATTGGCTTGTCTCATCTTTGTGTGGCTCCTCTCATCTTAGTCCTTGTGTGGCCCTCCTATCCTGCTATCTCCTATGTGGCTCCTCCCATCCCTGTCCTTATGTGGCCATTCTTATCCTGCTATCTCCTATGTGGCTCTTCCCATCCCTGTCCTTATGTGGCGCTTCCCATCCTGCTATCTCCTATGTGGCTCCTCCCATCCCTGTCCTTATGTGGCGCTTCCCATCCTGCTATCTCCTATGTGGCTCCTCCCATCCTAGTCCTTATGTGGCTCTTCCCATCCTGCTATCTCCTATGTGGCTCCTCCCATTCCAGTCCTCCTTGTGTGGCTCCTCCCATGGCTGTGTGAATCATCCCATGTTTGATTGGCTTGTCTCATCCTTGTGTGGCTCCTCCCATCCCTGTCCTTACGTGGCTCTTCCCATCCTGCTATCTTCTATGTGGCTCCTCCCATCCCTGTCCTTATGTGGCCCTTCTTATCCTGCTATCTCCTATGTGGCTCCTCCCATCCCTGTCCTTATGTGGCTCTTCCCATCCTGCTATCTCCTATGTGGCTCCTCCCATCCTAGTCCTTATGTGGCTCTTCCCATCCTGCTATCTCCTATGTGGCCCCTCCCATTCCAGTCCTCCTTGTGTGGCTCCTCCCATGGCTGTGTGAATCATCCCATGTTTGATTGGCTTGTCTCATCCTTGTGTGGCTCCTCCCATCCCTGTCCTTACGTGGCTCTTCCCATCCTGCTATCTCCTATGTGGCTCCTCCCATCCTAGTCCTTGAGTGGCTCCTCCCGTAAGCATACTAATAGATGAATATAGACCGTGCGCCCGCATGGCCAAGGCCCGTGTGTTTATCACAAAGACCCTGCAGACCTGCGACTCCCCGCAACTACAGTCTCTCTCTTCTGGGGGCTACTAACCTACATAGTTAGAGAATGGGTCGAGGGTTCATTCTCTTTTCTGACACTGCCGCAGCAGAGAAAGTGCAGTCTTGTGATGGTGTGGGATCTCCTTCCAATCTCCGTCAGATGATACATTTAGGTGGACTTCCCCTTTAAGACTGACACGCTGTTATGAAATGGCAATAAGTAATGAGGGAACGAAGCGTAATTGCTCCTTTCCCGTCACATTACGGCGCTACCAATAGTTCCTTCTACCGCTGTAATAACTGGTGTGACCCGCGGGGTATTAGACGGAGGCCGCGCCCAGACTGTCTACTTCCCATTATTTAAGAATTGGATGGACCGCGGGAGGTTTCGGCACCCGGAGTCCGGCCAGATTAACACGGCGACATGTGAAGACTTCCACAATTTTCCTGCGCAGAGGCCACACGCTGTTTCGTTTATTTTTAAGGAATCGCATTTTCTCCTGACTCCGACGTCGGCCGCCATGTCCCAGAATAATTTCTTCATAACGGCTTGGCGGCAGGAAATTTGTTTTTCTATCTTTTTTGTTTTCATTCTTGATTCCCGCTGGATGCGGCTGACGATGTGCAGGCACACGAGGAAGGGACGCCTCAACGGTAGAAAGTGTCCCCCTAGAAGACATGAGCAAATCTGTTTGACCAGTTTGTGATTCGGCGATCTGAGATTGGTCATTGGTTGACACTCTGACCTGCGCTGGTAGTGTGATAAGTTACATAGGAAGATTAGTGACTTCCCGTTCAGTCCATTAATTTTCACTTAAAGGGAAACTCCACCAGGAATTCACGCTCTATTAGTTTGCATATCCTTGGTTTACCTGTGCAACCAGTGTCCAAGAGATTCAGAATAACCAAACATCAATTATATAGCACTTGCGGTAGTTACTAGGAATGAAGATGGCGCAGAGGTGGTCACAGCTCCGCCCCTTTTTCTCTATCACTGTAACAGTTTGCTCATTGAAATGCTAATAAACAGAACATAATAACTGAACTTCAGCCCCTGTACTGACATCTCAATTATGAAGTGGGCAATTTAGGTGAAAATCTTTTTTAGCTATTTCTTTAAATCTCAGATGTGATCTGATTGGTTGACTTAAACCAGTTCTCATCAATGAGGCCTATGGGGGGTATTCATAAAATAAAAGGTACAAATAGAAATCAATGCATTCCCATAGCAGCCAATCAGACTCCAGCTTTCATTTTCAACAAGAACAGGTTAAATATGTTGGCAGTGATCTGATTGGTTGCTAGGGACATTTCCCTTCCGCCTTCCCAGCACTGGCTCATAGTGATAGTGAATGTCCATAGCAACCAATCAGATTCCGGCTGTTATTTTCTCCAGAACAGGATAGAAAAATTAGTAATAATCTGATTAAACTCCTTCAGTATCTCATATCTATCTATCTCATATCTATCTCATATCTATCTATCTGTCTATCTCATATCTATCTATCTCTCTCATATCTATCTATCTTATATCTATCTCATATCTATCTATCTATCTATCTATCTCATATCTATCTATCTCACATCTGTCTATCTTTCTATCTATCTCATATCTATCTATCTCATATCTATCTATCTCGTATCTATCTATCTCATAGCTATCTATCTCGTATCTATCTATCTCATAGCTATCTATCTATCTCATATCTATCTATCTCGTATCTATCTATCTCATAGCTATCTATCTATCTCCTATCTATCTATCTTATATCTATCTAATCTATCTATCTATCTATCTCATATCTATCTCCTGTCTATCTATCTATCTATCTATCTCCTATCTATCTATCTATCTCATATCTATTTATCTTATATCTATCTAATCTATCTATCTATCTATCTCATATCTATCTCCTATCTATCTATCTTTCTATCTATCTCATATCTATCTATCTCATATCTATCTCTCTATCTCTCTCTATTTTTCTATCTATCTATCTCATATCTATCTATCTCGTATCTATCTATCTGCTATCTATCTATCTATCTCATATCTATCTATCTGCTATCTATCTATCCTCATATCTATCTATCTTATATCTATCTAATCTATCTATCTATCTCACATCTATCTATCTATTTCATATCTATCTACCTTATATCTATCTATCTATCTCATATCTATCTTATCTATCTATCTATCTATCTCATATCTATCTATCTCATATCTATCTATCTGCTATCTATCTATCTCATAGCTATCTCCTATCTATCTATCTCCTATCTATCTATCTTTCTATCTGTCTATCTATCTCATATCTATCTATCTATCTGCTATCTATCTATCTATCTCATATCTATCTATCTCATATCTATCTAATCTATCTATCTATCTATCTATCTCATATCTATCTATTTCATATCTATCTACCTTATATCTATCTATCTCATATCTATCTATCTATCTTATATCTATCTAATCTATCTATCTCATATCTATCTATTTCATATCTATCTACCTTATATCTATCTATCTATCTATCTATCTATCTATCTACCTTATATCTATCTACCTACCTTATATCTATCTATCTCATATCTATCTCCTATCTATCTATCTATCTATCTATCTATCTATCTATCTATCTATCTATCTATCTCCTATCTATCTATCTATCTATCTCATATCTATCTATCTATCTTATATCTATCTATCTCATATCTATCTATTTCATATCTATCTACCTTATATCTATCTATCTATCTTATATCTATCTACCTACCTTATATCTATCTATCTCATATCTATCTCCTATGTATCTATCTATCTCCTATCTATCTATCTCATATCTATCTATCTACCTTATATTTATCTACCTACCTTATATCTATCTATCTCATATCTATCTCCTATCTATCTATCTCATATCTATCTTTCTATCGATCTCATATCTATCTATCTATCTATCTCATATCTAACTATCTCGTATCTATCTATCTCCTATCTATCTATCTATCTATCTATCTATCTATCTATCTAATATCTATCGATCTATCTCATATCTATCTTTCTATCTATCTATCGATCTCATATCTATCTATCTATCTCATATCTATCTATCTCGTATCTATCTATCTATCTGCTATCTATCTATCTCATATCTATCTATCTATCTATCCATCTATCTATCCAATATGTATCGATCTATCTTTCTATCTATCTCATATCTATCTATCTATCTCATATCTATCTATCTCGTATCTATCTATCTGCTATCTATCTATCTATCTATCTCATATCTATCTATCTATCCAATATCTATCGATCTATCTTTCTATCTATCTCATATCTATCTATCTATCTATTATCTATCTATCTCATATCTATCTATCTAACTGCTATCTATCTATCTATCTCATATCTATCTATTTCATATCTATCTACCTTATATCTATCTATCTCATATCTATCTATCTATCTTATATCTATCTAATCTATCTATCTCATATCTATTTATTTCATATCTATCTACCTTATATCTATCTATCTACCTTATATCTATCTACCTACCTTATATCTATCTCATATCTATCTCCTATCTATCTATCTCCTATCTATCTATCTATCTCATATCTATCTATCTTATATCTATCTATCTATCTCATATCTATCTATTTCATATCTATCTCCTATGTATCTATCTATCTCCTATCTATCTATCTATCTCATATCTATCTATCTACCTTATATTTATCTACCTACCTTATATCTATCTATCTCATATCTATCTCCTATCTATCTATCTCATATCTATCTTTCTATCTATCAATATTTCTATCGATCTCATATCTATCTATCTATCTATCTATCTATCTCATATCTATCTATCTATCCATCTATCTATCCAATATGTATCGATCTATCTTTCTATCTATCTCATATCTATCTATCTATCTATCTATCTCATATCTATCTATCTCGTATCTATCTATCTGCTATCTATCTATCTATCTCATATCTATCTATCTATCCAATATCTATCGATCTATATTTCTATCTATCTCATATCTATCTATCTATCTATCTATTATCTATCTATCTCATATCTATCTATCTAACTGCTATCTGTCTATCTCATATTTATCTATCTATCTATCTATCTATCTATCTCTGTATCTCATATCTATCTCATATCTATCTATCTATCTGCTATCTATCTATCTATCTATCTATCTATCTCATATCTGTCTAAGCCATCTATCTATCTCACATCTATCTATCTCGTACTTATCTATCTATCTATCTCATATCTATCTATCTGCTATCTATGTATCTCATATCTATCTCATATCTATCTATCTCATATCAATCTATCTCTCTATCTCATATCTATCTATCTCGTATCTATCTATCTATCTATCTATCTCATATCTATCTATCTCATATCTATCTATCTGTCTATCTCATATCTATCTATCTCTCTCATATCTATCTATCTTATATCTATCTCATATCTATCTATCTATCTATCTCATATCTATCTATTTCACATCTATCTATCTATCTGTCTATCTTTCTATCTATCTCATATCTATCTATCTCATATCTATCTATCTCGTATCTATCTATCTCATAGCTATCTATCTATCTCCTATCTATCTATCTTATATCTATCTAATCTATCTATCTATCTATCTATCTCATATCTATCTCCTGTCTGTCTTTCTATCTATCTATCTCCTATCTATCTATCTATCTCATATCTATTTATCTTATATCTATCTAATCTATCTATCTATCTCATATCTATCTCCTATCTATCTTTCTATCTATCTCATATCTATCTATCTCATATCTATCTCTCTATCTCTCTCTATTTTTCTATCTATCTATCTCATATCTATCTATCTCGTATCTATCTATCTGCTATCTATCTATCTATCTCATATCTATCTATCTGCTATCTATCTATCCTCATATCTATCTATCTTATATCTATCTAATCTATCTATCTATCTCACATCTATCTATCTATTTCATATCTATCTACCTTGTATCTATCTACCTTATATCTATCTATCTATCTCATATCTATCTTATATCTATCTTTCTATCTATCTCATATCTATCTATCTGCTATCTATCTAGCTCATAGCTATCTCCTATCTATCTATCTCCTATCTATCTATCTATCTTTCTATCTGTCTATCTATCTCATATCTATCTATCTATCTGCTATCTATCTATCTATCTCATATCTATCTATCTCATATCTATCTAATCTATCTATCTATCTCATATCTATCTATTTCATATCTATCTACCTTATATCTATCTATCTCATATCTATCTATCTATCTTATATCTATCTAATCTATCTATCTCATATCTATCTACCTTATATCTATCTATCTATCTATCTACCTTATATCTATCTACCTTATATCTATCTACCTACCTTATATCTATCTATCTCATATCTATCTCCTATCTATCTATCTATCTATCTATCTATCTCCTATCTATCTATCTATCTTATATCTATCTATCTATCTATCTATCTATCTCATATCTATCTATTTCATATCTATCTACCTTATATCTATCTATCTATCTATCTATCTTATATCTATCTACCTACCTTATATCTATCTATCTCATATCTATCTCCTATGTATCTATCTGTCTCCTATCTATCTATCTATCTATCTATCTATCTCATATCTATCTATCTACCTTATATTTATCTACCTACCTTATATCTATCTATCTCATATCTATCTCCTATCTATCTATCTCATATCTATCTTTCTATCTATCTATCTTTCTATCGATCTCATATCTATCTATCTATCTATCTCATATCTAACTATCTCGTATCTATCTATCTCCTATCTATCTCATATCTATCGATCTATCTCATATCTATCTTTCTATCTATCTATCAATCTTATATCTATCTATCTCATATCTATCTATCTCGTATCTATCTATCTATCTGCTATCTATCTATCTCATATCTATCTATCTATCTATCTATCCATCTATCTATCCAATATGTATCGATCTATCTTTCTATCTATCTCATATCTATCTATCTATCTTTCTATCCATCTCATATCTATCTATCTATCTATCTATCTCATATCTATCTATCTCATATCTATCTATCTCATATCTATCTATCTATCCATCTATCTATCTATCTCATATCTATCGATCTATCTCATATCTATCTATCTAACTGCTATCTATCTATCTATCTCATATCTATCTATCTATCTATCTATCTATCTCTGTATCTCATATCTATCTCATATCTATCTATCTATCTGCTATCTATCTATCTATCTATCTATCTCATATCTGTCTAAGCCATCTATCTATCTCACATCTATCTATCTCGTACGTATCTATCTATCTATCTCATTTCTATCTATCTGCTATCTATGTATCTCATATCTATCTCATATCTATCTATCTATCTCATATCAATCTATCTCTCTATCTCATATCTATCTATCTCGTATCTATCTATCTATCTATCTATCTTATATCTATCCAATCTATCTATCTATCTCACATCTATCTATCTATGTATCTCATATCTATCTATCTATCCATCTACTTTATATCTATCTATCTCATATCTACCTCCTATCTATCTATCTCATATCTATCTGTGTTATATCTATCTAATCTATCTATCTCATATCTATCTATCTCACATCTATCTATCTATCTCATATCTATCTATCTAGCTATCTATCTATCTCACATCTATCTATCTATCTTACATCTATCTATCTCATATCTATCTATCTATCTATCTCATATCTATCTGTTTATCTCATATCTATCTATCTCTCTATCTCATATCTATCTCGTATCTATCTATCTCATATCTATCTATCTATCTATCTATCTATCTATCTATCTATCTCATATCTATCTATCTATCTATCTATCTCTGTATCTCATATCTATCTCATATCTATCTATCTATCTATCTATCTGCTATCTATCTATCTATCTATCTATCTATCTATCTATCTATCTATCTATCTCATATTTATCTAAGCCATCTATCTATCTCACATCTATCTATCTCGTGCATATCTATCTATCTATCTATCTCATACCTATCTATCTGCTATCTATCTCATATCTATCTCATATCTATCTCATATCAATCTATCTATCTCATATCTGTCTCTCTATCTCATATCTATGTATCTCGTATCTATCTATCTATCTCATATCTATCTATCTCGTATCTATCTATCTGCTATCTATCTATCTATCTATCTCATATCTATCTATCTATCCAATATCTATCGATCTATCTTTCTATCTATCTCATATCTATCTATCTATCTATTATCTATCTATCTCATATCTATCTATCTAACTGCTATCTATCTATCTATCTCATATCTATCTATTTCATATCTATCTACCTTATATCTATCTATCTCATATCTATCTATCTATCTTATATCTATCTAATCTATCTATCTCATATCTATTTATTTCATATCTATCTACCTTATATCTATCTATCTACCTTATATCTATCTACCTACCTTATATCTATCTCATATCTATCTCCTATCTATCTATCTCCTATCTATCTATCTATCTCATATCTATCTATCTTATATCTATCTATCTATCTCATATCTATCTATTTCATATCTATCTCCTATGTATCTATCTATCTCCTATCTATCTATCTATCTATCTCATATCTATCTATCTACCTTATATTTATCTACCTACCTTATATCTATCTATCTCATATCTATCTCCTATCTATCTATCTCATATCTATCTTTCTATCTATCAATATTTCTATCGATCTCATATCTATCTATCTATCTATCTATCTCATATCTATCTATCTATCCATCTATCTATCCAATATGTATCGATCTATCTTTCTATCTATCTCATATCTATCTATCTATCTATCTATCTCATATCTATCTATCTCGTATCTATCTATCTGCTATCTATCTATCTATCTCATATCTATCTATCTATCCAATATCTATCGATCTATATTTCTATCTATCTCATATCTATCTATCTATCTATCTATTATCTATCTATCTCATATCTATCTATCTAACTGCTATCTGTCTATCTCATATTTATCTATCTATCTATCTATCTATCTATCTATCTATCTATCTCTGTATCTCATATCTATCTCATATCTATCTATCTATCTGCTATCTATCTATCTATCTATCTATCTATCTCATATCTGTCTAAGCCATCTATCTATCTCACATCTATCTATCTCGTACTTATCTATCTATCTATCTCATATCTATCTATCTGCTATCTATGTATCTCATATCTATCTCATATCTATCTATCTCATATCAATCTATCTCTCTATCTCATATCTATCTATCTCGTATCTATCTATCTATCTATCTATCTATCTCATATCTATCTATCTCATATCTATCTATCTGTCTATCTCATATCTATCTATCTCTCTCATATCTATCTATCTTATATCTATCTCATATCTATCTATCTATCTATCTCATATCTATCTATTTCACATCTATCTATCTATCTGTCTATCTTTCTATCTATCTCATATCTATCTATCTCATATCTATCTATCTCGTATCTATCTATCTCATAGCTATCTATCTATCTCCTATCTATCTATCTTATATCTATCTAATCTATCTATCTATCTATCTATCTCATATCTATCTCCTGTCTGTCTTTCTATCTATCTATCTCCTATCTATCTATCTATCTCATATCTATTTATCTTATATCTATCTAATCTATCTATCTATCTCATATCTATCTCCTATCTATCTTTCTATCTATCTCATATCTATCTATCTCATATCTATCTCTCTATCTCTCTCTATTTTTCTATCTATCTATCTCATATCTATCTATCTCGTATCTATCTATCTGCTATCTATCTATCTATCTCATATCTATCTATCTGCTATCTATCTATCCTCATATCTATCTATCTTATATCTATCTAATCTATCTATCTATCTCACATCTATCTATCTATTTCATATCTATCTACCTTGTATCTATCTACCTTATATCTATCTATCTATCTCATATCTATCTTATATCTATCTTTCTATCTATCTCATATCTATCTATCTGCTATCTATCTAGCTCATAGCTATCTCCTATCTATCTATCTCCTATCTATCTATCTATCTTTCTATCTGTCTATCTATCTCATATCTATCTATCTATCTGCTATCTATCTATCTATCTCATATCTATCTATCTCATATCTATCTAATCTATCTATCTATCTCATATCTATCTATTTCATATCTATCTACCTTATATCTATCTATCTCA